>NC_091492.1:19449821-20649821 GCF_947461875.1 Haliaeetus albicilla | reverse complement strand
TTTAAAAATAAGTATAATTACAAAGGATTATTTTTTCCAAATAAACCCCCAAAATTGACTGGGGGGTCATGACGTATTGCACATTCCACTTGTAATAGAGAAGATTGCAGTAGCAAAAAAAAGTAATATGAAAATAGAAAGTTTGGAGCATTAATCAAAATAATGCTGAAAAAATACTGGAGTCCGTTGAAATTTACCTGAAGATTTGGATTTTTTTGCTGTTGTTTCTTTGCTCTCCTAGCAAAGTTTTATTGATAACATTTGAAAACTTATCCATACTTTAGAAGATATCTATTCCCACTTCTGCTTTGCAACATGGACAGCACTGAACAAAAAGAGCTTGTAATTATGTGCAACAAAGATAAGTATAAGCAAATAATAAACTTCGATGAGAGTGGATTAGGCAGTGAAAAGGAAAATGTACCTGAAAGGCAACAGAACCAGATAGGAAGAAGAGAATTAAAAGATGGGATGTTAAAGCTTATTTTACAGTCTGTTTTAAAAAAGCCCTGCAGTATAGAGAAGCCAAGTTTTCCATAAAAGAAGGCCTAATGTTAATCTTCAGAGTATTTAAATAAGAGTGCAGTTGGACAAGACAGAGTCATCCAACAGTTTCTGGTCCTTATAGGGACGTTTTCCACTACCTCCTCCTCTTCCTTTTCTCTCTGCTCCTAGCTTACTCCACATTTGTACTTTTGTGATTATGATAGAAGAAACTAACCTCCACGAAAGTATTGTTTTCTGCCAGCTTAGTGAGCAGAATTGCCTCACAGAGGGGGCCAGGCAAGTGCCAGAGCCAGTCATGTGCTGAAAGCCAGTGGAGGAGGAGGAGACATGCAGCTAGGAGCAGGGCAAGATAAATTTAGAAGCCTAAATTTAGACTTTTTTTTTTAATTGCCTACCATTTTCGTGCTTGTAGTCACTCTCATTTGTAAGTAATACTTACTCTGATTAAACCATCTACAGCAGAAGTTTGTATGATGGGAACAGAAAGGTAAAAAGAAGAGGCAAAGGATCAGCTACTTTGTTTTTGTAAACAAAGTCACTCAGCTTTAACCAAAGAAATGAAACTGAGGCACTTACGCTTATTTTTAAACTGTTTCTGTTGCTCTCCTGAAAGACTACGGAGTACAATGGTTGACACTGTTATTTGAGATGATGAAGGTTGAAAACTACTAAAAAGAATCTCTGCTTTTAAGTACTTATAAAAATTGTCATTTGCTGCGATCTGGCTAAAGCCACAGATTTACTGTCCCGGATCATTTTATGATCCCTACAAATAACTCCTGTGTTCATAGAACGTACACTTCAAAATAAGCATGAAAGTGGTCCTAAGACTCACTCTGTATGGTAAAATTTCAAAAGGTACCAACATAAACCCTGAAACACATGGCTGGAAGCAACATCTCCATGATAGTTAATAGTGTAAGTTCCATGTACCAATGAGTACTACTTATGTATACACAATACACCTTCAATGCTGACCTTTAAGGAGCTCAGTACATGCTCACTCTTCCATGAATTAAGTGCATGAGCAATACATTCTTGGGGGACTTAGGCAATAAGGATGCTTAAACACACCCTGCACACCAGAATGAACTTGCTAACAAGCACAAAGCTGATGGTTGGGCTTCAGATTCACTTAGATTTAACAGTAATTTTTACCTTGGCTCTGTCATGTTCTAAACCCATTTAATGAATATCCTGTGGATTCGGATTCCTTTAGTCTGATGCAAGTTCAATTTTGGTTTGTTTAGGGGTGTTTAATCTGCTTATTCTTCAAGTTTTTTGAGTTGAACATTTTCTAAGATGTATTTAAGTGGAAATATTAGAGAAAAAAAAAGCAGATACGGCAAAACTCACAGACTTGCAAAAACTCAGTTTGACTTTGTTCTCACTGGCTAAAAGAGATGTGACCTTAACTTGATTAAATTAGTACCAGACAAAACCCTAGTGGAAACAAAGTCTTTTTTTAGGTTTTCTCTGGTAGCACTTAGAGAATACACACTCCTGTATAAACATAACTTACCAGTGGCCATTTATGGAGGATCAGTGATGAGGCATACAGTTTGTAGAGGTAATCTGTAGCAAGAAGAAGTAAAGTAAGGAGTCCAGACTTACATTTGGCTTCCATAGTAAAACTGAAGAAGTAATTTATAAAGTTATGAACCTTGCCAAAATGGACAAAAACATTTATTTGGATGATTATTCTGAAATTTGCTTCTGGTCAATTGCAAACACTTTAGAAGCATTGTCTAGCCTTAC
This sequence comes from Haliaeetus albicilla, assembly GCF_947461875.1. Taxonomy (NCBI): domain Eukaryota; kingdom Metazoa; phylum Chordata; class Aves; order Accipitriformes; family Accipitridae; genus Haliaeetus; species Haliaeetus albicilla. The sequence continues at coordinate 20,647,556 of NC_091492.1, read as the reverse complement.
GATGATGTCCTAATTTGGGTCTCTCATACCAACCTCTACAGTATTGTAAGTTTTCAGAATTCAAAGGGTGAACTTCTATTTTGAAATCCCCAAATGGGCATTTTTTCCAGCAAATCTTTTTCAAGGTTCTAAAATAAAATGTCATCCTCTGTACTTCCAGCATATGCCTAATAATTTGTTTCCTGTGTCTTTTCAGCTCTCACCTATTTCTTGTTCCTAAAGGCAATTTTATAATTAGCTCACATTTTATGAGTCCATTTTCTGGAGGAATGAATGTTGTCTCCAGTAGATTCAATTTATGAGAGAGCTTAAAAGGCAGTCTAGCAACAACTGAAATCAGCTGCATCTTTTACATTCACACTCAATCCATTTCTTGATTAACGTGCCAGGCGACTGTTCCAAGTACCCGTCTACATGAAAGATGCCATGTTAGTATTACAGAAAACAGAGCACTATCAATATTTGTAACAATAACTAAACACTATTACCATCTAATAAGTGCTTTCTGGGTTCATATTACCTTTATAACGACAATCAATTAGTTTCATATTGTAGAAATTTGAGTTATATTTCGGGGACGTCTTCTGCGTTTTTTTGTCTTCTATCAGTTCTGTTAAGTGGCTTAAAAACAAAGTCATGTATCAGGGCTGTTAAGCTCCCCGAAGAAGGCAGACTGGTTTTGTTTGCTGCTTTGCAACATTGTCAGTAGTTTTAGGCAGTAATAGATTTAGTGTAGATACCTCTACATGTACTTGCACAAGACCTAAACCCGACAAAAGCCAAACAGAGTTGAAACAAAGATAATTAAAGAGCTGAGATGACCAGGCTCCTTCAGGTTATGACCTGCAAATGACAGTTTGTTTTGCTATTGTGCTGTATAGTTTAGAAATTAAGTCTAATGTAGTTCTCTCCCCTATGTGCATGTAAAAAGCCAACTTCTAACAAAAAAATACTTTCTTCATTCATTGTCCAAACACAATGTAAGGAATATCTGCAGATACAGAGGAGGGCAGCAGTTGCTTTGTATGCTGATTTTCTCTTGTGACAACGATGGAAAAAAAAAAACAACCCTCCTTGATAAAACAAACAAGTTTTGAGAGAGGAAGTAGTATGGAAATTAGAAATGTAAGCCTCATGGCAATACAACTGGGCTCCACCATCACATTTACTGGCATATTTATGGGTACTAACAGTGCATAGTTTGCCTTCCCCTGTTCTTTTACAGCCTTATAATTTTTACTTGCCGCTAAGGTTTTTACCCTGGTATATCCTATTGAAAAAATCCACCTCTGACTCATCTGTTTGAGACTATAGATAATAATCACGGACCATGGGAGGGATAATTAGATTGTTTTGAGGGAGAGAAAGACTATCATGTCTCCAGAGCCCCATTGTCTTTCCAGACACTGACCTTCTCTTTGCCTAGCAGTGAACAGCAAAAAGGGCAGTAAAAGAACATTAAGAGGGGGCTGTAGCCTGGAGTTGACTGGCTTAGACATGCTAAAACTATTAACCTGGTAGAGGAAGGCAAAGAAGAAAGCTTTCCTTACGCTATCCCAGATAAATCTGCTAAATGGCAACTTGCTTACTCACTCCTATTTTCAGACACCGCAGGGCGCTTTTAATCACGATTTTGAGAGATCCATTAGATGTATTTTACTGGACCCAAATTTTGGGTGTGGCTGTGCCCCTCTTGAGGGCAGGAACACGCCAACGGTAGTATTTGAGGGGTTCCCTTTTTATTTCCATATCTGCTATGGCTGGCACTTACTACCTAGTAGTCGTACCCCAAAGTATCACCAGATTTAAGGGCTTCGACGCTCTTAGGCCCCTCGTTTTTGAGCAACCTCATGTGTGTGTAACTTTGTGCCTTGTCATCCCCCCGGGGTTTCACAGGAGCTCTGTGTCCCCGCGGCCCCCACCTCCCCACGGGGACCTCGGGCTGCGGGCTGGGCCCACCTCCACCTGAGGCAGCCCCGGGGGCAGGCCCCGGGCCCACGGCTCCTCCAGTGAGCCCGGGGTGGAAAAGGCGCCGTTTTCGCACCGTCAGCGCTAAGCCTCTTCTCCATTTTGTGCCTGAGGAAAAGGGGAAGGATGGTGACCGGCCCGGCGACGGGGGGGAGGAGATCGCCCATTCCGCGCAGGGGCGAGGGCTCGCCGCCCTCCTCCCCCACAGGGCGCAGCGGGGCTGAGGTAAACCCGGCAAGGTCGGGCGGTAGGCCGGGCCCTGCGGCGTCTCCCTCAGGCAGACGAGGCGGGAGGCAGCGGCGTTTCCTGCCGGGGAGGGGAGGGGAGGCGACGGCGGGCCCGGGGCCGTGGGGCGGGGCGGAGCGGCCGCCATCACGTGTCGTGTGGCAACGAGCGAGCATCCCCGCGACACGCAACGGCGCGGCCGGCAGGAGCGGAGGTAACGTGGGCGGCCGCGCCGCCGCAGCCGGCGGGGAAGTCCGGCGGGGCCCCCGGCGACCGGCACCGCGGCGAGGCGCGGTCTGCCTCCCACCTCGGAGGGAGGCTGCCGGGGCGGCGAGGAGCCCGGCTCGGCGCAGGGGGCTGCCGGCGGCGCAGCCTGCGCCGTGCGCGGAGGTTTCCGGCGCGTCTCCGCGCCGTCGCCTCCCCTGCAGCAGCCGGGGCCGGCGGCGTTGGCGAGCCGGGCCGGCTGCAGGTGTGCAGGGTGGCAGTGCGACAAATGCCGTGGATTTGGTTGGGTTTTTTTTTTAAATGGGTGCCTCAGTGGCAGCACCTGCGGGTGTCTCAGCCCTGACAGCCCCGGGAGGGAAGCGGCTGCCCAGCGCTAGGCGGCTGGGCAGCCGCTTCCCTCCGGGGGCTGTCGAGGAGGCGCGAAATATGTCTGAACCTCGCTTATTTTATAAAGGACGACAGGGTGACCACCGCCTGGGGAGGGAGGAGCGGCCACCGAGGGGCGAAGTGACCCCAAATCCTCCCTCCTGCGGCGCGACGGCGGGAGCCTGACGGCCGGTCTCCTCACGCCGTTCCCGCCGGCGACAGCCCGTCATGTCGTGCGTATCCCGACTTGAGGGTGGTTTTCTGGAGCCACGTGTTTTATTTAATTTGGCAGCAGGCGGGTATGAGGGTTGGTACTCAGGTCGGGTTATAACAGGATGTTTTTTGGTGGTGGGTGCCTGTAATCTAACTGCTCTGTTCACTAGCGATCGCAGGGAACTGAAGTGGGTTTAGTACTGCCTTCAGGCGAGCATGTCTTTGCTTACTGGTGTTTGGTAGTGATTTTGATTATGTGGTTTTTTAAGTGACATGTATGAAATGCAGTCTGATTAGGTGTGACTGAGTTACAGCTAAGAGTGCACATGGGTATGGATTTGTAGGTAAGCGTGTGCCTTCTGACCTTACTTTTCCTCTTTTTGAGAGGTTCCCACTTCTGTGCCCCAGCATAAAAGATAAGATAAATTGTTTTAACAAACTCTATTGTTGTCCCTTTTGTCTTTACCTGGGGCTTGTTGTATAAATATCACCAGATGTTCCTCTCATTGCAGCTGCTTCATGCACTCCCAGCCTCACTTTTGTCTAAATCAAGACTGTCTACCACAAAGTCCCTTGTTGTGAGCTTGCTTCTGTTTTTTCCCTTTGAAATATAAAAATAAATTAGAAGTGTGAAGGATATAGTGGCATGTTATTTTCCACTTGTAGCTAGCACAGTTCCCTAACTTTGAAGTTACTTGGTTTGAAATCTAGGTTAATATGACTTAGGTGGATTTGCCTAGGATTGGTACTTCAGGAAATTTTGAAAAGTTTCTGAGACATTGTAACTGAATATCTGTTTGTGAGCTGATGATAGGTCTTTCCCTCATTTAATGTTCATAGTCTTATTCAGGATTTGGCTGAACATGAGGATAGTATATGTATTTGCTGAGCATCTCTTGTTCAGCTGTGTCACAGGTCTGTATAGTCAGGGCTTACTGCCATCACTGATACACTAACAAGTGAATAATTGACATAGTAACTTCTCTTTCATACCTTTTTACATGATAAACACACCTTGTCCTTTTTTAAAAAATGGATGTTGCAACCAATTCTATTCGATCAAAGGTTTATGTTGTTTTTTATAACACTAAAGATGTTTTAAAGTTGTGTTTGCGTATGTGAGCACAAAAGAGTTGGTTGAACAGATTAGATCTTTACATTGGGAATTGCTTTTGTTGCAAGGGCTTCCTGTCTGCTAACTGTATGTATGGCAGGGAAGTGATTCTTCTCTCTCCAGAAACAAGAAAAATGCATACTAGACAAACTCTAAGCCTTTCCCACTTAAATGTTCAGACTATGAGGTTCCTAAATATATACATTGCAAGGAATAGGCATTTCTGGGACTTAACAGCCTTTGCTCTGTTGGTGCTTAACTCCCTGAAGACTTTCATGCTGTTTGCCTGTGTAGGGCGATCTTGACTCTTACCCTAAGGGCCAATCATTGTGTTCAGAAATAGGAGTTTTACAGCTGGTATATGTGAATAGTCTAAGTATATATGTAAAGTTATGTTACAACAAAAGCTGGTTTATGCAATCAAGACAACTGTGGAAGACAGAGGCAAGAACACTATAAATCTTTGCTAATGAGCAGTTATTGTACAAGAGTATAGCAAAAGGTAGTAAGCTTTTAGCAGTTTGGTATTTCACATTGGTCATTAACCCACTTTCACCCAAAATTGAACAAATGACAGGTCAGCTGCTGCCCTGCTGAGTGGGAGAGAGGGGATCTTGGCAGATGGTTCCTCTTTCCCTCCTCTTGAAGGGGGGACACCCTGTAATGCAGTGTTAGTACTTTGCTGACTGCATATTAACCTTCATTAGCTCCTTTGGGTACACAGCCAAAGTTTGATAGGCCTTATCAGAATATATATTTTTGGTGAGACAATGAAGAGATCCTAGTTCCAGGTCGCTCTGTCCTGATTTTGTATTAAAGATTTCTGTATCAACAGCAGTGTCATTTCAGTAAAAAAATCTTACGCATATCAGCAAAAAGATTCCTCACAGCTGCCATGATCAGCACAAAAAGCGTTTAAGGCTTTGTATTGCACAAGGGTGAGCAATGAGGAAATCCATGTGTTAGCTTGGGTGAAGGCGTAAGCCTGCATTAGCCATAGCAGTCCTGTGGCAAGACTTTGGCAGCATTAGAGATCATTCCAACAGTGGTTTTAGCTGCAGTATTGTAGGACTGTTGTATGGTAGAAAATACATACTATTTGTCTCTGGTTCTTCTCTTCCAAGCCTGTCTTCTCTTTCCACAGAAGTAATGTCTTGTGACAGAATCATGAATTATAATACATGTGTTTTTTTCTCTATATTGCTAATTTTGACGTAGCTTCAGTTTTCTCTAGTCCCTGCTGTCCCTCTTCCTTTGTAGGTTTTGTTTTTTAGTTGGTCAAAGCTGCTGAGTTTAGTTTCAGTTAAGATTAAGTGAATTGCTTGTAGGAAAAAACCTGCCAATAGTTATGTTTCTGCCATAGAGGTGGTGTAATAAGACACGTGACTTAGGGAAATAAGCAATTCCTGCCCTGAAGGCTTTAAGGATACAAAACAAACAAGGATAGAGAAGAGAATGAAATGCCAAATCTTGAGTGAGCTGTTGCACACAGCTTCATACAAATCCTAGTTGTCAGCAGATACCTGAAGTTGGGAATAACAAAAGCAGACTCAGAGTGGGAGAAAGAGTTTGTGGGGACAAAACAAGCTAGGTTGAGAGATACTGTGGTTGTTCTTTCCTGGGTAGAGTAGGGCAAGAAACAGTCAAGGTCATCAGTGACAAAATTGTATAGAACTGCAGCCACATGCTGCTAATTGACCTGCAGGCATTTGAACAGTCACAGGGTCTGTAGTTACAGGTAATTAAATGTACTTCTGAACTTCAGACCATGAGGTAAATCACGGTGACTCTTAGTGCAAAACTGCCTGTGTATGAATACATCAGATTTTATTTGATTTGAGTGATTCAATTAATTTGAATCAAATCAAATCATCAAAATGCCCAAGTATTCAAAGTAATGTTTATGCTTCTGACCAAGTCGTACTTTCCATGAAGAAACGGGAATGATGACTAGGACAAGTGCAGGAAGAAATCATAAAGCTGTGTAGTTATCACTAAAATGATGTTTTATATCCATGAGTCAATTCTTAACACATTACTCAGTTTTATCCTTTAGCTGGAAGGGCTGAGAATTAACATGGAATATTTTCAAACTGGCAGTCAGATGTCATAATAATAGCTGTAGTATTCTTATTTTTTCCACTGACATTTGTTCAGAGTGATTTGCCTTCTGAAATAGATTTGCAACTACTGTCCAAGTCAAAGTAAATGAAAAGACTAAATTTGGAGTTGAATGTTATTTTTACGGGTCACAAGTGTTCTTTAAATGCACTTCTTATGGTCAGATTAGTCATGAAGACATCTACTTTGATTATTTGTCCTGCTGTTTTACACTTTTATGCTTTCTGATGATTGCATCATAATTGCAATTGATTATTATAATAATTTATATTCATTTATACAGTAATAACTGAACTTTCTTGTAAGGCAAACCAAATAATCTTACAAGCTCATAGGCCACATGTCTTTTTGAACACTTAGCTCTATTACACCAATAACAGAAAATCAGCTAGTATGTGGTTGGAAACGAATTTGGCACAAAATAGATGGAAGAGTAAATAACAAGGAGAACTGGTAACAACTGGTGAGATTAATTTACTTTTGTTTTCCTTTGCCATTTTGGGCACACTCACCTGTAGAGACTGTATGGATCCCTCTCTCCTAATGAGTTTAATTTTGTTGGGAGATGCCTCGTTATAACACTCCAGCTTTTAAGTTCTGAAATAGCAGAGTTTATTTTCTGGAAGGTTAAAAATTTTTAGTCTAATTAAAAGTGTGAAATTTGATGGCTTGTAATGTATGTGTGACACTAGATAAGATGTTGACTCATGTATAAATGATAAAATATATATTTAGTAATTAACCATCTTTAAAGTATTTCTTTGAAATATTGATGGGAAAATTAATCAGAAGGCATCCGACTAAACAGATAGCTGATTTCTTTTTGCATGATTTAAAATAACATAGTCTCTATTTTAACGTGAAAAAAGCCAGAAGATTTCATGAGTTGGAGATGAATGATGTAATGTGTTTCAGTAAATGGTTTGTACTCCATTTCAGTAGAATCTACTTTTTTATTGATTGAAAATATTCTTTATCATTTTTACATATTTAAAACTATTCTAGTTCAGGGATGTCACGTCAGGATTTCTGTACTGTAGTATACAGGTGTTGGCTTTATAATAAAGGAAGAGTATGAGTATTAAGTTTTCCCTCCAGAAAGCTGTACCTCTAACTGCATGAGCAAAACCTTGTATGTTTGTATGTCACTAGATGCATAGATACATATGTAGTTTGGGTGATTGCATACTGACCTTGCAAAATCCCCATACTCAGGGTTTTTGTTCTCTTAGTTGACAAGTTTACTGTTGGAATAACAAAACCTTTTGTAAAATTAGCGTTACCCCAAAGAAGCACAGAATTCCCCCCCCCCGCTAGATCAGCTGCTTTATTCTAATTGACCCAGACTTTTTAATTTTTCTGTTCTATAGTAAATGCCTGAAGTGTACACAGAGGGTTTAATGAGGGGCAGGGCAAATGAATGGTAGTACATTCTGGTAATTATGTAGGGCCTATTCTTTGTGCAGCTGATTGATAAACTAGTAATCAAAGGTACATTTGCAATTTAAGCTGGTTTCCATACAAGACTGTTCCTTGAATAGAATATTTCTTTCTTGAACTTATATAAAATGGGCCTTATTTAGAATTACTGCTAATTACCAGTATATTCATGTGCTGATAAATTTTTTTAGCAGTAACTTGCTTTTGGAAGGCATGGGAGAATTTCCCGGAGGTTTGAGAAGAAGGTGATTCTTTTCCAAATGGTCAATTCTGAAGCAGAGGAAAATGTTTATTTCATTTCTGTGTTCTTAGGTACTGTTAAATACAGTTGCTAATGGAATAATTTGGATTGAAAGTACTGTGGGTTTTTTCACGTACAGCCTACTCTCTGAGGTAACTCCAAGAAATGAGGCAGTGGGAACTGGGACCGGTTTTGTGGAGGAGGGAGGGAGTGAACTGTAGTATCAGTTAAAAGTCAAGAGTTGGATCAAGGGGATTCTGGAGTAAGTATCTCTTCATATTAACCCTAGGCAAGAGCCCATGCTGTGTTAATAAAATGTGCAACCCTGTTACTAGACCACTTATATCACTTATAACTTACATGTGTTAAGTCCAATAAATTGATTGATTTTTTTAGTACTGAAATAAATCTTATGTTCATGCTTAGAACTTCCAGCTTGGTCTTCCTATGCTTGCTTTTCTGTATCACCTCACTTTGCTTCTATCTGTTCTTTCTTCCTTTTCAACACTGGAATCCCTCAATTCTGTCCTTCCTACGTTTTTGTTTTGGTTTGTTTTCATAAAGGTAGAAGTTCCTTTCTTAGCTTAAGTTATAATGGAATTTGTCTCTTGCTCTGTGTATGTTGTTTTTTTAGTTTATTTTAACTATGCATGGATTTACCTTTGTGTAAGGAAACATAAGAAGTAACAAAAAGGGATTTCTCCATTTACATATGTAAATCATAGGGTGAAAAGGTGAAAAGAATATTTGGCAAGAAAATCCCGGGATAAAAAATTTTGTAATGATTTCAGGTGTCTATATTTTGTTTTAGATTGTGATTTGGAGTCTTGGAGAATTCAGAGTCTTTCCACAATGGGAGAAAGGACAGATTGTACGAAGTCACATAGTTCACTGGCTGAATACAGCCCCGTCAGTAAATCAGACAGGACAGATCCAAGTGACAGCTGTGAAATGCAGGATGGAAACCAAAATACAATGCAACTGAAGAAAGAAATATCTTTGATAAATGGGATAAGCCTTATAGTAGGCAACATGATTGGTTCAGGTATCTTTGTCTCTCCCAAAGGAGTTCTCATCTACAGCAAATCTTATGGATTGTCTCTAATAATTTGGGCGATCGGAGGGATTTTTTCAGTCTTTGGAGCTCTCTGCTACGCTGAACTTGGAACCACTATTACAAAGTCAGGAGCCAGCTACGCGTATATCTTGGAGTCTTTTGGGAGCTTCATTGCTTTTATTCGTTTGTGGACCTCACTCCTAATTGTTGAGCCAACTAGTCAGGCGATTATCGCTATCACCTTTGCTAACTATATAGTTCAACCTTTCTTCCCTTCTTGTGATCCTCCATATTTGGCTTGCCGTCTCATAGCAGCTGCTTGTGAATGTAAGTATTTCTTGAAATTTTCTATGCTAATTTTTTTATCCAGGATTAAGTTTTATTAAAACAAATCCTATCAAGTCCCAGAGTTGTTGCATGCTGAATCTGCAATGGTTTGAGTCACAGTGGGGAAAAGAACAATTTCCAGCACATGAATAACTCACAGGTATTCAGCCAGTGAATTACCATTTTCTCATTCAGAAGCAGAACAAGGTATTTAACTCTTCCAAGTTTACTTACATGGCAAAAATGGGGAAAAAGTTTGTTTTCCTGCAGAGAGGTATATTAAATGAAACCTCAAGATACTTTTGGTGTGGTCTAAGAGTTGTTGCAGAATAGCTCTTATGCTATAAATTCTGGTGTAATTTATTTTAAAATAGCTTCTCAATGTGGACATACTTAAGTAATTACTCTGGTAGGGTTTCAAAAGGTCATTCATTCAAGATTATTCTTTATGCTTGTGATTACCTGTAATATCAGTACAACAGTACCTGTTGTAAAGCTGTTTTGAAAAGTGGAAATTTTGTATGCACATAAAGCATTGAAATGTTTTTAATCAGATAGCCAGCTCTGTTAGTCAACATAGAAGAACAACTGTCCACGTGCTTCAAATCAGGACTGTTCTGCTATATCAAGAGAATGAAACTGTATGACTGTACTGTGTGTGTCTTATTTAGTTTTAGGTATTTCCTACTGAAAGTGTTTATATGCATATTTTACATTTACTGTAAACAGTGAAAAATGTATTCCAGAAAGTCTGTCATGTCATGTCCTTCATCATGTACTGATCAGTCGCCATGTGCTGTGGAGCCTGCCATCCCTATTGACATGATGCTTTTATCATAAAGCTAATACGGAACTTGGGTTTTTTTACTGCCAACAATATGCTACAGGGAGGAGATGTGCGGCTCCTAGCTGGTTCCTTTTTGAGGCAACAGGGAATCTGTTGAAATAGCTCTAATGTTCCTTATTACAGTTGTCTATGCAGGACTATAAGAGGGGAAAGAGAGAGAGCAGCAGTGTGTGCTTCAAATATTTGACCTCTAACTAGCTGTGAACATTATAGCTTCTCTTTCCATTTTTGTAAGTTAATTTGTTACTGTTGGAAAAGCACTAATGTGCTGGTTCAGGTCCAGGTAGTGCGAAGAATAATCACAGACTTCTTCCAAAAAATCTGTCAGCTTACTCAGTTCTGTTCCCTCTGTCTCCCTCCTCCCTTCCAAATGTATGTCCACACTTCATTATGACAACTTCAGGAAAGAAATGAAGAACATGTAATGTCACGTTCACATTCCTTAAACAGATACTGTCCCAAGGTATCCTGGCACAGGTTCAGGAGTGTGGGGGAATCTGCTCTTCCATGTAAGGTATCTCACATTTGAGGGGAGTTAGCCCTTCTAAAAAGCAGTTTGTCAAAAAGCAAGAAATTAAGACAAAGTGATTAAATTAAAACAATTATATAGTGGATATAGAAAGACAACGTGATGCCTTCTACACTTGCTGCTAAGAGAGAGGATTTAGCACCTTTTTCTTTAGTGGAGACATGTGACAGCAAGATCACTCTCATGTAGGTGGAACAACTTACTTTAATGGTCCATTTTATGGTTTAAATGGTTGTTCTACCCTGCTCTAGGGGTCAGTGCTGAGACTCTCACCCCTACTCTACAACTTAATATAGCTGGTCCTGTTAAAGCCTACACTTCTCCCTGGCCTGGCAGGGCTGATGTGTGTCCAGTCCTTAGCGCTGGATACAATTAATACTTCATTAATGAAGTTGCTGGGAGTGGAAGTCTGAACATTGGTTAGGTAAGAGATTGTATGTGAGAATGGGTGGGTTTGTTGGAGAGTTTCTTTTTGTTCTTTTTTTTTTTTTTTTTTTTTGTAACTGTAGTAATAACAATACTAGATCTAGTGTGAAATCACTCCTAGTGTTACACAGCATTACTTGTCAATCATTTTGGCAAATAGAGGTGGCATCTGGTGCTACAGAATTAAACTTGACAGTTCTCAGGAACTTTAAGTAGGTTAATGATAATTAAGTTGAAGAAAACATGAGAGAGTAATTTTAGTGAGAGAGAGGGAGGGGATATGGCTTATTCAGATTCTTAGCTTTCTTTTTTTTTTTCTTTTAAGATAGCAGAGACAGACTAGCATTTCATCTGAAGTACAGACCAAGCCCTAACTCACTAAAATAAGGAGTTAATAATAATTACTCCCAATGAAAGTTGCTTAAAAAAAGTAAAAAATTAATGGCCGAAATAAACCCTGTGAGCAAATACTCCATAGATAATACTGATCATTAGTACTGAAGAGCAGAGACCAAGCAGAGTTGTTTTTTTCCTGAGGGCTCTTCAGGAGCTGCCAGCAGTCCTGACTTTTGAAATTTGATACAACTGGTTTTTTTTTCCCCTCATCTTGCCAAGCTCAGTGGAGTCTTATTCAGCTATTCCACTTGGCCAGACTGTCTTGTATACTAGTGCCATGCTTTTGAGATCCTTACCTTTCTTTTGTTATCTTTTTAAAATTATTACTTTTCTATTTGGTAACTGTGCTATGTACTTGTGAAATCTGAAAGTCTCATTTCAAGTTCCGTTACAATCTTGTGACATAGGTCTGATACTAATTTATTTTGGGATAGACAGAGAAATATACTCGGAATACTCATTACTTACTACCAGTTCTTTAAAATCCAGATTAATGTTGCATTAGCTGTAAAGCATGTTATTTGGTCAGATCTGTTCTAACCTCTCTTAGTAATACAGTTTAATACAACTGGAAAAGAGTATTGAATCACTTGTGACCATATTCAGTATTGCAAGTACTCCATGGATGTTGAACTCATCCTCAGCCTAACAAGGAAGGATAAAAAAACTTTTCAAAAACTATTTTAATATGTTTACCTAAAGGAATTTCTAGATAATCTTTCATTTATCATAACAATATTGATACATTGAAATGAATTATTTCATGTAATGGTTTCTTTACTTTCAGGATAGTTGCAGAATGCAGCTGATGAGAGGTAGTGTTAGGAAAATGGGCATGTAATCAGAGAAGGTGAAGGTCTTTCCTTCCATCTTTTGAAACAGAGTGTTTAGAACATCTGTTTTCTACTGTTTTGTTGCAACCAGTGTGTTTTCAGTATCAGTATATTTTGCTTAGTTTAACCTAAGTGTAACAGGTAAGTGCATATTTAGATTGTAATTTAAAATCTTTGAAAAATTAGTTAAACTGAGTATTGTTCAAATAGTATTTTAATTTTTCTTTTTTCTTCTCCCCACTTCCCCTCCCCCCAGGTCTTCTAACATTTATAAATTGTGCCTACGTTAAATGGGGAACACGGGTGCAGGATATATTTACTTATGCTAAAGTTACTGCTCTTATTGTCATCATCGTAACCGGACTTGTTAAAATATGCCAGGGTAAGCTTACAAAATTAAAGCAAAGGTTTGTATTTATCAGTTAAACTGAGTAACTGCTTTAAAGACTGTAAAATACCTCTGTATGTGTTATCAAATGCCTCAGTACAGGCATAATATAGCCACTTTGAAAACACCAATAATACCAATGTTAGACATTATCATGATATTATATCATGAGAAGCTATCCTATCTCAGTTGACTTTGAACTGTGTGAAAGAAGGTAACTGATTGCTCAGCAATGTTGAGCAATTTACAGCCTGCAGTATGGAATAATAAAGGAAATGAAAACAGCAAAATACAGAGCTAGCAAAATACGATGGGAGTAGAGGAAGCTGTAAATTTCTGTAAGGAGCATACTACTTTACAGTGAGATCAACTGAATAATATTTTTACAAAATGAATTTTGTGCAAGTCTGGAAGTGACTGAACTTAAAGCAAAAATAGATTTGTAAGAACATGTAAGTAGATTTGTGAAACAGTAGCTCTTTTTTTGCTCAAATCCTGAGTACTGTTATAGCTGTTGAGAATTAGAAAGTTGCTGGGGTTTTGGATTTATGTGTGTTTTGGGTTTTTTTTAATTTGTGTGTGTGTTGGGCCTTGTACCTTCAAGTTAGAAGAATTCTGAACTTAGTTTTGTTCTTAGCCTTTCCTTTTGGGAGAATTTATTAGTGTGTTAGCTTAAAAAAAATTACCCTGCTTTCAAAGCTGCCTTAAAGGTCTTTCCTTGGCAATCTGACAATTTGTGTCCTTTGCTCCAACCGGTTATTGTTGAAAGTCCATGAGCAAGGTAATTATTGTGAATGGAGCGAGAATATGCATATGTGAGCACCTTGCTAGAGTATTTAATCCTTAGCACATCTGCCCATCCCTTGTTCTGTAGATACTGAGCTTGTTCACTACTAACTTCCTTGACATTTGTTTCCCTTCTCAATTTCTCAGTAGTTATTCTGCCTATGTCTGTGCCAAGGGAATAGTAATGTCTGATTAGGATAAAAAGTAGGGAAGAGAAGTAAGTGAAGGCATTTTAGAGGCCTCAAATATTTGCCTGGCCAGTTTTGATGAAGTCTAAATGTTTCACGATGCATAGTACAGGGCATGTTTTGGAGTTACATAGTAACTCACCTTTCTGTATTCAGTGTGTTTTTGTGTGTGTCTGTATATGCAAAATAGTCTGAATATATAAAACGTATTGATGAGCTTGTCTTCATTGGCTTCAAGTCAAAAGATGGCAAAAGTTTGCACAAAAAAAATATGCTTTTTCTCTTAGCTTGGGAAAATTTTATCTCAAGTAACAATAATATTTTATGTTCTGTTAATTATTCTCAGTTTTCTATTTTTAATAGCTAAGACTTAAAACATCCATTTAGGTTTTGGGGTTTTTTTTTGTCGTAGTTATCTAAATAGACTGAATCTTTGTTTTCTGTATGGGCGAAATGATTGAAAATTTAAAAAGATATAGAGTGGATTATTTTATAAATATGTATGTTATAAAAAATACCCTTAGCCTGAGTACTGTCATTGACAGTTGTTTGTAGCTTAGTCTGAGCTTAATGTTCCTGAACTTTTTGTACCATTGTGGACAAACTAGGTGTTTAATTATAGAACAGTATCATCCACAGAGCATAATTTTTAGTAGTTTAAATGCTATGTTTATTTTCATGGCTGAATCACAGAGTAGAATTGGCAAAAGGGCTTAATAAGCGCCTTTGAAGGAATTAGGGTTTGTGAGGTTTTTTGTATTTGTGTGCCACATTGAAAAAAATTACTTGCTGTACTTTATTACCCTATACTTCATAGCATCTCTTTCACACGCAGGACATTCATCACACTTTGAGAACTCTTTTGAGGGATCCTCTTTTGATATCGGAGACATTTCCCTCGCACTCTATTCTGCCTTGTTCTCTTACTCTGGTTGGGATACACTCAATTTTGTAACAGAAGAGATCAAAAACCCGGAAAGGTAAACGATTTGAGCTTTCTAAACCTGGGTATTTCCCAAATTGCTTGTTTGTGGCTGTCTTTCACTAACGAGTTCTGAGCTTATACTGAAATGAGTAGAACTGCTCTGCACTTAGATGGTAAGGCTGTGAACAGCCACACTCAAAGATTTACTAGTTTTTAACTCCATTAAAAATTAAAAGGAAAAAAAAAAAGAGAAAAAAAAGATAAGTCTAGATGATTGCAGGATGCTGTATTCAGGGCTTGATAAGCTTTCAGTTCAAGATGTTGCTACTGTTTATTGCAATAGGTGTTAATATTGCAGTGAAACAAAGTATAGTCTGTGCTATGTTTATCTGTGCAATAATTCTGATTTCTTATTTAAGAATGTTACCTTTTCCATGAATTTATGCTCTAAAAGTGTGACTGAATAATCTTGTTCAGTTGTGAGTCTGTAAGCAGATACCTTTATGTTAAAAATAGAATCCCATTTGATCATTTTTACTTCCTATTATAAGCGACAGCTCAGATTGTTACAACCAAAAGATAAAGAATGGAAGAGAGATTTTTCTTCAGTTCTCCCAACTGATTTTGACTTTGCAGTTTGTTGTTACCCCTGAGTTCTATGCTGTGCATTTATTTAACCAGGAAAGTTACCTATTAAAAAGGTAAAATAGCAGATAAGAATTTTAACTCCAAATATAGCTATTTTTAGTCAGACTGAATTTCAGGTTGACAGTGTTTCCTTAAATTGTCTTGCAAAGATTTGTTATACGTATTCAGAAGAGATATATGTTTTGTGTTTGCATCAGTCATTTGGTCCTTCAAATTGTTTTTTTTCCACTGAAAGAGCTCCCCTTTCTGAGTGCTGTTGCAATGCCTTTTCATCCTTTTCAAGTTAGTGTATTGTTCTGTGTTATCAGTTGGATAACTCTTCTATTAGATGTATTGTTTTGAAAAATAGGTTTTTTTACAGGATAGTTAGCTGATGAAAATTTCTATTGCTATTTGTAGGCATCAGTGCCTAATACAAGCTTCGTTCTTGGTAACAATTGTAGCTGATAAAGTGGACTTCAGATTTCAGCTTTCTACATTGACAGTTCTTGGGAATAATGAGGTAGTTTAGACTTATATAAAATTACTCCAAGAATTACATATTTTTCATAGTCACTTGGTTCATAGTGCCCTCATGCTTGTCCAGTGAATAGTTGCAATCCACAAGTTAAATTTGAAATAGTCCCTTGGCTTTAATCTTGGGTGATGCAAAGTCCTTAAAATGCCATTTCAGCTTTTTGCTACATTACATAACATTTCTGAATTAATTTCTAAGTGGTTTTCTAATTCTGTTTCTTCTCTGCACTGAGGTTCACAGGTGTCTTACTGTGAGTGTGCAACCTGGAAGCAGAGTCAGAACTCCCAGTTACTAATTTACTGATTTATGTGGGGGGTTGTGGTGTGTGTTTGTTTCTTTGCTTCCACAACATCAGACAGAGCCAGCTGGAGTTCTGGGCCTCAGGAAATTTTTGAGGAAACTTCCTAAGTGCATTTCATTTTTCTGCTTTGTTGAGTTTTTGTTGGTTTTTTGTTGTTGTTATTGAAAACCGCGTTCATGGCAAATGCTCATCCATGTCACCATGTCATGTTTGATTTCAAACTGGGCAAATGCGAGAGTAACACTCTCAGTTCTGCTTTCCCTTTTGAGACATTTGAATATCCCTGCAAGCTTTGGGGAGAGAATAAGGCTGAGAAAAGCCAAAGCCTAAAACTGAAAGTTTGCTTCTGCTTCTGCTTTGCAGAGTTTCTGCCTGTGGAGCTGCAGACTCAGGGCTGTGAATTTCTCTCAGCTTTAAATTAAATCTTACCTGTTTACATCTAGAGGTTTGCAGTGTTTTCATGTTACTCTAGACTTGTTTTGTATTACTTTCTAGACATATGTTTGCTAGTAAGATCCACCACATCCCAAGATTCACAGCTGTGTAGCAATTTTGGATCTGCCCTCTGTGTCTGTACTTTCTGCAGTTATACAGCCCAGTTAGTTTGTTCTCTGCAGTGATGAGTGCAAATGAGAAGATCAGTGTGGTTCAGTTTAGTGGATCTCCCTGCATCAGTTCTAGAAGTAGGTGCTAGAAGAGCAGCAGCATTCCCCAGGGAGAATGACTGCAGTGACTCAGAGCTCTGCTCCTTTGGGTTCTAGTTGTGGTAATTAACATGGCCAGTAGGAAATAATTTAAAGCGTGTAAATTTGAAGGCTGTTTTTACGGATCTGGAAACCATGAAGTTAGGGTACTTGAAAAGCAGTTGCATAGAATCCCTTTTTACACATAATTTAGGTTTTAAGTGATTGCAAAAAATCTGGGTTTTTTTCCAGTGTTCTATATTAGAATTTCTAGTTTTAAAAGAAACTAACCTCTTCCAGAGATACTTGTTTTGAAATCTTTATTCCATCCTCATACATTTTATCTTTAAGGTAAAGCATGCAAATATAAGTTTATTCTGTTATTAATGGATTTTTTTTTTCCCCTGGGTTGTGGGTTTTAGTTTTTTTTTTTTTTTTGTCTTACAGGAACTTGCCACTGGCTATTGCAGTGTCTATGCCAATTGTGACTGTTATCTATATTATGACCAATATAGCTTACTATACAGTGCTGGATGTTGAAGCCGTTCTTTCTAGTGATGCTGTGGCAGTGGTAAGTTGGCCATGTGGTATTTTGCTATATTATTCACTTTTCACCTTTTAGGGATGCATTTCATTTTGAGTAACAAAACAGGAAAAATCCCTAGTTTATTAGAGTACTTCACTGAATACAGGAGGACAGAACAACTCATCATGAGTAATTTAATCTTAAATAGAAAAGCAGTTAATGAAATCACATATAATAATAGTATCAGATTTATTAAAACAAGCACAGATGCATCGTGTAATGTATTTTGCAAAGACACTAATTAGACTTGTGCACTTTCAGCTGATTGTAAATTAGACTTATTAGTATGTAGTTGTCTTCTCTGCTCCTTTATGCTGCAGTATTTAGAAAGCTGGAGCAGTATGCAGAACAGTGTTGGACGGAGCTACATTCTGTTGAGCTAATAATTGGTGCAATGCAAATCTGTAAATGGATATATCACAGCTCAGCTATGACAAAGTTTAGCTTTGTATCTCCTTTTTAATAACATAAATCACTGTCTTTCCAATATTGTATTAATTCCAACAACTTTTAATATATTGAAATTCATTATTTTTGTATATGGATGGAAGTTTGAATCCAATTAAAATATATAAGCGTCTTAAAGTAAAAGCTGGTCAAATCATGTTTTATACTTAAAGCTAATCATTCAACAATAGTGAAGGGTTTTTTTTGCCCTCTAGCTAGTGAATTAATTGGATAGTACTGGTTACTATGTCCTTTAGAATTGAGACTTGGAAAATTTAATCTTCTTTTTGGTTATTTAAATTGGAGGAAAAGAAATAGCTTTCCTCCCTTTTAGATTCGCAACTGGCTTCTAAAATTTAAGTAGTTAAACAATGGGCAGAGAGTTTTAAATACATCAAAATGAAGGACGTATTCACTCTGTTCCCAATTACTATGATTGAAAACTAGCTTAACAAATCAGCAAACTCTTGTTTTGGGTATTTAGGCAGATGATTCTGCAAAAGCACTTACTTGACTTTCTTTCAAACTTGATTAGTGTAAGCTTTCAAAATAGTTTATGGTAAATGTGAGCTGTAACTTGTTATTTCAAATGTAATTATGCAGATGTTTATTTCAAAATGTATTGAAAATAAACTTTAATTCTTTGCCTCATTTTAGCTGGAGTATGAAAATACAAAACTGTCATAAAATATATTGAGAAACATTTGGTAAAACACTTCAGAATGAAACAAAACAAAAATTGGCAGAAAATATTTCATTTTGAATAAGCTAAGGGGTAATAAAACCTCCAGGACTATTTGTTTCTGTTGTAGGCTATAGTATCCCATATAAAGTACCTTCCAGTGACTGATAATGGAATTTTTAATTCTTGTCTATAATTAAGTAATACAGACAAAACTAAAAGCCAATACACAGTCCACTGTCTGTCCTGACCTCTGTAAAGCAGCACGCTATTGTTTTTTTTTCTAACAAAGACTTGGAAAATACACTTCTTTGACAGCAATGAAATTCTCCAATCCAGCCTATCCTCTAAGAGTATTCTGTGCCTACTCTACTGTTCCTGCCCTTAGTCATCAGAGGGGTTTATGCAGCCATTTGGTGAATGGGATCAGGAAAACTGATCCACCCTGGGAGACTGGGGGAGTGATTCACTGTGGGCCTGTCCAATCTGTGTTGCTGTACACAGGAAGTGGTAGCACTGCAGCAGCAATCGGAGGCCAGATAAAAGAGGGATGACGGATGCCTGAACCTTACTACACTTGTGAAACCCAGGCCCAAGTTTTTATCATTTTATATACACTTCATTTAATTGTTCTTTGACATTGTTCTTGACCAAAAGTGAGTATATATTTGGGTTTTTTTGGTGTGTATATACTATACACGTGCTGTGTAATTTTATGTGAAACTGTAATACTCAGAACTGGACAGATCAGGTCGTCTTCTCTAGTATAGAATGCATCCAGACGTGGAAGAGAAAAAAGAAAGACTTAGGAATCAAGACCTTAATCAATCTAATTGCATGCAGAGATACTGGGTGACCAGGATAAGAATGAAAAAATATGTTTGTGATTTCCAGAGTTATTAGGGGATTTATGTTTTGTGCTAGTTTTAATGGAACTTAACCGAATGAATGACTTTGGAAGTCTAGAACTGTGCTTTTTCACTAGGTCTCAGGATTGCCAAGTACTTGCACTTAAAAGCTTAACTAATGTTCTATCTGCTCATCTTTGCTGAGATGTCTCACCGGCTTGCAAACAATGGTCTTCTGATTGCCACTACTTATATGCCTTTTAGAATGATAAGGTGAAAGTGCAGCTGAAGTTTAATACCTAATACATCACTCATTGCTGATATGAATTTAATTACCCAGTTTTATGAAACCAGCTTTAGGCTTGATCTACTAATACGTGAGCAAGTAGTGTGGACCTCTGGAAGGATGTCAGTAGAGTGGAACAGTTGACACTGAGGACCTGACATGCACACTATTCATACTTCAGGGGTATTTTACTTTGGACTACCTCTAATGAGGTCCTGTGGACTGAATGCTTATGTGTGGTTGGATTGCAGTAGGGGAGTGCAGTAGGTACGCTCTTGAAGTTCATCTTCCGATTTAGCCTCTTCTAAAAGGCAAGCTCCCTTTAGCTGTGATGTTAAACAGTGTGAACCAAAAAGCATTAAGTGGCAATATTGGGGAGAGTTGCTTCAAAGGTGCACTTGCAGTTCAAATTAAAACACTCATAATGCACCCATAGTTTTCTAGTGAATAGGAAGAAAAAAAAGAGCTAATGACTGTAATGGTCTGTATTTGAAAACCCTCCTATAATACAGAAATGTAAAAATCTTCATGGTGAAATTTCTCTGGGTGGTGGAAGAGAATTTTATCCTCAGTGGAATCTTTTAGAAGACTTAGGGCATTGTGGTCAGTGGATGAATGAAGAAAGGACATGAGAATTAAGCCATTCAAAAAACTAATCTGCTGAAAATGAGCCACGTTGATCTGCTCACATATTCTACATGTGATATATGATACAGATTGCTGTAGTTTCCTTATTGTGCTTTATGTAGTTTTAGGGTGAAAATTACAGTAATGATTTTTTAAAGAAACATGGTAATAATATTGCTGCATTTTAGAGTCTTTTGTGTAGTAAAGCAGCAGTTAAATTTAATCTTTCCTTGTTGCTATTTTGGGAAGGAATGGAGTAGCTTTCTCCTATTCATTTCAGTCAAGAGGCTTCGAGCTAGAAAGCGGGAGGAAAGCTATTTCCAGTTTCTAAATTATGGGAGTAAAAGTTGTATGTAAAAGAAATACTAGTAATAGTGTATCTTTGCACATTACCTTGCATACTGTTTTTCTTGGTGGCTGGGTGGTGAACAAGGGATGATTCAGAAAAAAAATGATAAAATGTCCTTCTTTTACTTTAGTATTAGCTTCATTATGGTATAGTCTCAGTGTTGGGGCTAAGAAACTAATTTTTTTAAGCTCTTTTTTGTTGATGTAATTTAAACAATACAGCAACAGCTAGCTTAGAAGTTCTGCAAATGCTCTTCAGATGGTTGCTGATCATGTAAAAATCACTTCCTTTTTCAAAGATTCCTGTCAGTTTCACAGTTGACTTCTGTTTTACCTCCTTAGGCAAACCATCACAACCCTTATTGGTTTTTGCATGTGAAGCAGTTACTCTGTAGCACAAACACACTTAAAAGAAATAAATAAAAGCAGAAATTTTCTCTCCTCTTCCTCTGTCACTGAACAACTATTTTTTTTTTTCATCTGAGAGCACCATTGTATTTTTTGTTTGTGAAGAGGGCAGCTGGCTCCACAAGCACTTTTTGGGCTGCTTCATCTTCTAACAGGAAAGAACGTACTGGCTGCCAGTGCATAGCCTGTTAGCTGCTTCCTGTGTTTGGTCATGTCTGGGATGTTTTGATTGAGTTCATACAACAGGTAATATTTGGCAGCTTACTTCTTCTTGGACAAACTAAAAATGATTCCTGGTTGAAGCAAATAGTTGGTTGGCCTGCATAGCCGGCTGTCATTTTTCTTGGAGCTGTACAGCTTTCTTGGTAGATTGGGGATAAAGATGACAACTTCAGTTGCATCTTTGAATACCATCTTGTGAGTCTAGCACTGATCGATCCAATTTACCCTGGTGTACTTGTATTCTAGGGCAGACTTACTTCACTTCGACATGCCCTCTCCCTCAATGAACCAGGAATATGGGAGGCTGTGTGTTTTAGCTGTTTTATTCTTCTTTGGTGTGTAGTTTAGCAAATGATGAGTCTCTTTCTTCTAACTGAATTCAGCCAGAAATTCTTAAATTACTCTTAGACCTTTTAGGTATTACTTCTCTTCCTTCATTTGGCCAGTCATTTGCTTCTTTTCTGAAGATGAAAATTTGCTTGTCTTTGGCTGCCAGTGTCATGTCCACCTTCTTTGCTTGCCCTGGCACCTCCCAGTAAGGTTCCTTTGGATGAAATGCACATTCTGTACCTTATAATGAAGAACTCTTCATAGGGACAGGCAGTTCTTTTTAGAAGAGAGCTGTTTAGTACGTCATTTGCCTTCTTTCTTGGAGGTAGCTGTAATTCACTATCAATACAGCACTCCTGTTGCCAGTTATGTAGAAGTTCTCTGGCTTTGGAGGCCAAGCTGAAAAGCTGAGCCAGAACTTGAAACAGTGCGACATAATATTTTCAATATGAGAAATGTAGGAGACTTTGGAAAACATTGAACCGTTATTCTACAGCTAGCTATTAAAAATGCTAAGAACAGTACAAACACCTGAGAAGATTTAGGTGAAATATCTTCAGCACCTCCGTGAACAAAACTGTTTTACTCTTGGAGCTGGCATCTGTAATCTTAACGTGGGCCATGCAGAAGAGACATGTTACATGCAGTAGACATGCAATATATTAATGCAGTAGAGTAGTGCTTGTTTCTCTTACCATAAGATTGTATTGAGTGACCTAAATATGAAGAGAGAATTTCATGCTGGACGTTGCACTGCACTGGTACCTTTTTCTCCAAGAAAAGGCATTGCCAATAATACAAGGACAGAATTAGGTCTGTTTGAGTAGAATCAATCAACAGAATGGTGGTTGACACAAGAATTACAGGAAACCCAAACATATAAATTGCCTTCTTTTGCACCTTCACAATTTTCTTACTCTGTTTTCAGTTGATGTGCACTCTCTTTCCTTTCTTTAATATATGTGATGTTAAATCTAATTTGGTCAAACTGAACAGATGTCATACAGTATCTTGACAAATTTAATCTATGGCAGTGGAAGAAAACTTCATCTGCTCAGTGGCTTTTTTGCATGTGTGGCTTCCTGATTGCCATAAATCAGAGTTTCTTTGTTTCCTTTAGGAGGTAGCTCCTTAAAGGCCTGAGAAGCTAAAAATTGAGAAAACAGACTGTAGTTCTGACTGCCAAATCTTCCTGCAATTTGGGAATGTATTTATACTCTGCCTCAGGAGAGAAGTAAAAGCAGAATTAATTGCACTTCCAAGATACTAGTCAGATTGCTTATATACATTAATTTCCTTACGGCTCTATATCACTTTCAGGGTAAGAATGTTATAGAACTAAGCCTGGAAAAAGCTCGCATGTGCGATAGGATCTTGAAATGAGCTACACAAAGATGCTCTGTAGTTGCCTTTTAAGCCTTGCTAATGGAAACACCTCATAATATTTGGGTATAGTTTTGTGTAACTTTCTTATTCATGTTAGGCTACATTCTCTTTGCATTTATCCACCTGATCAATACTGTTTAGTGCTTTG
Source organism: Haliaeetus albicilla (assembly GCF_947461875.1). NCBI lineage: Eukaryota > Metazoa > Chordata > Aves > Accipitriformes > Accipitridae > Haliaeetus > Haliaeetus albicilla. The sequence continues at coordinate 20,624,474 of NC_091492.1, read as the reverse complement.
CCAGCCTAGCATGTGCTCGCAGCTCCATATGCTCTCAGTGTAGTCTGACATTTTTTGTGTGCCTCTAAGTGCACTTTTTGTGTGCAGCTAAGTGTGATGAAACGGTACTCATCTTGTGATTTGTAACATAAATGTGGATCTTTCTAATCATCTGTGTGCCTGAATTACTGGGTGTGAGGCAGTATCCTGTGTATTTTGTCGTGGCAGCTCTTTATGCGGGCCAATTCCTGCTGCTTTTAGTTCAACCTGTTTGTATAGAACTGTTTGGATCTTTAAAAGGACAAAAAAGTGTTCTTGCAAACCATTCTGTGATGGGTTGACCCTGGCTGGACGCCAGGCGCCCACCAAAGCCGTTCTATCACTCCCCCATCCTCAGCTGGACAGGGGAGAGAAAAATATAACAAAAAGCTTGCGGGTCGAGATAAGGACAGGAGAGATCATTCACTAATTACCATCACGGGCAAAACAGACTCAGCTTAGGGAAAATTAGCTCACTTTTTATTACAAATCAGCCAGAGTAAGGTAAATGAGAAATAAAACGAAATCTCAGAACACCTTCCCTCCACCCCTCCCTTCTGCACGGGCACAACTTCACTCCCGGATTTCTCCACCAAGCCCCCCCAGCGGCACAAGGGGGACAGGGATGGGGTTTACGGTCATCACATGTTATTTTCTGCCGCTTCACCTCCTCAGGGCGAGGGCTCGTCACACTCTTCCCCTGCTCCAACGTGGGGTCCCACCCACGGGAGACAGTCCTCCACGAACTTTCTCCAACGTGGGCCATTCCCACGGGCTGCAGTTCTTCACGAACTGCTCCAGCATGGGTCCTTTCCACGGTGTGCAGTCCTTCAGGCACAGACTGCTCCAGCGTGGGTCCCCCACGGGGTCACAAGTCCTGCCAGAAAACCTGCTCCGTGGGCTCCTCTCTCCACAGATCCGCAGGTCCTGCCAGGAACCTGCTCCAGCGCAGGGTTCCCACGGGGTCACAGCCTCCTTCAGGAACCCACCTGCTCCGGCGTGGGGTCCTCCACGGGCTGCAGGTGGATATCTGCCCCACCATGGACCTCCCTGGACTGCAGGGGGACAGCCTGCCTCACCAGGGTCTTCACCACGGGCTGCAGGGGAATCTTCGCTCCGGCGCCTGGAGCATCTCCTCCCCCTCCTTCTGCACTGACCTTGGTGTCCGCAGGCTTGTTTCTCTTACATGTTCTCACTCCTCTCTCCGGTGGCTGTTTTCCGCGTCCCAACTTTTTTTTTTCCTTCTTAAAAATGTTATCACAGAGGCGTTACCACTATCACTGATTGGCTCGGCCTTGGCCGGCGGCGGGTCCGTCTTAGAGCCAGCTGGTATAGGCTCGCTCTCTCTCGAACACAGGGGAAGCTTCCAGCAGCTTCTTACAGGAGCCACCCCTGTAACCCCCCCCGCTACCAAAACCTTGCCACATAAAACCAATACATTCCACCCCTCGCCTCTGTGTATCACATTTTTAAGAAATATCATTAAAATCTACATTCATCACACAAAATCTTCACTCACATTAACAAAAAGAATCCCCCACACCAAAATCAAAATAATATCATCACAAAACCGACAAAAAGTGGACAATTTACACACATTCCACCCCTTGTCCCTTCACCACAATTACAACAATAAAATTTCCCCACTCATCAAGCAGCTCTTAACTCTCTAGCTGCGTTCAGTCCATGTTTTGCCCGTCACCTCTCTCAATTACTATCCTTATCTCAAATTCCTCACACTGCCCGCATTCTCCACCAAAAAGACTGTGATGGGTTGACCCTGGCTGGACGCCAGGCGCCCACCAAAGCCGTTCTATCACTCCCCCATCCTCAGCTGGACAGGGGAGAGAAAAATATAACAAAAAGCTTGCGGGTCGAGATAAGGACAGGAGAGATCATTCACTAATTACCATCACGGGCAAAACAGACTCAGCTTAGGGAAAATTAGCTCACTTTTTATTACAAATCAGCCAGAGTAAGGTAAATGAGAAATAAAACGAAATCTCAGAACACCTTCCCTCCACCCCTCCCTTCTGCACGGGCACAACTTCACTCCCGGATTTCTCCACCAAGCCCCCCCAGCGGCACAAGGGGGACAGGGATGGGGTTTACGGTCATCACATGTTATTTTCTGCCGCTTCACCTCCTCAGGGCGAGGGCTCGTCACACTCTTCCCCTGCTCCAACGTGGGGTCCCACCCACGGGAGACAGTCCTCCACGAACTTTCTCCAACGTGGGCCATTCCCACGGGCTGCAGTTCTTCACGAACTGCTCCAGCATGGGTCCTTTCCACGGTGTGCAGTCCTTCAGGCACAGACTGCTCCAGCGTGGGTCCCCCACGGGGTCACAAGTCCTGCCAGAAAACCTGCTCCGTGGGCTCCTCTCTCCACAGATCCGCAGGTCCTGCCAGGAACCTGCTCCAGCGCAGGGTTCCCACGGGGTCACAGCCTCCTTCAGGAACCCACCTGCTCCGGCGTGGGGTCCTCCACGGGCTGCAGGTGGATATCTGCCCCACCATGGACCTCCCTGGACTGCAGGGGGACAGCCTGCCTCACCAGGGTCTTCACCACGGGCTGCAGGGGAATCTTCGCTCCGGCGCCTGGAGCATCTCCTCCCCCTCCTTCTGCACTGACCTTGGTGTCCGCAGGCTTGTTTCTCTTACATGTTCTCACTCCTCTCTCCGGTGGCTGTTTTCCGCGTCCCAACTTTTTTTTCCTTCTTAAAAATGTTATCACAGAGGCGTTACCACTATCACTGATTGGCTCGGCCTTGGCCGGCGGCGGGTCCGTCTTAGAGCCAGCTGGTATAGGCTCGCTCTCTCTCGAACACAGGGGAAGCTTCCAGCAGCTTCTTACAGGAGCCACCCCTGTAACCCCCCCCGCTACCAAAACCTTGCCACATAAAACCAATACACATTCACAAGTTACGAGATGATCATGAGATGAAACTCACCCAAGATAAAAATAAAATGTAGTTAAATCAGTCATTCATGTCTCGAAACAAAGCTGTAATTCAGTTTTTGACCATTCTTCTCAGAGTAACTTAACATTTTAGTCATGATGAAATAAGGACAGTTCAGCTGAGAAGTGCATGACTGGAAGCTTCTTCCTTCATTATGATTCCCTGTTGATGGTTTGGGAAAAAAAGTCAGAACTAAGGGGAACAATTCCAGGTGCATGTCTTTCTACAGTGTGCATGTATATATATATATGTATATCTTACATGTCCAATGGATGGGAGGGCATAAAAGGACTTTATCTGTAACTGCAAGTGCTGTTATCAGCCACTGAATTCTCTTACTGTTTCCTAGCTGTTAGAAGCAGTTATAGTTCAAGTCTGGAGTACAGGACTTTTTAGACTATAGCAGAGATGACAATTTAATCTCTTAATCCTTCTTGCTCTTTAGACTTTCTCAGAAGAAACCTGAGAAGAAATCCATCCCCATAGTGGTGGCTTTCTCCCGTTATGGTGGACTAAATGCTTCTGCTATAGCTGCCTCCAGGTAGGCTCCTCTGTCATCCTCCGCATACCCTTGCGAATGCTCCATTCTTTCCCCTGTTGCCAGCTCATTTGTTTTTATACATGCACTTCACTGTTCCCGGGAGTAGGGGTAGTTAAAGTGAAATTGGTCAGGTGCTCAGTTCAGAGCCCAGGTCTAGCTTATTTGTGGAGGATCCATGATTGTACAATTGCAGTTTTAGCAGAAAGAGGCCACTAACTCTTCTCCCTTCCCCTTTTTTTTTCTCTTGGTACAGTGCACGTGGTGTATGTGCTTGATAACTTGATTGCTTTTTGTACTTTTCTCTGCCCTTCTTTCTTCTGGAAAATAACCCTCTGACATATGCATACAGTTGAATGCTTATTGTGCCCACTTTTACTTACATACACTTCAGTAACACTTTCTGCAAGAAACTGTAGACATCTTTGGTTTTGTCATTGTTCACAAGAGAGTATAGCTTAGCTTTGGAGAAGACATTTCTTGGCATCTGTTAAAATGGGAGTGTGGAAGGATTTATAAATATGTACTCTGAAGTATAGAAGTGTGTTTTTTGTCTGAATAGTAATACATGAACTTGGCTGATTTTTTATATTATAAATAAGGGTGAAACCCTGTCAGAAAACGCCTGCATAAAGGCAGGTGGGTCTATACTTGTCATGTTAAGCTAGTTAATATCACTAAAAAGTTTAGCCAAACTTCAGGTACCTTTCAACTTTGTTTTGCTGAAAGATCGTTTTGCAGGCAGGTCTACTTGGTAAACCAAGCTGAACTTTTTAGATCATTCTCAGTTAAAATACTTTTTTCCATTACCTCACTTAGGGAAAAGTAAAGCTCTTGAAGTTAATGCTCCACCCTTTGCTCACTCAGGAATCCCAACTACAACATTAAAAAGTACATTGGAAATGACAGTGTTTGGTAAAGGCTGTCACTAGGTTATTCTCTCTTTTAAAGAGTCTGACTCATACAGATCTAGGGAAATTAATTATTTAGGCTTTGAGCTAGATCAGCGGTTGTTATACATCATATAGCTTGCATCCAGAATACGTAGAGTCTATAACGTCTTGATCTGTGTATAATTTGTGTCAGTGATACCATAGGTTTGTGTTAAGTCTTTGTGGTTTTTACTGCTCATATGAGTGATTGCTGTTTTCCAGGATGTGTGAAACAACATTAGCATATCTTAGAAAGATTGGATACACGTTACAGGATAGAAACGGCCTTTGAGTTAGTCCCACATCTGTTATTCTACACTGGCCCATTACTAAATGTTTCAAAAGGAAATGCGAAATGCTTGCAAAGAACAAATGCCAACGTGCATTTTGGGGGAGAAAGTTTCTCCAAATGACATATTAGCTAATTTGCATCCTGCAGCATAAGATTACATTCATATGTTTTCTCTCTCTTCTTTAACTTTAGCTGTTAATATTACTTATCTAAGTGCTTATCCTTTAGGCAACCTTACTAAACATCTTAATTGTCTTAACATCTTGTTGAGTGAGTTCTGTATCTTAGCTTTGTATATTAAAAAAAAATCCTCTAGTGTTTTAAGTTTGGTGTCTAGTTATTTCACTTGCTGTTTGGCTTTGGCAATCAGCAGTCCAGGTTTAAATCATCCTTTAAAATATTACAACAATCGCCTATTAGGATTTTCATCTTGTCCTCATTCTTACTTGTTCTGGAGAAGTTGTCTTAATTTGTTCACTGGATCATTATGATTTACATTCTGCTTTGGGAGACCAGGTTTCTCAGAGCTGCATTTAGATCCAATAAGAATCTGAGAGAAGCAAAGTGGGTTCTAGTAATTATTTATTCTTGAGCAGCAGAAATCTTTTATATACAATAATGTAAATTATTATTTGCTTATGCAGTTTCAATTGACTGAAAATGGGTAAAGCCATGGTATGCAGAACACATTTCTTATGGCATGGTCTTTTGCTAAATTGATGTTCTGATTCCAGCATGAAATAGAATTCATACATGGATAAGTTCTTTGATACTTCCCTCGTGTTAATTTTTATAATTTCTGTGGGAATCTGTGTGTGTGCATTTTTCCGCCCCTGTGTTGAAGCTCCATTTTGAGGGAAGCTATGCTAATACATATAAACTAAAGGAGCTCAGGAGGAGAGGTGCTTTAGTAAGAATCAGGGTGACTAACACAGTTGATGCATTGACTTTGAACCTTTTGGCAAGGTTCCCATTGAAGTGATTGTAAGCTATTGCATTGTCCCTTAGCAGCAGGAAATCCTATCTGCCTTTGCTGAGGCTCAACTAAATTACACAAAAGGATGGAATAAATTTTGCTTTTTAGTGTAGATGATAGTATACAGCTAAGCAGAGTTGGATTCTGAACCTTAGCCTGGATAACGTGCTGAACAAAGCATTTTGTCAACCCAGACAAAGAACAGGAAACTTTAACTAGCCAAGCTTTGTTTTATGTCAGTAAATTTTTCTGCATTTTATGGTTTAAAGATTGATGTTATATGCAGGGTTTTGCCTCATGAAAATCAATCACTCATTTCACAAAAAAAAAAAAATCTGTATTAAGTCATTTAGGCTTTTTTGACTTACAAAAACATTCAGAAAATGGATCATAATGCACTGCTCTTGGTGATCTTGTTCCTGGAGTAATTAAATAAAAATTTGACCACTGTTAAATCCAGATAACTTTATAAGCTACAAACAAAGGCCAGTTCTGAATGTTAATGCACTTTGGCTGAACTCGTTAGCTCATAAATGTTATGATGAAGACCAGTAGTTTAAAGGGAAGGTCAAGGGGGAGGTGTTTCAAAATACTAAAATATTAAAAACTGAAGAAAATTTTTGTAAAGGAAAAGACAGACCCGCACAAAGCTGTACTAGAATATATGCTTTTTATGTCTGAGGATCTTGAAATTGATAAAAGCAAGAGAGAGCTAAGAAGGTGATTTAGAGAAAGGTTCCTAATAAGGTTTAGATTACTGCTACCTGCTGAGTTGTAAAATGTTCTAATACCCACAAAATCTTTGTGGTTTGTTTGAATACCACTTATACATAAGTATGTACCTTTCTGTTTTTATAAATAATGATCTCGTGCTGTCTAATGTACACATGATCCTTTTGCTACCATGACTGTTAGTTTGCTTCTGTAAAAGAAATCGTGGAAGTAATTTAGCTAGCAGTAGGTAGAATTGGGATAGGAAGGCTTCCATCCACATCCTCTGAACACAGCATGAGCGGATTTCTGCTTAACTCCAAACATGCTAATGTTCAGACATGTACAGTGCTCAGACTGAGATGGGATTTAGAATAGCTGTCAGTATTCATGTAATAAATTTCTTGGTTTTTCAAACATTTCGTCTGATATTCTAAGTCTCTCTGCCTTTTTTTCATCCAGGAGGCTGAACAGAATTGACCAGGATAGTATCTTGCAAATTAATACCCATTTTCATTATAGGTCCCAGATCACTGGCAATTGACTACTCTTACCACTTGCTGTGAAACTTTGATGCTCCTGGCTTCTTGGTTTCAGAGCCTTATCGTGGAAGGTCACCACAGTTTGCCTGTAGTATTGTCTAGCAACATTAACAAATGACTGCTAGTAAGATACTTGCTCTGTCATTTGCCATGTTGTGAGAGTAGAGCCCAGAGGCCCTGCTCGTGGAGCTAAAGGAAAAAAAAGATGTTGCTTAGGAAATTTAAAAAGAAGGAAAATAAAATAGATTCCCAATGTCTATAAACAGTAGGCATGATGGTGGCTATGTTTATCATCTGCAATATAGCACTTCCATTGTTAGATACATAATATTTTTGTCCTTTATTCTCTGTAGTCACTATGTTACACTTGAGTTCTGTAGTTCAGTTAGATAAAATATATCAGGATTGGTGAGAAAATTCTAAAAACATTTTGTTTTCCTTTGTGAGCATTATTTTTGTGAGCAGAAGATGTGAGTTCAGGTGCTTGGCTGAAGAAGTTTGTGCTTATTTAGAATCCATGAATAAATAAAAAAGCTGTGTGCTTCTTTGTGCTGCGTTATGGATTGTCCTTACTATATTACTATTTTTCCATACCAACTTACTACAAAAGCTTTGATGTCATTGTTTTACGTATACTTTGTTGCAGATATTTTCATGTTTCCTTTTTCTTTTCCCTTTCATCAGACGTTTGCTGACCAGGTATTTGGTATCTTCAGCTGGACAATTCCCATTGCAGTAGCCTTTTCTTGTTTTGGTGGACTTAATGCTTCAATTCTAGCATCATCAAGGTAGTGCATATCACTTTCTGTTTGACAAATGTTCTTAAGTATTTTTACATGTGACTGTTATGCTCATCTATTATGAGAGTGGCAAAAATACTTTTGTAATCAAACCTATAGTGAATAGCCACAATAAAATTACAGACCTAAATAAACCTCTGTGTGTGTGTACATACACCCTTAACGCTGCCTTACTTCCCTAAAGCATTCCTAACTGTATGCAGGGTACAATTAAAGATCAAATGAATGTTGTCTGTGTGGTGAGTCGTCAGGCCTTCTGGTTATTTGGATTGAATGTTCTTCCATTTTACTTGATACAATAATTCTAGCAAGTTCTTTTCAGATATATTTACTGAAAACTTACTGACTTTTTAAAATCAGTATCTTTAAGGGTTTTTTCAAGTAAAAAGTTTTAAAAGTTGTTATTGCTATTAAGCTGCAGTCAGAAAACTTAGGATACAGTATAGAAGCTTTCCTCTGAGCACTGATTGTGGATTTGTCTAGTGAAAGTTTTAAATAGATTTATTCAGGCATTTTAAGATCCTTCCTGTCCATTGAATGTATGCACAATGCCTCTATACTGAGAACAAATATGAACATGATCTGGTGAAGTAGTCAATATAGAACAATTTGCAGTTGATAATAAAATAATGTGTGTTTGTTTTTTGAGCATGTGGTTGAGTGACCTCTTTTTAGAGACCTGGCAATCTCTTCTGGTTGGCATTAAAACTGTTCTGCTATAAGCTGGAATGTTTTCAGCGTTAGCTTTTAGAATTTTTAGAACAATAGAAATTTATTTCAGTTACTGTAGATGTTTTCTGTTTTACCTGGAGGATTGTTTTTTAAAAATGGATGTTAACAGCATGTTTCTAAAAGCTTATATATCTTTTAATGGTTGTTGTGCAGTACATCTTTATATGAAGCGTTGAATCCATGTTCCAGTTTAAAGGATAGAAATTCAGTGGTGTAAATACTTATTTTGGCTGGTATTGTTCTTTTTCTGTAATACATTCTCTCTCACCTGTGGCCTCCACATCTGTTTCCTGACTATTTTTTTTTCCCCAGGCTATTTTTTGTAGGATCTCGAGAAGGTCACCTTCCTGATCTGTTGTCTATGATCCACATAGGGAGGTTCACACCTGTGCCAGCACTGCTCTTCAACGTAAGTTATTATTATTTCTCTTTTCAGCTCTTCAGAACTGACTATATGAATTATTTAGAGGAAAGCTTTAAAAAAATCACAAGAGAGTGCTTCAGATTTGCTGTGATCACAGTGATTTCTGAGAGTGATTTTTGAGGCATAAAATCATGCCAAACACCAAGGAGTATAAGGTGTTACTTTAAGGCAAAAGCAGCATAAACAATATGTTTCAAACTTCTGCTATTCATCTCTCTTATTCTTTTCTGACAGTGTGCTATGACCCTTATTTACCTGGCTGTGGAAGATGTCTTCAAGCTTATTAATTACTTCAGTTTCAGTTACTGGTTTTTTGTTGGTCTGTCTATTGCTGGGCAATTATATCTACGTTGGAAGGAACCAGATCGACCCAGGCCTCTTAAGGTAATACTTATTAAAGAATTGTTTAAAATTCCACATATTGTAAAAGTACCATCTAAAATCTCGACCATATGTATTATGTCTAAAGGTTACAAATTGATTAGGACATAAAACATGGCTTCCGTTTCATATTGTACCATGAAAGCTAGCTTGTCTGCTCTATAATAAGTGATTGTTGTAATAGTATGTTCTTTTATTGTACGTTAGTTCAATCAGTATCCCTTCTCTCTGTCAACTGGAGAATGTCTCAATAGGCTAACATAGTAGTTAGCCTTTTTTCTTGGATTAGAAATCTCTAATTAGGAATGCTTAATTAATTCTGTTGATGTGGACCACATTTAGTGCTGATGGTATTTCAGTTCAATATCTGATCCTCTTATCATCTTCTCATACTTTGCTACTCTACATGAAAAAGTCATTCTTGTTTCCTGAGTTTCATTGGATTTGTCGAAAAAACACTTCATGCTGGTATACAATTTCTTTCAACACAGCAGAATTACCATAGTTGATTACTTTTGCAATTTTTAGCAGCAGTTCTGTTCAAGAGTAATTCTGCAATTTGCTTATGGTTCCAAATAGCCAGATGTATAAGAGGAAGAGCAGATAATTTCACAAAGTGGGCTTGAGAGGGAGAAGTTTCCAAACATCACCAAAATGTTTGTAACTGTAGAGAACGAGTATTTCAATAACATTCTGTTCTGGTTTTCTGTCTGCAGCTGAGTGTGGCTTTCCCAATAATATTCTGTATATGTACAGTATTTCTGGTGGTAGTGCCACTCTATAGTGACACTATAAATTCATTGATTGGAATCGCCATTGCTCTATCTGGAATTCCAGTCTTTTTCTTGGGAGTCTATTTACCTGCATCAAGGAGACCTCAGTTTATCAACAAGATTTTAGGTAAGTTTCTTTGTAGATGGAGATGATGTTAGGACAGCGGAAAATTAAATAAGTGAATCTCGGTATGTTGATGAAAAGGGTTATGGTCAGCTGACCCCAGCCAGCAGCTAAGTACCCACAGAGCTGCTCTCTCACCAGCACCCCCAGCAGGATGAGGGAGAGAATAGGAAGAACAAAGGTGAGAAGATTCGTTGGTCAAGATAAAGACAGTTTAGTAAGTGAAGGAAAGAGGGGGAAAAAAACCCACTGCTGCAAAGGCAATCACTTACCACCTCCCACAAGCAGACTGATGCGCACCCAGTCTCCAAGAAACAGCCACCTTGGAAGACACGCTTACACATGCACGCACTTCTTCTGCTACCCGTTTTTATTGCTGAGCATGACATTATATGGCATGAAATATCCCTTTGCCTAGTTTGGGTCAGCTGTTCTGGCCATCTCCCCTCTGAACTTCCTGCCCATCCCCATCCTGCTGGTTGCAAGGAGAGCAGAGTGGGAAGAAAAAAACCCCAGCCTTGATACTATGCAAACACTGTTCAGCAATAGCCAAAACATCAGTGTAACACACCAACCCTGTTTGAGCCACAAATCCAAAACACAGCACCATATGGGCTGCTATGAAGAATGGTAACTGCATCCCAGCCAGACCCAGTAAAGAGCTATATCAATTTTATACATATGTTTTTACACCCAGATTTTATTTACTGTATATTTAAAAGACCATCCACTTTCTACAGATTTTGTCCTCAGTTTTTATACATTTCTCTTTAATCAAGCACATGAAAAATCTTTTTCTTAAGCAAGGTTGATGACTGTAAAAGGGCTGGACATTCTTGGTAATGCAAGCTAACTGTCTTGCTTTACTGAATCAGTTGTTTGAAGATGGATAGATTTTATGTCAGTCACAGATGGAATTTTGCCTTCTATTAAATTGCTGCAGTTAAATTATACATTTTTCTTCAGCAGTGCACTATTGTCATGTATGTGAGAAAACCATGATAAGGGATGTGGAAAGGAAGGTTTATGGCATAATCTTAGAATGTACCAGGATGTGATGCTGCAGCTGCTAGTGAATATGTGAATACTCAGTAATCTTGTCACTTTGCTGTGTGCTATTTATTTTTTTTATTCTACATATTTACACTCTTAATTACAGAGAAAAAAGATTTTACTTCAGTTACTTGGCAGGATACCTAAAAGAAAAAACACCCTAGGATATCAACAAAAGTTTTAAACATTATCTGTTTAAAAAAAATGAGTGGAAGACACTTTTTGTATTAACTTTTATCATTTGTTTCCCTTAAGAGAAGGGGAGCCTTAAGAGAAGAGGCAGCATTCTTGACAACTAACTTTCATTAGTCAGATGCATGTTGTGTAATTAGAGTTGAGATTAGGTGGCTATTCTTCTGATTTATCTCCAATTTCCTATGCAGGTGCAGTCACACGAAACATGCAGCTGCTCTGTTACTGTGTTTTAACAGAGATGGACACAAATGAAGAAAAGAAGTTATAAATCAAATCCAACTAAATTTCAAAGCCATTACAAGAAACAGGAGGGAGGATAAAGCAATTATGACAACAAAAGGGAAGAGATGGAACTGGAAAAAACAAGAAAACGGTTTCCAGTGGTCTTTCAGAAACACTGAAAAAGTACTTACTTGCAGTCGGATTCCCATGTAGATTGTGCCCTCGCATCACCCTCCTAAACTGTGGCATATTTTCGGGGCATGTTTTCATTGGATAATGATTACCTACTCATTTCAGGCACACAAGCTATGCGTCAATACTGTTCCTTCTTCAGAATTGGTATTAAAATGGTAAGAGCTAATGGATCAAATTAGATTTCTGCAGAACCAGGCGGTGAAGTAATGCATTTTTAAGTTAGACTGAAAACCATTTTAACTCAAAAGACCAAAAGTCATTTCCAGCTTAATTCTGATGGATGTTTGCATGAAATGATTTGCTGTGCTATCAGTTCTTATCCCAGAAGACAACTGGTCACAACGAACTACCTAATTTGTCATTATTAGCAGAAGAATGAATAAAGGTGTGCTACATTATTTAAAGACTGAACCAACCTTTCTCCCTTAAAGATAAAGATATTTTATTCCATACGCTGTGTGGAAATGTGGTATCTGACTGTGGCAAGGATTTAATCAACAAAGCACCCTGGCACTAAAGATTTGATTAACATTTGATGATTCTTTACTGTTAGCTTGTTAGTACATGGTCAACTTCTGATAGGCTTTATGAAACTTCCAAAATTAAAATGTTCAGTTTGAAGCTTGTAAGCATTTGTTTCTGAACTATTTCAGGGAACACACTAGCAGTGTTACCTCAACAGTCAGAAAATTCCCTTTCTAAATTTCAGTGCTGTTCACTAGAAAATGACCATCCAAAAACTCAGAGAACAAACCACTTTCTTTTTTTCTTCTATAGCAAAAGTTCTGTGGCAGCAACTGTATCTTGAAAGCTAAGTAGCAGGGAGAGAAAATAGGAATTAGTACTATTTGTAATTCTAAAGCTGTAAGCCTAACATCAGGACACTTTGATACTGAATTTTGGTGCAACAAAAGGTAATATGAAGCCAGCCTGTTCGGCTAGCAGAATGAGATATACTTCAAAAACATACCTGGAATTTTTATCTTAGTTCAGAATGTTTACCTCAGTTGACCTGAGTTTGTCGACAGGTGCGGGTTTTTTGTGCTTTTAAGTTGAACTAAATCTTGTAATCACAAGATTATGGCTGAAGCGATGCACACTTCAAATGCTGCACCACATTTGTAGCAGCCACTTGAATAATAGTGAGAATATTTGGATTCTTGCACTGACTCCCTGACCCAGGTTATCCATCTTAAACAAAAAGCTATATGTAATGGCAAATGGTAGTAGATGGTGAAGATTAACATAAAATGGAGCCTTGGGCTACTTTTATGAAGCAGCATTGGGATTTAAGATAGTTAATGCTAGCTGAGGAACTCTGTGCACAGTTGGCATGTAAACATAGAGGGTCTTTTCAGTATTTAATGAAAATTAGCATTTAGCTATTATAATACAGCTTTTTAATCTTGCATATGATTAGAATGAATTCACCATCTAAATTGAGACATCTGTCCAGTGGGCAAACATAGCTTTAACAGGCTAGGGTTGTGGTATAGGTTAACAGCCAAATTAACCTTTCTGTGAAATGAAGGAAAAAAACCATTTTTCCTCCACTACCTTGACATCATCAGCCAGAACTAACTGACCTAAAGTCACTGCTGCAACCTACAGCACATGAATGACACTGACCTAACACCCTATTAGCTATTTTTTACAGACTCAAGTGGGAGAGTGCTGCAATACTTTGTGTGTCCAAACAGGCAAGATTAAATAATTGTTTTAAAGATGAATGAATGCAAGTTAAAATGATGAGATGGCTTCAGCTGTATCAACTCATATGATCTTTAAATGAGTAAAGAAAACTTAGCCAAAAATTCTTTATTTACATTTTAAATGCACATATATTGTTCTGCTCCCATAGTAAAATTACTATTGTAGAGTGATCCAGCAATAAAGTGGACAGTTCAAGGCATTTAAATGCTCAAACACTCATAAAGAAAGTAACTTGAAACTTAGGAACAAATACAGTAGAAAGCACTGGGACAGACTGCCTTTTTCTAGGACTTCCACTTGCTATCACAGCAGACATGTTGATCTTCTTGTGAAACCTGACACATTAGTCATGACCAGAAGGGCTGCTGCCAACAGCACCTCCATATATAATGTGGAGGTACTGTCAGTACAGATAGAAATGCTTGGCCATGCAGCTTTTTTAATTTAAAAAAAAAAAAAATCCTTAAGAAGCTCAGCATCACAGAATGGGCAGAAAAATCTATTTTAAAGCATGTAGTATCCTTTACTTGGAATGAAAATTTGTCTTGTCAAGTGGCCATATTCATACCCCTCTGTTTAATACCTACCAGCTGAAGTTGGCTGCTCAGATAGTAACAGCGCAGATGATAGACATTTTCCCATTTACTGGAATCCCAATCTAGTACCTAATACTCAAGCCTAGTCAGTAAGCATTAGGGTGAACTGTGCTAGTCACCAACAGTTTCAGAAGACAGACAGGCAAAAATTTAGCTTAAAGCTCATCCATGTAAAGATTGGTTTCCTACTGTCCCAATGAGCACAACTTTTACCAAAAAGTGGTTTTCCAGGGTTTTTTTGTGGTTTGGTTTTTTTTTTCCAGTTCAACATTCTTATGAATAGCCATCAGCAGTTGTCTAGATTTTCAGTTCTACTACAACAGTAGAATTTCATCTTCAGTGTGCATTTCATCTTCAAAAAAGGGCTGTTAGTCAGAATCCAAATCCTGGATCTCATCATATCCAAATTCCTGTAGAACCTCCTGTCGGTATTTGTTCCATGTTCTTCTTCTGTAACATTGGTCCTCATCACTGAAACTCTCTTCAGACTCTGAAGAGAGAGCATCAACACTTTTAAATTATCCCTTCTTTTTAGTTAAACAATTACATTCATCAGATTATTTTAAGCTTCTTGAGTAACTAACAAATACAAAGTCTAAACAACTTCTCTGTTAGGTGAGGTTTGAATTGTGCTTGGAGTGCACTGGGATGGGGAGTTCAGAAAGCACAGGCAGTGTTTCACAAGCACATGGAGCCAGTCACCTATTCCTTCTCAAAACAAGCAATCCTTTGCAATTGCAGCAGCCTGAAATAGAGTTCTTAATTTTGACTTTGCAAAAACACTAAGATCCTTTGTAGTTCCAAGAAAGATGATCCTTTTCTAAGCAGATTTAACCCATTATAAGAGCAGAACACTACCCCAGTAGTGCTCAATTAGTTGCTTTTTTAGAAATGGCATGTAAAAAGGATGAGATTTATATGTGCACAGCATGAAAACAAACAGTATTTATGACAGGCATACCTTTTTCTCCATCACCATCTTCCTCGGGTAAGAATTCGTCTTCATCAGGATAATCATTACGCCAGTTATTTTCATCATTTTCATCATCTTCATCTTCATATATTTCCTCTGGAACATGATCATCATCTACCTGCATGTCAACACAAAACATAACATTCACTGTAAATACAGACACTTGGCATTAAGCGGTTTTTCATCTACCTATACAATACTACACAGATCACACAGAGCCAAGAGATATTTATCTACTTCCTGCATAAATAATTCTGCAGTTGCACAAAGCAAACTGCAGAAAGATTTGTGTTGTCAGTATATTCACCATAACATAGTGATCTGCTTTAGGTGAAAAATCAGTTAAGTCATGCATTTACATGTTCCACTTCAGCATTTAAATGCTAAGGTTAATGTCTAAATTAATACTGCTCACTTCAGCAGTAGTGTAATAGATCAAGGAAAAGAAAAAGTAGCTTCAGGTTCCCAATATGCAAGTCTATTCATCACAGTACCGATACAATGAAAGACAAAAGCTTACATTTAACTTCCTAACTCCACAGTCACTGAAGGACAGTTCTACTACAAGAAAGTATCTTGTATTAAGATTAAAGTCAAGTCCTCAAATATTGAAAAAGGTGTGTGTCCCCTTGCTCCTTCTTTCACTCAACTGTATTTACAACTACATTTTAATTGCTGCCTTCTAATCACAAATAAGATGTGAATTACTTAAGTTTACATTTGTGTGCCAAAATTTATTTGGCAATTTGAAGCCAGACAAATTCTTCTGAGTACCCGAGCACTATCCCTTTAGTTTTCATTGTCATATCATAATTTGTTTGAATCAACAGTAACCTGCAGAACACAGGACTGGCAGTTACAAAAAGCCTAACACAGAAGTCACTGTGTATACATGTAGTAACTCAAAGGATCCTTCTTGGCATGGCAACTTTTGATGATAGGACTTTAAGCATGTTTATTTGTGACCTTTCTATTTAAGAAAGATCTGTTTTCCCACACCCTTACCAGTTCATATTCTTCTCTATAGGGCTGTACAGAAAGGATATTTTGGATCCAACCAGGGGCTGATGTTTCCATATAGTAGATGTCATAAACATACTCATCTTCTTTCTCATGGTGTTCTTCTTTACCATCTTCAGAAACATTTAAACGCTCACGTATCATCTCTACTGCATTGCAGAGAATCACATCTGGATCAGTCTTCTGCTGAGGAAAAAACAAAATATTAAAAAAAAAAGCATATTTCCACTGAAGCCATGCACACGAAGTTTTAGTTACAGCCAACAGTTTTCTTTGTGGACAGTAGCCAACACCTAGCTAAGGATGACATTCTGCAATCTTAGACCGAAAGACTTTCCCGTTGGAATGCTGATACTTGGAACATTAGCAATCTAGAACAGAAAGACGCCAAAGAATTTTCCGATTACCATAGTACTGTGCTGCCACGCCTTGTGTCAGATAATGGGAGAAAACTTCTGGGACAAGTTCATTAGAAACTATTGAAGGGGGTATGACTATCCTGTACAACTGTTCATCTGTTTCTGATGACATGTTTGTTGAAAAGACAAGTTTTAAGACAGCCTGTGCTTTGTAGAGCGTTACACTTGCAACACTGCAGGAAAGACATGCATACAGTACCATGGATAATATGCAAGCAGACTACAGTATACAAAGCGTGCAGAAGAAACAATGAAAATATGACAGATTAACAGGAAAAGGCTGACAGGCCCTACAGATACACTTTTTATTTCCTTTGTTTCCTCACTTCAACATTAACACAAGAAGAAATTTCTTCAGGCTTTCTCCTTCCTAATAAAATGTATTTATTTGCTTTAGTGACCTGCACTTGAAGGTCTACACAGGCAGGTTTTTGCTGCCAGTTTTTCTCTGCTAGAGCTTTTCAGAATATCTTGTCCAATCCACAGTGGTGTCTCCCAAACTACTCAAGTAATTCTGAGGAACAGCTACACACTAGCCTTTCATTCACTTCTGAATACTTACAGAATGAAAAACAAAGCTTACTCCTTGCTTTCAACGGTTACTACTAGCTCTAAAAGAGTAAGGGGAAAATTCTGATGCTACCTCAGTTTCATTTCTGTTCTTCTAATCAGCAGAGTGATAGGTAACAGTTAACAGATCTCAAACATCTGTTTGAGCTACTTGCTTAATACAAAGCAAGAGTTCATATTAAAGTTTGAGAGCAAAGCCCTGAAATAACCTACAAAAAACACTGAAGAATGACAGCTGGTTGGGCTCTTCCTCACCTGGGTATCTTCTTTAACATGAAGCATTGAAGTTTTCCTCAGAGCTGTGATGGGCTGCATAAGTAAAGCATCCACCTGTACTTACATACCGTGAAGGAACTACTAAAGAAAGCATACACCACCCTCTTACCTTCTTTTCCATATGGTTACGAGTCTCTAATACAAAATCTTCTTAACACTCTGTCTGCAGGGCAACCCTACACAGAAGGCAGAGCTTCTTCATACTTAAAACCATGCTAGCTACTGAGCAGATGCTCCTCCAACTGAAAACACATGTAACTCATAATACCAATGAAAACAGGATGTAGGGGCTTAAGCAGCCTGCCAAACACCTAGAGTTCTGCTAAAAACAAAATATACAGTAAAACCTTATATGGGAATAATGAGAAGGGGAGGCTCTAAAATATCTTTTCCTTTAATGAATCTTGCCTACAAGTGACACTCCTAGGCATCTTGGTAGATGAGAAGACATTGAATTAGATTTTTTTCTTTTCTAGTTAGAGAAGTTAATAAAAAAACCTCAGAGATCCACCTGACAGATGAACATGAGAATTTATACATCAGAACATGGCACAGAAAAAACGGGGTGGTACAAGCCCTTCCTGTAGCAGCCAACTCCACACAGCTGTCTGTCTCAACGTCAGTGCACTTAAGAGTCGTCATGAAAGTTACTCCCTGTACAATATTCCAACTTGCAAATATCTAGTTAAAGCTCCTATTAAATAGTGGAATACTTACAATGCAAAAAAACTTCCACAGCAGTCAGTCTGCCCACATGTACCAGTCAACAGTGATATCAAAGTACTTCAATTACACTAAGTTCGTTTGCTGACCTGTGGGTTTGCAGCAATTACACTGGAGTCTCCCACCACCTCTTCTTCTTGTTCAATATCAAACAACTGGAATTTCCCACAGCAGTCCGACTGCTTATCAACAGCACCACTCTCCTTTTGTGAAGCATCTTCCGTTGCTTCAGAGTCTGATCTATCACCATCAATCGATGCCTCGCCATTTATGACAGGTGCAACTGTTTCAGTACAGTTAGGTCGATGGCTGGCTATCACACGATAACGGTTTTCCTTCCTTCTCACTTGCTTGGAAGAGCGGAGTTCCTGTATGATTCGCTGAGTGCTTCCTAAAGCGGGTTGCAGACTTTGAGCTGCTTTGTCTCGAGTGATCACTTCTTGAACATATTTTTGAACTGGTTCATTCTGGGTAGAGGAACAAAAAGAAGGAGGAATATAATGACACCATCAACATAGTAAGCCACACTCCTTTCTAGAAGTGATTCGTAACTGCTATTACTGGTGCTTCCTATTTGAGGACTGCGGTACCAACGTTCCTAACAACATTCAAGTAGCTTCTACTACTGCTTTAAGCAACACAACTATCATCATATTCTCTTGATATGGGGGAAAAAAAAGTGTAAGATATTTGTAAATTTTAAGACTGTTTCAATTTGATTTTTAAACAATATACTTTGTGGTACAGAATAACCCTCCAAAAAAACCACATGCCTTTGGAAGACTGTGATGGTCCTAAATTTAAGGCATAATATCCTTTACAGTCTCCTATAAAGGCCAGTTCCCAGAAACAACCACTTCTATTCAACATAAAAGGCTGTACAGTGGATGGAAGTTAGCCTTGTAGGGCTGATGAGCTTCAGCACCTCAAACAGCAGAAACTGAGGCTTCGCTTACTATTCTGTGGTAAGTACAGAAAGGTCAGTGTTGAACCCAGCTCTTCCCGGTGGTCACTGCGTGCTACGTTCCTTTTAACAGCCTGCTCTGCTCGCGGGTACGCTGCTGCTGCGCAACCGGCCGGTCAGAGAGTAGGGGAGGGGAGGCCGCCGTGCCCTTCTGGAGCGGCACAGGACGGCACCTCGCATCGAGACGCTGCTCTCCCGGCTACGAGCAAGGCCTTCGCAGCCAGGGGGGATCCGCAAAGAGGCGCGCGGAGCGCCACCGTCAACCAGGAGAGAGCGGGCTGCTGGCCAAAGCCCCTGCGGGAGCACGACGAAGCGCCCCGGCCGCATCAAACCGCTCCCGCCCCCGCCCCCGCCCGCCTGAGGCGCGGCCCCGGCCTACCCCGACACCGGCCGCGGTACCTTGGAGGACACGGTCGCCACCAGCTTGAAGAGGCTCCTCTCCACCGGCTGGGCGCCGCCGCACTCCGTGCGCAGCCGCTTGCAGGCGAGCAGCAGGGCCTCGGCCGGCTCCGTCCCGCCGCGCTTCCGCTTGACGCGCAGCACCGCCGCCGCCTCCATGGCGCCCGCGCGGCACGGCGGGAAGGGGCGGGCACGGCCGGCGGCTCGCCTGCCCCCCCCGCCCTGCCGCCGCGCGGTGCATGCCGGGCAGGTGGCGGTCGGCGGGCTGAGGGGGCAGGCGGCGGCGGCCGCGCCGGCGAGGGGCCCCGGGGGGGAGGTGAGGCGGCGGCGGCGGCCGCGCCGGCGAGGGGCCCCGGGGGGGAGGTGAGGCGGCGGCGGCGGCCGCGCCGGCGAGGGGCCCCGAGGGGGAGGTGAGGCGGCGGCGCCGGTTTCGGGCGGGGGAGAGCGGAGAACGCACTCGCCGTCTCCCTTCGCAGCTGCCTCCTGAGGCGGGGGATGGTCCGGGCCTAGGCTGCTCTGCTCGCGGCCGGGCCCGTCCCGAGGTGACGCCCGGCCCCGGCAGAGCTGCCGCTGCCCGGGCGCGGGGAGCGTGGAGCAGGTGCTGGGCTCCGGCCTGGGCCTCCCCTCCGCGGCCCGGGGTCCCGGCGGGGAGGGCACTGCGGCCGCCGGTCCCCTCGGCTCTGCCGCCGCCCAGAGTTTGCGGGTCCCTCCTGACACCCTAGAGAGGGCGGTTGGCCTCCCCCGCCCCGACGTGCGTCGCCTTGGGGACAGATGTTTTTCCTTGAGAATTGACTGGTGGCGTTTTTTTCTGGGCTGAGTTCCTGAACAGGGCTGGGTGACAGGTTTGCCCTAGATGAAGTGGTGTCTGTTGTTTTCACTTGAAGTTTTGTGTTTGTTTTTTTTTCCCACAGCCAGTATTTTGGGTATTACACTGAAGCCAAAGCAGCAAGACCACACGTAATACATAAATAACACAAATTGAGATTGATTATGAAGACCTTTTGTGGAAGAGCTAATCCAACCACTGGTGCAATGGAGTGGTTAGAAGAGGATGAGAACTATGACTACCATCAGGAAATCGCAAGGTATGCTGGAAAAAATAGCTTGTTGTTCCACTAAATGTACGAAAAAGAGCAAACCCAACTTGTTTTTATGACAGTTTTGGGGTTTGTCTCTGTAGAAGCTCCAAGGGCACAAGCTGAACAGACTGTAGGACAGTCTAAATGTTACAGTGCCCTGTGTTGTACAGGGCAGAACTGTAAATGTAGAATTTTGTAAAGTACTCTCCAAGTAGTTTCCTTCTCAATTTTTTAAAATGTTTTCCAAGGTGGTTCTCTTAATGCTGACAGTGAGTGAGTTGTGGCAAAATGCATTGACTAAATTTCTTTTAAATCCTAAGTACAACAAATAATTGCCAGTTTTCTGTTCCTGTAGTGACTTTTTCAGAGCTTAATGTAACACCCAGAGAAATTGGGAAAATTAGATTTTGGGCTATTTTTAAGTAGTGCGACCCATGAAGAAATGGGAACCAAAGAAATTTAAGTCTTGGTAGCAAATGATAGACCATTATTAGGCTGTCTTTCATTGCTATGTATTGCTCTGAATGAACCTCCATCTGTCCCAGCTGTTATTTCACAGCTCTTTGTCCATAGGTTCATGTATTGAGTCCATTGCTGAAGAGAGGATATATGCCAGCAGTTAATGAGTTCATTTATATGCTGATGACCATATCACTGAAATGATGTTATTCCTTAAATTTGGGAAACAGTTCAGATCCTCAGAGTGTGTCAGTTTTCTGTGCATTTATGGGCCATGGGGACCAGGTGCCTTAATAAGAGAAAACGAAGGAGGCTGTATAAGATCTAACAGTTTTGTTGTGCTTTGCAGTAGGTAGTGCATTTGACTTGAATTTTTTTTTTTTGTAGGTCACGCTATGCAGATATGCTTCATGATAAAGACAGAGTAAGTATAGGAGCAAAAAAACTTTTGAATAGTGAGAAAATACGTATTTCCTATCTCTTGAATAGATGTCACTGCAAGATTATACAGGTTTCTCTGAAAGATGAAATGATCAAATTTGTACCCTTTAAGATACCAGACCTGTTCTTAGACCAACATCTGATTATAGTGTTCTGTTGTTTACGGCAGAACATGATATTTACATCAATAGCTGATTTTTGCTGTTCTATGTTTGACAATTTTGACAGAGAGCTCATTAGATGAAATTTCAAAGGCTGTAAATGTGAATCTAGGCTTCTTAGTTCTTATAGGAATGTAAGTAAAGTCTATCTTTGTTATTTTGTGGTATTTTTAGCTCTTATTTACTGCTTAGGATTGAGAAAATCGTGGTACCATATGTACAAGCATGATAAAGTTTGGAGTGAATGGTTTAAATGTTCTTTCTGCTCTAGCCATTTAGTCAACCATTTAGTCAATAACCTTTTTAAAGACTTTTATGGTGTCTATACTACGAGTCTTGAATTCATACTGAGTTGAAACATGCCAGAGAGATCAGGCATTTAATAAGCCATGTAGAGACAGCAAGTTGTGTCTAAGTAATTAAAACAACTCTACTGGAATTATGTATCAAAAGTGTTAACTAGAATGGTTTGGAGAGGGATCCAGCAGACCTTCCAAATTTATAAGGTCCAAAGATAGCGTATTATTTGGAAAGGTTTGATAAATCATTTGGAAAGGAGTGTCTTACAATAGACTGTTATGGAGTAAATATAAGCATATATTTCAATAAATATACTGTAGCTGACAGATGGCAGGATTTGTTTTTTTCCCTGTTGTTATTGCTGGTATGCATGTAGCCCTACTTAATGGCACTTAACCAAAAGCTGGTATTTAATGTTTTCCAATACATAGAGAGGGGAATCTAAATCCAAGATACTGCAGCTCTTTTGCTGTCATAAGCACTGTGTGACTATTTGAGTGCTGCTGCAGGGGAAAAATAATGAGAAAACCAGTAATATCTCACATGGATCTTACTATTATTTTTATATCTAGAAAATGTTTTGCATTTGTAAATTATGTATGCACTGCAAGTAGCTGATTGATCAATGATGAGTGAATAGCGTGATAAAAATTGACATGCTTTAAGTGGACTGATCCCTCCAAAAACACTTGCTTTTGCTGAAAATGGCTTTGGTATGACTATAGCATAAAGAATGCCTGTAGGCTTTCTCCTGATTATAATCTCATAATCTGAGAATACAAGATTTCTCCACAAAAGTTACAAGTATAAATAGATAAAAGGTTGCTGATCTCTTCCCCCCTTCCTCCACAGAATACAAAGTATTATCAAGGTATTCGTGCTGCAGTGAACAGAGTAAAAGAAAGAGGTGAGAAAGCAATTGTTCTAGACATAGGGACTGGCACAGGGCTCCTGTCTATGATGGCAGCTTCAGCAGGTGCAGATTTCTGCTATGCAGTTGAGGTAAGCATTTGTTACTGGTTGCACATACTTTTGCATGCATGTTCATAACCTCTTTTTAGAGCTTTAGCACAGTTGTTCTGTCTGAATGATCAGTGCTGTGGGTGCATTTGCTATTTTGTATTGTGGCTTTTGAAGTGCGAGTTTGATGCTTTTATGTGTGTGAAAAAGACTTAGATCTTACAAGAGTATGGTTGAAAAGACAATATATTTTTCATTCTTGGGATAGCTTCTGCAAATGTACAGATGAACATTATTAAGTTGAGTTTTATAGTGTTCTGTCTTCTCTACTTATCAAAACTCAAGTGTAATATGGAAAACTTGATTAATGTTTTTGAAAAATGTGAGTATTCTCAAACTACATTTGATCTTCATAAGTTTCAGCTCTTGGAGATGGGTTCTCAGACCCACTTAATCGTAACATGGACCCCATCTTAATGAAGAGACTGTCTCAAACTTATTTTTCCATTTCTTTGTGATTAACTAGAGCATCTCCTGTTGTATTGGCCGTTAAAAGAAACATCCTGATGGTCATTAGCCATCATTACTTATCTTAAGGATAACGGGAACATTTTGGCCGGTTAAATTTTTTTTTTTTTTTTTACACATTTGAAAAAACAAAGAGAAGATTCATTTGTCTGTAGGTCATAGTTGAAAGGGTGCACTGTGATTTTTATCCAAGTAAAAATTTACCTTTTTTTTTAATCTAGGATTTTATCAGGGACAGTCATCTTTCATATAGGCACAGGAAGCAATAAGCTCCAGAATAAATTTGTTCACAGCCAGTCGTAGGGAAGAGGCAGTGTCAGAAGTGATGTGGTAGGAGGGGTCTTTTGTCTTCTGCTTAGTAGTTTATTGACCACTCTGGCAGAGGAGGATCACTAGCTTGTGGGAGGAAGGGAGGCCCATGATGGAAAATAAAAGCCTAATCTGAAAAGTCTTGAGAGCTACTGTATTGGCATTCTAATAGCAATACATTATTCCAGTTTTGGAACTTAGGCTAGGTTTCAGAGTGGCCACAAATTTCTTTTCTTAAGTAGTCAGGCTGTGTGGCTGAGTAGAATATTTAAAATTTTTGAGTTTAAAAACTGGATTTGGATGTTAAGCCCTTTCACCACATTCTTCATTGTTCTGCTATTTTCAAGCTAGATATTTTCTCTACTTCGTTCTAAATTAAATAAAAATTCTCTTCACGGTTACGCTGTTAATGAAAGCAGATTTTTGGCATGCTTAAGTGACCATGTCAGTGCTGGTTGTTTGGGGTTCTTTTATTTTATGTATTTATTTATTTTATAGCTTGAGCACATATAAGTCTCTTGGGGCCTCTCTTGATGCATATATGTCTTTATTTTTTAAAATAACAAATTTGTTTAATGTAAACGCTAAAACATTCTTAATGGGTATTCTTGTCTTTCACAAGTTAAATTGGAGAAGCTTTTGGAGACAGCTGATTGTAACAGTGACATTGGAGCTCTATGAACTTTTGAAGTGAGGCTTGATGTCTTGTTTCATGGTAATGAATTTCAAACATAGGAAAAGATACAGAAGATGTTAAAATTTTTGCAGGACTAGATATGCTGCGTTTTGTGTTGGTGTCCTTTCATTTCTGAAAGCTAATGTTAGCTTACTAGTTTGTTACACTCTTGCTATTTACAGGTTTTCAAGCCCATGGCTAATGCTGCTGTGAAGATAGTAGAGAAAAATGGTTTTCGTGACAAGATCAAGGTAATCAACAAGCACTCCACTGAAGTCACAGTTGGGCCAGGTGAGAAAAATAGGCTAGGGTTAAAAAAAATTAGCAAGTACCTCAAAACCATGAAGGAATATGTCTTTTTCTTACTTGCCAAATGTTTTTAATTAAAACAAGCAAACTCTTTACTCTCTAGAGAGTAACACTGGAAATTTACTTCAAAAGGAAGTGTTGTAATAGTATTTCAGTAGTCATTTGTATTTCATAGTAAACTTCTGAAGGAAAATAATCTGCAGTCTTCAGCAGGTTTTCTAACAGGAGTAAGTTTTTGAATGACTTGTGTTTTCAGTGTAGCATCTTTTTGAAAAACTTACATAAAGTCTTAATTTTACAATATTAAATTGTGTCTTTTAGATGGAGATATGCAGTGTCGTGCAAACATCCTGGTAACAGAATTATTTGATACAGAGCTGATAGGAGAAGGAGCTTTACCAACCTACGAGCATGCACATAAATACCTTGTACAGGTAACAAAACAGGAATTGGTAGTGTGTCAGATTTATCCCTAGAGAAACTCTTTTGTCATTTTTGGAGTGGCATAGCGATTATACTTGATTTAGGCTTCTATATAATTTATAAATACATCATCAGCTGTGCTAATTTCTTATTCAGTGAATAATTTACTTGATTCATTCCTAGAATAAAGCTGTTGGAGTACGTATTATAAATCACAGGCTCTGAAATTACACTTAGTTTCTTTGTATTAAAACCAGTAACTTGCTGGTTAACAAATGTCTTTCAGAAAGGCATCCAGTTCTGATTTGGAGCTTTTCTTAGTAGTCTGTTCCAATGACAAATAATTCCCAAGATGTTTTAAAAAATGAATTTCTTTTCTTCTCCTAAATTTGAGGGGCTTCACCTCCCAGTCACTGATTGTTTGGGTTTTTTTTTACTCTGCATGTTTTTTGCCTGTGTGTCCTGGCTTCAGCTGGCATAGAGTTAATTTTCTTTCTAATAGCTGGTATAGTGTTATGTTTGGGTTCAGTATGAGAAGAATGTTGAGAACACACTGATGTTGTCAGTTGTTGCCAAGTAATGTTTATATTAAGTCAAGGATTTTTCAGTTTCTCATGCCCAGCCAGCAAGAAGGCTGGAGGGGCACAAGAAGTTGAGAGGGGACACAGCCAGGGCAGCTGACCCAAACTCTCCAACAGGGTATTCCATACCATGTGATCTTACGCGCAGTATATAAATTGGGGGGAGTTGGGCTGAGGAGGGGATCGCTGCTCGGGAACTAGCTGGGCATCGGTCAGTGAGTGGTGAGCAGTTGCACTGTGCATCACTTGTTATGTATATTCCAATTCTTTTATTATTATTGTCATTTTGTTATTGTTATCCTTATCATTATTAGTTTCTTCTTTTCTGTTCTATTAAACTGTTCTTACCTCAAACCACAAGTTTTACATTTTTTTTTCCAACTCTCTTCCCCATCCCACTGGGTGAGGAGAAGTGCGCGAGCAGCTGTGTGGTGCTTAGTTGCTGGCTGGGGCTAAACCACAACATTGTGGAAATACCGTAAACACTGTAATCAAATTAATATCCACTGGTTTTTTTTGACACATAATCTCTGGGTATAATTTTAGGGCTTTCTCTTTTACCCTTTCTAATTTTTCCCTTTAATCAAAATGTGGATGGCAAAACTTTATTTAGGTTTCTAAGTTTCATTTCACCAGTTTTACATATATAAACAGTAGTACTCTATAACTTTTTACTGCTTTCAACTCTAAATTGTAATTAGTCTTTTTTGTAAAAGCATTGTTCTTGGACTTCACAGTTAGCTCTTAGTTCACAGTGCTTTTTTAGACCAACTTAGGTGTTTTCAACCCTTTAAACATGGATACAGAGTTGTTATTAAATAAATATTTGAGCCATTATTTTTCTTATTTACTCATTGCAATCACAAAGTTGTTTTGATGTTGATAGCTTAGTAGTTATCTGCCTTGAGAAGCTCAAGATAGATCTCATCTCAGAAGGAGAATGGAAATACATGTTTAACTGAGGCTAGTAAAATGATGCTGTTGCATGGTTAATAAAGTAATCTGGCCTTGCTGAACCACACTGAACAGGATAGATACATGTATCATATTTTACAGATAGAGACAAAGTGAAAGTGCTTTGATGTTACAGAAGTCTCTGAAATAATTTGTGTTTAAGATTTCAAAGCTCCCAGTCCAACTTTTGTTTTTTCAATTTATTTAATTCTCATGCATATTAATATGTCAAATTTGTTGAATGCATTTACCCTTTGTTTTGAACACTCAGGAAGGATGTGAGGCAGTGCCTCACAGGGCAACAGTGTACATCCAATTAGTGGAATCCAAAAGAATGTGGTCCTGGAACAAACTGTTGCCTGTTCATGTCGAAGCAGAGGATGGTGAAAAAATTATTGTCTCCCCTTCAGAAATGGAGAACTGTCCAGGTGTTCCTTCTGTTTGTGATATCCAGCTGAACCAGATGCCATCGAATGACTTCACTATCCTTAGTGACGTGGTGACAATGTTCAGGTAAGGTAGGCATTGTTTTGTTCAAAACAAAATTTTCCTGTTAAGCCTTTTATATAAGTTGTGTAGTCAGCTTAGGAAGCTGGTGAGAATTTCTGCAGAATGCTGAACTATTTCTTTTTACAATTTTGATCCTCTGCAGTGTGGATTTCAGTAAGCCAGTAAGGAGTGCTTCTACCTACTATAGAGTGCAGCTGGAGCCTGTAAAATCTGGCAAGGCACAAATCATACTTTCCTGGTGGGATATTGACATGGACCCCTCTGGGAAGATAAATTGCACAATGGCTCCATACTGGGTAAAATCCACTTCTGCTTTCCAGGTAAAATACTGAGCCTTCAGATACTATCATCAGATGACTACCAGTAATTATCTTGAGTAAAGGCCATACTGGGTGTTTTAAGCAGCTGTCCCTTAAACTGTATAGGAACTTTGATAATGTTTTATGTATTGGAAGATGCTAAACAAGCAAAGCATAGAAATGTTATCTTTAGTATGCACCTGTTTTAGGTTTTCTTTAATGTAAAACTTACATTTAAGCTTTAATATAAAGCTTAAAACCTGAAGCTCTCTTCCAGACATTTAATTTTATTTGATTTCATTTTATTTTAATAAAACAAAGATTTTCACATATTTTTCTTAACTAGTCTCTATCCCTGGTCAAAATATTAGTCTCTGGTTTGCTTCCATGTAGTTCTTCTATTAAATTTTCAAGTAAGTGTTAAGTTTATGGTAATATATTTATCCTCCCATAAAAAAGGCTGGTGTGGGAAAATGCTGGGTTGGTACTGGATATTTAGAAGAACAGGAGATCACTATTAAATCAGATTCACATGTTTTTGTATGAATGTATTTACTAGTAGGATCAACTTAGTCAAAAGGAAGCTACAAAATGATTGCACTTACTGTGTTTGAGAATAAAATTTGAAACTATCAAGCTTTAGGGCATTCATTCAGCTTGGAATGAGCAATCAGCTTTGAATATTTGCAGTGCAGAAAATAGCTTTTTGAAACACAAAATAGTTGTGCTGTCATATCAGAGTGACACTGAGTGACCTCATTTGATGCATGAGGCTCCAACCACTGGTCACTGTCAGCAATTCAGTACAGATTTCTAACATAAGTGAACTATAGAGGTGACACTGCATTAATAAATGCAAAGTCTATTTTGGATTTGTTTTTCATTTGATTAAAATACAAGCTTAGCTAGTCAGCAAGCCAGTGGTCTCAGGCTTATTCTGTTGTAAGAAATCTATATAAAGTACATTTATTCAACATATGATATTAGTCCTTATTCAGCCTTGCTGACGTGAACAAGATTCTTTCAACTAGTTGTACATCAGTGCTTCAAAGTTGTGCCCATTTTACTAATTGATTTCCTGCTATTTGTTTACTTTCCATTTACTATTTATGAGTTAATTCTAAAGGTTTTGTTTATCAACCGTTTTCAGTGGAGAGATCACTGGATGCAGTGTGTGTATTTTCTTCCAAATGAGGAGCCAGTTCTCCAGGGTGAGACGGTATACCTGACTGCTTGTCGTGATGAGTACTCCGTGTGGTATAAGCTGCAAAAAGCCAGGTAACAATACATGTGTGTGAAAACAGGTGATGTTTTAATCCAAGCTCAAGTATTTGCTGCTCTTAGAGCAGTTGTTTTGTAGAAGAGCAAGATAAGAACCTAAAGACTAGAAAATTATTAAAAGCCACTTCATGGGTGTCCTGGTTTCAGCTGGGATAGAGTTTACTGTCTTCCTAGTAGCTGGTACAGCACTATGTTTTGAGTTCAGTATGAGAAGAATGTTGATAACACTGATGTTTTCAGTTGTTGCTAAGTAGTGTTTAGACTAAAGTCAAGGATTGTTCAGCTTCTCATATCCAGCCAGCGAGAAAGCTGGAGGGGCACAAGAAGTTAGGATGGGACACAGCCAGGGCAGCTGACCCAAAGTGGCCAACAGGGTATTCCATACCATGTGACGTCACATCTAGTATAGGAACTGGGAAGGCGGGGGGGGGTATCACCACTCGGGGACCAGCTGGGTGTTGGTCGGCGGGTGGTGAGCAATTGCACTGCGCATCATTTGTACATTCCAATACTTTCATTATTACTGTTGTCATTTTATTAATGTTATCATTATCATTATTAGTTTCTTCTTTTCTGTTCTGTTAAAAAGTTCTTTTCTCAACCCACGAGCTTTACTTCTCTTCCCGATTTTCTCCCCCATCCCACTGTGTGTGGGGGAGTGAGTGAGCGGCGGTGTGGTGCTTAGTTGCTGGCTGGGGTTAAACCACGACAATGGGGAATGCACAGGTGAAAAAAACACATGATGCATAAAAACACAGTTGAGGTTTGGACTGCAGGCTCTGCCTTATACCTGGTGGCATTCTGTGACAGAGAAACAAAAAACACTCATGGTAGGTTCCTGGAAATCCTGAAATATAGCTCAGCTGAGCTGGCGTATAAGTAAAGGAGTGAAATAATTGCCATTCAGTTTCTTTTCATTTTCTATTTTCTTAGTCAGCACTGTATTTTTGAGATTAATGCCTTTTGCTCAAATTAAAAGGAGCTTAATCATGTTGGTTGTGATTACAATAGCAGCCAACATCTTTAAAAATCAATGGCAGCTTTAAAAGTTAATGCCTGAATTTTGTGTGCCTTTTTTACTTAGGAATCCAAATGAGTAACTTTTTTCTAAAAAGTCAAAGCCTAAAATACCTAACCATCACAATCAGTGGGAAAGTTTGGGGGGGGTTCTTTGTTTGGTTTTTTAAAAAAGGTGAAAATTTGCTCTTCTTTTCATTTGGAAATGCAAAGCTAAAAAAAGGTCCCTGCAGAACTAGTAAATTTGAATAACAGTGGACTCCATATACATTGATGTGCATACTAGCTAAAATGCATAAATGTACCTGTTTGCAAAAACATGTTATTGATGCAATACAATTTACTGAAATTTTTTCTGCAGAGGACCAGAGGAGAATAAAGCAGATGTTTGTGTTGAGAGTCCTGTTTGTAGATGTCAGGCTCATCTTCTTTGGAATAGACCGCGCTTTGGGGCATTAAATGATCAGAACCGAACATCCCAATACATCAAGTCTTTGATGAAAGTGAGTGCATGTTGCCTGTAGTTTTTTTTGCTTCTGTGATAGATGCGTGTATTGTTTTATCTGCAGTAATTATTTATGGAATTTGTTTCTCCCTTGCTAAAGGACTTTGCTGACAAAGTAGATTTTATTTACATCAGCAGATGTAAGTTATATTTTGTCATGAAAACTTTGGTATTGTAAGCAGCCATTTTTGCATAGGAATTTGTAGCAGCTCTGTGTATTTGTTAGACGAAGTATTAGTAGTTGAATAAAGACACCCAATACATTTTTATGCAAACTTTTTCTGACCTAAAACAAGGGGATTACATGAATGTTTCTTACACTATTCTGTTCTGCTTGAAGTGGTTATATTAATCACTGTATCTCCCAGCCCTTATTTGATATGGAAGTGTATGAAGTGGGAAAACATGCCACCAAAATGTCTAGAATTTGAAAACTTTTTCATCTGGAATAGGAATAACAATGACTATTTAATTTCTGTAGGTTCTGAAAACAGATAGTGTTTGCCTCTGTATCAGTGATGGCAGTCTACTGCCTGTGCTGGCTCACTATCTTGGAGCAAAGCAGGTACAGTACTTCTTCCTGTTTTTCTGATCTTTGCATTTTAGTTTGCTATTTTTAGTTCTCTCATATAGCTCAGCATTTCCAGCCCATTATTTAATTATTTCCAGTGCCTCTACAGTGACAAGTGAGAAGAAGCCTCCCATTGTGTTGAAGTGGAGGTTAAATTCATCTCCGATCAAGCTGAAGTCTAGGGAGATAATCATTACCAGTTTTTATGTTTACCAATGTGTAGCCTTGAATAAAAGTGGTGTTCCTCATTCCCCACTGATTCCTGTTTGCCATCTTGTATCTTGGTGCTTTTGGAAATACTCTTTCTGCCGATCTAAATGTGTGGCAGGATTTTTTGTCTGCTTGTATGGTTCCAGTTCCATAATTGCATTTATTATCTAGTCTGAAATGGAAGGTCGGTAACAGCAAGATAGGAAGCAGTAAGAATACTGAGTCTGTGTGTAAATGAGAGCTACCTGGCTGTCTCACTTATGTATATACTTGATGTGTTCTCTTATAGGGCTCTTCAAACTAAAATCTATTATAGTTGGACTGAATATCTGGGAATGTGTAATGTAATATAATCCTGAGGAAGATGCTTGGCAATTCATAGAAATAAACAACCATGCTGAGTTAAACCAGTGATCCATGGCCCGTGTATTTTTGCCTTCAGTAGTGGCTAGTCACAGATGACCAGGAGAGAGGAAATGAAAGGGCATACACAAAAACTTCAATAATATTTTCCTAGCCCTGTAGCAGCATATTGCCTAACTATTCACCGATTTTGAATAAAACCCAATTTTTTTTTTCTAAGTTCAAAAGGCTGATGTGCTGCATTGTACATCTGAGCTCTTTCCAGCTGATACAGTCAGATCATGTTAAACAATGCTTACAAGGAGTAAGCACTAATGGAGGTTGATTTAAGCACACTGGCAATATGCTTGCATTTGTTAAGGAGTATATATATGCCTAGAGCAAATGTTAATATGCTATGTGCATCTTAAAAATGGAAAATAAATATTTGCATTCTGTTGTTTTTTTTCTCGTATGGCTGTGAAAAGAGCATTATTTAGCCTGTAGTTATTGGGGGTGTTTTTGTTGTTGTTAAAAAGGTACATGACAGTGAGCTGTGGAATAGATGCATGGTTCTTATGAATTATGTTCACTAGGCCATCAAAATAGTTCCTTCATTGTTTGTGTACATATTCAACTAAAAATTATAAAGCTAGTTGACTAACTGTTGTGTATTTTCTTTAGGTGTTTACATTAGAAAACTCTGCTGTGGCCTGTTCTGTCATGGAAAAAGTGAGTATTCAGTTTTCTGTTAAAGCAGTAAATGAACTCATGGCGTTTCTAAGGCCAGAGCTGATGCCTTTGATTGTCCTTGCATCAATTGCTTGGAGGTTAAATCAGTTTAATGAATGTATTTGATCATACAGTTTGACAAGACTGTGGGAGGTGGGATATGTTGGGGGGAAGAGTTCTGATTTTTTCCAAGTAGTTGTACGGAGCTGTATGCAAATACTTGGAGGAATACATCCTGTCAGAGATATATCCAATCTCATAGCTTTAGCCACAAGCTGAATCAGCCACTGGGGAAGTTGAGCTGAGTAGCGGGAATTATGGTTGCCAGTGCTTGATCTCTCCTTGCAGATGCCTGTTGGCTTGTCTGCTTAAGCTACTGCTCTGCTGCCCTCATTGCGTTG
Organism: Haliaeetus albicilla; assembly: GCF_947461875.1. Lineage (NCBI taxonomy): Eukaryota > Metazoa > Chordata > Aves > Accipitriformes > Accipitridae > Haliaeetus > Haliaeetus albicilla. The sequence goes on along the minus strand of NC_091492.1, from coordinate 20,591,904 downwards.
GTGATAAAAGCCAAGCTGTTTGTTTCTGAGGATTAATGGAATGTCAGAGCATCCCGTAGCTGGCACCAGTCTTACCTGGGAAGTGGCATCTGGCAGTTGTGTCTTCCAGCTGAGACAAGTTGGGAATGCCTGCTCTGCTGTTTGGCTCTTAGGAGATAGCAAGCAGTGGGTCTTAACTGGAAGTGATGTTTCAGCTGCTTCCTTAGGGTAGAGCACAGAAGGCCCTGCCGGTGGAGTGGAGGCTGTTTGGGAGAGGCAGCTGATACCTAAGAAGTGACTGGAAGCAGCTTCCCAAAGTCTTCGTTCAGCTGTGTCGTGTTTTAGTTGGCACTATATATTTGAAAGAGGTGTATCTCAGCATGTGGCTTAGGAGTACAAAAACATTAATGGTAGGCAAATTAGGATGCAAACCTGGTCTCAAACAGAAGCCAAATATACAATGTATTCATGGTTGAAGTAATTTTTATCTTTCTTGACTGTCCTTCCCATATGCTTCAAAGTACACATGAATGAAGGTGAGGCAACTTTTGTGTTACCTGCCTTTTTATGTACTTAATTGAAGGAATACGTAGGGCATGCGCTTTAGTTCACTAGGTGTGACATGTTGGCTCTAAGTCCATGCACCCTTCAAGAATAGACTTGTATCATCCTGGTGAGTTATGGTAGGCAGTTTTTCAAAAATCTCTTTGGGCTATTGGTTTCTCTTTTGTTTATTTTAATAAAATAATTAGTTTAGTATGGGTTTGAGTCTCTGCTGTAGCTTTTGACTAAGACAGTATACTACTTCCTCCCCCCCCCCCCCCCCAGTTTTTTAAAGCAAATCATCTTGACGATAAAATTAAAATAATAGAAGCACGTCCCGAGTTGCTGACGACTTCTCATTTGGAAGACAAAAAGGTATGTTACAGTTGTCCAATACTGAATTGCAGTGGGGTAGTGGGGAGTGGAAAGTGAAGATGAATCTTGCTTTCCTACTGTGCTACTGTAACCACAATGAATCCCATTATATCCCAGCTCATATAAAGTGTAATGAGTAGATGGTTCATACCTTGTCCCACTGAAACTAAATGAAGCTTAGTGTAAAGACTGTGGGAGGGTTTTCACTTCGTTTTTGAAAGGGTATGACTTTCCCTTCCTGCATATAATCTATACCAGTTGTAAGGGCAGTTAAACTGGTTTAACTCCATATGTTCTACTAGGCTGTAGCTCTTCTTTCTCAAGCCACTCAGAAGATTGCAGTCTATTTGGAAGTACTAACATCCTTAAATTAAAAACTCCAAAATTCTGTGACTCTTACTACAAAGCCTTCCAACCTAAAACTGCAATATTTTCTCAAACTTTGTTGCAGGAAAATTGATTTTAAAATTTGCTAACTAAAACCACAAAAATACGTCTGTTGTGCAGTGTATGCAGTATGCATTAATTAAATCCTTATGGAACAGCAGAAGTTTTTATCTAGCTGACTTCACTTGCTATATTGCATCTTCAACTACTGAAGATACAAACAGCCTGTGTTATTGAGTCGTTGTTCTTTATTTTAATGCTTTTTATCTCCTTCTTTCTTTGCCAAGATTTCTGTTCTTGTGGGAGAGCCATTTTTTACTACAAGTTTGTTGCCGTGGCATAACCTGTATTTCTGGTATGCTAGGACAGCTGTGACCAGTCACCTTACCAACAATGTCACCATCCTACCTCAATCTGCGTCTTTGCACATGATGATTGTGGAATTTCAGGTGAGATTGTTCAGAGCTATCCATTACACAGATTCACTTAAAATTGAGTACCCTGCCAGGATTTTTTAATGACAAGTTTATCTCATCTTAATACTGTTCATGTCAATATGTTTTGCACTTGCCACCCGAGAAAAGAATATTTGACATCTTGAAGAGGAGTTTTGCTATTTCAGCCATCTTTTGTCAGAAAAATAACTTGAATAACTTTACCATTTTAAATGAAAGGGCTGAATGTTTTTAAATAGTTCTTTAGATTAGAGAGATATTGCTGAAGCATGTGAGAATTGTGATTATTTATAAAATTAGATATTCTGCAAAATAACAGGTTTTAAAATGATGCTTTATAAGACTAGGCAGGATTCATAATTGCATGTTCTTTTTTTTTTAACCACTTGAGGCTGTGCACAGTTCTAAATTTGAGCATAATACGGGTCACATCTTAAAAATACTTTGAAAAGTCATCTTCCAGAAATTGTACAAAGGTATAAACTTCTTTGCAGTTATTAAGGACTTGGTCAGTAAAGATTGTGGAGTTCACCTACAATAACAATGGAAATAAAATAAGTACTTTCATAATTAATATGCAAAGTTTTTATCCAGTAGCTTAAGTGAAGGAATTCTTTAGTCTGAAATTGCGTAACTAAATTGTACATATCTGTAAATTAAAAAACAGCCTATAATCTAATGTATTTTCACATAAACATAACCTTCAGTTTATCTGTTAAAAATGCCAGCTCTTTTCTCTCTCTTTTCTTCCCTCTGCTTCACTAGCTGCGTAGTTTTGTGTCTGAGTTTTGTGTCTGAGCCCTTAATGGTTTCCTTATTCAAATGCTCTTTAACCTGGTTCTCTTACTTCCGCCTTTGATTTGTGCATGTGAAAATATGTACGTTCTTTTTCCCTCTGGGACTAATCAACTATGCTGCATGTTTTTACATACCTTTTTGCTTTCTGCAAAAATTTAGAGAATTTAAATTTATACTGAGTAAATAATGTAAATCTGAATCTATACTGGGTAAATAATGTAAATCTGAATCTTGTAATAGAAAGCAGATGTTTAAGACTAATCAACAGTAATCAGATTGAAATAAGCAGTTAATTTTAATTCCATGCTTTCTTATCTAGAGGATTTGCTTCCCTAGAACTCAAAGAATTTTGTAAGGAAGTAAGCATTATTCTTTTCATGTCCTGGTTGAGGAAACTGAAGCCTGCCAAGTGATGACTTAAGATTATTTAGCAATCTCGTAGCAGAATGTAGAGTGACATTCATGTCACCCAAACCTCTGTTTTACACTTTTATGTACAGGGTTGTGTTCAGAGATGATTCCACATAGTTATTTTGGTAGAACATTTAACCTGTGTTTAGTTCCATTAAGCTCTTCCAAAACCTATTGCTTTAATTTCACATTTTCCTCTGTTCAGTGGTGAATCTAGACTCAAAGACTAGCATCTGTGGGGTTTTTTAAATAACCTATGCATTTACCAGTTCTTGGTTAGACAGAAGGAAGAAACGTGTTGTAAGGTATTTTGCAGAACTGGTTCTGTAGGCTGTTCTGTCTTGTCAGAATAGGGATATGTCATTATAGTTAAGCAATTAGCAAAAGCTAGATCCAGGAGAAAGAATTGAATGACGTTACTTCAGTTATAAACCTGTTTAGGCCATAATTGCATTTAGGGAGCAGGATGCTACCTATCTGATTTGATAGTTCTGTCAGGCATACCATTCAGAGATTCTAGTCCATGCTGTATTCAGGCATAAATTGTAACAGCATTTATTTAAATTTATAGTAGTCCTGCTGCCATCTTGGAAAGCAGGAACATTTGAAGTTGCTAAGTGCAACAATAGGCAGGTAATAAAATGTATATATCCACAGCTAGTGAATGTTCTTGTTCTATTAAGAGATAATTAATGCGGTCTAAGGAAAGGCAAAAGTTGTATTGAATCATTGTCTGTCCAGTGGATTGCTAAAGTCAATGAGAGGCATAGTATGAAGTGCCTAAAATGATTTTAACTAATCTTTAGAGTGCTAAAGGGAAGTGTGGTAGTCCAATAGGCTGTAAGATGTCTAATGCAACTGGGAGCACATACCTGTGCTGGGTAGTGGAAATGGGGGGGCTGTAAGGATTTAACCTTGGCAAATCCATACCTCCTCTAAAGTAAACTATGCATAGAGATGGTAGGAAATGTGGCACATTCTTTAGAGCAGTTGAAAACAGTGGCTAAAGAATTAACTGACTTGCAAAATATTTTCCCAGAATTACACTGTCTTCTGATTCTTGCAGTAGTTCTAATTGTTTAGGAATGTATAGATAGTAAAGAGTCTGTATCTGGCTTGTTACCAAAGGTCTAATCTACAGCTAAAATTATTCTTTTTACTTTAATAAAACCAAACAAAATCCTGTTTTCTTTTTTTAGGACTTATGGAGAATCCGGAGTCCATGTGGCACCTGTGAAGGTTTTGATGTCCAGACTATGGATGATATGATTAAAGTAAGTCACAGCAAAAGAGAACAAAACTCACCTTGGCTTAAAAAAAAAGTATTTAGTGACTGTAGAAAAATTTATACATTAGGCAGAACACCATTGTTCTCATTTTTCATAAATATGGTGGCTAAATAGCAATACTGTTCTTGCAAAACAGTAACTTCTGTGGTATGGGTTTTGGCGTTGTATGTTTCTTCTCATTTGTCAAGCTCTTCAGTACTTCACACTGTTTTGAAAATACTTCATTCAGAAAGAAAAATACAGTTCTCAAAATTTTACTCTGATCTTGAAATCAAATCATCTCGGAATTGTTCATAGACAAATCCTGCTGCCCTTACTTGCCCTTGCAGGTACTTTTGAAAGAGAAAAAGGCTTTTTGACTTCTGAGAAATAGATATGAAGAGTGAGATTTATTTGTATCAATTTCTAGAGCTGTATGGTTGATATCTGTATTTGAGTTAACCATTTAGATTGCCTTTATAGTCATTGTGGAGGAGTATAGGCAGTTCTAGAGTAGAAGAAAATTTAAATGCATTGTATTTTGAAAGTGCCTGTTTCACTACTGAGGACCATAGTCATAGCAATTAGTTCATGCATCTAGTACATATTTTCCTTGTGCCTAAGAAGTGCAATCCTGTCCTTTTGCAGCTTTATTGCTTAAATACTCAGGGTTCAGGACACATAATTAATTTGAAAACAAGGACTGTGTGCCTTTGGATTGTTTTCAGGTAGTTTTATTACTTTCTTTCTTCAGAATTCTCTGAATTTTAGGGAATCCAGGGAAGCAGAACCTCACCCTCTGTGGGAATATCCTTGCAAGTCACTCTCTGACCCTCAGGAAGTTTTGACATTTGACTTCAGAAAGACTGTACCACAACATGGTCTTGGCACAGAGGGTTCTGTAAATCTTTTACGGTGAGTTTTCTCATTGCAATAAATACTCTTATCATCATCCATTTTTGTTACCTCATATTCAAGCTCTTTGTGTATTACAGTTAACTAGTGGGAACATACTTGACATTTAATAATGTGACCTAAAGTTGTGGAAGTTACTCTGACACAAATTTCCTGTGGCCATTCACAATAAGCTATAACAATAAGGGTAATTTCTTAGATAATATCCATGTATTTAAAAAATAACATTTTTCTAGATGTTACCATGATTTAAAACTTAAATAGATTAATTTAGAGTTTAGAGAAAATAAACGATTGTCTGGATGTTTTTAATCTTTGCATTTGTTCCCTGTTGCTGAGTTCTTGCAGAAAAAGCTCCTATTAACTTTCCAAATTATTCTGTTTAATAGCTTTAAAGTGTATGCTATTCTTCCTTTTAACTATAATTCTGACCATCTTGATATTTGTCATGTCTTCTGAGGTATTTTTCACTATAATCTAACTACAGATTGTACTTAATTCTGTTCAAACTTGAAATGCTGTTAAGAATTAAAAAATGGCAAAGTTATTTTTAACAATCTAGAGCTTATGTAACTCAAACAGTGCTGTAATCATATGATTCTCTTTATGAAACAAAATTCAAGGTTTCACAAAATCCAGAACCATCTGCATGGGGTCTCTGTGTGTTTGCACCCGTTGTTGTATTTACAGGCAACATGCTAGCATGACCTCTGTGCTCCTTGTGGAGCAGACACTTGGAAGTGAGATGGTATGTGTGGTAAATATTTCCTCAAAATTCAGAAACAATAGGAGCTGGGGTCTCTGAAGGAAGTACTCTCCAAATATGCCATATAATTTATGCCATGTTACTGAGTGCCTGTTAAATGACTGTGGTTCTGAGCAGATTTAGTTACAACATATTCTCCTCTTCCTTGTCTATTTTAGATTTCATATCTGCAAATACTTTAAAAGTTGCTACCCATTTACCAAATCATTCAGCTCTTCAACTTTTTTTCAAAGAAACAAGTTATTCATGCTTTTACAGCTCTCACCTAAACTATGTGAGGAATGGATGTAGTGTTTAAGCCGTCGGTATTGTATAAAGTAACAGGTTTTGATCCTCCACCTCTCCCCAGAAAAGGAAAGAGCCACGGAGCAGTTCTGTGGATGGAATATCATCTTGCTGCTGATATCTCTGTTAGTACAGGACTGATGCAAATTTCAAATGAAAAGGTATTTCTTCAGTCTAATTTATTATGTCAAAGTCTATAGGATTACAGTGCTGAAAAATGGGTCGCTGTTGGGCATGCTTGGTTTATGTAGTGCTCTTTGTTACGCTGTTTGAATACTATGTAGACAAAACTACTAGAGGCATCTGTTCATGGTTTTAGGAGGAGCAGGAGATGTACCTTAAAATGGGAGACTCTGAATTGGATCCAAATGCTTCCATAGTTTGGAACCACATTCAGAACTTAAATATGATGCTTGCTCAAAGTAGAATTTATTCATACAAATTCCTTTTCTCAGTTTAACAAATGCAAAAATTTTGAGGGGAAGGAGTAAGTATTTTCAGTACTCTAAGTATTCTTTGACCAAATCCATTTTTTTCCTCTACGGTGTCACTGTGCAGTGTAGCATATGGTATTTTGAAGTTATGTATTCCTGCAATGGAATGAATGGATGGCAATGAAAGCGATAACTATCCGATCATTGTATCGGAACTGGGAACAAGAACTCTTACTGTATTATTACTGTCTAGTAATAATATCATAGAGTTCTGACTGCTTTCACTTTTAACTCTCTCCTATAGGGAAACTGTGAATGGAATCCCCACTGCAAGCAAGCTGTCTATTTCTTCAGTTCTGTTATTGAATCAGAAATTCTGTCAGACCCTCCTAGTGCTGTCTCGTATGCTATAAATTTCGACACAAAGACAGGAGAGATTGCCATGGATTTTAAGCTATTGTAAAATACTTTCCTCTTACTCATATTCCTAAATTGTATTAAACTTTACATAGTATTTTTTTTGTATGGCAGAGGGATTTTTTTATTGTGCTCAGAGAGCAAACTGTCTGTTCTGAAATGTACTTGAAATCTTATTAGTTTTGTTTTCAAAATATATAGTTGGGGAGGTAGAGAGGAACCTTTTCTTAAGGGCAGGTTTTCCTGACAGGGTTTATATACATACATACACATACTTGTTATTATCTGTTTTAGTAAAACTCTGGTATTTGGGGGGTTTGAATAGTGTTATGGAGCTACAAAACAGTTGACTTACTGACTATTGCATGGCATATCTGTGGGTGAAAAACTAAAAAAAACTAAACCTTACGCTAGCATTAGATAAAAGTGAGTTAAACTCATCTACTTCTAGGCTTTGGTCTTGTCACTGTAAAATGGGAAATAATCTTCAGAGTGCACAAAAAGAAATCCCAAGTCAAGCTACATATGTATATTTGTACACTTAATAGGGAGAAGGAAACAGTTTAGCTGCTTGCAGACTTGTGTAAGTTGTGGCTAGTATTAAACTGAAATGGTCAGTGAATTAAAGTGACAGTGTTTTTGCACTGACATTCTGCTAGAGTCTGAGATGCTGCATTTCTGAAGAGACATTTGCCAAACAGTGACCGAAGTCTGGAAAGGTGTAACTGGAAATTAGAAAATGTACATATTCAGGTTAATTGGAAAAGAAACAAAAGAAAGAGAGCTGTAGTCTAAAAAACTTGCAAATCTTTAGGAGATATGTAATATGCATTATAAGATCAAAAATGCGGCCTTATACTCATTCGATTAGAGGTCTAAATAGTATCTGCCAGATTAGCCAAGTTGTGTGTTGTTCTGCAATAGCACATGTCCATAACTGAGGTTTTCTTAGTTGCATTCCAAATCACATTGGCAGACATTGTAGTGTGTGACCATGTGTGTGCAATTAATTCTGCTTTAGATGAACAATCAATTGGTATATCCGTTTCGTATGTGTGACCTATTAAGGGAAGTAGAAAATCAATGTACTGCCTGTCCTAAATTATGTCAGCCAGCCAGCTGCAGGGATAACTGCTTACCAAAGCTACTCCTACTTCCTCTGAGCAGTGACTTCAGCAAAGTGAAAGGAATGCCATAAAGAAGCCATGAGGGAGCAGGAGCCTACTCCACTTTGCTTTCCTGGTCACCATGACAAATAATTCTGGTGAGTAGGAATTTTTCCTCTTTCTCTTCCTAGGAGTGTGATCATATTTGTAGACCTGCAAGCCATCTGAAATATTCCTCAATTTTTCAGAACTATTTTCCTGACAAAGGCCTTTACACTTAATGGATGTAAGGCAGCAATGAAATACGTGATTAATGTTTTTCACTAGAACAGAAACCCTGAAGCTCATACTGAGATCTGTGGATTTCACTTTTCAATACTGTACTTGTAAGATGCTTAACTTCAGACTCTCATTTCTTACAAACTTTTCTGGAATATATAGGTTACTGTTCATTAAACAATTGTTCCTAATTTTGATACACTGTGCCTAGCCCACAGAAAGTATGGTGGCACAAATCTGTTTGTTATATGTTGGGAACATAAGCTGTACCACTGTAAAGGAAACAATAATATGGCCAAGTCTTCTAAATGGTAAAGGCTTGGCCCTTTATAATAATAATAAAAAAAAAAGCACAGAGACAGTTGTGCAGGTCTGAATGCATAAGGCTTGCATTGTGTAGTTTCTCATCTCCTGGAGGAGGTAACACAGCAGAAAAAACTTAGATGCTTCCTCCTGTGTTTGCTCATGGCCTGACACAGAAAGCATGAGCTGCTGTTCTTGTTCTGCAGTAGGAATAGCTTCTGAAGGTGCTTTGCGTTTAACTGCACACATGATTCTGTATTTAACAGAAGCATACAGTGTTCCGAAGGGAACACAGAACTAATAGACAGCAATATATTAGAATTTTTATGTTTTAAAAATAAAAGGTGGAACAAAACCACAACTGAATTTACAGTATTTTAATGTCTAGTGTTAACTTTCTCAAAGATAACTGTCTATGTATGTGCCTGAATCATACTTTCTAAGAAAAAAAAAAACCACACAGATAAATTTGCTAAAATGCCAAAGGGAGGGAATCTACATTGATGGGAATTTGTATTTTGTTATCACTGTTATATATGTTGAAGATATGTGGGCACTGAGGTAGATACTAGGCATGGTGACTGAGAGGTATTTTTAAACCCTTTTGGTATTGTGAGACTCGGGACTATTGACATTCTTAGAGGTGGGTGTAGTGAGAGTGAAGGGCATAGGCTATATGTAGTAGCTAGCATATCTGTAGAACTGTGCTTCCAGAATGAACTGTGACAATATGAATCACATTATCTGCATGTGAGGAAAAACAATCTTAAATTTTTATACACCTGGAGCAGTAATTGTATTGCAGCTGTCAAAAAAAATAAAAGGCTGGAAAGCTGGAATGCTGAGCATATTTAAGCACCTGTGGGTTCCTTAGAGGAGCAAAGTCTGGTGGATGTTCTCAAGAAACCTTGTGCATGTTTTAATTCACCGTGAGTGTGATAAACATCACTAATGCTTGCTTGTTATGCTTATGCATTTAGACAGGCACTGAAACTGCTTTGAGGATTTGGTTAAAACATGCTGGAAGCTGTTAGGTTGAAGCTAAACCCTTACCCCATGTGTGGTTTGAATGTTCTGACATAAGTCACACCACTCATTAAATTCTGGTACATACAAAACATAGCTGTGTTGATAGGAATCTAGGTGACTCCAAAGAGGTTTGTTCACGTGTAATTAGGAGTATTCAGTGTATGTATCAGTCTTCCTTGACTTCTGTGAATTCTTCAGGTTGGACTTAAAAATCCAGTGTGATCTGTAAATCGTGAAAAACAGCTGCTTATAGGGGGATACTTGGCCATTCCTTATACACATATGCAAAAACAAAACAAAAAAGTACTTCTATCTTTGTCCTCTTCCACAGGGCATTTTACTGCAAGCACACACATGGGGGAGGAAAGCCACTTTATCAGAAAAACACATCTACCCAGTAGCAGCATTCAGACTCCTATTTGTTCCCAGACCTGATAGAAGCATTGCGATGATGTGCTGAGTTGGAAGAGCTTCTGGCTACTGGCATCCTAATAAGCAGAGCAAGAATCTTATTTTCTCTTGGAAGTAACTTATTCTTTGTGGCCACCACAGGCAATTTTTTTTCTAAATGACAAGAGCTTTGATCCTGACTAGCCTGCAGGCATAGATGCATGTTTTAATAGAAACAGGATCCCCTGCCACCACTGACCTAATAGTATTACAGTTCATATATTGCCTGAGAGCCAGTGTATAACTGGCAGATTTTTTTAATGTGGCACAAGAGATGCTTTGCCTAAAGACATAGGTTTTATTCAGGTATTAAAAATAATCATAAACTACAAAGTTTTGCCATTCACATTTAACTTCCCTGTTGTAGTTTTGCTGCAAAAATAATAACTTTTCGGTAGCTCTGAATTGTAATGAAAGTTCTACTAATAATTGGTGGTTATCACTCTACAAATCCACAAGAGGGTGCTGAGAATCCACTTCTAACTTTGTAGTGCATTTTCAGATGGTGTTTACTTCTGATAAGGAAAAGTGCACAGACTTGCAATGCACCTGCCTCGTGCAAATAAAACGCTTGTGATGTTATGAGATACACTGTACATACATGCACTGAAATGGAAAACTAGTATAAAAAGTGACAACTGCTAGTAAGACTAATACAGACTGCACCTACCATAAAAAGCAGGCAGGCAACAAAGCATCTCATGCTGAATACACAGAATGAGTAATACTCTTAGGACAGTGAAATTGTGCTTCATTAAGACCATGACAAGTCCTGCATTTTAAAGGGTGTTTTTTAAGTAGTGGCAGCTGCAAGTTTGTTGCTTTATTTGCAGAACTGGTACCTTTTGTCTGAAGGCTGGGCAATTCAAGGACTGAGATCCCAGAGCTTGCTTTTTTCCTTCATTAGTCCCTTTGAAACTGCTCTGTGTAGGCTTCCTGCATTTAACAAGATAGAGGATGCAGCTCGGGACTAATTCATTTAGTCACTCATCTTTTGTATTCTATTTGTAGTTACAGCTGGTTGTTAGGAAGGGAAGAGACTATTACAGCTTCCCAGTGTTAGATTTTTCCAGTGACGATTGTGAGCTGAATACAATGGGTGCTTGTCTTGTCATTCTACCTTGTTGACTCCAATGGCATTGCAGAATGTTAATTTGGTTTGGTACTTAATCATTTTAAAACTTCACGTTTCCAGGCTCTTAATGGAGGTTAATGATTAAGATGCTTCTCAGAGAGAGGTATGTGTTGTCATCCCCATTTTTCAGATGAGAAAAAAACTTAAGTGTGCTTTGTGTGGGTGTTGAAGTGTTTCATCTGCCCCAGGCTCACTATAAGATTAGGGCCTCAGAGCTAAAAATGACTTGCTCAAGGCCATGCAGAGTAAACTAATCCCCTGACTCCCTTGCTCTGCTTTAATCATTTTGTTTCCTTAGCGCAGTGTGATTTCAAATGCAGCCTTATGAGGTTTGACCGAGATACAGCAGATAAAGGCTCAGAGGCAGCAAATCCTTGCATACCTCAGTAATTAAAACCATGGGGTTTTTAACACACATATATAAAATATATATATTATGTGTAAATTATATTTTAATATATAGATTATATATATATATTTATAAGGCTGTAGGGCTTTGTTTTTGTTTTGAAAGGCTGTCATGGAAATTACCCACTTTTTTTCTTTTTTTTTCTTTTTTTTTTTCCCCAGCAGGATTCTGTCTAGGATTTGAGAGCCCTAAAGATGCCTGTTTTGTGGACAAAGGCACTAATGAAAGAATGAGAGCTGATTATTTTCTTCTGTGCAAAGGGAAAGCCTTGCAGTTGCAGGGCTGATGCTGCTCTTCGCAGTGGTGCGGGCACAGTCCCAGGGTATCTTACCTCTTAAGTTACATACAGGAGGCTGGCCACATAACCTCTTGTTCTTCCTCTGGGTTTTGCTGAAGTGCAGCTCCATAACGTACTGCAGCAGGAGCCTCGCCCATGTTATTTTCTGCAGCCTCTGCTCTTTCTTGCCTTGCACGTCACTCTGGGTGAAGTGTCGCACTGGTGCTTTGGAAGAAAGAGTGGGTGCTGCGGTTCGCTGGGTGGACTCCTGCTTCTCAAGGCTGATGGATCCTGCTCTATCTGTACTCCCATAAAGTGACTACTCGCTTCGTGTTGGAGTGCCTAAGAAACCAATTATTCACAACCCTGAGAATCAGCAAATAAATCAAACTGCGGCAGTGAATGGGGTGGGAGGGAGAGACAAACGCCCTTCACTGCAGCACCTGAAAATGTCGTCTTCCTTCTCAACTGCAGTAGTTCTAGGAAGGGTTGAAGTGGCTGTGCTGTAGGTTTGCATGCGGTTGTCTCGCAGGCGACTGCAAAGTCATTTATAAGGAAGGGCTGACGCTCATATCCCTTGCTTCAGGTGGAAAGGGCCGTGAGCGCATCCAGAACCCACTAGCAATAAACCGACTCCCCTGCAGCCTCCCAACGCGGAAGGTGAGGGGGCGGCAGGCAGGCGGCCGCTCGGCCAGGGCTGCCTCGCGTCTGGCGACACCTCCTCCGGGCGCCGCCGGTCTCGGGCACAGGAGCGGCCGCCCCCGGCGCCCCTGCTCTCTCGGGAACGCGCCGGCCCACAGCCCGCCCGGGGCGCGAGTCCCGCTCCTGATTGGCCGAGCCCCCTCGTCAGGCCGGGCGGCCGGCCGCCATTTTGGCCTCCTGCCGCCTCAGGGGAGGGGACAGACATGTTCTCCTTATATCCCCCCGCCCTTCCCGCCGCCGCGGCTTGTCTGCGCCGTGGGAAGGCCGCCGTAAACCGGGCCGGGGAGGTGTTTCCTGCGGGGGGGTGGGGGCGAGCCGTTTGCGCCGCGGCGGGCGGCCCTGGGCGTCAAGCTCTGGAGCGGTTTCCAGTCAGGGCGGCGCGGGCCGCCGTCGTGGGGCGCGCCGGGCGGGTCCTCGCCCGTCTCGCCGCGGTGGCCCTTCCTACCGGGCTGTTGCTGACCTCGCTGCACCCGCCGGCCCTGCTGTCCTGGCGGGTCTGCACCTCCCAGGGAGCCTAGTTGTTTCCTATATAAAATAAGTTGTGTCAGTACCTGCTTCCAGTCCACAGGTTTGCACGAGGGAGCAAACTTTGGCCGGCTTAGAGGCCTGCTTTGTTTTAGAAGTAATAGAGGGACTTCAGAAACAAAAGTTCATGTGTTGGGTGCTTCTGTGTGACTTCCAGACTGAGGAAACCAAGGACGCACATAGGTAATGAACTGGTGTGAGAAGAACATTGATAGTGTATAATTTTGCTTGCTGCTTGCCATGTGTGTATCCTGGCATGCTGGGACATTGTACCAAGTAGTGAGTAAGATGAGGACCAAGCCAGTGGCTTTAGTATTGGATGTTCATGCCCCTGGTGTTTTAAAACAGCAGTAGTGCTTAGGGTCTCTTATCTCCTCAGCTGATGTTGTTGTAAGAGTTCTCCATAATACTTCTCATAGCCTGTTTCCTGTGAGTGGAGCCTCTGGCCTGTGGCCTTTTGGTGGAAAGCTTAGGAAGAGCAAAAAATGTTTTGAACACACATAGCCTCTTTCTTTAGAGGTATAAAATGAAAGGCTTCATTTTTTTCATTTGTTTTAGTAACACTGAAGTTCAGTTGCTTTTAGGTCTAATTTAGCTGTAAACTTTTTTTCTTCTAGATATGCCTTTACAAACACTAAGTCTAAACAGCTATTTTTTCAAACCGTGCTGACTGACAAAAAGGCAAAGAGTAAGGGGTTTTTGTGGATTCTGCCCCCCTTATGATACCTTTGTGTTATGGCTAGCATTTATATCATAGCTTTCCTTGCCCTAGCGGGAAGAAGGGAGAGAGCAATGGGGGATAAAAGGAAAATATTAGTTGCCAAGCCCAGTTTTGGGTTAAATTCAGTGTTAATTCTGTCGTAATCTATACATGCAAGGCTGAAGACTTAGGGGAAGGGTTCTTTATGTAAAAGTCTAGTCATCCCTGGTTCATTTTAAAACATTTTTTTTCTCCTCCATTTTAAAAATAAATGATCGTAGCAGCTTTATCATACCTCCTGTGTTAAGTGACACTGATTAGCCTCAGCTGCCTACATATACAGCTATCTCTGTCACTATGTGTCTTCAGTAGCCTGCTCTCATCTGAGTGGTTAAAATGGTCTTTGTGCTCCAAATCTGGTAGTTTCATTCTGTTAGGAGATTTTAAGTGGTGGTCCCTTAAGTGACCCTGTTGGCACCGCTCCTCATTAAGCCTCGTTCTTGCTTAAAATCAATGGCAATCGCTTTTATTCCTCCAACCTCCCTTGTGCCCTCTTGACTAGGCAGTCTATCCCAAAAGCAAAGCAGAGGTTTCAGAGGCTAACAGAAAAGCAAGCCAGGAAGTCTCCCAGAATTAGAAAGGGACTTGCATTTCTCTTCAGCAAAAGCTGTTTCTGCATACAAAAATGTTTCACCTAAAGTTTAAGCTTCTGGAACTAAAGCATAAAACCAAAACTTTATCTGAAGGCACTGATGAGGCATGGTGAAAGTGTAGTAAGATTACAGCAAAGTTATCTGGTGAAGCCTGTGTGTCATTAGAGAGCACTAATCCTGAGTCTCTAGGCGTAGGATGAAGATCTTGGTGGAGGCAGCATGTTAACATGTTATGGTCTTGTGGTGAAAACTATGCTGCTATATTGTATTATGATGGCTTAGTACCTGTTTCTGTTTTGTATGAAACTGTTAGGGAAGTTGCATTTCTTCTCCTTCATGCATTAAATAATTTTTTTTTTTAGATTTCTCCTGCCCCACCCTTCTCTTTCTGCATAATGTAGACTAGCGCTCAACAAAAACTATCAGTTCCCTCTATATTGCACAGCAGAATAAATGAACCATAAGGTCAACTTCCATGTTAAATGTTACATTTTCACCTTTTCTTGCGTCCTCTTGGCACATACCCTGCAATATACATCAAAAGAGTCCCCAAAAAGGGAAGAAGGCAGAGAAAAATCTAGGAAAGACTATGTCTTCATATTTCAGTACAAAATAGGCTTTATGTCTGTTGTAGCAGGGCACTCCGCTGCACGGGTTTCATGAGTATATACTGACAAAACATTTAATTTCTGTGTGTTTTCTTTTGTGCTCGTCACAGACAGGAAGCTCTTCAAGGCCAATCTCTTACTGTATTTGGGTGCAATGCCTGCATTGCCAGGCTATAGTTTTTATTTGCTGTTTATAGATTATATGAATGAAAGAGCAGGGTAGAGGTATAAGTAGCATTTCCCTTTCAAAAGGGGCACGAGCACCTCGGATCATATAAGCAGTTCTTCCCTGTCGCGTCCCAAAGTTGGAGCGACTCAGGTTCGTGGATTTCCTTTGTCTGAATTAAGGTGAAACGACACCAGGGGAGTTCAAACAACAATCAACATTTATTCAACCTAGCTAACTTTGTCCAAGTACACATGAACTTGTTAATATGAACCTTGCAACATGTCATTAAGCCGCTGTTTGAGAAGAGGAGGAAAGTACAGAAAAATGAAATGGAAAAAGGAACATGAAATGTATCAGAAGGAGAGCCCTCCCGTTGAGTCACGAGGTTCAGAGCAGACCCCCTTGCTTTCTGGACTCCTTCTCAAAGAGGAGCTCAGGGGTGGCTAGGTCCACTCCTAGTCTCAGACTTGGTCAACGGTTTATGTTTCAAAGGATGAGGTGTAGGGACTGTGGAAAAGAGAGAAGGCGAAGAGGAAGAGAGAGAATGAGAGAAAGAAAGAAGAGAAGGGTTTCACCAGTCCTGGGTCCAGCGTTGGTCCAGCCAGCGTAGAGATCCAGTTCTGGAGGGCGCGCACTGAGGATTCGTTCTCTCCTCTTTTATAGTGTGTTAGTTGATGATCTCAACATGCGCAGTTCCCAGACCTGGGGTTCACTGGAATCGGTCAGTGAGCTTTGCGGGGGGGGGGGGTGTTCATTGTGGAGTTGCCTCTCTTTTCCTGCTGGTATGACCACTTAAGATAGAAGCGCAGTCCCAACTTCCATGGGGCCTTCTTCCTCCAGGAAGGCATAAATTGTGTTCCTTCTCCTGGTCACTTAAGATAAGGAATTGGGGCCTTGGAGAAGTGCGTTCCCACCCTCCGTGGGGCCCTCTCCTCTGTCCACATTGTCCTGTTCACAAAACTCCAGCATTTTTACAGAGGTCAATTTCTCCAGCAAAGCTCTTTTAGCGGATGTTTGAGACATTGAATTTGTCAGACCGTCACATTCCCAAACCAGGTTAGTGTCAGGGCTGCATTATGGAGAGTTGAACTCTTCTAATGATCCATTGTAGATATGCTAATGTGCAGGTCTGGTTAGCGGTATGTTCCGTGTTCTACAGCGGCAGTCATCAGGTATCAACAGGAGTTTTGCAATAAGGACATGACATTCCCTTTTAGGTGCTGTTTAGCCCGTTCTTTTTCTTTGAAGCCTCCCTCAATGGCAGGATGAGTCCCAATTTAGAATGCTGCCATTTTTGTATTTGTCATGCTGCCAGTCAGCTAGGCCGTGTAGTCTGCCTGAATAAATAAAGGTATTTTCTCACAGCAGATCATCTGTTCAGGTCGATGCAAGCCTTATATCCACTGCCAGCTTCCTGCTGCTTTCTTGGATGCTGCTGCCTGGATCCCTTTGCTTACGGGGAGAATATTCCGCTTGTGTCTCTGTCTCTAGCTGGGAACTAGATACACTGCTCCATTGTTTACCTCCCCTTAAAAGCTGAGAGCTCTGACTCTCTTTTTGAGACAGTCTGTATTTGCATTCCCTGGGTTGGCTGGGCAACAGCTAATCAAATAACAGTATTTAAAATAAGATTTAATAAAAAAGTATCTCTAAAGGCAAGGTGTAGTCATCCTTCCCACCAACAAAACTAGTCAGCAGTGTTTGTACTGTGGAAGGTTTCCCAAATAACTAAGGCCGGTTTAATCTTTCTTAATGTTCTTACTTTTTTAGATGCTGTCATATCTTTATAGTGTGTCTGCAGATGGAGTATCTCCTCCTTCCGTTCCTTTTTTTTCTATTCCCCCCTGCCCTGCTTTAAGTCAGTCTTCTTACATAAGAGCCTTGACAGGGAGCTATTCATACTTGGAAGAGTTTCTGCTAGTAAGCACCAGTTCTGTCCATGTTTAAAACATTAATAAAAATATAAATTATTTTTTTTAAATAATAAACTGAAGGTCCCAAACAGATAATTATGCTTGCACTTGTAAATAAGCATTACCCAGAAGCAGAAGAAATTCAGTACTTTTCCCCTGTCCTCAAACCAAACATAGGACTGAGTGAGACCTTCTGGGTTGCTCTGTATAGTCCCTTCCTGTAGTAGGGCTCATGCCTATAATCTGTCTTTAAAAATACATCAAACTGTTTTAAAAGCAGTGGGGTTTTGGAGAGGAATTTTTGTTTGTTTGTTTTGTATTCCATTGTGGTCATTTGGAAGCTGGTTTTGAACTTGTCTGGTCTTGTGGTCAGAAACCTTTTAATTGTCAGCTGCTGGGACTCCAGGCCTGGACAAGGACTTCTTACACTGGGTATGGAGCCACTGCCCAGCATTTAACCAGACACTCGGCGTTTTTTTCTGTCAGGGTATAGTAAATGCTACATTTACAGCTTCTAATTTGCTCTAACATTGGAACACACGGATGCAGAACAGTGAGGCCAAGGGTTTTTGCAGCGAGGTGGAAGGACACTCAAGGTCAGCTGTGGGCAAGAGTAATCTCACCAGGATAAGCACCGTTAGTTCAAAAATGCCACAGAGTTCCAAGAACACTAATCTAATAATTAATGAAGTAGCTACAGCATGAAGTCCTCCTTATGTGCTTATTGTGGGATACAAGACATGTTTTTTTTAAAAGTCCAAGTTTGCTGTGGCTATAAATAGCTTTCTCGGCAAATATGGAAAAGAGAAAGTGTATGTAACCAAGGAGTAACAGAAAATAGAGTTTAAATACCTCTTTCATAACAGTCTTATTTTGAGGCTGAGATAATGGACCAGGATGCATACTGAAAATTAGTTTGTCTTGTGTGATACACCTTTCATTAGAAATATATTTAGCATAGTGCTTGGCACCATGCTAGGCCTAGGATTTTTTTTCATTTGGTGTCTTGCGGACCTTGCAACTGCCTTTTGTTCCTTGATATCCTGAAGGTCCCTATTAAGCAATATAAAACATATAGTTTTGGCTTTGCTGAAGCTGGTGACAGTGTGGCAGTTGACTTCTGGAGAAGTTTTTTATTGTAAGGAAAGATGCAGCTGGAATAGAGGAGTTCTTGCCATAGTTGCATCCTGAACTCTGGGTGAGTCATTGTGCTAGGCATTTGTGGAATCACAGCTCACAGTTTAAATGTGTAGGGTGTGTGTCCCCCTGCTTTACAAACATGCTACTATCCTTTCTACAGGCAGCTCTGTTTCTCTGGTCTAACATTGCAATGTCTTGGCCATCATCCTCCGTTTTGTATTAATGCAGAAGGATTTGTATCAGTTATTAGCTAATACAGTGTTTAATGTGACTATCTGTGAGGCAAATTGCGTTTTAGCAGGGTGGAAAGCGGTCAGAGATATCAACAGTCAGTCTACCAATGACAGTACAGCATTCAGGATTACATTAAGGTTTCTATTGAGCTCATCAGGCTGACGATCTCGTTGCTGGGATTTGGAAGAGTCAAAACATTTGCGAATAGGAATGGGACTTTAAGGCTTCTGGTTGCTTTGGACACACGCTGCCAGGACATGAGGAGCTTTAGCAGAGCTTTGGAAAAAACCTGTTGTAACAGATATAGCACAACAGCGAGAACTATTGCGAAGCTTTAGGCTTTTGTTGCAGTGTTTATACGGATAAAGGCTATTGTGGCACACCTGGCTTACCAACCATACTGTGGCACTTGAAGTGGTTTGGAGTTGTTCTGCCGGGTTTGGCTTTGGAGACATCAAAGGTTTACATAGAAAAAGCAAAGAGAGGGTTTGACAGTGGTGGAAACTGTGCAAGTGTGTGTTGGTGAGTACAAGATATTTATGTGGGGAGTGAGGGAAGGTGAAACATCAGTTTATGGACATTTCCAGAGGAACAGAGTAAGCAGATGCTGTTTTCCAGGAATTATGCAATTTACAGACAGAAAAGCCAGCTGAAAGCTAGTTTGTTAATGGGAACATTGGGAAAATGTCCCTTTATTTTATGTGATTATATTCAGTTCATCCTTTAAAGAAGGCTGTAGCATTTTTCTACTATGGTTAATCTCCTCTTTTGATTAGTTTACTGTTTAGATGGTTCTTGGTGCCTAGGAACCATTTTCCTTGGCAATGTAGTGCTGGGTGCTGTAAAAAAGACAGGAGGACAATGACATGGTGTTCTGCCCCAAAGAGTCTGTGAGTCAGACGGGAGGAGGGCGAGAGGACATAACAAACAGTGAAGGCAGGTGGATTGGGTTCACAGGTTGCAAAGGCCTCTATCAGTGTGAAAGGCAATGGTATTGGCATGGGCACTGCGGCATGTTGTAGGGCTGAGCACAACCTCAGCAGCTCGTATGATTTGCAGTAGTATGAAATGTTCATCAGACCTATAAAGGGGTTTTGGGGGGTTCAGGGGAGGAGGGAAACGAGATGTTTCCCAGACTAAATGTTGATGGAGATTCCGTGATCTTTTTGGGTACACAGACCCAATGTGTAACAATTCTCAGATACTTTTTTTTTTTCCTCCTCTCTTTTTCTTCTAATCTTACCAGCAATTAATGCACATTTCTTCCCGTTCACATCTAATGGTTGTAAGGAGCAGTTGTTAAATCTGCTATTATGTAAAAGATGAGAAAGAGGATTGCTGTTTAGCTGCCAGTCTTTCTAGCAAGCCCCACTCACTGATGTCACAAATGGCTGCTTGGAGCCTTCCTTAAATGTCAGGGAAAGTATGGAAGAAAATACGAAGGGCTTACAGATTTGAGGAGTGGTAGATGGGAAATCTGGAGTAGTCAAAAACAACACTAGAGGGTAAGAGCATGTCTTCTGAAAGGCCATGAAAATGTAGGTGAGCAACTTGAATTTGCTGCAACAAGGAGAATTGGTTATGTCAAAGTATTAAATAGTCAAAGAAAAGGGAGAGAAGAGTAACAGTTTCAGCAGCATTCTGAACAGGAATTTTGGTGGGAGAGGGAGGTTTGTGTTTTAATAGGTGCTTTGCCAAGAGAATCTGTACAATAGCCAAAGAGGCAGATGGCATTGCAGTTATAGTGCTGACTGACAGGCAGCTGTGGGCATGAGTTCATAATAAACTACACTACAACTCCTGGGGCAGAGGGAGCAGGAAAAAGTTACAATTTTCTGTACTTGTTCTTCTTGGTTAGATGTCTGGAAGATGCAAACTGTCCAAGAAATTATTGTGTTTTACCTTGTGGCTCTATAGCACTTCATAGAGGGGAACCCACTCATGAGCTGCTTACATAATAATGCAAACTGTAACAATGGAAAAATAGATCAGAGATTGCAGGAGAGGAACATACTAGGAATCCACCAGTGGAAAATGAAGTCTGTCAAAGTATAATGCTGTGGTAGCATCAGAATGCAGACAAAAATCACCTGTGCAGTGATGGAGAAAGCTGCAGAGATCCATGTCTAACATCCTGTCTGACAAGATGGAGTGGTTCCTTCCTGAGCTAATGACAAGAAACTTGTGCACTGTACTCTTCCTTCATCACTTGCATTGCACTGATTTCTTCCTTTCTGCTTGCGGAAAAAATAAATTCTTCAAGGTGGGGTTCCCTACTGGCTTTTATAAAGGACTTTGTGGCCTCTTCAGAAAGACTGAGCCAGTAAAATGGGTTCTTTTCACTTGACATTGTTTTGTTAAATCACTGGATCTCTTAAGGATGTATGTGCTGGGCAGGGGGGGTGTTTTCTTTTTTAATTATCTTTGACTGACAGTATAAAGGTAAAACCCTGCTCTCCACTAGTTCAGGGACTAGGTAACTGTTGAGATGTCAAGATGCACAAGTGCATAATAAGAAATCATTCTTGTGAAGTGGTCTTACATTGAATGCTAGTAGAATGCATATCCTTGTAATTAAAGCATGGGCTTGGTGCAAGAGGCGGTGTTCAGGTTTGCAGCCTGCAGCAGGCACTGTGAATGTTTGCCTGAAGGTTGCATGCCTTGAAAACTGAGCGGGGGTGTGTCTGTGCAGGGGATGTTTGAGCAGTAGAGGCCAAGGTGGAGGGTGAGTTAAAAGCACTCCTTTCTTTCACCCTTTATTTTCTGCAGATTCACTAGAACAGGCGCAGCACAGTAAGACTGTACTTGAGCCACCCACCAGACTGCACCTTAGAGTCAGATTTCTGTTAGTGCCATCAGACTCCACATTACAAAACTAGAAAAAGTGGACTGCACAGAATCATTTGAGCCTTGAAATTTTATTATCTTGTTTGCATCAACCAGTTATTCCTTTCAGCACCAATAAAAGACAAAAACCCCTCCCTGTTGTTCAAAATACCTTGTTTTTATCAGGTCTGAGATTGTGGTTTTCTTGCAGGCAAAGAAACCAATGAAAATATTTAAATTTTTATTTTTTTAATACATTTATAACAAAATGTCAGAAGGTGTGTGCTTACCATATAAAAACATTAGGTTCCAGAAGGATACAATACCGAAAAATCATTGAAATAAAAAAGGTTATTCTTATTATAGGATTTCTAAACTTCAGCAATAATACAAGTTTTTAAAAGCATCAAGATTATATTTAAAACAAGACGGCATGGAAAAATGAGACTTTCAGTAACAATTTGACCCTCATTGTAATGGTGATAAAACTGGGAGTTTTTCAAAGTGCTTGAATTGTATTTCTGTTCTCATCCTATAGTGGCAGGAGGAGGTAAAAATGCTTCATTTTTGAGCTGATGATATGTGCTGACACCGATGTGCTGCTGTGTGGTCCCAGGGTAGCTCAGAGACCAAGCTGGGGACAGTCAGATTGGCTTAATCTGGACCACCAAACAAAGGCCATTTTAAAAAAACACAATCTTTATTTCAATTGTAAGTTCCTTAAATCTTACTGTCTTACCCAACAAGTAGGACTGAGGGTCTAGCCAGGCTAGCTGAGAGTGCTTCTGGGACAAAACATTGTTGTAATACTAGCACAAGATAGGTAAACTTGTTATACCAGATGGCTTTCTCAAGGGTTTCCCTACAGCAGGCTACACCTCAGCAGGCTGCAGGCTTCTCTTGGAGCCAGTCTGTGGTACAGTTCATGTTTGGTTGCTTTGGACAGTTTCTATTAAGCATCCAGTTTGTGATGGGATAAAACGAGCTGGCCACCACTTGAATTAGTTATAGTAAATGCTTTTTCACATAGCACAAAGCTATACACTAGGTGCTACTACCCTGGTCCTCAGTGGCTGAGCTGTGGTGTAAAGCATCCCTCAGAGAAACAGTGCACAGATGAACTGGATCTGAATATGCCTGAGAGACTATGTTCTGTAGTTTGTGTTTTTGAAGTGATCTAAAGATACCAACTTTGTAAGGACCCAACATCCTTGAAACTTCTGGAAGTTCTTAGTTTTTGGCTGTCCTTATTTGTGTCTTTTGTTCACTTGTTCTAGAAGTGCTGTTGTAAAATGCAAAGTGGACATGAGAAACAGAAGATGTTATCTAGCTTTTATAAAAACAGATGATGCTTCATCTACAGTATCCCTGTTCAGTGGCAGTTATTAAACCAAGCATAGTGTTATCACCCACTTCTTGAAGATACCTGAAATTCCTGTACAAAGTGGGGTAAGCATAGTAGAGTAAGCTTAACTCAAATTTCTTATAAATAACCTCCTACTAATAAATTGGGTCATGCTATCCTTAAGCAATGTGGAACTGAGATCTGAAAAAGCTATCCAGGGTTTGATTTCCTGGGCATGTTCTCCCTCCCCTGCTTCCCCCTTCCCCCCTTTTTTTTAAATGCAAATATTCTATTACATAGTATCTCTCTAAGGCTTGTAATGACTGATATCCTGCTGGTACAGGCATTGTCTGAATGATTCTCTGTGAGATAGTATATGAACTGTGGTAGTAGTGGTGTAGACAAAACTCGTTCTTCTCCAGGATGTTACTCTTCTGGAAAGGAAAGCCTGTTTGTTACAGTTTACTGGTACACACCCTCTCCCAGTTCTGCAAGCATACCAAGGCATCAGAAGGCACAGGATCAACGCAGAAAAGCAAGGAACATCTGTACAGTGGTGCCACAATGCTGTACCTCCCAGCATCACTCTTGCAAAGTTAGATCCTTAAGACAGTAAATTAGTAAGAACTACCTAGACTGATTAAATGTGAGTGTATTGTTTAGAGAGAACATTTTACAACTATCAGTTTCTTGGTCACTGAGAAACTAAGAACATCGAAATCTAAAACAGTTTACTTCAAATTTGAAAAAATATTTCTCAGTGTATCTCAAAGTTGACAAAAGTGCCTGGTTTTTAGTTAGCACAAAGCCACAGAACTAATTTTAAAGTAATTTAGACCACATCAGTTTTACTGTAAATAATGTAACATTGTTTGGCAGTAGTTTTATGATTATATCCCACACAGTGTCAAATTCAGCTCCCGCAACTGATACTTAGTGAAGTTGATATCAAATTGTAATTTACATTGTTAGGAAAGCTATTAAAAATACTGTACCTTATGTTTAATCTTACTACTGAGAAATTAGCTGCTGGACAGCATACAAGTTGCTACTGATACTGTTTGCTTTTTTTTAAAAAGGTTAATAAAATACAAGCAAGGTAGAAAATAGGATTAAAAGCATTGTTTCAGGTACAAGTTTTTCTGAAATGGGTGGAGAGATAAGAAACCAGAAAAACACATTGCACATACGTGCACCCTCTGTATAAAGAGAAACATACAAAGTGGGAAACTGGTGGTGCACTGGGATAGTACACTAAAGTCTCTGATGCTGTAAACTTGAATTCCTAATTTTATCAAAAAGGGGAATTGAGTCTGGTTCCATTTTTGAGTCCCCATGGGTTACACTTGCAGACTACCCCATGGTTTGGCACAGAACACTTTTAAGAGGCAGTCTCTGCTGAAGGGATGCCAGGACTGGAAAATGAGGCATAAAACCTGTCAAGGCCAGGTGCAGTGGGAAAGTGTGAGCAGTGACCTACTACCTACTTGGAATTAGCCAATACTGTTAGTCCAGTACTTTCATGGCTAGTAAGAGTTTCTCTACTTGCAAAATCAGGCTGATCTAAGTAAAAGTTCCACTGTTTACTGTAGCTAATTGAGCCAGTACCAGACGCTGCGCAGACTGGATTTCCAATTTAAATCTATTCTGATTTAGCTCAAGCTGATTCCTAGCAGGTGTAAACTAAACTAAAACAAAAGCATCTTCAGGAGTTTGTGACCAGTGTAACTAAAAGAGTTTACTTAATGGAGTAAGTGTATTAGATTAACTCTTCTCTTTTTAATGCAGGGAATTTGTAATGCAAGAGGAAATAACACTGAAATTGAACAGGAAGTAGGCAGAAGAAACAGTTAAAACACAAGGAGTCTCATTGTTCTCCCAGCAACACAAACCCTTCTGAATTTAAATCCCTAAAAAAAAATGCCAAGTCTCATTATGGACCTGATTCTCAGCTTTTCATTATTTTTGTTAAGGTTACAGAGGCTACGTAGGTCAGGTTACAGGGATAAGATGGCAGAGGGGAGCCCCACATTAAAGAGCTGTGGTTGAAAGAACATACAAATTAGATGGCAGGACCCCTATTAAAGTCTGTGAGTGCATAACAAATGGAGAATTGTGTCTCACAGATATAAACAAACCCTCTGCTCCTAGTTACCTAAGGCTGAGAGTCACAGTTCTATTCTCTGCTCTCTAGCTAGCCATGCTACGCTTTCCGTTTAAGCATACTGATTCCTTTAGAAAATTGTTAGGTTATCCTGCCTTATCAATCATACGCTGTTCTACACTTTTTCCCCCAAAATGTCACTTACATTTATTTTAACTCTATATCTAGCATGCATTTTACAAGCTATTTCCCACTTACTCTTTCTAGCTAAGGCAGAATGTTGGCTCTGGTGTTACCAATGGTACTACAGGAATCTATTCACTCTACTGTAACATACATATCATCCCATACTGTAATTCAGAACTGCCCCATGTATGGGAAGGAAAGAAAAGACATTACAGGGGAATTATATTTCTTCTTAAGGGAATAAGTTGCGCTTAGAAAGCTAAAGGCCCAATTCTGGAGTCATTATTCAGACAAAACACTTCATGATTTCAGTGGGAACACAGTTGGAATAAGGGTAGAACTGCGTTCTTAAAGTCTTAATTCCAGATCTTTTAAGTATCCTTAAATCAGATAGGAAAGTATTGGTCTGCAAATTTAATAGAGTTTTTGTCTGTTTGTTTGAAGGCCTATCTGTAATGACAGAAGGGTTTGCCAGTCCCAGAATGCCTTGCTTTGGCTGGTATCTGATTTTTGAACTCACTTCCATTCTGATATTCCCCATGGTATCTTACTATTTTATCTCAGAGTGGCATGCAGTGCGGGCGCATGCTACTGATGCAAGCACGCTACTACAACTTTTAACAGGCTAAAAAAAGAAAAAAGCTTTAGCTTCTTAGTTATACAAAGAAATGATGCAAAAAACCATTGAGCAGCACTAACTCACAGACTAATTACAAACTAAATTGTGCTATATATTAGTATAAAAACATGTTTTAGTAAGAATGGCACTGGTTCAGAAGGAATTAGGACTTCCATCTTGGCTCCGTTCGGTCCACAGTGAAAGCATTGTAGTACAGGCCTGCCCTGTTGCCTGAGCAACTTGTGATGTGGCTTTTGGCCACAACCCCTTCCATTTCTTCCCTTTTTATATCCGTCATTGTTGGTACATTCTGGGATTAGCCCGGGTCAGGTCTAGTCGTCTTTCCTAACATGGCACCAGAATAGTTCGTTCTTATCCTCTGATATTTTCTTAGTATCGTTAACGTTTCCCTCCTAATCTCTCAAAGCTGGTCAGTTTTAAGGGTCATCTTCTCCTGTAGATACCATGAGACGCATTGCTACTGGTAGGTGGTCTGTCAAGCCTGCTAACTGGGTAATAAAGCTGAACTCTTCCACTTCCTGCAGAAGGAAAACAAAAGAAAGAAGGAACTGGAAAACTGATCTGTTGTACCACACACCAGGACTCTGCTTTTATGCCTCTTTTTAGTTTACTTTGAGCAACCTTACTGTATTAGTGGATGTATGGGACCAGTCGAGCTTGGCTGGGCTAATGGTAAACTATCTGTCACACAGGACATGGCAGTGTGGTGCAGCTGATGAGGTAAACCATTTATACAATACACAGTTGAACTAGTCTGGATGAAATTTGTTGTACCTTTTCCTTCCATTTACAGTAGCATCTGTGTTGTTCCAGACAGGCTTATCTGTAGTGCTGCAGTAGGTAATCCATGTGTGTAAGGACGCACTCACCTGGGAGGAAGGGCTGGCCGTACTGTACCAGATAAGGCATGCAGCTAAAAAGGAAGCCTGTCTTCATTAGATTGCGGTGTTATAAACTTCATGGAAACTTAAGGCAATTGGGAACCCTGCTCCTTGCATCTCTGGATTTCAGCCTTTGTTCTGGCAACATTTCATAAGACCAAATTAAAGTTCTGTAGGAGATACTGCATGCTTCCCAGCTTCTGAAAGCTGGATGGAGCAACCTTAATGCTTACTTGATACAATGCAGTTGTCCCCTCCTACAGGCCAGGTACTTACTTTGCCAGTACTTTGGGAATTGCTTGCAGGAAGCGCAGATATTTTAGCTCTCTTTATGCTGCCAGCATGAGCCTTATCAAGACCTAATCTGGGTCAAATCTATTCAAATACTGGTTTTGTCGCTGTTTGTGCAAAATATAAGAATGGGTTTACCACACAGATGCGCCATTGGTATTTGTGTGTCTGAAACAGGAAGCCTTAAAAGAATTTAGTGGCCAAGCTGCTGTGTCCACAGAGTGCATGCAAACAGCACAGACAGATGGAGGTATCGTGCACTAAGCTATGCTGAAGTGCTCTATTGCCTACTCTTCTGCAACTGCAACTGCAATGGGGCATGGTAAATAAGTGCGAACTGGTTTCTCATTTTCATCCTGGAATGCTGTATAAGGCAAGGTTCTACACCAGGAAGCAGACAGTGCACTGCAAGTTCTCGTTCTGGTTAGCCTGTGTCAACTTCTGCCTGTGTATCACCGACTTGTAACTTAGGTAGGTTTTCAGAGCCACAATAAAAGAACATCCAGGCACTTGAAAAGATTAAAAAATATTGATACTGCTGGCATGGAAAGCATCAGCCAAAACACTTAGTCTGGCAAAAGTTTAAAGAATGGAAACAAGGTTTTTCATTTGTTTGTTTTTGAAGAGCAGCATATCTACCAGCGTTGCTACCAGAATCCTTAAACTCAGATTTGTTTATGTAATAGGTTTACAAACTTGGTACTTGCATGCAGAAGTAAAAAATAGCAAAGCAGCAGGTTCTCCGTGCAGTATGAATCTGAACCCAAGCAGAACAGGCTGCAGTGCCATCCAGACAAGTTTGTTGTGTGAGTTATGGCTCTTTTTGTGAACTCTGAAACTCACCACTTTCCATTCCAGGTAGAGACCTTCTTCTGTATAGAGCATATAGTCAATCCTCCTCCCGTTTCCTTTCAATGATGCCTTCCTCCCCTTTTGACTGGAACTGTGGTTCTTGCTGGTGGGATAGACTAAGTATCCTTTCCTTCCTTCTTCACTTTCCAGCACCCTATTTCATTAAAAAACAAAACAAGTGCTTTAAATGTTTGCTCATTCTGTTCCTTTGTGCATTACACTAGATTCTCTCCAAACCCCTGGTATGGGTAATGCCTGTCCAAAAGGACTGTTAAAACTTGTAAAGCACGTCGTCTTCCAAATGTGTTTTGCAATACAAACCTGTACTAGCTGCTGACACTGCTCTTAGAGCCTCATGGCAGGTTTGGCATTACTGGTGCTGTACTGGTAGACCTACCCTTGTAGCCAGGAGAACAAACATCTGAGTGGAGAACCTTGCTTGCCTGCTCTCTGTAGTATATTGCAGCCCACAGCCCCTCCATTGATTTCCAGTGTTGTTGAATCTAGCAGAGGAGGAAACTGTTTCATGGATTGCTTCAGAACAAACCAGAACACTGTGATACAAACCTCTTCATTCTCATCAGAGCAACTCCTTCTGAAATGAAGACAGCCAGCTTTACAGGCAGAGTATGAATGAGGAATGGTTTTCAGGAACACACATTTGGGCATGGGGTAGTTGGTTTTGAGCAAGCCCCAGCATCAGATTGCTGTGTCTTGGACCTCAAGCTCTTACTTCACTAGTAATGACAGCCTAATTTATTTGACTCCTGTATGTGACACTCTTCAAACTCCTCTACAGAGATGGACTTACTCAGCGGGTGTGTTAGTACTGCCCCCATCTTGTGCGGAGATTACCCAGCCCAAGCCCATACACAGAAGCAGTCAAAATTAAGAATCAGTTTTCTAGGTACCAGTCTTGTGTTCAGGCAAATAACCTGCAGCTCTCCCATTAAAATTTGTAGTTTGGGTGCTTAAACCTTAACACTAGGTTTTACACAGAAGACTATTAAAGTCCCAAGCAACTTGATCTAAGTTTGAAGTTAGCCCTGCTTTGAATGTGACTTTGGACCAGATAATCCACAAAGGTCCCTGTCACTCTATTCTTACAATAATTCTCTGTTGTTCTGCTGTTCTCTATTGTTTTGCTGTTGTATTGGATTTAAAAGGAAATGTGGTTTACCTTCTTGTATTCTATTTAAAAGATCTACCAAAGGAGCGCTAAAGGCAACAGACACAACTGTGCACACAAAAGCAGGAGTTGCACACGGTAACTGCATGTGTAGGATATTATGCAGACAGCTAATATCAGGTACAATCATCGCAGCTGTTTTGCATGATAACTGTGAATGCAGAGAGGGACAGATTAGGTTGTGGTTTTGCTATCTGGCTCAAAACACAAACAAACTACTTTCAAAACCACCTCCTTGAAAATAATTTTCCTTTACTTACCTGCCAAAACCTGAGCTCAAGGTTCTGTGGTTTCCCTTGTAAGAGTTGATTACGCCATTAAGCTACATCATCAACTGTCGCAGGAGAAACACTGAGCCATGAACTTGGGTCCTAGCAGGTACAAAGCCTTTAATTTCACCTTGGAAAAAAATAAGATATTTTTGATCACCCAGTTTTTAAGACTTGGCTTTGGATGGGTTTTATGGGGTTGGGTTTAGAAATTTTTTAATGCATGCACGTGAGAGTACAGAATGAAGGAAAAACAAGAGACAAACACCAGACTCCCGTGCTGTGTTTTAATGTTTGAGATTCAAATGGTTTCTTTGTCAGATTTTGTCTCTTTGGAAGGATCTGAATGGTGGCAGAGGGGGATACAGCACTTGCTACAGTTGATTAGGTCTCAGTAGTGTTATAATCTGTAAGTTTGGGTCAATTGATACATACAAGAAGTACTTTATGTGCCTTCCAAAGATAACAATGACAAAATTCTGGTCTTACAGTTATTTAATCAGAACTTTCCTTAACTCCCTTTGAATGTAGTGAGGTATTGAAGGTTCTTAGAGTTTACTGTAACCAGTTTATGAAAGTAAGCTTCCGTTATGTATTAGTTTTAGACCGTCATCTAATAGCTTGCATTAAATTAGCTTACTGTCTGCACCCCGTTTGCAAGCTGATTCTACAAAGAGCTACTGCAAATGATTCACTTCCTGAAATTCTCTTCTAGAGGTTCAAGAAAGCAAGCTCTTTGATGGGACTGACCTCTTTCAAAAATTGTATTTATATTTGGCAAAGCTAATTAAGTAACAAAGTAGGAGAAACTGCTGATTAGCGCTGTGGTACTACTGCAAAAAAATCTTATTTGCATTAATTTAAAAGATGAATTTGTTTTAGCTTCAGTTATGTCCTTTTAAAAGTCTGTGAATGCTGGGTATTCACTTAACCAGCACAACTGCTCATGGAAGGGAAATGTTAATTTCAAATACATGAGGAAAACTAATTGTAAACGTGCATGCGTCTGACTAAAACTTGTACCACTTCATACACCATGGTTTGCTGTTTGTCTCTACAGGAAGTAGACACAAGTACTGGACATCTGGCTGTGCGGTGCTAACAGTTAAATGCTAACTACTCAAGTGAACATAACTGATTATGACCGAGTTTCACAACTAAACCTGAATTTTGTCAGAATAATCATCTTAATTCATAGGACACAAAGGGAGGATAAAAAGTAATTGGAACTTTATTTTTATCTTGAAAGATCTTCAGTCCTAAATAACTCCAAAGTTTAAGTATTGAAATTCTGTCATGCAGCTCTCTGGCCAATGGTTTGTTTGTAGTGCTGACCATAGCTGCAATGAACAAAGGAGCATGAAAAGCAGTATATGTAAGGGAGCCATAAAGCAAAACTTAATCCCTCATCAAAAAGCTCGAGGGACCATCTCTCATTCAGGCGAGAAGCACCCGAGTTAAGGAAGACTTTTCTTACTGGTGTTGCAGCCTGTCACCCAGAATTGCGAGCCACACTCCAGCAGTGGCAACTGGAAAGATTTGCATTTACATCTTGTTTCTTAGCTGTGCTGTCCTGTGCCAGACTCTGTTCAGGGCTTATTCCAGTGCTTTGCTTGAAGGTGACAATCGTCTTTGTGAGATGAGATTATTTGTGTGCATTTCATGCAGCCTTTCTGAGCAGAAGCTTGTGCAGCTGCCAGCACTGTGACAGGGCCCAGATTTTAACATCTAGCTTATTAATTGTTCTATAGTTATAAATGACTTGCTCATTATTTGTACCAAGTATGTTCTAGGCCGATGTTTTATGTATGCTGTACTTACTTAACATGAAAGAAATATTTTAAGAACTAGTTGTTCTGCTGTTTTTATGGCCTAATTAGTTTAGTAATGTGAACTACATTTTATTTATAAACTAGGGAAGAGTGCTGATGAAGAAATAATTCTCTGTATAGCTTACATTACCAATTTAAATGTCTGTTTTCAAGGTCTGTAAAGCTTGATCAAGGTTTATTATTGAAAAATTTGAGAACAGATCAATTTTAGGCTGTACCCTGTTTTGCTGTGTAGATGAGTGATCCTTGTTAGCTGGACAGTGCTCCACAGCTTCTGGGCTATTTAACATTTAAATGTCTTTAAAGCCCAGATTCCATTAATGGCTTTAAATTTTTCTAAACTTACTGGCAATTTTTATGTTTACCAGTCCCTCGCAGAAATGGAAGGACAGGCTCTCTCGGCCTCTCATGGAAGTGGTGTTTTCTCTAATATATAACGTACATATGCAGATCCCTGTTTCTCTGCAGAAAAAGCTAGTGGAAATTCTGGTCTAGTAGAGGTTTTTTCATCAGTTTAAGAGAATTATAATGTATTGCAGAAAACTGAAAGCCACAGTTAGTAGGCAAAAAGTCTTATGTATATTCTGTTACCGACACTCAAAAATATTTTCCAGTTATCTCATACTGAGGTGCTGTACATACACATAGGTAGCAGAAGTAATACTCATAAATATTTGTTGATGATTCGATAGCTCTTTATCTATCAGTCATGCCTTTGTCAGTGGAACTTAATTTGCTGAATACAAGTAACTCTTCAGGGAATAAAACAAAATACCCCAAAAGTAATTTTGTGACAGATTGTCTCAAAAGGCTGCTTGAAAACACAAGGTGGGGTTCTTGGTTTTCAGGGGTTTTTTAAAGAGCTCCAAGCCTGCTCTTGGAACCATAAAATAGATGTTACACCCACATAGAGATTTGCATTTGCAAACTTCATTGTAGGGCCAAATTACCTTACTTTTGCTTTCCAGAAATCCCTTTCACATGTACCAAATTAATGTTTTCAACATGTGAACAGAAATGCCTGGAAATTTTGCAGGCTCCTGAATGTGCAAAGTGTGACTTGCTGTAACAAATCCTTATTTTGAATATAAACTAAACCCAGACCTTATGTCTAGAATTCAATTTCTTTGTTCAAAACTGATACAAAGATGACTTCAAGGGGTAGCCTCACCTAATACACTTAACTGTCCATCTATACCATGCAGCATACTGTGCTCAGTAAAACTGCCACCATAAACTGTGCCTATATAATGTACCATTTCCATTATTTGTGTTAACTGAAGCAGACTCATTAATTCAAGTAACTTTACCTCTTTAGTATATTTTGGTAACGAACAGCTAGAACATCTTTTATAGTTAGTCACAATAGCAACATACTTAGTCCACTAAACTAGCCTTCAAGGTAGAGAAGGTGCAGAAAGGCTTATCACATTCATTAAGTGCTGCTCTAAAATGTACGAAGCTTATTAATTTCTCTCTACTGCCATATTATTTAACAAACAGTACAGGTATTCAAGAAATTTATCTTAAGACTTCTGCAAATTAAGTTTTCATTGTATTTCTCATAAGTCCACTCACTCAGAGATACCTGTTTCTCAATCTCAATATCAAACACTCCCTAAAAGTAATGCTGCACTGGTATCATTGATAGATATTAAGCCATATTCCTAGTTATGTCTGATGTGCTATTTAACACCTCTCTATACTTGTGAGCTTGCTGGTTTAGGTGTATCTAATTCTGCAAGCTTTCTAGAATGGGTAATTAGTTGTGGGGTTAGGGGTGGTGTTTTAAACTTTATGGGTCTTTTATTTGAGTGGAACTACATTTTCTTTTGTTGCTGTCCTTTACAGTGTCGTGACCACGGAACTGGCTGCCTGCAGAAAGACTTTCAGACTGCAGAAAGGTACAACTCCATGTACCCTTTTTGGTAGTGCTCGGAGTTTCTTGTCCAATGGGCCTGTCCAGGCAGGATCAACTCTAGAGACGCAAAACCACTGACTGCCATTGCTCTCATCTTTTCACCCATTGAAGCCAATTCTATTAGACTTGGAGAAGCAGACACTTTTTCTTCCTTTTTTTTTTTCCTCTTCCCCAAGTACACCCGAGTAAAAATTTATGTCTGGTTTTGGGTTTGTTTGTTGGGGTTTTTGGGTGTTGTTTTTTACAGTCCATAAAACACCCCTCTATTTGTGGAATGTTAAATAGCAAGCAATGAACTGGCTTTTTAAGGAATTGTCTAAAGCACGTGGGAGGATTAGGAATTGCATACTTCTGTAGGTTATCTGGCGTGCACACTTCTTCATCATACAATCCTTCAGGATCCAACAAGGTACCTGCAAACAGAAAGGGAGATGTGACTGTCCCAGCATACCTCCTGTGACTTGCCTTTTGGGAAGCTTCTGGGGGCACAGGTGTGTGAAGACAGCATCCATGTGGGTGAGAGGGGACCGCTCTGACTGAGAGCACTTCGTGTTCACTTCTCCTCTATCCAGATCTCCCTACTGCCTCCCACCTTTCAAAGCGTTGCCTCTGCCCTTCCAGTTTCTCAGCCCCAGTGTCTCTGATTTTTTTATTTTTCTGTTACAACAGAGTAAAGCCACATTATTAAACAGTTCCACATTCTTACGCTTAGCATCTTCACACTTATAATTGCTGCTCTAGAGAAGGTCTAATTCCTGATCTAAAACTTCACCAAGTTCAACTGAGGTTCACCAGGTATGAATATCTTGGGAGTTCCATTAAATCTTTTATAAGATGAACCCTACAAGTTCACAGAGTTATTGAGTTGCTTTGTTACATCCTCAGTTACAGTATTTATAGAACACCAAATGGAATGTTCTGATCAAAAGCTGCAGGCTTTCACTGCATGCAGAAAGTACAGAAACAATAATTTGGCTTCCCCCCACCCCAAAGTAATCTAGAGATTATTTTAAGAGTAGAATAGGTGTGGGAAGGCATTCAAGTAGCTTGATGCATAAGTTCTAGAACATGGACTGAAGTTTAAGATCTCTGTTTGGTTTTTAATTATAATTCAACAAGACACTGTTAAGGTTTATAAAATATATGGTACAGAAATACCCCTTGTAAGTATTTGGTCTCCACCAAATTTACTGCCCATTAGCTGAACGACCTGCTGCTTAGAGATGTCATTAGTGACAGACAAGTAACTGTTCAGACACTGATGGCTAGAGAAGGTCTTACCAATTGCCCATGGTTTATCCTCCCCAGGACCAATTCGACATGGGTCTTTGTAGTGTGTAAACAGAGAATGCTGTTGCTCCAGCTTGTCCTCTGCAGGGAAAGAACCAGCCCAAGAAAAGGCACATCAGCTACGTGTTGTGAACCTCCAGACAATGGCGTGTTCTGCCACAATGGAAAAGGCAAGTCCTTCTTCCTACTCAGTATACATACATAAGGTTGATTTGAACCAGTTCAGTAGTAGCTCTACTGCACAGCAATATCTTGTCTAGATCAGAACTTCCAACAAATGGTTGCTAATAACAGTGCTTTCCTACAAAGTCTTTCTATGAAATACATCTTTTGGTAGTTTCTAGCTGTAAACTGAAGTGAAAGTTTTCCAGCATATTTCCTTACCCTGCCATTGACATAGCATTGCTTACACCAGTACAAAACTTCTGCTGAGATAGATGACACAATGGAGAATTGGACTGACTTCAGAATGGCAATGTAAATGGCTGTTTGTGGGTGTATATACACATCTCAGTAAGTTGAAGATAAAAGTTTGTGCTTTACTTGCTTCAGAAGAGTTCACTGACTGAATGTCTCCCAAGCTATAACTGATAAGAGAAAGGACAGGCAATTCATAATTTGCTTGGGATATTACCTGCAGCGTTAAAGCCATTCTAAACATAATCAGCATGACCCATCAACTTGAAATTAATTTTTTGCTAATTGCTACTGTGCTCCTTGCATTTAAAGCATACAGTGCACCAGGCTTCTAGGATTATTTAGTAAGATATCCTACAAAAATGTATACATCAGAATTTCAGACACAGAACAAATAAGCAAGCTCTAGTTCCGTGCATGCTGTTTAACATAGTAATCATTATACCTGGGAAACAAGCACAACCATAACTTGAAAATACCAGCTGCTACAATTCCATTTTTGTTAAATGGCAAAGAAACTGGCAACAGCTCCTGATAACTTTCTTTCTTGCAGCACCTACACCTTTTACAAGGTTAAAACTTCTTAGCAACACTTGAAGGCTCTCTCTTGGGATCAGCAGAATATTCACCTGTGTTTGGAACTGCTGCTGTAACATATTTGTCACTGTCTATTGCCAAGACAACAGAAGATGTAAGTATGCATGAAAACTGACTCCTCAGACATCAGAAACAAAACTTTGAGCTGTGTATCTTAGACAGAATGCAGCTCACACACTGTAGGAATCACAGTTTGATGTCCCTGTGTAAAATGCTGTTCTTGCCAAGGGAAGAAGCTGTTGACCTCTCCCTGATAAGCAAGCAGAACACACATGTGGAGTGCAGTAGTACTGGGTTCATAGCTGTAGGCACTTTTTCCATTTTGTTATTAATAGTCATTAGTACAGCTGACTGTCCTTCAGCTACTGCATCCACACCAGTTGATCTGTCTCATTACATCTTTCTAGCTTCCTCCCACCTCCCCTGCCCCAACTAGATCTTGATCTTGAGAACATCCTTGTAATTGCAGGGAGATTGAAAAAT
Organism: Haliaeetus albicilla; assembly: GCF_947461875.1. Lineage (NCBI taxonomy): Eukaryota > Metazoa > Chordata > Aves > Accipitriformes > Accipitridae > Haliaeetus > Haliaeetus albicilla. Next base: position 20,556,116 of record NC_091492.1, on the reverse strand, counting down.
GAATTTGCCAGGGTATCCTGGAGTTGTGGCAGAGGATCGGAGGACTGACCCTCCCTAAGATTAGCCAGGCACGCAAGGCAGAGAATTGCTCTTTCTGTCTGAACAGCCCATTGGTTTGTTTAATGTTTATGGAAAAGTAGAAGATGAAGTCCGTGCAGTTGTTCATTTCTCCAAGTTCTCCCTTGTTATATGTCTACAAAATTTCCTCAAAAACAAGTTAAGATTAAAATTTTGTCATGATTAATTTGCAGCTGTGGCACTGACAGTGACAAGTCACAGCTGATGAGACAACTTAACCCTGACTGGAAGGCTTTTTATCTTTTTAAAAACATAATAGACTTTTACACAAGTCAGTCCAAAGCAACCTGATAGTAAGTAACTTTCTAATCATGTTCCCACTAAGTGTGAATTCACTGTATGAATGTTGTCATAATGTTCTGCAAAGCTGGGGGGAAAACTGAGTTGCAGAAAACTTGTCATAAGCTAAGGTCACTCATGGACCTGGAGATCTTTGAAAACTGCACTGTCAATACATCTAAGAATACAAGCTTGATACTCACTGAAACTTTAATTACTTGCCATATCAGTCTGTGGAGTGGGAAAGAATACAGAAAATCGTATGCAGAATTACAGGAAGCTGATTATTGCTTTAAAAAAAAATTAAGATGTTCAATTCCCTGTAATGCTAACAAATGTCCCTAAAACAATGAGTAATGTAAAAATGGAGGAGAAAACTTTAAAATGTTGCATTAATTTTGCTTAGTGCATAAGGAAAGAAAGCAATCTAAAAATAAAAAATGAAATAGGCAGCTTAATTTCCGTTTCCAGGCTGAGTGGATTTTAAAGGGGAGGGAGATGTGAAGAAGTGGCAGAGGTAGCAAAAATAAAATGGATTTTATAACATGCTTTTCACTCCTCTTTAGTAGTAGTTGCAATGTTTGCAACTATTATTTGCAAAAGCAAATAGTTGTGTTTACTTTTTCTTTAAGAAGACAGGTCACAACAGCATTAATTATGCTCTGTGCTTCTTGTGCAAGATCTTGGTTAGAGTGCCAGAACTTCTCAGGTAGAGAATACTGACCGTGTGTTCTGCCTCACAGCTTCACTCCTGTCTCTCTCTCTCCTCATGTTGCAGAACCCCACTCACTTCTGATTTGCGATCTGACTGGGCAGTCTCTCCTTTGGTGTGCAGCAGATTGTTTATTTCCTTGATGGGCACCTTTGCGTCCAGGCCACTCCATCCATCCAACAATATTGCAAGTGAAACAGCCAAATGGCAGATGTGTCCATTTGTATCCCCCAGCTTCTGCCTCCCTTCATTGGGACTGCTGCAATTGCTTCCTCAGCCCGTCTGTGTAGCAGCTTGGCTAGCTGAAGAACTGTTATTGACCACATTTCTTCCTTCCTTCCTTCCCTAAAAATCTCACTACCACTGCTGCTGTTTATATTTTATGCTAATACGTGTTTGTTTAACTATAGTATTCTGTAGCCATTACCACTTAACTGTTCACCTCTACAGTGCCTAACGGATTCTTCAACCACTCAGAGCACTTACCAGCACCTTCTCGGACCATTCTGAGTTTACTTGGAACCACACAGTTGTGACTTATTTTTTGTACGTATTAGCTAGAAATGAACAACAGAAGGGCTGTGTTTTGGGTTGATGGTCTTTTCTACCCAATTAAACGTTTCTCCAGCTTTGCTAAAATCTTCCATTACAAGTGTCTGGTACAAGTCATGAGACTAGAGAACACTGGTTATTTCTGAGATCAGACAATGCTTGCTTTTTTTGTTTCTTAAAATTATTTTTGGTACAGTTGTTGCTCTTGGGCTCAGTTACCTAGGCTTCTTATGAAGACTACAGAATTCACACTAGATGCTTTTCACAAATTCACCTGTTAATCCACAAACTCTGGTCTGAATTGCTGAATCCCACTTTCAGTGCTGCAGCCTGAGCTCACCTGCACACCGCACATCTCCCTGGTAACACAGCACAGACGAAAGCCCTCTGACGAGCCCCCCTTCAGTGTACCTGCCTTGTGCTCTTTCTATCTCAGTACTTCCGTTCTGGCCCAGTCATGCAAAAGGCCTTTTAGCCATCAGCCTGGCAGGGGAAGCTGGCCACTGGGTGCCACTGATCCATTTGCCAGCTCCAAGCCAGCAGAGTTGATTGCCGTTGTGTAAAGCCACCAAGGAGCAGTGCTGGATGCCTGAGCTGTACCAAGCAGGGAGGCAGAGAGGATACACAAACACAATGGTTTGCACTCTATGTTGGCAATTTAACTGTTAACAGAGCATAACTATGTTTGGAAAAGGCTACCATCTCTGTGAACTCACCACCCTTTAATTAAGGTTTTGTGGAGTTCTTTTTCTAGTACCCTCAGCATCCAAATACAGAAAAAAAAATAATTAAAAATTTATTAAAATTAAAAAAACAGAAGTACACAGCAGCAGTTATTTTTTTCCAAGACCGATTCAGCAATGTTTAGTTCTCTCTGCAGCATTAATCTCCTCTGTCTGTGTATATGCACTATTAAATTATTTTTAACTAACTGCATGAATTTACTACTTTTTCTCCACAAAAATCCCATATAACATACATGTCTTTCATTAGTAACTAAAATTCTAGGACAACAGGTGTCTACCTGATGCAAGTAAAGCTAAACCACTAAATCTGTCCTCATTATGCTACCACAAGTCACAAATTACTGCCCCTTGTGCCTTAAAAACCATCATGCTTAGTAACTCAGCAGAGCTCCTAAGTATGAACTACTCTCTTTGGCTCATCTCAAGGCTAGTACCCATTTTAGAAGTATCTGTAGCAATTAAGTCTTTCCTTCCAAAAGCCAGTCACAACTGAGTATACTGCTGTAACCCACAAGAATCAAGAACTTTCCTACTCCTTTTTGGAATAGGTAGACACCAGGAAAAGGAAAACCTTGTCTTACCAGAGGAGCAGTTATCGAAGTTGAGATCTCCACAGATTACATCAAAAGCCACCAGCTCCTCTGGATTGGCTGTACTGGAGGAGGAGGTAGATTTTCTGAATTCAGACAGCCAATCTTGAAGCATATCCAGTTGCTCACATCGAACAGTAGTATCTCCTGTAGCAAACAAACAAACGAACAACTGAAACAAGAAATAAGATCTCCTTTTAGCACGTTACTCAGCAACCTATTAGTTGCTAAGCTGTTGCTAGACATCTTGAAAAAAAGGGTGCAAGATAAAAAAAAAAGGTGTGGCTAATAGTATACTCAGTACATAGCGCTTAGCCCATTATGAAGTTCATTAGGAACCATGCTTTTTGATGATTTAAATATCTCCTTCTGAAATCAATCACACTAGACACATCTGAAGAAATAAGACAAGGCATCTGTGCTGCAGACAACCAGCCAAAATGGTGACGTTTCCAGCCACAGGAGGAGGATGATCTGATGCACTACATTTATAATCAGGAGTTCAGAGTTAAAATCCTACTTCAGACAAAACTGGACAGCATGTTCTGGGGTAAACCACTTCATCTTTTTTCACTTTGCTTTCTAATTTTTAAACATGAAAAATTTAACTTTCAAGCATTATTAGTAAATATACATCAATGGTAAATCCAACTTACTCATACTGTAGTAGTCCATCCAATGAAGGGTTCTATTTGTGCTCAGTTAAGAATGCCTAAATCGGAAGTACTTTTTTCGTATTTATAAAGCTATGCGTAGATACAGTTTTAGGTAGGCAGTACTTCAGAAATAAAGAACCGGATCCTTTTCACCAGCTGCAGGAAAGTTACACTAGGCTGCATGTGCTGAGGATGTGCCCCTGTTTTATAGGAGTGATATGAAAGTGATTGCCAAATATTTTTTGTTTGTGAAACCATCTGACACACAAAACAGCTCTTTAATTATAGCAACTAACCACACAATTTCAAGCACATTAGGTGACATGAAGGCTAAGAAAAAATTAATTACTGGCTCTCTTAAAATGATTACAGCAAAAGCTTGATACAGGGAAAGGAGCAGGAACAGACACATTCTAGAAACAATTGTTTACCATATTGTCTTTCCTTTCCTTTTGTTTTCACTGTACCTATAGTTAACAGTTATAATTTTGCTTAGGACTTGAAATGATACGTCAAGTCAGAACATTACTTTTCTTCAAAATAAAAGATTTGTTTTCAAATGCCACAATCAGAAGGAAAAGCAGCAACCCCAAAATTACTTAGTCTGACTACAGTTTTATTTTAACCTAATTTACTACTTTGTGCTAGCTATTAAAGGTGTACAAGACAATTAGAAACATCAGTTATGTATGTCCAAAGCTGCTTTCAGTGGCCACTGTGGAGATGGTGAATATTTAAGTCTACATCCTCACAGCTTGTTAATCACTCGTCTCAACTCCACCTGCCACCTGCACTCTTTATTAAAATGTGAACTCCTCAGCACACTATAACCACGTCAGCACACAGACAGATTTTAGGTGTTAGAACTTCACTTTCCTACCACACTCTTAACCTGTGAAGGGTTGGATTTTCAAGAACACTGCAGGGGGTGGTGATGGAGGGGGTGTTAAAACAACAGTTAAATACAAACCAAATCAGAAATGTTCAATCAAGCATGATTAAAAGAAATATTGAAAAGAACATGACCAGGGAAAGAGAGAGCTTTAAGTAGGTTCTGACAGTGACTAATCTCTTCAGACTGGTAATTCCAACAGCAAATAATTCCACTTGTGTTATTCCCAACCAATCTCTACCAGTTGGGCTGTACTACGAAAGTGCTTCCTGGATCTATTCCCTAACCTACAGTTTCTAGTTACTTGTACTTCAAGTTCACATAGTACCCTAATCACACAGCTTGACACAAATCCAGACCCAATGTATTCTCGGGAAAACCCCTTGCTACAACAGCACAAGAAAGCCCTACAGTGAAGATGTAGCTAGACAAAAGCACAAGAAATAGGTCACGTGGAATAAATAGAGCCTGGAGCAGGTGACACTAACCACAAAAGGTGTGCGTGACTAACGTATACATTCTGCTTAACTAAAGATACAGACGAAATTACAGATTCAGAGAAAGCATGAGCTTGAAAGGGACTTCTGGAGAGCATCTAGTCCAACCCCTCTGCTCAAGTGGGGTCACCTACAGCAGGTTGCCCAGGACCACATCCAGTCAGGCTTTGAATATCTCCATGGTTGGAGACTCCACAACCTCTAGGTAACCTGTTCCAGTGCTTAGTCACCCTTGCGATAAAAAGCATTTTCCTTTTTAAACGGGATTTCTTGCATTTCAGTTCGTGCCCATTGCCTCTCGTCCTGTCACTGAGCACCACTGAGGAGAGTCTGCCTCCATCTTCCTTAACCCCCCCCATCAGTTATTTACACACTTTGATAAGATCCTTCCTGAGCCGCCTTCTGAAGCTGAATAGTCCCAGCTTTCTCATTCCTGGTGAAGCTTATTCAAATTCATGGACTGTCCTCCTTCTGCAGCATCTGAATCTTTCTATCCTATCTCATCTCCTTGGGCCAGTACTTTCTTCTGGGCTGCCTTTGTTTCTTCATAACTTTTAAGCATGGTGCTTGTTGACAAGAATGCAGTAACTTGTCTTGCTCCCCACAAAGTCCCGATTATATAAATTGCTTAACTGTCTAAGATGTTGGGTTTTACATCCCTGAACTGTCAGGGGTTTTTTGCATTTTCTGTGAATTATCCATCTAGCATGGCTTCACTAGGACGAGTGATAAAATAATGCAGCCATTATGATACGGGCATGAAACTCAGGCAGCAACCTGTCATAGACCAGCGTGAAGAACATAGCAAACCCACTGAACTGAAACACACAAAGGTAAAATTCTCCAAACCAGAAAACTCTTGAGAAAAACAAAACACAGGCAGAAACATTCTAGGAGGATATTGTGAAAGGTGTCTGGTAACATGCATTGCTATTATTAAAAAAAAAGCATTAACTGCATAGTGACATCCATCTCCCTTGGTAAGAATGCTGAGCCTTTGTAGCAGCACTGTACACCAGATAACCTCAGAGCTCTACAGAAAAATAGTAGTCTTGGAACTGTAGAAACAGATGACTTCCATTTCTTTTTAGAAAAAGTGTAGAACTTGTGACAGTCTGGCATCTCTGATTATCCCCACTAGAGGTCATAGAAGTAATTGCACTTCAGTACACTACGTGGAGCGTGTGCAATGAACTGTGAGCTACATTTCCATAACAAAAGATGGGATCCTGTAATGCAACTTGAATATAACTGTTTTCTGAGATTAATATTAAACTAATGGTACCCAGCTTACTGCAGCTACACAGCAGGTACTGCGTTTATCTGTATGCAAAAGTTACTAGTGAGACTCAGTCTTAGCAGCTCCCAATGAGCAAGAGCTTTGGAGACTGAGATAACTGAACTAATCAGACACCTAACTACAGGAGAAGCCAAACCTGAATCCAGAACTATCAGGGGAGCAGACATTTCAGAAACTTCTGCTGAAGTGAAATAGCATCAATAAATATTAAGAGAAGAGAACTAGGTAGTAACTCCCCAAACTAACATTCAACAACTTCTTCCAGCCTTCAGCTCTAATTAAACATTCAGATAGAATCACTAATCTGACTGACTGCCACCAGTGATTAACCAGAGAACACAGGTTTGTGCTAATTGCTCTACACTCTTTTCCTCAGTAACTGGCCTGGAAAAATGCAAGTAATTGTGTTGTGACCGGTTCCTGCAGTCAGCATTTCCGAATTCTTTGCAAGTTCCCTTCAGCTTCAAATTTTGTGGAAGGGTGAAAGGGTAGCGTGGGAAACCTCAACCAGCATAAATAAATACTTCACCTTTGTTCATTACTGGATAATCATACTTGCCCTTTCCATTCACTTTAGAAATGCTTAAGTGAAATCGTAGCTTTAGTTAGAACTGCAGGTAGGTACTATACACTGAGGAAGACTGTTTTGTCCTACTCTGAAAGATGTTAGAAGGAGCACTGTGCTGCCTGAGCAAAGCAGTTGACAGGCCTAGTCAGAGGTTTGTAAAACCAGAGTTCTCAGCACTGATAAGCGCTATGGGATATATTGGCAGGGAACCTGGGGAAGATGAGCAAAAAAAGCTTCTGAAGTGTAGGATGTAAAGCCTAGTCAAAAGAAAAAATTGTTTCCAAGTTACAGCCAAAGTTTAGCCATGAGGCAGGCTGTGTGACAGATTAAGCAGACTCCTACACTTGTAACATACTTCATCCAGGATACGCTGGGAAAACAAAATAAAAACAAACTGTCCAAAAAAACCCCAATAAAAACCCTCTTATTCTGCTGGGTTACTTGTCAGCTAGGTCAGGTCCCCAGTCAAGTGCAACACAGCCTACAACAGCTGCGTTAGCACAACTGAGAGGAAGGGGCAAGGGCAAGCTGCCATGGTATGGGTACACCAGCTTTATTATTTCAGAAACATATGTGGAATCACTGCCTAAGGATGCTCAGCACTGAAGTTACTCCTGATTGCATGGTCAGAATTTCAAACACTGAGGGATCTCTCAGTCCTGAGCCGAGGTCTGCTTAAGCTCTGTGTAGGCTTGTGGAATCTGAAACTGGTGCTAGTGTTGCCAGTACCTGTACTGCTAATGACTCAATTCACACTAAATGCAAAGCAGGGATGGGAATGAGATTATGAGATAGCATCCAGCACGCTACATCATCCAGACCTGGGCTGGAAGAGCTTGAGGCTTACTCTGTTTTGATGGCTTGGCGGGGTGTCTGAAAAGGCATGACTCAAAGGGACTTAGGTGGATTCTAGGCAGCAAAACCTGTCCAGAACATTAATCACTGACTAATTGAAAGACATAAAAGAACCATGTAAACTTAACAGCCCCTTGGAAAAGAATTACATTCAAGTCTCATTAAAGGATCCCTTCATTTGTCACTAATGCAGCTGTTTCCACAGTGGAAATGAAGAGCTGCTTCATAGCACCATTCAGTAATAGGTAGAGAGAGAATTGAGAGGATAAGCTACATCTAATTCTAAAGGTTTATTGAAAAAGGTGAATGTCAGGTCTGAAAAAATAGTAATTGCTCAGAACAGAGTTCAGCCAGCACATCTCTTGAAAAAAACATAAGCAGTTGGATCCCTTCATTTTATACTTGCACAAGTATCAGAACTGTTAAGTGTAAGTTTATGTATCCTAGAAGGGAAGCCAAGGAAGCCAAACTGCGCTCAGCCATGTATGACAAGCTGATTTAAATGGCTAACCTTTTAAACAGTGCTTGTTTTTATAGATACCACATATTTACATGGTTGAACTGGTTTTTGGATAATTTTTTAAATGTGTGAGATGTTATGAATCAGATGATACAAATCAGAAAGCACAGCTCTGCCAAACTTATGAACTTTAGTTTTCCATTTCATTACATAAACTAATGTGATATATCAAAGGACAGTTAGACTCTTAAATCATTGTCTGCTCTATTTGGAATGTAGCTTGAACCACATAAGCCTAAAAATACAAAGCAAGAACGTAAGTAGGAAGATGAAAGGTTGTGTTCTACTCTTGAAGGAGCTTTAGGCTGACTTTGAAAATAGAAATTACTTCCCCATTCTTCTTCCCTCTCCCCTCTTCCTCTTTAATATTTTAGGGATTTCACAACGTGGTTATCAAAGACTAACTGAGAATAGATTACTAGGTAGTAAAAAGGAACAGGACTAAAAATGGAGGTTTATAGCCTAAACTAGAACAGTAACAAATTTCAGCTCCACATCAGCAATCTCAACAGTACATCACCATAATTCCAGAGTTAAAAATAGAAAACCAGAGAAGGATGTTACATTGTTAAAATGTAGCTGAAAAATTCATGAATCTTCCTTAGCACTATCCAGTCCCTCTAATGTACTTCAGGGACTGGCAGTTTTGTTCCCAAGTCAGTCTCTCTGCAACTGACGCACTGACAAAGTACAATGAATGCTAGCTGCCCAACTGGGTTAACCTAAACATGCTGTAGCACATGGGTTCAAAGTTCTACCTTTTATAATGCTTGACTGTCTTGCCTCAGTCTGCAGCGTACATGCTGTCTTCAGGCAGTCTAAGAGGGCTATGCCATGCTTTCCAGCCCTCAGGAGCACAAGAATTGCAGTTGCATCAAGTAAAACTAAGGATATCACCCCCCCTGGCTAAATTAAATTCTGATCTTGCACAATGAAAATGCTTGTAGATTTGGCTTTTATTTTATTACTACACCTACTCTAAGTATAGAGCTGATAGTTTGATGCAAAAGATCAGAGATATACGTGGAATATTTTCCATAGACATCTCCAAGAATTTCAAGTATTTGTCAATTTTAATTGATGAGTGTTCAGGCGAACAGCTAAAACGGTGAAGCGTCTTGATTTCAAAATGTATGCATCAGAACACTAAAAATGGAATAAAACGACCAGAAGTTACTAAATCTTCTTCCCCTTGCTTTCTGGACTTGGGTTGTAAAATGGAGATGAGGCCACCCATCTAGCTCAGTCTTGTTCTGAATATTAATCTTAAAAAGAAGAGCTGAGTGTTGAGATACTATCATAAAAAAAGTCATAAAAGGTCATAAGATGATTGAGGAGGAACAGGCTCCACAACAACCTGACAGAGCTACATGAAATTCCAGTCTGGTTGTGGGAAGCAGTGGAGTCCACATATCTCACAGACACAGAAATCTGCTATTAAAGAACATCTCATTCTTTTTTAAGATAATTCAGTGAAAAGTTAAAAAAAAAAAAAGCCTTCCATACCCTGCTAAGAGTTTTTGTGTTTTACTTATCTTTAACAACCTTAGAAAATATTGTTTCATGAAACAAAAGACACAGAGCATGCTGTAGTAAATGTAATAGTGGAACTGCTTTTAAACATGACCAAGAGAATTTTTCAATGAGTTTATTAACTTGCTAGCCATTTATGTATGAAATTTGCAGGTCAAAAAACCAGAGAATTTGGTCTTATTCCAGGTGCTGATTTCTGACGGAAAAACTGTCCTAACTGGTATCTTCTGATAATGCCCGAGTTAGGTACAAAGAAATTTTAGTTTATATGACAATCCTCACAGCATGGGCTGTTAAATGCTGTTGAGTAATGATGATAGTAATTTATTTGCTAAAATAACAGTATTTGGTTAAGAGGGAGCAAAGAGAAGGAAAGGTCTCAAGGGGTATTTTTTGTTTGTGTCCTATATAAGACTTAATTACTCTGAGACTGAAAATGTAAAGGTTGGGCGATTTACTTGTTTATCCCTCATTCTTGGCTATTTCACTACTATTTGCTATGCACGCTGCACTTTGTCAGAACTACCGAAGGAGCAATGCTTGCTACTTTTGCACAAAAATACCACCACAGGCCTAGAAACAGTGCAAAACTAAGACAGGAAAATTAGGACAGTACCTGCAATAGCTTGCAAGTGAGTGCAGGAAATGTATCCCACAATTCTTTGGTCCTGAGGTGTACTTCCCACTTGCACCTGGAAGGGAAGGAAGAAATAAAAAGGTGATTAATGGAAGAGCTCATACAACTCCACTTCCAACCCTGATTGTGCAGCCTTTGTACACGGTATTGGCCTTTTTCACCAGTCTTTCCATCTAGCTCCATCTTGAAAACACACACACACACAAAAGAGCACCAGAGACACGCACTGGGGCTTACTGGGGTCCGACTTGCTGCTAGCACACTGACTCCTTCTTGATCACCACTGCTTCAATGTTTCGATTTTGATCTCCAACACACGCAAAAATTTTACTTTCTCCTGCTCTTTGCAATCCCATTTGTTCTCTGTGCCAGTTGTGTCGCCGCTCTTTTGCATCACAGCTCTTGTTTATATGCGAGATTCAGGCCCACCACTGAAGTCCCATATAATACTAATAGTATTAGCAGTCTAATTCTTGATATCCGTGTTAAGACTAGAATGCAGAAGGAAAAAATGCCAAAAGAAGTCTAGGGAAAATGATGAAATGTGAAATGAATATTGGTTTTGGCCATGTTTTCTCCATTCCACAGCAAGTTTTGGACTTTGATGGATTTTTCACATTCTTCTACAAAGTTATTGGGGATTTTTGCTATGTCTCAGCAAAGTGTTTACATTCTTCAGCTCACAGCAGCAGTCCCCATGTCCATCCACCAGATGAAAACACAACATGCACCCCTGCTCTTACACACGGAAGAGGCAGGGCTTCCAGGGAAGCTGGTATGTAGTATAATTCCTCATCTATATCATATTCTACTTAAAAATATCTTTGGTGGTGGACACACAAGCAAATTAGAATCAAGTTCTGGTTTAGGTTTTCAACCCTATTGAACGTTTTGGCAGTTCAGGACTTCTGCAGCTGCAAATCAAAACTCCCAAGGGTTTGAGGATCAAGATTTGGATTGAGGCAAGAAACTAGTTTGAGTATATGGTTTTCCTGTTGATAATTAACGTGGCAACACTGCATGGACTACAAAAAAAAATGCCCACAGAGGAAAGCTGTACCCAGGGCTCAGAAAACAAAACCATGGGTGACTCTCCTTCACAAGGCTAGGCTCAGATTTCATCTGACACCTCTAAATAACAAGCGGAGCTCCATTTCATACAGACACAATTTTGTCAGCTTGGTTGGTTTTCTTGTTTTTCAGCTGTCCAAGAGCCATCTGATTCATTTGGTAACTGGAAAGTCAGCTCTGCAGTAAGTGAATTTAGCAGTGATTTGTACTCAACAATGCCTTTTTAACTTTCAGGTTTTTTTCCAGCTAGAAAAGTGTGTAATATATGACTTGCATTATTCTGTCCTCGGTCTGTTCAGTCCTCTTTTAGACAGTTTTCCAAATGGATATTGATGGTGTTCTTATTGCTGTTCCCACACAGTTAACCTGCTTCAGGGAGGGTGAAGGCAGAGGAAGACAAGGAAAATACATGCAGTCACTGGTGGATCTACCCCTAAGAAGCCAGAGGATTCTCCTTAACTCACAAGATTGTAGCAGAGCCTCAAAGGATATGCTGATCCACTGGATGCCTGTTAGTGACTACTGCAGCAGCTTCGCTACACAGACCTCTTTCTTCCTCCCTCAGGCTGCCTTGGTCTGAATGTATCACAGTGTCACGGGTGAATTAGAAGAAGCGTTCTCTCCAAGTTTCTTATGCAATGTATGCCATTCCGATAGAGAAGTGGGAAATCATTAGTTTATATCCTTTACTATCTAGGGCAGGCAGGTGTATGAATTACATTTTCCAACTTAATAACTCAAAATCAGATTTTCTCTTCAATGCTGAAAACTATATTGTAAAGTCTCTACTAGTTTACAAATTTGCAGTGTCTCCTGCTGCAGAGAAAAAGTGCGCATGTCGTACATCTTTCAATGCCATCTACTGCAACCACACTGAAAATACTGTGCATAAAGTTTTCTGCCTTATAGCAAGAATGTGCTGCTTATAATCCTCTTATTGACTAAAGCAGATGGAATCATTTTCAGTGTCTCTATCCAAAAAGCATAAAAGATTTAAGTCTAAAAGCTGAACATCCAAACATAAATTACAGTCAGTTGAGAAAATGAAGTCAACTCAAATTGGCTTTAGAATTTCCTGTGCAGCCTTAATGGAGTGCCTGACAAGGCCTCATCAACCAATTTATGCATAGGCTCACACTCATTTCCATTAATCATAAATAAATATGTATCATACAGTGTCCCTGTGTGCACAGATCTATACTGAAACAGACTCGGGATCTTTTGCTCTCAAAGAATGACAAGAAATGGCCTAGAAGAAAGACTGACTGCTGCTATATGCATGTGGGTGAGTGCAACAAATGCCCCTCGGGGTTGCCACCACAGGGGGACAGTGCCCTAGGGCTCTGCGCTTGCTAGGAACAGCGGCTGCTTTACACACACCCCTGAGGGGAATAGGAAAGGGGCTTTCATAAACACTTTGCTAATTTAAAAAAATAAAATAAAATAAAATAAAATAAAATAAAGCTCAGAAGCAACATTTGAAGACATTAACATAATTAGAATCCCCATGGAAAGTGCCAGCATGGAAGTACATCCAAAGCAGCTTGTCTCCCAGATTTCACGTTTCCTCCAACTTTTTTGACTTTTGGGGTTGGTTTGTTTGGGGGTTTTTTTGAGTGGCACTATTGATGTAAATGGCCAAGCAGAGTAATTTTGAGTATAATCATCATGGAGGCAAATATTTGTGACAACTACTAGGACAGAAAATAAATATTCTTGCAGCCTCCTAGTCAATTCCCAGCCACAGTAGAAGCACTAGTATATTAAATATGGTCTGAAATAAAATAGTAAGGAAAATCTGATTATTCAGTCTAATTTGGTATTTCACAGATGGACAGGGACTATGGGATGTGCAGACAGGAAAACTACTTGACCTCTGGATTATTACAAGCCCTATAATTCTGCATAAAAACATTCCTTTGTGTGGCCAAATACAGTAGCTACTTTTAGAGTGTTCCATTTTCAAGGGTATATTATATTGTGGTGACTTGGCCTGAGTAGCTACGTGGCAGTCCTGTGGGAAGACAACACTGAGCGTTCATTTCAGCCTGCAACGTGGATCTTGGCAGAAAAGTTCCACTTCCACCAAACCAAGTCAGTGCTTCACAAATATAATTTTTGCTGCTTCATACAGAAGAAACTTCTAAATTCACATTTTAAAAGAAAATATATGTAAGCAGAGAAGCCAGAGTGGCTGCTTCACCATAAGCCTGACTTAAGTTCACCTCAACTGTTCTACATTAGTAGCTCTGTATCAATAACACGTCCATTGAATTACCCTTCTAGGGAACTACTTCAGATACTGCTTTATAAAAAAAATCATTGTATAGTCTTATTTGTGTCATGGACTACTCTTCTATGTCTATAGAAATTTATAGGAAGGTAACATCTAAATACATTTATAAGTTCCCAGTGCTTTAAAATAGCATAATAATTACAAGAGGAAAAAGTTGTATGTGATATCCTGTTAAATTCTAATGTTACCTAGAGGTAAAATTAAAACAGAGAGAACATATTTATGGTTTAATAAAGTGTCCCAATGATATAATGTTGACAGAAACAAATTAATATTTTTCAACATTATGCAGAAATATGCAAAATATATTCCACTTCTCAGTACATTTGCAAAGGTTAAGTAATCAAACTAGTCAAACATTTGTAAGCTAGGAGTGGATTCGGATCCCTGTTACACCACTGAACATTACACTTTGTTAGCTGTTGGGGGTAGTGGTGGGGAGCATAAGAAGCTCATTACAGATGAGAAAGAGGCTTTTTTCCGTAAAGGGGAAGGCCTACTATGGTTGTATTTGGAATTCAAAATGCCACTTTCTACTGCTACATATTTACATTTGTCCCCTGCCTGTAAATTAAATAAGTGCAAAACTGACAGCTCTGAATTTTTATTTTCAGTCAGAGTACTGACTGTATCAAGTATACAAAAGTACTTGACATCAAGTACTTTTTATTAAAAGATTTCATCTCTATGCCGTAGCACATTAGTACAAGCTGTTGGAAAGACCATGCTGATACTGTGCCATACTATGCAAAATTGTGTATATTCCTATAATTGTGTATTAAAAACTTGTCCTATGTGGACCAAGGAGTAGTATGTCCTCTAATTAGACTGGTATCAGGTAATAAACAGTGCTCATGAAAGAAATCAAGCCAACAGGGCTATGGCAGAAAGATTCTTGTTGACAAGAAAAAAAAAATGTAACGAGTAGCAATAGTTGAGATTTTAGAGCTAGAGTGAACGAAATAACTTTAAATTCAGTCACATTACTTGCTATCATGGGAATTTTCTGAGCTAACTGGAAAATCTTGCACATCTCATGTTTATCACATTCTAGTATAATATGTATACAAAGCTGCAAACATGACAAGTATCTTGTCTTTAACTGTTTATATTTACACACATCTGTCCCAGCAGTGCAAAACAGTTCTATTACATCTGGATGTCAAGAAAAGCATCAACAGATACTTCAAGCAAAAAACAGGGAAATGCTACCTAAATACCAGGGGTATTTCAATAGCAGCTTAAAAACCAGCTTCAAATATGTCATTGCTGTGTTAATACATCATCAGCTACTTGGAAGGAAATGTTCTTTAGGGTGTAAAAATTTGGGCCGTGCCATACATGAGAAATCTCACTCGATTAAAGAATCAAACTAGATTTTCAAAGACTGACCAATAATGCACAAAAACAAAAGGTTTGTTATGAGGGGAACTTTACCTTTAGTGACATTTTCTAGAAGCTTCACATTGCCAGGAGGTAGCCATTCAAAAAAATCCTAAATAAAGTAGACAGTTTCTTAAATGTGTACCCTCCAGTATGAATGGTTAGTATACATACACGTCCAAGCATATGCCATTGCCTCTTCCTTCATGGGAAGCAAATCCAGGTATGTAAACCAGAGAGAGCTAAAATTTTGGTGTGCTCCTGGAAAAACTGCTCCAGGGAGTTGATCACCCCACAATCTACATGCAGCCAATAAACCCAAAGCTGGGAAAGGTAAATAATCTGAATGCAACATTAAGACTCCTTCAGGGAGATGGGATGCCACACAGAATAGCTCTAGCTTCAGCCATTACAGTTTAATCACATCTTGGACTGTAAATGAGCAAAACCATTTGCTGCATCAGCTTAGTTGACCATGAAGGTGTCAATTTTGCCATTGGCATAAATATGAACTGTAGCAGTGATTCCTGCATTATTCTTCTGAAGAGGGTATGTCTCCAATGTATATAGCTCTACAGCAAACAAATTTATGGTCATGCCAAGAACCAAGCTAATGATGTTCATATTATGAAGAAAAACTAGCCAGGCTGAAAACCTCTCTCCTTAAAAACAAAAGCATGAACACTGCATTTGTAAAGAGCACCATCTAAGCAGGGGCCTCAAGTTACCGTTTGTCTTAGAAATAAAACACCCCAGACAGAGAATAAGAGCAGGACTACAGACTTCACAGTAGATGTAACACTGATTTACTCCCACAGAAATACTCATCTTACCATATGTAGCCAATATTGTTTAAGTTCAAAGGAAGCTCCATTAAAATACAGGAGCATGAGATTCAACTGAATTACTCCAAATAAAGCAACTGTATATGCACAAGTAGTGGTATCTCCACACACACACTCGTGGTTCAGACTTCCTGGGTTTGATGCTCTGAGACATGCTAGTGACAATACACTGTTTGTACCTCCCTTTTTCAACTACTGTGGGAATATCATTATAGACATCCCATGTAATTATAATGAGCAAACAATAGAGTGAGGAAGAGAAGAGAAAGAATGGAAAATAGAGTTTTTCTTTCTTTCCAGTACAACTTCTCTGTCATCTCCCAGATTATCAACCCCTTCTGGACATTTTTTTCCATTTGAGCAATTTTCCAAGACAAACAGGGGAGTTGGCACCAAGAAACTGATGGGAATAGGCAGTCAAACTATGTGCCCCAATCCTGTTACTGTTAAGAGAAGATGCCAAGGAAAACTTGCAACTACTCACATTCACAATTCAAGCATTCCTGTCCCACAGAGATTACTTAGATTAGCAGTAACTTCCAAGAAAGATGTATTTTATTCCTGTTCTTTGTAGTGGGTTTTTTTTTGTTAGCTTAGACATTGTGTAAAAAGATCTATCTTATTTTTAGTACTTTTGACAGCTCTGCCTTTTGCCTTCAGGGATATGTAGCAGCTTCTAAAGAAGATGCATTAGTTAAATTACTAATTTATTATTATAAATATATTATTTAAGCATATTGAATAAATTAAATAAGTTTAAAATGTTATAGAGGTCAGCTCAAAATTCTCTTTGGTGCTCTGCAATTCTTTCTAGCCACATTTGCACTTGATTATTTCAGAATCCTGTTTTTCCCCACCTGCCACGTGACAACAATTACTGTTCCATGAGCTCAGAGAATTAGTTATTTGGCAAAGCTTCATTAAGCTTATATGTGAGGGAAAGTGGCTGTAAATTGGTGCCATGAATGAAGGGCTCTTCCTCTTCTGAAGAGGATAAAGCCCACAACTCAACATTCTCTCAAACCTGTATTTCACTCTGCACAACAGTTTTAATTTGTTCCCATTAATGAAGGGGAAAAAGACTGTGATTAATAATATTAATTATATCAAAGTGAAGGAACATGGTACAGTGCCATGGTAGGGTCTTTGTTTTCTTTTTTAAAACAGTCTCAGTCAGTTTATTGGACTCGATCCAATTCCTGCATTAACATTTTAGAGCAGCAACTGAACATGGGGAAAATGTTTAGGTAACCCTCCTGACTTAAATGGCACAGCTTTAGAGTTACCTAAACAAATTCACGAACAGCACTAGACATTTCTTTTGTACATCTTGGGATAACTGCAGATACTGGACAACTGATGAAGGACAAGAAAATCTCACCACTGAAAGCTCTAGAGGATCTTTTACTGGGGTCAGAAACAGCCATTCCCCTTTTCTGTGTAATCCTTAGTTAAAAAAGCTCCCCTTCTGCATAGCAGAAGTTGCCCCTTCACTCTCAGCCACAACACACAAAAGTTGGCATGAGACAGGAAAGACAGCTTAAATTACCCAAGCAAAATGTATCTGCATCAGTAATACCAAAAAGGAGGATCAGAGAGGTTAATTCAGGGAACCCTCATTTTACCATACGAAGCAGGCACCTTGAGAGTAGCAAATAGTAAAAACTGTGCTTCAAAGCAGTTTTGCAATCAGAGCTACTGCTCCTTCTACCATCTGTTACCACTGTATCAGCTCTTTTGAAAACAAGTTCAGCTTTGCACATAAAGCAAAGGTTGCTAGGTTTCCTTTAAAGCAATGAATAATATGTTCTCTGCACAATTACTGTACTTCCTGAGAACAGCATTAATTTTCAGAGAATTTGAAAAGTTAATCTGTTAATAAGCTTAGGAATTAATATTAAACACAAGTTCTTTCAGAAATTTAGCAAAAACCGCAAGACATATTTTTTCCTTTTGATTTTAGAATACTATTAGCTGTTCAAACTACCCACTTCAGGCTGCAGTTTTGCTTTTGCTCTATGTTCACATACTGTGTTTTAAGCAATTCCTATTTTTTCTGAAGTTCTCTCTCTCAGCAGATGCCAAAAACCAGAAAAATTTCTTACTAAGAACAGTAGGAAGAACAGTCTTCTATGCAACATACTTCCGTATCTCCCAGTCTCAGTGGAAGGAAAACCACTCCAAAACCTCTCCTCAGTTAATAGCCATTTTGAGAATGATACCTCTTTCCTTCACCTCCCTCCCCTAAGTAAGTATTTACATGTCTTGTATGGCTTAGATTTACGTTACAGTTATAGCAATTTCAATTTAAGGGTAAGAGAGAGGCAAAATTTGTCAGCAGAAGTGACAGTCTTTATTAGATTGATACATCTGGAAATACATGGACAAGCTCTCCAATTCAGTAACTCACCAGGTCAAGTTTAGGATATTTTCTGGTTTTATTACGCTACTGTCCAAAACTTACACAGCATCCCTCAAAGACCGTGTAACTAAGGCTACATACTAACCCCTCTATCTAAAGATGAATGTTGACATTTTGAAACCTTCCAATTATCACAAACAGGTAATGCATTACACAATTTCTGCTCAGCACTCATTGATACCTTTTAAACTTGATTTGACTGCAAAATCATCATCCAATTTCTGAAACAGGTGTGTAGCTTAAAACTCCCTTTAAATTCGTCAAAACCACTGTGAATTAAAATTATGTATGTGTCAAACCAATAGCTGCAGAGTTAACTGAGAACACTGCAATCTGCATCATGTTATATACAGATACATATAAGTTAGCTTTTTAATCACCAGCACAGGACAGCATCTGTGTCAGTCTCTCTTCCCTCCTCTATCTGTAGCAGAGCAGCAGTAAGAGACAATTGGAGTTATAAAACCTACAAGCAGACTCAAGAGTTCTTTTCTTAGGCATTTTAAATTAATGTGAAATGTGATGCTAGAACAGAGAGTCATGGCAGAGCCTCTCAAGGGCCCAGACTGTCAAAGTATGAAAATGGATTGGCTGATTTATATATTTACCAACTTCTCCTCTGAGTCTTTAGTGGCAACTAGGAACAGTGGTTTAACACTTCAGACATGAAACTGTCACTTAGATGCAGGTGACATTTCCCCCCTTCTTATATGCTATTTTTTCTGTGACTGTGTCCCTCTTACGTCCCAATGAGACCCTCAGATTGGAGACAGAAACACTGCCAGAGTTTGAAGAGATCAAAGTGCTGAATGTTAATTAGTCCTCCAGTTATGGAGAAAATGGGCTTTATGCAATAACTACTCACAACTATGTCATCCTCATGCCTTCATCCTGACCTGGAAAGCATCAGCCTATACAAATGGAAGGACCAGCCTGTGATCTCTGTCAGGAAAATGCCAGCAGCAGCACCTTTTGTGGCAGACATCTTTAGGAAGAGAACAGATCAAGGCTAGCAAAATCCCTTTGCACAGGTCTCCCAATAGCTCTTAGGTAGCGTGGAGTCAGTAGCATGAAGCAGCGTTAAAAGCCTCTGTAATTTACTTCCAACTTCTTTCCTTGGTTGTGACGCCCCAGGTGTTAAGGCACAATCAAATCACTTTACCCTCCTGTGCTTTAGTTTCTCCTTCTACTAAGCTGATATTGACCTTTCTAATAATAACCTAATAATAATACTAATAACTGACTAATGACTAATAATAACCCTTGAGCTGTGCAAGTCTCTCAGTTAAAATAATTCTGTATGACTAAGGAAGTCTCTCAAATCCTTCCAAATCTCCACCTGAACTTTACAATCTAGATGGTGAAGGCAGGACAGGGAACAGGAGGGCAATGGAAAATCACTTCCTCTTCACTGGAAACAGAACCTACTCTGAAAGGAAGAAAATGTGTGAAACACTTGTACCTTGGCAGCAGGGATCTGTTTTGTAACACAACTCCCCCAAAACAGTTTTGCCTTTATGTTCAAAATAATTCAACATTCATTAAATGTTTAGTTCTGAGATCTTCAATTTATCTCCCTAGCAGTTACATTTGTAGTAAGGAGACAAACTGTACTCATTAAATGAGAAACACTTTCCTTCTCTGAACATTCTTCTGAATTTGGACGTTGGGTCTTTCCTGAGGTTCAGAAAGGTTTGAATAAAGGCTTCATCCTCCCAGTGAGGGGAAATATTAAGTGACTTTATCCACATTTTCAAAATATGCAAGTCTTCTCCCCTCACTTGCTTTTCACAACTTAAAAAAAAAAAACAAACAAAACAAAAACAAAAACCGACAAAAAAACCCAAAAGCAACATGGAGAGCAATCGCTCCTTTACTCGGAAATGGAAGCTATGCAAGGGGAACAGTCTTCATAAGTATACTTCCTAAACAAAACTCAATTGGTGTCTTTTCTACTTCAGAAATGGGAACACCAGGCTTTCCACAGGAGCCAGGAACTTAAAAACACAGAGTTTGCATAGGATTGAGAGACTTAACTCCATGCCACTACTGAATGGAAAGCACTTTGGAGACTCTTGTTCTACAAGGCTCTCTTACTATCTTTGAAACCACACCAAGATAAACTCTTAATGTAGGATTGGCTTGCATTATATACATATAAAATATTGTAAGAGCCAGTAAAAGAAGTATCTAAAAGCAGCGATAGAAGATGTCCATTTTGAATGGCAGAGTACTGGCTAGAATGACACCTTCCAACCACAGTTATGATACACTTTACTAGCTTGCTGCTATCCCAGTGTAAGACCTCGAGACTCCTTAAGTTAATGGATTTATTCTCACTAACTTCAAAAACACACCAGGCTTTTACTTACTGTAACTTCTGTCTTCAGACTTCACACACGCTCAGTTGCTGATTAAGCACCACATCAACAAAAACAACCTTCAAACCTACTTTGTTTCAAAGTAGGATCATTCCTACCTTCTTTTTTTTTTGTCAAAGAAAGAAAGGACCAATGATCAATTAATGTACAATTAAGACAGAAAGTAATTTCATATCAGGATAGGCTTAACTGGGAATGAAAAATATTTTAGGTATAAAGTACAGCATGTCAGAATGACACAGACATGAGGAAAAATGGTCTTGTAGCTGGGCCAGAATTCTGTCATATTTAAAAGAATGTAGTCATCTTCAAATCTTGATAATAATTGGTCCCTATTCCCTGCTCAACTGTAACATTATTTAACAACTCGAATCCATAATTAAGTTCATCATCCCAGTGGAATTTTGAAAAGAGGCTTAATTTTCTGCAAGAGAAATGGAGATGTTGCGGCCTGCCTAACAGGGTAGCAAAATCAATGACTCAGCAATGGGCAGCTGAAAGCAGATTTTTTTAATCTCTTAATCCCCAGTATACACGTATGTTGAAGGGTAGGTTTTGTGACCCTGGTAATATTTATACTGCACAACACATATATTAATTTTTTGCATGCAGCACTTTATGTGGAAAAAAAAACCTTTAGCTGTTTATAAACACATAAGAGTACAGTATAGAAAGTTTAAACCCAATTTTTAGAAACCTGTATTCAGCTATGGCTTTTGTTTATGTCAAATGTATATGAAACACTGAACCATTATCAGACTGCAAATTCTAATATCTGCTTTTTTTATGCAAGCCACAATACCAAAATTTTTTGCTTTGTTTACAAATTACAAACAGTGGGTACAAAACCCCTGCTGATCCTTATTAACTATCTGGATTCTAACAGTTATTAATGACTTGTTGAGGACTCATGAGCATATGTGCTAGAAAGTACATATAATTTGAGCACCTAATATATTTTCCTAGCATTAGGAAAGAAGTTTAGGTTTTAGTTAGTGAAACCGATTCCAAACTGTGACAAAATCACAAAATCTGAAGTCCAGTATTCTAGGAGATTTTCAGATCTGTCTAGGTTTTGGTCTACATATTTGCATCTCTGCACAAAGTTTTGGTTCTTGATTAATCACAAATTAGAAGAGCCTGCTTTCCAGTTTATGAAGAGCACAGCCAGATTCTCCTAAGAACTAAGCATGAACAGCCACTAGTCTTGGAAAAGCAAATCATTGCACGCAGACTTTCACTTTTGCTTTCCATGATTTACACACTTATAACCCCAGGCTTCCTGGGGTTCTCACTACCATTAGTTAAGTAAACTGTGTTAATAAAGTAAAAAAGTTTTGTGCTCCCCGGTGTCCCAGGCTGTTTGTTTGTTTACTCTTCTTCGCATCTCTCCTTAACAATCCTTTTGCAACCAAGACAGAGGGATACCCATACATTTCATCATTTCACTGCAATTCTTTCAGTTTTACTCTACTGGCATTTAGACTTTTGGTTGTCTTTTTATTCCCACATAAACACACAACATGCATAATAAGCTGGTTTCCAACACTAATGCCCATTGTACTATACTCGTGTTATGAAGCTTAGAATTTGTGCATTTTATTTAAGAGATTTCTATAAAAAAATAAACTAAAATTCATGAAAACTACTTCAAATTTTGACACTTCAAACTACAGTCAAGTTCTACCTCCAAAAGTCCCTCATTATTTCATGCACATCCATCACTTTAACACAGTATCTAGGCCACAAAACCTATATGTAGGTTATATCAGGTAATCTAGATCTGAATATTGCCTCTTTGAACTCTTAATAGAAATGACTGAGAGAAAATAACGTAACTTTATAGCTTGCCACATATATAGAGTCAATATTTATGGCTTCAAAAAGGCTCTTACCTTGAGAAACAAGGCTCCCTTGGAAGCCAAGGAGTCCGTTCCTCTTCCATTGGGGTAACAGTGATAGGCAGCATCCATAACAGGATAGCGGCTGGCAAAAAGTAGACCACTGTTCACAAACTTAAAGCTACAGCAGCCATGGCAACTGTAGACCCCAACATCGTAGACAATGTATTCAAAATAGTGATGAAGCTGCTCTTTCAATTTCTCTGCAGCTCTTTTGTCAAACACCTCCTGCAAACACAAAAAGTCCAAGTTGGCAGGGAAGAAAGCAGAGATCTCATGATCAAAGGTCTCATCTGTATGTTTCTTCTTCCGCACTGAAGTCTTCTTCATGATTGAAGCTTTGTAGAGAAGCTTGTTGTTGACAGTGCTTTGGTCCACTGTACCATCTCCAACGCGAACTTTAACTAAAGACTCTCGTGAGGCAGAGTAGCTATCTAAACTCCCAGAATCTCCTTCCTTCTGTTTGTGGTTAGGTGTTTTTGAGATCTCTGCATCACCTTCCAGTGAGGGTTCTGCTGGGCCACTGGCATGAGCCTGGCCATTGACGGTATCTGTTTCTGCGTCTGACATGTGGCCATTATCCTCTCCATTTATGCGGACAATACAAGAGTTTTCTTCTCCCTCATTTGGCTCTCCAGCTCCACCTTTATCTTCTCTACTATCCTCACTGTTGTTTGAGCCAGAATTGTCTCCTTTATACTCCATTGATGTTGTCCTTTTGATGCCAGCATTAACAGTACGATTTGTGCTATCTCCACCCTGGGGGGAGACCAAGCTGCTAAAACTTGCTGCGCTGATGGATGTGTTGGTAGGAGAGTCTATATATATTTTGATCTGTGGTCTGCTTGCCCCGTTTCGGATCCTCCGGCCAATCTCTTTAGCTCTAGCCTGTGTATTGAAAACATTATTAAATCTTGCCAGAGAATCTGGCAGCAGGCAAACATTGGCACTGCCAAAGCAGAAGCTTTTCCCGTTCCCTGCAGCCTTCCATTCAGTGAGCAGTGTGGCTCCATTAGCATGGTTCTTGTCTTCTAGTCTGGAGTAGATATATGGCCTTCTGGCTGACTGGAGTGGGGACCATAACAAGAAGCCAATCAGAGCAAAAGGAAGAGAGGCTACCAACAGTGCCAAGTAGATGGGAGTGGTAATAATGATGCAGAGTGCATGAAAATAGCATGGATCATCTGCTCTTTGACGTTTTTCATAGGTGGTTGGAACAAAGGAGGCCACAAGCCTATCTGCTAACCAGTAACATGGGAAAATCAGGCCCCAGGAAAAAGAATGCAGAACTGACAGAAAGCTGTTGGGAAATGGGGAAGTGTATAAAACCATTGCAACTTAATTGTGACAACACTTCAGGGCCTACTACATGATGTCACTGTGTCAAGCATCCATAAGAACACTGGGGAAGAAAGGGCTGGGGAAGAAATGTCCGATCAGGAGTTTGTTTTTTCCAGCAGGAGTCAATAACAAATCTTTAAGAGCACCATTTCACTGTGTTGCAGTAAAAATGAAACAAGGCCACCGTTTTCGTCTGGCTTTTTGGCATCTATATTTGTCAAAGGATGTCATTGTTCACTGGAGGCTGCCATAACGAAACACTCCGGAGGCAAAAAGGAAATCTGTAAAAACAAAAAGACACAAAACATATGTAACAGTTATTAAAAGTTTAAAGCAGATTTTCTCACACCAATTTTGCTTCACAGTCTAAATTACTTCCCTTTTTTTTGTTTAATTTAGCATTTTTGATAGTCTGTTAAAGGCTATGGATCTAGGGCAACTCCAACAACAAGGGACTGATATTTCGGCAAATGAAATCAGTACATTGATCATTTAATGCACATGACTAATGTTGCCATGAAACATTTCTGTTATGAATTTCAGGCCTTACATTGAGAAATATAGTTTGGAGTTTCTTTTCTTTTATAATCCATTCACACAAATATTTTATTTATATTACCTGTTTTCAGAACCTTGCAAATGGTGTTTAGCAGTTATGTCTAGGCTGCTCTAAAAGACTATTACATCTAGTATTTTATCACTGAAGTTAAATTTGCTTGAATTGCCAAAGTCCTTAAAAAAAAAAAAAAATGACGTGATGGAGGTACAATGATAAAGGCACCTTGTATTTAAGAGCAAAAACCATTTGTTTGCTATAAAATATTATTTGTTTTGCTGCGCTTTAAAACAAAATGGGTTGATTTAAATCAATTAAAATACTCTTCATATGGTTGAATATGGGTTCAAGTTTTTCATTTTGAGTTTATTAAAGCAGTAAGTCAAACTACTTTTCTTTAATATTTAGGTATTTAATACTCACTGTTTATTTCAAGCTGCAGTTCAATTTCATTCAGCTACAGCCCACAAAAACTCCTGATATGATTTCCTATTAAAGGTTTCTTACATATAGTGAACAATTAAGGAAAACATAAATTAATTATAATTAACATTATTGTTTTTAAATTCCAATTTTCAGCTTTGAAGGAAACAATACTAATTGAATATATCAAATAAGAAAAACAGTTTCACATCTTTCCTCTGAAGACAGATGATGTCCTTCAGAAGTTGTCTCACCAGTTGGGAAATTCTGACCTAAGGTATTTAGCAAATGTCATGATTAACCAAAACCATCAAATTGTTAGGGGCCTGATCTTATAAAAAAGCTTGGCAATATACATACAGCTTAATTTTTATTTATTTATTAAAGTAATTTAAGTCATCTTAACAACTTATAATAAATTGAGGTTTTAACACAGGTTTTGATAATATGAAATGTAAATTATTTTAAGAAAACAAGTACTCATATTAATCAAACTTTATCAACCTTGCGAATGGTATCACCAATGAATGCAATGTCATGCTCCATAAACTGAAACTGTGATGTTACCCAGCAAGAGGAGCAAAGCTAGATGATTGATGAAGGCAGAATTCCCATTTATAACGTTTCAAGTTTCAAACCTAGAATGTAAATAATATTAAGCAGCACTAGATAAAAACCATTCACCAAACAAGCAAAAGAGAGGATGTACACTGGACTATGCTCAAAACCCATGTTTATTTTTGACATCTTGGAGAGACAAAAATTACATAAGAATATCTATCAGCATAAGTTCAATTAAAATTTGGGGCTCTCAGGGAGCCAAAATTAAGGAAATAGTAGTTTAATGTGTATTTTAAACATTCTGCAGGGCACCCAGAGACAGAGGGCATTTGTATTTCTATTTAATAGCAAATAAAACAATTATATGGAACATAGAAGATAAAAATACAGTTTTACAAAGCAATGCTGCTTTAGAATCAGAATAAAAATGCAATTCTTCAGTTTTGTGTCACCTTTTAGATTTCTGTTTCTTCAAACCAAGCCCTTGCAACAGATTTATGTTGCTACTGTCAGCATAATTTTAATTGTGGTACACATGCAACACCAGACTGCTGATACAGAGTATACTGTACAGGTCAGAAGTAAAGCATTAAAATACATGGCTTAACTAGCTCTCTCTTTACCACACGCACATATTTTTTGTTCATTAACGATAAGAAAATTCTTCCCTCAGTCTAGATTCCTGATCAGCAAGACTAAGAGTAGTCACAGCATGTCAGATCTGCAGCCATACATTTTTGGTAGGCACCATGGCAAAGAGAATTTTAATAAAGGAACAGATGAAGACAAGATTGTTTTGCAGATATTTCTTCCCAGAAGTGAAAGGCAATCTGGGGGCAAGCAAGCAAACGTTAGTCTGAAAAATCTAGTAAGATGATGGCAGGAGCTCATAACAGCAACTGACTGGAGATAGGAGTCAAATCCTAAAACAATGAGAAAAATCAGGTTGGGTGGGGGACAAGATTATGAAGACCTTCAAAAGCAAAACCAAGTATTTGGTACCCAAATACTACAGAGAAGGAAGGGTCGGTAAGCACATGCATTAAAAAGGATGTCAGTACCACAACAGAAAACTGCTTTTAACTACTGTGTCCTGGGTGTGCAGGGAAAGGTGTATCTTAGAGATCTTACACAGAATCTTCAAGACAGAAAACAATGCTTAATAAATATGCATGCACTGATATCAGGAAAAGATCCCCCAAACCTGACTAAAAATAAAAAGGTGGGGTGTGGAGATAGAAGAAGAAGGAGCTGGTTTACTGCAGCAACACACACCTAGCCTTCTGAGTGCAAGAATAACACCCCTGCAATTGCTCACAGCCAACTGCACGTTTTGCCAACACGAGGCAGTCAGTAACATTTAATGGGATATATGGTCCTGTGCATTTTTGCCCTGATGGTACTATTTAGATGGAAATTGCGAAGGTTGGCTCAAGGGAGGGTTTTTTTGTTTTTAATTATTAGCTTAGCATAACTTTCACCATCTTATGCAACATGTTTGAGTTTAAATAAATGAGTGACTAGTCAAGTGCCAAATAATAAATGCTTGGCATTTACTCATTGCCAAAGGCATTTGGGGATGTTGATAATAGGGGGAAGCCTAGCAGATTTGTTTTCCTGAATGATTTTTCAGACCCTTTAGTGAGAATGCTCAAAAGAGACTCTGGCATCTACATATCAGATAGAAAAAAATAACTTAAAACCTGTCCAATTATGTAATTACCATTAGACAAGAAAAAACTGTAAAGAAGTTACTCTGTTCTATTGGATGCTTAAAATGCTTTATAAAAGCCCTGTCTATTTACATAATCACTCAGCAGACCAGAAATGTTCTTGTTTACAACAGTGCCAAGGGTAAACAGAACACTGTTGTTTGGGATATGTGAAGTAAGGACAGACTCCAAACCTTGTATCCCAACTTTCAGGCTTTCTGGTGAAAGCTGCAGTTGTGTTGCAGACTACAAGGTCAATTTGACTTTTACTATTTTAAAGTAACACACCAGCAAAAAATGCAGAACCACAATGGATCCATAATAATTTGTCTAATTAGGTCTTCTATAGATAAGTGTTTTTTTAAGTATATGATGACAGGGTGTTACAACTCCTAGAGAAACATGACATTAAGTGACAATTTTGTAAATAGAGTAGTCACTGCCTGCTCGATGATGTGATGAAGTAAAAAAATCAATGCAACATAACTCACGTCAGTTCTGTTATGGGCTGCAGCATCAATAAGCTGCAAGATAAACAGCTGTACAGCAAACCATAAAATGGTCAACTAAAATGGCTTCACAAAAGCAATTATCCAGATTATGGGGACATACTAATTCCAAGGAATTCATGCTTACTGTAGATACAACACATTACCATGTGTATTAGTAAAAAAGGAAGAAACATTAATGCAATCAGAAATCCTTTCACAGGATAAGATTACACAGCAAGTGTCATAAAGCAAATTGGTTCAGACTGAGGTCTGTTTTAACAACATTTAGCAAGGATGTAATTCTGTGTAAACACTAAGGACTGAATGATGGTTCAAGGCCACATTGGTGACTCCTACACTTCCTCTGCCTTAAACAGGGATAGTACCTTTGAAAATCATGGATTTGCTCAACAGTTTTTGACTGGATGCCAGCTGCATTCCTCATTGCTAGCCAGCTGAAGTGGGGAGGCAATAGGGATTTGAGTACATAGACGCATTCCATCCATTTTATTCTATGAATTCTAATAGAATTCTCACAAATAATGATACAGAAGTACAAAAACTCTGCTATCACAGCAAGTTTTAAAATATGATAGCTGGAGAAAAGGGAGGAGGGAATCATGAGCTGGCTGTCCTTTAAATTTTTGCATATTGCACACAGACATTGGCATATCAAGGCCCTAATTAAAAACACTCTTCTTGCAAGTAATTTATTATTCTAATTTATTAACCTTATAGATGAAGGAAATCACACAATTTGCCAAAGCTCTGTTACACACTCACCGGCACGCACACAAACTGGAACTGTTTCCTACTCTTGTCTCTTAGCTACAAAACCATATGCATGCTAGTGCCTCAAAGCCACCCAAAACGAGAGAATTAAAAGAGTCATGAGAGACACATCTTATCTCAGCAAGATCTTAAAGGGTGAGGGAAGGCACCATATGAGTCAACTGCAACTTGGAAAACATGACGTCAGTAACATCTCTCCTAATGCAATGGTTTAGATGGAGCCTAAAGCTAAAGTGCCTAATTCCTTGTGATGAAGGGTATTACTTGGTAATCCAATGCTTTATTCATAGGGGTTTGAGAGATTAAGGGAGACTTTAAGATATTGCAACAAAACAGATATTTTTGTATGCTACAAGACATAAACTGCAGTCTTGTTTAGTTGTTTATTATTTTCTGTTGGAAGGCTAAAAAAAGACCTTTTTTTTTTTTTTTTATGGTGCCAGTATAGAACATCTCAACTTAGTGATAACAAGACATCAGGTGGAAAGGTTTCAAAGATTTTTATAAACATAATTATGCCCAGAAGTGTGCTAGAGACATCATAGATCAAAAGAGATGTTCCTAGCTCCAACGTAGCTTGCAAACAAAATAAAGGACAATAGAAGTCAACAAATGATAGAGAAACAGAAGAAAAACAAAAAAATGTTGCAATAATAAGGTTACACAGACAGGCTAGAAATGGTCAGAAAAGTTTTAACTTCCTTTTTCTTAGAAAACTAAAATACACTTTCAGATTCAGGCAACTCAAGTTTCTTTAAATTTGCTATTAACACCTCAACCGTATTTTTAAAATACATGTAAATCACTGGAAGAACAGTTATTTTTTAAAAACAGAATAAAACTGCTGAAGTGACTAACTGATTTGGAAAGTTACTCTATGGGTAACTTCACATAGTAATTCACATAAATTCATTAAAACTAGTTTTTCTTGAATCCTGACAATTCCTTGGTCTTCAGTGAAAGTTGTAGCAATATGTATCTAAAATTGGATTCTAGACAAGCAGTTTATTTAGGCTTTTGTTAGCTTTATTTCATTATTGTCATTGTAATTTGAAGCAAAGAAATACATCTTACAACAATGCTACCACTACACCATGCAAAACGGCAAAAATTAGTGTTTGAAAGTGACAACAGGCAAAACGAAGATCTGAGAGAAATCCCACCCAGGCTCTCATCCTTGCTTATTAGACAAACCACAACTTAATCTCTGCTTGCCTCCATAGTCTCATCTGGTTTTGCTCACACACAGTTCATAAGTTCCCCCTTCCTCCATTCAGCCACTTTCTCCTGATTATTATTATTATACATGCTTTTAATTAGAGCCTAGTTCAACAACTAACTACCCTTCTGGAAAAAAAAACTACTCCAAAAGGCAAAATACACATTAACTGTTTTCCATGCTTGACTACATGACTAATTACAGAGATGCAGCCATGTCAAGTTGTCAGTGGCTCTAATGGAGATGTTTTCTTGTACCCTTGTGATCACTTCACAGCCTGATGTTTTAACTGAACTCCTGTCATCCTGTATAGGACTCATTCCATGAAGCAGTTCAAGATGTACGGTAAGGGAATTTAAGTAGCACTTCCTGGCTCACCTTAACTTCCACTTAAGTCAATAACAATTTACAGCTTATGAAAATCTTAGTAAAAACTTAGTAAAAATGTGGATCCACTACGATATGAGAAGTTGAATTAGGTGTATTACTGATACTGATGAATAAAGAAGTGCCCATTCAAACTAAGAATAGTCAGAAGGAGAAGGGAAGGAGGAAAATGTTTCTGCAGACTTGCCACCACGATGTTCATTTACCAGTTTCTCCCTAAACTTCCTTCTTTCTAAAGAAGGTAATCAAACTTTGCCTAGCTACTCTGCAGCTTGTCTCTTTTATGTCCATAGGCTGCCATGAGGCAAGAAGCCATTATAATAAACAAGATGTCTAGCTTAATCAAACTAACCTGTAAAAAATAAAACATTAAGAAGTGTGAATTTACAAGTGTCACTGAATACCAGTGATGTCAGCAGTTAAGTACGTGTCTGCAGAAAAAAAAAAACACAAAAAAAACCCCCAAACCAAAAAAACCCTCAAAAGTTCATAGAGCCTGCTCAAGGCTCTGGCATATTTAGTAAGGAGTAGAGTTATGATGATGCAATCTCTATTTAAAATAAAGAGGTATCAACACTTGGGCCAAATTTTCAAAGAGTCTTTGGAACTTCAGTGATGCCTCTCACTGAATTTCCGTAAAAGCTGTACATGTAAGCAGAAATGGTGGTGTTATTAACCATGGCCTTGGTAGCTTAAGGAACCTGAAACAGGGCGATGAAGTCCATTGACTACTCAGAACAAATCAGTCCTTCCATAACGGAGCCCACCCTACCGGAGCTGGATCAGTAGTGATGAAGGTAGCTCTTGTCACCTATATAACAGCAAGCCCACAATGAATGAGAGGTAGTAATCCTGTTCGTTTGACAAAAGATTGGCTGTAGCTGATCTCATGCTTAGTGACCTTAGCAGACAAACTAAGTTTCGTGCTGGTATGGTGTCTTACATTACCTCCTCACTCCAAATGGGAGTTTTTCTATGACAGAGCTGAAAATTTTCTTATCAAATAGTAAAACTTGCTCTGTGCTTTACAGTTAAGTATGGCATGGCAAGAGATTCTCATTTCCAAAAGCAAATCATCTCAAATTGGCAGTCCCAGATTATATTCCTAGGACACAACCCATACCCACACACCTTCTGCTACCTAAATCAAATTGGATTAAGTTTTAAACTTAATATTAAAATAGAAGTTCAATTGTGTTAATGCATGGAAACACACATTTAAAAATTATGTAAACAATTACAACCAATTGAATAACATGAAAAACATTACAGGTTTGTCGCTTTTTTCTTTCAAAATGGATGGAAAATTGAAGCTGAATTAATTATTGCAGAAAACAACCACCTTTTATATTCCTGCAAGCAACCTTGATTCCACCCTGACACAACAGATATTACTTGCTTAAAACTCACATCTGGAGTCATAAGTGCAGAAGAGATACATCATATCTTTCAAGCCTAGAAGAGATTTATTCTTTACTTTACACATATAAACTGCAATCCCAACAATGAATAGACAATTGGTGTGTCTACACTGAGCTACACACCAGCTGTACTAATGGCTCCCAGCATGCCTGACCCAAACCCAGAAAACTTAACCAATCCAACTCCAAATTCTAAAATACACCTCCAAAACTTTGTGCATTCTGTTATTTGAATGCAAGTGCACCAATAACAGCCTGTGAACATAAGCTGAGTAGTCAGGTATGTGCCATGTGGGAACTTTTTAATAGGGTGTTTACTTCTGCTTCACTGTAGGGCGCAAAGACTCATCTGAAAATCCTGGACTCCAGAAACTTTCATCAATTACTTTTATCTCAGTAGAAATAGAAGCAGACTGACAGTTTCTGTTGTAGTTTACTGGGGCCAATGCCACAAATGCCTCTAAAAATATCACGGTTATGCAAACTAATAACACAACAACCAATGCCAGTTGTGACCAGCAAGGACGTTACTTTAAAACATAAATGTAAGTGCGTGGATCATTTGAGTAACTTCTTCAGGAACTCAAACAAAAAAAATCCTAATCAGCAAAACTGTCTCTTCTTGTACAGGAGACACAATCACATACTTCCATATTATCAATTCATATTTATGGCCTTAGGAACTGGTAAGAAGTAGAATCAAGAGCACATCCTCTAATGGCTGAAAGTAACAGGAAATACTTCATACAGCTTTAAGTTTTCAGAAAAGCTTTGCTATCAGGCAAGATTTAGACAAAAAAAATTCATCTGACCACTTGGTGATCTCACTCGGTACCTGGAAAGCTAAACAGTCTCTATTTTGAGACCTTATTTGGTGTACTTCAGTAGTGAGACAACTGCAGCATACAAATGTGACATGAACCTCTGTTTATACAATAGAAATGGAATGCGCTCTATTTACAAAATCACCTTTTAGTGTGCTTTAGCCTCGTATTTTACAGGAGCTGGAGTAATTCAATAATGGCTAAATAAATCTCATCTTTGTAGATGGTTTGTTTAACCAATCTTAGCAAGATGGAACAATATTAGCTTCGGGTGCCCAAGACAGAATCGGAGATAAAATTTTTCCTACTCATCTTTCACCATCTAAAACCTACAGTGGCCTGACTACAGCCATGCCTAGTCCATAAATTGTCAGGAGGCATAGGCTCCCTGTAAAATGAAAAGCTGTACTTTCTCAAGCGGCACTTTAAGGCTTCAGGCTTCTGTTTAGTCCAATATAGCTCATCAGATACAATTATAAAGTAATCGATTTTCCCCAGAGTTGGTATTTTTATACTGTTGAAGTTGTTCTTAGCAGCTGGCAAAGAAAAGTTATCTTAGCCTAGAGTAAATCCAATACAAATCCCTGCTAATAAATATCTGTTCTATAAAAAACAACTCACATTTCTTAAAATACTTTATAAAGGAAATTAAAATACAGCACAACTGAATTAGAACACAGCTACCCCTATAAATAATATTAAAGTACATTTATTCATGTTCTACCTGTGGAAAATTGGAAAAACAGAGCATTTGTAACTGAAGTAAGTTTTCATGGAAACCCTGAGATTAGACTCCTTAACTCAAAATTTCCTGCTCTACTGACAAAGGTGTGTTTCCTCAGGATTCACAAAGGTCTAATTGTACAGGAGATAATCATAAAAGAATCAGCATTGCTCAAAACTCAACACGTAAATACTGAATCTTTCCCCCAAAACTTGTTACCATATCAGCCTCTGATAAAAATGCAAGAATTCAAACTCAAGATCTTTTTAAAGATTAAATTGTTCTGAGATATATGTGACAAAAATATTCAGCCTTTCTCAAACAGTTAAATAGAAGTCTATTAAAATTCTGTTAAAAAAAAAACCAAACCAAAAAAAAACAAAACAACAAACCAACCCAGAGCACTCTACACTTTTGAATTTGTGAATGTGGTAAAAAATTCAAGCAAAAATATTTTGTTATTCATTTGTAAATCCATTTCACTGTAATAAACTGGTAGACTAAAGTACACCAATCCTCTCATATTTTCATTTCTTGTTACAGAGTAAGACACAAAAAAAAGACAACAATCTGTGATTTTTTTTTTAAATATCCCATCCAATCAGTTTGTACTTTGTCTAAGAGAACATTTGTTGCCATCTTTACATAAAGCATGGATGAATTTTGCTCAGATATTACAAAGCTATTAATCTCAAATACACCTGAATGAAATATTTAAAACCACAAAATTTGTTTGGTGATTTGTCTTAAAACCACTCCTAAGAAAGCAAAAAGAAGATTCTGTTCATGTTTATTCTAGGAAGCCTCATGCAATGTTACAACTACAAAACACATCATACAACAGTGGTGCAGACATATTTCAACTTGTCACTGTCTACAATGGAGTAATATGCCACTCTTTGTTACACTGGGTATCTCTGGGAGAACAGTAAGTTATACCTAATAAGATTCATGCCAAGAATCCACTTACTATCTAACTACACAACTCTGCTTATACACATTTGTAGAGACAACCTGCAGCTTTTTTTTTTTTAAAATGTGTTTGCCACCCAAATAGCATTCTTGGAAAAAAATCTTGTAGACTCTCACAAGAACGCAAAACAGAAGGACTGCAATATGTTTCCCACTCATCCTAAAACTTATTTCACTATTAAGCACTGGGTTATACAGAAAATGCTGATCCTTCCTCTTTCCCTTCCGACACATCCTGACAAACCAGGAAACATGCTCAGTGTGTTCTGGATGCCTTACTGTTACAGCACAGGAAGCAACATGCAGTCACGCAGCATCCTTTGAAGTCTGCTAACACTGCCTGATAAGAACCAGGTTTCTGGCACTCTCCACTAAATTGCCGAAGAGTCTTCCATATTTTCTGCTGGCAGAACAGATCCTGGCTCACGTCTGGATGCTTCAAACCTTTCAGATTCCATGTTTCAGAGATTCCTACTCCACACATATCACTGTTTTTGTGCATGAGTTGGTGGGGGGATTTGGCTGAACAACGTGAATGCAAAATTTGAAGGGGGTAGGGAGAGGGGAATCTTATTTCCGAGCCAAAAGATTTTATATCTTTGTGGGAAAACAAGAATAAAGGGAAATCTCATTTTTATAGCAGGGATAAAATTACATTTAATCCATAACACACCCCAAAATATCAAAATTGTGTTGCTGTTACTCAAAGTGGTCTACATTTAGAAAAGAAACAAGAGAAGTTATGCTAAAATATGGAACATTGTAACACTTCTACCACTAAATCAGAGAGTAGCATAAGCCAGTAAAAGAACGTGAGGAGAATTTAAAAGGAAAAAAACAACGAAGGAGTGAAAATGAGCAGCTACTTTACCTGGGTATGCATATCTGCATACAAAGTTCCCCTTACTACTCCGTGGACTTTTATTTTCCTTAAAAATACAGTAATTGTTTATATTTTTTTCTGTTATTAAATGTACTTGTAAAGATCTGAACAATCTACAGATATTTCATTTTACACCCCTGACCCCCATTTTTTAATTACTCTTGCAACTGCAATGAAATCAGCAAGTTTTCTATACCCAGAATGAGCAGGAGGGACAGAGTAGTTTATTTACATATTTAAAAGGAATCCCTGCAGTGTTCTTGTGTGATCACCAACAGATGATGCACACTACATATCTCTCTTGGCCATCAGCAGAAAAAAAAATGTTTAAATATTTAATATGCTTTTAAAAATTTCTACTGAGTCAAATTATTACCAGTTTTTTCATTGTGACTGAAAATAAAATGCTTAATTGAAACAGCTGTTACTTAATAAATAACCAGAAGTTGTGTGCATGAATGCATGGTATTTCCAGATTAGATTTTCATGCATGTTATTTCACACATGGTATTTTCCATATACTAGAATATAAGACAATTCTAAATAAGATCTCAATCCAAATAATAAAACTTTAGAGAACCAGAAGCATTGACTCCAAAACAGACCTGGTCCTATCTCCAATATAAAGAACTTGATCTCAGTATTACATTTAGGATGTAAAGCAAGCATCCTAGATCCTCACTGCTGCTTTTACTCAGTCAGGTAACTTTTACTATTGCAGCTGTTCAGCAAGAAGACAAGATACTACAAATAAGTACTGTTATTCCAGGGGGAAAAAAACAAACAAAAAAACCTGAGCACATTAAATTTTGGTCAAAACACGGTCAGAAAAACAAAACAGTGGCATTTCTTTTTTTTTACCAGATCTCTGATGCATATTCACGGTGCAAGCAACTAATTTTACCTTCAAAAAGGATGGTTTTAGTAGTCTCTACACAGCCAGTTCTATCATGGCAAGTTAAATGGGGTTTTGGTTTTACAAGACCTCCATTGATATATTTGTCAAGTTTGTTCCATTCCCTGGACTAACTGTGCAGTCCATTATTTTCAAAGAGCATCCTCAGAGATGTACAATACCTGTATAAATTATTACAGTTATAAAAATGCTAAGTAGTACAGCATTCACACAGGAGAATTGTTAATAGCAATGCCTAAAGCTGGAAAGACTTTTGCTACATCTTCCAAACCAACATAGTCTTGTCCTGCCATAAAATAAATTCACTTTGCATTGTAATTCACTTCAGAATTCAACTTTTAAAAGTCATTTTGTAGAGCAGAAATAAATTCCTAAAAAATTCAGTTGTCTTAACTAGAAAAGCAGGCCTTTGTGTGTTGAGTGCTATGATCTTGGAAGTGAAGCTCTTCAGCACTTGAAATGAAATTCATATTCCAGTGTAAGTTTGCATTATTTCCTGCATGTAACAGGACAGTTGTCAAAAAAAAAGGTGTAAGTCATGGAATGCTACATTTCTGATACTTTTAATCTCCCTGGCTTTGGGTTATCTGGTCCCCACTACATATCTGAAGTTGTCACATACCAATATCTGAGAATCTGTGTTATGGATGGTACAGCTTCAGAGATGAAAAAGCAAATTACTTTCTTTTTTTAAAAAGTTATCTTTATTAGCTATTAGTTGCATTTCTACCTCTGCTAACTGCCCCTTGCCTATGCTACACTTTGCAGGACATACATTTACTTGAGTATTGCAGGTAGAGATGCCATTTGTTTGTTGACCATGGCTTGTACTCCTATATTACCTTTAACAGGACTACTCCCAGAGGTGAATTTGCATTAGTGGAGCAAATGCATATTGGGAAAGTATCAGAGAACTGTTAGACAGAATAACATTATTTGTATAATTCTGATGATTATGCATCCCAAATTTTGTAAGATTTGAAGTGATGCAGAGGAAACATACTGTTAGTATCTTACATAATTCATCCTGATCACTTAAATAGTTTCTTAAAACAGCATCCCCTGGATGCCTGCTTTTGAAGTGTTTAACAAGGTATACATAAGGAGGGTAATAATTATAATGGGGGTGTAATGAGCTTCACTATCAACAGGAGTCAAAGTACAGTAGATTTTTAGCTCAGATAATTATTGCTATGTGCAGCAAATGCACCAGCAAAACTGAAGAAATAAAGCGTTTGGATTACCTCTAGTGAAGGGAATTCACAAAAGAGAACGTTAATTTTTATTCTTAATTTGTTTTATGAATCTGACAAGTGTTAAGCTAATAAATCAAGACACCAGAAGCCTGATGTATTGACATAGAGTTATACAGTACAGCACACAAAGTAGAACTTCAAATTCCAGTGTGTCTTGGCTACAGGTAACAAGAAACCACTTGTGTCTATGCAATTAAAGGTCAAACTTTCCACACCAAAAGGACAACTTATTGTAATATGATCAAGAGAAATATCTGCCTTAGCTATCAGTAGCAGACTGCTATCACAGAGATACCCAGGGACCAGCATAATCCACAAACTACAGAGTTACCCAAAAATGAATGACCTTTTCTTAGGGAAGAGAAGGCAATTATTTACAAGCCACATTCGTTCACTCTTGAGCCCTACAGCCAAAACAACCATGAAGTTACTAAATACTGCTGATACATTTTGTAGTAAGTGTTGTCAAGCCGGTCAGGCCTGGGCTGAGATCACTGAACTCACATAGGACACTGAAAGCAAGTACCACCAGCTGGTTACGCTATTCATTCTGGTTAACAGGATTATTGATCTGTTTTCACGGGAAATACTACTGGGCAAAAGCCACAAGGCCGCTGCGTGCAAGATCAAGCCATTTCATCCTTCCAAAGACAAAAAACTTTTGAACTAAAATAAAAAAGTTTGTGTTCTGTTTTATTGTTCTATGTACCATTTTTCCTAATGAATAATTTTTCCTTTGTATCTCAGACTGTCTTATGCATTTAAAGAAGTAATTCTGTAGCTCAGATCAAAATTACTCTCTGAAGGTATTATCCTGAAACTAATTGACAATTATGACTGGCTCCACTAAGGCAAAGAAGTCCAACTGGTAAGCAGCGAAGACAGTAAGACTTTGCTGCTCATTCAGCTGATAATTTCTCATAATGCTGAAAATCAAGTTATGTTAAGTAAACAATTCATGTAGGTCAGTTTGAGAGCTCCAGCCTAATCTTGTAAAGCTATTGTTGGTAAACCACAAACCTGCCAAGGTTCCTTCACATGCTGCTTGGCATGTTAATTATGTCATCATTATACTATGTTTTTAAATACACAGTTGATACATGTCATCAATGAAAGTACAAGGAACTGACAGAAGAAAGGAAGGTATGAATACAAGCTAAGTAAATCCAAAGCAAATTCATTTAAGTTCAAAAAAACCTCCTCCAGAATGAAAGACATTCTTTGAAGTTGACTGTTACTTTAATTGTTTCCTGATTATTCTTTTTCTACATCCCGGGATTTTCTGTGCTGCAACATTATCTGAAAACAAACAAAGCAGAACAACAACAACTAACTGAACTAATTCTATGTTTGTGAGTATTTCTCAGAAGCCAAATAGCTGCCTTGTTTTACCACATTCATCCCTCTTTTCAATTGCAAGAACTCTGATGAAAGTTTTGAGGAAACAACTGCTTTTGTAATCAACATTGATCTCTACAAGCAAATATGCGTTGCTTGTTCCCTGTAAGCTATTTACATTCACCAGCTATATTACAGCTACTTGCTATATTTATGTAACACACATTTATACATTACATTTATATAACAGGTATGCACTGGAAACTGTGAATCATTTGTTTTAAGGTAGGACCCACCTTTGAAAGTTCTTTGCTGAGTCCATCTACAATGGCTCATACTCACAAATCTACACAACTGATCTGCAACAAATAGTTCAGCCAGGTCTAAACCTTTTTCAGAGTGTAGCTGTAGCTCTTCAAGCATGCCATTCTAAACACCCTCCAGTCAGCCACAATCACTGTCAGTCTCTGAATAAACTCACATCATCTACTTGTGGCAACAGCCCTGTGAAAAAAGTACTTTGAAGCAAAACTTGACTTGGCAAAGGCAAAAAGATCAGGAACCTCAAACTCTGCATTACTCTAACAGCTCAGACGCTGATTATCTTATAGGACAGAGTTCAACCCAAAACATTTCTCTACTGTGTTGCGCTCAGTAGAATATTTGGAAAGTTGAAATGACAGAAAGGTTTATGGGCTTTCTGGGGGGAAGCTTCTGTAAATAATAAAAAACATTTTTTAAAATCTTATTTTTTCTGACCTCCTGCCCACACATGTACCTCCTAAGCAACCTCCCACTGAAGCTCGGAACAAGACTTTCTTTTGTAATCTTGGGATATGCTTGAAACAGTATGTTTGAAAATGCAGATTAATACTCACCAGTACCAGTGCTATATTTAAAATTAAATATCAGAGTAAAGGACTTGAATAATACTGAATGCAAAATGCTCACTTTCCCTTTTATTACTACACACAAAAGGTGATGCCACCTGCAAATTAAGTTAATACTACAGCAGCTGAATGCAAACTTCTGTCACCAGGACACAAAGGACCTGGATTATGGGTGTTAGGTGCCACAAACTCCTCCAAGGGAGATCTTCTATTACTGACTTTTTCTTCCTTAATTTGATTGCATTTCAAAAAAAGGCGTGTTAAAAACAACATCAGCAAGGCTAAGAGAGTAACACACAGAGAAGTCAAATAGAACCGAATTAAGACAGCTTGTACATATCACCTGCAAGCCAAAACACAAGGAAGCACTGAGGTGAATGACCCAATCCTTACTCCACTGGGTTTCTGAAGTCTAAATGGATAGGAATGACTCATATGAATGTGAATTAAGAATTCACCTATGAAAACCTAGGCTTTAGTATGCAGTACCACAAACAGAAATAAAA
This sequence comes from Haliaeetus albicilla, assembly GCF_947461875.1. Classification (NCBI taxonomy): domain Eukaryota; kingdom Metazoa; phylum Chordata; class Aves; order Accipitriformes; family Accipitridae; genus Haliaeetus; species Haliaeetus albicilla. The sequence goes on along the minus strand of NC_091492.1, from coordinate 20,516,190 downwards.
ACTTGCCCTCAATGAAGTGTATGAAAGGCTTTATAAACTAATTTAGTGATTATACCCACTGTGTAGAATGACCCTTTCTTAAATCCCATCACTGCAGCGATCATCCTTGTGGACCCTTGCTGACACTAACAGATCTCAGTGTTAGATTTTAAAGTATCCTGATCCAAAGACTGGACATCGTGTTTACCATTCTAGATGTACTCCTGACTGGAAATCGGACATTTGAAAACAAACGACTTCTGCATGCATACATTTGGCTGAAAGAACCACTTGTGATTACTAAAAACCTCTGGCTTTATTTGGAGGGCACAGTGATGGCACATTTTAAATAGTGAAAGCTTAGAATGCCACTGATCACATTGTGTCAGCTTGCTGTGTAAACACAAGATTTCAGTGTCCAAATCCTTTAAATAATTACCAGGAAAACAGCATTTTTTCAAAAGAGAATGATCTCTGGGATAATCAGAATAAACAACAAATGATGCATATTTTTGTTACCAACTGTACTGATTATCTTGGTTGTTTGGTACTTCAGTGGACTAACTTTTTACTTCAGTCATCTCTCCAAGTTGCAACATAAACAGAAGTGAGCTTCAGTTAGTTCTCCTCTAATTACATCTTTGCTTGCTTTTACAAAATACTGTCAGCAGAAGTATCAAACCAGAACTCTTACCGCCATTAAGTAATTTTTATGATATGTAAAAATTGTATTCCCCCACAAGCTAACTCGCAAACCAAAGACTGCAGCATGTTTCCCAGACAGGCACTGAGTAGTCAAACACTCACATATCAAACCATCACTGTCATCGGCATACACACCAATTCTTAAAAACAAAATAAGTTTGTATTCTGAATACCCTCAGGCCGAACTCTCCCGCTACCTATAAAAGAGCTGGTCCTTCTCTGAAGCAGCACACTTGAGACTTCCCAGGAAGCACAACATACAGTAGCAGTCATCAGCTGTAACTCTAGCAACCACAGGGAAGTTGAAGAACAGCTGAGGAGGATTATTTGATATTGTGCCTCATATGAGGAGGCTCCAAGCTGATGAGGTTTAACTACTGTAATTTCAATTTCACATGGTGAGGCTAGGACAGACTTTATGCTTTAATTCAATGAAAAAAAAAAAATCTCTTATTTATAAATGGATAATCTAGGCAATGTTGCCATCAAATACTCAAAGTAATCATAATGCAGGATGTGTAACTTAACTTACTGTTTTGCTTTATGATATGAACCTGTTTGCCCTAGTTTTTTGTAATTTACTAGCTACTGGACGTATATGTCCCCACTTCTTTTTCCCTATGGTCTGTGACCACATCTTTCCTTCCCTTAGAAAAATCCTTTGAATCACTTCTATTTCTTCTTACTTGAGGGAGTATAACTGTAATTATTATTATTTATTATTATTATTATTACTACTACTACTTCTTCTTTATGGAAATTCCCAAAACAAGAACGGGTTAGGTATACTTACACAAAAAAGATCATCACCAACAAAAGACTTTGCCATTGACACAGTAGGAAACCCGAATCTTAAAACGTGCCTTGTTTTTTCCTCTGCCTAACATTTTCTATTTCACAGTCATCTTTTAACGCACGCAGACATTAAGTACTGCTAATAAATCTTGTTTCTACTCATTCATAGTTATACAGCATACAACTGCTTTCAAGGTAGCACTTTTACCTACTTTTAAATTTAAAAGCCTACCTTCAAGACATGCTAAATTAAAGAGACATATTACAGGAATGAACCAGAGATGTGTCTCTTGTCACTAGCTTTCATCTCAAAGACACAGTAGTAATGATGGAATTAAAAACTAATCGAACTGTCAGGCCAGGACTAAAGGGTGACCTCCACAACAGCCTAACACTGTAATTCTGAATAACTTACTTTTTTTTTATTGGATCAGGAGGATAAACTTGATGACCAGAGTAATGACCATGTTACGGCAGCCAATACAGGACAAAGCACCGATTCACAAGCTTCTAGACATGCTCCACCGTTTCTGACATCTCTACATCATCCATAGTCCCAATTCAAATGCTGCCCTGACTTTGTCTTCTTGCCACTGCACAACATAAACAGCTGCGGGTAGATTTAGATTAGATGTAAGGAAGAAGTTCTTTACTCTGAGGGTGGTGAGGCACTGTAACAGGTTGCCCAGAGACATTGTGGATGCCCCATCCCTGGAAACGTTCAAGGCCAGGTTGGATGGGTGTCCTGGTTTCAGCCGGGATAGAGTTAATTGTCTTCCTAGCAGCTGGTACAGTGCTATGTTTTGAGTTCAGTATGAGAAGAATGTTGATAACACTGATGTTTTCAGTTGTTGCTAAGTGGTGTTTAGTCTGAAGTCAAGGATTTTTCAGCTTCTCATGCCCAGCCAGCGAGAAAGCTGGAGGGGCACAAGAAGTTGGGATGGGACGCAGCCAGGGCAGCTGACCCAAAGTGGCCAACAGGGTATTCCATACCATGTGACGTCACATCTAGTTTAGGAACTGGGGGGAGTGGGGCCAGGGGGGATCGCCACTCGGGGACTAACTGGGCATTGATTAGCAGGCAGTGAGCAATTGCACTGTGCATCATTTGTACATTCCAATCCTTTTATTATTACTGTTGTCATTTTATTAGTGTTATCATTATTAGTTTCTTCTTTTCTGTTCTATTAAAAAGTTCTTATCTCAACCCACGAGTTTTACTTCTTTTCCTGATTTTCTCCCCCATCCCATTGGGGGGCAGGCGAGTGAGCAGCTGCATGGTGCTTAGTTGCTGGCTCGGGTTAAACCATGACAATGGGGCTTTGAGCAACCTGCTCTAGTGGAAAGTGTCCCTGCCCATGGCAGGGGGGTTGGAACTAGATGATCTTTAAGATTCCTTGAAGCCAAACCATTCTATGATTCTATGAGACAGCGTGATCCAGAAACTGCTGAGCAGCAGGAGCTGGGGCAGAGACACAAAGCAAAGTGCATTCCTGCTCCTGCACCTGTCACCTGCCCTTAGGCGAGCTCTTGGACCTCTGTGTGCACCTCCTCATTCACTGCCCAATTTCCCAGTCCAAGCTCATTTACCTGCTTGAGTTCTGTGCTGTGTTAGACCTTGAATTTAGGCACAGCTTGTTAGGGAGGCACCTCACTGATCAGGAGCCCAATGAGCTGGTGAACCTGCAGTCAGTCAGCATATCAGAAGACAAGCTGCCCTCTGAAAATAGACAATTTTATTTTCTGAGGCAACTTTCCCCACTGAGATCACTTAATTTCTTGCCCTGTGTTCCACCCCTTCACACCATAAGCTTTTAGGAGTGCGGTAACTGTCTATCTTGGTGTCTTTGATGGACAAAAAGATGTATTTCATACTCATCACATTAAAAACTGATGCATTTTCATCAACATAATTAGTGTTTGTTGTATTATCTCTCAAATAAGTATATATAGTTGTGGTTCGAGAACAACACTCTGCTCTAAAATAGCACTCTTCATCTGTAGATCAATGCAAATGCAGCTTGTAATTCAGCTTTTGTGAACAGGTCATCAGCATGACTAGCATATTAACATCTCAGCCAAGGAGCAACACTCAGAGACACTCTTTTAAAGGTTAATGAAATGGCTCAATATGTACTTCAGCAGTGATTACTTCCAAGAAACTGGTTAAAGGCAAATGGGCCTCACTTGAATTGTAATTCAAATTATAATTTTAATCTGAACAGTTAATATAGGCGTTGCCTAATTGTTATGAATATATCCTTGCTCCTGATCCTGCTGTAACCTGCTTAGATTTGTTCAAATTAATTGCATATGGTGTTACTGATTAAATTCCCTGAGAAAGGACACAATACTCATATATAATGACTAATTTCTCAGCTTATTGATTCTAAATTCAGAATCATTACATCAGTACAAATGCAGAATACATTAAAGATAGATGCTAGAGAAAGCTCATACGTAGAGTAGCTCATAGCCATAACTATTTAACATTAAAGTTGTATGCTGTTATCTACTTAATTTTACATCGATTTGGCCACCCACCAAAATAATTTTCTGACAAAACAAATAAATACATACACCTCAAACATCCATTTGGAAGCATTCAGCAGATCAATATATTATTCACTGTAAAGACCCGCACTGGAGTCCTCCAACAACTTGTCATCACAAACCGATCAAAGAGCATCAGTTCCAAAGACCTAAAGACTAAGGGAACGAACAGGTTCATCCAGGCAGCCTACTTGCTGCTACAGAAAAGCTACTATTATCTTTCCTATTGCTTCAGCTAGGTCTCTTGAAGGGTAATCTTCACCTTTGCAGTCAGAAATATTTGAGGGCTTCTTAAAAATGCATCCCAAGAAAGATCAGACCCTTGATGTAGAATTGCTTCATTTCTTGAGTCATAATGCCCCAGGTAAATGAACCCTCATTCACCAGCTTCTCAGCAAAGGCAACCAGCTAGCATTTAAGCTACAAGAAGAGCTGAGACCATTGGGTAAATGCAGAGACCCAGAACAACTCTTTTGAAATTAATACTGTCTAATTGCACATGGGAATATAGCAAACAGAAGAAAGAATTAAAAGAAAGGAATTCTTCCAAATTCTTCCTATATATTACTGAGGGGACACATAAATGTTAAGACCAACTTATCCTAGTCTCATTATCTTCTAAGGAGAAGGGCTCTGTCTGCTGGAGGGTGCCTCTCAGTAATTTCTGGGCATTTTATTTTTAACCAAAGAAGGTTTGTTCAATGTAAGTCTGCTGAAACTCCTCAATTCGTATCTGGTATCACAACCCTGAGATACTGGAGATAAAATTCAAAGCACTGTTAGCACTCAATACAGTCTACTAAATATTGCCAAAGGGATTATTTAAAGCTACTCCTTGTCTCCTGCAGACATAAGATGTGAACTTAGAAAGTAATAACCCTTTGAATGCAAATTGCAAAGCAACATGAAACAATATAAAACAACAACAAAGAGCCAAGCATTATATTCATAAAATTAACACAAGAAGCTCCCAGCAAAGAAATAACACTGCTTGCTTAACCAGCATGACTGCGGCCTATCTTTCACAAGAACAGTGCTGTTACAGTATCACTCGGAAATTCTGTACTAAATGCTATTTAGCATTTTCTAAAGTGTTCAGTAGTGTGCATTGTTTGTGAGATTTGTTGTTTTAAGTGCTTGCACTGGAAATACAAAGCGGAATTTTTTCTCCAACAGTACAGTTTTTAAAACAGATGTAGATAGTAACAGGCAAAAAAACCTTACCAGTATTGAGGTTACACAGTGTATGAACTGTGGATCAAACAGTATCTGCTTCTATTTCTGTGGTGGTATATTTCTTTGCAAGGGTTAGGAAAGAACTGGCCTTGACAGAAATGTTCTGCATAAAGAAGGAAAGAACAGAGCTCCACAATCACTAGGGAAATACACAGGGATTTGGGGGGGGCATTTTTTGTTATTTATTCTGCTTTATTTTTTAATTGCCACCTGTTCTAACATTCTGGAATTTATTATCTAGTGTTCTGAACTTCCTGTATTGTGTGCTGACTTCATGGAAGCATGAAATAACCTAAATTATTTTAATTAAAATTTCTGTTTGCATCTACAAATTTATTTAATAACTTTCTATCCTACTGCTCTAACTCTATATTACTATGATTCTAAAAGGCATTTTAAAAGTCTTTAGATAATTTCTGTTATTATTGTAAATTTAAAGTATGGGTACTATATAAATTAAACTTGACAGCTGGAAATAAATTTTACAATCTCTGCTAGGCAAAATTCCCAGTCAAATTAATAAAGCTTTACCTGAGTTATACCTAAGCAAGAGCTAGAGGAAATGTTCATGGAGATTTTTAGTCTTTCCCTGCATATGTTACTCTTGTAGGCCTGCTTTTATCCTTGCATTTCTGTGAGCAGTTCAAATCTGAGCAAGTGGGAGCTGTACAGGTCCAAGACAGAATTTCTTCACCAGCCCTGTGTTACGTGTTCCACAGGAGCAGACCAAGACACTTACATGACTTTGACAGTAATGAAGCCGAAAGGCAGGAGCTGGGAGACATGTTAAAAACAATTAGGAGCACTGGAAAACTTGTCTTCAAGAGGAAACTTACTCTGTACCATCTAACAATGCTCATGACTTTCCTCACCTAAGACTTCATCTATGTGAACTGATGAGCGTGTAGGTGTGCATGAACTTTCATATATGTATTTGCATATATTAACATTGACTAGCAGAACTGTTAAGCTGTTTTATAATCGCTCATATAAGAGCTGTAGGAAAGAACTGGTGGATTTATTGTGGTGCGTATGTGCGTGTTTAATACTGCCAGTCCATCCTTCTCCATAGGATTAAATTATTTCTTTCATTCAGACAAGGGCAAAGTATTTTTACTTTATGATTTAAAATCTTCCTAAAACAACAAAAAAGAATTAAAAGTAGTCACAGATAATATGAAAAGAATAAAAAATACCTAAAACTCAGCAGGAATATATCTTTCTACTGTGTATAGAGATCCCCAGGGAGAAAGGGCCAGGGAAGAGGAAATTCCCTCATGCGTACATCTCTTCCGGAGATCAATTCAATATAGTATGCACCCCTGTGGATTAAGAAACTCCCAGTACATGAAGTATGCATTCACCTGTTCATTTGCTCCCAAACATGGAAAAAATATATGTCTTTGAAGAGACACTAAGACAGAAACAAGAATCTCACTCTTCTGAACTCATTAAGGAACTAAACAACTGACTGCCCCCTTTACAGCTCTGAAAACCTCCTCCTATTAAAATCAACTTAAATGCTACTGTAATGGGTACTGATCTGCATAATGTTATGGTAACACATGCAGTTTATTTCTCTGAACAAAAGATGCTATTTTTCCAAATTAACTTGAAATCAACCCACTAAAAATTGCTTACAATGAATAGCTCCATTACTATACTATCTTTTCATAATTGTTGGTTTATATTCATCTTGAAGATAATTTATACTATGAAACGAAATGTTACTTGTAGCTCAGAATGACAGAGTTGTGCTTTGGATAGCCATTCTCCAATAGCCTTGATGTCCTTCCAAACTGATAAGAGGTTTATACACAGTCTGTGTCCCAGCTAGTGGCTCATTTTTGCTTTCAGAAATGCAATTGGCAATAAGTAAACTGCAAAAATTCTGAAGTCTTCTGAATCCTGTTCTTAGTTAATTGTAAGTGCTTTCTTTTTTCTCGCAATTTGTATGCAATTCATTACATTTTAGCTTTTCTTCTTGGCCACGATAAAACCTGAAACCGTAGTTAACTTTCTCCTTAATTAAAAATATTTTTTACTTTTCTTTAAGGTTTTGGGAAGTGCTTTATCTTTATTGTCTTTGACAAGGGAGGGTACATGAAAAAAAAATGTGGACCTTTCTGCACCACCTCTGTTTCTCTCACTGATGCCTGCAATTGTGAGGGCTTTGTATTTGATAACCCAGATGGTCCCTTCTAGTCTTACATTCCTTAAAAAGCACACAAAGTACTGTAAACTGATGCCACATGGCATACAAGAATCACAACATTCTTTAATATGTCGTGCAGTTATTGAGCAAGTTTTAGCCCCATTAATGCATTTTCACTAAATGAAAAATACCATTTTCAAATGCAGTTTGTGTTAACAAGCTCTGAAATCAGAACATTAAGCTATCTCTACTATTAAACAACAAAGGCATAAATGCAGCGTATCCCTCCCCTGGATCTGCAGCAGAAGTAATATGATTATTGAAAATATATGCATTCCTGACAATATAAAAAAGCAACATTTTTTGGACATGATGATCCTAAAAATAGTCACCAAGCTGTGTTTTTGTGTGGAGATGAGTGTTTGACAAATACAGGAAGAGCAGCCCTCCATCATTGTTATTGTGGTCTACAACTTGTCCTCAAAGATTTTACGGCTTTTTGCAGCAACAACTGTCTTTTAATGACATGTCAATATGCCAGTAAGCATAGCAAGGTCTTGACCTCACAGGAACCCCTAACATGGCACGCAATGTAAGTGAACAACACAACCGATTTTACATTAGGAAACTGAGTCAGTAGCCCAAGAGTAGCAATTGTTCCTGTGCATATTCTAATCATTGATGGAACTTATGCTGGTAAAGGGTAGCTCAAGACTCTTAAGAACTTTCAGATAGATAACCCTGACTACAAGAAAACACCATTAATGCATGATGCCAACATAAATAACTTCAGTAGGGATCCAAGCCAACATGGTTTAGAAGCTAGGAATAAGCTAGTAAGGAAACATATGAAGAAAAGCACCAAATCCAGTTTGCAATAAATATGGAGATGTGCACTGGAAAATTTAATACACATTTATGTAACAGTCAACACGAAACTAAAGGACTGCTCTCTGTTAGGCATCCCTTTCAATGTACACTGCTCACAACTCATCCTTTTCAGAGATCCACATCAGTACCCAAACATTCATTATGGCCTCCTTATTACTAAGCATGCATTCAAGAAAGCATGAGTGAGTTTGTAAGCAAGTAGCTATTAGATTAAGAATGTTTGTCCTGAAATTTTGAAACCAGTATGAAGTCTTATCAAAGGCTTTCCAATTGAAAAGCCTTTCTAAATCACCTTTGTTTTCACAGGAAGGATTTTTTAAAAGGCACAAAGAACAGTTTGGTGCTCAAATGCCTTTAAAAATGTCTTTGATAGAAAGCCACCAGGGAAGTCATTCAGTGTTACAACTATGACTTTTTCCAACACTGCAAATCAGCACTTTGTTTCTCCTCTACAAAAAGAGCAACCTAGATTTACGCTGTGTCTTGGAATTAAGAATGAAACGTACCCCTCCTCACACACAAAGCATCAAAGGTTGGATTTTCTGGTTTCCTTAGAAGCCAGTAGCTCAAGCAAAACTCCATCTTTACCTCGCAGGGCTCAGAGAACTTAACTCTTATACCAGTTTGTAACAGTGGTAACAACCCTATCCCTCCCCTCCAGATGCAGGCTGACCTACTACAGCAAGACCAACAAGAATTAAAAATAAATAAATAATAATTAAAAAAAAAATTCAAAGCAAACATGACAAATTCTTGAAAAGTATTTGCAATAAATGGTAGTGGAAAGAAACCATAGCAATAAGCAAGAAAAACTTCGCATCAGTAAAAGAATTCTTCGCATGCTTACATGGCAAAGAAAGTACCAGGCTGTCACACCCACTGTGAGCAGCTGCTTAAGAATAATTACACACTGTTTGGATCACTTTTTTCCCAAAGTTTGCTCACTAGAATACTGACTGATGTGAAGTTCAGCGATGGGTCCACGATGGGATTTATGAGAGAATAATTAGGTTGCCTTCCTATAACTCAGTAACATATGGTAAAACAATCAGTAACACTTTAAAATTTCAAATGTTCCTGCTATGCAAACCCCTGAAAACAAAAAATTGACAAAAAAAAAAAAAAAGCATTTGTACAGCTTCTGCTAACAACAATCTACTGAATAATTTTACAGGATGCAGTAAGACTGTTTTCCTGTCATCACCAGAACAAAAGCACAAGTGCTGAAGAATTATGATTAAAAGCCAAAGAATCCAAGTTGTGACAAAAAGACATGTGCCTGAAACAAGTATTTAGGAACATAAGTCCTTTTTGAGTAAAATGAGTAAACAGCATGACAATGAAGAATTAAACTAGCACTGTTTTGTAGAAACATACTAGTTTGATTTTTGCAAATTAGTATTATTGTCCAGTTAGCTCAAAATTTTGAGATGAAAGCTGTCATGAAAAACCAAATATTTCTGACAAAATCTTTTGTGAAAAATAGGTCTAAGACATTCCCAAGCATTTCACCACCTTCAAGACATTCCGGAGAATCATTAATTTGCAAGAGAATATTCAATTTTAAGGTAAGTGCTTCTAACTAGTGGAACAAGCAATGATATGCAAGCCTTAAGGATCTTAACTCAACTATGGACCTTTGTACTAGAGAAGTGTGTATATGTAGACATCAAAATTTATGTTACTAGATGTTAGTTCTATCTTTGGGGAAACAAATTTTTATATAAAAGGAAAATGCAAATTTTATATAAACTGGGTTAGTAGACAGGAATTTATTTTCAAGGTTTAGTATCACCTTTGGACTGAGACCAAACATAATTTGCAATACATATGGACTTTATCCCAAAATCCATTTTCAACATCAGCCTTTGAAAACTGATCCACTTCACTCTTCAAGGTCACTACTGAATTGGAAACATTTTACAGTAATCACTTTTATTTAAAAAAAAAAAAAAAAAAAAAAAAAATCTGTTCCATTCTTACCAGTCATCACTTGCCAGCAGAGCTATGTTAAGTGAGACCATTTTCAAAATTATTTGCTGAAATCAGTTTCTGGAGGCAGAAGTGGATCTTCACAGAGTGCTAGGAATATACTTGCTGCTAACATGCTTTACTACCATGTGATACAAATGCAAGTATAGCCAACAGGTTATTTTGAATCTTGGGAAGCTTTAAGAAAGAGTCAGGAGAAGCACTTGCAACATTTTTACTTAAAAAAAAAAAAAAAGAATCTAGAGAAAACAATAGGTCCGTCCATCATTCTTTTCATATGTAAAAATAAAAGTTGTACATGTACACGGTTACTTTTTATGTGGAATATATATAAAAATATGTATTTATATTTATGCAATACATTTACATAATACAAATATGTGTACACACATATATATTTATCCATATCCACACACTTTTCCTATCTTTTCATTTGCAGACCCTCCAAAACAATTTAAAAGACTGATCCAGGAAGATGCGTTTCCCTTTTGTATTTTTGTTTGATCCATACCTGTTAACACAACCTTTTTTTATAGCTTGAGTTTATTCTATAGACTGAATCTACAGCCAGATGAAGCAGATGATTTTTCAAGCAGGACCCTTAAAGAAAAAGAAAAAAAAAAAAAAAGTCTTGTTCAACTGTTAAGGTAAACCCTAATGAGGACTCATAGACAACCATATCTTTCAAAGAAGTATTTAATTCACAATAATCAGAGTATAAATTCCAAATATAAGCACTGTTTTTAAAATGGGTATTCCAGCTGCCTTAAAGATCAGCTTTCATTTAAATGAAAGTGTGAACTATTCCTCAAATTATGCTTCATCAAAGTGAAGTTTGCTTATAATAATAATAATTACACAAAAAGTACACAAGCTTAGGTGAAATCATGTTTTTAAAACTGTATGAAAAGAAAGAGGTAATGTGTTTGACACTACCTTTTTGTGACATTAATCTGCTTTACAATGGCAGTTCTTGCAGCATATCTGAGTGCAAGATCATTATCATACTGCTGCCACATCTTTCCTTAAAAAAAATTTAAAAAAAAAAAAATCATACTTCACCCTGCTTTCTATGTTCTGAGACATACTGTGCTCTCTTTTACCTAATTATAGGAAGGCAATGAGTTGCAATTCATTTTCATATCTTAGTCTCTCACACGCTCTCAGAAGGGTCTCTAAGCTCAGGTGCTTCTATTACCCAAGCATCGCATGGGCAAGGGAGTATGGGGGGAAGAAGGATAGATGAAAGATTATTTTCTAAGCATGTCCTGGACAGGTAAAGAAAGTGGCTGTGATCGAACAGAAAACTTCTATTCCTACAGACACCTGAAAGCCATTTTATTCCTTAGCTTTTAGGCACCTGGACTTCAAAGAGGAACCCTCTAAACTAGACACCTAGGTTTGCCAGACGGTTCATACTGAAAGCTACCTTTAGAGTTGAGAATTCAAAATAGCTGATAACATGAGCAAGAAACTAGCTGGAATTAGCTGTTTAAAAATATTCTGCTAGTCAGTTAAAACTCTGACAATCATCTCACAAGGTTGCAGAAAACTGTGCCACCCTGTTGACCTCCACAAGTTTGTTCATGCACTGCAGACAGCCATTGGTACACTTTCAAATGAACTGAGCAGAGTGTCCTGGTTTCAGCTGGGATAGAGTTAATTGTCTTCCTAGTAGCTGGTACAGTGCTATGTTTTGAGTTCAGTATGAGAAGAATGGTGGTAACACTGATGTTTTCAGTTGTTGCTAAGTGGTGTTTAGATTAAAGTCTAAGATTTTTCAGCTTCTCATGCCCAGCCAGCAAGAAGGCTGGAGGGGCACAAGAAGTTGGCACAGGACACAGCCAGGGCAGCTGACCCAAAGTGGCCAATGGTGTATTCCATACCGTGTGACGTCACATCTAGTATAGGAACTGGGGGGTGGGGGCAGGGGGGGATCGCCGCTCGGGGACTAACTGGGCATTGATTGGTGGGTGGTGAGCAATTGCACTGTGCATCATTTGTATATTCCAATCCCTTTATCCTATTACTGCTGTCACTTTATTAGTGTTATCTTTATCATTATTAGTTTCTTCTTTTTATATTTTATTAAACCATTCTTATCTCAACCCACGAGTTTTACTTCTTTTCCCGATTTTCTCCCCCATCCTACTGAGGCGGGGAGTGAGTGAGCAGCTGCATGGTGCTTAGTTGCTGGCTGGGGTTAAACCACAACAGCACAGCTCAGTTAAAGGCTTATCAAGAGCACTCACCTACTGGAAGTATTCTCAACTGTACAGTTTCTGCACAAGGTAACTACATGAAACAGTCCTGGAAGTAGATAGTAGAACACAGACTGGAGTGCTGCTCTCTGTCCTCAAGACACTGTGTTGTTCACTCCTTAAGCCTTAAACATTCTCTGAAGAATCACAGGGAGAAAGTGACTGAGCAGAAAGACCACTAAAAAAGTTCTCATAGCAATGGTCAGAGCTACAGTACCAGTAAGCTGTTGATGTACAATATTTACTTTCTTCAAGCAACCTCAGCTAGCTTCCACCATTATCTTTTCAAGCAATCTCTTCTAGTGTTGTGGTTTAACCCCAGCCAGCAACTAAGCACCACGCAGCCGCTCACTCACTCCCCCACACACAGTGGGATGGGGGAGAAAATTGGGAAAAGAAGCAAAACTCCTGGGTTGAGATAAGAACGGTTTAATACAACAAAAAAGAAACTAATAATGATAATGATAACACTAATAAAATGACAACAGCAATAATAAAAGGATTGGAATGTACAAATGATGCGCAGGGCAATTGCTCACCACCCGTCGATTGACACCCAGCTGGTCCCCGAGTGGCGATTCCCCAACCCCACCCCCCAGTTCCTAAACTAGATGTGACGTCACATGGTATGGAATACCCTGTTGGCCACTTTGGGTCAGCTGCCCTGGCTGTGTCCTGTGCCAACTTCTTGTGCCCCTCCAGCCTTCTTGCTGGCTGGGCATGAGAAGCTGAAAAATCTTTGACTTTAATCTAAACACCACTTAGCAACAACTGAAAACATCAGTGTTACCACCATTCTTCTCATACTGAACTCAAAACATAGCACTGTACCAGCTACTAGGAAGACAATTAACTCTATCCCAGCTGAAACCAGGACATCTAGGCATCTCTTCTCTAAATTCTCTAGTATCAGCCCACGACAGTCATTTAACTAATGATTTGTTCACCTTCCCCACTTCCCTCACTGACTTATCAACATGGTCAGTTACCTTTTTATCCTTGATAGAGTCAAGGAAGTATTAGCCCAAACCTCTCCAGTATACAGCACCACCCATAGGAAATACTAGATTTAACAACTCTAAAACACAGCAGAAGACAGTAAAATCACTCAGAGAAATATGCGAGGAGAAAGCAAAATCCTCAATTTTGGAAAGAGTAAAGATTTTACTAAAGCAGCAGCACTCAAATACACAGGGAGATGGGAGGTCCCTGTTTCCTATCACTAAATAACAGGACAACAGGAACAAAGGTATAACAACAGGGCTCTCCAAAATACACCCACGTCACAACTGTCATCTGTTTATATTTGGGGGTGATTCTTATTTAAGGCTGCTAGTAAGGTTTTGCTGTTATTTACCCAACTGCACTTACGCCAATAGGCTAGCATAAGGGTCAGAGAACCAGCAAGCACACATTTTGCCTTAAAAGGATTACAAAATAATGACTTCAACTGCAAAGGGTCTTTCCTAATGCATATATAAACTAAATAACATTTGAATTATTAGGGTATGTGTTACTGAAGTCAAAGCTTTGCTCTGTCAGACATAGATAAATACCAGCTGCTAAGTTTGGAACTCTCAAATTGCAACTCTAGATTTGAACTTGGGTCTAACACTCTTCACTACTAGCCTTTTACATTCTTAGTTGAAACTTTCAAAAAGTCACTGTCTTTTCCTATCATACTTGTTCTCCTTTTTAATATTTTATATTAAGTTGATACTATAAACAGAATTAGGCAAGTGGTTATATAGAAATAAAACTACTGTTACAAACATCTTTAAAATATGAACTATTAAAATACAAACAAAAAAATAAAAAGGTGATTCATGTACTACAAGCCTGCTATCCATACACATACTTAGAAAGAAAATGGATATATTTGTGAAGGGGTGAGGAAGGAGTGTTAGGAAAAAGATCAACTTAAAGAATTTTTCTCCTAACAGACACTCTGCATATGGTTACCTACTTACCACATCACCCTTTCTTTTTATACACTGAGTAACTCTGTGCTTTTTCCCTTCACCATTCCCAAGGAATCAATATAGTCCCACATGAAAATACGCTCCAACAGGGCACATTATGATCACAGATGTTTATATGCCAGTCTTTCACGGAAGACATTTGTAAATCTCTTCCAGTTATATCCATAACCTACAAACCTACAGAAATGTGCTGTAAGCATGTCTCTCCCTTCTAATGTGGGTTCTATCCACCAGTCTTCATATCCTTTTATTCACTGATCAAAACTTGTCTGCTATTTTGTGCAATTAGATTCGGAGTGCCTTGATACATAGTCATGCCAAGTATAATACCAAATGATCACTCTGAGACTCACGTCTTCTCGTGTCACAAAAAGATCCCCAAACCCCAATCCCGTAACACTGCAATACTGTAATCGGTTTTCTTACACTGGTACACATACACTGGTACACACACATACACCTAATTCAAACAGAAAAAGTCCTGTTATTTTTCTGAGCTACTCTCATCTAAACCTAATATACCATGTTAATTCTAAAATCCTCATTTAGAAATTTTCAAGATTTATCTTCTGCATCTTTTATCTTTGAAGTAGCATTTATTTTCTTGATGAGAGGAAAGAGAGAAAAGAAAGAGGGAAGAAGATTGTTCTGCTTTTTCCAGGGATCATAATCTTTCCCGTCTTGCGAGAAGCTGACTTACCAGTGGCTAACAATTCTAAAGCTTACAACTCCCTTACAATCTTCTGTTAGTCTTTGGCTTCTCACCTTACCAATGCCCTCAAACACCAGTCTCAAGCACATCTTGAGTTTACAGACAATTTGCTGCTTTCCTTAACAAAAGAACTCCCCCCAAAAGTGCACTATTCACACCCTTGTGAAAATGCAATAAATTGCATCAGCGCAAATCATGGCTTGCAGGAGTTTATCCTCTTTAAACACCGGGAGAGTTGGTTGCCACAACTACACCAAAGGCTGTAATGAGGGCAAAGCCTCTGACTTACTTCCTCGCAAAGGAAGTGGGTAAAAGTAGAAATCATAAACAATTTTACTTATGTTGACAGGTTTCTCCCAGGGCTGCACAATGGCTCTAGAACAAAGAGCAGTTTAGCTCCATGAGGCCTAGCAGGACTGGGGATACAACTAACACAGGGCTGAAAGTTTTGACCACTTTGTCACCCAAATTTCCTGTACAATGGAATGGATTGCATGTAAGTTTTATACCCTGAACAATTAAAATCTACATTTAGTATTCAAAAAAACCCACGTATCTGCAGCAAGAATTTTCCCATTAAGTTTGATAATTTTGACATTTTGAAAGAAAAATTTCATCTTCTTTCCAGTATATTCATTCCAATATTAGCTCCTTCCTCACCACAATGTAAACTACAAAATGCTATGGGTAGTTAGCATGTTTACCAAACCTTGCCAGTGTAATTGAACAGCCACAGCAGTAACATGCATGAACCTGCATAAGCAGTGGTTACAAAGAAATCAGATTACATTCTAAATTATGAAGGTAACATACAGACTGACAAATTTTTAGCTAAGTTGTGCTATATTTCACATACTTCAAAATGGTACAGTACATCATGAAGAATTCAAAATGGTACAGTACATCATGAAGAATCAGTTTCAAGTTAAAATTTTAAGAAGTCTGCAAATCATAAGTAAAGATGATCCTTTGGCATCAAGAAAGAAAAATAATGAGCAGAAAATTCATTATATAACTTTGCTTTCTACAACTTGTTTCATACATGATCTGAACCACAAAATTATAAAATTTAATAAATGGAATTAAGTAGTCTTTTTTTTTGGCTGAAAGACATTTCTTAACCCATCTCAAAATTAACTACTTCATTCAATGTTTTCAAGTGGTTTCAAGATGCACTGAAAAGTGTAACAGCTAAATACTCAATATCTAGCTTGGGATTAACAAGCTACGCTCACCATATAACTTTTTATTCTCTCATTGTCATAGTTCATGACTTATCAAACATGCAGCTAAGATTGAACTTTAGATCATGTAATTATTAAAACACATTGACAAGTTACTTCATTTCAGTGAACTGGTGAATTCAAAGTTTTCCTCCACTCACTAGTCAATTGTTACATCAACTTCAGTACTCAGATTAACAGTCTGTGAAGAAGGTCTAAATAAAATAAGATTTGTGTAATGTACAAGAACTAAAGTTTATGCAGTTACGTTTAAGAAGAGTAGTAAAGAAGGAAATCAGGAAAAAAAAAAAAGGGGTTCCAGTGAAATGTGGAAAGCACTAGAGAACATAAGAGGTTACTCTAAACAGTGGCACTGGAAGATTTTCTCAGCATCATGGCTGAGACTTTTAAGGAACAAAGGAGAGCTCTGGAAAAGCAAAAAAAAAAAAAAAATCAAAGGAAGACAACAAAGTCTAACAGATATCTAGGGGAGATTCTTCAGCTGCAGAAACTAAAACCTGGATTTGAATTCTTGAACTTAGCAGTTGACAAAAAATGTCTTTGTATGACACACTGTCCTGCTTACACACATCATTCAAGACAAGCCACAGACCGTCTAGAATCCTCTGATAATATAATGCCCATCAGAATCAATTTATATGACTATAGTCATCACAGAATGGAGAAGCAATGCTGGTAAAATATACCATATAAAATAAGGAGTTAAAAAATTAGGTAGATGCTGGGCATATGTTACAGGGAGCTCTCCAGAAAGTAGAGAAAGATACTTTCATTTACTGACTGCAAGGAAAAGCACCCAGTGTCCTACTGAGATCCTTGTATTATTCACCTAGTTTTACAAACAAATACTGCAGAAAGATGAAATTTCTGTTTACATATAGATTCCTGATTCTCTGGTTCAATAAAAATCATTAAACATTTATTGATTCCTTCACCTCTACTTTAGTGATTTACCGATAGGGTCAAACTGTTAAAAAATTCACCTGCTGACAATGAGTATGAAAGGCTTTGGGGAAAAGCTCATCACGTCTCCAAGATCAATCAATCCAGTGCTTTCAGAATCCAGCAGCAAAAACCAGGAATCTTGAGAAGAGCACTGCAATCAGAGTGCTAATGCAACACACGTTGCCACCACAGTACAGACAAAAGAAGTGAAATGCTATTATTATTTGTTACTACTAAACCCTGCATGCCTGGATGCCCATTTATGCATGCAAACACTTGCTCAGCATAAGCTTCGAAGAAAATAAAACTACAAGAGTATAAGCACAAGCAAAAAACTGTAACATAGATGCATAAACAAATAAAGGAGAAAAATCCCACAGCATAAACTCTCCTTGGTAGCTTACAATATAATAGACAGTGAAATAAAACCCTAGGATACAGTTTTCAGCTCAAACGTCTTTTCTTTCAAAGGCCACCAGCAAGGACTTCCACTTTCTACACATTCATGTTGAAGTGTTTTAGAGTAGAGAATCCCTAAACGAAACAGAGAATGTCTAATAACATCTCTTATATAGCTGTTAGTCTTTTTATGATGAAGACACCATATGTGATTGCACTTCAACTGCTCATCTGCTTACACTGACCACCTTGTATTCTGCATCTCATCAGCTCTCCCATCCAAATTTAATATTGCTTTTACTGCCACTATTTTTTCATTATTTATATATTTCCTTCTCTCTTTCTCCATTACAATCACTCGTATTTAATTTAGCTATTGCTGTACATGTTGAAGGACTTTTATATAAAGCTACAGTTTAATTAGTTCATTATATAGACATACTGTGAATACCAAACACATTGAAATTACTTGTATGTTAGGACCAACCCTACCCAATGTGTCATGGATTATGTTGATACTGTTGTATATCAATTTTTTCAAGATGAGCTGCATTAACATTATTTTAATCCTTGAATACTGTAACTACACTCTTCATAGATAAATATGTTCAACAGCATTATTGTAAAACAGCATTAAAAAGTGACAATTACATAAAATTTCCAAGTAGTCTGACAACTACCAGAGTAGTTGGTAAGTACAACTTACCAAAATTAAGTTTTAAGTACTGGCATTAAGACACCTCTCAAAAAGAAACAATAAAAAATTAATTTGAAGAATTTGGTGCTTTATTAAGTACCACTACCTCACTACCAGTACCAACACCAACATAGGACATTCAGACAGTTCAGGTTTTTTTCATTTTGTCAATAGCTAGCAAGATCTGCTAGCAGGGCTGAACCAACCAGCTTTCCTAACAGCAAAAGCAAGGAATCAAGCAGCACTGAGGCCTGCCAGGCAGTGTCATAGGAAAACTCAGAACCACTTTCCCCCGATATCAGAAATTACAAGCTCATTATAAAAGTCTTAATTATTTTCTCAGACATACAGTTCAACTACAGGTTTTTTGTTTGGGCAGTAATTAAGTGAGGTAAATTTTATTCTTAGATTTTAGAATTGCCTGGGGATACTAAACAGACTTTACTATCATCTTGGGAAGTCCTAATCACACAACTCTGCTGCACTGGCTTTAAATATTCAAAGAGATTCCTATGAGAGCAACCCATTGCCAATTTAATATGACTGGTAACATTTTTACTACAATCCCTACTGCCAGCACTGGACTATGATCAAGTGTGTCCAGCTCATTTTTAGCCCATTCTTCGACTGCAATTTTCTCCTTCATGCTACCTTTGCAAATCAAGGCTTATTTAGTAACATACAATCTCCATTTTAAGTACATCTTTCAGGATTTAAGCCTGAAAGCAGCTCAGCACATAAAGATTAGCACACGAGCACACACTAGGATCAAGCTGCAAACTCTAAGATTCTGGTCTTTATTTGACAAATGAATCCACTACAGGAACAGTCAAGTGCCAATCTTCTGAAAACATTCCTGAAGAAAATGTGAGTGGATAAAGGGTAACACATGCTAAAGCGAAGGCATCTGTTTATTAACTAGATGTTGTAATAAGATTTCTATTTTTACTATGCAGTTAGAGTTAATATTTATGAGGCACACTTTCAATCAGGTGGTTAATTTCCGCATTCAGACAATCTGATGCGTTTTAATTCAGAGGCATGTCTTCACTTATGCATCAGAATACCAAGCTCATTTCCTGTGTAGTGGAAGGTAGATAGATGTAGTGCATAGTTACCACTTAAATCATGTTTCCAGGTGTTCTGCCTGACAATGCATGATATAAAGATTAAAGTATCCTCTGTGAGCTGATTTCCTGTGATTCACAATTAAAAGCTTTGCATTAACCACTAGTTAGGGCTAAAAATTTCAGATTAATTTCAGGTACACACAACTCATCTAGCTGTCACGTCCTGCTGTTGCCTGGCTTCTTCCCATTAAAGTAGCTGCAAAAGTTGCATTACTCTCTATAGAAAGTAAATTTATACATATTGTTTTACAAAGTTAGCACACTGAGGCCTGCTCAGTTCATTAGCTAATATGACCAAATGAAAGTTTTTTGAAAAACAGAGTCTTCCTCCAAGCTGGGTCACAAATGTAATAGCAGAGTTCTTTTTAACATAGTAGCAGCCAGCATTCAAGAATAATGTTATGCAGTTATTCCACAGGGCAACAGAAGTTTGAGTTCCAGCTGCAGAATTTGGCATTATGCAATTCAGTTGTTAAAAGACCAACAGAAATCCAGAGTTGATGATATAAGATTAGAGCCAAAGGCTTCTTTGCTTACAAGAAAAATTCTGCAAAGTTGGTATGTGCTTACGGTTTTCATATAGTGAAAAGTTCATTACATTTATACAGTTGATCAATACACAATCCCTACAGGCTACAACCTAAAAAATATAATCTGTTCAAGTGAATGCTATTAAAAAAATGCAAAAAAGGTAGTTTTAGTAACTTATAGCTCCAGATCCTTCCCCTCAGCTTAATTAATTCATACCTTTTACAGAAAAGGATTGGGGCTATGAAAATCTTTGTTAAGTCAGAATTACAACTCCTGTGCTTTCACAGTCAAATTCTGGGGACAAATAAGGAGCTGCTTAAACAGCTCAAGGAATTCATACATCACACGGAGTTACAGAAAATAGCTTACCATGCAAATGAGGCAGTCCAAGACAGACTGTATCTATCAGACATCTATCCAAGACAGGCAATTATGTGCATCACACATAAAATATACATATATCGTACAAAATTAGACTCCATCATCTGTGTATTGTTTCTATGTCCGTACTATATGTCAATATAACAGCTGTTATGCAGCAGCTCCTAATTAGATTTTCTGCACCCATCCCCCTTTCTATAGTTTAGCCTCCTTAACACGATGCCTGCAGATGTCAAGAACAACTTCATCGAGCCTGGTGCAACATAAAGACTTAAATACATGAAGCTCTGGCTGCCATCTCAGAAAAACACTCCCAGAAGAAACCACAGGTTGACAGGAAAGAGTCAGATGCGCTATCATCTTAGTTATCTTTAATTCATAAGTCTCCAGTATACACAGCTGCACCCAGTAGATCTAAACCACGGTCCACATGTTCTGGTTTGATAAGCTTCCATCTACTATCAGACCAGCTTTTTAAACTTTATTGCAGTATGTATTAATCCCTTTTATAATTCCACATAACTAACAGTAATAGATTTAGTTACCTTTTTGGCTGAGATCTTTTGGGTTAGCTGCATTTTCAATGTTTAATAATAAACACAAAGTGCATTTGCTGCTGTGCTGAACATTTCTTAGTGCAACTGTGGTCTGGAAGGAAAGAAACCTCATTGGGACATTATGTAAGCGCAGTTACCAGATCCTTCCCCTCAGCTTAATTAATTAAGCAGTTACCATTAATTTCACTCTGTTGCTTTATGCCTTTAACAAAAATCAGAATGCAAAAACATTGCAATTTAGATATTTTTAATTAGCTGCTATTGAGTTAAAGACCGTTTTCCTTAATATGACCCAAGAAAAATATAAAAAGACTACTAAATTTTGGAGCCACGTGAGCTTTATGATGCTTTCACTCTAAATGTTCAAGACTGGCATTTCTAGTGCACAAGTAACCTCTCAGAGACTTGAAAAAGTGTTAGTAAAATATCCCACAGAATTTCCACTTACAGAACCAATCCATAGTCTTCCAAGAAAGTTCAAGTAAGTAAACCTGGCAAGCTCACCATGTTATAAACAGCTCTGTCTGTACTTCGCACATATTTGCAAGTGGAGGATTAAGAAACAAATAAAGCAGCAGGGGGAAAAAAAAAAAAAAAAAAAAAAGAGCTGTTTAATTCATAGAAAAGATTTGCTTCATGAAGTAAGTTTGTGAAGGTATTAAAAGGTGCCTTCCAAAGCAGTCACTAAATCAAAACATTCCAATAGGACAACATTGTAGAATTGTAACATACAATTCTAATTAAGGTCTGTGAAGGCCTTAGAGATTTATGACCTGCTTAAAAACTTACTGAGAATCATACTCCCTAATGTCTTGTCATCTCCCCCAACCCAGAAAGCACAAACACAAGGTGAGAGAGAAGAGAATACAGAACAGCACTCTTTCCTTGAATCTAAGGAAGAAGTAGCTGTGTAGTGAGGAGTAAGCTATGACTCCAAAGGAAGATGCAGAATATTAAGAAAAAGGAGATTTGTCTTTGATATTTGACAAATACCTAAAGATCAGATGTAGGCAAATGTAGAAAAATCACATATAAGCACAGAAACACACTTGAAGTAAATTTTGTCCTGCACCGCTGTCTCGTGTTAGTTTTGCTAGTAGTCCTCTTGTGAAACATTTTGCTTATCCCCACATTGCCACCACAAATAGACCGTGCACGTCCAAAGTAAATGAGAGCAGAGTACAACTCCAACAACTTTACAGAGACAACTAGATGGCAGGCAGAATTCAAGTCAGAAGCCTCTCTTTCTTCATCATATCACACCCATTTTATAATCCATTTTTCATGGAACTTACTATATACTCTGTATGTTTTGAAATGCCAAGTTCTCTCACACTCCACAAAAATAAGAAACTGTAGTATACACACAGAGGGAAAAGCGAACAACGGAAAGACCAGATTAATGCATAACATTAAACATACAAATGGTAAAATATAATGTACATGAAAGCTTCAAATGGTGCACAGCCACATGGAAAGGTACCTCCCTCCCTATCACAGAGAGCTTAATTTCACAGCATCCATCTCTGTGTGGCTACACCCCAGGAACAGTGTTGGCATGGTAACTGCAGGCTCTATGCCTTTCTTTCCTTTCTTATTAGCCGTTATATGAATTTTTTGTTAGCTTCAGGATCAGGTAAATTTAGACTGGTAGCACTGTTTATTTGGGGCAAAAAGCAGAAGAGGGGGTTTGTCTGAATACACAACCAATGCTGCAGGAGGGAGAAGCAGAAGCACAGCTTAGATTAAAAAAAAAAAAATATATATAAGGAAAAGTTATATAGAGCGGTACTCCTCAAAACAGTGTCAAGTAAGAATACGCATCAAAAACTTTGTCAATCTGTCTAGAGTCACATTAAGGACAGAACAGCCTAAATGTCATTTTTGCTCTGGCGCCTTCATTATCAATTTCAGTAGAAAAGAAGAATAGTGGTCAGAATTAGAAGAAGTCTTTAAAAGATAGTTCAGTTAATTTTCTTTTTTTTTTGGTAAATGAGGATGTTTTTCAAATAAGTTTGACCCTAAGTTACCTTCATACCCATCATATTTGTAGATCCAATTCTATATACAGGAGAAATGTCAGTTTTAACATTTTTAAAACAAAGAAAAGAGTGCCTCATACCATACTTCCATTATTTTTATCACAGAAGAGTAACTTGCACACTAATGAAACACTACATATTATCAGAAAAAAGGTCTGGAAATCACAATGCACACAGTTTAACCTTATCCGTAACAGTCTCAAGGATTCCCTCAATGACCAAATGAATGATTTCCTATTAGTGTTGCCCCTTTCTACACTCTATTTGCACAATACACACTAACCTGACCCAGTCAAAGTCAGGTGGTGCTTAACAAATGGTGTAAGAATTCACTAGACAATACTTGTAGTGGACATGCTGCGGAGATGGTAAGGGGCTATAGTATATCCCCATGACAAGTACTGAGCAAATTAAGTAATCTTGTCAATCTAAAGGTTTATGAAACTTTCTCTTTTATACATGCAAGGATTTACTCAGTGGTTAGAAAATGAGCTGCATAAAATTATACTCTAGGCATTCCGGGCACCTACAGTATGTGATGCCTCTTTGCACAACCATGTAGTAATACTGCCATCTCTTCTCGAGGAAACAAATAGAGACATGATTCTGATACCTTCTGGAAATTTCTATGACTGTGAATTAGATGAGCTGTCACACTAGTATCTCAACTATGTTTTGTTCTTCCAAAGTGTATCTCATTTGCCAGATGATGATGTAAGAAAGAGAGAGCAATAACAGATTCTCTTTCTTTTTTTAAAAGTCAAATCTATTTCAAAAGCATTTTATCCATTTCTTCCATACTGCAGTCTACGCGACCATTAATCAAATCTCAACTTCATTCTTTCCCAATTCCTTACAGCTTTTAAAAAAAAATAGGAAAAGCAATATAACTAACAGAAGTGTCTTGGCTGCTTGTAAGATCTACCCCATGTCTCAGTTCTTCCACTTTACCTCCCCTATTCTCTAAAACATTAGATCTCTAAAACCACTGTCCTTTCTTGCTACCCACCGATAAAGATGACCTTCCTCAAAAGCATTCAAGGTGCTTTGGCCACCATCAGTGGGGACAAGTGGATGTGGAAATACTTCTGTGTTCATATTCACATAATCTAACGATTGCTATCTGACAAAAAAAAAAAAGCCATAACACCTGGTCATTCATAGTGCTCTGTGCCTAATGTTTGCAGAAATAGCATTTATAATGACTGCAGGTGTGCGAGATGGGGGTGGTCTGTGGGTTTAATGCTATACTGTTACTCTACTGTTCAATTTTGTAGAACTCAAAGACAGTGCAACCAACTGTAAACCGACACAAGAGCAGTCAGAGTATTACACATCCTGTCTATTAGAAATGTGAACACTTTAAAACAATTCTCCTCCTCCCAGAGAAAATCCTTTTATAAAAAATGAGAAGCTAAAAAAGAGCTGGATTTCTTCTGTGTTTCAAAGAAATATGTATGAGACAAAGAACTGAATCGGCCTGGTGCATTTACACTTTTACCGCCAGGAAAAAAAATACACAAATTTGTTCTGATTAGTACCTACAATCCCCACTTGTCTGGAGAGCCCAGTCCTCACTAGTAAAGGTTATTGGCAGCATACTGATTAAGCAGGTATGGCCAAAAGCCAATCAGGAAACCAAGTAAGTATTTAGAACTTTTCTTCTTGATTGAACAGTAGTGTCCTCCACCTCCACTTGAGCTCAGTTCAGCTTCATAAGCCTCACTCTGCAGGGCTCTGCTGTTTCTTGTAGTGTAAGAGTCTTGTAAGTGTAAGGCTTGTTCAGTGTGGATTAACTAGCATTTCTAACTCTCTGACACTGAGTTCTGTACAGTAGCTGTACAGCAGCTTTGGAATGAATTTGCCTTCTAAATATCGAATTTCTTATATGGACATTGAGAGTGAAAAAAAAAATATAGTTACTTTCCCATAAAGTTTAAGTGATGCCACTCAATTCCATATTGTTCCCATTGGCCAGAAACACCTTCTTTAAATATTATTACATAAATTAATATGATAATCTACTTCTTGTAAATTAGCATTTTTAATGACTCTTTACCAGATGGGGCAATTTCAGTTTATGCGAGAAAGAGGACATCTTTGGTGCACAAAATGGAAGTGCAAGATTAACTTCAAAAAACCCAGTGGTGAAAGAGTTGTTCATTTGCAAATAGCAAATTTAGAACTTGAAGCAATACTGGGTGTAAATTTATGTCTTTTTCTATTATCAGTTTCTTTTTAATAAAGGTTAGAATTGTAGGCGATAGTGTTCACTTGCTTCCATAGCTACTGTAGTTCCACATGTAGAACAGTGTGCTAAATTTAAAAATCAATGCATTTCAGAGTTAATGAAAAGGATACAGTGGCGAGTGAACATGAATCATAAATAAGACACAATTTCTCCAAATTCATTTTGGAACAGTCTATGAAACACTTGAATGACAGAAGGCCAAGTAAGTACAGTACCCACATTTCAACGCAAGATGATTATAAAGCCTCTAGAAACGATTACAAAAAAGCTCAAACCCTGCTCAAGCACATTCATCAGTTTACCTTCCATGCTAAGAGTCTGACTAAAGCCTAAGGCCATGTTGTCTTGTTATCTAGGAAGGCTCAGACCAGTCAAGTAATGAAGCTTGTATTATATAACCACATCCTTTTAAAATTCAGAACAAAGACTCCTGTTCTGCATATCACCAGGTTCTGTTACCTGCATTGCTTTTTGTTTTGTGTTTTTTGGGGGTTTATTTTTCTAAATCATTAGGAAATCTAGACGTATTTGTCACATGGGAGTTACATATCTATATCTTAGCAGTGAACTGAGCAGTGTGTTCTTATTCTTCTCATACGAAATCACTTCTTTCTACAACTAAGAAAAAAACAACTGCAACAACAATAACTTTACCTCATTTTTAAGATGAAACACCATGTACAGTTTTAAAACTGAATGTTAGAACACTTAATACTTAAGAAGCACTCAAATTACATAAAACTAGCTATACAGAAAATACTAAATAGAAGAACTAGTTATCTCTGGAGGTTTCTTACCCAAATACTGGTAGACCAGATTGATTATCACACTTGAGATTTGACTGCAAATGACTGGACGTAATGATATAATACCACAAGCTATTTGTAAGCATTTCTAGGTTTTATATGTAAAGATTTCTTCTCATATACATGCTCATCTTCACTGTCTAAATTATTATGACCAGTCATTCAAGAGAACCCCTTACAACATGTTATTTCATAGCATGGTCTAATCATATGCTATATCAAAATAAGATTTGGTAAAGGCAGTACAGGAAATAAAGGAAATAAGATTACACTAATTCAAACACTGAATAAAGAATGGAATGACTGTCTTAATTCAGGCAATTTGAATTATTAATGAACTGTTTGCATCTGTAGAGATTTACTCTATTAGAAAGACTTCCTCAACCATCTGGATCAGGAAATTGGAGCCTCAACTTCTGAAAGGTCAGATGCAACAAGCTGGAAAGGGCTGCTCTTTTCCAGAACTTATTTCTTTGACTCGAACAAAATTACCAGGAAGACCATCCTCACAAGTGGGTAACAAAGTGCCACATTAAAAAGGTGGGATACTGAGATAGCAAGCTAAACACGTAGTTCCAAAATTATTCTCAAATACCACAAGAAGATGGCATTTCTACCATCAAAATACCATAGCAGCAGAGCAACAGGTGCTATGTCAGTTTTGCATCTGAGTTTTGTACATGTCTGCCATCATTCATTACTAAACAGTCACAGCAAGAAAAGAAGTCCCACTTTCTCCTGCACCTGGTGCCCTCACCCTTCTGCTTCAAAGAAGAATATTTGTTGTGAAAGTTGATGGGCCATACTAGTTTTAGTCAGCCCATGAAGCACTTTGAGAACAGAGAGAATGCTTTTAACTCATGAACAAATGTTGACTTTATTTGTTCATTCTCCACACTGGAGAATTCTAAGATTTACAGCATCGTAGATGTAAAATCACTCAGAATATGTAAATCACCTGATTTACATATTAGTAGACCTCTAGGCTTACAATAATAATCTAATTTGTTCTCTGTACTCAGCAAATTCTGCTTAAAGAACAACACTATTTGTCAATGTCTAAATTTGACTGAGACTTCCCATGAGAAAATTGTCATTATTGCCAACATGGCTAAAAGAAACCACCAGTCCTTCACATTTCATATTTTATCCCTTTAATCTTGCTTAATTATGTCTTTTATTAAGTCTTTTATTGATTATTTTTGATGTCTCTGCCTGCCATTCTTTTGGTAATTTGCTAGTCCTCTTTACAGTTACTTCCACTTCAACAAATGCCCTCCTTCCTTCTAAAGTTACTCTTCCCTTTTAAACTGAAACCAATAGTCAAATCTTACTTTATTTTGGAATTGCAATGAGAGAGACAATTCCCTTCTACAAAGCCAATAAATATTACAGAGATTCAGGTAAAGAAACAGAGGTCATGTCTTAGGGATTCAAAATGTTGGTTTTGTAGTCTTGATGTTAAGATTTGGACTCATGACCAGAGGCTGTCTCTTCATGATAGTATATCAGATGCTATTAGCAAACACACAGGTAACTGCCATACACACAGAGTGTACTGTAAATAAGACTGAGCAACGATATTTAAAAGAAATCCAGTACCAAGCTTCAGAATTTTACATACAAAAGTTAATAAATATCCCCTGCATATATGTCTCACCAGTTGCTCAAACATCCTATGCCTTGTAATCATACAACCCTCAGAAGGGACGCATGTAATCAGAAAATGCTGTCATTGATTTAGGCCTACCAGTTGGTAAATATACATCAAACGTAGCATAAGAGAGTTCTACTACCATCTGCACTAGAAAAAAAAAATAACTTTTTATGATGCTTTAAAGTCAGCTGGCTAATGGTACATGGATAATTTTCCCATCCATATTGTAAAAAACTACTATAGCTACAGGATCCTGCACATTCAAGTATTGCAGCTCCTAAAACTATGTGAACAGAAATCTTGCAAGTAAGACAACCAGAAGATAAAGGGACAGATGGTATTAGCAGTCTAGCATGACTGGGGCTTAGAGTAACCACTTCCCTAATAAGAGTTCCCCCACATCTCATCCTACCCCACTGCATCTTTTAAGCATCTATTAAATGACATAGCAATTCTCATTTTGCTCTTGGCACATCTTTTCCATCAAATCAAGTACGGTATTCCCAACAGTAATCAAAAGTTAAGTTTCCATGCCTGGATTCACCAGCACATTTGTCATACATAATAGATGCCTTAGATTTTCCTGATGAGTGTAAGTCACAAAAGCTAAAAAATTGCATTACATTTGTTTTGTACTTCCAGCTGCATCACTCACTCGACCCTGCCATCCGTTTCTGCTACAACTGAGACGTTCCACACTTCAATATTTTCCAGTTACAATATTCATAAAACAAACAAACACACAAAATAAGAAAACCCAAACCCAACCAAAAATACATTTTTACCACCAATATGCTTGTATTGCTATCATTCCTATGAGACATTTTTACTATTCCTTCATAAATTCCAGTAATGCCTGTTGAAGAGGAAAGCTGCAACAGAAACACAGATTTCTGCTGGAAAAGAACTATGCAGCAAACGATGGCATTTTCAGAGTTTTAAGTATTTACCTTTGCTACACAAAGCATGAGAAAGGTATGTGGCAAAGCACAGTCATTAAAACAGTTTCCAGTAATTAGGTAATCAAAGGTTTACTTTATACTAATGCATCATTCTTGACATTTAGCTGTATGGTTTTGTTCTACCATCAAGTTCCACAAATCCTAGATGGAATTACTGAGTACCTCATGCACAGTCCATAGTAATCAGGGCTTTACAATTATTATTTCTGAAACAAAATGTGCTCCAAAAACTTTAGAAACTTCTTGTAAAGAAAGTGGCATAAGCAAAATGGAACGTACAATGGAGTTCCAAGTTCAACAGTTACCACAAATACTTGTCAGAAACCCTTTACACAGCTCCACACCATGCTCTACAGAAGACTTAGTCTTACAGAGTCACCATTTGAATTGTGTAAATGAATATGTGGCACAAAAGTGATAAGACAAAAAAACAACTGCTTTTCATTGTGCCTCTGAACTACCTTGTTCTGAAGCAGCCAGCCAGAAAGACAGACATACTGTTCTCCTTATTAGTCTTCATAGGCACTGACTTAATATTTTATATAAGAACACAGAAAAAAGTTAACTGTGTAGATGCATCTTAAATCTGCAGGTGTCAGTAGAATACATGAAGTTCACAAAGGCTTCCAAAAATTCATTTATTTACAATATTAATACCGCAGCATATGGAAGTTTAGTCAATATGAATGTCCCTAAACAATGTTTAATATGCTACAACACATCAGAAGTTTCAGGGCTTTTTTTTTTTTTTTAAAGAATATCCATTTTTCTTTCCTGCATTCAGCAGCCAGCTATGGATATTTCCAGCAATGCGCTCAACACCCTCTTCTCTCAGCAGCAATGCTCAGCACATTGCACTATCTTACTGACTCTGCAAATAATTGCTGTAGTTTTGCAGAGAGATCTTGACCGCAACCGGTTCCTGCTTACTGATGGAGGGAGAGGACATGCAATTCTATGAATGCTGACCACATCAGAAGACAGAACCTTCCAAGACCTATCAGGGAATACATATCCCGGCTTCCCTGGACTGAAGATCTGGCTCCTAAAGAAGTTTGCTATGTTATTCTATTAACATAAACAGGAATCACACAGGTGAATATTCACATCAGGTCCTGCATACATACATTTCTGATTTTAACAACTAATGCCAGCATACTAAAGGTAAGAATAGTTGTCTAGTCAGGGATTAGTGGGAGAAAAATCATATATAAATGATTGTGAATACATAAAAATAATTTGGCTATTCAAATAAGGCTTTAAGGAAGAAGAAGTTTCTGCAATGCTACTAATACAGATTTTTATCTTATAAATACCCCGCTGAAGCAGAGATGGTTAATTTACATGCACAAATCTTTGAGAACTCAAGAACTTTCTTGATAACAAAGAAAAAAAGCCCTCCCAGCTACCTACTTTTATAAAGATTCCAGAGCTACTTGTACTTGTAAACATTCCAGAACACATTCCATTATCAAATTCTTGAGAAGATTTGAAAAACAAAACAAAACCAAATGACATTCCCAACCCAGTTTGATGTTTCCTCACAAAACCACGACTATGCTGTCAGTCCCTGAAAATAATACATTTCTGACTTTAAAGAGCACTGCAGCATAGACAACCTAATGCTCCACAAACTATTTCTAATGCAAAACTTTCAAATTTAATACCAGACAACAAGAACTTTGTGTATTTCCCAATAAACATATTGCTTTCTAATTTTAAAGACCTATTTGGAAATCATTATGCAGCAACCTTTTCTTCTCAGTGGGATTCAGCAACAGATTAGCAGCAGTTAAAAACCTGAGATTTGTACCCTGTGGCTAAGCAAAGGAGAAAGCCATGCTGGTTGCTAATATTTTGGTCAAATCTGACTTTAAAGAAAATCAGATGCTTGGGACTACTGACTGTGATTTAACTACTATTCTACATGGGACAAGTTCAACCTTTGCCATAATAGGACAAATTTTTTATGACAAGTTCTAGAACCATTCTAAGACTTTCTGCAGAGGAACAGTTGGACATACAAAAGTCATGCTGCTAATCACTGCAGCCGTTTGTGAACCTGGTTCACATACAAGTGAATCTGATTTCCTGCTGACTTCTCCAGCAATTACATTTGGCTTTATACAAGCAACACCTGCAAGTAAAATTTTACAGTCTGACTGTGAGTATGGCTGAGTTGATTATTTTAACTTGAGCTCACAATGTCTGTGAATTCTTGTGAGATTAAAAAAAACCCTATATACACAAACATTATGGTTTCCAAACACAAAAAATCCTTAAAAATTGTGAGCCTATTGTGAAGATCTCTGGAAAACTTCAACAGAAAAAGAAAGCAACGTAGTAGTAATCTCCCCAAACAATATAAAAGAAATAAACAAGCTAAGTGGATTATGTTGCTTACAAAAATATGTAGAAATGGTTTTCATTTTTCTCTGTAGGTTCAGGAAACGGGCTTCAAATTTCTGTCCCTTTCATGTCAGTAAAGCAAGCAGTAGTAGCAATGTTACTGTAGTCCTAAAAACATTATCAAAGCCCTTCATATTATGAAGGATGGATTTCCTTTCCAGGGTTTATTTCAGAAGGGATCAGACTTATCCAGAGACTGATCCCCATTATGCAACCTCTTCTCTCTGGGCAAACAGCCTCTAGGCAACCTCTATGCATCCTATTCAGTACAAGGTGTGCCTCTAATCCAATTCTCTGTTTTCCTTGTGCCTGGTTGGGTACAGCTGCTGGGCCTCCACACTGATGTAAGATCAGTTTTTGGCTTCAAAGTTTGCGATTTGGACGATTCTGATCCCCTTCCCTTGGAAAGCCCCTATTCAAACTGTGAAGTCTTAGAGACACACCCTGTCTTTTGTACATCCATATAAAAGTTATCAGAAATTATTCTGGCCCAGTAGCAGCTAGAAATTATGGAAAAAAAAGATGGGGGGAGGGGGCTGAGGGTGAGAAGAAAAAGAAGAAAAACAAGAAAAGAAGAAAAGTACCACCTGATACAGAATAAAGCAAACTGTAAGAGAAATAAAATGCAAAATCTGTAAGAGAAATTAAATGCAAAAAAGTAATTAGAAGTTTGTAAAAAGACAGCATTTCCAAAAGAAAGCAAACACACATAACCTTCCCCCCAAAAAACCCACCACACTATAGGATTCAAAAGACAGTGCACTAAAAAAAGCACAAAGAAAGTGATGCAAGAAAGATGAGAGAATTCTCCACGTAAGTGACAGGAGAGCTAAAACATGCAGTGTAAAGCCTGTGGGAAAGAGCAAATCTGTTCCCCCCTCCCCACTTCAAGTCTTGCAATTACTCAGACAGAAAGAACTGCTTGGTTACATCCCTAGATTAATGTTTAGATTCTGGTTCTGCCTGTGGCTCTTACTCACAGGCCTCTGTGAGATGTTGACAAGTCATTTTTCCCCTCTCCATCCCCCGTGCCTTGCCACATGATCTTGCCAACCTAAATGGACGAGACAGACTTTTTTTGGAGCAGACACTGCCTTCTTGCAGTTTTGTACAACACTGGTCAAAATTACTAGTCTCTAAAAGATCTAACTACTAATAAAGTGTCCAGAAGCAAGATTTTGGCATGGTTCGGTATTGCAGTAGACATACATTAATCTCACCTTTATCATGGCTACACAGTCATCTGAAAATACATTTGGGTTTAGGTTTTAAAAGAAGTCTAAAACATGCAAGATTCTGTCTTCTGTGAACTCCTGTGAAAAGCTCTGTATGAAATTATTTTCTCATCTCAGTATAAGGTCTAAAATACTGAAATATTTCCTCAAAAGTGGGAAATTTTCAACTGAGTGTCTGCCCCCTCCGTCTTAATTTTGGTTCCATCATTAGCTTAGTTTTAAATAATTGTATTTTGATTTTAGGACTTCTCCAGAAAATAACTGAAAAAATGGATTTTTAATGAGACTCCTAAATATTTCATTTTGAAAATATAAAAATGTGAAGTTACATTCATTTTGGTTCAAAATTGTTTTTTCCTAAAGTGGGAAATTAATGGAAAACAATCCTATTTGGCAAACGATTTTGTTTTCAGTTAATCCATATTTTGACATACATGGGTCATAGAAAAAAATCATCAGGAAGGTCTATTTCCTTTGTCTACAATATTCTTCAGTAGGAACTGATGATGATTGAGAGCATTTGCATAATCAGATTTTTAATTTACATAGAGGTTTCAGCCTCTCAGGGGAAAAAAAAAAAAAAAAGGATTATTTGCCTGGAATACAGAAGGGATACAAAGACCCTAATGCTGCTTATCCTATGGTACTTGCCTCGATATGGTAGAAGGGGAAGGTCACTGGAAAAAAGTCCTGCTGGATTTTTAAATGCACAATAGAATTCAGTGCAGAAGAAACATGCAGGGCCAATAACCTGGAGGTCAATGGACTAAAACCATTCTCTGCTATTATTTAGCACCCTACCATGGCACCAGGCCTAAAGCCTGGCTTTTGGGTATAACTGGGGCACCAGCTGAGGTCCCACCTTCCCTCAAACCAACAGAATTATATGATCATTTGCAACATTTCTAAATATGGAAGTACAGCATGGCAGACTCTGGAGGTTTGCGTTTTTGCGAGGTATTAAGGAAAGAACATCCTGTCCTCTTTCAAAGCACAGAGTCCTGAGTAGGAAGAATATCAGAGGAAACTACAGAGTTCATATTACAACATTCAGCTGAACCTAACTTCTGTGAAGGTACAACTCAGTGCTGCAGCTGAAAAGACAGTCTCTTCTCCATGTATTGCATTCCTGCCACCTACTTTGTGCTGGCCCTAACAGCCAGTCAGGTCAGTGCAGAGGGAAGGCAAGCCTGCACAGACAGCAACAGTGTGACATTAGATTTGCTGAAGTGTATCATGAAACCACCCTCAAGCATAACCAAACAGTACTCCCAACTAAGCATGGTATATTGATATACAGCTCATTCTCAAAGTCATTCAATCCGCACTTTCCCCACACCCTCTCTCTATTAATTTGACTCCAGTGCTTGGGGCCAAAGTGAGGACCTGCATTTAGGGAGAAATGGTAACTGCTACTTTTCTCAACTGTGCAAAGGCTGGGAAGACACAGCTATCAAGTACCCGGTCATCATCAGCCAGGGAACAGTCAAGTATTTGGACCAACAGACCTAATTTAGATTTATACTTCACCTATACAATTAGCCATACAATTCCATTTTTATACTATATGGATATTAATGACATTGTTACAACTGTAAACATACAGTTTGCTTTATTGCATACAAGTTCCCTGCATATTAAATTTACCTTACTAAGCAATAATAAATTTTATTTATTCAACGCCATATGTGCTATGCAGTCGTCTTATTATTTGGTGTTATTACAGCTGCCAACCACTTGGACTAGTAGTACACAGTTATCACATCATCATTTGAATGGATGGGAACTCAGGTCTTACTGTACACGTGTCAAACTACTACTATAAAACAACAATTGTAGCATACTAGTGAGACACATTACTACTGGCTGTTCTCAGAATTTGATTATTCACAATCACTTATCTTCATTTAGGTTGAGCATCAGGACTGCTCAGCACCAACTCTGTTCAGAAGACACTGTACCTGCCTGAATTAAGTAACCTTTTTACTTTGTATAACTCACCTAAGAATTATTCAGTTAAAAAAGCTTAGCTCATTTTCAGATTAATGAAGGTATTGTCCCCCAAAGAGGTTTCACCACACATTAGAATGTCAAAGTCCTTAGTGGCCTCTACCATACTCATAGGATCATGAGAAATTCAGCTTGGAAGGGACCTCAGGAGGCCTGTAGTCCAAACTCTGGCTCAATGTAGGGTCAGCTATGAGATCACACCAAGCTATTCAGGGTTTTAACAAGTCCCAAGTCCTTTCATTTATTTAGCCCATGCCTGCAAACACTCTTTGAGCTACCACAGTAGAAGCAAACCTCAGTACGAGGAGCATAGTGCAGAGAAATCTGAGCTGGATCCACATGATCCAGGTTGATTCAGAAAACCCTTTGTGGGCCAAGCTGATTAGTTTCAGCACCGTTCACAATGAAATTACTACAGTATTTCTGGTCCCCAAGCTAGGAAGCATGCATAGAACTTGGGCATTTGCTCCTTTTCCTTTAAACTATTAGCTAGGGCCATCAAGAAAAGTGCTTACCCATTTTTTTCAAATTTATGAATAAAATAAAAGTACAATTTCTTCAGGAAAAAATACCCAGTTAATTCAGCCTGTTTCCTAGGCCTGGTTCTTCACGCACTGTTACACGAAAAGACCATGAAACAGAGCAAAAAAACGCATGCCTAAACAAGATGCAAGATCAGTGCTTGATGTTTCAAGGTTTCTTTCAGTCCTCTCTTGTTTCTGCATAAGTAAGACTATTGTTTATTACCCAGAAA
Source organism: Haliaeetus albicilla (assembly GCF_947461875.1). NCBI lineage: Eukaryota > Metazoa > Chordata > Aves > Accipitriformes > Accipitridae > Haliaeetus > Haliaeetus albicilla. Next base: position 20,480,919 of record NC_091492.1, on the reverse strand, counting down.
TTAGATTTATGTAACTCAAAATTACTGAGGAATAAGAAAACATCATTTTCATCAAATAAAAATTAATACAAGAGTCATAATCTAATATGTGAAACATTTTTAGAACAGTCTGTGTGTAAAACATCTAAGAATATAACTTTTTTCTCCCTACACATTGAAAGAAATTAGATTTCCTAAAATAGATGCAGAAGTAAATTTTGATGTGTATACTACACAAATAATAATGATGCTGATAGAGAATCAGTAGCACATACAGGATTTTGCTAGTAGGGAAGAAATTCAAGGGCTGAAATTGCAGAAGAGGGAGAGAGGATGAATCTTCGAGTTTCTTGCTGCTGTTCACAAGATTAAAATTTAAGCAATTCAGAGTAAGAATGAGCAAACTTTATGTTAAAATATTTCTGGCTGTTCAAATTTAGTCTCCTGTTAAAGCTCTATTAAGAACCTTTCAGAGGCAAACAATGGGCTTTTCAAAAATAAGACAGCAAATCTCTGATAAAAAGAGCCAACTTTGAGTCAAACAAATGAAGATTATTAAACATTTTTTTAATAACTGAAAGCAGGAAAGAATTTTTCTCCTTAAAATGTAGGATTTCACACATAGCTATCAGTCAATAAATATCAATAGATTTAAGGGAAAGTACTTATTAGTTTTCTATTTTAAACTGGTTCGTATGTTTCTGAAATAATCCAACTGTGTATTACATAGTTAAAATAACAAAGTGCCTTTGCATATAATTTTTTTAGGCGACTGCCAATTTTGAGAAGTGATTAAATTTCACGTAGGTAGAAAAGAGTTATAAAAGAAGTTACATAATGAAAACACCTTCACTATATAGGTAAAGTCCTTCCTGCTTGTACAAAGTCTGAACAACAAACTTCCACCTAACTCTGTAAAATAAGAGAATCCACCAACCCTGAACCATGGGCTTAGAAACTACAGCTAAGGAATTGCTTCAGTGCAGCTACTACTTCAGCCTACTGGCTGGAAAACTACCAAGCCTCTGAACCTTCTCTGCAGCATTTTAAAACCAGAGGCAGGGGATAAAAAAAAACAGCAAAGAAATAGAGCGTCAGCCACCTAACAGGGACTGAGCACACTCTTTAATTACAATTTCTGATTAATTTTTAGGCTAAACATCTACACACATCCTGTCACTACAAGCTAAAAAGTTATTACCAGAAGTTATTAGCCACAATCTTTTTTTCTCATTGAAGGGAGCAGCAAACAACTTCCATCAGTGTTAATGAACGCAAGAACAACAGCTGCTGCTATTGTTGTTACATCCCTTCAGTGCTTAGTTTTTGGCCCGCTCCTTAGAAGAAACCATTGAAGAAAATTGTGCAGTTTCTGCTCAAGTTTACTACTGCACTGGCTTCTAACCAATTACCAACCAGACAAATACAAGTTAGATATTCGAGGCCTAAGAACAGCTTTCCCTTGTTGTGACCCATTTGCTAGCTGCAATCTATGAAAACAGAATGCGGTCCATAAAAGAATCACAAAACTTGCTTAAAAACCAACACTTTTCCTGCAACATGCACATTCATAAACATGATAAAATGGGAAGGAGGAATGAAGATGTAACAAAAATTGAAGCATTAGTCCCATTTCTTAGTAAAGAAAAGCCTTTGTAATTAGATTGCAAAACAGCACATATGGATTTTTCTTTCAATAAAGCAACATGACTCATGGCCTTTTTTTTTTTTTTTTTTACTTTTCTGTAATAAGTAAGATCTCTTTAGATTAAAAAAGGTGCAGAAACACTACAATAAAGAATGTACAGCATGTACTGTATGATCCCTCATACAAACAAAGCAAGAAACAGAAGAAATTTCAGCCTGAGAAACCAAACTTCTGACATTTCCCAGGTCCTTCAGCAGGATATATGCCAGACAATAATATTAAGGTTTGTATACTCTAGGAGAAATTGTTCCACCCCAACAGAGACCTTCAAGTAAGACTGTATATTATACACATGAAGCTAAGTAGTGGAAGATGTACTATATTTTCCATGAACAAAACCTTAAATATCTTCTTTACTTGCAACTTCAAATGTAGTTTTCTATACGCAATTAATTTTGGACTGTAGATCTTTTTTCCTCTCCTTACAAACAATAATACCAAAGTCACTTCCCTTAGCATACAGAAACGTCCTAAATTTCCTCACTCAGTCTCTGTATTCTAATATACTTCAAAAATTCATGCAAAGAAAACCATGTCTAGAATACAAATCATGGAATTAAATACTTTTTTTTCACAATTACCTAACTGCACTCTCCCAGGCCTAAGTCCACCCGCTGAAACTGGCATATAACTAGAAAGGAAGAGACTGAAAGGAGTCTGGAATTACAGATTCCATCCTCTCCCAGAAGCATTTGCTGATGCAACTCACAAAAGGGGTGAGACTGACTTGCAAGCACTGGGCAGAAGCAGCACCATCTCTGTAATGGGGGCATTCCTGTCCCTACCATTACATTTTGTTATCATAATTTTGTGGATCTTTTATGAGGCCATGCCCCTCCCACAATAAAGCAATGAAAGCATATCAGTTAAGGTATCAACTGAATATACAATTAAGAGGCATGGGAAAGTGGTCCCCTTATATTCCTGAAGTTAATTCCCTTCAGTTCAGAGAGACCAAGTTATGCACCAGGTTGCATAATATATGCACAACATTATATATATGCACTCCTTACATTGTTCAGACTCCAATTATACAAGTTGATTCAGAGGGACTGTACGGAAATGAAGTCTACCACATGCAGTTATTACTGTGCTATGCCTAAAAGATTTGAAGTGCGTTAAACTTATATAAAATGGTCAAAACCACTCAACTCATCCCACAAACAAAAAGCAGCACAGATTTTCTGGAAGATGACAGTAATCGTGCAAAATTTTTGCAGTTTACTTGTAGAAATGGGAAGTAAAGAAGCAGCTCTCTAGGTAACTAGCACTCTTACAGTTTCTATGGATGCAATTAGTATCTCAAGGCAGCTACAAAAATTGCTCAATCCAAAAAAAGCCTGTAACATCTTAAAACATAACACACTAACTTTTACATTCAGTATTTTATCCTCCTGAAAAAGCTATATTAACACAAACTGGGACTGGAGTCTAAATTAACAGACACAATAAATTTTGGAAGATAGCTGCAATAAAAGAGGTATATTTTTGCTAAGTAACTCACTGAACTATAGTAAAAAAATTTACAGCACTGAAAAGAGGACTTTTGACTTCACAGTAGACTTTGGAAGAGGTCACCTCTTGCTATCCAGCTTACTAGTGTTGATGAAAGCCTACAACACAGTATAAAATCTTTTCAAGGTCATGCATTTCAAACCCATGAAAAGCAATCTGGTTAAACTCAATTATCTATTTACTACCACCTTAGTTCCAAACAACTCAAATTTTATATCTGAAAGCTTTAACTTAGGCCTTTAAAAGTATTTAAAGGAAAATAAATACACCTCCAATTCCTGAGTGAATTGCTAATGCTGAGAGTCAGTGATTTTTTTAAATTAACTCCAAACTTGATTATTCATACCCTAATAGTTAAAACTACAGCTGGAGAATGAAAAACAGACACTACCAGATCCACACAACATGTAGACTAGATTTCAATGAAATCAGAAATACCATAAAAATCAAACTGAAGGCTTTAGAAATCTCATGTACCACAGGCCAGTAACAGGAATGAAATGGTGTTGCAGTCTTTTAAACCAGACAGAACACAAAAACTCCCTTCTCTACAGCTTGGTTGTCTGCAAATAGCTCTTAACATTTCAGCCAAAGAAAATATTCTTGCAAACACATCCAGTGCTACAAAGATACAAAAAGCAACGTAAAACAAAAATACAAACTTAAGGAACTATTGCAGTAAAGCTCGTCTTTCTTTACATAGAATCATGCTGGAAGTCAGGAGCTACAGAGTTTAAGCATCTGAGCATCAGAAGCATTCTTTTAGTGATGTAAGGGATTGAAACATTTTTTTCCTGTTTTCTACTCCCCAGTTAACTTTACTAGAAACACGCAGGACAGGCTGATGTTACTTCCAAAATGTTCTTTGTGCAAGATATTAGTCAACATTGCTCCATATCAAATACCCTCAAGGTATCTTGAAGACAAAAAAAACCCAAAAATATTATGGCTAATGTGAGCAATCACCTTTCTAACTGAAACAGCTCAAACCTCAAACAGCATGTAGATAACTTAGAAAAAAATAATAACCAAAATTCTTTCCCATAGAAGATAAAACCGTGAAGAGAGCTTCACAAGGAAGAACACAGAAGACATCTGTATGTGTCCAGCAGTGCCTGTAAAATAATATTCTATTAAAGAAAATTTCTTTTCCATTGTGCCGCCTGGCATTGTGCCTAATTACTGTGGTAAAAAAGAAAAATGGATGAAAAATGATCCTGCACAGCTTTAACTCTCTGTAAGCTCTAACTTGAAAATTATATTTGGTCTCAACAAATGGTAATTTCTCTGCTAAAAAATACCTAGGATTGCTGAAACCTTAACAAGGTATATTTTAAGTAATATTTTAATATATTTTATTACAGCAAGACAGTAATTACATTTTATTAATAAGAAAGCAGTAAATCCAAAAGTTATGCTTTTTATAGACCTATTCCCCTAAACATCTCCAGTCATTTTATAATAATTACCTCAAAGTCTCTGCCCAAATAAAATTTGAGTGGAAATTCCTTCATACCCAGCTCCCACAGTGTTTGGTTCTGACTCCAGAAAACTGATTTAATGGTAAGGCACTAACCAACTGAAGCTGGTTTAATTTTCAACTCTGTGTTTTGTGGGGTTTTGTTTTTATTTAATCAAAAGAGAGACTCTCAAAAGTCTCTAACCCCTCTATACTGCACTTTTTCTTCTTGGCCTGAACACGCTGCTATGTCCATTCAAAAGATTATCTACTGGTTTGAGCACCAGTCAGTTCTATAACATTAAGCCTATTTAACAGATGGTTCAAACTAGGCTCCCAAGTGTTTTACCCATCATCACAGAGCAAAGCAGTGAATGGAAGAAAATGATGCTATAAATCCTGCAAGTACATCCACAGAATTTAACACACCTTTGCAGTTCTCAGTTAAGTTTAACAGCAGGTGGATGGCCAAGTAAGCAAGTCTCTGAACTGAAAGAGGTAACTTTAACAACAATCTAGCAACTCTGACATCAAACTCTGTTTTTCCTTAAAGTGAGAGAATAGTTAACAAAAGCTACATACATTTCTATGAGAACTTCTGATATGAACTTGAGATATAATTAACAAATTGACAGCTTTACTTAAAAGGAATTCACCTTGAAGGTTGTTGCAGGATATCAAGTTGTACTTGTCTCTTCCATTGCTGGGGAAGAATGATGCATAACAGCAGTTCCAAAATTATGCTTGTTCTGTATCCTGTCAGCATTCTATTTTATTAATTCTGTCAATGAGAAACAGACACTATGTTTGGTTTTTTCCTGACAACAGTTCAATGGGGGAAGGCAACAAGCTTGAAGACAGCTCAAGAATGTTCAACTGCTTTACAAAATGGGACACTACAGGACTCACCCTGACTGCAGAGTAGCAGATGGACAAAATACGTACCAATTCCAGTTAAGTTTAGGACTGTTCCCTGAATTAGATTCCTATTACACTGCACATTGACAATAGTTTATGGGAAGAGGTCAGTACCTTTATTGAACAAATGACACACAACAGACATTAGGAGCATTACTGCCACTATGCTCACCTCCTTAAAGGTTAGCTATAAAATCAGCAAGGTACCCACTGAGTTATCCAATAGACATAGATTCTGTTTTCTAGCACAAAAAAGTCTACAGAAGGTAGTCTTCTAGTAAAGCAAGGCAAAAGGAAAGAATGTAAAAAAAAAAAAAAAGCACTCTTAGAAAAGCAAAAGGCTTTTTTCTGCCAAAAGTTAATCATTGTTTTCTCTTTGGATTGGTAAATATTAGCTATGAATATTAAAGGCCTTTCATGACAATGTTTAACATTTTATTCATGGTTCAATTTGATGCGAAAACATCATGCTGTATTTTCTTTTCTTTACTTGCAGTGACCTACGTATTGAGTATTTTTAGCTAGTAAAGCATTTTAAAGCTTTACTTTATTTTTTATTTCTTCTTCCGTACCAACCTTTCCAAGGGCTTTAAACAGCTTCCTGAAGTCATCAAAAACTTAAGATTTGCCTTCAACCTGACTGCAAAGTGCCCACATTCCCAAGTACCATTCATAATGAATCCACAACTAGGTGGATTTCTCCTTACTCCCAGGTTTCAGGAGCATGGCTTTTCCCCCATTGTTAGTTGCTAGCTATAATAGGTTTACATGGATTAGCTGCTTTAGTGTTGTGTCCCTGATAAGCTGTGATGTTAGGTAGCTAATCATCTTCTCCCTCCTTTTCATCACCTTTCTTCAATACAAGTTGTTCTTGTCTTTTTTCAACTGCCCCACTCCCTGGCCTTACAGGCCTATTGATCTTTTAACATTTCAGGAGACAGCTGTAGAATGTGTAGCAGGCTATTAGTTGTCTTACTTCATCTTAAGAAATTGACGATTCTGTTACTGTCTAAATCAAACATAATCAGATATATAATTCTATCTTGTAGCTTTAAGTAACCATTATCCCATTGAAAGGCTACACAGTTAAATCAGTGGCTCCGTTTCCGAGTCACATCAAGAACTGGTGTTGGATTAGAAGTAGACAAGACAACAGAATGACTCTGGTCACTGCGGGTAGATTTTCTTACCTTACTCTTTCCCAATTTTCAGACCAAACCTGCTTTTACTCTAATCAGTTTGAGGGAATGAACAGATGACGATACAACTTTCCCACCATTCTTAACTGCAAATTACTAAGGAAAACAGTATTGCCTTGTGGAATAATCATCTTCTATACTAGACCATGCTCATGAATCTGCACCTTTCTCAAAATGAATTTTGGAAAGGGCAAGAGCAGGATAGAAAACAGAATCAAGCAGACCTAGTGCTACTCTTCCTATCTTGCAAGGCATTTCTCAGGAGCAGAATACAAAGAACCAACCAAAGAACTATTATGAACCATAGTGAAAGAACAATAGTGTAAGCTACATACATTTCACTGCAGAGATAAAATTGTTCTGTATGGCTGTTGGTAGGGTTAAGTATCATCTAGGAGATAATGAGCACTCTCTGTTCTTGCTGAATATCATTCTGTACAAAATAGCAATGGAAAGGATTTTCCTCATTAACGAACCATGATGGGGGGAAGAATGAAACTTAAGACAGCTAATTTTTCCAGGATGATAATGTTCTTCATTTTTAGGTCATTTGAGTTCCATATTAATTATAGAAAGATGGAGGCTTTACAATCTCCCTGCTCCCTCTCTCATTACATATGTAATTGTAAAAGCTACCTTGCCGTAATAAAACATTAATCTCTGTACTTCTTATTATGGGATCACAGACTCGTAGTGATGGATGACCATGTGTCAGAGCACATTTCCACAGTACACTAATATCACTGAGTCATCATTTGGAATGTGAAAGCAGAAGTCCAGAATCTTGGCTAGACTACACCTTTTGGTTTGTTTGTTTTAAACCTACTTGCTAAAGTAGCTTCTGAGTCAAATCATATACAGAGATACCTGACATGTTATTTAGGTATACTCATACCTCATTGAATAATTCTGCATATGTACAAATAAACAGAACTTTAACTATCTTCTGAAACTTGCCTTCCTTGCAGTATTAAAGGCAGAATTCATTATACCCAGGAACAGTAGTACAGGACATGGGCATGAATGTCACACAGATTTAAGTAAAAAAGAGTGGAGAAATACTAATTCATTGCAGTTGATATGACAGTTCTTGCTCTGTAATGCAGTAATGACAGAAATTAGAACACTTATCTGAAGGTATATCAATGCAGTTTAGTTCATCTGCAGACCTGCAGAAAAAAAAAATTTTGGCACATACCTTCATTCAGCTGATATTCAAATATAATTCCTAATGTGGCTTTTTACTCTTTTTTTGTGTTGTGTGGCCCAGGACAGCCTCAATCTACAAATATATCTGAAAGATACATTTACCTATTTACAATAGATATTTACAGCTGCTTCTAGATGTAAAAAAAAAAAAAAAAAAAAAACAACCTAGACCAAAAAAGTGTGTCAGTCAGCAGCTTTCGCTAAAAGAAGTAAGTAAGAAGAAGCAAACACTTAATTTGCAAGTTCTCAGAAGCCTGGACTGGAAACTATAGAAAAGTCTAAGCTCAAAATGACTGCATTCTCTTAACCTAAGATTCCTAAATCTTTAATTAAGAACAATCCTCATGCAGAAAGTTAAGTACAGTTCTTTCAAATACCCTACCTCTCAAAGCTCATTGTCCTGGTCATGGAAATTACAGTGTGCAGGTCAGCCAACATAAAAGTCTTAAAATAAGAACTCATTTTAAATTTTGGAGAAAGACAAAAGAAACACTGGTTCCTTGATCCTTTTATCTGAAGGAAAACTGGGACCTAACTCTAGTGCTACTGACAACAATTTTTATAAGATGAATACACATAAATATCCAAGTAAGAAGTACAATATAACCAATGCACTGGCATATATATACACACACAGGTACACATATCCTCAGCAAGTTCTATGCAACTTACATAAACAGGTCATCTGGAAGCAGGGGAGGGGGGACACAAAACAAAAAACCTCAAAAATTTAATCTATGTTATGTATCTAATTGCATATGCATAATCCATATAAGTATGCATAAATCAGTCTCTTGCACACACTACTTCTACAGAATGTGCAAATCTCCCACACCTCTGAGAAAACAAATTGCAAAACCATACCATCTTACTTGTTGATTCTTACAAAAAGGAAGTTTTACAGTGGGAAATCCCAGTCTTTGGATCAAAACAGTCAAAATCAGCATCATATTGGTATCCATGGGATGGTGTCACTTTGCCAATCTATGTACTTCTCTAACTCGAATTATACATGTATACCCTTTGCAGAATATTTTCCCTTCATCCTATCCAACACAGAATGTTGAGTTTCACTTACCCTTCACTGTGTCCTCTTTTGTAGGGCCACACTAATGTTAGTTAAATAAAATAAAAAAGTGTTTGAAGTTCTAACTAAGCATTTAACATTTTCAGTGCTTATCCAAACTGAGTTATATATGAAGTTATTTTATTTTCTCAATAATTATTAAGGAGAAAATACAGAGCAGTAAGTATTTCTTTTTAGAGAAAGATCTTAACATCATGTAAACTGAAAAATAAAAGTATGAAATTCACATCTTCAGGTTTCACTATCAGTGGACATTATTCACATAACAGGCTTAACAACTACTTTTGGAGGAGTGACTGTAACAAATAAAGGGTGCCCATGGCCATTTATCTTCTGCAAAAGCAAATGTGCTTTGTTGGTGGCCAACAGCCATCTGAGAGACCTATGTAGTGCTTTTGGATTAAGGCTAAAGAAATCCATGGTTAAGATATTTACTGTAGTTATACAATCAGGACACAGGAATAGCAAACTGATTATTTCTTACCATCATTTCACAAAATTTCAGTATTCATAATCTAATAGGTATCAGTCTTTAAGGATTCAAAAACCACTGATTTCTTTAGTATTTTATACTTCCTATCACAGTTCACCTGAGTAAACAAGAGTAACCAACTGTTTGGAAACTGCAGCTTTTCTTGTTATTTGTATCAGAAATTATATGTCTGCTTCTGTTTTTAAGTAACACTACAATGCTCTCTTTCCCTAGGCATGTTTCTTCATAATTTCTTTTAGGTCTCATTTGCTTTAATTAATTGTTGCCTTTAGCAAAAGCATTACAATTAACAATACAACACATCAACATCCACCGGACACCAAGAAGAAGGGGTAGATACAGACAGTCAATAACCAAACGCTCCACTTTTAAAATGAAAGGTTATATTAGGCACTTCATAGAACAAGCACGTCTTGCTGTTGCCAACAACTCTTTGTGAAGAGGTGAGTCATTTAGCTGTGCTGTATGTTAGTAACTGCAATCTGTTATAAGTGATTAGTTTTTGGACTAAACCTATTCAAAACAAATCTGTTCTATGTTTAAGCATGCTCAGGATAGACATACGTAGTTTAAACATCACCTGAAGTGATAAAAGACACAGCCAAATGTGTTGTGCTCTTCCCCTACAAATATATCCAAGAAGTTTTATGGGCATAACAGGGCAGACTGCTCTGATCTCTGTAAAGCAGCTATTTCCACTCAGATTTATAAAGCTGAAATGAACAGCACACTGAAGTGCTTATGTCTTTCCACTAACAATAAAGGTTGTGCAGATGATTAGCTCAGATGCTGTGTAGACAATGTGTTTATACTGTAGTTGCACAAAGCTAGACAAGCTGAATACTCTTCACAGAAGTGTAACCTGTGTGTTTTCCTTGGCCTTTGAAACTACTTCGAAATATTCTGTTTTGAACTTTCTGCCAGAACACCTGTTTCTTTGTCCTTGTTCTCTTCAATATACTAGCAGAAAAGGTCACTTGTCCTAATAAATCCATGCCAGTTTTAAAATTTTAACCGTAATTACACCGTTAAAAGACACTATCATGAACAAACACCTGAGTATTTAAAGAATGGGTTTATGTTTACAGAAAGTACTGGTAGTTAATAATATTCAAAGCTGACAGTTTTCATATAAGGGGACAGCACAAGGCCTCATACCACTCAAACATTTAAAAACAAAGCTAAACAATGCATATGCTTTCTAACTATCATCTATAAATTGGTACATTTTCCACAGATAATTCTTCAGCATTTCTAAAGGCAGGAGGGAACAAGATTTCAAAATGTCACACAGAGAAAACAAGCAGTAAAATCAGGGAAAGAATCCAGATCTCCCAGTTCCTAAATCGTACATTCAGTCCATTAAGCCTCTTCAGCTTTTTCAGGAACCACAGTTTAATACAAAGACAGTCTAAATTATGCAAATTTCATCCCCCAAAACTTAACTAAAATTAAATTTCACCATTTTTTTACACCAAGGACTAAGGATGAAGGTTTCATACAGAAATGAGAGAAAAAAAAGCTGAAATTATTAAAGTTACTTTGCCTTTGTCTGAAAAACAACAGATTTTTTCAGAAGTCAGACTTACAGCAAAGGAAAATGAGGAATTGTGAAGCAAACAGTAGAGCAGAATTAATCTCTGAAACCAGCAAAATCTTTCAAACAGGATTTAGTACAGAAAAGAAAGTATGCTACACAGAATGCTATCTCAAATAGGGATTAGAAATGGGAAGTTCTCATGTAAATTCTACTTTTCTCTAGACACAGACTGAACAATACCTAGAAATCTGCCAGCTACATAAGATGTCACCATTAAAGTGTAAAAAGGTATAATATATCTTAGGGAAAAGTACTTCTCTGGTGATTTGACACTTGAAAATACTTGAATTTCTGATTCTAAAACAGTACACTGAAGACATTAGAACCAATAAGGACAGTTTTAATGTTAACTAATTTTTTTTCTTTTTCAATGTCCAGCAGTAAAGAATAAAGGATACAATGGTACCTATCAGTGGACAAAAATTGAGGAACAAGAAATATTGGTAATGTTTGAGACAAAGCCACAACTAAACTCCTAATACTCAGGAGAAACAAAAAAATCTCTACTACAAACTAAACATATGTCTTATTTCCCCATGCATTTTCTCCCCCCTCTGTAAAGTGTTTGCTATTCTCTCTCAATTTTTCTGATAGAAACATGAAAGATTCATCATATAAAGGGTAGCTCCCAGTTACACTGGAGAGCCATTCAAAGAACACCTAAACCTTAGAGGCCACAAATACAGTCTAGCAACAAACACTTTTACAAGTATTTATGACCTTTAATCTTTTGTAAATTCTTCTGGTTCTGAAAGCTAGAGTGCAACGCCAGCTTACATGCAGGTTTTTATTGGCTGACTATTTGACTTTGAAAGCAAAAGGCAGATTTAGGTCAGATGCTAATTTATTATTTCCTTTAAAACGTCATATAAGGAAGTCATCAAAACAGTCCAGGAGAGAAACCCAGTCAAAAGAAACTCTATTTGGGAATCCAGATCTCTGATAAACAAGTTGCATGTGGCAAAGCAGACGATACCTGCACAGTGAAGTAATTCAGAACTACTTGCTCATCTTATCCATCAGATATGGATCCATCTGTTTCTGCAGCTTCAGACTGACATTAAACCTTGAAATCAGAATCTTCTTACTTTTAAAGCAGTACTACCATCCCAAAGGATTCTACACTATTTTTTTAGCTAGTAACTAGGTACTGTTTGCTGCCAAACAGTAGCAAAATAAGCACTAATGTAAGCCATGTCAGAATCAGCTCTATCTTCAGGCAAAAACATTTTCAGTCTCCACTAGAGCCTGACTATCTCAGGAAAAGAGAATAGGTGAGTAGAATCCTTAGAAAAATTCAGACATCACTACAGTACTTTCTAATAGCAAACAAAATTATACTGCAGGAAGCAATTAATGCTTTTCATTTGAGTTCCTCAACCCCTCGCTGTTGCAAGAAGTGCCATGGACTTGGGAGTGACTTAAATTTTACAAGTTTATTTCCAATTAAAAACTGTAACTGGGGGGGGGGGGGGGGAGGGGGAAATCTATTACGTACAATGCAACCAGGTCACAGTTACGCCCAAGAAGGAAAGAAACTACTTCTTGTCAGCATTTTCCAGAACCACAGAAAACAACCTATACACAGTGTGTCCATTTATTAGGGCCCAAATCCCACTACTTTGTCATAAGTTATTCAGGCAACACCACTGGAACACAGAGACAAAACATTGTGATAGTTTCTATTTGCGAAATAGGTTGAATTGCTGCTTCTACCAAAGTCCTAATGAAACACAACAGATTCTTCCACAGTCAGTTCTTCTTGTTTTAGTCTCAGTAGTCCTTTCCTGTAGCATATAGCAATCCTTTACATGTATTACATAGGCTTTTTTTTTTTTTTTTGCGGGGGGTGGGTAATGACAACAAAAACACCCAAGTGCAGGTTATCATCTATTCCTGCTTTACTAAACAAAGTATTACAGTAGCTTTTTCTAACAGCAGAATTTGAAAAAACTAATACAAACACTAAAATATTTCCTTGGTTTGAAAAAATCTATGCACCAAATTCAGCTTGTATATACACTTCTGAAATTTCCAAGAAATGTCAACATTTTGTTTCAAATGCATGTGGCAGTAGAATCTCAGCACAGCTTCATTTTTGTGATGGTAAACTTTGTGGGCAGAGTTTGGGGATGGCTGTGGCATGGAGATGGATAATCAAAATGGTCATCAATCTCCCATGCAATACAGCAGAAAAAAGGTATAACACTCTTTTTAATTTAACATTGATATAATAAGACTTAAGATTAACAACACCTAACATACTTTTTTCTTCTAAGGTTCCAGCAAATTATATGAATCTTAATTCTCTTAAAAATAGTCAGGGAGTCTACTCCCCATGGCTGAAGAGATGAGCTGGAAATCTGTGCTGTATAGCCCCAAATGATAGAGACAGATGATAGAGAGAGAAAAATTAAGAGAAAATTTAAAAAACTAAGCCACTTATTTGGGTATGTAAAGTATAACTTTGTTTTTAAAAATTTAATCAGGTCAACAATACTGGTAGAAGTATCTACTTCTTACAAATTTTAATCTACATACCTGTAGATACTTCTAGCTAGCAAACCAGTAGGAATTGTTCTCTGCTGATTGTGGTTTATATATGTCATCCATTAGCAACTTAAGCTTTTGAAGTTATGAACAATAATTCTGTACAGTCTTAAAGACCTAATAGTACTTTTTGATGCCAAAGGATTATTTAATATTTTATAAGGAACATAAGACAAATGAAAATAAATAACACCTTTCATGTCTTGAATCACTAAAAGCTACAGGGATTCACATAGTATTTTTCAAAGTAATAGATCACAACACTGATGCTAATAGAGCACAACACTGATGCTCATAGCTCCATTAGAAACATTTATATGCAAAACACTGCTTTTTCCAATCATGAATTTCTTTTGAGATTCATTGTTGCCCTATAGTACTTTTGTCTGAAAAGAGACTCTAGGGAGATGACACTTTCCTTGGTTAGCATTGTTGTAGCTGACAGAATGTATAAAAGGCAAACCGCTTTTTCTCCAGCTTTCAGCCTGAGCCAATCAAATGCAGAAATTCTCAGTCTCTTCTAATCTTGAATTCTGGATTTTGAAGTTTAGAGAATAATTGTAGCTTTCGAGCACAGAATAACTTTGTCATATAACCCATTCTAGCTTGCGTAAATGCTACTGATGCCCTAAATACCATTAATAAAAAAACAACTTCTTTGTATTGTAGACATGGCAGCCTGATTAAAAATGATTGCATACTGTTACCATTAATGCACATTTCATTATGAAGAAATGATCCCTGAAGGCACCTTACACTTACCTTCCTATCAAAAAATAATTTATACCTGGAAATGTTTTTTATTCTCTCTCAAGCTGGTATTATAGGCCCCTGCCTCGATTCCTGGGCCCTGCTGTGTTAAATACTTGTACAAAAAGGCAATCTCTGCACTGAAGAGCTTACAGAATCTTTCGTTTTATTTTTAGACAGAGTGACTGGAAAGTACAAGTAACAAGATGATTTTGAACATCATGATAAGCACTGTTTAATCACTGTAAAGGCTTTATAGATATCACAGCAAATGAGAGTTTCAAAAGGATGGACTTGAAAGGAAGGAAGGTGACCTCAAGGGATATCTGGAGGCAGTTTCTTCTAAACACAAGGGAAGGTAAAACAAAAGAGGCTTGTTAGAAAGCTTGATAAATAACCAACCAAGACACTTTGACTGCTCATTTGTAGTTCAGAATAAAAACTAACAGTAAGTGAGTCAATAGCTAAGGCAGAGCACACCACAACTAAGCAGCTTTGTTTGGAAGTAGCTGGAAAGATCCTGTCACAAGTATACTTAAGAGGCACATAGAGAAACCATACAGGATGGCTAACTCCAGAACCAAGTAAATGACCTTAGCAGCAGAGTTCTGCGTTGATGTTAACTGCACAAAATTGGATTCAGGCTTCACAGAGGGGGGTTTTGCTCAGAGTGAGGGAGAAGTCTGAGATTTTGAAAGCTTTTTGGGGAGTTCTGTTTCTGGTTTTGTTCCAGTTCAGTGCAAGATACTGCACAAAGTTATAAATGACAACAGCATTTAACATCACCCAAGAGTTCAATGCTTAAGAAAAAACAAGCATTTTTTTCATTAACGGTGACAGTTCAAGCTACACCTATACTATCTCTTCACCCCTGGCTCCTCAGTTCTTATAAAAGCCCCATGAGTTGAGAAGCCACCTAGAAAATAAAGGTCTATTAAGGTCAAGACAACCCAAGTACCAGAAAGATACTTTATCATATACTGGGACAAAAGAAAAGCCAGAGCTTAACAGGCAGTGTAATCTGGCCCAAGTCTGCTAATAATACAGACACCTGAGCTGGCATCAATTCAAGCTAATGCAGCCATATGGTGTGGGTCAGCCCTGTGTGGACACAATGGGACACAAAGAAACTGAGTTTCATTAACACAGCACTGGGGGTAAGCTAACAACCTCTGCTTCTCCACAAGCTCTGCTACCTTCCCAACAGTCTACTACATCCAATGCTAGGTCAGCAATTCTGTACTGCACTCCATTGCTCTGTTATGCATCAACAACCAACCATGTTCAACAGTAACTGCAGCCATCTGTTTCCCTTTTCCAGGCTCCCACTAAAAACATTTCTGACATCAGCACTGTCTCCATAGCACCTAGAACACTTGAGTGAATTTTTCCGGTTTTAAAGCAAATCAGAGCAGAAAACTGGACAGATTTAAATGCAAGATGACATTTAAGAATTTAATAAACTACTCCAAATGGCAAGGAGTAACTAAACTATGTGGAAGTCCCTTTTTCATATGTTCACAGAAATTCTGACTCAGCCAGTGTGAACCTGTGCAGCCAACAGAAAGGATCTTTTGCACTTATTCCCTCCTGCTATATGCATTTTCACCATATCCTTTGCACTGACACTAGCACCTCAAGCAACCCTGCACAGTCAACTAAACCAAGGAATTGATGCAGCTAAAATTGTGTTGGATTGTTCATCTTAAAGCTGAGCATGGATCTGCACCCCCAAAGTACTATATCGTACCACAGCATGTCACACTGTAGCTGACAACTTTGAAATCTTTATGTGACTATTTGTAGATAAATTGGTAAACAGGGCAAAAAGAGTATGCAAATCAAACTCGCTACTACTCGCTAGTCTGCCAGTCAGCAGTCTTACGAGTCATATTCCACTGGATCCTTTCCTCTGTCAGAAGTACCTCAAGTTTGATACACCTCCTCTGAAAAGAATGTGCAGCTTTTGCCTCTGCTTCTGACATTTTTCTTCATTTCATTCTTTACTGTACCAAAAAAAAGTTATTGGCCACCAGTCCTCTGTGGGTTTGTTTTTCCTTCAGAATGGAAATACTCATACTTTTGAAGCAGTATTAAATCATTTGATATTACACATGTAATTTACATGGACTCTGCCCCCTATTGACAGTTATTATTCCTCTGCTTCCTCTAACCCTTTTAGTTTACTGTGGCACATTCAGAACAGTCTCAGTGAAGTAACCCTACAGCAGACAGGATTTTCTCTAAAAACGTATCCCGTAGGATCCCATAACAGCAAGTCTCACAAAATTCTACTCACACAAGAGAAAAGATATTTTGAAAAGGCTCTCAAAGTTAGTTTCCAGTATCTTAAACCACAGAAGACAGTTACATTGATTTTATACCAATGCTAGTAAACATTTGTTTTCTAGAGCACAAATAAATTATTTGACACTAAATATTTGATTTTCAAAACTGAAAGCGCATTAAACACTAAAGCAGAAAATATGCTTCCATGTTAGATTTTTTTTTTAAGTGTAGCTTAAACATTATTCTCACAAATTAAATAAACATATACGAAACTGTTTGACCTTGTTTCAGTACAAGTGCTATGCAGTACACAGAACTATAGAAATTGTAGATATCTGCATCTGAGACAAATTCCAGTCTGTAGCCTGGATGAACAGGTGATGGCACAGTAATGTTCAGCACTAACACTTCTCGGGGACTTTTTCCAAGTAGCCACTTAGGAAAAAGGACCTTTTGATAGGTATTAGTGTAGTAGGTATATTTTTTTTTTCCTTTTGCCTCATTTAAAATTCTTGCCACACTGCTCTGGGTGTGTACCCTTCATTACCAGGCCACTTCTTACCTTCATGCCTGTAATTGGAGAGTAATAATGCCATAATGGGCTCACAATGTCAGTGAGGTGCAAGCCAAATCAGATGCACTATATTAGCCTCACCAAATTAAATCTTCATTTGCAGAAGGACATTCAAGGGATACAGATGTAAAACAGAGCTAAGTTATCCCCCCCCCCAAAAGCGTGACAAAGGAAGCTGAGTCTCATTATTAGCACATCAAATATTCTTTGTCCAAATGAGGCTTATGATTGCTGTGAGCTTTCTCTAGCCTTCTGTGATAATTTATTTTTTTTACAAATTTTGAATTTCTTCAGTCTTTGTGATGAAAGAAGAAAGATTTACAAAACATACCCCTTCTCAACCTTACGTATTTAGCACTGTGACCTGTATACATACCATAAAAGACAAAGTGCAGTGACCCAATAATGTGTCTGGGAAAACAGCTTTCACTGATCTAGTGTATGTACAGGCTATGCGTTGCAATTTCAGTGTTCAAGTTCTACATTTGAAAAAACAAAAAAAACCACCAACATACCACAAGATGAAACATTAGTGACTGCTACATGAAACGGATATCAATAATTTTAGAATCTATGTCACTCCGACTTCAGAGCACATATTAAATGTGTTTATTATCATGCACTAGAAGGATGACCGAAACTCCAGAACTTCGTCTACACTAACAATCAACACAAAGCCCAATCAAAATTTCTCAAAGCCCAATCAAAATCTTTTATGCTTGCAATTGACACCAACAAAACAGAATGATGTCATATCATCACAGCTAAGCTGCAAGTAAAATACAGTCTCCGTTCAACCACACAGACAGGCTCTGAAGCAAAATGGAAGTACCTGCACCTGGAGCTCAGAGAGTGGTGACTGTTTATGGACAGTTTGGGGTTTTTTTCCAATGTGTACAATCACCACACTATTCTAACTTACTAAGTTTTTTAAAAGCCTAGAATTTGCTCCAGCTAACACCGGCAGGCTAGAAACAGCATGATGTCTTAAGCATCCAGTCCAATTTTGTGTAAGGTCTGTAAAGCACTTATCTTAACAATTCATCTCTTTTCCCTTATCACCTTTATTTGAATGTTTCTGAATCTTACTACTCTGAGAGTTATTAACTTAAAATTTAGCCATTTTGAGTTTATTTTCATTTATTTATCTGAGGTTCACTTAGCTATTCTATAAGTGCAACACTAGCATACAGAAAGGTATCCCATGCTTCCTACATAAGAATTATAGTATTATAGTCTGCTTAATCTGGATTATTTAAAGTCCCTATTTAAACTGTGCAAGCACAGCATAAAAGAAGTACCATGTGTGCAAAAATATAGTTCTGTTTTGATTTGGTTTGACTTTTCTTTTTCCCCAAAAAGTCCACAGAAAATTATTGGTTTTTTCCTTCAGTTGCAACAATTAATAATTAATTTCCCCAGGGTTTATGCTGGCATCAAGTGATAGAGATTGTGTATACAAGTTTTGTCCAAAGGCATGCTGATTTATTATAAAAACAGCCATGTTAATATCCCCTGCATTTAAAACAGAGGATTTAGTTTTTCCATAACAAATCATTTTCTATCAAATAAGTTGATCAATATTTGTTTTTCAGCTTCTATGGAAGCAAGACTAGAAAATTTTACAAGGAATCTCACACTACATTCCCACTTGACAAAACAGGCACATCATGCACAGCTTCTATTTACTAATAAGGCACTGCAAAGTTTGGGGGACTGCAAACTAAATAAGAAGAAAAATATACTGAACCTTGAGGAAACTATCTTTCTGTTGCTTGACTTGGCACAGAAATTACTTCCAAACCCATTTACAAAAAGTTTGCAAATTCATAATTATCATTTGTGTCCTGATAGTAAACATAATAAATCCTTATACAGAATTCACATAACTACAGTAAGTACTTCTCATAAATGCAAACTAATCTCCAACGATGTAAAATTTATTTTACTATTCAATATCTAATCAGACATAGTGATTTTTAACGGACCAAAGACAAGGCCAAAACACTGCACGAATGGACAACTAAATTCATTTCAAATTAAAGGAATTATTCAAAAACAGAACTAAAAATCTTCTACAGTGCCTGAATCTGCAATAATAAGCCACATAACTAGCCAGAAAGACCACAGGAATCAATATTACTACCCTGTAATAGCTCTGCCAGTAAAAAAGATGGCTGACTGAAAAAAGTTTCTTCCAACACAAAACATTCATTTTGTTTGTACTGCAGCTATTTTAATACAGGACTTGACACTGCTAAATCAAACTCAGTAGGAATTCCACCATTGACTACAGTGAAAAGGAATCAAAATGTTTATCTCAGCCTCTAGGCCAGAAGGCAGCACAGCTCTAGCAGCAGTGGTAGTATCTCTGAACTCACAATATTATTAATGGTTACTTAAGTAAATTTTAATTAAACCATTTCACTCCTGTACTTTCCCAAACACAGATGACATTTTGCACTCTTATAACTAGCAGCCTTCCTTTCACAAAAGCTTATACTTTAATAAATACACAGCCAGAATAGAGGTAATAAACAATAGCTACCTTCACTGTTAAGTTTGGTCTCAACCTAGAAAATTACTTGCCTGCACCATACCAGAGAGCTCAACCCTGTCTTCCTCTGTGCTGGGTGGCAGCTTTGGGGTACTGAACTGAGTGGAGGCTGCTCTATAGCTTTTTTTTTTTTGGTGTGTGCGTGTGTGTTATTACTGCCCTCACAGCATTCTAAAAATGTCAGGCTTAGCTATAGGGGCCAGATTTTCAACAGATCAGGCACAAAATCAAAATGGACGAATCTTCACAAGAGCTCAGAACAGTCACTGCTAACCTCTTTTGAAAATCTGTCCCCAATTATAGATGCCAAGTACTTGAAAACCTGGCTCTGAGCTCTTAAAAATCTGTTTTCATATGCTAAAAAAAACCACTGCAGCCACTAAAGGTTTTGGGACTCCTAACACTACGTATTTCTACCAAGGCAAGAGGCAACCTAGAACAGACTGAATAAATCTACTTTAAATGACAAAGCTTACTATTACTACTACATTTACTGGCACTGTCCATGGGCCAGTTTTGGGTTTAGCTCCTCTTTTATTTATATATTAAGTCTTTCTGAGCCAGAAATGAGCACCTCTTCCTTTTGCCAGTTCCTCACTGGTGTCAGCCTAGAGTGTTTCTACTGACAGTAGATTAGAGCCAGCACAATGAGCTGGCCTGAAAGAAAATGCAGCAATCCCTCACACCTTTCTTTTCCTGTAACCAAATCAGGTACAATCCATGTAAATGAATTAAGTTTACACGACATGGGCAAAAAAGACAACAACAGAATATTCATGAATTGATAATTTATACAATTGTGAAAGAGAGCATGGCCATTTGTTATTTAAGTGGACTAGGATGGTATCACTTAGCTTTAACATGCTCCAGGAATCACTTCCTAAAAGAAGCTGCTGTGCAAAATGAGGCTGAATTATACATTTTGAAGCTTTCACAACTTTGAACTTTAATATAAAATATGGAACACCAAAGCCAAAATTCTGCCTTCAGCACAATTCTTTGTCCCAAAGACATAATACAAGTATTTTGTTATTGGAGTTTCCTTGAGGATATTTGAGTTTAGCAGTACAGTAGTTGCTTACACTTTTATGTTCAAATGTGAAACTGAAATGACAGCTTTGACAAATTCATACAGTTATTACACTAGAAAGTCAGTTTCCATTAGTTCCCTGAACTGCCATACAGAAAAATAGAATCATCAGACTTTTTTGCATGCTGTGATCACAGCTATAAGCAGAATTCTCCAAGCATCTGTTAAGAAACTCTTGCCTTTAAAAGATGTGCATGACATCTAACGTAGAACTGTTCAGCTTTTTACTGCTACCACCTGCCCTGATAATTTAAACATGTTATTTTCTTAACACAAACTCTCTTTACCCCAGTTACAAATATAGACTTTTAAAAGAGGCAATGTTAATTCTAACTTATCTAAACATAGATGAGACAACAAAAACATCAGGGACTTAATGTAAAAACCTTCTAATACCCTAGCATATAATTACATTATTCATTAGCAAGTAACTCAAGTGGGTGTAATTTAGTGTTTCCTTCCTGCCCCTTGAGCAAATACAACACAGAATAGTTAATCAATTTGATTCCAAGCTCTTAAAATCCACTGTCTCAATAAAATCTGATAGATTCACAGAAGGGCTCCACCCCAGCCTACCCTCAAGGATCAAGAAGGCTTACCCAACTTATTTATACATTCACCCACTCAAGGGGTGGAGGATGGCAGATAGACCATTCTTCCTTCATTTTCCAGTAAATTCAGCAGAAAGAAATTGCCCTGTAAGACTTACTTATCATCTGTTGCTCCTTTTGACTAACTCCACGTTTTGTGAGATGGGCTGATCATTCATGAGGTGCACTGCAAATGGGCACATCTGCCCTGATTCTCGCCTCAGACCTCCGGTTTCAACAAAAACAGTAACAAGGTTGCTTTGGTCTCAGCTTGGTACAGTCTGGGTAAGGCTCTGCACACCAACAAAAAAACCGAAGCCTTAAGTGTTTTACACAATCTCCCTATTAAAACATTGCTTATTTAGTAACAAATTACCTAATAAAATATTTAATTATTTAATAAATCTACTGCCATTGAAACACCTTTGCTCCATGCTGCCTAGCAGGGTTGATTTCCAGCGACAACACTGAAGAAACAGAACTAAGAAAGCTTTACAAGCAGAAGCCCATACTCTGAGGAGCACGGCGATCCGGGAAACTCGGCAATGGGAGGCCACGCCTTCCCGCTCACCGACACTCCTCACTCCTCACCTCCCGGTCCTCCCCAGCCTCCCCCTCAGCTGCCACTATTCCTGCGCTCGTCCAGGCTTTTTTCTCCCCTCTTCTCTTTTTTTTCTCCTTCTTCTACAAGGCTAGCGTGATAAAGCCAAGGAAGAGATAAACAAAAGAAGCCGGGTTTGGTTACTGCCTATAGGCTTGCCTCCCCTGAGGAGATAGCACGTTCCGAAACCGAGCCGGTCCTCGCCTGCCCAGAGGAAACTGTAATGGCACCTTCACTCTCCAACCAGCGCGATAGCAGATGAGGCCGCTTTCCCGCTGCCCTTGCTCTGATTGGCTGCTCAGCAGCAGAGGCGGAGACACGGCGGGAAAGCACCAACCGGAGGCGAGGGCAGCGCTGTGTAAGGGCTGTGAGGCTGAGGAGAGCACAAGATGGTGGTGATTGGCGCTGTGAGGCGCTTTGGTGAAAGAAAGACTCTCTTGTTCCTGGGAGCCAGGTGCCTAGCTTTGGTGAAGGGTGACACGTCAGTTGGTGTTCTCCAGATGAAGTATAATCTGTATGTTCTTCTTCTCAATACTAGATTTGTTTAGAGGTAGCTAATGTTAGCTTCAGAAGTAAAGTGTCAGTGCCCTCTTGAGGAATTGCCTTGCTTTATCTTACCTATATCTTTCCAATACTATGCAACGAACTTAACACCACAGTCAGTTTTTAAACTAGTAAAAAGGTGCTTTAACTGATGTCTTAACTGATTGTGATGAGTAAGTCCTGCCAGCTTTATTGATGCCAAATTGCCTGGCTGGCTTGCTGACTATTAGGCCACTTTTACCAGTTCTTAAACTGGGAAGTGACTAAGGTACAGAATCAGAGGATTGAGTATAAGCCTGGCAGGAGTTGACTCCGTTAAGCGAGTGCTGCATGGGAGAGAGAGTAATCCTCCCTGGGATGTAGAAGAGCTGCTCATGTTACCTGTTTGGCCTTCCGGCATTTTTGTTGCTTAGTCCCTCCTGGGATCTCCTTGTAGCAGCAGTGGCTTTCCTGCCCTCTCACTGTTGCTTCACATTGCTGCTGCCTTCTAGCAGAACTGGAATGCAACAAAAAGCTAGGAGAGGGAAACTTGAGATGGCCTGAAGAAGAAGGGAAATACCATGAAAGTGTGTTTTAACTTCTGATATATCTGTAGATAGTGAGGTGTAGGGTCGGGAGGGACAATGGGTTTGAGCTCTATCAGATCTCTGTGAGCCTGTTTCCACTTACTGGAAGAGGCTTCCAATTGTTATACAAGTTCTCTATAGTTTTCAGAGAGAACAGTTTCATCTAAGACTTGTACTACCTGCTTCTTTAAAGTAGCTTGATTACTAGTAGATTTAGGTACTCTTGCTGATGATAACTCTTACACTGTTAGGTTTTTTTCTCTGAACTGTAAGCATGTTAGTTTTTGTCAGTTGCATTGACTTATTTTTGTCATTCTGATGATGATTTTTATGCTCATTATTACATTAGCAGTTTTTTAAAATCTATTTTATGTACCCAAAAGTCTGGGATGGGTACTTCATGATTATGTTGGCTTTTTGCATCAATGTGTGATCTATAATGTTTTGGAGCCATCCCATAGTGTTTATTTAGTTAGGTTGGCTGGCCTGTGTGTTAAAAATCTTTCTGCATTTTGGAAAGTAATCTAATTTTCTGAATACCAGAAAGATAATCTTATTCCGTAAGAAATTTCACGGGATTTTTAATATTCTGCTCGTCCATGCCACAGCCATTTTTCTTCTGCAGTAGTGGTAAAATTCTCAGCACAGCTTAAAGAATTTTGGAAGAGCTGTCTTCGACAATGAGCTTTTTTTTCTTAAACTGTACAGCTTAAACACTCAATATTATATAGTACATGTTTCATGAAAACAGCATGTACTGAAGTGTGTATCTGTGTAGTAAAGCAACTCTAAATATGAACTGTTGCTTCTTACGATGGTATCAAGTGCTAATAAAATTTGAGATTAATTTTCATGAGACCTCAGGACACCTCCCTGTGCATGTAAAACTGTTCAGTTCTCAAACTTTTTCTTTCTGCAACCCCCACCCCATGTACATTTAAGTCACTCCATTTCCAAGAATATGTTATGGCCAAATTTTCCAGTTTTTTTTTGTAAATGTGAAGTGGATTGTACTAAAAGTATTTGAAAGCATGTGGAAACTTGATTGCAAATATTAAGTGGGTCTCAAGATACAGCTATTGCAGTTGACTGCTACAAATGTCTGGAATCTTACTGATAGGAAATCTGTAGCTGTGAGAAATGCAAGCTTTGTGGAAACTATTTTCTTCTTAGTAGACAGACTTTAAATCTGGGGAGGGGCGGTGTCACAGTTCTTAGCTTCTGACAGTTTTTCGTATTGAATACCAAGAGGTAGCTTTTTGCAAATTAATTCTAGGCGATAGATTTATCGGTGCTTATGTCTATTAAACATTTTCTGTACTTGCTGTGAAATCACTTATACATCTCTGAACTATATGCTTCTGTTTTTTCAGGTAATGCTTGACCTTTTAATCATTCAATTGTCTCTTTGCTTCTGCACTGATGCTGAACTGTCAGGCTTGGGGCCTTATACATTGCCTGCCGTTCAGCACATCATCCACATTTTTATAGAAACTGTTGAAATTGCATGATTCCTCTCACTTCACTTATGTGCTTGGCAGCAGTTCCTTCATGGGTATAGCTGTTGTTTTTCCTCTCTACTAAATGTTCTAGCTCTTGCAGTGTCAGTTCCTTTACCAGCCATCTGTCTTGCTGGCTCACTCACTATCTTAACAGCTCTCCTTCTCAGAGTAGATGCAAGTCCTAGTGAGTACACCATCAGCTGTTAATTTTTTATTCAGAAGCTTTTAAAACAATTGTTGCTGCACACAAATATTCTATATTTCAGTCCTCCCTATGCAGGCCTTGGCATTTATGGTTGCTTTCTTCAGCCTTCTCCTTTTTCTAGGTTCTTTCGCAACTTGTTTCTCTATCACCTCATTTATTTTCCTGAAATTCTTAGAGTAATTTTCTTCATTGGACAAACTAACTTGCTCCTGAATTCTGTCTGAAAAGTGCATGTCTGAATGCAAGGAAAATTCAGTCCAGTTCTGTTTGTTGTTTCCCGGTAACTCTATTCTTTTAAATCTGTGAAAGAGGCATTTAAATACTTTCAGATATTACATAAGTCAGGTAATATCAGTCTTATGTTTCTCAGGAGCTATCTTTTGTCAAGAAGTTAAGAGAATAACTTCTTTGTAGCAGTATCAGTGTTACAGATAGGATAGATTGTCTTGTAGCTCAGGGGCTGGCATACTGCTAAACAATCTAGCAGTCTTTTTGATGAAAAGTTCTCTTTGCTTGTAGGCTGGTCAGGCCTGGATGCAAAATTGCTTTATGAAGCCCCTAGTGTATAGTATCCGTTATTATAGTAGCAGTTTGTTTTATTTTCATACACTATACCTGCTTTATAATCTGCCAGTAGCTAAGGTTCATTTAGGTAGTGCCGAGAGCATTATAAACCACTACTTGGTGTTAGCACAGTTTTCAGGGGTAGAAATGAATCACACAGATAATAATTTCAATAAAGATAGAGACATACCAGATTTTTTTTTAATGTATGTTGATAAGCCTTTCTCAGACCCTCTGCTCCTTTCCTGGACAAATTCAAATATTGTTTATTGCTGGTGCCAATTAGTCAGCCAAGCTGACAGCTGTCCTCATGAAGATGACCCCAAGAGATTAAAACTCCTGGGACACTGATTTGTATGTTAGATATTACTGTTTGTCATCTTCTAAGGGTCTTTCGTATGTGTTGGTTCTTAAAGATAAAAAGACCTGAGTGTGCTTACAGTGGTAACTAATAATTAGTAAGCTGGATTTTATTTCCCCACTGTATTTATGGCCTCCAGGGTAAATTTAGACCTGTCATTTAATACATCTAGTGAGGGACTGTCTAGGCAAGGATGGTTTGTTTCCAAACTAAACCACTGCAGCTGAAACAGGTCTTCTCCCATTATGATGCTGTTATGCCAGTAAAGGTGTGTTCATAATCGATGGGTCTGTCCTGGGCTAGGAAGTTAAAGCTGTATTACTATAGTGGTAATAGAATTTATGCTAGTATAATAATTCTAGTGCTACAGAACAGCTTGTAGTCTTACTAAAAGTTACACAAAGTCTTTCTGGCATTGCCCAGGCCTTTTTTATACGGTCTTTGTGCACAGAAAGTGAAAACAGTCAAAACAGCAACATGGAAGAGAGTGAGAGTGTAAATTAATTTCTTTTCTGTCTTTTTCTCAGGCGAGTCAACTTCCTGTCCCCAACATGTGATTTCCAATAGAAAGGTGGCATAGTGCTAGTATTTGAGGCTGTAGAAGTTGACTCCAAAACCCTATTAAGTGAGGTTGTCAAGTGTGGTCATGACAAGCCTTATGATTAAGTATGACCATGAGAGGCAGATGAATTTGAAAATGTCCAGAAGTCTGCAGCTGTGAACTGGTAACTAATAAACTTTTCCTCTCATTAAGTGAAGCCGCAGATATCTTATGCTAAAAAAAGCAAGTAGTCAAACCCAGGAAAGCTGCAGACAGAAGCTGGTGAGCTATAACTTAGCTTCCCCTCCTTGTTACTAGGATGTACTCTGTACCCTAGGTTCAAACTAAGCATTCTCCCATTAATAAGGAGTGTCATCATTGTTAGGTGAACACGCTGCCTATGTTAATTTACTGTGCTGGAAATAACAAGTAAACTCCCTACAGAAGAATAAAACTATTCACCAGAATGTGATTGGAAGGGTATTTTAAGAGCAGACAAAATCCACTTACATGCTAGGCTAGAAAGAGCTAGCTGCTACTTAGCATCCTATTAACTAAAAGGAATCTCTCAATTAATTCCCTCTGGGGGAAAAAAAAAAAAATCATTAGGCCTCACAAGATTTCAAAATTGTGTACTTTAAATAATCTCAGTTACCAGAGAGAATTCCTGCTAACAAACCAGTCAAAATATGAACCAATATAGTTAAGGAAGTGTGAAGTGAATAAAAACTTAACTTTTTCATTAGATTAATAAAATCTCTCCATCACGGAAAATAAGAGAGGCTTTAGCTTCATCATAGTTTTTACATTGTATTCTAATTAAATACATTTGCATTTTATTAAAACTATCTGAATAACTCACACTTCCAGTTGCCAAGACATGCTCATCTGCAACATCCTAAAGTAATAGAAACATCACTGTGTAGAGCTTATTAATCTTTTTCATACTTTCTGAAACAAGGCAGGCTGTTCCATTTACTTAAAATGGGTTCACTGAGAAGTTAGATTAAGGAACTAATATTTCCATATTCTGTAAAAATGAATTATATGATATAACTTGTGTTGTGACACAAACATAAAGCCTCTATATAGGTAAGTTCTGAATGGAGAAATCTGGAGCTGGGCCCTGCAGCATTGTCGGAAGTAGCTCTTCAGAGGCAGATTATGAAATTAGAGCTGTAATCTCTGCTTGACATAGAGTTAATATGCAGCCTTTCCGGGGCTGAAGCTGTTTAATGGTTCTTCCATCTGTCAGGATTTTCCTAGCTTCTACGGGAAAGAAATACATACATTTGAAACTGAGATTGCATAGAGGAAAGCTTTCTTTGTGGGTATGTTATAGAAACCTTTCTAAGAACTGTAGGTAGCTGCTGGCAGACCACCAGGTGAAGGAGTGAATGGGTGTTATGGCAGTAGTTACTTACAATAACCAAACAAATTAAAAATCCTTTTTCCCCTCTTTGGTGTGACACTTGAGATTTGTTTGTGTGAGAGAAAATAGTGGGAAAAATAATAGTCAAAAGCATTAAGACCTGAGGAGAATGATTGACCTGAATGGAAGCCTATGTGGGGTTTTTTTTGTTTGCTTCTTTTAGGACTGGGCTTAGCTTTTTCTTTCTGAGAAAGTTTAGTGTGCAAAATCTGCAAGGTTCATGTATAAACTAAACTTGAAGGGGCTTGCCATTGTGAATAATGAAATCAAGCATCATATCAGCTGGCAGAGATGAACTCTTCATATTTGTTTTAAGTTATTGTGCAGACTGTCTCAGAAAGTCAAAACAGTGAACATATAAAGGAATACTTATTTCATGCTGACCTAGTGACCTGGTAAGGTAGAGTTCTGCACCTATAGATTGACTGTTATGTTCCATAGCCTTTTCTTGCAGGACCAAAACATGGACTAATGCAGTTAGATATGTGCATCAGCAGCCTTTGTGCTGTGTGTCAGAGAAACTTTCAGTAAAGGTTTCTATGTTCAATAAAGATTTAGCTGTGTCTGTACCTTTTCACCTCATGTACCTTGGATAAATTACTGTTTTGCTTTGGAAGACATGAAGAGGAGAATATTGGGCTAAAGCTGGAGGTTCTGAGAAGTGATCAGAAGGGTGGCTTTTAAAAAGTTGCAATTATGAATTTCTGTCACTCATGTTATTTGAAAATTAATAGTTTAACAAAGAAGCTGAAATGACAAATTCAGGGCCTTCTCTCCAGTGAATAAAAATAATTTTATACCCAAGATATGCCCATCCATTTACAGCAGTATACAATTGGAATTAGGTCTGTCAGTCAGTGGTAGCCAATTGCTCGAGCTTCATTTCCACTGTATGTTGTTCTTTCAAAGGAATGCTTATTATATAGCTGATACCCGGACAGCAACTAGAGTAATCTACATAATTGCACCTTATCAGGACAGGCTTTTTTCAGTAATTTTTCCACCTTTGGTGTGGGAGTAAGAAAAGTTTCCCCAGGACTAGGAACGATGAATTGCTGGTTTTAGATTACACAGTCATCTTTACTTTTGCATTGTCTTGCCATGTTTGAAGGGTACAGGCAGCTTAAAGTTAAAGCTCTATAGAGCTGTAAGTTTCATCATGAAAAAGTGATGGTATGTCCATCCTCTATGACTAGCAAGAATCCTCATCTCCAGTGTGTGCCAGCAAAATATGCATCCTGATGCTCAGGAATAAATTATGGGCACTAATTGTCAGGGTCTCTTCCTCCCTCTCTCCTCAAAGAAGCACTAAGGGATCCCACCATGGATTTTATCCTTCTTTTCTCTTACTCGTGGGGAGAAGAGAACACAAACTTCTCTCTACCCTCTGAATAGATTTACTTACATAACCCAGCCCACACAGAAATAATAAAATCAACAAGATTCTTATCTTGCTTCATTGGTCTCTGCCAGTTCTTTAGCTTGGATAAGAGACTCCTGTCTATGTTGTGTTTTCTAGACTCACTGCCTTTTCCTTCTGCTGGTAGGGTCATCAGTGGAGTTCAGCTTTGAGCTGGATGAAGCACTTTATAGAAAAAGCTGCAAAACTCTGACCATTCATCTGCATGGCAGTACTGATTTCACAGAACTAACTGTGCTGAGGAGTTGGGAGCTGATTAGTTTTTCTTCCAGTCCATGATATTTGAAGTGTTTCAGGGCACACTCACTATATTTTAATGTATCTTCACTTCACTTGTCATTTCTCAGACAGAATTTCTCATTGTTTTCAGTATCAGTGACAGACCGTTCTGCTTAGCAATATGGGAAGGGTGGAGTAGCCTGTATAGAAAGCTACAGCCCCTCAACTGATAGCTGCTCATTTTTTTTAAATAATATTATCTCTTCCCAGGCAGGGTTAAACTCTGCCTTTTCTCCATCCAGCAAATGCACAGAAAAGAAAGAAAATTAAGTTGCGCAACTTCCTGAGGCAAGCGATCATGAATCTTTCTGCTACCAGTTACCCTAAAGATGTCTATGGATTTTTACACCTTTTTCCTGACATGGTTTTGTCCATGTTTGAGTAAGTGAAGGAAGTGACTATTTTAACTCCTCTCTTGGCAGAGAGGAGATTAAAGCAAGACATCCTGCTTAAAAGTGAATAGCTTCTACTGTACTTGAAGCACTGTATAGGTGGGAAAGATCAAAAAAATAAAACCGGTATTGAAACAAAACTGTTAATCAAATGTTAATGTGTTCAGAAATTGTCAAGAGGGACAGATGGAATCCTGTGATTCTCTCTCTTCTCCTTGAGTCAGTTTTTAAAATATATTAAAAGCTCATGTACTTTTGAGTGGCATATATGGCTTGTCACTTTAGAGTTTATTTTTGCTATTGTTAATACTGAAATAGACTGTGCCTAAGTTACAGTAGTTGACAGAAGTCTTAAGTACCACAAAGAAAATACTTGTCTTGCATTTATGATCTCAGCATTCAGATTTAGGGACCTGTATGTGGTTAAACTTTGAAATTATGTAACAGTAATAGAATACTGTTCAAGTTGCTTTTTAGCAAGCAAGGGAGTGTGTGTGGGGAGTGTGATTGTACAGTAAACACTTAAACTTTTTCCGTAAGTGTATTCTTTAAGACAGCATTCAGCTACCCAGAACAGTGCCTAGGACACGCTCTCTGCAGTTTGCACTGAACTCATAGTGAATCTTGTGGTATTTTTCCCATGAGACAGTGATATAAGTCTAAGCCTTGATGTACTTCATATTTAAATCAGAACTTCTCAGCTTATGTTGTCTAATTGGAACCCATTCCCTGGTAACATATTTCTGGAGTAAATATCCCCTTGATTATCTGAAGAATATGCATTTTGAATGATCTTAAAACTGAACAGAGTTGTTAAATCTTGTTCTAATTCTGTAGTTGAGCTGTGTCATAGGTCACACGCTAGTTTCCAGAGTGTTAACAAAGGGCACCTTTAAGAATCATTTCCTGTATTTTTAGGATGCCAATTTGATGTTTATCCGCTCTGTGTTTGCGGTGCTGAAATTTTAATGCACTTCCAAAGCAAAGATACCACACCATGTCACCAGAGCTGCTCTCTACCTGGAAATATAAACAAGAATAGTCCCTATCAGCAGGTATAAAGCTAAGTGGACAGGTAGAGGCTAAACTTCTTATGACTGGAATATTGGTTGTGCACAGATGACTCTTATAATGTTTGAGACATCTTGGGTCCAAATCTAAAGAAGACTGTATAACCGTCTTAAACTGAAAGAAATTCTGGCTGTTTCAGAAATTTGAAAGAATTTGGTCCTGTTTCATATGGAATACCTAAGATGGCTGTATTTGCAAATTTTGTCAAGTTGCATTTTCTGAGGACAAGTTGCATTTTCTGAGGACAAGTAGCAAAAGGTTTAACAAAAAAAAAAAACCTTGTAACTTTTTTATAGCAGCCTCAGACCAGTCTCAAAAAAAGCAAAAAAGAAACCTGAAGAATGACAGAGTCTAAGTTATTTTGTGCAGTTCTCACAAAAAGGTGCTAGTCCAGGCACATCATCTATGCTATCTGTAGAATAGCAGGTGAGTGAAGAATACAAAGTAGCATTTAACCTGAAGCCTAGTAGGCCAGCAGCCAGAGGGAATAAGCATCACACACAGACAGAACAGCAGGCATGCTGCCCAGCCATCCGCTCCCATTGAGGAGACTGGGGTCAGCTCACACACAGAGTGCTTTCTTTCTGTTCTTTAAATATACTTGTTAAACCTGAGACTTGTAGCACAAGATTCAAGATGGAAATTTCTCAGTCTCCCTCACCTTCACTAAGATTTTCAATAATCATGAAGTTGCTTGCTCCTGCTTTGACTTAAGAGGATGTTTTCTGGTCACTTCGTTAAGGTATGGCAGCATTTTGCCTGCTTTTAGAGTAAAAGCTGAGTGACCCTGACAGTGTAGTCATCAAAGGGCAGTATTTGCATGACTAAGTCAGGAATCACCAAAATCTGGTAACTTCCTAGTGGATGAACACAACCTTATGTGCAGGGCTTGCCCTCTATCCCATATTTCTCTTCTTATCCCCATCCCAAGCATTAGAAGCAAAGTTGAGTAGAACTTAGTCAAGAAGGAAAATCTTGTATTCATTGCAATTCTACATAGATGCTGTCCCCAAACTATACGTTTCTCAGAAACTAGTTGTTCAAGACAAAATAAAATGAAAGTGAATATTTCTGCACAAATCTTTGTCAGCATTGTATTGTCAGCTCAAATTATGGACTGTTCCTTTTTACAACAATGGCACAATTCAACTGTAGTCTAACGTTTTCCCAGATTTTACAGTGAGTTTGACCTGCAATACATAAAAGTATATGATTATACCAGTCATGCTTGGAGAGCAGCTACAATTTTCTTCTGTTTATTCCTGAGCGATGCAGAGAATTTACTAAAAATGCTTAAAACCTGTAGATAAATATTCACAAGTTAGGAGCTATACCTTCAAAAATTACTGAGAATATTACTTGCTACTTGAAGCAAGTCACTGGGATTACTCCTTTTAAGTTAGCAGGCCCTCTCTTGTAAGAGGAAGCAGTTCAGTAACTGCTTATTGCAATGTGCATTAAAATATCTTCTTTGAAGGGTAGACTTGGGAGTATCATACTAACAATTCAAAGACATTTATGGGGATAAGTAAAATATAGTTATATTTAATGCCAAGCATTGCTAGAATTCAAGCAGAAAATTGGCATAAAATTATTTTTTCTTTTTTTTAGAGTTGTAGAAAATACGGAGACCATCTTGGCCACAATCCAGGGAATAGAACAGCGTATTGGATTTTTTTTTGGTAATACAGGGTACTTTGGTTCTCCCTCATAAAGGTATGTGTCTTGTCACTCTCCCTCATACAGATAGCAGTAAAAATGCACTAGTCTCTCCTTTTCAATAGCACGTGTTGATTTTTAACTACAGTGGTTTTGTACAGATTGTGCTTATAAGGATTTTTTTAATCTTTAAAAAAAACCACCCGTACTGCCTTGCTATATAGTGTGATCATAACAGTGGCTCTAATGTTAAAAATATTTCCAGATCAGTTTTTTGTGCAAGTCTTTTTGAAAAATAGACTTCTACTTAAGTGTAATGGAAACATTTCCATGACTTCAGCAGTCTACTATAGAAGTTAAAATAAACATTTCCATGGAGATTGCAACTCGAGATTTACTGTACTGTGCTGAATGCATGATAACTGGACAGGGAAAGTTGCAGTGGATCCTACATCAGAAAAATATTGATTGTTTATTGCCCAAGCTGACGTGTAAGTAATTAGCATAAATGTTCTATTTGCACTAGCCTTTAGCGTAAACAATTTCCTGGTAACAGAAGTGTCCTTTTTAAAATATTTGGGGAAGACCAGATCGTTGGCTTTATTAAAAGCATGCTGCACTAGTTTCATTAGCACAAAGCAGCTTTGTCTTTGTCCTAACTGACCGGGTGAAAATATGTATGTGGCAGCAAGAACAGAGTCTCGGTTTATGAATTATGGCAATGGAGGGGTGTGGTCAGAGCATGCTGCTTAGCTCTTCTGATATTTTAGTGGCTTCTCAAGGGCTGTTGCAAGCAGCAGCAACTGAAAATATACAACTGAAATGTCCACAGTGCCCTTCTGGTATTAAGCCTCTTTCATTCCTACCCAAAAATGAAAGCCTGTTTTAAGGTTTAACAGTGTCCTTTTAAATTAGAAGCAAACTGCCACAGTGAGATATTCAGACTGGGTTAGGCAGTGTATGCTATGGTTACCATCACTAAACAGAGCTCGATCTGTTAAGATCAAAATGGTTGACTTGTCACTCTATAGTAATTGTTCCCTGTGGAAAAAATTCAATAGCATAGCTTAAATCACACATAGCTGATCACGTGCTCTGAGGCTTCTGTGGTGCTGAGACTAAAAGGCAGAGGTAGGGAGGAGCTGTGTCAGGAAATCTTTTAATTCTGCTGGCCAGGGGGAAGCTTGCCTTGCATGCAGTCATATGCACAAATTGATTTTTAATTTTACAGTAATGCACTTTTATAATTGTTAACTCAATTCCTAAAACGCTGCTTTTAAGGGCCTGATGTTATGCCCCTGCATGTCCAAGGTGCCCATTGGAAGGAGAGTTTTTGGATGTGCAATGACTGTGAGATGGTACCCAATCTGTTCAACTTCTTTTGTTTAGAGCACAAAAACTGTTAAACTGCAGCCTATATAAGACAAATTGAATATGTGCTATCCTGGAAATGAATTATATACATGAACCTTAAAGTCATTAGTGCAAAAAAAAGTCAAGTCAATGAAATACGAAAAGTACTAGGTTTTATCCAGACTGGAGAATCTTTAATAACATGGGAACTGATGTGAGTCATATCAACTTGCTTTTAAACACCTGCCTTACTGATCCCAGTAATTGCCTTTCTGGCTCTTTTGCTGGTTTAATACATGATATAGTAACATGGGGAGTGGGGGATGCCTTATACACCAAGAAATTCTTTCTAGATACAGGGCAGAAGTGTTAATAGTATGCTAATTAGACTGCATTTAGTTTTCTAAAGGAAGTGATTTTTTTTAATCTTAGTTTGGTTCTTCAGTTTCTTGTCAAAATCAGCATAGAAACTGTGCAAGTTCCCAGTCTGGCTGCATGCAGTCTCCTCAGTTAAACTTTTCTCACTATCTAGACCCAAGAAAAGTGCTGAGTTTCTGTTCTGCTAACCTTCCCCTTCCCATGCCACTCTGAGAAATTGTAAGTCAACCTGTATTACCAACAGGAAAAAAAACCCACCAGTTGCAGCCTACTCTATCTAGGGTAAAACGTACCGTCCTTTGATAGCTAAGGAATACTCACCAATCCTTTGACAACAGAAGCTACTACACATACAAGCAGTTAAGAACACTTGCTGCTTGATTATGCATGTTTAATATGCTTGCTCAATTCCCTATTCACCACCCAGCACTAAGAGGAAGTGAAGCATCAGGCATAGCAGCACAATGCTTGGCTGTAAATGACTTCATGTAGGATGTAACTTGTCATTTGGCCTGAAATACAGTGGAATTTTTCCCTCCCTTTTCTGACACCTATTCACAGAAACACTGTGTATGCTAGTCTGCCTCTAACCTTCTGCTGCTTGTCCTAGCTCTTTGGTGGGGCTAGTAATCCATACAGAAATAAGTAAGAAATTATTGCTATGCAAAATCTACACAAGCACTACAGCTAAGGAGGGTACTCAAGGAAACCATTTTGCAGTCTTGATTGTAGCAGTACCTCCTTACCTGTACGACGAACACTGCCTTTATCTTTTCCACTGCTGAACCATGAGAATAGGAACATGATTCCAAGAGCAAATTAATCTATTTAAGTGGGGTTTTTCCCTACATATAACTAAGCACAGATATTTGCATTTAACCAGCCGTCCCTCTCTTCTCTTCCCTTCCCCACTCCCCGGAAATTAAAATAATGAAACTACTTAAAAGGCATATGCACTGCACCGCTTTGTTCCCCGTGGTCCACCTCGCGGTGCTCGCTCCCTGCCAGACAACTCGCGTCTCCATCAGCCGCCGGGTCTCCGGCCGGCAAAAGCCCCTCGAGCCGGGCCCCGCAGGCGGCTCAGAGCAGCGGGGCGGGCGGGGATGCAATGCGGATGGGCGGGGAGGGAGAGGCTTTACCTGCCGCGTTCCCCCGCGGAGCCAGAGGCGCCTGGAGCTGCTGCATCCACGCCGGGGCGCGGCGGGCGCTCAGAGTGCCTGGCGGAGACGGCTGAGCGCCGGAGCCATCGCCGCGCCGGGGAGCGGTGGGAAGGGAGAGCCGCCGGAGCCTCCGTACGCCGGGGGGAGACTCAGCACCTGGGCGCTGAACAGCTCCACGGAGCGCCACAGGCGGGGCAGGCGCCGCGCTCCCCGCCCCTGGGCGCGGGAGGGCCGCGCCGCCGCCCGCCTCCCGCCTCGCTGCACGGCGCTGCGGCCGCCCCGCCCCGCCCCGCTCCGCCCCGCTCCGCTCCGCTGCCGCCGCGGGCGGGGACCCGGCCCGCGGGCGGCGGCCGAGCAGCGAGGGCGGGAATGACCACACTTCCCAGCCGCCCCCGCGGCGGCAGGGAGACGGCTTTGCTCCCGGGGGCAGCCGGGAGTTGTAGTCCTGTCGCTTGCGGAGCGCTGAGAGCACCGGCGTCAGGGGCTCGGTTGGGCGGTGCCGGGCGCCGGGAGGCGAGGGCGGGGGCTGGCTCCCGGCCCGCTTGGGAGCCGGCGGCCTCGCGCCTCTGCCCCGGGGCGGGCCCGCGCGCGCACGGGGGAGAGAGGCGCTCGCGCCTGCGGCCTCAGGGCGGGGCGCGCGGTCGAGCCACGGGTTCATCCGCTCCCCCGGAGCGGCGGAGCTCCCGCCTCCCGCCTGGCGCCTCGCGGTGCCGAGGGTGCCCCTCGCTGGCGTGTCGTCAGTGGGTCGCCGCGCTTTTTGTGGAGGCTTCTCAGAATGTTCGACCGTGGTGTTCTTTGTTCGTTTGCCTTTTTTTTTTTTTTCCACGCCCCTCCACCCCTCTTTTTTAATCAAAAGTCTGGGATCCTACAGATCTTCCGCAGTGTTAGGGGCTTTTTTAGGGGAGAAAAAAATAGTGATATTATAGTTCTTAGGGTCTTCGAGAAAGTCCTGAAAGCTGTGCTGCCTCCCTCCTGCCCACCAAGATTCAGAAGTTGGAAGATACATGTAAGCAGCTAAACAGAGTCAGGACTCTGCCTTCCTAATCAAAAGCAAAGCACTACGAAAAATGTAGCAAAAAATACTGTAACCCAGTTGCAGGTGGCTTTCAGAAAGGCATCTGTAATACAAATGTTTATATAGGGCTCTTTGGATAGTTATGCAGCATTTTATCAAGCAGGGTGTCTTAAGTAGTTAACTTACAAATGAGCTGATAAGGTATTTCCAAAGAGATTCTCTATTTACTTGCTCATCAAAAGAAAAAGTCATTACTCAGTGTAGTTTTAATTAGAAGTTAATTTACACTTTTGGCAATGACCACAATAGAAGAATCTTTCGAGAGCTGTTTAAAAAAAAAGTTAAGGTTAACGAGTTAATTTAGAAGTTTGAGCACGAGCCCACCTCTCACCCTGAATTAAGTGGTGTTGAAAGGTGCTGCAGGCTCGCATGTGGAATCCCGTGTGTTAGGGTTGCATGCATGCCCCCGCTATTGCTGCTTTGAAACCCTGATGTCCAACCATCACCCTCATCTAGGAGAAGGTTTCTAGCAACGGTACTGCAAGCTAGCAAGCAATATGACAGAAAGCTGGGACAACCAAATTAAACTAAGCAGTATGTTTTATTTACACTATGTTAGCAAAACCTTCCTTTGGGTTGTCTTCATCCCTGTGTGGTTTATTCTAAACTAGTGATGCAGAAGAAGTTAGGTTTACCGCTTCTTTTTTTCAATGGGTAGATATTATAACGATTTCTCATCCCCTTTCAGATGCTTTCTTGGATAATTCTTAAATGGAACAGGTTTCCTTGATAGTAACTGGATCAAGCAGCCATGCCCTACTGAGCAAGTTCACTTCTGCAGCTATCCTAAAAAGATGAGAAGTTAACACTGACTGATATTACATGTTGCATAGCGATTCTTGGATTTAAAGTACTGTCAGATTTGTGTTGTAATGGATGCCTGCTCTGATACTACATTATGTGCCACCAGCATACTGACTTGATCATAGCATAAGTAAAGTCTGTGGAATACATATAACTGTTTGATAATTATTCTAATCTTTGCCACATAATCACTACTAAATTACGTCCTGAAGTACCTTCCCAAGTGTTTTCACAAGACTCACTTAGATCAGAATTATGTATTCTCAGTTCCCTACCTGAACTTTTCAGCATTATACAGTTATAGCAAAGTATAGTAAATAAGTTTAAAACTGTATTTACTTTATTACAACTTTTATTTGACTGAAGTAAATTGTAGATGTGGAAAATATTTATGGAACTATAAGGCAAATGCTTCATTTTGAGTAATGACTCTTGAGATTGTTAAAAATGAATTCCTGGTGTAGTAAAGAACAAATTGTGAAAAACAATTTCTTCCTTTTTTTGTTTCCTTCATGT
Source organism: Haliaeetus albicilla (assembly GCF_947461875.1). Classification (NCBI taxonomy): domain Eukaryota; kingdom Metazoa; phylum Chordata; class Aves; order Accipitriformes; family Accipitridae; genus Haliaeetus; species Haliaeetus albicilla. The sequence continues at coordinate 20,442,930 of NC_091492.1, read as the reverse complement.
TCAAGTAACAACAGAATGTACTTCCTCAAAGCTGGGGCTTTGGTGTGCTATTTGAGCTCCCTCTCTGGGAGGCACATGCTGTATCTGAGACAGTAGGAAACTGGCACTGATAAAAAGCCTAGCTGAGGTAAACAGTATAGTTGAGGAAAACCTTCAGTAGTATATGCAGCTGTAGGGCACTCCCAAATTATAAGACCCCAAATAAGCAAACCTTTTGGTGCTAATGTGGAAGAGTCCACCACAACTCCCTGCTCTTTGTTTCCCCACCCCGTTAATCTTAATGAAGCCAAGTTTGTTCTTTTGTTAGCTGAAAGGGTCCTACTAAAGCAGTAACCATTTTCTGCTTTGCAAAGCAGAAAAGTTGAGATAGAGACACATCCAAAATACTTTCAAAATAGTTGTGAATAATTTGAATATATTGATTCAAACAGTAACACAGTTCAGATTATCTTTCAATTAAAGGATTTAGTGACTAAAGCTATTTTATACAAGTTGCAGGTAACTTAGTTAATCCAAACCTCAGATCTCACATTTTTCCTACCTTCCTCTTCTCTTTCATACCCCCAGTTCTGAACTATAACTTTTTGGGCACCAAAATAGAAGAAGAAACATCAATTTGCTTCCATACTCACATAGAAATTCCTGAGAACTACCTTTGAAACTGGAGTTAGGTCTGCCTAGGTTAAGTTTGTTACAGCTACGTGTGGTTCCAGACAGAAGTAGAAGTGGAATATCTTTATCAAATTAAATACAAAAAGGTCTTTAAGATCTTACACAGGCAGTCGTCAGCCATTCAAGTACAGCTGAATAACTGGATTCATGGATCCTGGTTTCCGCTAACAGCAGCTGTAGTGTGCTGTTGTCAGCAGCAACCAGTCTGCTTACTCTGCAGACAGTGACTCCCATTTTCCTGCACACATAAAACAGATTCAGGGAAACCCAGGTAGAAGATTAGATTTCTTTCCAATTTCAATGAAATTCCTGTGTTTATCTCAGCAGCTCATCTATCTGATGAAGGAAAGCAAGAAAAGATTACTAATGTTATTTTCTACAGATACATCAATGTGTTGCTGCTTCTCAGTTTGTTGTACATCCAAACTCTTATTGATGCCCTTAGTAAACATTTAATTAGACATACTGAAGGATCACTGATCATTCTGTCTAAGGACTGCCCAATTATGCTTCCAAACGTTTTCTCTTATTAAGTGAAAGAACAGCAGATGTCGTGATTCATCCTCACAACCTCCATTTTCTCATCCTTGGTAAATTATAACCATACAGGGTCAACGCTTTCTTTGCCTTTGTCGTGGTTTAACCCCAGCCAGCAACTAAGCACCACGCAGCCGCTCACTCACTCCCCCCACACAGTGGGATGGGGGAGAAAATCAGGAAAAGAAGTAAAACTCCTGGGTTGAGATAAGAACGATTTAATAGAACAGAAAAGAAGAGACTAATAATGATAATGATAACACTAATAAAATGAAAACAGTAGTAATAAAAGGATTGAAATGTACAAATGATGTGCAGGGCAATTGCTCACCACCCGCCGACCGACACCCAGCCAGTCCCCAAGCAGCGAATCCCTGCCCCCCACTTCCCAGTTCCTAAACTAGATGGGACGTCACATGGTATGGAATACACTGTTGGCCAGTTTGGGTCAGGTGCCCTGGCTGGGCATGAGAAGCTGAAAAATCCTTGACTGTAGTCTAAACACTACTGAGCAACAACTGAAAACATCAGTGTTATCAACATTCTTCACATACTGAACTCAAAACATAGCACTGTACCAGCTACTAGGAAGACAGCTAACTACATCCCAGCTGAAACCAGGACAGCCTTGCAAAGAAATAAACTGACAAATTAAAATAAAGGAAGAAGAATTTCTGTCTAGTTGATAACAGAATAGAAAAGCAGAGATTGTGCCAAATGGTGTAGCTAAAATAAATGGCACAGCCATATACAGTAAGAGCCTCATATAATTGAAAGGATATATAAAAGAATAAATTCAAGGCATTTACTCAAAAACGCAAGGACCGTTTTAAAACATCCTGCCCTTAAGTAGTCACTATCTAAATATGTTTTTGAAATTATTTTTAGACCTTCCAGTTCACATAGAGAGTACTGAAAACTGATTTGAGATGTCCTGCACAACTCTTTCATGATTCTGCCATTTGAAGTTAAATGTTTTATCAGTAAGAGATACCATGGCACAGTATTCTATGCATGTAGTTGTAATGGCTTGTTTATTACTGTTCAAGCGTAGATATCAAATACACAGAAAAACTAGGCTGAACTGAGAAAGCAGTTGATTTTAGAATATCAGTTAACAAGCCAGTAGCAAAAAAGCATAAAATAGTTGTAGATCTGCAAGATTTCAGAGTTATGAAAGCGGAAATGTCAGACAATAATGCTAAAAGGCATTAATTAGACAGTCCAAGCTTTTCCGGTAATTCTCAAAGATTTGGGGAATCCAAGAGGATGATCAAGTTGGCTTCATAGAAGGTGACTACAGCTGTCGTGTTAACAGAAATGAAATGGAGCACAATGCAGTACCTCTAATAGTGCTGTATTGTTGGAAAGCAGTCAGGTAAGGGAAGTAAAGTAGAGGATGAAAGAAGCAGAGAGAGCAAGGTAGAGTGAAGACTAAGGCAATGGTGTAGGTGTTGGAATTGTTGCCTGCAAGTTCTGTTCTGTCACTGCTATGAAAAGATAATTTTAGTTATAATACGATTTAGTTGTATACTTTAATTTATTAGTATCCACAGTGGGAAATTAATTTTTCCAGTCTAACTTTAGGCCATGGCTTCTGACATCCTCACTGTGGAGCCTACACGAAGAGTCAACAACTTGAGTCAGGAATACTTTTTTGTAAGAAAGAAAAACCTATGCCTCATTCATCATAAGACAGCTGTCCTTTGTGTAAAGAAAAGAGAACTGATTATACTAACTGTCCTGCTGTCAGCAAGGAAGAATAAGAGGTCTCATAATCACTGAACTATATCTGAAGCTATTAGGAAGTAAAAGTTGATCAAGACAATAAAGTTGGGTTGGTTTTCCATTATAGTGTTGTATTGATAGAGAAAAATACTTTACTGGCAAGGTCCCCAAAAAGCAAGTTTGATTAATTTGCTGCTGCACCTTTAGTTTAACTTCTTTAGTGGAGTGGCATTTCAAGTCTCAATTTCTGAAAGGCAGGCAAACATGGCATGGCCCTATAATCAAGTTTAGTGAAAGGTATGTGCTAGTTAAACACCAAATCCTTAAAAATAAAAATATGATTTAATTCAGCTTCCTAAATATACAGTCAAAATAATGCCCATAAACCCTGGCTTTCAATATTACTTGGATTTGCATGACAAGAGAGTAGCAATTGCTTCTAAATTCAGCTTACCATCAAGAACTGAAGGCCTGTAGTGTACAAAACCACTATTGCAGCCTTATAAAGCTGATTTTAAATCAGTTATTGGACCATACAACCAGAAGGCAAATTACCATAGATTAAGACATGAAGACATCTAGTACTTGACAGTTAGGATTCTCATTTGGTATTTATGGTACATGAAGTTAGCTTGAGGCTGCCCATAATTTATGGAGAGAATTTTTTATTGGTATGGATGAGAATTATCTTTCTTTAGCAGGGAAAAAAAAATGCAATACTTATAATCTAAGAACATTTTTGACCATGACAGTGTAAAGGGGAAAAAAAACCCAAAAAACCCCCAAATCTCTCAGTGTTGTTATTGGGTGCAGCCCAACAAAGCTTTCTTCAGGCCACCACCAGAAACTTCATTTTAATCACTTTTATGCTCTTAACTACAAGCTTTTTTAGCAAAAAGCAGTATGTTGTTGGAATGTTTCATTAATATAAATTGCAGTCAAATCAATTATATAGAGCAGATTGCATTTAGAAAATGCTGAGAGTTAAAAATAGCATCATTAAAGCAACTTTGTTGTACTTTTTTTTCTCTTAACATTTCTCTCAACTCTCAGAGTTTATATTCAAGACAACAGTATCACACTTAATTTAGTTAGCTATGGTCAAATACCTAGTGCTAAAAATTTTACTAAGTTCAAAATCATAAGAGGTTTTGTTACCTCTTAAGAGGGGACCAGGGTGGGTGATTTATCCAGTATCTGGGTGATATCTTTAGGGAACAAGATGTTTTGAGGTTTCTAGGTTGTTTTTTACCTCATCAGCATTGGAAAGCAGCCTGAAGTCTCCCTCCCCCCCTCTTTTAATCTTTATTTCTCTTATTTGTTCATTAGAAATCTAAGCAATCTCATTCTAAAGCCCAACTGACAAATGTCTTGAGAACTTTCTAGATCTTAGTGGAAAAACAGGTAAAAGTGAAGGATTAAAATTAGAGAGTAACTGCAGGAAAATACATAAGCTTAGGTCGAGGGCACACAATCCATTATTGTGTTCCTTGGTAGGGTGTACAAAAGACAGCGAAGGAGGAGTCAAATGTTTATTTTCAGCTTCAGATCTTTTTGTTACTCAGCAAATTGAACAATTATGGTTGGATTTGTCAATTTTTAAGCAGTGTACTTATCAAGACTAGTAGACTATGCTTTAGATTTCTGAAAGAATGGGTATCCTTTTTCAAGTCCTATTGGCCAAGATAATTGTAGCATCCAAGTGAGCAACAGAAGATGAAGATAGCTATTAGACTTGTCCTAATAATTAGAAACAGCAGGGCATCTCATGCTCTTGTCCTGTGAACAGTTTTAATGAAATGTAATAGATACTACAAACCTGGTTTCACTGGATAAATAAAAATGGCTCAGATTTTTGATCCTCCTGTTCAGAGCTGTACAGTCATCTGTATTCCTTCTTGTTCACTGTCCATCCTTGGGAATGCAGACAGATTCCTTCATTATTGGATTTATAGAACATATAAAGGTCCCCAGTAAAGGGGGCAATTACCCTTGATTTAAAAAAAAAAACCCAAACCAAAATCAGCACATGCCCAGTGCATGTAATACTCTTTTAGCTCAGTTACTAAATTTAAGGATTTTTCTGATTAGTCCTTTGTACATTTGCGTGATTACTAGTTTATGTTGATTTTTTGAAACGCTTGTCCCTTCTTGATTTGGGGGTTTGTCATTTAATCAGAATTTAAATTAGTATCAAGTAGTAGGTGTAATCTCCTAACTTAATTTTTGGCAGTTCTCTCCCCTTGCAAGTTTTGAGGATTATAGCTATTTCAAGATAATAGGCTACCTTCTTCTTTTTAGGACTCAAATTTTATTGATTATTTCCCTTTACTTTTCGTGTTTGAGTTTCCCTTGTGGAGGGAAGGGGTATGCACAGCTTCTGTTTAAAGCTTGAGAAAATAACATTAAAGCAATAATTTGTCAGCAAATCTAAATTTGTCCTTGTGTTTGGCTTTAAAGCTCTCCAAATCATGCTTAATATTTATTTTTCTGGATCGCCCAGTGGTGGGATAACTTATATGTGCCTACAGATCTATCACTCAACACTTAGGATGTATACTTTAATAACTTGGAAATTTAAGTGACTCTAGAGAAAGCGGAAAATTCAGGTATAAAACAAAGATGTGATTTTTTATTTTTTTTTTTAATGAATGAATGAAGGGTATTAACAGGTCAGATATTTTAATGTAAAGTAGGAGCTCTGTGGCTTTTTATGCCTGCTGAGAAATTGTTCTGAATTCTTTGAACATGATGGATTTGTGAGTTAGATTGTTACTTTCAATATTTTGGAAAAGTTTATTTTTATAGATGTTAAAATAGGTATCAAGGAACACACTTCACTGCCAGCCATCAGTAAAAAGCTCCTTGTTTTGGAATACATTACCAGCTTCTGTCTGTGAGATGTTTAAAATACTCTTCTGGGTAATCACGTAAATGATGGGTTGCCACAGAAATAGTGAGTGTTCATTCTGCGATGATTTCCTTAAGTGGTTCAGCAAAATCTCCATTAAAAACCTTCATGAAAGGTTACTCACTTTCAAGAAGCTAGTGACAAGGCATGATTTAATTAAAAATTGCTTTTATGATTTTCTAAATTCTGCCCAGATGTTTTACTTAAGATGACATCGTAGAGATAAAATGTTTAAAATGTCCCAAAGTTCAATATAATTCATGTCTTAGAACATGAGTAACTACATAGGAAGCTTTTCAGTTATACTGGATGAATGACCAATTTTATAAAGGGTTTTTGATAGTGCCAACATTAGAGAACAATATGAAAGACATTTGGACTCCAAAAGATGTTTGGCTTTTGCTCAGACAAATGAAAAATATTAAGATTTAGTTTGTGACTTGTCACTGAAACCATTCCAAATGAGTGGCCCTTCCCTGTAAACTGAGATTAAGGGATAACTTCTACCTCACTTCATGTCTTCCCAAAGTCTCTGTAGCACTTTACTTCTTTGGGTTTTTTTGGAACTGTGTAGCAGATAATTTTGTGCAGCAGTACTGCTTTTGAGAGAAAGAGAAGAAAAGGAAGACAGGCAGATAGGAGAGGAAGGACAAACAGTTCTGCATTTGATACACAGTGCCATCCATGCTGGATAGATGTAAGTTATTATTTGAAACACAGAGGAGGAAAAAACATTATTTAAATAACTTATCATAAATTAGGCAAAATGACCACGGATACAGAAATACTTCAAGCGGAAAAAATGGTTCCTGAATAAAACCTTAACAATGATTGTATCACAAGAGATTTGTCTGTCAGAGAAGAAACACAATGTGAGCATGCTATGCAAATACTGTGTAAACATGAGATCCAAAGAGAATATCCTAAGATTTTACAGACAACTTTTAAAAGTACCAAGGAGAAGTTTTAATCTGCCACTAGCCTTTAGAAGGGCAAATATCTAATACCGTTGAACTGAACTAATCCATAGAATAACAGGGAAGTCATTATCACTGAAATGTAATTTTTCCATCAGATATCACTAGTGCTCTAATGCTAACAAAGGCCTAAAATTCAGTCTGAATACTTATTTTCAGATTTTGCATCTTTTCACCTCTGAGAACTGCTTTTATTTGAATGCCTACAAAAGTTTTACTAGTGTACCTAAAAATGGACCTAGAGCTAAACGTACAGTTGTAATTTCAGAATTTTGGATCCTTTAATTCTTGGGGTTCCTGGTGCAACTTTTTTATGGTGGACGATTCTGATCATTCTCTAAAAATGTTATCTTTTTAATGAGTCAGGCTGGATCACTTCTAGAATACTAGCTCTCTAGGCTTGACTTCAGGAACACAAACTGGAAAATATTGGCTGGAGTCTATAGTTAATATTTCAGAGGTCCAGTTAAATTGTTTTATATAGTTGGATGTTTGTCATGTTGTCAAGGAACAGCACTAGTTAAAATGTGCAGCATCTTGTATATTTGAATCTTCTTGTTTCTGGTTCTTGCTGTTCCTAGGAAGGTGTGTACCTTTTATCAGATGTGATCTTTTATTGGAATTCCACTTTCTAATGCAACCAGATAATTTCTTACCCTGCGGACAAAATGACTTGACCTTCTTCTGGGCCCAAAACATGTTTAATAGCAGTAAAGACTGATAAGCTGAACTTGCCCTTGGTGTTGTGACAAATACTTCACAGAATTCATAAACTCCAAAATGTTTTGTTGCTTTTTCTCCAAGTTCAAATTGTGTTAATAAGGTCCAGCCAGTCAAACAAAGCTGTAGAAGATTTGAACATCATCCTTCACAAGGAAAAGTCAGTAAGCTAAATGAGGGATGCTGGGAAATGTTTGTATTGCTTTCTCCTTTAAAAAAAACCCAACAACCAAAAAACCCAAATGAATTTAATTTCTGGGTGACTACCTTTGGCAATGTCTCCTATATCTCACATTAAGCTTAATAATAAGAGGATTATTGATTGTGTATGGTAGCAGCTTCCAGTTTCCACATTAGCACTAAGAGGAAATTAGATGATCTATAAGTAAATATTGTAAGCGTAAAAACTGTGCTGAAGCCTTTCATTATTCATTTGAATTGGATGGTTTGGTTTTTAGAAGACAACTTCATTGATGTTATGGGTGGTTTTACTGTTCTGTTGATGGTTTTATTTATGTTGGAGTATAAAGCCACTCACGTTACTTTTTAATACAAGAACATGAAAATATCATCCTTCATTTTGTGAGCTGTTTGGGAAACGAAAGCCGAGTATTTGCCACTTTCATAACCCTTCAAAACTATTAAGTTTGTGCAAGATTTAATTAGTTAAGCCTTATTAGGTAATAAAATAATTTTACTTAACATATTTGAAAGGCCAGACCGTTAATTTAGATACCTAAGCATAGATCAAGCTGCCTACATTTGGACATCCAAAAAGGGAAATTTCAGAATCCTTTCTAATTCAAATTAGTTTAATATTGAATAATTGCCATAAACAGTTTGCCTTATTAGGTTCTAGTAAAAAATTAACTTTGATTCTCAGATTAATTTTGAATAACAGATTATTTCAAGAAAATTTGATCTGAGCATAGATTGTTAACTAGTACAGGGAGAGGGGAAAGGATTAAGCTAATTAAAACAGGATTCATTAAGTATTAGTCCATACTGAAGCCATATGCTGTCTATCTAGTAAAAAAATTGCTGTAATAAAAAGTTAGGAAAAAGTTTAATGAGATTCATGAAACAGACGTCATTATCTGCTAAAACAGAAACCTCTGAGAAAATAATATCAGAGAGATGAGACATAATTAACACATCACGTAATGAAGCAAATCACAAGATCAGACCAAAGTCCAGAATCAAGCAGCTTCTCTATTTCCCATGCATTTTCTTGATGGAAAAAAATACATTTGAAGTTATTTGTGGCTGCTTTGTTTTGGGTGATCTTGCTAGTTGGCTTTCTTGGTAGATTTTTTTTGTTTATTGAAGATGAAAGAAAGTTTCTAAGTAACTACAAGCTGTCCTCTACCACCCAAGTACTCTCTGTTATATGATTCTTTCCTTTCTGTTTTTGGAAGAAAGATTTCAGCATTTAAAGCTGTATGTTCTACAAGTTTTTTATTTAAGATGTTCACACTAGGTGTTTAGTTTTCAAAACTTAACTGATTATTTAAATCCTTAATTCCTCTAAGGACATAATTCAACAAGATAATCAGGAGGTATAATGAATGTGAACATATGAATTTGGTAGAAATCTCAGTGACTTGCTGACTCAAAATTTGAGAAGTTAATTTTTTCTGATATGACATAGTATTTTCTTCCAGTGAAACATTTTTAGTTTGTACTATCAGAGAGAGATTTGTTTTTCAAGTGATAAACTGCCAAGTTCCTTGCTTTTATCTCCTGCAGACACTTGAGTGGCTTTTTTGAAACTGTTAGCTGTGGAAGGTGCAAAACTACCTCAAACTGTACAATGGGTGCAAGATTATCTCAGCTGCAGAATATTATTCAGGTTGAATGGTGAGTGAAGACTAAAAACTTGTTCCAGACTGGATTTCTGTGCTAAATACTTCCTTTCTCCAATGTTAACTAAAAGAATATGAAGATGATACTGAACGCCCTAATTTATTTTTCAGAGTTCTTTTTTTGTGTGACATCCTCCTTGAATTTTCAGTTTTAGTATATAGCATTTTCATACCCTGTGACATAAAAAAATGGATTGTGTCAACAAAACAATGTAATTAGTTTCTTTTATTTTATGATACTTTCCAAAATGTCTTCAGTTAACCAAAAATAAAATGGATTTGAACAGCAGGCAAATAGTTATTAAATGGATTATGAACTTTTATCTATGCTGACCATTTACCACAAGTTGTGAAATTGAGAATGAACAGAAATGTGTTTTCATTTAAAGCCATTTAGGTAACTCATAATTTCTCCTTCTCAACTCTGTTTCGTTTTTTAAAATTGTATCTTCACTGAATTCTGAATCAAGAATTGGATTGGGGTGGGGGGCAAGTTATTACTCCAAGAAAAATTTTCCCCAGTCTATCACTAATAGCTTTCATAAAGGCATACACTCTGGAAAAGTAGCAAGTCAGCAGTTGAAGGGAATATGATAGTAGAAATACCAGAAATTGCAAGCTATTTAGTCACCATTGCCACTGGAATATATCCTGCTATATCCTTTCCAATACTCAAATTGTATATTTAAAATCTAGACGTTCTTGTGATACAATTCTGCAATTTTAGAAAAAGTGTTTACTTACCCTCTGCTTTAACAGGCAGATAAGCTTGTCAGCCCTTTCATAATTACTTTAGTAAGAAATGAGCCCTTTAGTAATTACTTTAGTAAGAAATTTGCCTATGTCAACCAAATATGAAGATGTGATGTTTATACACTTGAAGGAAGTGTTTTAGTGGATGTTTTAAAAGCTTATGCTCTGCATTATTCTTTCAACTACATTTTAAGTAGGTTGCTGTTTATCTGTGTGACTGCTTCCTAGGTAAAACAATAGTCTTGTAGCTGAAGAGTTTTCTGACATGAAGACCCCTGATTTTAATCCCCAAAGAACTGCAGTATTAAGTAGCTTATTTATGACCAGCTTTGTATATCCTACTTTTTTCGAGCTTAAATTGTGAAGGCTTGGTGGGTTAACACCCTTAGTCTGGAAAAGAGACAACTAGAGGGAGTAGGATGAATGTCTAAAAAAATTATATTCGTTTGGAGAGAGTGAATAGCAATTGTCTCATCGAGTACAAAGAAGGGGCAGTCACTCAGAAATAGCAAGAAGCATATTTAAAACAAACAAAAATATTCTTTACCAAGATAAGCTATAGTGCATCTGAGAATCTGAGGTAATTTACATATTATGAATTGATTACTCTGTTTCAAGTTTATGAAGAGAACAGAATATATAGAATCCTGCTCTAAGATTAGTTAATGTATTTTTGGAGGTGATTTTCAAGTGCCCCTAAGGCATAGTATTTGTCTATTGCAAAAACAGTTCTGAAATTCAAAATCAGAGGAGATTTTAGGAGATGAGGAAGTAAATGTTAGAAAAGCAGGGTAGTTCCTTATGGCCATGAGCAGTAGACTGGCTGTGTGACAATATTAGTATGTAAGTAAAATGATATGGCTGCTGAACAAGTGCATCACAAGTGTCCCAAAGATTTAATACAGATTAGCACCTTTCTTGAAAGTGCTAGCATAAAAAGGCCAAGGAATGAATGGTTTTAAGTATTTAACTATTTCTTAACACGTGGAACCCAAAGTGTTGAATTTCCTTGTGTTGATGAGGTATTAAGTACCTCTTATGCAAATGACTATATTCCATTTGGGGCTGAGCAGTTTTGTGGAAGGAATTTGTCAGTTTATTGGAACAGGCCTGCCTAATTTATGTAGTGCACCTCCCTAGATCATTGGTGTCAAAGGTTCTGTCACTTATTTGGGCAGATGGGTGAAATATCTTTCATTCTCAGATGCTTAGAATGCCCAAGTAATCAAGGGAATTCTGCAGCTTATGCAGAAATAAAATGTACTCTTTTGATCATCCTTATGTGTATTTGTTGAACACAGTATGAAGTTAATTTATGCAGAGTTTTATAAAGGATAGGGAATGAGAACTGAAAAAAGCATTAGCTCATCTAACAGAATTTTAAAACTTTTAGTGTAGAGTTTGTTTTAAAGGTTTGTTCTTAATGAGAGGAGGCTCAGTATAGCCAAAAGAGGTGGACTGACTGTTGGATATCTATTTTTGTGCATTGTGTCCAGAAGATTTTTGTGAGGATATGTATGATTTCGTCAGTAAGCTTATTTACCACTTGGCAGTTCTGCTTTTATTAATGCTGTGTGCTTCGCATCATAAAAAACTTATTTCCCATATCTTGCAAGTTCACTTTTTCCCAGGTCACTTCCTCAGGGCTGAACAAAGCATAGGTTCAGAGCGAAAGAAGGCAGCACCAAACCTTTCCATTCTAAAAACATACCTTTGTACAAACACTGACACACTCACAGACTTTGCTCTAGGAGATCACTTCACATTTATGCACAGTACTTACTTACCCAGGAAGAGAAGAGTTTCGGCCCTCAAGAGCTCATCTAAACAAAAGGTTACAGTGGGGTAAATACTCAAGCTGAATTACGTCATATCAGCTCTTACTGAAACAGTATGTTTCAGGCTCCTCTGCATCCCAGCAAAAAGTTCAGCAAATAAAAGACATAATATATCCTTAATATGGTCTTATGTTTTAGGAGTTCATGGGTGGGTTTTAGAGCAGAAGTTGCTCATCTGTTTGCTATGAAACTCCTGCAAGCAAGTGCTATCCAGTCTCATGACAGAGATGGGGAAATGCAGTTTCTTATTATGGGGATTGTAACTTAGAATTATCTGACTTTCATTTCAAACCTAAACTAGCTTAACATGATATTAATTCTGATTTGTACATTTATTTCCTCATCTAACAAAAAATTTTCTTTGTAGCTGATTCTGTCTTCCTTCTGATATGAAAGGTGCCCTTCTGAGGTAAGCCACCATACAACAGAGTGACAGTGGCTCTCCTAAGTTGCCTGGGAAACTGAACATAGCATCTAAACCATTTCCCTATTTTCTGAATCCAGTGAGGTGGATTTATTTTTTTTTACTATGCTTGATAATAATTGCTATTACCAACAGTTGTATGCTGTGGCACTAGTACACTGTTTGCTTAGTTGGTTAAGACTTGTTGGAGTTACTTAAGCATCATCCAGTTGTCACTTGATATTAAAACTTGCCAAGAAATATATTTACTTACCATTTATTTTAACTCTGTAATATAGAATAGGTGCAGAACTAATCATAGGTCATGAGCTGAAATAAGATAGCTGTTCTTTGAGTTGTTATTAAATCACAGGGTTTTTCTATTTTCTTAACATCAGAATGTTGTCATTAGGCATCATCTGCCAAGACTGATATCACAGGACCAAGAGAAATTAAATTTTCAGTCAGGAGACTAAAATAAAAAGTGTTGAAAAATACTCGTAGTCCTCTGGAAACACTTCTTGGACATAGATAGCGAACAGCATTAAAGTTCAGTGTTTTTTTTTTTTTTTCCTTTGACTCTATTTTAAGATAACTGGATATAGAATGTATTGAAGAATGAGCTAGCAAGTACAAAGACTTCATATTCTGTACATTTTGTCAGACAGAAAATTTAAAAATCATATGTGTTCTCATATGCCCTCCACTTACTGGAAAGGAACCCTGCACAGCTGTCAAGTCATTCCTTTATCATGGTGAACTCTTTATCTGTGTTTATTAACAAAGAGAATGTGAAGTGGACACATAACTTCTGCAAATGAGAGACTTTCTGCCATCCGTCCTTCTTTTCATTCCTTCTTAACTGTGTGTATCTTGACAACAGTGTATTTTGCATAGCTTCTGTGTGCAAAGCCATGGTGGGACACAACACAATTCATGTTATTTCTTGAAAATTACTGTCTGAGCCAAAAAAATAAAAAGAGCCACTATCAACAACACATTGAGAAATATAATCTCTTTCCTGAACTTTGCCCTTTTGCATTTGAGCTCTGATCTCCAAATGATTTGCTTTCAGGGTGCAGCTCCTACTATTTGTTGCTTCATGAGTATTTATCTGTTGATGTATGAAATCCCACCAACAAGGAAGTACTGAGGCAAACATGCTGTCTGGATGGCCAGTAGCTTGGATGTTAGGAGCTAGGTTTAAATTAACTAAACCAAGGATTTCCATCTGAATTCATCATTGAATACCTTGGCTGCAAACCAGGTGTTTCTGGGACAAGAGTTCCCTCTCCTTATACTTCCATGAACACTTGTAAAGTCTTGATTTCATTGTGATCTGCAGTGGCTTTGTTTTTCATGTCAGAACACTGAAGAATAGGAAAAGCATTACTCTGTCAGCTTTACTTTTAACAGTAACTCCTCTTTTCCTGCTGACTAATACAGAGTCTACTTTCAATAGATTTGATGAGATTGTTTTAGACTTCATGTATATGCTTCATTAAATAAGAGTTAATTTGGTATTTGAAATATGCTAGTTATCTTGCTCATTTCAGAAGTTCTGACTTGCAGGTTAAGTTTCTATTAAAAGGCATAGCATTGAAACTAATCTTCCAGTAAATTAATTAAATGGTCTAATACCATGAGCACTGCTGAAGTTTTAATCAAATAAAAATGTAATCTCTGTCCAAAATGTTCCCATCTCCTTTCACTAAGACAAGCTATGCCTGATTTTGTTTACTTTTTTCTTGTACTGTTTTGCATGACCTGCAAGCAGGGATCTTCCTGGCTGCCACAAGAATTCTCGAGAAACACCTTATTTCAAATGTGTGAGTGGTTACATTATTATGTAGAACTAGCATCTTTCACAAATAATTAAGATGTTCACCTTTGTCATGTTTTCCTTTACCCTCCTTTTGTTCGTATGCGCTCTGACTTCAGTTGGTATATCAAAACAATACATTTTTTCCAATTCTATGATCTTCTCTCTGTTTTATCAAGCTGAAGGACTGAGTTATAGAACATGGTGAATATATCCAAATATAGTATGCTACAGTGTAACATGAAATCTAGTGTAGCTCTTTCTATAACTAAAAGTAGAAAACTGAAATAAATTCAGTTGCTCTGGTGTCTTAAAATGGGGTCATACCTTTGTAGGCAATTTGTGTGTAGGAACTGGGAACAACCTACAAGCATCATGGAAAAGGAGGACTAAAGTCTTCACAGCGCAATGGCTTTCACAGAAAGTAGTGCTTAAAGCAGTTTTGAAAAAAGTTCATTATTTGAGCTCCTAGTGTTGGCTTCACCAAGACAATAATGTAGATATCTTTCTTTTAAGTTGGGTCTGAGAACTTGTTAGTTTTGTGTTACCGTGGTTATAGCCTAAAGGAGGCTCAAAAACATACACAGAAATTCAGACTTTGTTGTACAGCTCCACTTATAGCTTAGAAAGGACTGCCTTTTCTAATACATGTACTTTCTGTGAACAGTCTTCTATGAAGCCTTCCTCGGTTCTTTTCAGCCATGACCTTTCTGTGTTCATTCTTGTTGACAGACTGTGTTCTGCAGGGCCTATTAAGTCTGCCATAGTATTCTCTTCTACCACAAATACTATATGCCATTTTACCTTCTCTCTTCAGTAGGCTCCCAGCCCATCTTCTGATCTGTAAAATATCACTCCCAGTATCTAGAAGCAGAACTGGTAAATAGTTGAGAAGTAGACTTTACAGCCATCTGGAAGACAGCCACTCCTAAGCTGACAGAGCAGATGAGGTTTTTAGGTTTTTCTGGTTTTAACTACAGAACCAAATTTTGCCTTTTTATATATTTTAGTATGATTTATACTACATTAATGTTGGGGGTTTTAAGAATGCGTTGTACAACTTTCACCTATACAGCAAATGAAGACTTGGAGAATAACACAATAATGCCCTGGTTTGTCTACAAAGTGAATTCAAAATTCCTACTCTTTTGCAATCAGTGTCTGATACTGGCCAGCATCAGAGGCAAGACTGAGCTAATCACAGGCATAATCAAGCTAATGTAACAATTCTTGTCTTTCTAGCTTCTTGCTCCAGAAGAAATATCATCAGAAAGTAAAAATATCATCAGAAAGACCTGATTTTGAAGTTTTTGCTCAACTAGATAACTTAATCCTCTGTGTATAAAATATCAGTTGAACAGTATTTAAGTCCTAAGAAATGTAAAATAAAAGTTGCTAAAACAGCAGTCAACCTGAATAGATCAAGATAGCATAACGGAAGAGAACAAGTCCAGTAGTCTTTGGAAAGCTACTATGCATCATCCTCTATCTCTTTTCAGTTCTGAAATCTATATGCAAAGGTATTAGACACAAGTAGTATGTTTTTGTATGAGATTGAAATCACTTTCTTTGCATCACTTGGCCTAATTCTGATCTCTGCGATTATGTTATGGAAATGAGAAAACAACGCAAAAGATAACAAGAATAATTTAATTTCTTCAGTTTTACCAACTAGAGAGCTCACAAATGTCTATGTGTGAGAATGCAAAACTGTTGCAGTTCTTAAGCTCGATTAATTTATGGGTGGAAGGAAAATGTATATTCTATACAGTTTCTGACACCAGGATGAAATATAACAGCAAAGCTACAGATCTAAGGATGAAATCTTCCTTGATAAACAGCAAGAAAGCTTTGTTTGACAACAGGCTGAAAATAAGCCAGAGATTAATTTCTTACTTTTGTCATTCACAAGAACCTTTTTATATGCTGGGTTTTTTGAGAGGACCCTAAACAGTCCAGAATTGAGTTTTGGCTTTTGTTTGCTTTTTTTCAGCCAAAGTAATTTCCAGAAGAGGTTTTGTAATGACTTAGTAGTATGTGATTTCTTGGCCTGTAAGTATGTGTAGAAGCAGCTGTACTAGCAAGAATTCTGACTGAACTGATGAACTGCAGTAACGGTTTACTTGAGGTTAATGTTAAAGGATTTTTGTAGACTGTTCCAAGCATTCACTAGCCAGAGAAAGCTTACTTAGGTTTCATAGTAACACTTTGCCTAATCTGTCCACTTAGCAATCAGGAACATATACTTCACATGTACAAAACATGACCTATTAAAAAGATTTAGTGATCCTACCAGAGAATCTGTGGGATTCAATAATGCATCTTAAAACCATGGAGAGCACTACACAGAAATGAGTTTTGGTTTTCCTGAAGTACAAGTGGACTATAAAATACACCAGCCAGTAAGAACTCGGGCTATACTTCCTAGGAAGCTGAAGGCAAAACACAGCCATCTGTCATTAGAAATTTCCAACCTGCTGCTGGTCTGACATTGATGCATATGCAGAACTGTGATTGTGCTTTTCAGACAACTGGTCTTGTTTGGTGAAGGTTTAGTTTTCCACTCCCAAATTAGTTATCTGTACATGTCTGTGCCAGTGGAAGGGGCTGAAATAAACATCCCTTACAAAAGAGAGATATCAGGAATTCAGAAGCCCTTATTTAGCTCACTATGAGGACACATTTCCATGTCACTGTAGGGATTATGCATTTGTGTTCTGTTTGACTTGGCATAAGTGGGTGCTTTCCTTGGGTACAAGTGCTAGGTCTGTTCCAACTGCTTGGATACTGAGAGCTGTTGAGCTGCATTAGCATGGCATTCTCCTTCAGCTAACACATCCCTAACTTGATGTAACTGAGGTAGATGAGACGTTTTGGTATGATACTGCATTGGTTTATGTAGATACCATGTTCTTTAAATCCTAGAGGATATCAGAAATTGATCAAGTGGCATGGATAACCTTGGAAGAGCTATACCTTCTTGCTGACCTGGTCTGTTCAGCTGGAATAGGTATCTTACTTTAGATCTTTTGAAGATGCCAAGTACTTCTTTCAGCAAGAAGTTTATTATGTTCTTGCTTGCTGTGGCAGTATCACAGGGCTGGCTGCTACAGCTTGCCAACCTTGCTCATTCACAGGATTTTGTTAGCTGTTCTGGTAACAGCTGTGATATGATGATATCTTTCTTCTTGTGATATAAATGTTAAGTAATGATTAAAGTAGAAGGGTCAAAGTTGTGCTCAGGTTATGACATTGTAGTTCCAGCTTTTAAAATCATTTTTACAATTAAATTAAATGGAGTCTGAGTAGCAACTGCAGTGGCTGTGTTGCACTCAAGGCACCAAAACCTAGCTTGAAATAAACTGACCTGTGGTTAACTACTGCTGAGGACAACATTTCTACACTACTTTTTAAAATTTTACTTTGGTATGCAAAAGTAGTTTTACTGCTCTGCTTCCCTGTGGTCATGATAATTGTCACCATCTCTGCAGTTATGTTGAGTGTTGTCACGTAGAAACAAGTTTGAAAGTTTTCTCAAACCATGGGAATTAAAGGCTAGTGACCATGATGTACTAGTTTTAGCCAGTCGTGCTTTTTGGTTGGAAGCATCTGTGCAGCCAGCAGCTAGTAAGACAGTGTTTTAAATCCTTAATTTCTTGGTGTTGCTTAAGCTTTATTTTTCTAATTCTGAATTTACTGCCTGCCTGTGTAATAACAGCTAGCACTTCTCATAGTAGAACACTAGAATTACTGTGATTTTTTTTAAAGCAAAAATGTTTACTCTTAATTTATCAATTTGGGGGAGTAATTTCAGAGATGAATGTGGTCCAAAACATCTTTGCTAACTAGTGTATTTTGATCTTCTAATTTAAGCAATAAAGAGTGAAACTGAGACCATGGAGGAGTCTACCATTAGTTTAAAGAGAAGCAAGCCTTGCAATTTGAGCCTTCTGCTGTAGATAGACCTGTCATTCAGATCAATTATGAGATCTTTAATTTGGACTCTGCAGTGACTTTTATATAATTATGTTTTCTTTGAACTGCATTGATGTGGGTCACTAGCAAGCATTAAAAAACAAATCTGAAATCTGAGAGGCTGTGGTTACAAAGAAAACATTGAGAGCTGTGGTCATGACAGTGTAATTTCTGTCTCCCTTGATCTCCTGGGAAATCATAACAAATGAACAGAGAGCTCTCAGCTTCTGAAGCAAGAGGAAAGAAAAATCATCATCCTTCAGGGAGCAATGAGAAATGAGGAAAATGCACTCTGTTTTACACCATTAAGCTTTCAGTTAATACTCAGTCAACTTCTAGGTTTATGTGTTTCAGAAACAGTTACAGCAGAAGACTATCAATACTGAGACAAGCAGAAGAAAGCTTACAAATATGACTCTTGTTCTAATGTTGCAGAACCATTGTACTTCTCAGATTTATGTGCTGTACGTTCTGTCTTTCCAACTGCATTTATTGGTGACCTTCCAACTGGTGTCTTTCTCAGAAGTAAGTCTCAAGAAGGTGCTTATTTATTGATAGTCATTGCAGTTATCTTTCCAGAAAATACAACTGTTTAATGTACTGTTAACTCTCAGATCAGTTCCTTTGATGTGAAAATTTCAGATTTGGTCCCAGGTGAATTAATTATTTCCTTTTTAGTTGAAACTGTTAGAAAGTTGTGTTTAAGGTCCTATGCTTTGCTTTTATAACAACCAAAAGATCCATTATCAAAACTCAAGTCTTTCCCTGCTGAGGCTGCTTCACCAGTATAAGGTAATGAAGGTAGTCTTAGTAGAACATAGGACAAGTCTCTTTGTGAAAACTGTTTGTTTATTTATTTATTTTTATAACATCAAAATGCCTGCCTTCTGTGTGTCTTCCAGAAACAATAAAGAAAGGTTGGCTGGGATGTGATGCTCCAAGATTCCCTGGAAAAAATATGGCTCCTTTAGTTTTCTATGGTCACTGCCTAGGTTTGTGTCAGTAACTAGAAGGTCAGGAAGCACTCCTAGAAATTCCTTTTTCCTGCAGTAAAGGATATAGCTCATCTATTATTTGGTATTTGCATGTTTTATCTCTATCTAGATGATACGTGGCCAACTTGCATGTTTTATGGTTCATCTGTTCTCTATGGCAAACTTAGGCCAACAGCAGAGAGGTGATGATGTTCTTTGTGCAGGTACTGAAAAAAATGCAAATGAAGGAGTTCTTGTAACATTAACTCAGTAATTTGCTGAAGTAGATTCTAAAATATCTTAAGGAATTTAAACCATCTCTAACTGAATAAAGTATCTGAGAGCATAGGTCACAGCAAAGGATTGTGCATGTTATTCTTTTCTTACAGCAAACGATCGAAGAAATACAGATTATTTACCTACCACCAAAAGTTAGCAAAAATCTCTCAGTACACAAGAGATTGGAGTAAAGGTTGCCAGTTCTAGAAGAATTGCACGCGCAATTTTATGAAGGTCTTTGTTTTAAACTGTTGTAAAGCATATAAGGATTAGTTCAGTAATATGGTTAAGCATTGAGGAGATGAATTGTTTGAGGTGCAGAGATTGCTATGCAGTAGGAAGTCCCTTAATTAATCAAAATGTGAAATTATATGGTTTTCTAGTATGAAATGACAGTTTATATGAAGGAAAGCATTTTCTAATACTTGTTGTTCTAAGGACAACATTTTTAGAAAACTTAAACCTTTCTAGCTTCAATTCCTTTCTCACCTAGCTGAAAGCATGGTCCTGATGAGCAAGGAACAGCTTATGTTCCTTTGTCAGAGTGCTTTTTTAGTGGTTGGCATTATATATATAAAAACTATTTTTGGTATTATTACTGATCTCTAGGGTGAACTACTCCTTACCACAGAAACTGACCGACTCCGCTATCACAGGTCCTTTAGCAGAAGCCATTCAATTGCAGTCTGAAGATAAAGTACAGTGAGTCTCTCTTCAGCTAAAAATCCCACTTTGCAAAAGTGCTACAGTTTCTAGGGACTACACAAGTTACAGCTTAAATATGTGATGGTTTTCTCACACAAAAAAAATTTGTTTTCCTCTTCAGAAAAGTTTCTCAGAATTCCAGGTGTTCAACTGCTAAAAATTTGTGAGGGATTTTAAAGGTTTAGGCATGTGCCTTGAAATACAGCAGGATAATGGACAAATTTTCTAGTTAATGCTAGTCACAAGAAGGTTATTTTTCCTCAGCAATTTTATGCATTATCAGCTCTTTAATTGGTCTGGAATTTCTGCTATCCTTTTAATGCTTTTTAAATTTCGTTGGACTCTGGAAGACTGGTCAAGTACCCAAAGGAATGGAATGACTAGCATATGTTATATTCATGGATTTAAGGACACATTTTCTTTGAGATAGATGTCTGCAGTGATGGAATAAAATTACAAAAATATGTTTTCAGACACTTCAGTCACCTAAATTGGAGCAAGTTGTAAATTCTGATTAGCTAAGGTGGAATGATCTTAGCGGTACATTTGGCTCACTAATAATAGCCTACTTCTAACCTAGGTTGTAATTTTTATTTCTTCCTCTTAATTTCTATTTACCTGACTCTCATTTTCTGTGACTGGGTACTTGAGATAGTACAAGATGTTATTGGGGATAAAATTTTTTCTACCTCCTTCCCTGTCCTGCCACCCCCAACTTGTGAAGGCCTGAAGTTTTATCATATATCTTAAATAGCACTTTAGCTGCTTTCTCTTCATTATACATCCATAAAGTACGAGTGGTTGGAATGATAAACTCAGTATGAGAAGTATGCCTGATGTAGACTCCTTTTCAGAATTTATAGTTGAGTTTCTTTTGAGCAAAGATTGCATGTGATATAAAACAACAGAAGATTGAGAGAGTGATGTTTAGCATAGGTTTCCTTAAAATTGCTCAAATCCTAGGTCATGTTTAATTAGAATTCTGGGAAACAAGTAATAAAATAATCATTCCAGTGTTCTGGAGCTTTGCTGTAGAATATCATATTTTCAAAAAATGGATGGTAAGACTATTAAGACTTGAATGTTCTGATGAAGTTTAGCAATGCTGCAGCAAAAGCATGTCTGTCTCTGTATTAAATTGCATCCTTTGTAAATGAAGTTGCTACCAAACCTTCAATTTAGATTCCGAAACAGATACAGGTTCAACACAATGACTTTTGTACACTATATTTAGTTTTTTATTTTCTTTTGTTATGAGAAATACCACCTTACTCCATGACTGGTCTCATTGCCTTGAGTAGAGCTACTCATAGTTCCAAATGTTAGATTAATATTATATATTTTTGAGGAAGTATTTCAGTCTTCTCTATGAAAAATATCATCGAGGATTATGACAGTGAATACCTATCAGCTGTAAAAAATTACTTGAGAAAACCCACAAGGAAGTTGGCATGCCTAAAAAGAAGGGCAAAGCTGACTATGAGAAGCAGAAGGCATCTTTCAGAAATCTGAACTGCCTCCAAATGAAGAAAAGATAAAAGATCACAACTCTGGCAGTTTACATGTGCACTGCAAACCCTTTTTTGACTTCCCATGTAAGTTTGCACATGTACCATGCTCATAATATATTGTACAGTGCGGCCATTGTTTTGCTGGATTTTCCAGAGATGAGAAAAATTTCACGCAGAGGACTTCCACTTCCACCTGGATAGTACCTTTTCTGATTGGTGCTGTTGGAAGGCATGGTGCTATCAGAGGACAGCAACAGAACTCTTTAAGAGCTGGCTCACAACTTCCGCAGTGCTGGCCAAGGGGCTCCACAATTTCTAAATCTTTGTACCTTGAATTTAAAACAAAATATGCAAAAGCCCCAACAAAAACAAACCACCCACTCCCAAAATACCCTCAAAAACCTCAAAATGCCACCTCTGTCAAGACAAGAATAGATCTTCAGGTAGCTGTCATTCTCCTGTAAAGGAGATAACTGCAGCAATGAGTAAAACACATTAGAAAGTAATCCATACTTCAGGGCTTTCCAGTTGACTTCAGGTTTCTTTGGCTTTGGACCCAGTTCAGACCCAAATCAGTCTGATCCTATACTGGCTGTTCATTTTGGAACTTAAGCGATTCTGCTTTTAGTAGAAAGGTGATCTATGCAGATATTCTTATTATGGAAGAAATACCAGTTTTGAAACAAAGAATGCTATTTTCTACATTCTATTAAAAAAATCTTTGTTGTTACAAAAATGATAGCTTTTTTGAGCAAATTCACGCTGCAGTGAGCACTCATATTGTTGATGTTGCTGAACTATTTCCGTTCCTTCTTCTGTTCAGAGAGTAAGGTTACTATAGTGGGTTAGCCTCAGTAATTCACTAAGAAATATATTCTAAATTTTAACTACATATAGGAATTAAAGTTGTTGTTACTCCTTGCCTGTCAACTATGTAAGAGCATAAGAACTACTATACTGGATTAGACCAATATTTCTCAGATGGCTTAGAAGGGAGGATCAAAGGCTGTTTAGTAAAATTGTTCAGAGGAAATGCAAGAACTGCATAAATATAGGATTATTCATGCAGGTTTCTACCTATATTACTTCCATAAAGACTTTGTGTGGTCTTGTCCTCAGCTTTGTTGGCTGTATAGTTACGATATTCTCAAAACATTCTCACACCAAACTGAATACATGCTACTGAACTGCACATGCAAGTATTTGTTTGCAGAAGATGTAAATATATATGCCCATGAAATTTTCTCATATAAAATATTTAATGCTGTGCAAATGGAAAATCCTGATTTAAACCAAATACTTTTTTTTCACTGTGATCTGAAAGTAATTCTGTCATGTATTTGTTGTGAAGAGTTGCTTAGCTAAAGGTGGTTAAAGAATAGGCCATTTTACTCAGTGTCTGGCTTGATTTCACTTTCAGTACATGGCATTTGAAGGCAGCAATGACCATGAAGAAAGGAAATTAATTTTTTTGAATCTATGCTGAGTAACGTGTCAGCTGATTAACAATGCCTGTCTGGTACAAGACTTGTACCTGGCTTAAAACTCCAGTAGTTTCATTAAAAATAGTATGATCATTCCCTTTTTTCAGGTGATTTAAAAGGATTAAGCCACTTTGAGCCATATACTTCTGTTCATTAGTAATCCTTCTGAAAAGATTGGATTTTAAAAATGGTGCTCCTTTAGGAACTTTGTATGAATACAAGTTCACACAAGACCTATTCCTGCAAAAAAAAAAAAAAAAAAAGAAATGTTTGGTCATGTTTTTTCCTTTTAATAGCACTTCATTGGAAGATACTGTGTAATACCAATTCCTTTTCAGTGAGATTGCACCAATGAGCATTTTGTTGTGACATAATATATTCACACAGTAACTGGTGCTGCTGGCTTCCCCCATATGCCAGGCTGTTCGCATCCCACCACCTTAGATGCTTGTGTTTTGTAATTCCCTTGGGGCCTGTGTTTTCTCCAGGAATGTTTTCATTTGTCTGTGATAATGGAAGTGGTACATAGGGAGCTCAGCAGCAGGAAGCCTCCAGGGCTGATGATGTTCCCCAAAAGCTCAGAAGTTTTGCTGGAATATAAATTCCATAAGCATTCTTAGTTCACATTTGGCTTCTCTGTAGGCAGATAATAGTTCATATCAGACATATATGAATACATATTAAAAGTTCTTTTCAAAAATTAAATCACTTTTCTGCATCGAGTAACAGCCCTACCCACTCCACCCCGCATTGTAGACAAAATAATACTTGATATATTTAACTGTGACATTTTCCTCCCTACTTTTGTACATGGTCAAAAATCTGTTAAAATTTATAC
Source organism: Haliaeetus albicilla (assembly GCF_947461875.1). Taxonomy (NCBI): domain Eukaryota; kingdom Metazoa; phylum Chordata; class Aves; order Accipitriformes; family Accipitridae; genus Haliaeetus; species Haliaeetus albicilla. Next base: position 20,418,938 of record NC_091492.1, on the reverse strand, counting down.
AGTTTCTTCTGCATCTCCTTATGCTTTCAAAATTACCAGGTGTCTGTATATCACCTTTAGATAGATGTTTTCTTCCTCACCTATTTTTTCTGTGTTTCTCTCTGCTTACTCCTCTGTCTCTTCTTCATCTTTCAAGACTGTCAATAGCTTCTTTGTAGTTTCATGTTTGCCTTTAAAAAGTTCTTAGTTTGTGAAGTGAGACAGATAAATCTGTAAATATTTTGCATTAATAACACATTTTAAGTGTTGACTTTTAAGTATTTTGTATTTACAAAAATACTTAAAAATTATAAAATACTACAAAAATAAAACAAAAATTGTATTCCAAAGCCAATTTAGTGTTTTATTAAATATACATTTAATCCTTTCTAAATAAAATTAATTTCTACTAATTAAAAAACAATAAATCTGGGTGGTGTTCTTCAGAAGTACAAACATGTACTTTAAATACTGTATACCTATGTTAAACTTGGAAAATACTCAGTAGAGAGCCTTGTAGAGTACTCCTGCTAAATAGTGATACTCAGAGTGTTTTCACTGTACAGGGTAGCATTACATCTCACATATCAGTGTTCTTGCCGTAATTCAAAAATCTCTGATCTCCTAGGCCCTTTTTCAATAAACTCAGTACTTTTGTAGTTCCTGATGACATATGTGCATGTATCAAAAGTTAGAGCATTCCCATGTCGCCTGGTTTGCAAGCCAAAAATTGAATGATTTTATGTCATTAGTTTTGCCTGTAATTTTTGTAGGATTGCTGATATTAATGTAGCTGTCAGTCTTTGAAATTTAGCCAGACAAATAACATTCCTGATCAAAGGTGCTTATGAATAGTTCTTTGGGTTTTGGTTAATGGAGAGTTTGGAAAACCTTACTTTTCTGCAGTACATAGGTTTTAGAAACTGGTTTGTTCTCGTGAGATTTGAGGGAGGAGGGGGGAGAACACTGAAAAAAAAAAAATCTGTAGTTACTCTAGAAACCATGTAAAAGTGGGTAATGGTAAACTTGCCCACAGTGCACTGATGAGCATATAGCATTGATTCACTGTGTTAGTTGTCCATCTTGTTAAATAATACTAAATTTATTGTTAACATAAATGGCCACAGTAATCTGGTTAGGATTCTTTTTTAATAGGTTTGAATTTTTAAAATTTTTTTATATATATATTTGCAGGCTGGTTATGGGTAAAGTAGATATGTAATCTCTGAAATACTCTGGTGCTGCAAGTTCTGACAGCTGTGCTCACTAGGTTGAGAAGGGGGAAGGCAAAGAATGTCTAAATGTGTTTAGACACTCAGTATCTCTATATGCCTTCCAATGTGTTGATTACTTGTATTTGGAATATTGAGAACATAATTTTATCAAAAGTCCCTATGTCAGTAACTGGTTTCTATTGTACAAGTAATGGATCTCATGTGTAGGAAAAAGATTAATTTAGTGCCTTAATTTTTATTTTTTTTTAATCTTTCTGCATCCTACCCTAAAGAGTATGCCGTGAAGAGCTGTGAATTTAGCTTCAGGACTTGGTTGATTCATTCTATCTGAAAACTGAGCTGGATGCTCAGAATTAATTTATGCTGGAATTTCACTGCTTCCCAAGTAAAATTACTCAGAAGTGGAGATTTCATTACTTTGCTCTTTTCTTCACAGACTGCTGCTGATTAACCAGAGCTTTAAGATTTTCTTTCTGTGTCTGATGAAGCTATTTTTGCTTCTTCAAAGGAAAGCCTGCTGAGGTGGAGTGGCAAAGGCACTGATGATATAAATGGCACACTGTGTCAGCTCTTACCTCAATCAGCTTTAAATAAACATTTGTTTCAAATGGTGAAACAATTAATGTAAACACAAAGTATCAAATTCAGCTCAGGAATGAGCCAGTGCCTGTGGACTGACTCCAGCTGGTTTATACCAGTGTTGAATATGACCACGATTGTGTCTCTCATAACTGGTAAGGTTTTCAAATGAACCTCCCTTCAGACAGACATTGGTAGGAGATGATCTAACAATAGGAGAAGGGATAAAATAACAGTATTTGGAAAATTAATCAAAAGCTCAGAGTTGGGCAGGGACCATTGGAAACAAATCATTTTGCTATGCTGAGACCTGTTTCTTAGGAAGAGTGGTGAAATGAGGAGGATTCTTCTAACATACTGTTTTAGCTAACATGAAGTCTTAATAGAAGACATTTTGAAAGAGGAATTCTGCAAAGGCAGTTCAATATAAGAGGTGAAGGATTATGCTCTGTATTCTATATATTGTAATGTAAAGATGTTGATCTTGAATATTTTTCACTTCTATGCAATAGGCAAAGCTGGTGTTCTGCATTATTTTTGGAGCAGAGCCCTTAAATTCAGTCACTGCTAAGTGGTAGTGTTTATTCTGTAGAAAACTCTAGCCAGAGCTGTGTTGACTAAGAACTTTTCCAGTCTCCCAGTTGATCTGTGTTTCAGATGTCTGCCATGCCATTTTGGGAAAAGAGCTATTTCAGTAAAAAAACCACAAAATAAGATTCTTTTGAAAAAAAATCAAAGAATGCTTTTTAAAAAAAAATGCAGTACTTTTACCATCCCACTGGCTGTCTAGTTAGGCACCTTACTATTACTGCTGTGTTGGAAGTAAAAGCGATAGTTCCTTTTTTTTTGTAACAGATGACTGATTTATGTATAAGAAAAATGTTCACAAAGGGTGGGGAGTTAATTTATTTTTTCTTTGTCTCTGCCCTTGGGTTTTTATATATGTCATTAAGATATACCAAAAGAAGAATTTAGGTTTATAAATTAAAGGAAGCTTCCAGATTAGCTCAGTAAATTTGAATTCTGAACTAGTCAAAGAAGCATTTTCACAGGAAAGGCTTGCTACTTCTGTTGAAAGTAACATGAATGTTTTGAGCCATTGTTTAGAACACCTTCATTTTCCTCAGTCCATCCTGTATGCAGTCTGCTCCAGGCAGAAATGTTTGGCTATATGAGTCTTGTAATAAATGGAATAGATTGGAGGTAATCTTTTAAAACAAAAGGATTTAATGTTTTTTTCTCCCTGTCTACTGCTAAACTGTTCAGTGTGTAGTCAAACAATTTTCACAATAGTCCTTCCCAGGAATCACTTATTCACTACAGCTGAACAGTTTCATCTTACTTAACTCGTGACATATGACTAACCAACTACTTCACAGTGAAGACTGAATTATTTGCTTGGATCTGTAGTTCCATATTAAAGGCAAATGCACTTCTTGAAAACATAAATTTTATCTATAACAAAGGAAGGTATCCTGAAGCCTCAATGCAAAGCTAAATAAACGTATTTAAAATTATAACAGGTGGACTCTAACTTGTTGACCATACCAGTACAGTGAAAACCAAATTGAAAGATTGGCTTGTCATACTATTTAAAATAATAAGCTGTATTTAGAATCCTTCATTGAAATAGTACTTCATTTTGCAAGGCTAGCCAAGGGAACAGAATTTTTTCATATTTAGTACAAATATCACTGACTTTTAAAAATTTTTTAAAATGGAAAATTATTACATATTCTCTATATCCCAAGACATGGCTATATAAATGGAGGTTGTAGGGCTTGAATCTCATTTTGTATAGAGGACTTTTACAAATAAGGCCCTGTAAATTCAAGAATGGTTCAGTCATGGAGCTGGAGTAAGAATATATTTATAAATTATTAATATTAAATTATTTACACCAGAAATACTGTCTTCATTGTTCTGTTTCATATGATGAACATATACGTTAGCTTTCTCTATACTGTATTATCTACAGTACATGATATACCTTCATTGTCACACTTCTTTCTTATTCAGTGACATTTTTCCTTCTTTCATTGAGTTTTATCTCTAGTCATAAAAGGTAATCTATATTTAATATGGCTGTATCCAGCCAGGGGATTAAAAAATCTAAAAATATTTTTACTCCAGCATGTGCCTGCAGGCTTGTATTTCATTGCATTCACTGTCAGAGCAGAGAAGGATGTGGTCAGGAGGAAATTGGCTAGTCTTTTGATCAGACAGAATATTACCTGAATCATTTTAAGAGCTGATGGGGAAAGGTTTCTTCCCAGACCAAATTTGCTTTGCTGAACAAGGCAGCCTACATTAAAATGTTGTTAATAAATAATATCCTGTCTCATAAACCCTTCTCTAATAGCTGTACATATATCCTAGGGGAGAGTGGCTTGGAAGTATTCCATATTAGTGTCTAAAAAGTTTTATTAAGTGTATTGTGAGCTCTAGAAATTTACTTATAGAATAGAAATGAGGGAAGGATGTTGTCGTGGTTTAACCCCAGTCAGCAACTAAGCACCACGCAGCCGCTCACTCACTCCCCCCACACAGTGGGATGGGGGAGAAAATCAGGAAAAGAAGTAAAACTCCTGGGTTGAGATAAGAACGGTTTAATAGAACAGCAAAGAAGAAACTAATAATGATAATGATAACACTAATAAAATGACAACAGCAATAATAAGAGGATTGGAATGTACAAATGATGTGCAGCGCAATTGCTCACCACCCGCCGACTGACACCCAGCTGGTCCCCGAGCGGCGATTCCCCGCTCCCACCCCCCAGTTCCTATACTCGATGTGATGTCCCATGGTATGGAATACCCCGTTGGCCACTTTGGGTCAGCTGCCCTGGCTGTGTCCTGTGCCAGCTTCTTGTGCCCCTCCAGCTTTCTCGCTGGCTGGGGATGAGAAGCTGAACAATCCTTGACTTTAGTCTAAACACCACTTAGCAACAACTGAAAACATCAGCGTTATCAACATTCTTCTCATACTGAACTCAAAACATAGCACTGTACCAGCTGCTAGGAAGACAATTAACTCTATCCCAGCTGAAACCAGGACATTGTATAAACAGGTATACTTGCCATCTTAATCAGTTTTTGCCATCTTAATGGAAAAAGATCCAAATACTCTGCTTCTATTTTTCTACTTGAATGTCTGTATGACTCCTTGTTATATTTTACTATGTACAGTAGTTTTTAATGTTTATGCACTAAATGTATTAATGACTAAAATTGTAGAAGAAACACTTGAAATGAGGAATAAATACTTCTGATGCATCTTGCTGAAAATATATGTCTGTTTAGATTGCTGGTTTTTTATAAACCCAGTGTAGGTAAAGTACAAGCAGTACTGCTTTGAAGAGCTGGATTGATTTAAACAATATAAACTTGAAACAACCTGGTAATTCTGTGCATTATCATGCTTAATGAAATAAATGGTTAACTCCTTGTTCTTCATACCCACCCATAAAAATCCTTAGATACTCTTGAGAAATGTTATATTTTTATTTATGCCATGGGCCCATGAAAATCAATCACGCTATTCATGTAAGTGCAATTTTCTGGATTGGTTTCCAGTTATTGGCAGATTAATGCAGTAACTCTCCTAAAGTCATGGGCAGTTGCTCGTGGTTGCTCTTGCATGCTTAAGATGGCAAAAACTGATTAAGATGGCAAGTATACCTGTTTATACAATGTCCTGGTTTCAGCTGGGATAGAGTTAATTGTCTTCCTAGTAGCTGGTACAGTGCTATGTTTTGAGTTCAGTATGCCAAGAATGTTGATAACGCTGATGTTTTCAGTTGTTGCTAAGTAGTGTTTAGACTAAAGTCAAGGATTTTTCAGCTTCTCATAGCATAAATAAAGCATAAATAATGGTCGTAACCAAAGCTCATCTATTGCTAACATTGGTAGGAGGATGAATGAAGAAAGATAACAGCTTGAAAGAAAGAGTCAAGAGATGTAAGGGCAGGAGCAGTGCTGTTGTAGTAGATACTAAATAAAGGGCTAGCAGTTTTTTCCGGATGGCCGGAGGAATTGGATACATGTGAGGCTGTTTCTGTTTGTTGTTGTGTTCCCCACCATGCCAAGTATAGAGAAATACAATGAAAGCAGAAAAGCCATCAAGAAAATTAATAGCTGCCTACAAAAGACACCTGTGAGAAAGCAAGCTGATTTTCTTACGTGTGCAAAATCTGTCTGGATTTCACAAAGAACTGGATCTTTCCCAGTATTGTCTGCATTGTTCTGTGAAGGCTTACTCTGGAGTCGGAAGAAGGTTTAGGAAAGGATTCAAGTAGTCACTACGCATTAAGTAGCCTACGTGTAAATACCATAAACTTGGTGAATAGATGTTTGACTGAATAATAATGACTTTTAAATTTTGTTTTTTTCTTTCCCAGTCAGGAACTTAAATCACTACTCTGTGCTGGCATGAGCATAAAAGGTAGTAGAGCGTAACAAGAGTTTTCCCCACATTTCAGGCATGTTCTGTGTAGCAGGAGGGAACCAACAACATATGTCAGGATAATCTCTCTGAAGTTGCATATTTAATTAACCCTATCAAAGATAAAGATTCTTTCACCTACCTTCCCTGAAATTAATAGGAGATGCAGCCCCAAGTAAGTAGTTTAAAAATGAGCTATAGAAATATTTTGCAGTGTATTGTTTCCAAGCGGTTTGTCTTTGGGGTCATTCAGCCTTGTATGATTTTATAGTTCATAAAAAAAACCCTGTAATTGCATAGATTACTTGTCTTGAAATGTTACAGTTGTTTTTTACATGCTTCAGTTTTGCTCCTTTTTAGAGGAAGGGCACTTTTCCTTCTGTTCTTATACTGATACCTGTAAATTATACGTGCATGCCTGCTTACTGGTGTAGCTAGAGTCCTAGGGAAACACAAGGTACTGATCTCACTACCTGATATTTGGAATGTGAAACGAATGCCACTTTTGATGGACTGTTGCTGTCCAAATTCTAGTTGTATTGCTGTACTTTATATCACTGTTATCTGTTCTTACCTAGTTTTCATACATCTTTTTGCCACAGAGTGCATTCTGATTAGGTTCAGTTTAGAAAACAGTATATTGTGATATGCTGTAGAATTATTAAAGAAGGTGAAGTATTTAACATCTATCCATAACAAAGTATTATGGGAGTCAAGTTGACTGCTGAAATATGCCTAAATTACTCTCTTCCTATTACAGTCTATTTATTTTAGCTACACTTGCTCAAAGCAGATGCTTGTTAAAAAAAAAAACAACAACAACAACAAAAAACCAAAACAGCCAACACAACTTCACTGATCATACTTTGTTTCTGTTCCAAGTCACAGCTCAGTGCCTGGCCTGAGTGAATGAGCCAGGTTGTGGGCAAATGTGCCAAGGCCCGAAGAACAGGAATCATAGTCACAGTCATTTCTAACTTTATGCAGCAGCAAGCCACATTTGCAGAGAACACTGTTGGTTTTCTTTCCACTGAGTTCTTTTCAAATGGCTGAGAATTAGAACCTTGTTTTTCCTCTCACATAGTTTTATATATACTTGCTGGGAAGTGAGTTATTACCAAATATAGCTTATAGGGCTGCAGCAGAATCTTTCCAGTCTGGCTGTCTGCCAAAAAAAAAGGTTCAGAAAATACAGGGCTAGCATATGTGCCTGAGATTTACTAGGAAGTTGTATGTGTATATGCACTATGGAGCACACATGCAGTAAGCCTAATGTTTCCCTAAAAGATTGTGTTTACTGTGTTGCTGATACGTTGTTAAAATTATAATTGTGATTACTGTGTTCCTGAACAAGTATATATGCTCATTTTAGTAAATCAAATACATTTTGGAATGTACATGCATAACAAACATATGTGGAATTTTTGGACATATGGTGATGTGTTTGGTGCTGCTGTGTGTGCTTAGCTGATGTGACCTAAATACAAAATAAGTAGGATACGTATGTACATATATATGAATAACCGAGTGAGGAATCCCAGAGGAATTGGGAAAACCTCAGTAGTCAGAGATGTGCAGGGATATGCTACACAAAACCTCGTGACTAAGAACCTGTATGTTACAATTCTTAGGGTCTGAGGAGAAATGATTAATGAAGGAACTGTATGGGAGTTATGTGGCTTGATGACTATGTATTATCTGTCCAGGAACAGCTAATGTCATTATTGGTATTCATGAATTATACCACCATCAACATTTTGTCTGTTATAATTTGCTGTGTTCACAGATGGGACCTCTGAACAGACGTTTCCAAGTATAATTCTAGTCGTAATTCAGTTTTTATAGTACTTTGCATAAATGTCTATTTTTGATGATACACTGCTCTAATTCATTACAGCATTTTTGTCAGTTCTAAATTGGGCAAATTGACAAGAAAAGCCAATGCTTTTCATATAGTATTACTGGTTTCTGAGAGATTTTTGGAACCAAATTGCACAGACATATGTCAGAGGGAAATACAATCATGTGTACAATTTATGTACTTCATGGTGTTGAGCAAGGAAGGCTAAGTACAGAAAATAGTGCTTTATAGTTAACCTGTAAATCTATTGATTTTAAGCACCTTAATTTTAAGAAAAACAACTGTCTGCTTGCCTAATCTACATTAAGCATTGCAGTTATCCTTATAAAGAATAAACTCATTAATATTTAAACTACATATTAGCTGCATCTCTTACAAGCAGATAATATTCCCCGTAACTTCCATTTAATTATAACCAAATTAACATGAACTGAGAATAACTGATTGGGAGTAAATTTTTCATGGTTCAAGCCAAATCTTAGTAAAAGTGATAACAATACTTTTAATATAAGTAACAGTTATGATAGTTGTTCCTTATTAACTGTACACTAAGAGCACTCCACTCATGTTGCTCAGCTCAGCAAATTGTAGAACACATCTGAACTAATATCCATTCACATGTGATTTCCTGTTCTTCAAATAATCCTGAAAAGAGCCAGTTTAAAGAATTAGCAGAAAACATTATGAAAAACAACATTCTCTCATACTGTCAGAGAGCACAGATTACAGTAGATTTTGTTTTGCTGTTGTTTCAGATGATGCTTAGAGCTTGTTTGGGGAAAACTTCGGTGTCCTAGGTGAGACTTAGTATTCAAGTGTCCTCCGTTAGAAAAGCTTTCTCAGGTTGGATTTGTTCTTGCAAATACATACTGGATCAATCTGAAGTTGTGGTAGAGATGTGAAACCAAAGGTGTACAAACTGTCAGAGAATCACAGGATGGTTTAGATTGGATGGGACTGCTGGAGGTCATCTTGTCCAACCCGCTGTTCAAGGAGGGTCATCTAGATCATATCCAGAAGACTTCTGATTATCTCCACGAATGGAGACTCCACAACTTTTCTGGGCAACCTGTTCCAGTACTCAGTCACCTTCTCAGTAAAAAAAAGTTCCTGTTCTACTGTTTTACCACCTTTGTGCTAAAAAAAAAATGTATTTTGATCCAGCTGAAACTTTTCATGTTCCAAGCTGGGTCTGTTGCCCCTTGTCCTCCAAGAAGAGTTTGGCTCCATTTTCTCCATACCTTGTCACTGGGTAGTTGAAGTCTTCCCTGAGTCTTTTCTTCTTAAAGCTGGATAAATCCTGTACTCTCAGCTTCTCCTTGTATGTCATGTGCTTCAGCCCTCTGATCATCCTGGTGGTCCACACTGAGCTTCCTCCAGTCTGTCATGTCTTTCAGTACCAAATCACCAAAAATAGGACACAGTGCTCCAGCAATGGTCTCAGAAGTGGCAAACAGAGGGAAGTAATCACTTCCCTCAACCTGCTGGCTATGATTTTGCATAGCATGCAGTTGTCATTCTTCACTGCAAGAACACGCTGCTGACTCATGTTCAGCTTACTGTCCTCTGAGATCTTTACTGCAAAGATGCTTTCAGTCCAATCATTCCACTATCTGTACTGTTGTATTTGCATTTGTTGAACTTCATGAGGTTCTTGAAAGCCCATTTCTTCAGCCTGTGGAGGGCTTTCTGAACAGTGTCTGTAACCTCCAGCCTGTCAGTCATTCTCCCTTGATTTTATATTGTCCAAACTCCATTCTGTCCTATTATCTAGGTCACTAATAAAGGCTTTGAACAGTATTGGCCCTTGTGTTTGCCTCTGAAGGACATCACTATTAATTGGCCAAAGATGGACTTTGTACTGCTAATCACAACCTTTTAAGCCCAATGGTCTAGCCAATTTTCTGCTCTTCTTATAGTCTCATTTACCAGTTCATATCTCACCATTTTGGCTCTAAGGCTACAATGGGAGACTATGTCAAAGGCCCTCGGCAAGTTGATACCAACTGGGAGGAGAGGCTGATACACTAGGTGGTTGTGCTGCCATGCAGAATAACCTCAACAGCTTGGAGAAATGGTCTGACAGGAACCTCACACCATTCAGCAAAGCGCAATGCAAAGACCTGCACCTGAGGAGGAACAACCCCAGGCACCAGTCCATACTGGTGGAAAGCAGCTTTACAAAAAAGGGTCTAGGAGTACTGATGGATGGCGAGTTGACAATGAGCTGGCAATGTGCCCTTGTGGCAAAAAGGGCTAATGATATCCAGGGCTACATTAGGAGGAGTGCTGCCAGCAGGCTGAGGGAGGTGATCCTTCCCCTCTATTCAGCACTGGTGAGGCCACACATGGAGTACTGTGTCCAGTTCTGGGCTGCCCACTGCAAGAGGGAGATGGAGCTACTGGTGAGAGTCCGGCATAAGGGATTGGAGCATCTCTCCTATGAGGAAAGGCAGAGAGAGCTGGGACTATTTAGCCTAGAAGAGAGAAGGCTCTGGGGGCACTTCATCAATGAGCATAAATCTGTGAAGGGGAGGTGGAAAAGAAGGTGGAACTAGGCTCTTTTCCATGGTGCCCAGTGACACAACAAGAGGCAATGAGTGCAAACTGAAACAGAGGAGGTTCTGTCTGAACATAAGGAAACAGTTTTTTTACTGTGTGGGTGGCTGAGCACCAGAACAGGTTGGCCAGATAACTCAAAAGACACCTGGACGTGGTCTGCCCCAGGTGACCCTGCTTGAGCAGGAGGGTTTGACAAGATGACCTCCAGAGGTCCGCTTCAATCTCAACCACTTTGTGATTCTGTGAAATAAATATCCAGAAGAACTAAAAGGTAGTATGCTTCCTAAATTGAGGCAAAGCTCAAGTTTGATATAATACATGAAAGAAAATTGCCAGTGCTAGCCAGTATGTGTGTTTGTAGGTTAGGAAAGATGGCATCCAAAAACACCAATGATCTCTACCTGTCATAAGGTTCTGTGGGGCCATCAAGTGCTTATTTTAGAATACATCAGTTTTAAAACTGATGCAACCTAATTTTGGGTAGGATGACCCTGGAATTTGGACAGTAGTCTTCTTATCCCATATTGCTTTCACCTAAGATTTTGTTTTATGTTACTATCCACTTGTATATTCTAAATGAGCCTAAATTTGAGCATACATGTTATAGCTGTGGTCTCACAGAACTGAAGTATTTCGATTTACTTAATACCTGTTGATCCGTTTGTAATATCAAGGTTAAAATATGCAGTTGCATAGAGACCTATGTTAATTGTAAGCTTGTGATATCTAGCTGTACTTTCTAGAGAAAGCTTGTGTTATGGATAGGATGTCAACTGAACCTTTTCTCAATACAGTCCAAATTTTATAAGCTGCCTCGTAGAAACCAGTTTTTCTGCAATGACCTAACTGGACAATCTGAAGAAGCACTCTGTGCTGTGCCTTATTTATTTGGTTTTCATATGAAAACATAATTCCTGCAGGGAATTCTGTTTCAGCCACAGAAGGAAGGCCTGTGAACAGCTCTTCTTTCTGCCTGAATGTTCCCCTATGAATTGCTGATGGTTAAGAAAGCTCACAGTGACAGAACAGGAGACAGCAGCTTTGTGCTTATATTACAATAGTCTGTGTCTGTGCTAACTGCAGCTGGCACTATTAACTACCTATCCACAGACTGAAATAAAAACAATTATCGCTGCATGCATTAGAATGATGAAATCCACTCTGTTTCTATAGTAACAGGAGTGACAATTTATATTATGACCTTAAGAAAGTAGAATGTGACCATTTCTTTTTTTATTTTTTGCAGTTTTACAAGGACCAGCAATTCACAGAGAAAATAATGTTTAAGACGATGCACATAATTGGCAAAAATAAAGGTAAGATGTACTTTACCAGTAACAAAAAGATGCACAACATAGATTCAAGTTGGAATGTTGATTTTGACTTTTAAGTATTCTGTTCTGTAGAGACATACCCAATTTAGTGCTGTTTGAAGTAGATTCTTCTTTTTCTGTTTATTACAAATACCCTTTAAGTGGAAGCTTTACAAAAAATCAAGAGAGAAAATAAAAGTGAGGGCTACAGCAAGTCAAAATTTTTAAATTATTTTGCCATCTGGTCTGACTTAAAGTATCATATGAAAAAGCAGTTTTACATTCTGACCTTTTGTCTTCAGAAGCATGTGGAGGTATCAAAACTGTAAGAGGTTACTTTGTGGATATATTTATTATATTGCAGCTTTTTAAAGCCTATCCAAGCTAGCATTAATCTAGTTAGTTTGTTTATTAGTAGCAGGCAAGCTGTGGCAAAATGTTGAACAATCCTAGCTAGTATTTGGAGGATATATCTTTATTGATACTTATGAAGTAGAGTATTATAATATAGACCTATCAAGAGATTTCCTGAGTTCTTTAGACTGATTCCAGCATTCTATTTGAATATTGCTTTGTTTTAAAATCACCTCCCTTTACAAAAGATATAGCATGTTTAACTGTGCAGTCATTTAGTAACAGGCATAAATCTTGGAACATTTAATAATTTACAACCTTCCCTCCCCGTACGTACTTGTCTTGCCCAAAGCCTCTTTTCTCATTATGTGCTAAACATATAGAGTGCTTCTGTAAGCAACTCTGGAACTAGGATCATCTCTGCTATGAGTAAAGGATTATGGACTATCTCTTCAAGTCATCTAAAGCTTCAGCAGGATGACAATAATCCATGCCTGTTGGTCTTTCCTTGCATGTAGCAGAGATGATCAGATAAAGAAAGAAGAACTCAATTCTAACTCTGTGCTAAAACGTCCTGCTCAGTCACTTGTTATTTTTTATTTAGATGTGGTAATTAATTATTATCTTGAATTTATAGGATTATCTTTTTTTATTGAGGTTAGTAATTATCATTGATTGTAGTTCCAGGGGTGTCTATAACCGTGTGTTTTAGAGAAGTATTTAACCTCCAGCTCATTTTTAAAATTCATTTCACTGCAGTAGAGCATAAAATATGACATCATACTATATGTTAACATCCCGTCTAAGCCCAGGCTTATATTGCTGATTTAACTGCATTTTTTAAAGTGTATGGATGTTTTAAATATTTTTATGTTATGCATCCCAAACTTAGGAATAGGTCTTTTCTGTACCTGCAGTTATAGTAATAAACACAGACTTAAAAACTGCAAATAATTTAATTTTAGATTATAAGCAAGTGTTTTATTCAAAGTCTGAAATATTCAAGTAATATTATCTCCATTTCTAAGAGGATTCAAGTGAGTTTATCAGAAAAGTTAAGTAAGAGTAAAAATGCTGAATATTTCTGGCATCTAGATTTACACATTAAATATATAGTCAGTTATACCAAAATAAATCTTGTAGTTTATGAGCCAGATCATACATCACATGTGAATTAGGAGATTATGTGACTGTCACCAGAGCAAGAAAGGAAACTACTTAAACAGAACAGGAGGAATGAAGAAGACTGCTTTTGTTCATGTTAAAAGTGCAATACTTTAAATCCACTCAACACAGTTCCTCTTCTGAAGCACAAATGGAATAAAAAACTCTAAGGCACATAATGGCACTTCAGTTTCTAACTTGGCAAGATCAAGAGTGGTCTGAAAGATTGAGAGATCTGGTTACTCTAACTGTACATTCTTCGTTCTGATTTTGATGATTCTTATGTATGTATGTTCTGTGCTCCTTGGCAGTTCATCTCTAGATGGAAATATCATGGAAGATTAGCAAGAGAATTTGTGTGGAATGGAGAAAAAAAGGAATGTAGATTGCTTATGCTGTTCTTGGAATTCTAATGATAGGATTATGTTTTCATAGTTACATAGTTATTTCACTTATTTTAGCTTGCTTGTTTGTAGAAAACGTGTAGAAATGTTCATTTGTACTTCTGTGGTTTTTTTGTAAGTACAAAAGCTGGTATATCCCACTCAAACCATGTAGTATTTCCCAGTTACTTTGGTATTCAACTTCTTGAGCTGACTGCCTAAAAAAGGCATGTGGGACCAAAAGGAGAATTTTGTGAATCAAGAGTTAAGGTTACAATTGGCATGCAAGTACTATATAAATCTTCCAAATTCCAATTAAATTTAGAATTTAGCAAGTCAAAGTCCAGCTAATAATAAGATGCTTAGAAGAATATGAGATTAAATAGTTAAGCTGCAAACACTTGTGAGTACACATTGCTTTTTAAGCCAGATATTTTCTACCGTAAAAAGCTGAAGGATCATAATGATGGTTAACCAGTAGATTCTGTTCCCACACACAGCCATGCATCAATAAAATATTACTGTAGAGTGATTTATTACTTTACATTAATGAACAGTGTGTTGTAATAAGCAGTAAACTGAAGATAAGCTACGATAAGAATAGGTAATCACTGTGTTTTACCAAGGCAAAATTAATAGCTAAATATGTCTAATTTTAGTTAGCACTTCAGTTAGCATGTACCAGATTGACTTTATATTCTAGTGACAGTTTTCTGTTTGCTGAGCATCATTTTGTTCATTTAGTTTTTAGACAATAAAATCATTCTTTCTTAATCCCTACATCATCACAGCCACAATACCATCATGAATAAATATTCCATTTTTTTTCCCCACATTGATAGGTATGCAAATATATGTCATCATTTACTCACTGATGATAAGATCACTTCAAAACCAAACACCAGTGAAAAAATTAAACTACACTTCTTTTCATGAAAACACCTCAAGGAAGTCTTCTAGTTTTGGAAAATCATAGAAAGGATTGGGGAACAGGATCCTTTTCAAACTAGGTGTCCATTTGGAAATGAAAATTTAAAATATAGAAGTAAAGTGAATGAGTCACAGTTCATTTTATTCTCCTGGATATGATCGTCTAGGACTAACATACGTAATATTTGCAGTTCATTCTTGTTTGCCATCTTGTTTGCCTAAAGAATTCTGCTCAAGATCCTGAATGTTAACACACTCCTTGAATTCCTGTTTAGTATCCCTGTTTAACCTCTGCTGCTACAAAGGTTCATAAATAGTTCTGCCTTTTGGCATGGAACTATGCAGAGAGAGTCTATAATCACAGCCTTCAGTCATAAGCAAGTACAGAGAAAGTTCAGTAAATAAAGTACAAGATTGTGGTTCCGGTTTCCAAAAGTAGAGGAGGGGAAGGCTATATGCAAGACAGCTGCACCAGCTTCTAAAAGGTACATGGAGGAGCAGAGATTTACAGCCTCCTTTGAGTTCCAGTAGCCATTGGATAGCATGGCTTTCAATATAACTGGAAGTTTTCGTTCCGTGGTTTTAAACATGAATTTCAAATTAAGTCTAGAGTGGCTTTGATCTGGTAGGATTTTCTGAAGTGGAATCTATTTCTAAGTCTTCCCAATACCTTTGTTTATCCATAATCTTGCCTTCTATTCTTTATAACAATTATTCTTAAATTATATAGACCTGTAAAAGAGGAAAATATTTTAAAATGTAAGTAATGAGAATGCCAAAGGCTAATCCAATTATTAATCTGATTTTTACCCTTTCTCCATCATTTCTTCAACATCCTTTAAAATATTAATTTGATATAAAAACAAAATGTCATACTACTTGCATATGCATATGAATGCAAGTTGTGTCTTCATGGCATATGGTATTTAGTTAAGCCTGGTATAGTTGACATATGTCTAAGTAAAGTCTGTTTCTTGTATTAGATATTTAAATTTACTCATTTGCATTTTTCTGTGGATAAGATGACACTGGGCATTTATTGCATTTGTAGAGATATCATTTTTCTTGAACAAATGGTTCCTGTTTATTTAAACCTTTCAGGAGAGTTACTGGAAATTTTTTGCTATGCAGAATGAAAGTCCCAGATCTCTAGTGTTGGTAATAAATTCAGTTTGCAATAAACTGGAGTCCAGTCTGCCTTAGTCTGGTGTTTTTCACCAGACTTTTAGTTTTGTAGGTACTGGTCCATAAATTTATGACATCTCAAAGAATGGCAGACTTCACAGCATCTCCCTGTTCTGCTGTCATTGCACGCTGTTCTATACTGAGGGAGTTCACTGACATTTTTTTTTTAAAGATATTGGTAGTCTGCTCATTGTAGTCTTAAGTGCTTTACCTTTGATTTCTAGTTTGTTTCTAGGCCAATATTAAATGTGTGAACATCTGCAGTGTCCAGCAGAATGCCTTGCATAGTTCTTTCAATCCCTCATTCTTGATGGCGATAAGCAGCACTGGGTCCCAGAACCGAATTGCTAGCTTGTCATACTGCAAAAAGTCTGGATAGCAAAGCTTTCCAAAAATTGGACTCACTTCTCCAACGTTGCCATAGCAATATCATTCTGCAAATTCCTAAGTGAAAGTTTTTAACTTACTGTGAATAACTTAATTAGGGAAAGAGCACTCAAAAGTTCTAGATCTACATGTTCTACTTTCCTAGACATCCATAATAACAATGTACTTTAATTTGAATTTATTTTAGGAAAAGGAATGAGAACAAATAATTCTTTAGTGGGAGAGTATAATGTGTTTTAAATATGTAGACTGCAATGAGTGCAAAAAATGGAGAACAGCATTTGTAAAGTTAAATTGAAACACACTAAAAGAAAGTATGCAGTAATTTTGTAGCTGCATGAACTACTCTTGAGTGATAGTAGTCTTCTGCTCTTAGCTTTATTTCCTCAGAAGAGTAAGATAAATTCAGATAGGGTAGAGGAGATCTGTTCAAATTAAAACTGCGTTGTTCAGCATAGGATTAGTAAGAAGCTTGAACTAATACCATGAGTTTGAGATGTTTTGATCTAGACAAAATCTCTGGGGCTTCAGCGTCCCTAGAATGTGATATAGACAAAGGCTTTTCAGGAACTCATTTTGGGAAACTTCAGATTGTACTTCAGGCTAGGGGTACAGGCCCATATCTGACTAATTTTTATTCTCTTGTAAATCCAATCATTTTCGAGTTAATTTTTTTGCAGCATACATAGTGCTTTATAACTGAGTAGGGGAAAGATTTGTTTTCCTCTAAAAGGTCAAGAATTTATACTATTTATCCAAATGCTGATTGTTCCTCTGATGATCATGCATATACTAGCTGAACATATATTCACCTAAGATCCACTTTTTGGTTCCATAGCATTTTGAAATGAAGGTTTATTTCAGTTTGTTGTGCAAGGACTGGATGATGCATAAGCATCAGTTTTGGGTATCTGGGATTTATTAATTGAAAAGTATTCTACCTACTACTGTGAACAGATTCCTAATCCAAGCATCTACATTGTCTTCTTTTATTTACTCCTTAATCAGCTTTGCGCTGTGATCAACATTCCAGCTTTTGCTTTCTGCTGATTTATACACTTGGAATGTTAAAAAGAAATACACCCTTTACAATGAAAGACAGAAATCAATATTCTTGGGATAAATCCACCAGACCTGTAGCAACCTAGTGTTTATTAAGGATGCAAAGCTAATGAGTGCACCTAATTGGCATGCCACAAATCTCTACTTTTATTTTGGTAAATCTGTAGGGCTTTTGTTGCTGCAAAGAAGGTGGTACTACAGTACAGTCATTGCAATACCGTGATTGCAGTAAGAGACTAGATGACAACTTGCTTGGAGTGGTTCTAGTTTTTTACAACTATGTTTCAAGGGAAAATGTTTTTCAAATAGCTATTCTCCACACTGCATCAAGGATCATATTTCACAAGAGCTTAATTCATATTTAGACCCTGAAATTAAACAGTGATATTTTAAAAATACATAGACTGATTGGAACTTGCTGGTTGATCAGCATTTTAGGAAACTTAGCTACTTCCTTTTCTATCCTAAATGGAAACTGCTGACTTCTTTGAAAAATCTCTCCCTATAATTGTATACTTTGATTGCTAACAGAAGGCTGAAAATCTGGGCTTGAAACGGTAAAGGACAAAGCACACGGTTTCAGTGATTTTTGAAAGTGGCTTTTTAATCTGGTTATTGGGTTTCATGGTTTTTGTTCTTTGCTATTTAAAGTTTGCATTTACGGTTGTGCTGCTGTATGATACTACAGTAACCTTGGAATAGTTAGTGGTAGTTATCCTCAAAGCCTAGACTGCTGTCCTTATAGTACAGGAGTATATCATTAGCCAAGGGCTATGTTGTTATCTCTGAATCTTTTTGCACCCCTAGATTTTCTGCTTATAAATTTAACACAATCACTAACTAGAATAACACAAGTAAAATGAAGTCTTTCCAAATCAATTGATAATTGTCAGTTTATGTAGCCATATGTATCTGTATGCTGACTAAGATTAGAGAAAGAGCTCCCTAATGCTTATTATTTGTATTTGACTTATCCAATCCTAGGAAATAATGCTACAATTAAAACAATTTCTATATAAAAGATGTTAAAAGCACCCTAACACTGTGACAACACAACGGTGAATGTGGCTCTTTCATTAATAATCTGTTAGCATCAGTTGCTCATGAAGCAGCTGATCAGTCTTCCAACTTCTATTTTGCCCCTTAGGTTACAGGGAAAAACTGGCGTACACTAAACTGTCTGAGTAAGAGTGTAATTTTGTTGGAAACTGAAGCCCATTGATGGGTAGTACAAGCCAGTATCTTTCTTTAAAAATAATGGAATTCAAGGGATTATGCTGGTTATAGCCACAGTGGTATGACAGGAGAGAGGTTATCTTTAGATGACATTATCCCAGCTACTATTTTGTCATTCCAGAGTACCAACACGTTTTACTAAGGGATTGTTTTATTTTAAAGGCAGAGGAAACTTCCTTCTACCAAAAGGACAACATACATAAATCAGCATGTGTGTATTGAGAAGGGAAAAAAAAGCCTGTATTTTTGGTTTGCCACAAAGTTGTTTGCAATGCAAAACTGCCTGTAATTTCAACATACAAATACAAGCCTGATTACTGTGTTTGAGGGAAAGCTATTTTTAACAATTTGACCACCTTGAGTGATACAGTTTTAACTACATGATCTTTGTGGAGCCCACATCTTTGTAAGGTGCTGTTGCTACTAAAATAGCTATGGTTAGTATGTTGGTTGCCTAACTGTACTGAGAGCACCATGGGCTTTTTTTCCTGTGTTAGTGGAGAAAATCATGTTATACAGCTAGAGAGTCTTATTCTAGGCTTGGTATCTACCCAGAGAGAAGAAAAATCATGCTGAGAAAATCAGTAAGGCTGTAACTGTTTAACCAGAGTTATTTTTGCATAGCAAAGTAATTAGATGTTAAAGTACTCTTTTCCAGTCTTGTTTTTAAGATGTAAAATGTTGAATTGAAATGTTGAACAGTGAGATTTATTATCCCAAGGCTGTCTGGCCTTACCAGTTTAAGAGATTAAGCAGTGCAATAGAATTCTGAAGAAAAATGGCTAATATGGCAGTAACAGAGATAAATTCAGAGTTAGTTCAGAGGTAAGATTAAATATAAAGAAAGGAAAGCATATCAAGGCATTTGAAGGCAGCCATGGCAACCATATAACTTCTCTGTCTTGCAAGTACATTGTCATTTAAAACACTCAGTTTAGATGAAATTGAGTTCTAAAAATTATTTTTCTTTTTCAGAGAAATTTACATTTTGTCCTATGTCCTAACTCTCATTTCCTTGCCTTTATATGAAGGCAACTAAAAGCATTGTTTTCCACTGGCTGAATTATTTCCCTACAAGATCTTGCTTTATCCCCCATTTTGAAAGGAGAGACTCTCTTCTTTATTCTTAGGGGTTGAGTTTAAAAGAAGTGCATGCCAATTCTTAAAGATTATTTTGTGTTTTATTACAGGATTCATGCATCAGACATCAGTGTAGCTTAAAATTCCTCTGCCTGCGAGATTCTTACTTAAATGTTCTCAAGCTGTTACAAGGCATGTGAAATACAGGTCTGATTTAAAGGTTTTTGTGCAACCACGCATCACAAATATAATACCTAGGTGAATCATAGATATTTATTTACAGATCTAAAAATACAGTTAGTAGTTGCCTTGTGAATAAAATATACTGGTTGCCTAGAAAGCTCCAAACCTTGAGCAGTAAAGCTTTCACCATAGGATCCATTGTGGTTAGAAAAGGTTACTGTTAAAAATTATTCTTGCAGTGCACAGCCGTGACGTGGGCAGTACAGCTGCACAAATAAATTTGCATTTTTGGGACTGGAATCTTGGCTTTTTAATGGAGAAAGAAGTTAAAAGAGAGGAAAGACCAGTAAGTTAAGGAGTTCCCATCACTTGATAACTGGGTGGGAGGAATCACTCTGTGTTTATTATGATCCATGTTAATTGATCTGTCTGATCAAAACATTTGTTTATGCAGATAAATGTTTAAATATCTAAATTGTGTCCTGCACTGCAGATTTTGTAGTACAGTGTACAGAAGTATGAGCTGTGTGAAGGACAGAATGCAGTAAAATATCTCACTGTTCGAGGTAGATGTTAGTGAGTTTGTAGTCCATATATTCTGAGCTTTCAAAGGATATCGATCTTGTGTTTGCTGGACCGATCTTTCAGTTCTATGTAATGCTAGTTCAGTGGTACCCTTGTGTCTCTTCC
The DNA here is from genome assembly GCF_947461875.1 of Haliaeetus albicilla. Classification (NCBI taxonomy): domain Eukaryota; kingdom Metazoa; phylum Chordata; class Aves; order Accipitriformes; family Accipitridae; genus Haliaeetus; species Haliaeetus albicilla. Next base: position 20,398,309 of record NC_091492.1, on the reverse strand, counting down.
TTATCTGCATTGTTCAGCATGGTAGTCTTGTCTGGAGAACAAGACAAGCTTGAAAATGATTAAGGACTACTCATGCAAAAGTAAAAACAATTATTAACATATCCTTAAACCAGAGTTTATTACTATCTTTATAGTCATTTTTTGCCATATTCATGAAATCTAACTGTGCTGCCAAGGACTGTGGGGAAGCTAGTAAATGAAGGCTGTGTGATAGGTTGAAAGCTTATTTTTATTTTTGTGTAAATTCTTCCTTTGATAACTGGATAACTCACACAACAATATACAGGAATTCTACCAGCAGTTGTACTTTAAAGAAAAAAATTCTTGTAGAATCATAAAATTAAGACCAAGACATGTAAGACATGATGTAAATAGCTCCAGTGTAATAAAATCCCTCTTAAATAAGAAACAACATCTTTAGAAATAATTGTATTTGTGTAAGAAGCAAGGAAAAATTTGTTTATTACAGGTTCATTAAATACAAATAGTTTCTGATATGTTTTCTATTCAATAAAGTGAAAAACCTGGTTTGTGTGAAAAATTGTGTTTCTGATATATATCATATTTTACTTAGTTGATAATTCTTTTTGTTCATATGCCTTTACCTATAGTATATGTAGGAACATTTATATTATGTTAATTGATTGAGGCATCAGTTGAATATAATGCTTGCTTAGCTTCTGAGCTTTGTGGTTTATTTTGTCTCTAAGTGATCCAACATTACTTATGAAAAAATGGGGTCTGGAGAACTACAGCTCAACTTTATAGTCTTACTAATTTTTAATATGAAAAAATCACTGTGTTGCTATCAGTTCCAAGTTCCAAATTTGGTTATTATATCTGATGCTATAAATTGTGAATTAAAATAATTTTTTCTACAGGGATGCTTTAGTGAAACTGAAACACTGTGGTATTACTTTGCAAAAAGTTCTGAAAGAAAAGCATAACTTAATATTTACAACTTTCCTGTGGATATTGAACTATATTTTAGCATCAGCTAATGTAATAGATGTTTAATATGTAATAAAACCTGATAGGATTAATTTAGTAGTAAATTGAAGAGAAACATCTACCTATGAATACTGTATGAAATGTATTTTTCAAGGGCCTTTTTCAGAAGTTGACATAGTGTATTTAATACTGTTATATCGCCTCTGTAATCTTCAGCCACCTGTGAAAACAGAATTGAAGCATACTTTATAAATATAAAAGAAGGAGCTGATATGAAAGTGTTACTCTATTGATTTAAGGAGCTTTTAAAATTACTAGCCTGGTCTAGTGCAAGAAATGTTTGCTTACACTTCATTACACATTTCATGGTGTGCTATGCCATCTAGTGTTAAATTCCCCAAAAGGAGCAAAACCGCAAAAGCATGATACTAGCTTCATCAACAGTACATTGAGAATTAGTGGATTTTCTGAAATATTAGGTGTTCAGGGCTATACTGTATACAGTAGAGTGAAGAAACAATGTTTACTTCTGTTTTTACTGACTGTTTATTTTAATATTTGCCATCTAGTACTCTGTTCAATAACCCTTGTTGTCTGTGGATACATATCTATTAAAAAGCTGTCTTCCCAACTACAACCATGCAGTTTAATGTTTATGGCTCAGGTAATGCTGATACCTGCAATGTCCTTTGTAAGAGTGCATGCTTTATATTATATTACAAAGAAGTTAAATTACAAAGAGAAACAGTTTTCTAAGGGCTTCTAAATGCATCTAGCTGAGTAGGGAAAAAATTTAGTAACCCCAGAGAAGAATACTCATAGAATACATTTTGTAATGCAATGGAATATCCTTGTAATAAGCTGAATATGACAACATTGACTTACTGTGCTTCTATCATACAAACAGAGGTGGGATTCCATGCATTCAAGTAGAATGTTGCTTTAAAAGTGTTTTTTTCTGAGGAAGAAAAGGCTTCTGTATTTGAAGGAGGGCAGGAGGGGGTGTCAAAAATTTGACAAACTAAGGCTAACAGTGCCACAGTGAGAAATTTTCTTTCCTTATTTGAAATACAAAAATACTATGTTCAAAAATATTATCCCAGTGTTTGGAATTAAACGTTCAAAACTCAGGAGCAAATTGTGCAGAGGAGTTAATTTTCTCTGAATAAGGCAACAAAAACTGGGGGACATGGTTGTGTCCCCCAGTTGAGATTTAAGAAAAAGTAAAATAAAAAAATATTTCCTAAGTCCTATTTCAGTAAAGGTTTTAAACATGTTTATTTGCTTTGCTGAATCAGAGACATAAATCATCTTTTTCATTGGATACTATACTGTATATATCCTGGAAGTGTTCAGTAAATAGCCACAACTTACAGATTTTGTCACCAATCCACATCATCGATTTAACTAAAAAATTGTAATTTGGTGAGCATCCATTTCAAATTATGTATGAAATTCAAGTCTAACAAACAAGGATAATGGGTTGAAGAGATTACATGTTCATATATTCAGGAGATGGATTGAAATATGCCCCCATAGTGATGTTCTGCAGTAGTCTTAGGATTCTGATTAAACCTTGAAAAGAACTCATAATACCTCCCCACTTAACATCCATCTTAAAATCATTCCTGCTTTGAAAAGAACTGAACCTTCCTTCTAAAAGCAAACATTTTTGTCCTAAGTGCAGCACCAGTGTGTAAGTAATGTTAAACTAGAACTTCAGGTTGAAAACTTAATTCATATGAGCTTCTGAAATAGTACTGTTAAAATGCATAAATTAAAAAAAAATCAAAAATTGTTATTTTAAGAAAATGAAACAGACCCTTGATATTTTAAAAGGAATGTCTTATTGCTTAGTAAACCTGATCTTCAAAACAACAAAAAAATTAATTTTAGCACTTCTCAAAGAATCTGAATTCATTACAAGAATGGACATTCCCTATTTTGATAGGTAGTTGGGTATGTCAGGCTGTTATTGGCATCTTAGAACATAGAAGCTATTTTGGTCTTCAGATCCTTTTACAAAGTTGATTTTATTAATACCTGGTACTATTTTTTCCCCTCCTCACAATAACTCACATAAGTATAGGTCATTCTTTTTGATCAAAACAAGAGGGAGAAGTGAAGAAACTCACTATATCCAAGCTCTTTGCATTTCCGATATTTAATTTCTGTATTGTGTCAGTTTTCTAAATTAAAATTGTTTTTTAATAGTTTCAGGCAAAGCAGTTTAGAAGCAGCTTGTTTTGTGCTCTGGCAGCCATCTAATCTGAAATGGGAACGATTTAAAGTACTTGTCAGACAAATATAACTTTCTCTTGATTCTAGTTGAAGAAGGGAAATGGCTTTTATAGTGAGAAATCTCACTATGATGGCAAACTTCAGAATCACTGTATTTACAAGCTAGCAGTAGTTGAAGTAATAGAGTATAAATGGAAAAGATTAAATGGTATCTCTTACAAAAATGCAAGATATTTTATTTGAAAGTTAATGTCAGTTGAAATACAGTAGAAAACTGTAGGTCTTGCTTTTTCAGTTAATTGAATGCATCAAGTGTATGCAGAGAAACTCAGAAATCTCTTCTGTTTGTGTATGTACAAGTCAATTGTAACACTACTCTTGTTGCACGTTAAATTTTGTAAAAACTTGAGTTGAGTCTTCTGTGTTTCTGGAAACTACGCTATACCCATTAGTAGACCTTTGTTCACAGCTGGGTGTGAATCTATGGACATCAGTTTTCACTGATCCAGTTTAGGTCTTTCACAGTTATAGGCTAAAGGTATCCCTGACCAACCTCACTGGAAGTCATGAACTTTACCTCCTTACAATAAAATGAATATGACTCTTCCTTAAGAAGAAGGTAGTGCTTCATTTGTACAGCACATGAGCCCAGATAGGTGCTAAGAAGGTGCTGAGTGTCTGTAAGTCATAGAAAAGTGGATTTCACTATCCTATAAAAAGCTGTTATTTGCTTCTTAGAGCAAAACCAAAAAGTGAATCATAAAATTCACTATCACTCAAACAAATTGGTGTTATACACCTGTTCAGTGGATATTCATATAGACATGCCACTCATACTCACAGTTTTTAAATACTTATTAAGTATGCACATGAATTTAGGGTTATCTAACTAAAATTCTGATTCATTGAGATATTAAAATGTTACATCACAAAATTAGTTTTTATGGGAATTATAATTAGAGTAGTAATAAGAGTGTGAAAGAGCAAATTGTTCTGTTCTGCCTGTAGATCATTAGAAAATCTGTCTGCAGAATTCTAATTTCACAATATTTATTGGTAGGGGTGGAGTAAGTATTGTGTGTAGCAGAAGGAGCTCAGCTTGACTGTTCAGATCCCAGATGGAACTTGAGCTGCTGGCAGTTTAAAAATTCTATATTTGACTTACAAATTCCTGCAACTGTTGATGCAGAGAAATAATCATGGAAAAAGAAGAAATCAGAAAACTGGAAAAGTAGAACTGAGCTGAATATATTACCTTCCACTTCAGATAATGTTTACTTGACACTGCCAATGTCTGACTAACAATTTGAAATGTCAAATACAGTACAATATGGCTTCTATACCTAAGGACACAATGCTATTGACGTATAGAGTTCTTCAACGAATATTAAGTCTTATTGAGACATGAAATACCATTTTTTTTATGTCAAGACCTACAAAAATCTTTAATCACGGACATATAAAAAGAAGGAATTGACGAAACAGATGTCTGGAATACTGCTTGACTGGCACTGTCTTTAGCTATTCTTAACCTCGCTGCCTGTGTACCTTTTAGTTTCAAAGATTTGGGGGCTGTAAGCTTTTGAAACACTATACTAGGATGTAGAGGTTGTATCCTATCAGTTTACAGAAAATGTCATATCTGCTACTATACACAGTAGGAAAAAAACCCTGCAAAATGGATGTATTGAGGGATTTTGAGAGAACCAATTAAAATGTACTTTATTTTCCTATAGTTCATTTACTGCATTAAAAAAAAAGCAGTGATGGTGTCTATTTAGCAAAACAATATAGAGTGTTGAATATAGCATTGTAACATGATTCTAAGAATGTTAAAGCCATGTCAAGAGTCTTCAGTAAATGCATGTTGAAGGGTTTGGGATAATATCCAGGGCAAATCTTTACATTGGTTTTCACTTGACATGCAGATTAAACTGACAGAACTAGCTCACAAATCATATAAATGTATCGCAAACCAAACTTGGATTAGGTTATCATCTTCGAATATTTAGGTTTACTTTCTCTGTAGATCAACTCAAATTATTTCCATATAATTCTACACGCCATTTGCTATTATTGATAAAGTACTGACTGAAGTGATTTGGTCTCCTGGGCTGTCACCTCCCCTCTGCCAGCCATGCAGAAACCGAACCAGGGAGAACAGAATTAACTCTTATGGGTGCATTTTTCTTGAAGATTCCCAGAGGCCTCTTTTCATGGGAGAAGTGACTCTATGTCTTATGTTGCCTTTTGAGGAAATGGGAGGAAGTAATACACATGCAGTCTTATTGAATGAAAAAATACCACTCCAAGTATTTTTACTGTGGCTCTGTATGTATGTAGGCCTCCCTGCTGGAGAAAATGTGTACAGTGGTGTGTGTTTTGTCAAAGGGTAACACTGTGAGAGAAGGTAGACTGCCAAATACACAAAAGACAGTTGAAAAGTCCTGAAAAAAATTTACACAGTAAGAAAGAGAGAGAGAGAGAGAAAGAGGTATACAATGGACAGGATAAATGAATGAGCAAATGAGCATTATGAATACATTTAGGGGAAAGCAAAACAAAAGGGGAGGACCTGATAACAAGATAAGAAATTACAAACGAAATTATAAAGATGAGGGAAAAAAGTTCTTACACACCTGGAAGGCTGCATCTGGAAGCAAGTAGTGCTCGTAGAATCCTTAAAAAAAACCCCAAACATGTAATGCAAAATTAGCAATGGAACCTCATTATAGGTCAGGGCATATAAGACTTTAAGTTAGCCTTATGCTTTGGCATGTTTGCTATCCACCCTGACATACCATGTACAAAAAACATCCAAAAATGTGCTGCCTGTCATGTGTGATCTCCTACTTTTGTGGAGAACCTGTTCCCATAGCAACATTCCTATTGCATTATAGCCTAGGTACATAAGTATAGCAAATAAAATTTACATTTGTATGTGTGCACATACTTTTTTTGCCTGAATAAACACACACACATATTGTGTGGGTATTCGGATGGCATATTATATGTATCTTTTGGAGCCCGGGACACTTGGTTGGGATCTTTCCTTATCCAGAAATAAATGTGTACTATAACTTCGTGAAGAAACACATTTAAATAATACCACAGACCCCGAGACTGGAAGACCTAAAACTATAGATTAATTTCATAATTAGCTGTGTATTTTGAAATGTTTCAAAACATATTTTTGAAGAAAAGAAATACTCTGTGGAAGTAGATAATGTATTGCAGACCTGAAATTCTGTCTGTTTTAAAGATTCACATTTAACTTGCACATATATAAGTTACATCTTGAGTTACAGATGTTGTGATTACCTAGTTTCAGCTTTGTACGGTTCTACATATTGGATTGCTTTAATGGAGAACTACACTGTTCTGTGATCACACCTTGTAAATATTAAAATTGTGCTTTTTTCTAAATAATCTAGTCAGGGTTCTCTCTGCGGTAGGTATAGAAACAATTGTCATTTTACCTAGCTGAGAGAGTTAAATTGGGTATTTTTAGAAAGTAATTACAGTGACTGGGTTATGGAGCTAGAATTCTAATGAGAGGTTTCGGTGCTACTGAGAATGCAAAGTGTGTTTAACAATTCCTGGTCCAAATACTAGGGTGTAAAACCAGCAAGTGAAAAAGTAATAAAATAAAATACACAGTAAGCTTAAGAGGGCAAATATAAATTTTATACCAGCTCTCTTCCTTCATGTATTAGTGGGAAATAAAATGGTAGTATGCAGTAGCAGGAGATGTAGTATGCTGCAGCCATCTCATACTTGAATTCACTTGAATACAGTGCAGCTGTAGTTCCACATCTTTTTTCAGCTCTTTCAAAAAGCTACTGAGTGTTTTCATGTAAGTACAGCAGCTGCCCAGGAACAGCCTGTCTTTACTAAGTCTCAGTTTTACCAGGCAAAACAGACAGTTGGTTTTCAGTAGCTGCAGCAAAAAAGAGTGCATTATTTTCTCACAGGTGAATTTAGTGCAGTAATTAACTAATTGTTTATGTGCCTTTTAGGTGACCTTACATAACAGCTTTGGATGCTTTAAATGTTCCACACTTCATACAGCACTTTGAAATATACTGTGTATTACATTTGTAGAAGGATATGATAAAATTACAAAATCACAGTATGTGTGAATTTATTAAGGCTTAAAGCTCTCTGCATCTAATTAGTGCTGAGAGTTATGATTGATAGCAGTCATGCTAATACATATTTAGCAGATTATGTGGCTCCCTAACTAGTACCTCTTACTCTTTTTCCCCATCATCAGTATCATTTAAGGAACTGCACTGTCATAAAGAAAACTAGCAAGAATAGGAAACAATTGTCCTTTGCTTCAAGCTTTAGATGATGTGCTAACATTCTTTTGGTATGTATAAGGCAATAGTGATAGATTGTTTTTATATATCTGATGAAGATAAGACAACTTCTTTGTACTTTCATAGCAGTTACGGTATGAGTTGGGTATAAGGCTTTTTCTTTCTTTGTAACTAAACATTATAACAGACTCTTAAAAGAACTGGAACCTCTATTGATAGAGACTTGTAAAAACCAAATTACATTAAGAGCTACTGCAAATAGTTTAGGTGTATGCGATGTAGCTTCATTGCTGGGGGAATGTAGATGAGTATTTCCTGTCACTTTCCTGGTTTTCTATTATTCTGACGTGTGTCCTGAAATGCAGTTTTAGACCGTATCCAAACACTACATTTTAGTGCCAGCTATAATAGCTGCTGATGTAATATTACTCTGCAAGTGCTTTTCTTTGAAGGTAGGGAGATAATAACTTTTAAATTAATTTCCTTTTTCTAGAAAGAATTATTACTTGATCCAAGAGAATTAGGGGAGGGGAGGGGGGCTTTTTAACTGTGTATATAAATTCATATTTTTTAGCCATTGACGAAGAAAGAGAAACATGAGATGGAATGTATCAGAACTATGAGTAAAGGAAGAGGAACTGATTGATGTGTTGCAAAACCTCTCCAAGGTAACTTATCAACACTTCTAAAAAATATGTAATTGTCAACTATGGTATGAGACTCCTTCTTCAACAGCTTATTTCCAAGTTGAAGGAAGACAATGAACTTACTTTTAGATTCATAAATCCAACAGATTTTTAGTTATTGCAGTTGGGTCACAAATTGAAATATTTGAGGAACTACTGTTCTAAATATTAGCCTAGATTTTTTAAAAGTTAATTTAGATTAAAAAGCATGGTTAGTTTGAATGCTGCTTCTGTCTAGTGCCTTATTTAAAAGAAAAAAGATAGGGCTGGCAGATTTTATTGAAGTGTGATACAGAAAACAGTGGGGAATTACTCTCATCTTACTAGAATCTTTTTTGATATAACATTGCCCTGAGCAATCAATACTTAGAAGACTCTGTAAACCACCTGATATAAATAAATATTGGCAATTTTTTAAGTCATTCTAAGTCCAAGCACATCATAAGCCTTATAATAATGATTAAAATACATATAAAGCAAATTGTGCTACTTGATATGAAGTTAAAAGAACCTACCAGACACTGAGTTACTAAGTTACCTGCTGTTTGCCGTTCTCTATGCAATATGTCTTAGAGTATATGTGTCTCTTAACAAATGTGTACTAGTGGCTCTGAAAAAAATGCTACAGGAGGTGAGGTTTTTTTAACCTACCAAAGAAGTCTGAACTCTCTTTCTAACTGCATGGAGCAAAGGTATATTATTTTATTACATCAATTATTAGAAATAAATTACCCAGTCCTTTGAATAATTTGCTTTACCAATACAGAATAAACAAGTATATGTAAGTTGATTCTAGCAATTCTTCAAAAGATAGTTGTATGTCTGAGGCAACATTTCCATAGAAATCTCTTTATTTGCCCTGCACTAAGGGAGTCCATCCAACTTTGGTATTTTGTATTCTTTATTTTCTTTTAATCAGGTAATGATGAAAATATAAATGGTAGCATATGTAATAATAATAGTAATAATAACTGATCCAAAGCTGCAAAACAGTGTTTCTCATGCCAACTCACACAAATCATTTAATTCCGCACCCCTCCCTCACTTAATCCAGCTGTGTATGATGATAATGCTACTTGAGTGTCTCATGACTGACTATAGGTCAAAACTGAAAAACCTTTTTTGTCTGATGAAAAAAAGGGGGGAGGGGTCTCTGTTGACTCCAAAGGAAAAGGATGATATGTAGTGTTTGCATACTATTATATAAATGCTTAATAGACATCCAAATCTGACTATTTTCATTTACAATTTCCTACATGAAAAACTTTTAGCCTGCATCATCTACTTCTGTGTCTAGCTGCATTAAGTACCTCGGAACTTTGGTTTAGTAAAGAGCAAGTTGCACAGATTCAGATCAGATAGGTTATCTTGAGATGTATACTTTGTATTGTATAATGATATTACTTTTCTAAAAGAAATTACTTGAAAATCCTACTGAGTTCTAGAGATGCATATTTACGGGTTAGCAGATTGTTTCTGCAGGGAGGTGCCTGCATCAAAGCCCATATCTGACAAGCATGTGTTGCTATAGCAATGGAGACATATTGAATATTAACATGCTGCTTCAGCTATGTGACAAATACGAAGTTTAAGATCTGTGATACACACTTTCATTTTCTTTAAAGCATATCTGCTATACTTGTCGCTTAAAAACTTGATAGCAATGAACCATTTTTTTTCTTCTAATATTTTCATTGGTTGCAAGTTCATTTTGGCAAGCTTCAAACTTGCCTACACTGTGGCTATAAATAAAACTACTGAATAAAAAAAAGCACAGTGCTTTACAGGTTGCAGGTTTATTGATGCTCCTATTAAACACTGGAAGCTTATATACCATTTCATTAACAGTTTTAATACAATTCTTTGTATAACTAATGTTAAAAGGCAGCAAAGTTGGCTTTACAGTAATGATGTTCGGTGTTAGAGTAAAAAAAAAAAATCACGTGTAAGCTGTGTTAACTGTCTATATGCAAGTCTATACGCAACGAACTGTCTATTACAAGTTCGCTTATTTGTCTTTCATCCTTTGCATGTCTTGATAAATAATTCTCTGCTAAATGACAAAATATGACTTGAGTGTTTGTAGAGGAAAAAATGAAAATTACCATCATGTAAATGAGACATATACTTTAGGTTTTTTCACCCTGCCAGTGTTGCTGGACGTGTCTAGAAAGGCAGGAAGTTTTCGACACTAGTCCTAAACAATATCTGTTTACTGAAAATTGATGTAAATGGTCTTTAGGCATTTGAGTGTATTCTTTCTTAAACACTATCTGTGAAGGTCTGTTAAGGGGAAAAAAATGGATGGCTTTTGGTGTCTGAATATCACAGTCCCTTTTACATCCAATAGTCTGCTACAAAGAAATTGGATTTCAGCGGACAATTTTGCTTTGTAGGTATTTCTGCAAGATAGATTTGCTTGATTCTGTGCAAAGAAGCTTGACTCTTTGCAGTCGCGGAAATACATCCTCCTTTGTTTGCTCTGATAATGAGATTAAATGCTTGGGGTTTTTTCTGTTTTCTTGCTATATTCTTTTTTTGTTTTGTGACTATTCATTTCCCAAATGGTATAGAATTCTTTCATTGTATACACATGAATCCCACGACACACCCACTTCCCACATGGGATCATTGTACAATGAGCACCCACAAATAAAATGTCTGCTTCGACTACTACTGTGCATGCCCCAGTAAGAAGATGTGCCTCAAAAGGCCCAAGAGGGTCTAGGTAGGTTTTCAGTTCTCACCAGATCTGTATTTGTATCAGCCTCACTTGGTGTCATAAATCTTTGACAAGTGGGTTAAAGATCAATTTTCCACATGTGCTTTTAGGGATTGCTTTGTAAACCACCAAGTGCAAAGGCCATAATGATATTAGTTACCATGAGCTTGCTGTCAGAGCTAATCTAGGACAACTGAAGTTTGTAAACAAGGTTTTTTCATTCAAAGAGGGCATTAGTGAAAAAAGACTGTGCTTAAATGTGGAGCTTAGTGGCAATTTCCACAGGTTTTTCATTGCTGTAGTGTAAAGCATATGGTATACAGTAATTTCATTATCTAACAAAATAAAAGAATTTTTCATCTGCGCATACACCTAATATACACAGTGACTGCTGACAGCACTACCCTCCCTCCCAGATTAGCTATACTGCACAATTACTGTAGAAACCAATAATCTTCTAGATTTCCTTTAGAGCATACTTTTAACAATTTTTACTGCAAAACCAGTATATTCCTATATCTCAAAAAGCTTTACCACAGTGCACTAATAATGACTAAAAATGTTGCGATGTCTGTCAGTGACAGTTAGAAATTTACTTTCATACTAAAATATATATATATAATTTAATTGAAGAGTTTTTTAAAATTTACATTTTCTGCTTTCAATGTGTAAACCGCTACTGATTGGGAAATTTGTGTGGCTTTGTAAATGAAAGAAAATTTCCCTCCTTCCTATTTAAAATTTTCATAAATATTTTGTGTCTCAGAATTTTACAGTGTTTTAAGCAGGCATTCCAAAAAAGTATTTGCTTAACAACAGTTAACTGCATGGTATGGAGAACTGACATCTCCCAGATGCAAAACTTTTGCAGGAACCTACTTTAATTAATTAAAAATTAATCTCTTCACTTAGTACTTGTATAGTAATGCTATTAATTAGGAATAAAAATTCTCTGAAGGCGAGCCTAGCCTGTATCTGATTGAAGTCTATTTTATGCAATGTTTTAAATTCGAGTCTGAGTTTGGAGAGAGATCCAGGTGTTTTCTTGGAGAGAGATCCAGGTGTTTTCTCTCAGGTCAGTCTCAGATTCTTTACTAATCATTTTTATCTTTGGGGGCTTGGGGGGGGAGTGGGGTAGGGTGAGCAGTTTTTAAATTTTTTTTGGAACAAATTACTTTTTATCTTAAAATGAAGGGAAGAATTCGATCATCAGTCAGCCTTAGGAGTCCTATGTTAATGTCTAGAGTAAATTAGAACATTATTAAGAATTTTATAAGTTTGCTTTCTGTTCTGCAGCAAAAGCAGTAAGCTTGTGTGCTTGATGAACATGTTTTAACAGAAAAAAAATATAACATATAGCTTTCCTTTTTTAGTTTTCAACTGCAGAAGATAATAGTAGCACTTAAATATGGAAAATAATTTGTAAAGCAAAGTAGCAAATATCAATCTTTGTAAATACATTCTTGTCTGTATATTCAACCTGTCTTAATGCATTAGCTATACCAGATCATCTTCTAGCTGGCAGTTACATGAGGAAAAATTAGTCAGTCTCAAAAGGAGTAAGTTAGTTTCCATGGAGCTACTCTAGTCTTTATAGACATGTTTGTAGGTTAGAACTGTACTGTAGATAGAAAAAGCAGCACTGAAATAAATAGGGAGCAGAAAGTCTGTGTAAAAAGATTTTGAAGAAGAAAAATTAAGCAATAAAGAATATTTAGCATTAGGCACTTCACGGGTAAATATTTCTACAAGAATCAAGTTATCATCAGATCACCTTGTCAGGTAGATAAATATTTCTCTCTTCTTAGCCTCTCTGGATTTTATCTATGGAGAGTCGAAGACATTGCATATTACTAGCAACATAGAAATAAAACATCAGGAATTCCTCAGTCATTCTTTTCTATTTTGTAGTTTTGTGTTTAGTTGGTGCTATATTGTCCCCCATAATTTCTGAGCTAGCCATCAGGTGTAGGGTAAGAAAGTTTCCATCAGCTCATGCACTCATACCCGGTTGTAACAATTCCGAATGAAAGAATAGGAGTAGAACTTCATCTGGTCTCCTCCTTGGGCCAAGTATCTCAGCAAGTGGTTTGCCTAGTAAAGACACCACCTTACCTGCAAAATCCCAACTAACCAAAAATACTGTTGAGCTCAGCAGCAACACAACTGAGGTACAGCTTGATTAAGAAAAAAAAAATTTAAAATCTTTCATCTAACAGGGAACCACCATTTTTATAGTGGAATACAAAAAGTAGCAGTATTTTCATTAACTGCAGATTTCAAGATGCCAGTTCTCAGTGGCCAATGATCTTTGTCAAAAGGCAATTGCGTCTGACTGGGCATTCAAATCAAGTGACTTCTTCAGCTAGCGTACATGCACTCAACTGTATTTGAACTAATTGATTCTCACCTGTGAATCTAACTTTAAATATAAACAATATCATCAAGGGCTCATTAAGAGGGTAATTACTAGTTTTGGAAACATCTATAATGAAACCCTGCCATTCTAGAACTGCAGTTTAAAGCTACAAGCTAATTTTAAAGCATCATCTAATAAGTCTCTGGAATAAATGTAGTTCTTTGAGGCAGAAGTTTTGCAGATTACCAGAAACAGAGAATTTAGTAACAAAATATAAGACATGCTTTCTTCTATCCTTGGCCTATTATTTCAGTGCAAGTCCAAATCAGCGAGCAGAATTGATGGTAAAACTAATGACTTTTAAATGTAGTAAGCTCAGGTTTGAATTTTGTATAAAAGGAGAAAAGCATAAACAAATTTGGAATCAATTGTGACTGCTTAAAAATACAGTCATTGGTCATGGGTATAAATACAGTCTGTCCAAACAGGTAGCCTTTATACTTTTGTTGCTCTAGAATCATGTAGACATACAGCTATCTTCCCCTTTTATAGCTATGCAGTGTTAGGATTCAAACACTGCTATTTTGTTAGGATAGCTTTTTAACCAATAAACAATTTACTTGCCAACTCTTGGGCAGTTCTAACACCTGTATGAACTAGGAAGAAAAGTTGCATTTCTTGCCTCATCCACTGAAAGCTTATATTACAATATATACTATATATATGATATATAAATTACATTATAAATTAGTAGGAATAGCAATTAGTTGGAACAAGTAGGCAAAAGTGGCTGTAAAAATGCTGCTTGTATGAAGTAATCTTTTTCATACATTAGTGAAGATAATTTGTTACTGCTTTTCTAAGAGAAAGGTGTGAATTTTAAAGCTCTGTACTGCATTCCTGCCCTTGTACATAGGAAAAACTCCCTGATAAAAATATAAGTCATTGTTACCACCTCAAGACTAACCCTTGCTATAGTGCTCTTGTTTCAACCCTCTTCATCAGAACTAAAGATTTTCCAACTCCAGTTCTTACAGCTGGTTTTGACACAAAAAAGCCATGTCCATTTTTCCACCTTTAATTAAATTTTCTGCATCAGCCCTTACCTTCTCATTTTTGCTTGTCTTTCAAATATTAAGCCCTTCATGCTCTTGATTATCTCTCCTGCTTTATGTGATCTGTAGCACAACAGTACTTGTTGGTCTACTATAAAACATTAATGTCTTTAAATTCAACTGTAGCAGAATTGTACATCTTTGTGAATCCTGAATAGTAACTGACTGACAACTGCAAGCTAGGTTTGGAACTTGCTTTGGGAGTGGGTTCATCATCTTTCAGTAAAATTTTGCTTGTTAAATTTCAAGAGAAGAGGAAGTGGGAGTAAAGACAGGTTTGCATCAAGAACGTAGCACTTCTATTCAGCCTTGAAATAACTCTGTGAAGTAAGAGAGTTCAGGAGGTAAAAACTGGAACAAGTAATTGAATACATAAATAAAGAGCAAGGAGAATTTTTCGAGTGATTCAGTACCTTCCTCTGTTCTGAGGTTTGCCCACTCACTCCTACATACCACCTCCTGTGGTGCAGGACATTTTAATGCAATGTGGGAGGTTAGCATACAAATTCCTACTGACTGCATTTGTGTATAGCGTCCCACACAGCTTTTGAAATAGGGTCCCTTTTTTAGAAAAGTTAATGAGTATTATTGCTATGTCCCAAACTACAAATGCAGTGGGTTGAAAATTACCTGTTACATCCATTTGGAATGTCATAATTTTTAACTTTGTTACTGAGACAAGTTTGTGCACCAACTACAAGCAGCCAGTAACATAGAGAAAGGTGGTATTGTGCTGAGGACTGGAAAGCTAGATGCTGCATCTTGAAAGAAGTACCTTGCAAAGGATGCTGTACAGTGAGGTTAAACGTGCTCTGATGTTGATTCACTGCTTGCATTGATGACACACGCAGAGCTCAGGAGAAAACAGTGATTTCTCTGCAACTACTTCATAACAGTAATATAGTAAAGATGACACAAGTCAACACCAGACAAGTAATTAACAGCTTATCAGTAAAACTTAGTGACAAGCCTCATCAACTTTCCATGACATGCATGCTTTAGGCTGCTTCAGTCAGTTTTCTGTCTTATAGGAAGCTAAAATACTCTAGTCCTATCTGCTGAAGGCAGCCAGAGCTTTCTGGTCTGTTTTGGTGTATTAAGGTCCTGGTTCACAACCGGAGCTCAGAGCTGTTATAGTAAAAAACAGATGGAATGTAAGGTCAGGTCTAAAGCCTACAGCTCTTATTATTTATCACAACTTGATTGATTTCAGCAGATAAAATATGGCATTTCCTGTTTTCAACCCCCCACTTCTCTGCAAAAACAATATTTTTACGGATTATGTGTTTGTACATTTCTGAGAAGCCAATCTGAGCCAGCCCATACCTTCTACTGATTCGTGAAACCAGACAAAGCAGTTTAATTTCTTAATTTACTAATCGGAGTACAGGAAATAGAAACAAACAACAAATGGTGACAAATTAAATTGCTTCCCCTATTTATCTGAACATTCAGAAAAAAATACTGACTGAATATACACTTAGCATTTACAAAAACCTTTCTGAAAGGAGTAAGTGCATAGTATCTTACTCTATTCCATTAATGTAACTTGCTTCTTAAGGGCCTGATGCGAAATACTTATTCCCAAGAACAGCCCCACGTAAGTCTAAGAAGACTTTTTCAAGTAGATCAAGGCTTTGATCCCAAATTCTGGCTGCTTAGTTGTACAGGAATATGGTTATGTTAAACCTTAAGAAGTATTACAAAAACTCTATCTGAAAAACTACATACATTTTTAATCTACCTAGCAAGGACTGGGAGTGGCGAATCACAGCAGTGGCATTTCTTCTTGTGCACCTCACTGTTTTGTGCTTTTGAAAAAAACAAGCACATTGCTACTACTTTTTTATACTTGCACATCCATCTGACAAGTGTCATTATTACTTTGAAAAAATTGAATAATTTTATGGATTAACAAAACTTCGGATTTTTTTTAGAACTAGATTAGGTAAAACTATCTCTAACTTTTGCTGTGGATCAAACTGTTTCCTCACCTAAGCTCTATGGGATTAATCATGAAAGATATAAATTTTACTTTACAGGTTGAATCCTTCTAGACTGATAATAAATGTATGAAGTACAGGTAATAGAACTTGTCTTTTATTCTACTGTTATGCTGCAACAGAGACAACTTCTTATTTAAATTAAGAGATACTCCTTTTTGAGAGATGTATATTACTGTCATGTATGTTTATGTTTATCTCCTCTCAGATGTACTCAGTGGTAATAAATCAGTGATCATCCTTAGAAAGTTAATAATAAAGACAGCTGTATGAAGAATAATGTGATGACCTTGACTTTATCGCATAGGGTGGTCTGAACTGGGAGATGAAGTAAACTGTGGTCTGTGCTCTTAAAATGGAAGACATGAAAAAATTGGCAAAATACACTGAGGCATATGGCCCTTAGGTGAGCATCAACTCCTTAGCTAAGAATGAGACATCTTCAGAGATAAAGCCTAGAGACTAGAGCTAGGCAAGTTAGCCACAGTGAGTAATAGAGGTCTCTGAAATGTGGAAGTCACACACAGTTCAGGGCCTTCTATTAAAATTACTTTTAGCTAGGTAGACATACTAAACATTATGTCTCATTAAGTTTCTCTTTCCCCACATGTAAATCCAGATTCTTTGCTGCTTCTCACAGGAAACATGCTCTTAAGACACATGATCTATACAAGTATCTTGTGCAAATATTTGTTAACTTCAGGATTCCCAGACAGCTGCAGTCTTTACCATTCAGCAATCCAACATCAGTCTCTGCTGGCCAGGGTTGTCTAGTTGAGAACCCAGGGAGCTTTAAATTAGCACCTGCTAAGCAGGTTTTGATGTAGGATAGTAAAATACCAGTACCTGCAGTCCAGCTAGCTACTTTTCTTTTTCCTCATCTCCCCCAGAGGCAGAATTTTCCTTCTGCTTTGCTTTTAAAATCTACTTCTTCAAATACAAATACATCATAGCCTGACAGACATCATTCTACCAGCCCAGCCTCCCACTTCCTCCTGCTGCCTTTCAGACATTTCGTTTTGCTCTTTTCCAATTTCCTGACACTCTTAAGCTCTGAGCTAAATTCTATCTTTGCATAGGCATCCCTGCTAAGAAAGCATGAGTTTCTTAAACTTCATTTGCCATTATTGAAGCATTTGGTCTCTCTCCAAAGAGAAACTGTGCATAACATTTGATTGTTATCAATTTGCTTCTGTCTGTGTGGAAGATTTTCATGCAGTGTTTGGCTTTGGAAGGTTTATTTGAGCTTAAGGTGCTGAAATTTTGCTAACCAATTAAGCAGGGCAAAAAAGCTTGGCCTTACTGAGAAGAACCAGGTCAGCAAGGCTTGAATCAAAGGCAGGGAGGAGGGTGTTTGAGTGTCGTGGTTTCAGCCCAGCCGGTAACAAAGGACCACGCGGCCGCTCGCTCACTCCTCCCGCCCCCCTCCGGTGGGATGGGGGGAAGACGGAGGAGAGGAAAAAAAAAAAAACAAACCTGGAACCTCGAGGGTTGAGATAAAGGCAGTTTACTGGAACAACACAAAGAAATTGCAACAACAACAACGGTACTAATGAAAAAGTATACAAAAAGAGTGATGCACAGTGCAACTGCTCACCACCCGGGACCCGACGCTCTGCCACTTCCCCCACCGAAAAGAAGAGCCCACCCCCCGGCCCGCTCCCCCTTTATATACTGAGCATGATGTCACATGGTATGGAATAGCTCCTTGGCCAGTTCAGGTCAGCTGCCCCGGCTATGCCCCCCACCTCCCAGGTTCCTGTAAAAATTAACTCTATCCCAGCTGAACCCAGGACATTGAGTCACTGGATTAGGAGCCAAAACTAGACAGAGGAATTTTTAATGAAATAGGTTTTATTTGTTTTATCTTTTATGTTCTATATTATATCATATTTTAGTGACGTTTTTCTTCATTGTATCATAGTCTGGCATAGAAGCACAACTGGACGTAATAGAAAACGTGAAGTGACATATACTGCAATACTTACCAGTAGATGAAAAATCAAGGATGCATTATCTTCACATGGTATTAACTGCTTTGGAACCTAGAGTTAGTTCAGCAAGATGAAATTACTAACAAGGAATGTGTTATGCAGAAAATGCATTCATTGACACACTACATTGTACTCAAGTATTCTTAACTCCATCAAAGAGTAGCATGCCAGCTTTGCCCTCACTTTCTAGAAAATGATTTGTTCTATAGACTGAAGATGGTTTAGTGACAAGAGCACTAACTTTGGAGTTAACGGTACACGATTAGATTCTGCATAAAGGAATTTGAACAAGTTACCTGTGTCTTTGTATCAAATAGGGACAAGAGTACTTGCCTTCATCAAGAAATATCACAAGAGCTCAAGACTGAAGCAGGTACAACAGAAGTGAGGATTTCACACACATACCAGAGATTATTACATTCTTTCCTTTATCATTTTACCCTCCCTAAAACCACTTTAACACTTCACTACACAATTTCACCTTCCAAAGATCCTTGCAAACACCTGAACTGCGTAAAGCAGGAGCGACCAATCCATGTTTTGGGACCTACAGTTACATGTTTTGGTTTGGTCCATGAAAGTATGCCCTTGCCATGTGGATAGGCAGGGACCCCATATTACTCCCCCTTGCCAGCCTTGTCTCCCAGATCTGTTTTCAAATTCCACTGTCATCTTTAATCTGCTCTGGTCATGATAGTTTAAGTATTTAGTGAGTTTTCCTATATTCTATATTGCCTCTTTTTTATACAGGTACAAAGAATCTGCAAGCACAGCTAAAATAACAGCAGCGTTCCTCGCTCATCTTACTCAAACTGCTTAGACCTGTACCAGAATCCTTCTTTGACTACCTCAGACACAGCGCAGTTTCAAAAATAATAATAGTGGTGAAAATACTTAGCCTGTAGGCACAGTGGTTTCACACAGGTGAATTTACCATCTGGCTTGATGACTCTGGATACTTGCACTTCTCTCACATAAGGTGACATTTTTAGTTATACATGCAATTGCAGCTTGGTCAATAATTCTGCCTTCCTGGAAAGGTTACTAGGTGCGAGTCAGTGCTTACAAGCAAAGTAAAAACTTTGAGGTACAAGATTTGCCCATTGTTCAGCAGTGCAGTAAGAAAACAGATCCAGCAGCATTTGCAGCACTTTTTAAAAAATACATGATCTGTTTTGTACATCATAGTACTGTACACTGAGTATATTCATACATCCACTCCATGTAGTTATTAGAGAAGAACATGTCTGAGTGACAGGCTACAGACCTGTAAAATTCAAAAACGTAGATATGTGCTTCATGGTTGGTGCACAACTGCAACACTTAATGCTTAGACTTCTGACAGCAACATCAAATTTGTGCTTTCATCTGAGCATATAGAGGGGAATGGATATATAATTCATGCCTCAGATTCTTTTACTCAGAGTTTGAATCAAGCTGAAGTTTCTTGCTTTTTATGTCAGATAGAACAATCTTTGCCTTACCACTTAAAGTTCCTCCAAACTCAGAATCTGGATATGGACAATTGCATCAGGACAGGAAATATTTTGTGGATGTCAAACTTAGGTCTTCATTTCCTTGAAATGCTGGATTTCTCAGGTGAAATTAACACAGATGCCATTCAACATTACCAAACAACTCCTCTGTAACTTACGTACTACTGCCCTCTACTGCATTTTTAATACAGATCATAAAAGTATGCATTATGTCAACTCAAACCATAACAGTCACAGTTCTTGTCATGTTTATGAGGATCATTCATGTCGTAATTCAAACAGCCCACCTGTACAGCAAAGCTATAAAACAAGAAGTATTCAAAGTTTGGAGGAATAAAGTTGTAATGTGTCTGAACCAGGAGAACAAAAAAAATCCAAGTATTTGTATAGTTGTATTCATTAAGTCTCCCATCTTTCAACTCCCAACTATGTAAGAAAAATACAGCATCACAGTCATTTTAGAATTAAAAGCACCCTCCAGTCAGTTCTAGCTGCTCAAATACAAGTTGAAAGAAAACCAAAACCTATAGATGTGAAATGCTAACTAATATTAATTCCTTCGGATTATCTGAGGTTCACAAATCTCTAATGCTACTGACTGCTGAAGATGTCTACCAGTACAAAAGACGTAAGTCTACACAAACATATTTCTTTCCGAAGAACTGACGTTTTTGTATTATTGAACGTGGCTCACATCCAGGATATGTCTTACAATAAATGGCATCACAACAAATTAGGTGTTAATCCTCTTAATTCAGTTCCCCAGGAACTGATGTTTTGTTTCAGTATAGGAAAGAGATTTCTGCAGGACACAAGGCACTTCAGACTTAACTTAGTTCCTCCAAATATTTAGTGTTCTGCATACTCCTACATCACTCCTTTCTAATGGAGAACAGGCAGATTGAAGTAGAAAGACAGTGTCACATATTTGTCATTAAAATATATTGGATTAAGGTTAGGTAAATAACTTTCCTTGATGCCATCATACTAGGAAATGGTTTTCTTCCCCCTTCACTTTCACTGCCATGACCAGGCTTTGCTATTCATTGTCAGGACACCACAGCTGAGCATTTGTCAAGATACTCCTCCCTCTACCAGATACTTCGCTGTACCACAAAGCCAGAGCCAAAGTTTGCATGGAACAGAGTTCCTTCCCTTCATCTTTACAAAAACATGCTTACAACCCTATGGCTGTTTCCCAGAAGTGAAATAAATACCGATTTTGATGGCAGAAAGAGTCCCTGGCACACGGAATTTTAACCCAAACAGCAGCATATCCCAAGAGGAAAGCTATGATTTTAGATACTGTTGCCAATGTTTGAATTCCAAACTTCCCAGGTATTTCCAAAGTAGATGTATGCTTTCTAAAAATTTCCATGAGAAATTGATGAAGTAATTACAGCCTCAAGATCATGACGTCACCGAGTCTTCAGTAATTTGTCCCCATTAAAAATCCATTACCTTTCTAAGCCCTCATGTTTAAAACAGATTTAAATGTACACACACAAAAAGCTCAAAAGCCATTGACCACTGTGAACATCCCATTTTCTTTTGTTACAGATTCAGAATTTATAAGCAAGCTTTACAATTACATGAAGTTGAGGGAAGAAAGGCAGAGTAGTTTGATTTTTTTTCAGTGTTTAAGAGTGAGTATACTAGCATATTCCAAAGCATTATACAAACATTGACTAAATTTAATGTAGCCCTAGAATTAACAGAAAGCAGGAAAAAGTAAAACTGATGGTCAAGTTCTGCTCAAGGCAATGCAGTAAGTTACCAGAAAGACAGGATTACAACTATTACAAAAATAGTTAGAAGCAACATCTTGCACTCTCTCCTCCCAAGCTTTGATTACAGACAAAAAGCAAGGATTACTTTGATTTAGCTTTACTGTTCAAAATAGGGTTTGGTTTTTTTTTTTTTCATTTTGTCTTGGCTAGCCATCAGATCCATGCCCTCAGAGGGTACAGCTGACCTTTGATATTTACCACTTCTGAGAGGGTGGATAAAAGCTGTTTGTCTTGAAAGTTTCTGTCTTTGGACATCCACTGCATTAGTTACCTCCATATTTGTGTTTGACAAAGAGTAGCTTGCTGTCAAGGTATTAGTCAAGACAAAATGAGAAACAGAAGTAGCCGAGCATGAAAAAAAGATCTCTTAGGCACAATCACAACAGGCTCGACCATCTTAGTTGCATTGCAGGAGTGGGCAGTTCAACAGTGGCTGTGAAGCGTCAGTGAGAAACAGTGACTGGCTTTAACACTTTTTCCACTGACGCAGCTAGTCTTTAGTGCATATATGATAGGAGTGCTGTTGAAATGTAACAGACAGGAAAATCATAACTCATTTTTGGTTCTCTTAACACATATCAAAAGACATTCAAGATGTGGTCCGATATTGTTGAGGGATTAGGGAGGAGCATGTTTTATGGTTTTCATTTTTTGTTTGGTTTGGGGTTTTAATTCAGTTGTCAAAGACTAGCAAAATCATCATGTTTTGCAAAGTAAAGATTTCTAAGTTGTTCAAGTAGCAGTAGACACACTCAGGCTGATACATAAGGTGTGTAACATGTGACTTCCTCAAATTCATTAAGTCCATTGAAACTAGTAGTCATTGCATAAATAGGGCTGTTGAAGAATCATCAATGAGTAAGAGAAAGTTTCTAGTTGGATTGCTTTGTCAAAGCATCAAAATGTATTTGCTATTTGCATTTTTAATCTACTAAAGTGATTCAGTTTTCAAATTTCATTAGGGACTTTGTTACTGCTGTTCATCTTATTTTAGCTTCATGTACTTTTCCACTTTTTCCAGCTTCTAAGCCTTTCCTGTATTTCATGCTAAACATTCTTTCTATAAAAGGAGACCACTCACTTTTTTTGCATCACAAAATTTTATTTCCTTCACATGAAAGAAATAATTTTGTAACTGGGTGAAGTGTTTATGTATCCAGCTAACACAAGTCAAAGGTTCATTAGTTCACTAGCCACTCTGTAACAACTTACAAGACTACAGAAATATTTTATTTCTAATTTGGCTTTCCAGTACCCTAACATTTAAAATGACCTGTTGCTTTCCAGATTTTTCAGCAGTAGCTCTTTAACAGCCCTGGTAACAAGCTATGCAATCTTTTGTTAAAACCTAAATTTAAGAATTTGCTCCAGTACACAGAACTCATTCTAGAAATAACAGATAGTTTTCTATGATTGTTAGCTGAGGGTGACACTGATCCACATCAAGCACCTTTAAATGCTGAGAAAGTACAAGCAGTACTGTAAACAGCAGGATATGCTTTAACTGGTAACAAACTGAATAGAACCTGCAAAAGTGCTAGAAGTACTAGTATGATACCACTATTGCTTCCAAATCTGCTGGGGTGAGGGGAATAACTTAAACTTCAATTACTTAAGAACTAATCCCTAAAACCTGAAATGAAGGTACCTTGCTAAACTATTTAACTCAAAATTAGTGATCACCTGTTACATGATAACAAAAAGAGTTCAGGATTGGGATATTCTGCTCAGATGCTGCATGGTTTAGAACAAGAAGTTGGCAAGCAACATCAATACAGACAAATCATTAAGACAAACTTATCAATATTTTGAGTAAAACATTGCATATGAATTTCTGGGATTACATTCTGCTTTTGCCTGAAGAATGCCAATTTGGGAACTAAACATTCCACTTAACTCTCATTTGTGGATCTGAATGACCACAAAGTAAATTAGTCTTAAAAAAAAGGAAACTATTAAGCTAGAACTTTGGAGGAAAACCGTAATTCAAGCAAAAGAGAAAATCAACATAATTCCTCAAAACTGTAATCCCATCATTAAAGTAAGCATTTAAGATAGCACAGCAAAATAGCATCAGGCAATATGCAACTATAACTTTGTTATTTGAAAGATGCACAGCCTAAGCTAACACCAGTGTTGCATCAACATTCTAGCATTACACAGGACAGCAGTCTTTCACATGGGTTGGTATCACTCTAGCCAGGCCCCATTATCGTTCTGTCCCCCCTTCCCTGTGCTCTCAGCCTTCCCAGCTTCTTCCAAGAATTGGCACAGTGCTTTAAGTCCACGACTTTCCCCATTTTAATAGGGAGCTGGAGAAAGGCCACATTCCCCTTTCTCCTGCAATCATCTGGGTCAATGAACCCTGAGGAATGGATGAACAAGAACTGTACTGGGACAAGATGTCTAATTAATAGGGATCTAAGGCACAGAGAGGAGCAGCAGTCACTAGCACTCATCTTGTATTACAGTCTTTATCATGAAAAAAAAAAAAAAGCCCCTACAAGGCAAGTTTCAGCCTCAACTTTTTTTTTTTTTTTCCTTTCTCAAGAGTTATAAGCAATCATTTGTATTATAGGTTAGTGAAGCATCCAGTCCAGCCACCAGAAGAATTATGCTTGCTCAACAGGCTTTTAGATTACTTTGATAAGGGAGATAATTTCCAGGGGTTTTTGCCCCACAGAATCATTGTCTATCATTAAAGTTTCTTCAGGGCCACAATGCACTATTTTTAATTGCAAAAAATATTGTTTCATACAACCATGAAACTGTATGGTCAACATGCATGGGTTTGGGGATCAGTTTGGAAATCAACAATATAAAGGCAACTGCAAGCATTTAGGACACTTCAGGACTGAGGGACTAATTTCAAAATGATTACCTGAACAGAAGCATGAGGCATCAAGAACTTCCCCCCCCGCCCCCCATACAAGATGAACAAGAAAGCAAACAAAAGAAATTGAGTAATCTCAGTCCCACATTCTCCATGAATTCAAGAACAATTAACAGAGAACTCCAAATGTACCACAAGACAGTAGTTGCATTTGAAGATGAACCAAGAAGCAATTACTGTGAGAAAAGAGACACCAAGAACCTGTGGGGAAGAAAAACAGCAATAAATTGACATTCCATCTGAGCAGTGAGACATGTTATTCACAACAGGAGACAAGCTGTATTAGATCAACTTTATTATGTTATCAAAGTTTGACAATAAAATATTCAAAATTTATTGAACACATTCATACACAAAAAGAGCATATAAAATGCTAGGTCTCAGAATATGTTCCATATAAAATACTGTTAAATGTAGAGCAGCAAAGTCATTGCCAAACATTCCCTGAATTTAAGAGGGCCTTGAACACACTGTGCTCCAAGAACTACCTTAATACCAAACATTCCTTCCTTTGGTCTGCAAGTCCTTTGCAATTATTGCTAGTTATTGAAGCCTTCTGTTTTTAAAACAGAATCACATAGTGACTCTGAACCTCTTCAGAAGTGTTACAGTGACAGCTGAAAGTTTCTTCAGCATTTTCTATATATTTTGTCAAAAATAAGAAACACATTCGGTCCTCAAGACAATTTTTGGTTTCTGAAAATATCCTGGAAGAATAAAAGCAAGTAAAAATTATGGAAAGAGAGACATGATTGATATGTGTTAGGTTATAACAAAGATATATCAATAAACTCAAACATTTCAACTGTGCAGTGTGGCAAAGCACCTGAGTTACTCCTCTTAAGGATGTGCCACATTCTCCTCTCCTTAAAGATTTATTTCTTCAGACCTCTCTCCCCACAAGAATCTAAAACGCTCATGTGCACATTGTTCTAGCAGGCCTGTAACAGAAATGCTAAATGCTCTTGCCTTGTAGAGGAACATGCCATAGTGAGTAAGCACTTCTCAACATACTGAGTGAAGTCATTCAGTTTCAATGACTAGAATAATGTAGTTTATTTGCTGCATTTGTTTTTCAAGGAGAACTCCATCCTAATATGCAAGAAATTGAAAATGAAAGGGCTGAAGATTATTTGGTAGAAAAATCACAACTTCTGGACATAAAACAGAACTATAGCCTGCAGAACCATCACGTCCAATCAAAATCTCACTAGAAGCACTGTGCTTGCTCTAACACAGTACTCAGAACTCAGGTACACATGTTCTTGCACAGCAAGGCTTTATAGTGACAATCAACAAACAAAAAAGCACCCTGAAAAGCTTTCGGCTTCATTTTATCAGGTTAACTGACACAAGTTTATTTAAAGAGACACACTCAAGGCCTTGTCTAATAATGGAAAGCTGATTTACAAATCTTTAGGTTAAAAGATACAGTCAACTGATCTCAGAAACACAGTACTAAGTTGCCAAAATAAGAAAAAAAAGATTTTTTTTTTTCTTTTGGGGCACAAAAAGTAGTATTAGAAAGTAGTAAAGGGAAAAGAATTTTAAACAGCACCTTTTGGAATCCTGTATTTTGGAACCTCAAATCACAAACACCCTGAAGCTAAACTTTTGGTATGAGACTGAAAATGCTACCAATTAATGGGTAAGGATCTAAATGTAGCTTAGAAACATTCTCCTGATCAGGTTAAGAACCTATGTTCTTTTCTCATTTTTTTCAGCCCTTCATGCCCATGTTGGTATCCTGCAATACAGCCTCCAGCTCCACTCATTCCAGTGCTTATTAACAGGCATTCTACTTCAGCAAGAAATACAGATTGTGATAAGCTGTTTTCTGTAATTTCTTTCTGTTGTAAACCAGTAACATAGCAATTTATTCAAAAATTGAGTCAGACCACAGGAAGAGCTTTATCATCTTTGAGCAGTCTTGGAACACAAGCCTGAAGCTTATCCAGCTGACAGCCCTGCATAAAATAGAACACGGCCAAAGGACTTTTTTTGTGGGTTTTGTTGTTGTTTGGGGTTGGGGGCAGGGTTTGGGGGTTTTTTTGTTGAGTTTTTTTTGGTTTGGGTTTTGTTGGGTTTTTTGTTTGGTTGTTTTGGGGGTTTTTTCCCCCCATTTCAACAGTTACCAATTACAAATGACTGGGGGCAACTCAGTACTTACTCTGGAAAAGTCTAGGCAATATTGCTGCTGAACTGTAGGTCCCTGGGCAACTGAGGAAGAGATAAACATTCCATTTTAAAAACTAGGAAAATGTGTACTCGCTCTCAACAAAAGTAATAGGGCAAATGCGGGGGGGGAGGGGGAAGGAAGCTAAATAAGGAAGTTAAAACCTATTTAGCTTATCCATGACCCTAGTTCAAGTTGTTCTGCATTTACAAGTAATTTCTGAATTAAAACTTAAAGCCTTTAACTTATCTCCTGTGCCAGAATGTTTGCATTCTACAGTAACACGAGTTCAAGACTGTCATTTCAACTTATCTTATTGATACGTTTAATGGCAGCAAATATTTTATGCGTGCTACCAAAGTAGTTAAAAACTTTACCCTTTCGACAACTTCAGTTTAAGTAATGAATCCTCAATAGTTTTGATGAGTTTCTGAAACTCTTAAAACAGTTTTCTTGGAGGACCTAGCATTTTGAAAGCATTCAAAATTGTGTTTTCAGAAAACTAAGTGCAGTCTAACTGGGTGACTAGTTTTAAAGCAAGCAAAAGAGAATCTTCAAGTGAAACTTTCTCCAGCAGGACTTCTGTAATCAAGGTTGTAAATATGATGGCCTTTAGGCTATCATTTCTGTGGAGTTCAGAGTTGAATTTTTTTTTAAACACTGAGTAAAATGATACTGTAGGAAATTAACAGAGTTGCATATTCAGCAGTTTACAGAAATGTTTAAGGAACAGTGTATCCCAACTTCTTATAACAGCAATAATGAAACTTGTAATCTATGGGAAATGGATTTTAGTCTTAAAATGTAGAGTTGCTTTTCAGCTGAATGCAATGTTCTTCCAATCACTACTTGATCAGTAACTAGATCAGAGCTTAAGTATTGACTGAGAACAAGGTTTATACTTCATACTGTATTATGCTGACTTCCATTCCCCACCCCATTTCAGGAAGTTCACTTTTCTTTTTGAATTAATGCCCACCATCCATTATCACTTCTACTACATGAGATCACTTTTCACCCAGAAATGCAATTCTGCACTGTATGGATTGTTTGCCAGTATTCAATTCAATGAGCTTTAATTTATGTGCTACTCCACAGAGCTACAGTTATTGCAAGCACTAACCACTGTTTAGCTTCTTTCCCTCATTGATAAATAAAGCACAAAGTGAGGATTCCTCAGACTCCAGATTGTATGTAATCAGGTTCTAGAATTTGAGCAAACAATTTCTTCTTTTAAAAAAAAAAGTTACCTAATAATAAGCTTCAAGTAATTCACACACTTCCCCCCCCCCCCCCCAAAAGCTGTAATAAAAGAAAGGCTAGATTATGACAAAGGTAGTACAGTTCCAGGCAGAGCTCTTCCCTATCTTAGCTAGTAGATATGCACATTTACAAATTAAGGTACTGGGAACTGTGAATCATAATATGCAAGACCCTTTAAAAAGTTCACTGTGCTTCCCAAACTGTTAATATCATTCCCTTGTTTTATGGGCATCTAAAATTGCAATCCTTCCTAGCCCTCCCACTCCAAACCCTGCAAAGACCACACAAAGGAACTCAGGTATCTATGATTCTATGTAGTATGTGCAAGGGGCTACACAATCTCCAAATGAAAGTCTGTATGAATATTGGACACAACACCAGAGGCACCAAAATGCATATTTGAGCAAATTTGCAGAATGTGAAAATACTATGAAGCATCATAAACACAAATAGGGGACAAATGATCATTTAGGACACCAAACAACTTCTTAAACACAGCCTTAAAAAAAAAGAACACAAAATAAATAATTCAAATATCTAAATATCAAGGGATTAAAAGGTATTTTCCCATATTTAAGGGAAGGCATCACAGGTGAGGAGAGTAACTGTCAACACAAGGTATCACAAATCAAAAAGCAGCTTTTTCACGTAGGAGATAGTAGTATCATTGGATAGCATTTGAATATGCTCATTTCCTGAAAGCTCAAATATCACCACTTCCTGTTTTTGCATGTCCACCCACTTTTGACATTGCAAGGCACTCTGTAAGTTTACTGTACCATCCCCATCGCTGTAAAGAATCTTGGGTTCTTTGTCAGGAAAACTTTCATAATGGAAGGAATCGGGTGTTTCCACACCAGTACCATAAAGACAGTGTATACGCACACCAGGCGGTGTCATCTGGTAGACCAGGTGTTCAGTGTCTTGTCTCATGAGCCAGCCATCTTCAAAATTGATGTCCCTGTAGAATTTTCTGTAATCCTGAAGAGTGTAGTTAGCTGTAGGTGTGCTTACAAAGATCTTATCTGGAGGCCATGTGTAGTTGTAAGGAAGCATCCAATTTGTGGAAACTGCTGATCTCTGCTGGTCTCTAATCTTGAGTGAACTGATAACAGGTATTCTGTTGTTGTCACCTTAAAAAAAGGTGGAATTTCATTATACACAAAGCAAAGCATGAATCTCAACCAGCAGCAATTACTACCACTCACAGCAATAACATGAATAAAGAGATTATTCCCTTTGCTTACAGTGACAATTTGAGAAGTTTTTCCTCATTTATAACTGTCTTGATAATTAACTTCTGCAGACTAACTTCTGGTAACTTACAAATTTAAATACAAGTTGATGAATGAATGACAAACCAAGAACACTGCCACCTTTCCAATATGTTCCTTTTTAAAGGAGAAAAAATTTCCTGTGTGAGCCAAGTAAGAAATCAGTTTTTATTAGGCATTATTTATACCATTTGCAAGTTTTGTCTTGCAAGTTTTGTCTTAAATGATCTTCTGGAAATGTGTTTTACAGTGATTCTGGTACCTAGATCATGTTTTTGCTGAAAGAACAGATAAACACGACTATCCACACACATTTAAGAACTCATGAAGAGACTTTATAGGCTTAACAAAATGTTTAAAATTTTGCACATTCAAAACAAGCAGAGTAGCAGTATTTCATTCAGGATAGCTATGAAAATTACTATTGATTTATTTACCATTTGGCATAGTGTTTTACCAGTTTATATACTCCCTTTATAACAAAACCTACCAGAACATGCCTACAACTGAAAGAAAATAGCAGACTCTTAATAATTACCTAAGAAGATAACTATCATGAAAGGAAACAGAAGCAAAGCAAGTATTACTGTCTCTGCTTATGCCATCAAGAAAGAATGCTACACTCAATGACCAATTCAGTCTCTATGCATAGTTCTTCAGAGAAGAAAAGAGTTAGAGCTTGTTAGCTTGTGGTGGGAACCATGGAAAATTGCTGGTATCAGCATCTTCCCTTCCAGTCAGCATTTCAGGGCTGCTAAAATACTTGTGCTGCTCAGAACACAGGTTCTCTCTAATGTAGCAGTAATATTTCTAGCAACTCTGGTAACCTAAACATCTTTGCTGGGGTAAAGGGGTGGGGGACAATAGACAAAACCAACAATTCTTGAAAGACTAGTTGATAACTACTATACTTGGGAAATGTTTTCAGCTGGCCAAGCTTTTCCAAGGCATTATGTTGTCTTAATATAATATAAATCTAGAGAGCTAGAGCTTATTATCAATAAAGGTCTTAAATTATCCAATACCCAATAAAACCAAAATTGTTGCATTTTACCAAATTTAGACTTAGTCTTATTACAGAACTAGTATTATTACAGAACTAGTATTTGACCAGAACATTTCAAGAATTTTTTTGTAGACATCAAGTCCATCGTTTTCTTAGCAGTTTGTTTCAAAGATGGCTCAAACTAACACATGACTAAGTTATAGTTTATATGCATCTTTCTATATTTTAACCATTATTCTTGCATCTTCACAAACTTAAAAGCTGCTTAATAAGTGGCAGATACAGTGATTACTAGAAACAAACTTTTTTTTTTAAAAAAAAAAGCCCTGAGACAGATCCAAGTTTATTTTCATGGTGACTGTCTAATCAGACCTATTTTCCATTATCACAATGGCTGGCACACCTCAATTCTTTTGTCAGCTGAACTTTGAATCAGAATTTCTATTATTAGGTCCAGGTGGTTACAGCACATAGTGATCCAGGTCAACCACACCATAGAAATTGAAATACTGAAACCAAAACCACTATTCCTGAAATAGCACCAAAGTGTATTTTTCAGTTCCATAAGGTGGCACTATTGCTTCAGCAAGACCTAAAGCACAGTCTTTAATGCCATCTTTAGGACGACTATATGGAGACATGGCTAGTATAACTCTGAAACAGATAAAAAGGAAACTCAAAAGAGCACAGCAAGAATCACAAAGGTCCTGAAAAATGTGTTTCATATTACTGTGTAGTATAAATACTTAACTATGCACTCATCACTAAGCTACTGAATACTACTTGGCAGTTTTCAACAAAGAAAGCCCAAGTTCCAAATTGAACAATGAAAGGAATGCTTACAAAATTTATTTCCAGTAGAATACTCAAACACAGAACCTGACTATTCCAGCCTTCTCTTACAGAACTGTTACAAAATGCTTATCAAATCCTTTACTTTTCTCTGAAGTGCAGAAGTACTGTACAGCCAAGACCATGCTTAAGTCAGCAGGCAGACCGTAATTGACATTATAGTGAACAAAGTATTAGGTCTAGGGAAGACACTGCTAGCATCTCAAGCTGACACCACAACCCAAAAAACAACCCACACCAAGCCACCAGAGTGAACTTTGTGTCTTTGGTCACTGTAGTGGGAAAAACCTCCTCACTTTATTGGCACTGGAATTGTAATGATATAAGTATTGATCTTGCAAGGCACATGAATAAGTAGCAGAAAGTATTACAGAAGTTCTAGAGAAAATAATTCCACCTGTGTACTGTTTACCACTTTAATAACACAACTGTGGATTTGACATACAGTTCCTAGCCATTACCATATTATAAACAGGAATGGGAGCAGAAAGAATGCATTCATAGCTTGCCTTGTCTTTCCTGCAGCAATGCAGTATTTTTCTTTAAAGCAACAATTCCTCTGCATACTAACATCCTGATAATGTCAGTTTTAGAAACTCTTTAATAGACTAATGTAATCCAAGTATTAAATGCCTGATGGTGGTGATTTACTACAGGTATTTTAGACAGAACTAGCATAAAAATGTGCATTCTGATATTATGTTCTGCCCATTTAACTTTCCTACATGATTCTTAAATTTCTGCTCTAAAACATGGAGTTTATTACAGACATACAGACTAAAAGGTGACTACATTTTAGTACAAATTCAACTATTCATTATGCATTTGTATAGCTAGCCACTTTGGATGAGACGCATTACAAAGGATGAACAAGACATGAAGCATAAAAGTTTAATCCAACAGAAATCTGGGACAGCGGAATTTTATATAATCATGTGGAAATTTATGAAGTTAACATTGCTCACTTCCTGCCATTTCTGTAGCATGCAAACTTGTCAGCGGAAGCCTGTGAGAAAAGGGATATTAATTTTTACAGTGCCATTGCAATAGATTTAACAATGTATAACTCAATACAAACATCCAGTTTAAGTTTTCTAATTAGTAACTGAGCTATGCACTACTATTCAGAATCAAATGCCTTTGGTAAGCAAAGTATTCTTTGATCTGTCCATGCATGACTGGCACTTGCTGTGCATTCTGCATTTTGATGAAGTCCAGTTTCTGATGTCAGCTTTGTTTAGGAAGATAGTGATAACCAAAGCTAACAAGTCAGAAACAAGCTAAAAAAAACAAGCCCAAAACATCATGAACTAAATGCCAAAGCACATGAAATAATTATGGTATCACATGATGGGGTAAGTGAACTTTTTCCATCAGTCATTTGCAGTTACTTAGTGAAATAAGTTACGCCCCCCCCAGTGTCAGGCATATTTAGTATGCTAAACCCACGATCTCAAAGATACACTTTCCTTATCTGTAGAGTTATAACCTTCAACAGGCTTTTGTGCTGCGGGCACCACTTCACCACCATGTCTACAAGTTTCCCTTAATGTTAACCTCAAGCAGCTGTGTGATCTTTAATCAAAGGAAACAACTGAATGCTCTGGAGTCCTTGTTAGCTTTGCAATACTGAACAGCGAGCAATC
Source organism: Haliaeetus albicilla (assembly GCF_947461875.1). Classification (NCBI taxonomy): domain Eukaryota; kingdom Metazoa; phylum Chordata; class Aves; order Accipitriformes; family Accipitridae; genus Haliaeetus; species Haliaeetus albicilla. Next base: position 20,365,517 of record NC_091492.1, on the reverse strand, counting down.
AGGCTGGAGACAGAAGCGACAGAAATAGAAGACACCAGGCCAAACAGAAGATGACAACAATCTGCTGAAAATAGGTTAGGAGAAGTCAAGAGGCAACACAGCTCCTGGTTACAGGAGTAAAAAAATTCAGTCCACTCCCACAAACATAAAGAATGAGAGTCTGGTCACAGGGCTTGAAACAAAGTTGCCATCACTTATGAAAAAATTATATTTAACTTCATAGTTCCTTAAACTCTCATCCTCTAGTCTTACAGTTAACAGTCTAGTTAGTATCTTGCACTGCAAGATACTTGCAAAATACATTGCAAACGCTCAAGTTACCTACCTGAAGCCAGCACACGGAGAGTTTTAGCCACTCCTCCCCATGGAGCACCTAATGACACATAATCCTTTATGTACTTGTCTTTCCAATCCTGAGTCTGATGGTTGAGGAAATAGAGGGTGTACATATTACCCATACTGTGGGCAATTAAGACAACAGGACTTCCATACTGCTCATACATTAGCTCTATCATCTTGCGAAGGGCCACAAAATAGTCTCCATTCTCATCTGAAGTAAACATATACAGGTTACAGAGTTATTAATTGTGAATGCTGAACATCAACACAATTCTTTAAAGTGTTAATTTTTTAACTATCTGTAGAATTAATAATGCAGAGCTTAGAAATTCCAGTATTAAGTGGGAGGGGTGGGTGGTTTTGTGGGGATGCGTTTTGGTAGTGTGGCTTTTTTGTTGTTTTGTTTTTAAGCAAGTCTTAAGTAGCAAGGAAAAAAAGAAACCACACCACACAACCTTCATCTGGGTCCAGGGGTACCCTGGCCCAAGAACTAGTAAAAATTAAGTTTAAGTATAATTGTACAGGTGGGATGGGAGAAGAGACCCAAAACAATTTTTGCTGTCTGGGAGAGTCAAAATTTTATTCAAGTAACAATGTTATTTACTTGGTGCCTTTCGCCAGTCATAAGGTGCTCCTCGTACATCTTCATCACGTTTGTAGCCCCAATCTACTAAACTCTGCACCAGCATATAAAAGTAACTGCCTGTAGACATCAGATAAGAAACAGAACAGTGAAAAGATTAGCATTAGAAGCAGCCATCAGACACTATCGTGAAACAAACTAAGTTCTGGAAGCATTATCTCTGATACCATATATTCAGACATTAAAACTGTAGTCTTAATCTTTGACAATCTAGAAAGCTGCGTATTAAACAAAATTAGTTCTGCCCGCTGTCCCCCAAAAGTGAGAGAATACCATTATTAAAACTTCTTACTAGTTGGCTGATCTATCAGATGTGGCAGCAAAATGTGGTATACACAGAATGGATAAATTCTCTGCAGCAGAAATGTATTCTTTACAGTTTAAGGGTAAGACATCTAAGAAATTACTACATTAGAGTCCTAGCTTTTGTTGACTGCAGATTAACTTCAGGTAGAGTATATAATACATTCATAAAGGTTGGCCTGGACCTCACCAACATTTATTCTTGGAAACAAATGCTTACAGTGTACCCCAGGGCAAAACTCTGGAAACTACCCCAAAACTATTTTTCTGTCAGGTAGTAGACTAAGACTTAAGTGACTGAACATAATGCTTTAATAGCAAAGAAGGGAAACATTTGCAGACTGGCTAATGTTACACATTGAAAGATGTTACATATTACAAGCTTTGACACATAGGGTTTAAGTATTACCACAATTAAATGCATCTAATAACACTTTGAAAGATTAAGTGTCAAAACATCCTATTGAATATCACAGTCATATTTAAGTTTGGAGCAAAACCTCACTCAGTCTTGAAAGCTTATCATATAGTCCCTAAAATGAACAGAAGCAATTTTATATATGGCCCTGTTCTGGTTATGAGAGTCATCTAGTGAAGATCATTAAGCACATTACTGCCCTTCTGGAGATCGCTACCTAAAGAAAAGAAATCCATGCTATGAAGCACATGAAGCTCAGTGCACTACTGGCTACTAAGTTACTTAAGTCTTCAGCCACAGCTAACAACTACTCACACAAGCTTATCAGATTCAGTATTTTCTGAAAGATGACTTCTACAAAAACCCTAAAAAAACCCTGCAAACACATTAATGCAGAAATCTTTTGCAGCACAAATGTAATTATATAATTATTCTGACACCAACAAAAGACGAGGAGCTACAGAGCATGGTACAGTATCTCCCAAGCCCATTAACTCATTCCTAAGGCCAAAGAGCGCCTTACTCAGAACCAAGCTGAAATGAAGTGGGTTTATTTTGGTTTTGCTTGTCAAGCTTCTGTCACAGAATTTTCTGCTCAACCCATCTCATTTTCCAAAAGCATCTGTCTTCAAAGCACCTACTCAAGTTTCATCCAGAGAACTTAAATTTGGCACAAGACTAAGTAACATGGAATCTTCTTGTCTCAATCTATCAGGCCAAACAACAGACAAGACAATACAATGAAAACACTTAAAAGGTAAGTGAGCCATGTGCTACCCTACTACCAAAAACAAACAAACAACAACAACAAAACCAATCAGTTTTTCTACTTTTAAACAGAACTGCAATTTGAAATCACATTTCAGTAGCTTGTTGTATAAAGTCATACTAGAAAAATCCTGCAGGTGACAAAGCACTTCAGATGCAGCTTGTACATACCAACACTCCTTTTACTTGGGTCAAGGAATTCCAAGGAGAAAGTCTGCCCAAAACCTGGGACTCTAATATCCACTCCATCTGGTGGTTCTGTAATCTTACTTGTTCGATTATATACCAGCCTGGGGGGGGGGGGGGAAGAGAGAGAAAAACATGAAACATGTCATATTACCACATGACAACTCTCGACTACATTGGGTCTTACATTCTGAGTGCAGTAACAAGAACTTTAAGTGCTATTACCGAGAAGAAAAAATAAAACAAAAAAACCCTGGCAGGCATGGTAAGAGTACTCTAATGGTTAAGAGGTTATACAATGCAAACAATTATTTTGGTTTAATGCTTTACAGGCAGAATCTGAGACTTATCTTCTCCATAAAACTGAGTATACAGAATTGTGGCTGAACTTCAACTTTAGAATATAAGCTACTTTATGTAGTTCTATGCCATTTCACTTTGCATCAAGCCACACAATAGAGAAGACTCGTCAAGGACATTAAGAATGTAGCAGTAGAAGATAAAATACCTGTAAAATCAGATATTGGAAAAATTCTCCTAGATGAAAATAATTCATTTCTGTTTAACTAGAACACCCACACCAGCATAAGGGAGTACTTGATATTTCTTGACTAATGATTGGTACCTCAGGAAACACACAGCAGTATTGAGTGTTTTGTAGATACTTTTCAAATCAATTTGAGATACGAAGAATCTGGAGCATTGGGTCAGGGTCTTTATTATGATTATTATTATTATTGTCGGGGTTTTGTTCATTTGTTTTTAATACCGTATCAATACATTTGCCATTTCTGAATGCAAGTTTTAACCCCTAGATGCAGTCTTAAAATCTGAACTGATATTCAAATCTTCACACACCAGAAATCTCTAACCTCTAAGGCATATAGCAGGACATAAAGCAGAGGTAAAACTACACAATGGCTCAGTATATTCACATAAAAGAGCAACATGCCAATACAATATTTTTAAATTGCACAAGCTAAGTATTTCTTGTTTTCATAAAGGTTTTTATACAATTTTTACAGGAACATTAATGAAACAGACTGAATGATGAAATAGTCTGGATGCTTTAAATTAGGCAATGTTTTAAACCAAAATAATTCTGGAAAGAGACTTCCTGACTGCCCTTGAAGGACACAGTGTGTCTCAACTGCCTGCGAGACTGCCACTGACAGCAAAAGTGCAAGCTCACATTCCTCCTGCCTGTCCCCTCTGAGCTGCCCAATCTACCTCCTTCCCCCTTGCCTCATCAAAACTTAAGTAACTCATCAAAAAAGCAGAAAATGTTCTGCTTTAGGTAAGCCTGCAGAAGTGTCTGATAAGTGCCCAAACCAACACTGGGTAACTGGTAGGAGAGAAAGTGGAAGAAACTAAGACAACCTCTGTTTTTCATCACTGATGAACAGCTACCTCAGATGCAAGAGCCACATCTTCTGATTCATCCTGTTACTCTACCTAGCAGAATTCCAAGTCATTTCTTTCACCGGTCTTGAATCAGAAAAGAAAGTTTAAGGCAGCCATTCTGTACAAAGCATGTCAGTCTAAGGAAAGGAGGTAACTGCAAAGAGCAACATTTCTAGTCTTACCTGATATTATCAATCCAGCAGTCAATGATGACAGGCAGAAGCAATTCTAAATTCAGCCAGAGTGTAAAATAACTGTCTGTCTTCTTGGAGCATAGATAATGCACTACTGATGGCTTATCTAACTTTGCTTCCAGCTGATTACCTAAGTCCCCTGGAACTGAAAGATATAAAAACAAGACACTTAAAGTGTATAACATTTTACATTATAATATACACATCTTAATACTGTAGCCCTCATATGCTGTATCACTACATCCAAAGATACCATTAAGTTTTGTAACTGGATTAAAAAATGTTATGCAAGAACAAAGTACTGCATGCACATTTTCCACTGAAAATATTTGGATTTTCAAAAATCATCAGTGGGGAACCACCATGTAGAATAGCTCTGGATCAACAGTTCACATCTTCAAAAAGCAGACTGTATAAGAACAGGTCATGTTAGGCCATGGGTATGAAAAACAGATGGTCTTGGACATTATTAAAATCATCTGTGTTTTAAAGTGCAAACTGAATCTTTCTGGAAGATTTTTTTTCTTCAGAGTATTACAACTGCACATGCAACTCTTTCTGTTCTCTTTAAACAGTTGCTTGCAAACTATCAATTTGACATTAAAAAATGTCAAGTGAAAGCAGCTCCATTTATGTTTTTTATTTTTACTTCTTCACCTCCAACTGCACCTTTGCTACACAAGATTTAGTTGGCTAGCATAATAATCCAAATATATAGTTTCATATCTTTTACATTCATGTTTGGATGCAACAACAGTTTTGATCTTCACTTTTTTTTTGATACATTACATCAGTAATACTTGGAGGGAAGGGTCTTGTATTTGCACCTTCTCTGAAGTGCACAGTTCTTAAAGGCATATACCAAATACCAGTATTCCTTTGATGAAATTTTCTTTTCCTTTATTTTAAGCACTAGATAGAGACAGGAATATTATTTCTAAATTAGAACTAAGCTCAAAAAAATGCTTTTACAATTTTCAACAGCAAATTTCCAGAGAAATTTCTTACATTATGTTTAATCTTTTTTTTCCCTCAACAACCAGAAAGGCAAAAGATACTTCAGTAACTGAAAAGTTTCTCTGAATTAGAAAAATGTAAGAGTTAAGCACTTCTTAAGGGTTCCCCCCACCCCTTTCAGCTCCACACCCTCCCACCTTTTCAGTGTGTGCATAACTTTATCCTATTCACTTGTCAATGTTTAATTTTGAAGTTTTTTAATGCAGGCCTACCCATACATTTGCTTTTCTTTTTTCCCTACTTCAGTAAATTATTTAATCAAAACAGTTTTTCTATAGAACTCTGATACTTAGCAATGGTTTAAAGAAAGAGATATTACCTTTTAGTGGAACACCTAATTTAACTGGAAAGCCAGATAGGCTTTCAGAGGAACACTGCAGAACTGAAAAAGGACAGAACCTCAAACTATAGACCTGGACAACCACACTCTTAAAACCTTCAACCACTGCAGAAAAGATACACCTCAGGATTTCTTTATTAACTACCTCTACTTTCTCATTAGGTTAAAAGACCCAGTAGCTGACCACAGTTTATTTTAGGTCATATTTCAAGGACTCTGATATACTGGAAAGCATAGTAAGGGAGATTATAGTATTGCATCACACCCTAGAAAGAGTTTACTGAAGTTCAGTCTGGTAACCTCACAAAATGCTGTTTAGTTATTGCTTACAGAACTATAAGGCAACAGCTTGTTCCACAGTCTCGTGCCTGTGCTGTATCAGTGCTTTTAATTAGAAAAGGAACAGAGTGTAATTCTATTTATATCAATCATTCACAGCTGGCCAGTTGCAGCAGCAGACCTGCCAAGGACAGAACAGGTTGATTTTGTCATCAGTTTCAATGCAAAACAAAGTAGAAGAGTGACATTCTGTTCTACCCTGGAATCTCATTTCCTTGTGTAAAAATCAAACTCTTCCAGCAAAGATACCTTTCAAAGACTTAGACAAACATCTGGAGTATCAGAGTTTTAAGAACTTGCTGAGTTTTCCAAACAGCACTCAAATAATCATAAGCACTCCTGCTCAGAGTAGGAAGACTCAGAACTGAAGAAGTTTCAGATTATAATCAAGATAAATGTATCAAAAAGAGTACTGAAAGCAGGAAAGTATACAAAGTCTCACTTGGACTTAATGGAATGATCTTAGATTAACTGCAAGTTTAATTTGGTTAAAAAATTTTATCTTCAAGAAGCTTGAGGATAGAGGATGTGCTCCTGTGTCCAATTCATAACAGATGAGAAACATTACATACTAATTTTTACTTAAGGGATGATAAGGAACAAGTTGGAAAGCAGTAATTTTATGTAATTCTAAACAAAAGATAAGGGGCAAGTTCCACCTGTGCCAAGATACAATACTGGAGTTAAAAAATAGTCTCAGGTACAGGCATGATGCCTGTTTGCTTATAAAGCAAGGATTAACAAAAAGGTTTTTTCAGGTTTACATTTCTATATTAACAGTGAAACTGCTAATCACTGTAATTCACAACTCATGTTTTATTTTCTAAAGTACATTCTGCAAGCTGAATAGGGTTCATGATGAAGCTGTAGGGAACAAAATGCAAATTTTGATTTTTCACATTATGGAGAGAAATATGCAAGATCTTCAGTCCTCACCCCACACAATTTAACAGCGTTAATGATTTACATTTTGGCTGGAGAACTACTTAGTGTCTTTTTGATAAGTAACAAGTTAAAAATAGATCACATTGAAGATTAATTCTGTAGGATAAGGACAAACCTTTCTGAATTTTCTGTGATGGAATTTGAAAGCAGTAGGAAAAAACACATTTCCCTTTGCTTTCAGGCCATACACAGAAAGCATCTGTGGGCAGAGTAATCTGTAAGCAATTTTTCTCATCTTCTCATCTACCATTATCTGTAGTTTCTAAGCCTTTTTGCTGGAAACATTACAGAAAGTTCTTACTTTTTAAAGCCTGCAGACTGACCTCACAGATGTACAAAATAACTGGCAAGTTTAGTTCTGCAAAATACAATAGCACTAGTTAAAACTGGATGTCCAAGAAAAGATCTCAAGCAGTACCCTTGCCTCCCTAATTTGTAGTTGTGCAATACATGTATTGACTTCTGAACTGTGACATTTGGAAATATAATGAGATTTCATACACAGCAGAGTGTTTCCATCAGGTTTGATGATCTATTAGTTCTAGCATATTCTCATTTTTCACAAAGACATTAATCCCAACAGAATTCATTCTAATACAGCCATGAACCCAATTCACTTCCCATCTTATAGTATGCTTTGCTTTTTGCTTTTCTTTTTTTTTCCAACTGCCCTGACAAAGCTAGTAGATCTCCTTCTGGGATGTGTTCTTGTTTGATTAAGCTTTATGGAAAGCACATTTAAAAATTTCATTTGAGAGTTTAAAAGATGTTACAGACTTTTCCTGGGAACTACAATAACTAGCTTTAGGATATATTTACACTCCTGCCTATCACTATCCTTAAGTCTTAATGACTGATTCACAGTTCCCAGCAGAAGACAATAAGCAACTTGCACCCTGGAAAGTGACTTGCCTTAATACTGCTCAGGAAGCAAAGAAAAAAGGACGTTCAACAAAAGCCATGAATAGGGGGATCTTAAGTTTCATTTGGGAAAAAAAAAAGAAAAAAATTGTACCTATATAATGGGGGGGGGGGGGGGAATCTATTGTTTGTGTGGCAGAGAGGCCATCAACTGGTACTTTTTTACTACTTTGAAATGCAAATGCCTTTGGATATATATCAAATATTGTAACTTTTTAACTTGTAACTTTTTAATTTCCTCAAATAACTGTCATCTTTTTGGTTCTATAAATTAGCATGCCTTCAAAATGAACCAAGTTTTCTGGAAAATTAATTTGAAACTCTGACCACAGTTCTCTAAGGAGAATGTCTCAAAGTAGCTCATAGACTCCATGATAGACTGCCACAGAAAAGGCTTGTGTTTAAAATTAGGAACAAGAAAGCAAACAACATCTCACATGATACTTCTAGATACCTCAGATCACATGAGGCATAAACATTTAAATCACTCCTGACATCTAGCCAGCTGACTATACAAACACACACACACCTCAATTAACAGTCAGCAGGAATTCACAGACAAACCTCGTTTGCATGTAAATCAATTATTAACAAACTTCATTTAGGTGTCTTTCTAGAAAACTTTAGCCAAGTACCTAACAAATTGTTTGCAGAAGGTATCAGAACATTGATATAGTAATTGTGTTGAGTCAGCTCTAAAAGGTAAAGAGTTCAGTGAATCCACCACTGATCTTATAAGGACAGGTTATCAGCTCCCAAAATTGATAAGACATGAGATAGTATGCAGTGATTATCGATGGACTATGAGAAAATGAAGGAGGAAGAGCAACGACAAAATAAAGGAACTTCTTACTGCAAGCATTAGAAGACAAGAGTGTTGCATATATAACCAAACTGTTAAGTGCAAAAATATTATAATTGCATGTAAACATGAGGCAGATATCCAGAAGCACTTGTACAGAATATATATATATTTTAGTAGATATTGTCAGTAGAGCAGAGGTATTGAGTAGGTTATCCTTGTTCTTAAAGGAAATATTCCTGTGTGAATATATTGTCCTGGCTGACTAGTAAACTCTTAAAAAAAAAAAAGCATGAAAGCAATTCAGTATCTTAAGCAGTCCCCTTTTCCCCAAAAACAAGAGAATCACCTTATATTTTATGAGCATTGTATCTTTGATATCAAGCCTTCAGGCAGGACTCTGGAAGTAAAGTTTTGACTTTTACCTTGTGTTTCTTCTTCTCTAGAACCACTATTATATGAATACCCTTTGATGCTTTGTTATTTAAAGCTCAGGGAGAACTGAGCAATTGCATTGCAGTATTTTGCTGTCAGTTACTACCCATGTCAGTTTGGTCCCTGGTCTTGCTCCGTTGGTATGTACAAGCATGATCTTCAGGCATAGTAGCTTCTGCTACTACGGCACCATTTGATGATACACAGATCAGCTTAAAAAATAACCTAATCCAAATGGGGTGCCACTCTCCACATTCCTTGTGCCAGCTCCTCCATTAAGATAATTCAACTACAAAATTAATCACTTCTTCCTCAACAGGTTAATTTTCTCATGCTATATCAAGACAAACAACTCCACAAGGTGGCCAATAAGCAGGCATAAGGAAAGCTGGGGGAGCACTAATGAGCTGTTAGATTGGCTTAGCTGTTTCACAGAACCACACTTCACCCGAGCCAGTTAGAGGGCTCTGCAAAACCGAGATCTGTTGCCACCACAACTACAGCCAATAGTTACAAGGTTGTATTCAAGCAGCTCATCTGCTTTCAGATTTTATATTCCTAGCAGCAGTATTTTGTTAGTACTTGGGGAGCAGAACAAAAGTTATCCATGTATGAGCAATGCCCCATATTTGCAAACTACTGCTCTACTTCCTCCACCGTTACTTGCATAAGCACAGGCTGCAACTGCAAGTGGGGTCATTACGTGAAAAATTTGAGAGCAAGTTACACTGCATCTTGTGACCATCAGTCTAAAACATTTATGAAGTGATCATTGTGTTGACAACATTCCTTTAAACACCATTCCTTCTTTCTTTGTTCCTTAAGATCAGATAGCCAGCTTGCCATGCACAGAATAAGACCAAACTTGTTAACTCCCCTTTCTACTTGAGTTTTACGTTCCAAGCGGACCAAAAGTGAATGCTTAGATCATAAGACCATATTTACTACAAGATAAAAAACATATTTAAAAACTGAACACATATCAGGAATTAGGGGTCTAGATGCCAACCAGATAAATCAGGAGGCTCAACGCTGTACCCCCTCTCTTGTATGGGCTCCAAAACCATCTCAGGCTTGTATAGGCCTGTATTATGTAGCCTTGCATACACCTCTCCATCTCCTTTTGCATTTGTGGTTCCAGCGCAATGTGTGTTTTTCTCCCCTCTCCCAAACACCTGTGTTAAGCCAGCACTTAGAATGCCTCCCTAAATGATTGTCCTAAACCCTTCTACCATCCTCATCGCAGTAATTCCTGAAAAGCTTATCTTGTCACATACGCAAGAAGGGTGAAGAAAAGGTCGTGAAAAGTTAACTAGAATCAAGATGAGAACATTTCATACAGAACCAGAGCGACCGACAGTCACTCCTTCCTCTCCTTTATTTGTTTGACCTTCACTGCCCATGTCATGTCTAATTGAAGCTAAGCTCTTAGTGCAGGTGTTTTTACAACGACAGTCATTTCTATACATCAAAAAACCATGGTATTTTACAATAGGCAGTTAGAGCACATCACTCCCTAAGAGCACCTACTTTCTCAAACATACAGACAACCCAAAACATTTGTTTATGTTAAAACGCATTGAATCTTCACTTTCTGGACAGGTCAGGACTGGGCAGCAAAACCAGCACATTTTAAAACGCAGACACCGACTAGAACAGTCAGAGATACAAGTTCTGTAGCATTTGATGAAAATCCACTGTAATAGCAAGAAAGTCTGTGTTTTAAAGCAATCATTGATGAATGTCTGCTCAGCCACGCAGTATTTACCAGAATGTCTCTTAGGAAAACAAAATGTAGGTCAGCCATGTTTTTTAAAAGCATCCTTAAGGAACATACATACTTACAGTAGATCCATCAGTAGTAACTCCATGCTTCTATAATCAGTATCCCTTTATCCCAATTGCTTTTAAGTCTTCTTCGATTCCTTCATAGCTAGAATTGAATATTGGATCAGCAACTAAAACACTATCACCTTTATCATCAAGAAGCCTGCACTGGAGTAAGCGCCAAAGTTTATTGCTAAAACCCAGCATTACAGAGTGGAAAGATGGGATAAAAGATTGCTTCTAACCTTCACAGACAGAACTCCAATAATTTCTGTTCACATTTTAACTCCAGCCTCTTAGCACATCCTTTTACAGTTTCTACTTCTAAATCTACATCCTCTCAGTTAGTTCAGCCATCTATTAAGAACTGTGAATTTGTACATGGTGGTCCCGAGATACACAGCATCTCTAAAAAAGTTCTTGCTTAGTGTTTACCCTTTTATGTCAGAAGTTTGTAACAGTAGTAATAAAGTCAACAACAGAGCCTAAATTATTATAAATAAATGGAGCTTAAACTGAACAACATTCCACTGATTATCCTTTTCCCATTTTCTTGATCTTTCTTCCCCCTTTACCATCAAGGTTAATTGTGTAATAAGAACATACAGCATACTGAATACATTCACAGGACTGACTACTGACATATCACCAAATGCACTTAATTAATATATTGGAATGCTTAAGAATTACAATTTCAGCAGACAAGTTATTAAAACATTTAAAATTTATTTATGATTCTTCTTATCAATGGATACAAAAAGCATCTAACAAATACTACTTAATACCTATTATAGGAATACTTTCTACACATTTGTTACAAATGGGTTCGTGTTAACAGGTGAAACCACAGGCCAGTAATCGATATTCTTTTTCTACCTTGTGCGATGAAATAAGCCTATTATTTTTTAAATGCTTGTAGTTGGGCTGCTGTAACACCCAGTCACTTCTCTTCCCACATCCGACTCCAACCCCTTTTAGGAAAGGCTCATACGGAGTAAAAACTTGGGAAACGAGGGCCTGCTTTTAGTTAAGGAGCTAAAAACGTATTTAAGCGAGCCCCATTCTTCCCACGCCCACTGACAAGCAAAGGCACCCTAACGTTTTCGGCACGTCCGTGTCCCGTCCCGTCCCCGCCACGGGGCGGGATGCGATGCGATGGGATGCGAGGTGGGGTGAGGTGCCGCCCCCCCTACCCGGGCCTGTGTTTTTCGCTTTTGCGGCCGGGCCAGGGACGGGGCTGCCAGCGCCGGGGCAGACTCACGGAGAAGACGCTCCGCACGCCCCGCCCCGGTGCCCGCAGCGACCGGGGCGCCTACAAAGCGGGGTCGCCGAGCGAAACACCCCGGAGACCCCCGGGCAGCGGCGGCCGGGGCGCGCACCCCCGCGGCCGTACCCACCGCACCCCGCTCGCTCCGCGGCGCCCGGGGCCTCCCGCCGCCTCCCTGCCAGGGGTGCGACGGCAGGGACAGCGGGCTCGACGCAGTTCCACGGCGCCAGACCCACGCACCGCCGACGCCCCGGCTCTTACCCAGCACCACGGGCGGCCCCGCGGGCCGGCGGCGCGGCAGGCACCCGCCGCCGGGGCAGAAGAGTAGCAGCAAGAGGAGGAGGAGGAGAACGAGGCTGAGGAAGGGGCTCCCTCCCGAGGGCGGGAGGAGCCTAGCGCCCGCCGGCGGGACCATCACCCCAGCGCATAACCCCGGGGCCGGGAGCCGCCGCCGCCTCCGCTCCGCCGGGGCCGCCGCCGCCGGAGTGCAGCCCTACCGCCCGGCCCGGCCAGAAAAGGGCCCGCCCCGCCCCGCCCCGGCGGCAGCCGGCCCCGCCCCCGCAGGCGTCACCAGCCGATTGCGGAGAGCCGGAGCCGCCGCGCGACCTCGCTTCTCGCAGCAGCCGCAGGCGGGCTCGGCTGGCGGGCTCGAGCGGCGTCTCCTCAGGCGGCGGCGGGAACCTGCGCTCCCCTCAGCCGCAACGGCCCCGCTGGGGGCCCGGCCCCGCAGAAACCTCTGTAAATGTGGCGGACCCCCTGCCTTTCGGAGGGCCCCGGCTGCCGCGGCCCGTGCCGCAGCCGCGGCCCGGGCCTGGCCCGTGTGAGGCATAGCGGACAGGTAGGGCGCCCCGCAGGTGCGGGCTGAGGCCTCTGGTCCCGGCTGGCAGCACGCATTTAGGGAGGGAGACGTGCTGCGGGAGGAACACCTTTTGTCTCACGTTACTACATCTACAGCTGTGTGATCGTGACGATTTCTGAAAGTGAAGTAAGGGGCGTTTGCTGCAAAACTTCTGCATAAAAATAGGTAGCCCGTGAGCGGCATGGTCAGAATGGCTTAAGGAAAAACAAAAATACTTAGCAGAGCTAGGAATTTTAGTCTTACACAGTCGAGGGACAGGGTATCCGATACAAAAGCTCATGGGCATAGCTGTACTTCGGGCAACACCTGACTAATGTGACAGCTAATTGGTACAGAGTATCATTGAGGTCAGGCATTTGGCAATCCTAACAAAAAATCGTTAGGCCTTTATACGCGTAACAAGGACAGGTAGACTTGTAATTACAGTCATTTAAAACCAGAAAGGATATAAGCCTTTGCGCTTCAGCAATACCAGTTAGTGGGAGTTATGTGCTCAGTATTAAGTACGTGTCGTTTGGTGGGTGTCTGGTTGTTGAAGGGGAGGAAGAAGGGTATCCACGGAAGCAGAAACTAAATGGAGAAAAAAATAGTACTTGGTAGCAGTGTGATCACATCTCATGATCAGTCATGATTGTGCTCATGGGCAAGACAAGGTTTCCTTGGTTCACTCACGTACCTACTACTGCTATGAAAATGTATGTTCTGAGCCAGGTGTTACCAATTCATGCTCAGGGTAAAGCTATTTCTGATAGGGTTACTTTGCAACAAGGGCACTACAGTTTCTGCTTCACAGCTTCCTACATCCCTCAGTGTGTCTACTAATTTCAGAAATATTCCTACCTCGAATGGTAGCATGAACAGTATCACAAATGAAGACAGGGGAGTGAGAGGCAAGTAGAAGTAGAAAACTACTCATTGAATTGGTAACTCTTACCAGCTATACACACTGTAAGGTATAAAATTGAAGCTGTTCTTGCCTCATTGAATTCAGTATTCAACAACATTTATAACTGCTGCAGAAAGGCATGTTGAAAAGATTGTGCATGAAGTCAGAATCTGGTAAAGCATATACGTAGTCTATTGACAGAAGGTTAGAAAAATGATGGGGGTGGCTTGGCTTTGACATGGAAGGAGGAGGATAACACATCTTTCTCCTGAAATAAGACAGAGGAAGAAAATGCAACAAATCACTCAAGGAAGCTAAGGCTAAGTCTAAATCTAGACTTACTTTTTTCAAGGCAGCTGCCACACCTTGTGTATTTACAATGAGTGGAAAGGTGTCAACATCCAACAAACCCAACAGCCTGTCCCAAAGACAGGTGCTTAGTCACCATGCAAGTGTTGACTTGAAATGACCTCCTGCTGAAACAAACTACAGGACGTGCAAGTATGACTGACTGTAAAACTGATTGCAACATTGATCCTGGTGTAGGAATTAAATGTTACAAAATGCAGTGAAAGAGCTTATGGAAGGGTAAAACAGTATTTAAAGAAAACTGATTTCAGTCACTCACAGTCATTCTGTCATACCCCTTTACTCAAAAGCCCCAAAATGCATGTGTCCAAATAGTCGGGCCAGGATCACGTGTGCTATGACACGAAGTTCAAGGAATGGCAGCTGTCAGGTCCCCACTGCATCTCTTGGGTTCCCTTGGGTAGCATCAAAGCAGTTTTTAGACAGATTTTCTATGCCTTTTAGGAGTGAGTTATTATGATTTTTTTTTTTGTCTTAGTCTTTTATTTCATCGTCCGTAAGTTTTGGGCAAGCTCACTGCCTGTTGTCTTTGTTCCATCCTTTTGAAGTAACTGTCTTCCTATCTGCTGAGCTAACAGAAAGAAGAATGGCCTGTATGACTTACTGTAAACTTGCTGCCTTCTTCCTGTTACCCGAAGGCAGGTCTTCTGTAGATAAGGCATTTCTGCTGTAGGCCTCTCAGAGCCCAGGCCTTTTGGTCTTGAGGTGAACACTGCATTTGTCAGTGTTTACCAGTTTGATTGCTCTTATTTGTGTCCTTGATCATCACGTGTCATTTTTGTAACCATTGCTTTACTGATTCTACTCAAGATATCACACAGAGACATTTCCATACTCAATTAAAATCAGTTTTGATACTTCTTTTACAAATCTGTGTGCTGTTCTGGCAGCTGGGAATATCTTCATACTTCATACTAAAAACCTTTCCATCTTATTCTTGGCCAGGGAAGGTCAGCTAAGCACATAATTGCTATTCCTCCTGCTCTGCAAGCCCACGCTCTTTAGATAATGGTCTTTCAGCTGATGAATCAAGTAGTGTATGTTAGTTATTTCTCTTATTGTCTCCTTTTGGGAGATCAGGACCGTTCACATTCAAAAACAAAGTAAATTAAGCTCTTTGCCTTTGTAAGGTTGTTTAAATATGCACAGCAAATTTCTGTTTTCACATTGAGTGCCTGGTCTTCTTGTCACTTACACCAACAAACACAAGGAACCTTGACACACTGAAAAGTCCCTTAGCATTGCTTTACAGTTGATGATACCCTGCTGTTAATCGAGTCAGTGTAACTATTTCTAAGTGCTGTTTTGTTAGAAGGGCAATCCAGCTCTTTCTCCACAAAGAATGACTTGACAGCAGGGCATTTGTAGATTAACTGCAATTCAGGAACATGACAATGTGTAGCGACACGACCGAATTCTACTAGTCATCATCCAAGGCAAATTCAAGAAATAACAGAACCACCTACAAGTCTGAACTGCCAGTAAAATACCAGCAAGCTTATTATTATAAAAAGTACGTGCTATATACTGCTTCCTTCACATGTTTTGTGTCCAAAGCTGGCTAGAATTGAAAAAAGGAAGTTGTTACAGTTGAAACTACTGATAAAAGCAGTACTGCACCTTTTTCACTTATATACGAGGTGAAAAAAGTCATTATCCATATTCCGGAGGCCAGTTTGTTACCACTGTAGAGAATTTTTTTAACGTGCATGATCAGTCTTCTAAGAAAATATTCTTTACTTCTTTTAAAAAAGCCCACCAGAAATAAACTATATTAAACACCAGAAACTACAATATCAGTAGTATTATCTTTGTTTAAGACTCCTTGAGGGCTTGCACTGGCAACTTGACAAAACCCATGAATTGGATATGAGTTTGCACACTGGTTATTAAAAAGAAACAATCCTTTCCAGAAATCTAATATTTGCTTAAACATCTTTTATTTGATTTAACAGAATTCCCTGTTTGCTTCTGGTCCTTGCCATTTAAGTAGTGTTTGTATTGGCTCAAGTAAGCCCAAACACAATTGTGCTGAGCTAGACACACTAGTAGAAAAACAGCAAGTTTCAAAGAAAGATGTGAAGACACCCAAGTGTTGGCACAGATCTACACTGTGGGCAGAAGCCCATGTCAGCACTTCCCCCATTGCTAATGTGTTTCATTCAGGAATTTACCAAGTTCAGAACATGTTAACACAATCATAATCAGTCATATCTTTCAGAAATGTGCTATCTTAACTTTACCACCTCACAAGATTTTACCAGCCATCCTGATTTTGCATTTGAATTTGCACCAATATGAATTACCCTGAGACCCAGAATCCAACCTTAATGAAAATTAGAATAGTGAAATATGGACACTTGCAGAAGCCTCTTAGACAAGAAAGAAGGTAAAAGATTTAATAAGGTGCTTATTATGATGTATACAAAAAATAACATTTGGGTGAATTTACAGTGATTTGCTTTCATCATCTTCCTTGCTACTGAGTGTATAGACACCATCTGCTGCCCATTTCATTTTTTCCTGCAGACATCAGTATGACATCTCTTCTTGAATTCCCCAAAATTCTCTTTGTCTTTGGAAAATATTATAATACAGATCTGTCACATTTCCTTCCTTCCAAGCCCCAAACATTACAGACCAGCCCAAGTATTCAGCTTTAAATAAGTTACGTTCGTATGCACAATTTTGAACTTATGCCCAAGGCCAGGAAGGAAACAACTAGTGAGAAGTCAAGCCTATGCAGAAACCTCCATAAGCCTATGCATTGATAAAAACTAACATGTACAGAGGTATAAGGAGTTTAGAAAGACTAGAGTGTTTTACGTTGCCACAAGGAGTCAGATTCTATAAAGTTCACATTCAGAACAGCACACTTGTTCAGTTTTAAGCTTCATTAGAGAATACAGATTTTTTTAGTGAAGCTGGCAGGTTTTTTTCCCACTAATAATTCTTCTATCTGTACCACAAGGATTTCCAGTGCTCCTTAACACGACAGATTTACCATTCTAAGTTTTCCTAAATCAGCAGGAATCCTGGCCACTGTTTAAACATAACCAGTCAAACTAACATGACAATACCATGTTTAGTCCTGGTATTTTGAAAAACCAGGACTAAAATAAAATCATACAACACCAATATGATCTTTCTTCACTTTCTAGAGATCAAGATAACTGTTTATTAAAAAAAAAATTTAAAAATCAGCCCTTAAAACTCGACTCAGGAGGCAAAAAGCAAGTTTAATCCCTTCCTTCTCAAGAATGGTTTGAGACGCAGTTGAAGTCAGTCATACCTGTACAATGTATTTTGGTTTTAGTACAGTTGTGACTGACCTATGATAATAATTATGTGTTGCAGCTGACCTGAAATGTGGACAGTCATAAACATATATTATTCTTGAGAGCTGAGTATGCCTTGGAAGGAGGCGTTTTTGGTTTTTTTTTTAAATAGCAGCACTTGGCTGTATAATAATATTTCTTCAGAGTGAAACTTTAAATATAGAAGATTCCATAAATATACCAGACATTTAGTTCAATTTGCAGCCCAGTTTTGTTAAATTTAGCCAGGGGAGGGTTCCACTTCTGGACTACCTGAAGAGGGTATTGATTTCTTACCTTTAGCAAAGAAAATTTTTTTTAAATCCACTGTTGGACAGGTTAGCAGACTTTTTAGAAAGTCACTGCACTTGTTAAACTCCAGCTGTACATGCATATAAGTGCAGTAGCATAGTCCCAGAACACAATCTGACATGCATTTGAACCAGGGCTGCAAAGATACTTTCCCTTCCTTTCCCTTCTCCCTGCTTCCTCAGCACTTCACATTCACTTCCATATTGTTCCCCATGCTGCTGCTCACTAGCATTAGGACAGTAAACAAGACCTGAAATCAGTTCCTCAGTCTTTTTCGGGCTGAATTTGGTTACAGTGCAGAACAGGGCCAGAAAAAAGGGAAGAGGGCAATTGCATAGTGGAAGTATAGAAATGCAGGCTTACATGAATATCAGCCTAGAACATCAGAGCCTAGCCATTTGCCAAGGTAGGATTTCCACAATTAATAGATCCTGCCACTCATCTCTCCTATCTTCAAACTTTTAATCTATATAATAGCGATCATATTACTCTTTTGGCTCACGTTTTGCTAAAGCAGATCAATTCGTCCTTGTAAACCATCCACATAATAGAGCTTCATAGTAAATTGTGAGGATCTAATGACTAACAAGCTAAGTTCCTACTCAGTCAAAGAGAATCTTATTAGAATCCAGGAGTGAGAAATTCTTAGCAAGTATTCTGGTACTTAAGATACTGGGAGTTTTACTTAAGATTTACTCAGAGTTGGTGTTCTGGGTTGGGCCACTGAAGAATTTTGAAACTGAAGCTAGGAAAATGTGGAATTAAAAAAAAATAATTAAAGGCAGCACAGGAAGGGGGGATACAGAAAGGGAGATACAATTCTGTGTATGATGAATATATGAGGAAAAGAGTTGAAAATATAATCTATGTTGTGATGAAAACTGAGTAGGTTGAACCCTCAGGGACAGCTTATGTCTTGCACAAGTTCCCATAAATTACAACAACTTCCCAGCATGTTGCGTGAGTGGTAGAACCTGACATTTTTTGCTGTGCAGAGAAACTATTTGTGCCCTCTGAGGTAGAAGGCTAACAAGGTGGTTTTGATCTGCAGGCAAGATACTTCTCAGGTGAAAAGAAGATTTAGAGAAAAAGCAGAATTCAGCATACTGTTATTTTAAGGCTAACATGTCTTACAAGACTGTAAGAGTGGCTAGGGCACAGTGACATACCTGTCAAAGAAAGCAAAAGAAATCTTGTTTGTCATGTAGCATGAGTCAAACAGCAGCATTTCAGGATTCTAGCCCACATATAATGAAAAGGCAAGGAGACCACTCTTCTGTTTAATAAGCAATTTCATCCAGTGTCACACCTTGTTTGGTATCCCAGTTGGGCAGGGTGTCGGGGAAGTTGCTGAGAAATACAGGGCTTAGGAAATTTGCTAGCTAAAAAGACACAACACTGCTACTACTAGATCCAACTGACTACTGACAAAAGTGAATCCATTTCGGGAAACACAAGTGTATCCAGAAGAACTGAAACTGATGTCAGTCATTTAGTAATTTATTGAGGGGAATGTTGGTCTTTATCTAGTCTCATTACAGTTTCGCTCACTTGTTTTCAGTGCTAAATTGTTCAAACACTGAAGGATGGAAGATCATCTGTCTCTGATCATATTTGTTGAGAGACTTCACTTCAGCCTATAAGAAACAATCTGAGAGTTTCTCTTTAGTGGGTGCATTAAAAAATGAGCTGATATGAGTTTAACTGAGTTTAAGGGATAGGTAAAGATATTTTTTTTTCTTCATTTTATAATTATGGCTCTTTGGATCTGAAATGTGTATGCAATACCACTAAAAGATGCATCTATAAAGCAAACAGTCGTCATAGATGTGGAGATGTGAGGTATGTGGACCACCCATTTATTTTCTATCCTTCAAATCCAGACGATCACATCAAAACCTATATATGAGTAGGAAACCTGATTACAGTTAAGAACCAAGAAAGACTGACCTAAATTTTACCTAAGTTTCTTAATTAACATTGAAAAAACAAACAAAATGAACAACATTAACAAAATGAATTGTTCAGATCTGAGTTTTGACTGTCAGTGCATGTAAAAATAAATGCCTGATCTGCTGTTTGGCTGATAGCACTTTCCAAAGAAAGAGATAAATAGCCTATAAATGTATGTAAATTGTGCACAAATACTTACTATCCCACCCCTCGGGCATGTTAAGTTAAAAAGTACTGCTTGGTGATTCCTATAAGGACATAGTTCCCTTCTAGGCTGAGGGACACGGGCAGTTGGGAATGGTTAATCATGGGAAAATGGTTTAATCAGCAGCATCATGAGTAGCATTGTGTCAGGCTGTGTCAAACATGTCAGTGGAAAAATACAGGAAAATTAAGGTTGGAAGGGATTTTTGAAGGTCATTGTTCTAATCCTTTTGTTCAAATCATAGCTAGGATCAAACTTAGGACAGTTATTCTGATAGTTCTACTGGGCAAATAATACAAGGAGAATATAAAATGACAATTCAAATAAAATTCCACCAATTCATTTAACCCATTTCTGGGATTAACACTGAGTGGAGGGCATTTTGAACAGGGGGCAGTGAACTAATTTGTCATGTGATAAACTGCAAAATGATATTTTAAAGACATTTGCACAGTTGTTAGAAAGGGGAAGCTTGCCAGAGACTGCCTGGACATAGTACTTTGAGAAAATGGATTTAGTGGAACAACTGTTTTGTTTTGTTTTTAATTAATATGCTATAAACAGCTTGAGATGCTTTAAATATTGCTAACATGCTACATTGCCAATATGTTACTAGAATAACACTCTTAATAGTTTCTTCGTGGTATGGTGAAAATCATTTGCTTATCAGTGTTTAACAGCTGGAAGTGAAGCTGCTCAGATTACAAGCCGAAGAAGTGGTAGAAAACGAGTACTGCTATCATGTGACATAAAAACAAATTTTCTGCTGAAAGCAAGAAATACATGAGCTTTCATGTGGCAGATAAATCGGTCTCATGATTTCCTGTTAAAGGATATATACCATTATGAGGCAATTTCAACTATTCTACTTGGACCTCACCCTAATGTAACCTGTGAAAACAGTTTTGCTGTGTTTGTGGGCTGCAAAGATGCCTTGATTAGCTGGAGAAAACAATTCACTCAAAGCTTCTGTCTTACTCTGTTTTGTTGGATATTTCCTCATTTTGGCAAGCTGCTAGACAGTACTGATTTTTTCTGTTGTGCTTACAGAAGATGACTGTTCTCAAACAAAATAAAGGCTAACGATTTTCAAAATTTAAGTTCTGTTTAAATGTCTGGTTTTACATGCTTTAGAGTTGTCTTCTTGATGTCTGTATAACCTTGTATAGAAGATAGTATTACATGATGACAATAACCTAGCAAACCTCCTAAACTATAGATTCAGCCTAACATTGTTCAAAACCTGAATCAGAGAACTAGAAATTGGATAAAGTTTGTGACTGGATCTGTGATTTGTCATGAGGGGGACCCCTAATAATTTGATTGACTGATCCTCATCAGCAATGTCTAGCAAGAGCCCTAGCCATGTTTTCCCTACAACGTAGTCTGTTTTTCACTCGGTAACAGACCTCAAAATGTGCCGAAAACCAGTACTCTGTATCGGGATATATTGCACGTAGCAAACATTTTGCTGTACCAACATGAAGTACATCCAGCTAATACAGAAGGGAATCAAGGCAGCAGAGCTATAGCAGTAGTTTCAGTAATATTGTGGTAGAACACCACGCAACTTGGTTAATGTGTAGCAACTCAAAAGACAGGAAAACAGCAATCATGAAAAAAGTAGTCACACTTTCACTGTGTAGGGAAAGGATAGATATTAAAGCAGTACCATTCAATACCATTGAGGCCTAAATGCTTCCCATGCAGATAGACATAACAAGACACAAAGCTACCAAGAAAAAATAACATACACAATTAAAACTGCTTTTCATACAATACCAAATAATGGCATATTTAAATGATACTTGACTTTGAAAGATTTAAGCACAGAATAGGACGCACAGCAGAGAGAGATACAAAGCTCTACAAGACAGAGGACAACCTATGGTTTAAGGATTACAAGGTAGTTGCATCACATGAGGATTTCTATGATTGTGGAGTATCTGGATTAAATGAAGGAAGAATGACACAGTGACCTTTGGAACAAAGTCTTCTAAATGCTAGAGCACAGACTGGCATTGAGAAAAAAAAAGCTAATTATTATTTTTGTGGTTTGAATGTAAACTAAACTAATCCCCAATTTTCAAAAAAATAAGGACATTTTTGACAGCAGTTTAAGTATAGACAGCCAAGCTATCCTCCTTTTTACACTGTGGCAGGGTGAAAGAGACAGACTTGAGATGAGGGATATTAGATCTCCATGTAACTTGGTTTTTTTCATTCTCCCTGTGCAGCACGCTGCAGTTTAATTGAACTCGAACTTCAGGACTAGTCTGTTCCTCTGTCTCAAAGAGAATATAAAAGAAATGAATGAAGAGAGAAGGCAACAGGGATGATGAAAAGTGTAGAATCGTTTCTATATAGGGATTGATCATGTATGTAAGAACTCTTCAGTCTGGAAATAAGAAATGACTGACAGGTGTAGGGTTTAGTCAAATAAGTACTATGGAAAGGAAGAACAGGGATCAACTATTCACTGTTTCTTCCAACACATGAACTGTAGGGAGCCAGATGAAGCTAACAGGAGACCATCAAACAAAAGGTGATTTGTCACGCAGCATGTATCAAAGCTGCGGTGCTAAAAGTTTACATGAGTTCAAGGATAGACTTAGGAACTCTACAGAGTAAATGTCCACAAAGCTTTATGAAACACAGAGAAACCATACTTGGCTCAGGAAACTCCTCAGCTGTAACTGGCTAAATGCTAGAGAATATATGGGGCAAGTATAGTCATGCGTGGCTTCTTGTTGTGTTTTTCTCTAGGCACCTGCTTTTGGCTGCCATCAGAGACAAGATACTGGGCTAAAAGGACTTTTTGGTCTGACTCAACACTAGAACATAAGAAATAAGAGTGCCTAAACCCAGATCATGTTATTAGGCTCAAGAGTCAAACGTAAGAATAATATGAGATCAGATGACTTTAGAGTCTGTTAACCTTACATTCTATTAAAATCCATAAATAATTAGATTTTTAACTAAGAAAATGGTGCTAGCACTTTCTGCCAGTGAAAACACTTACTTCATTTAGTGGAGAAGTTACTATTCATAGCCATTTCTAATATTAAATAAAAATTCTACAGAAGCAATAGATCACATTACAGAATGATAGAAAATTAGCTGTGCCTGAAGATTGCGTATCTTACACTTTTTCCATACAATATATTATGTGTGTGTTTAGCTGTTACTATAGCTGTGTGTGGCATCTCAGAATCAATCCTTACTACTTGTTATTTCAGATTAAGAATGCTTGGACAAGATCTTTCTGAAGAGCAGCATGGTCGAACGTGCTAGCTTCTCTAGCTATGCAGAACAACATACCAGGTATGCTAATTACTAAGTGACTGAGGGCATAAGTGTTCCTCTACAAGTTTCTTCAGCTAACACACCTATGGTGGCTGCTACAGAGCAGGAGAAAATCCTTGTATTCCTCATAAAATTAGTACAATCTTTCTACTTTCAGCACAGTTGACCAGCGTCCTGGTGTAAGGCCACAAAAACAAGGCTTCATGTCACACTAGGGCCTGAGCTAGTGGCTCAATGCTTGTGTATTAAAGGAATTAAATAAGACTTGGAAGCTGCTCAAATCTGCTAAGCAGGGTTGTTTCACAACATGAGAGATTGCAATTTGATCTGCTTTTCAAAGAGACTACAAGAACACACTAATGGAAACTACGCTGACGGAACAATTGTTAATATCATTGCCAAACTTTCCAAATTTTATTACTTCAGAGGCATAGAAGATTAAATCCGATTCCGTTATTTTTGTTGTGGAGGGAGCTGCCCTTATTGTATTAGTTACAGCAGAATGTAACATTTGAAATGGACATGTATCTAAACAGAACTAAGAGAGCTAGAAATATGAGTATTTAGAAAATAACATGATCTGCAAGACAGAAAAGACATTGTGATTTTTATCTATAAAGTTATCAATAAACCAGAAACAATACTGAAATTTAAGTCACGATCATCTAACCTTCTTATGCAAAACAATCAATTCTATGGGTCTCAGCCTTGAAAGCCATGCACCATGTGCAGAGAAAGGCTACACCTCCATGGCCTGCAGACTTAGCCAGAAAACCAATATGGATGATTTCCCAGTGCCACCCTGTGCTGAAAATAGATAACTACATGGACAGATACTTTTATGTAAGAGTATGCTATAGGAAATAGTGTATGCCTGGTTTACATGCAAAAAACCAGCTATCATGTGTTGCTGCAGCACATGCACAGCAAAGTATGGCTTTGCTTTTTTAATCATGGGTCCTTCGCTAAGAGATGCACTGCTAAAGACTTTCTTTCATTACACTGCTGAATAACAAAAAGAGACATTGATCCTATAGTAGTATAGTATTTACATGCAATCCCAGCAAATGAGTTAGGAATGGCAGTAAGTTTAGCTAAACAATAAAAAAAAATCTAGTAACATTTGGCAGCAAATCATCCAAGCAGTATTTGTCATCAGTAATTTATTACTCAAAAGGAAGAGTATGTAAACAATCTATTTGATTTACCCAGTAGCAATTGTGGTGCCAGATATGCTTGTGTAGATAAGGATTTTGGCTAGCAACTGTTTGTGTACATACAAATAGTAGCTTAGTGATAGCTGCTTTAGAACAGGCCGAAGTCTCACCTTAAACTGTAACAAATCTATACATTTACTATTTGAAAGCTTGTGCTGTGAATAACAGGAAGTTAAAACTGTATACATTCATAATAATGTTGAGAAAATATAAGTTTTCCATAATATCTGCATAATTGTTATTCGTATTTGTGCTGATAGTCAGAATGATAAAATATAGTTCTACACTATCTTAATTAGCACTTCTGCTCTCATGAACCTGGCGTGTCTGTCCAAGGAAAGTATTTCAACATATACTTGAATAGTTTCACAACTGCTGGAAATGTGTTCTGATTGTCTGTGATCATTCTGTTAGGGTAAGAAAGGTACCAATATGTAAGCAAGTATTGATGCATGTACAACAGGTGCCTTGTAAGCACACCTCAGTTTTCCCTGAACATAACAAACAGGAAATCTTTTCTCTGGTCAGTCATATATAACTATCGTTATTTGCTACTGAGCTGGCTAAGGGGTATAATTTTGTAACATTATTAGAAGACTGATTAACAACAATGCACATGGCACAGAATATTTCAAACTTTCTATTTATAGTGCAAGGTACACATCTTTTATTATATTCTGGAACTGACCCCTGGGTAGCTCTTCACTAAGTTATTTTCTCTGTTGGTAAAGAAGCACTGAGAGTGTTCTTTTTTGTACTTGCTACCTCATGGGCTGCTGTCACAGTTTTTGCAAGATCTTAGAAATGTCTGGTACGTGTCTTTTCCTACACTGCACTTTCCTTTGCAGTAGTTGCAGAGCAGAGACATTATTAGCTGCTGCACACCACCATGAGATCCCATTTTTATAGGAGACCTTCCCGTCATCAAGAAAGCAACATTAGATCGGCTATGAACTAGCCCATAATTCTCTGATCAAGGCAAAGTGTTCCACTTTCACACTGTTGTTAATAGCACCATTGAATTGAGTTTGTTGTAAGACAGCTATACCAATCCTGCAAATACTACCTTGTTTCAATGGCTGAAGAACTAAGGGGTTTAGACTAGTAATTTCCTCCCTGCAGCATTAGCAGGCAAACAAGGTTACTAACGTCAGTTTCCAGCATCTCAGCAGATACACAGTACTTGGTGATCATTCTTCTACAATCACTTATTAGAAAAACATCCAGGGGATCCTTCTGCAGACAAAAATTAGAGAGGATTTAGAAAGTATTTTTGGTGCAGCTATTCATACAAGTTACGTGATACAGATTTCCCATGCATCAGCTACTCTGTAAATTGTTACAGGCATGCTCTTACTGCATGGAGGGGTGGATGCACTTTGAGCAGAGGCTGTTAGCCCAAAGACTTTCAGCATCTGGAAGTGAAATTCTGATTCTCAGAATAAATATGCAAAAGCTGGAAGTATCAATTATAATTTGCATTTAGTGGTCCAAACACAGCTGCCTGAAAATGCTCAGTGGTAGTGTAAATTACAGACCATCCACCAGAGGGAAGCTCATGCACGCATACGAAGAAAAATAAATAATTTGCAGGATGAATTAAACACACCCCTAATATTTAAGCCAAAGCAAATTCTATTCAAAATGTTTCTTAGCAGTAGCATAGACCTTGATCTTGGAAAGTTTTCAGAAGTTATTTGCCAATTTAAGGGTAACAGACTTAACAGAAAGGTTCCTGTGTTAATGACTGAATTGTTGCACTACATATAATACGCATGCATACAAAAAACTTTACAGATTTTCCTTTTTTTTTTTTAAAAACACAGAAATGCAGCCTAATTTCACTGCTGTTAATAAAATTAGACCAGAGCTTACGTGGTCAGAAGTCCAACTGCATATTCATACATTAAAAGCTCCACCCACATTTGGTCACTAGAATGTGTAAGATACTGAGTTGTTTAGCCACTGTTGTGTTTAGCATGTTATTGAACATACTACACTGCTCCCCTTGTTAATGGAAATATTTGTTAAGTCTCCCATAAAGTTTGTATACTACTAGTGTAAATTTGGCAAATAACAGTCAGACACTTTCAGAGAATATTAAAGACAGCTTACAAACAGTTTGAAGTTTTCATAGTGATCCAACAGTCACATAGAGCTCTTCAGAAACATGCTCCTTCTTAGCTAATGTTAACTCTAGTATCTGTGATATTAAGTCTAATAGCCTGTCTTCAGAATCTTACTCAAGGAAGTCTTAGCATTTCAACACCTGCCTGGGACCTTTTTTGAAACAGAAATCCCAGGCTGTTGCTGCAATTCTGAGATTCATTTGTTTTCTTGTTTAAATGAAAGATACAGCCAGAGGCAGAGGCCATCTGGCAAGCAAACTTGCACCGAAGTGGAGAAACATGTTTCTGAAAAATGTAAGGACAGATGCTTCTGAAGTTCAGCCAGATCCATACACGACTGGATTACAACTACACTAATACTGATACCAATATTTGTACAGACAACTGCTCTTTGCCACCAAAAGTGAAGTTTTAAAGAGGAAAATCTTACAGAGGTGTCACCCAATGCTACAGGAACATACAGGTTCTTTTAGGGATTCTTGGTAGAATGAGGACAGGACACAGGGTTGTTGTTACAGTTAGAGCTTTATTATGACAAAATTTTTAATTATCAGCATAGCTTATTGTTATCTACAATTTCTAGCAGTTAGCATAGCTTATTGTTACACAGAATTTTTAGCAATTATCATAGCTTTCAGTTAAGCAGAATTTCTAGTAATCAGTATAGCTTTCTTACTCTCTCAAGTCTTTAGTTACCTAGGCTTTTAGTCACCTGGGCCCTTTGCAGATCAGGTCCAATTCTTAATAATCAGCATGTGATACAATAATCATAATCTAGATTCAGACTTTACCTAAAAGAACCTGCCTGTCCCTGTAGCATCAGGTGACAAGAGGATTTATTTTTTTTCAATAAAAATCTGCAACTTAGTTCAATCTAGATATGCCACTGGCAATAAATTAATAAAGAGCCCTTCCAAAGTTACTTCTGGAGAAATAATGATGTGTATAAAGGTGATTTCATTAGAAGAAGAGCCATAGCCCAGCACTTCCTTTCATTAGTTAATTTTCACAAGTAGTTTTCAGAAATTCCCTTTAGAATACAAACATGGGTTAGGGTTTTTCCCCTACCCAATCTGTATTAAATGTCATTAAAAACAAAAGGAACTGGAATCATGTATCAGATTAAATGCAAATTAAAATCTTTATTACACAAATAGTGTTTTGAAGATATAATACTCAACTTCAGTGGAGTTATTCTGGATTTGCTTTTGATCTCATTATACTCTTATGAGATCAAAATCAGCTAAGCTGATTTGGGGGAGGGGGGTGTTGCAATCCTTTTTCCATGGTCAGAGATACTTTTCAACTTACTATGACGCACTATGTTTGCCAGGTTTATAAAATTCTACCTCAACGCTTAGGGAAATAATCTGTATCACAGTCTTAAATTTAAGAGAGAGCACTATGCCTAACTCCTTTTTTCTGTGCATCTTTTTTATGGAAAATACCCTTCCAGTTTCACTTCTGTGACTCTT
Organism: Haliaeetus albicilla; assembly: GCF_947461875.1. NCBI lineage: Eukaryota > Metazoa > Chordata > Aves > Accipitriformes > Accipitridae > Haliaeetus > Haliaeetus albicilla. Next base: position 20,337,341 of record NC_091492.1, on the reverse strand, counting down.
GAACATTTCTGTTGGTGCTGCTGTTTTAGTTCCTCCTTTAACTTTTTAGAAATGAACTTCAAAAGAAGATGTTTTGACATCAGGGTTGCAAAATATTTTCATATTCTTTGGCCAGACACTGAAGAATTTAGGATTCACACAGGATTTGAATACTGCACTGACTACCAAGTTTCCTAGGAGATAAAGTCATAGCCCATTGTTGGCACAGCAGGAAGACAACATAATAATGTATTTTCTCTCTGACATGGAGCATTTCCTCCTATAACCCTATATCCAGACTATTCACATGGTTAGTGTTTGGCTACAGGACTGAAATTTCCCAAAGCATTAGAAATACAACTCCCACGCAGTGTACCAGTACAGTCTCACTGTAGGACAAATGTTGATTTCCTTTATGCCAGCATATTTCTAAAGCATGATCAACTGTCTTCTGCTGAATTAAAAAAGATAACATTAAGGCAGTAAGCACAAATTTTTATGGTTTGGAATGGAACTTCACGTCAAACATATAGTGCACATTTGTGGTTTATCTGCCACCCCTCTTTTTTTGGCTTTTATAAAACGAAATGTTGAGTTATTCATACAAACAAGAGTAGAATAGCATAAAGAGGGTTTCTTTCTCCTCAGAGCTGTTGATTAGATCAGTAACTCTAAGAAAGTAGCAAGCTTCTTTAAACAGGGACACTTTTGAAAGACCACTGGCATGCTTTAAAATCTGCTGAAGTATGGTGGTTATATAACTGAAAGCAAAGTCAGGTGTTGCACTGGGGGTTTTTTGGGTTTTGGGTTTTTTTGCTTTGTATGCAAAAACACACACTGTCTTCCTAAACAACCGGAGCTGTTACATGTGGTCAGACATTTGTAAGAGTGAGCATTAGGATGTGAGCTCATAAGCCACATTAGTCTACAGAGTGTCAGTTGGAGAACTTTCTCTTGAGTAGTTCACTACGCCTTCAGAATAAAAGCAGAGTGCAAAGCACCGAGGATATTGGCAACCAAGAAGAACTGAAGAATTTCCAGAATGAGTCAAGCTGAGGAAAGCAGTATCCACTCAACGTGGAATATTGTGAGGTCAGTAGTCTGCATAATACTGAGCTTGTCATTTATTATTGGGACCCCTGGAAATTGCATTGTCATCTGGACTGTTTGTACAAAAACGAAGCAAGTATCTCCTTCAGTCCTGCTGATCTTGAACCTGGCCATTGCAGATGTCCTTGTACTGATTACTTTACCAGTCTGGATTTATTCCTTTGCTGACTCATGGGTTTTCGGAGTCATCTTCTGCAAAATACTGGTTTTCGTTATTTACTGCAGCATGTATGCCAGTATATTTCTAATTACAGCACTGAGCTTGGAGCGATTAATGGCTGTGTTTTACCCTTTCACAATTCAAAGATACAAAACGAAAGAAAAGATTTCTTTAATCGTGTTCCTCATTTGGTTCCTGTCTATTACTTTCGGCATTTCTGTCATTCCATTTCAAGAGACAGAAGAAATGAATGGTAGACTACTATGCACATGTCGCAGCTACTCTTCTAATAGACAGAAAGTGTCATATCTTCTGCTGGAGACTCTTGCAGGTTTTGTAATCCCTTTTTTAATTATTTGCACTTGTTACATGTGTGTTGCAAGAAGAATAAGCAGAATGACTTACCAATCTAAGCGGCGATCGGAACGGCTCATTGCCAGCATTGTGGTGGCATTCATTTTATGCTGGTTCCCTCATCATCTTTTTAACATCCTAGATATTATTTCAATTCAGATAGAACTCTCTAACGAGGAGTTGTCTTTGGCACTGGATGAAATTGTAGGCAGAGGAGTATACATCTCTGGAGCACTTGTATTCATCAGTAGCTGCGTTAATCCTCTACTTTACGCTTTTGCTGCACGAAGATTTCAGAATCACCTGCGATTTGCCAAGATATCAAAGCTGTTTGAACAGATGAGTCAGACTGTAACAGAGGAAGACAAGAAGAAAAGTTTGGTTGTAACCAAACAAGAAGATACTTTAGTAAGCACAGAAAATCTCTAACAGGGAATATAGAATTAGTGAATAATGTGATTCTTTGTCATTCCTTCAGTAGTGCTTTCTCCTCATACTCTCAGTTTTGTTTGCTAAGCAGTCCAGGTAAAGCTAGAGACAAGTAAAATTTACTAGGGTTTGTTTTGTGTGTTATAAAAGAATTGGCATTGACAACTTAGTTCAGTTCCTAAGTTAGTATCCACATCATGAAATTAGCACTATTTCACTGGTGCTAAGAACCTCAGCAAGGTGGCTAGAAGCTCGAAGTGTAAGGAATATGCTTTTTTACTTTCCATTGAAATTATTTATGATTTCTAGAAAGTCTGTGTGCAGAAAACAGAAGCCTTGAAAGTTTAAAGCTAAGTTTTCCTTCAGAAACAATTGTTAGATGCTCAAAAAGCCTTATATAATCTACAATTTTAAGAGAGCATACTTAAATTCTTGATATGGGTAAGAATGGTTTTGAAGTATATTAACAACACACAAAACTTGTTTGGGTAGATGGAAAATGTAAAGCTGTTTTTATTCATTGCTTTATTTAGGTTTGAAAGTGATAAGGGTTGTTTACACAGTCAAGCTCATTTACTGAATTATCTTGTGTTAATAGGTTTTAACAAATAAAATGTGGAGTGTGACTTGCCTCTTCAGAAAAAAACAGGAGGTATGAGAATTCTGTGTTTTATGGCAAACATAGTTATAGACTTCATGCTATATTTGATGTCAAATACATTGTATACTTCAGTGGCAATTAAACTATTGATATATTAAATATACATACTGTGAGTAGCCTCAAAAAGTTTGATCTAGTTAAGCTTCCAAAATGTCTATTAAATTATGGAGGAATGGGATCGGGTTCTGGTGGGAGGGAAGGAGAGATCCTTGATACTATTTTTTATGTGTAAGAAAATTATGGTAGCAGTACAAAGTTCTAATAACATAAGAACTTCACCATACAAATAAAAGCATTATTTTTTCTTGTCTTGTAGAATAAAGTGGACTTTGCCATAAGAAACCGATAAATTTAGTGCTTGCAAGGACCTTATTGTTGTTTTGTGAATGTGTGCAAACTGACTGTGGAAAAACTGCATGGCATGAAGTGTTTGCTTTTGAAGTTTTTTTGTTTCGATTGTGCCTAAAATTTTTTATGCTTACTCTTCCTTATTTTAAAGTCAATAATTTGTAGTAAGATCAAGATAACTACTGATTACTAAGAAACATACTGTAATTTCCTGTACATTGTTCTGAACAGCTGCTAAATAGCTATGTCACTGATCTTTACCAAGAAATTACAAATACTAACTAGAACTTACTTTTCAAAATCTGATTATGTAACAACCAACAATATTTGAGTTGTTTTAATTTAGCTTGTAAATGGAAATAAACACGGGGAAGTAAAATCCTTATGTGTTGATGGAAGAATATTTCTCTAAACTTTGCATATGTGCTTGTTATTCCTGCTTGTTATGAAAAAGTCATTTTTACTTCTCAATAGGAGAAGAGTCCACACCACAGAGGACTTTTCATCAATAGGACTCCTTCACTAAAATTAAAGTAAATAAGTTTTTAGCAAGACCTTGTTTGCAGCAAAGAGTAAGCAGCAGATGAAATCACTTAGACTTTACCCCATCCACCTACCACTCTTTTTTTACCTCACTAATGGCTCTTTAATTGCTATTAGTATATTCAATATAGCAATGTGGCATTATCTCACAATAAAAGCAGCAACTTCAGTTATATACTGCATAAAAAAGTGAAGCTGTATTGCCCAATATGTTCTTGAGCTAGGAGTCACTCACTATTCAACACCACCACAGAACAGATGAGGAGATAGTAAGCATGAGTACTGCAACTGAACTAGAGTTCTAGGCCACAAGGAGCCAAGCATTTCACAATTTACAGGTTGGGAAAAGACCCAGACAAACTTTAGTACAAGCTACACAACCGGAATTATCCTTTCTATCAGCCTGTGCCCCATACCTAGCTATAATCAATCTTCTTATTAGGAATTGGGTTAAACCCCTAACCATCTCTGTGTGTGTATCGTCTATCTCGTGAATGAGGCAGTCTTTTTTCGTTCCATTTGCTGTTCAATAAGCCTTATGGGAGCACTGACTGCTTGTTAAGTGCCTTATGCTCAGCTATGCCTAACCGAGGACAGACTATAAAGCAATCAGTGGCCAGATATATAGTCTGTGCAATACTGCCTGCTGCAGTGGTGTTTGGTTTTTGTTTGGTTGGTTTTTTAAATCAATGGGTAAGGAATAGTGAGTCAGACTTTTTTTCTTTTCTTTTTATCCTGTCACTCACAGACAAGTGAACTTTGCTGCTCAGGCTGCATTCTGCCCAGCATCCAGGAGTCTTAAAAAGGGAACTAGTAAGATTCACAGATCAGTAAATGCATTCTAGGGAAGAATGAAATTATTAATTAAGGCAGTTTTGAATTGAAAGCTGTTACTCTGAGGATTCAGAATCATTTACTACCAGCTGCTGCTTTTCCACTGAAATTACAGTACTTAGTATAGAGACCTAAACTAAGTTAACTAAACAATGAGAATGTTTCTTATGGTCAACAGATTGAAAAGCAGCACATAAGCTATATTCTACTTCCGTGCTTTGACAGTAGATAGCGTGAATTTTCTGCCTTAATATTCAGTTCTCACATTTTCTCCACTGCTTTTTACTCAACTGCAGTACTGAAGTACTTGTAAAACATGCAGTCCATCAAGGAGTTAGAACCGTCCTCTTATGTTCATATTAATGGCCTTGGACAGCTGCCTCCAGTAGTCAGTCATCTTTAAGAACTATGTTTCTTTTGAAGGCTGTTTGAGGAGTGGTAAAAGATGCTAAACCAGCAACCTTAAATAATTTCACTTTTCTACAGAGCAAGTAGAGTTAATTCTTGCAAACATTGGTATGCACAGATAAAAACCCATGGGTTTAATATTTTTGGCAACACAGCCATGATGTAACTGGGTCCATAAGAGTCAATGTAGAAGTATAAGCTGATGACATGGTTGACTGCTTCTTCCTTGAACAGGTATACATCAGGCCTATCAATGTAGCGAGATTTACCACTTCACCTATGCTAATGTGCTCTATCACAAAACTACAGGGATTCCAATAGGCCCATTCAGGCAATGAACAGTGGATATTCTCCTCTCCTAAAGTACTGAATCCCAGCCAAACCTAAGACCTAATGTAGATTTGGTCCAAAATGCTACATCTTATGACAGTGATGCTTCATGCTTCTTGTTGAGTACATTACATATACATGTTATAGATTATATTGGAAGATTGATAGAAAGCAAAGCCTTCCCTTGATTGGTCAAGCTAGTTCAGAGCAGTGACTTGGAGGTGGGAGCAGTCTTACTGGTAACTCTTGAGACACTCGGACCCTTCTGAGAAAAATAATCTTTCATCTCATTTGAGTTCCTCTTATTTTTCTTACTTCCTAACTCTTCCATCCTTGTTTATGAAGTCTGTCTCTGTGGTTTCAGTGTCCAGCTATTTCTCATGACACAGCAAGCAAGAAGGCTGAGCTAAGAGAGGGACACTTTAGTCACCTGAGTCAAATCACCTCAGATTACACTGAAGTACAGGGAACATTATGTGGAATCAATGCAACACTGCTTAGAACACTGAGTACTAGGAGGTGACCAGATGGTTTGAATTTCTCATGTCTGCAAAAATTAATAATCTTCTAACGTTAAAGTCTTACCCAGCCTGAAACTTGCTGTGAACATCCATGGGTATACATCAGGAATTTATCACATTTACTGTAGTAGGATCATGCTGGATAAAATGAATTAATGCTGTATTAACAGGATTGAAGGAGAGCCTGAAGTATTTTTAGTTTATACATAGCCAGTATACAAGAAGGATAAAGAAGAACACGAAGAAAACATATCAGTCTTACACCTTTTGTTGCCTGCTGACATCAAAAGTGTTCTGTAAGCATCATGGTAAAATAGTTATTACAGAGGTCTGCATTAAAACAGTGGAGCTTTATGGGTATTTAGAGGCAACTTGCAATTTAAGAGGTAACACAAGGGAAATCACAGAGATCCTTATTTGCAGGCAGAAACAGGGCAACTGCATTATGCTAAAGAATTTTTTTTTTCTTTAACAAAACCAGCAGAGCATTGTCTAGGAAGAAGTAGAGCAAAAGTTAAGAGACATTTTAAAGACAGTTAAGACTACAGTTATGGAACTCATAGGATTACTATTAACAGGACTAAAAGAAAGGTTTACATGAAGGACTTGGGTGAAAGGAGTAAAAGAACCTGAAAGCTAACACAGAAGATGGCATGGAGAGTACATAGGCATGCAAATTCTTTCACATTCAAGCAAGAGTCTGATCCATAATAAATATTTTAGAGGATGCAGAATTAGCGAATATTAACAATGGGGAAGTTTTTCTCTGGTTTTATATCCTATAACTCTTGTATTACTCCCTTTTCTGCATGTGGAGGGAAAAGGGAAGAGTAAGGAAAAATTTATATTTGATTGGGGTGGAAAAGCAAGTGAGAAATAATTCAGTTAAGATTATCAAGAAGAATATGGCCTTAGAATGAAACTGAGAAGTTCAGCTATGAAAGCTGAGTATACAAAGACAACAGAGAGAGAAGTGAGAACTATTCTGTTGCAAGGCAGTTTCAGGTTTTTGTAAATGCTTTCTTGTCAGATCAGTTAATCACTAAAACAGTTCTTTATTAGAAAACTCCTCAGCTAGATCTCCACTGGTTGTTAGTAGGTTAAAGAAAAAAATCCAATAAAACACAATTTAAAGACATAGCCCTGTCCTCTGAGAGGGTGAGTAGCTTATGCAGCTCCTGTTAGCATTAAGAGTTGGGCATGACCAGGGTTATGATGATGGCCACTAGGATTTAAGAAACTTTACAATATTGTTTAGAGTACTGAGAAATTCTTGCACTGATAGGTATGGAAATAATAGAATAGTATGCTATTTGATTCCTTCATGTCCTTTTTCCCCCTTAAATCAGTGATTTTAAGTCATGCTGGTGGTTCTTAGTAAAGGTTCAACATTTTAAACTAGATTCATTTGAGTTGAAAAAAGGTTTAGATTAGAAGAAAATTGTTTTTATGGAATGTGTGAAGTCAGTGATTTAAGCGATGGAATTAATGGAAAGGATGCTATAAAGTCTTCCAGTACAGGTTAAACAGTCACAAGTCTTAAGTTAGGAAGATTATACATCTGCTACAACTGCAAAATACACTTAATTTAATAGAAATCAGCTACCTGAACTGCATCTTGATTGCAAAGGTAACTGTCTACACTCCAGTTTTGGCTGCAATTGCATAAGTACTAACAGTGTGTACAACTAAGTACATCACTATTTCTGTTGGCTATTAACTAGAAAACAGTGCTAACTGTACTGAGACATCTAGAAACATTAGTGTATTGTAATTATGAATGTCCATAAAGTGAAGTGTTTCCCCTGATGGTCTTAAATCAGAGGATTAGTAGTTTGGACTGCTTTTAGTAGATTTTAAAAATGTCAGATTTAGAAAAATCTGACTCTTCATTTTTGTATAGCAGACCTGTTCATAATGTAGCACATTACATAAAAAATGAAGATCTAAATACTTCATTTTCAGAGAATTATGAATTTGAAACACCATTTATGGCCTGTCATTAACCTGGTAGAGTCACCATAAAAGTGAAAATAGCTATGTGAAGATCACTTCTAGTCATTGACACCTCATACTACGGTAAGATGTGGCATGTAGACAATCTAAAAACATGTTGCAGATTCCATATCTTAACTATACTACATAACTTCAACAGTTACTGTAATATTAACATTCACTGTATAATCCCTATTGAACTCGGTGAGTAGTATCGGAAACTTAGAAGTCATGAAGATTTTTTTAAACATTGTAACTAATGAACTATGTTTGTGTCCATTAGAGTTAAAAATATAACCACGAACCTTCAGCTGCACTGTAGAAGGGAGCATTATGTAGTTAAAATCCAAGGAAGCATTTAGCAGAGCAGGTTTTTTACATGTTTTGTTCTCTCCTGCCACCGTGTGGCTCTTCATTTAAAAAAGTTAGGCCTAATTATAATACTCTTAAAGTCACTGAAACAACTGGTGAGGTACTTTGTCCATTGTTTCAGTTGTGAACCATATTCTAAGATTCAGGTCATTGAGACAGAAAGGTTCACAAAAAACCACAATGCTGTATTAAGCATCCTATTCATTACAGAGCAATCTAGTTGGTTCAGCCTATGCTGAAATCAACTTTTTTTTTTTTCCCCCCAACAAAACCATCAATAAGCATGCTGAGCTAGACCCTGACTCTTGAACTTGAGTAGCTCACATCTCATCCCAGGTGATAGTACTGATTTCTAGCCTCTTGGTAGTTTTGAGGTGCTCTCAAAAAGTTTCAAAAGGTCTTGACTTCATTATGATAAAATTAGGAATAGTTTTTGCAGTCTTAAAGATGTCCATGGTAAGAAAATCACAAAATCTTTGCCTTCTAGAAAAAAGGAGAAGTGTTAAGAGTAAAGCAGAAAACAGAATCAAAGAGAATCGATTCCAGATTCCCTTTTTCTCTATTGCAATGTTTAGTTTCTGTACATAGTGCTTTTATAGTCTATCCATGAACAAGGCTTGGTTTAATCCTCTTAGCATTTGTCACGTTGAATAGCATTACACTAACTGATTAATCCTACTTTTAAAAAGATCAGAATCAGAAGAAACTGATTTTGTTGAAGAAATTCTTGTAAGCACTTCTGGGAAGAAGAGCTCATAAATTGAAGGGTTCTACGCATGTCTTTCCCTAAATACCCATTCTACCCCAAAACTCGCCTTGTATGTTACAGTAAAACCCAGCCATTGTACATTACACACCTTACTTTGCCCAGTGATGACTAAAGTAACATGAAAATTGAAAATTTTCTTTTTCTGTGGGTTCACTCAGGGCTCCTGTTGTTTGTTGTTATGCAGACAAGGCTGGTCCAAGGGTCAAGCCAGGGAGTCAATCTGTATGTCAGGGTCAGAATCAAGATCAGGTCCATTGAGAATAACCAGCATCAGATACAGCTCAATGATCACCAAGCAGGACCACAGTGGTTAGTCAGGGCTGAGGTCAAGCCAGGAATTCAGTCCATAGGTCAGGGCCTGTATCAACAAGGTACATGGCCAAGCAGAAGCATGGCTGTGGTAGAACTCAGAACAGGCACTCCAACAACATAGCTCAGGTATAGACTGAAAGTCCAGGCCTGAGTTTATATGGATTCCAGGACCTATAGGCAGGGTCTGTGGAGTGGAGACCTCAGGTGGAGCTAATCAGGGTCATTAGGGGTTGTTAGTGCACTCAGGGACTTGATAGATTCTCAGCAGCAATGGAAACACCAAAGAACAAGAAGAGGGTAATGTAAGTTATTCATGGAATAATGCCCACAAGCCTCAATTGCCATTTTATGTAATGGCTTAAATTGGGCAACTTTCTATAAAGGGGGGGGAGACTCAAAGAAAAATTTATGGGTTTTTTGCTTTTTAACATTTCAAGGTTGCCACTTTTTCACTCGTATTTACTTTCCTTGTAAATTTAGTATTACATCTGAAGAAGTATTTTAATATAAGAACTTGAGAGTCTTTTCCCTACATCTAACCCTTTTTCTTTCCTTAAGTCTTATCACAGTTTCTCTGTGTTTGAAACACTGGAAGATATTTAGCTTCCTCTGAAATATAGAAAATTAAGTCTTCAGTTTTCACCATTGGAAATACATGGTAATTCTATGAGTGAAGGAGCTAGGAAAGCATGCACTGATCACAAAGATGTTATCACAAACTGCACTGAGAGTTTCACCTGCTTTGGATCACTGAACTTTGACTGCCATGTGATATGATCTTTCATTTCATTTAGATTAATGCCATTGTTGAATAAAGTTAAATATTTAGTGTCCTGAGCACAATAGCAAAAAAAGAAAAAATGCTTGGTATGTGCTTAAAAACATAATAATGCATTTCCCAAGCATCAAATTCATATTGCATTAACTATAAAATACTCATGTCCTTGCTGCTATATAATTTTACATGCAGAGATAGTTTTAGGCACACTGATTGTTTCACAGAGAGGTAGTGATGTTCTTTTAATGTTTTAAATTACTGGTGTTCTCCACAAGTATTAAGCTATATCAAAAGGAATGAAACTGTTTAAGAACCCACAGAGCATTTTCCTGCCTTTTTTACCAAGAGGTGAGGGAGCTGCAGGAGGTGAGCAGGGCTCTAGCCTGAGTTGACCTGACAGCATGATCTGTTTTACACTTTCCTCACACACACATTCGTCCTTATATTAGGGGAGGTAACACCCCTTTCTGTGCTTCAGCTGCTATTATAGTTGCTTGGGTCCTAAATGTTTAAAACAGCTTGGAAACACCATTTCTGAAGGAGCTGGGATCCTGCTGCCCCAGGCCAGGGAGCTGCCCATGTGGCTTTACCCTGTGCCAGACCTCCCAGCTCTGCAGCGGTGAGTTTGATTTCAGGTGTACTCATTTCTAGCTCTTTTTCAGCATTTCGGAGTAGCATAGTGAGACAGTGGCGAATAGATACACCCCCAAATGTCCCACCTTGCCATTACTTTTTGTATGCCCAGGAAATCCCTTCTCATTTTCTGCATTTATGGGCAAAATTAAATGCACAGAGTGTGGCATTGATGAGCTTGGGAAGTGAAGTTTCATACTTTCAGGCTAAGTGTAAACATAGGCTTACTTTTCACCTTAGCTGCTTTAGCCAAAACCACTTTCTTTTTTTTTCTACTTCTTCCCCTTTCCACGTGCAAAGTAGCTCACCATCATTCCTGTTTAAGGAGAAGTACGATGGTGTCTCTGATCCCCAGTAGAGGCTGAACTGTGATGTGGAAACATGCCTCAGCTCAGTATTTTTCTGTGAAGTGGACCACTAAAAAAAAGGGAAACCCAATTTGATTTGTCTGAATCAGAAGATAAAGATTAGCCTCTTAAGCTATCACCTTCCCTTATTTTAATTAATGTTATAGTTTATTCAATTCTTTAAAGAGCTGTAGCAAAGGAATAGCAATTACTAACAAATCCAAAGGCAAGAAAACCTAAGGATTTATCTCTTTTTCTGTAACATCATGAACTGCTTTGAACAGTTAATTATCTATCTCTACAATCTGTTTTTTAAACACTAACTCTGGATGTGTAATTGATGTTTACATGATAGCAAATAAACCAATACAGCACAAAAATATTTTTTCTTTAAAGAAGAAGGATTTTAACCTGTATAAAAAGAGGCTCAGGAAATGGGAAATTGCCTCTTTGCAGTGGTTAACAGAATTGAGGAGACTCCATTCAATCAACAAGAAAATAGGGGGATGCCATAGTAGAAGGGCAGTGGAAGTAAATATTTCTCTACTAAGTTTATAACTGGCCTATGGAAACCAGGGCTGCAGGTGTTCATAGAAATAAGTAGTTTTGCAGGAATTTTAAAACGCTTTAATTTTATGACCAGTTATACAAGCTAAGGCAATGATATGAAGTAACCCTATCTACTGCCTCAGGATATAAGCTGGGGGTCAGGAGGGCACTCCTTTTAATGCCCCAACACTACATGTATCTCAGAAGAAGATTTTTGTTTGTGTTTTTTCTGAGCAGAATTCACATTCCTAGAAACTTTAGGTGGTTGATGATTCTGGACAAAGAGTTCAGTTTTGTATTTAATATAAAACATTTCTGTAGAAATTCTGTCATGCCTCAAAATGCAAGCCAGAGGTAAGAATGGATTACAGATGCTGCCTTGATGACCTGCATGCAAGAAAAAAACCCCTCTGCACAACTTACAGGCTGTGCCATTTGTGATACTAGTCTATGCTATTATTACTCCCAGTTTACAGTTAGGAAAATGGAAGGTGAAGGGAGGTACCCAAGGCTACACAACAAGTGTCAGGGTTAGAGTTAGAAAGGTATAACAATATATTACCATAGTTAAGTATAGATCTAACAAAATTGTCAACACACAGCACAGGTAGGCAAAATACTTCAAAAATTTTATCATTAAAAGACTTTGCTGGCTTTTTATAGAATTGCTATTTCATGAAGGTAGAATTCTTAAACTAGTACAAAATTAAACTTTGTAGGGTTTTGCAAGTGGCTTCCTGCATTGAGAATAATGGAGAAATAATAACAGAGAAAAAGTTACATTAAAATAATACATTAAAATTTAAAAAGAAACATTTTCTCAGAGTATAGTTAGAATGAACAAAGAGTTATATATATGAAGTATATATTAAGTATATAAATAATTGCCTTTATAGACAAAGCTTCCCACATCTTAATTAAAGCAGAAGTTTTAGCTTTTGATTGTAAAAGGCTCTAAAGAAGTTTTAAACAAAAGCAAGGAATATATAGTCAGTCACAAAGCAATCTCAAATAGCAATTTTTATCTGGAAAAATCATTTTGCAGAAACTAAAAAATAAACAGTCTTCAGAGCAAACACCTACTCTTTAGGTATTTGATTTCAACATGTCTCAGAGGTCAAAGTGGAATCCCAGCTTGTTACTTCTTACATTTACAGAGAAGGTCATGCATAAATAGTTGTTTATGTCCATCACATATAATCCCTCCTTTTAGAAATGAGCCCAGAGGCTACGTTAAGATGCCTTAGAAGCCCTCAGAACAAAAGGAGTGGTTTTTGTTCTAGTTTCAGAATAGAACCAAAAAAACATTGTAGACTCAGACTTGTAACAAATTAGAAATGCACTCTGAAACCTAGCATTTTTAATTGATAATACAAGCTTTAATTTTTTTAATTATTCATATATTAAAGACCTCTGTTGTATCATCCCTGATTTTTACTTTCTGAAAGTATGTTTTCTGGTATTCTGTGTCATGATTTGTTGTTTTAACATCAGACCTCTAAAATAATGTTTCAAAGTGGTTGTATATTATACGTTTAGATGTAGATTTTTTGTAGATGAGTTTAATTTGGGGCACCTTACACTTCAGAGAAGCTAAAGAACACGAACGCTACATCTCTCATACATCCATCTAAAATGGATTTCCTTCTCAGTCTACAATGTATTTATCTCAGGTATTACCTTGGTTTCAGGTATTTATCATGGACAGCTTTCTTCAGGAGTTTAAACATTGTCTCCAGGTCAGACTAACCATTATGAATCATTGTGTTTAGAAAAAACTATCTAATGGGAAGCTAGTTTTGCTGACTTATTATTCATGCCTTAGCAGCTCTCCATTTTTCACCCTGTTGCTCAGTATGTTGAACTGGGCGGATGGTGCAGATGACACACAGCTTTTTCACTTAGCTTTCAGTTTTATGTAACACGCCTGTCTCATTGCCTCTGGCATTTATTTGTTTTATAACCTACAATATTCACATATTCACTAGAATACAGAGAAGATGATACTTATTTAGAAAAGATTTAATGAGCTAATGAGTTGTCATTTTACCTTTTGCTCAATCAACGCAAGGAACCAATTGGTATACAGTAACAGTTTGTGTTTGTGTGCATGTCTTTATGCATGCACATACACTGTTGTATATAGGGAGAGATTGCGTATATAGAGAGTGTCATGTTTTTTCACAGGATAAATAAATAGTTTTCACTAAAGTTGTAAGTCAATCAAATATATTGGAAAATCCCTAATTGTGCAAGGAGTTTGTTCCTGCTTAACTCTTGTGTGCATTATTTACTCTCATTTACTTTAGTATGACCACTCCCAAACTTAAAATTAAGTATGTGCTGAATGTTTAGATTTTCAGAAGAACCAGATTATAAAAATCTTCCTAAACAGAAAGCTACTTCCAAGGATTTTTTTCTTTTGGAAGAATTTCCTAAGATGTATTTTACTCTGCCTGATGATATTTCTGATATCTACAACAGTTCCTTCACATGTGTAGTCTATTGCCATGTGCATATGTGCTTGAAATATGAGATGCATCTACTGTCTAAAGATATTTAAAAGTTGTAACTCCCAGAAGGAAAAAAATTTGTATATTAAGAAAGAAGGGCCCAGCATAGTCACCTAGCCTGAATATGTATATATAGTACACAGGTTTCTGTTGGCTAACAAAGTATCGTAAAGTTCTCTTTTGTGTAGCAGTAGCACATCATAATAAACTAGAGAAAGAAGAGGTTGCAGACAGCTTCTGCAGAGCATGTAATGTGTTCACACCCTAGCATGCCCTGTAGTAGCTTGTTTGTACATCTGTACCTATAGGCAGTAGTATCCTTGTTTCACCTTTTGTTCAGACTTCATTTAATAGGTGCAAGCAGCCAGGATAGTATAAACAGAAAAAAATTAGTATTAAATTGGCTAAATTTAGCCTGAATACCATACAAAGCCTTCCTGACTAAGATATATCAAGGTATATATAAGGTACATCAAAGAAGCAGTAAAATTTTTAATATATAACCAAAGTCTCTATAAACAAAAAAACACTGAACACCACTGAGAAATGAAAATTTGAAAATGCAGATTCTGATCTATTTGCATAATACAAGGTTTTGAGGCTAAAAATAAAACCCAACAGGCATAAGGAGATTTGCAATAAAAAACACAAGTGTGCAAATCTAATGCTAGCTTCCTCTTGAAAGCGTATAATACTTCAAGTTGTATAATAAAAAAACAGGGCTATGAGCAAAATAGGAAAGGAGAGGTTGGCAGTTGAGGATATTACTAATTCTACTTTACTCAAACTTTTGGGGGCATGATTTGGTTAACATGAATAGAAAAAACATGAGAATCTGAAGATATAAGTTTGAAAATTGGTTAAGAGTATTAAGCCCCTCCTCTGTGTACATAAATGATGGCAGTGGCACAGTTCTCTCCATCTAAAAGTATTTAACTAAGGTTGTTAAGTTACAAAACTGGCTCCCTATGACTTCAGGAGATGTCTTAAATTAAATTAAGAGCTTGATACTGCCAAAAAGGACTTCTCTTTTCCCTCAGCCCTTCTCCTGTAATCCTCTCTGCTCTTGGCTACGTGATCCCACTGCTTACCTTGAGCCACCTCTGGAACTCATCTGACTGCATGTTGTTCAACCTTTTAAAACAGCAAAAAATTACCCTGCCTACCTTCCAAAGGTGTACATTTTTGCCAGGTTAGTGAGTTTTGTTGCCTGACCTTGAGATCAGATAAACTCCAGAGGCAACACAAGAAAGATGTGGGAGAAAAGAAAAAGCAGCTGGAAAGGGGGGACAGGACTGAATGCCCTCCCTCCAAGAACTGTTAATTTGGCTCAACCACTTGTCACCCTCTGGACTCCCCTCTAAGTTGCTCCTGAAGGAATTTAGAGGAAGATCTTATTCATCTATCAACTATATTAAAAAATAAGGAGATTACCTTCCCAATTTATCTTCTTAAACTAAAGGTTTAACTTTATGTGGTATAAATACCACACCTTCATCTTCCTCATTCCAAATCCAACCTCCAGAGCAAGCTGGAAAATATTCTGTGGCCCTCAATGACTTTTTTCCATTGTTAATCTTTTCTATTTGGCATCTCTCTCATCTTTCTGGTGACATTTTCTCCTCTCAGTACTCCTTTTGTTTACATTTCCAGCAGTGGGATGGGTTTTCTTGTTTTTTATTGAACTCATTCACTCAATACTTACTTTGATGTTTTCTTTCAGTGTGTGACTTTTTGTTTATAATTCTTCCCACTCCATCATTTGTATTAACAATATATCTTTTGTTCTCATCATTACTCCTCTTTTAGCTATATCATTGTGTTTGCATTCTTCTGTAGTTGCTTTGGCTACATCTGTTTGAATTTTCTGCTATGAATGCTGTTTGCTATTGGACAACATAGTTCTCTCTACAATTGCTTACTTTCTGTAGAACATTTAATTTGGGGTATTTTTCCAATTATATATTTTTTTCTCTTTCAGTCTTTTTTTCCCAGAAAAAAAACACAAGGTGTAGCAGAGCAAGACTTCACTAGCAAATAGGAAAAAAGCCTCAGGAAATGTAAGAGACAACACTTTTTATCAAGCCAAATTTGTTCATGCATTTGTTTAACCCCTGTCAAATAGGCTGAGTCAGAGATTTGACTTTTTCCTGGTGTTACAGATCTAGCCAAATATTTGGTTCAGAAGATGCTTCCATCAACCTGGGGATTTTAATTTCTCCAGTTCTGTAGCATCTTACATCTGTAGCTCCATAAACAGGAGAACCTCTCAAATGAACAGCAGCATGTCCTCATGCCATAGATCACATAGCACAGGTGCTCAATTCAGGTATTGTGGGAAAGTGCTCAGACTGTAGGCTGGAGGGTTTCAGGTTTGGAAAAGGTGACAGACACCAAAAGGTGTCTGTTTTCCAGTGAGATGAGGGAAGAAAAGGGAAGCTGGAGCAGTGTTCAGCAAATGTATGGAGGGCTGGCTGTATGAGAAAATGTGTTTGGAAGCAATTGTGTAAATCTAATTTCCAGTGCATGAAACTTAATAGGCCTGAAGGTTACTTGCAGATGTTTATATTCCTGTGTTGCCTATCAGTTAAGCATTCTTTCTGACTTTACAAACAGAAAATGTAGTAGATTAAGTAACCACTTAAGTTTTTTTTGGAACCATGGTACTTAATTTGGAAATAGAATCAATACTTTCTGATTTGATGGCAGCTTTTTTCCCATTAGATTGACTTTCTCATGTACATCATGCTACTCCATTGATACTTTTGGTGTATTTGTTCTTTGTATCAATGTGTTCTCTTTGTATATCTCTCCTGACAGTTATAACATACATAATGATTTTTAAACTTTTTTTTCTCCTACATCCATCCTCTTGTTTCCTCTTGCCCTTGTTTTCTTAGCCACATCTTTCAGTCATTCAAGTCCCCCCTTTGAGAGGTCCCCCCTTTGTCATATTGGTGCTAAAAGAAAGACGCTCACAATATGAAATATTGGAAGAGGGATCAAAATGGTAGGTTTGAGCTATTGTATCAGTGGGGCATTAATACAAGTCCTGCTAAGCCTGTGTCCTGTAAACTACCCTATGAATTTTCCTTCTGTCCAACTTGAATTTGCAAATGAAAGCAGACTCACATAGTTTTCGACAACAGAGGCTATACTATAACACAGAGCAGATTAATTCTGCTCAGTATTTTGTATGTCTATTTTCTTGCCTTTTGTCCCCATAAATGCATGACATCATGCACAAATTGAATAGTCTAACTATAAAATGAATCTGCTTTGTGACTGTTTGCAAATTGTCCTTTAACACTGTGCGAGCTACTGCTGCAATAATAAAGTTTGTTATCCGCAAACTATGTCTCAACCTGTTGATGAGTAGACTGTAACATAAGTGCTTTTGAAAAAGTTATGGAAGCTTTCATGTCTATTGTCCCTGTACATCCCTGGCATACTAAGACAGGAATTCCAAAGAACCTCTTAACAAGCTATTTATCAAGGTGTTATTCACGTAACAAGCCATAGTTACCTTCTCTTCTCGACCAACGTTTTCTGGGCCAGTGTACATAGGTAATGCTTCCATTGTTAATCATTAACATAGTAGTACTAAAAGAATTGTTTTGATCTATTAACATTCAGAAGAGTTTTAATTTGCTAACATGCTAGACTCTGCAGGTGTATAGATTGCCCTGAAAATATGCAAAAATGGCATACATTCACAGGATGAGGAACAGCCCTTTTCCAGTGTGTGTGTGTATGTGTATGCACAGAAAATATATTAGAAATCAGGAATACACTGAGTTTCTGCTTATAAAATTCTGGGATTGGTGATATTCCTTCTTGTACAGTAGAATCAGATTAGTCTATTACGGTGAAGCTTAGTTGATCTGATAGAGTTTGGTCTATTACATTTCCTTTCCTGTTTTACAGATGACTGAATTTTTCCTTTGGGATATGGAGTGAGGATTGAAGTAAGAGAGCTGGCTTTGGTCCTTCAACTCCTTTTCCAAAGTAAGGCAGATAAAAGTAAAATTCACTATATCTCATTAACAGCTTTAAGGAAAGAAGAACTTTGCTTCTAAATTTAGTTAAAATCAGTATGGATCTAAAATTAAAAAAAAAAAAAGGTGAGTTGTGCACAGCACTACCATAAGTATAAATATAAATTAGGCAAATTTGCTCCTGGCATATGGATATTACTTAATAAAACCACAGTATCAAACAGAAGAGATACAGCAATAGCCAGCTTTCTGTCTCATGTTCTTAATACAATACAGAGAAATTTATTTCATTTAGTATATTTCAATAGCTGTAGCAAACTAATTTAATGGAATAAATAAGAAACAACACAGAGCAACAAGCCTAGTTATTTCCATATTTAGTAGACTTCCTGAAGCTGGAAGTAAACAGTATTTATGGTATCAAAATTCTCTGCATGCAATCTTCCGCTCTACTGATAACTGGCAGTTTACTGTAAGCATCAAAGTAAAAACATGTCTTGAGGTTGGATTTTAAGTTGAATACTAATTAATTTGAGCAGGGGTTTCTAGGTTTAAGGGATAGTGTGAATTTTGGCATAAATAAATAAACAAGCAGCAAAAACTGGTGTCTAGCTGGAAATATTGGGATGACAGGTGAAAATGACTGTGGAGGACCAACTTGATTGAGGCCTGTAAATGTAAGGCTGAGGTGGGGGCAAAAAAGAAAGATGTAAGCAGAACCTCTGACTGATTTTAACAGCATTTTTGAAAGATTTAATTTAAAACATAATATGTGTATGACTAGTGTATACATTTGTTTTGCACGTGTTCTGATTAGTTTTGATAGTGTTCTGGTTATTGCCAAAGCAAGAGCTGATTGTGCACAGTCAGTCTGCAGAAATGTTTAAGAAATCAGGAATTTGGACCATGGGTGCACAATATTTTCTCTCAGTGACAAGGTTTACAAAGTTTGCTCACCTTGTACCTCTATCCTTGCACATGGTCCTTGGTGGTAATAGTACAACTGTTTGTGAGCCTGCATAGTTAAGCAATCAGGGAAATTATCTGTGTTAAAAATAATCCTTTTTCTTAGGGTTATCTTAACCCTTAACATCCTAAGAAAAAGGGTTATTTTTAATACAGATCAGTTTGGGTATGTTTTGTCATGCAGCCCCACAAGCAGTTGTATGAACCATTGTACCAAACCCCAGAATGGGAGCAGGGAACTCTTTAAACAGACTTTGCTACAGAAAACAGAATATCAAGACAGTCCCTTCCTTCAAGTATTTGAAAAGTAAATTTTTGGTTTTGCATTTTTTCAGTGTAGAAATGTGCTTTATTGTTTTTATGGAAGCCACTAGAGAGCAGCAAATATCTCAAGAGTGGTCAGTCCTAAACGTAACTGGTAAATTGACATCAAGATGATCAGTCAGGTAATATAGTAAAAGAAGCAGAACTGAGACATTACTTGCCTGATTTTCTTACAGATACATTCTGTTTGTTTTCTTGGTATAATTGCAAATAGACAGTACACATTTTCAGGTGTGGTTCTACAGGTTATTTCTTTTCCGTGACCTTCAAAATTATATCTGTTCCACTGACAAGTTTAAGCAAGTGCTTAATCATCACCACAAATAAGAGTTCACCAGTTTGAAAGGCAGGAGGCGTGAGAACAAATCATTGCTAGTGAGAAAGTTTCTCCAATTGGAAATTTGTCAGTCAGTCTTAAAACAGGAAGTAAATTACAATCTGGTTTGTGTTGCTAAAAATTTTTCATAGATATTGCTTATCCTTAAGTGTTCTTGCTGGAGGAAAAAAATTCTGTCTGAACTGGCCCTTTGATTTGAAAATCAGCATCAGCAGAGAAATGGTGCTTAAAGGATGTGAAAGTTAAACCTAGCATGGGCTATTACAGATTATGTTTTATTTCCTCTGTAGACAGATTCAGCCTTCAAGAATGTAATTTTATGCCTTTAAAAATAACTTTCTTATTTAGGTCTTCACGGTAGGATCAAAAATATGTATGATAAAGCTAAGTTACACTGTATTCTTTTGATAGTGAAGGCTATATGTATACGCTAACCAAGCTTTGCCATAGCTAGGAGGCAGGATTACTATATTATATTAAGAAAAACACTCATGGTTGCAGTCACAGCATGCATTGTCTTACCCCATTGCTGTACCCCCTCATCTTTATTGGGGAAGAAAGGGAGAAGAATGGAGATGACATACAGTCTTACTGGGGGTAAATGGCAAATAAGAAAAATATTTTTAAAAGGGAAATTTAACATTGCTAAATGAAGAAAAAGGATACAAGCTCATTTGTTCGCTGTTCCAGACCACACAGTTCCAGAGGGTGAACTCTTGCATTGCTCAAATTAGAAGGATGCAAAACCTTGGTAACACCACTCTGTAGATAGGACTATTGAACAGTTTTCTGTTCCATGATCCTATTTGCATCCCACAGTTTGATGAGAGTCCAGATATTTAATAATTTCATTTCCCAGATCTTGGATGGCAGACTTTCCTAGCATTTCCTACCTTGTGAGAATATCCCAGCCTATCAGCCTGGGATATCAAGAAATAAGAAGAACAAAGCAACAACAACAGAAATATTCGTTAACTTAGCACAAACAATACTTTTGAAATTAATTATTCTGGATTTATGAGAGATTATTTCAGAACATTATGAAATTATCTAAAAACATGAAGCTTGTGTCACCCAAAAGCAATTTTGGATTTTGGATGAGACTGAGTTAACAGCCTGAGGCTGCACTGGGTTTCAGAAGTTCAAGAAAGATTTTTTTTTTTTAGGGGTTCCCTGTATCTTTTATAGAAGTGTAAAATCTTGCAAATTTATTTTCCCAGTTTTGGAGTATCTCTTTGGCCCACTGTTTGGTCTCCTGAAAGTGTGCCTCAAAGTAATAAGAAACCTTCATCTTTTTGTTAGTGGGATCACAAGCTTTCCAGTGAATGTGACTGAACATACCAAACATACTTGCATGCTGACATATGGGGTAGCTATTCTCCCCTTGGGGCAGGGTTGGTGGATGTTAGGTTGTAAGCAAAAACATGTCTGTTGCAGTGAGTAATCACTGCTGGGAAGAGCTTGCTTCAAAGGTAGTTTTAGCCAAGCTAGCAATGAAGCTGGCTCTTCCCTTTGTGTCAATTTAGGATGCAAATTAAGAGAATCAGCTGAAAAATCTTTTGTCAGAATCGGACCTTTTGAGAATTTAAAGTTTCAGGTCACCAGAGGAATTACTAAGTAGATACTTTAAATACAGCTTTCCTTTTTCACTGTGGTGATCACTAGTTTTTACATGTGAACTAGTGCATATGGGCATAAAATGAGAAGAAAATTACCTGGTTCTGTTCTTAGCTTTGCCTGAGGACTTGATTTAATGATCTGGTCCAGCCTAGATTCAGCTGGCTCACAAGATCTCTAGACCTGTGTATTTGCTACTGTCTCTACTCAGAGGATGACTGACAGCTCAGATTCACGAGCAGGGACACATTGCTTTGGATGATTGCAGTTGTTCACACCCATACTGTCCACCTTGCTGGTCTTCAGGGACGCTACAGCCATTCATGCAGCAGTTACTGACTTCTTGCATATTTTTGGACATATTTTTCTACATTTTACAGCTTGCCATGTTAAAGAACACCAAGATCTATGATATTTGTCTTCAGCATGTTGGATTGTAAATTGCAGCAATACAGCTACTGCTTCACAAACTGCACGAGCAACTGTGCTGAACCTCAACAAAGAACAGAGGCAGGATGTACATCAAGCTTAGCTTCGTTAGTCAGAACTGCAAAGCCACTCTCAAATCATCTTCTAGATTGCAGTTCGTAGCAAGGTGTTCTGAAACTATGGTAGGTCAGGGGCTGATCCATAGGCAGCTGAACCTCTTTGCAGCAGAAATGAGGTATATACCTAGGATCAGTATTTTTATCAGCATCCTAAGCTTGTGCATCCCTCTGACTATTTAGTTGCCTTCTGGTAATTCAGTTAACTTCAGGTGTCTCATCTGTGACATAGGCATAGGAAAGAAACATGCCTAAAGTATTTTGATTAGAAAAGACCAGTTTTGCATACTCACATTAAAAAGTATGTGGGACCCAATACATTTAATAGCAGATATAAAGATAGTAACATGAAGGCATGTGAATGGTCAGAGCTTATAAGTGATATTATTTTTATCTCAGTTTAGAATAGAAAACTAGACAGATAATCCCAATTCTGTGATGATGCTGAGTTTCATTCTCTCATTGTCACACTAATGTAGTGCTGGAGTAACACCAATATTAGTGGGATGTTCAAACCAAAGAAAATTCCCAAATAAAAATGCTCTCTGCTTTACATAACTGATATTTTTTCCTAAGAAAATAATGACATTTTACATATGGCACTAAAACACAAGATCTTTATTGTTTCAGCCATACATAGGGATCCATACATCCCTGAGCAATGCAGAATGTAGAGCCTGTCCTTGAGCCCGAAGCCCCCCTGCCTGACTCTTGTTTTCTTGAACTTTAGTGGAAAAAAATGATGCTAAAAGTTGAGTCATATTCATTTATATCAGTCTATCATCACAAAATAATTAGACATCATAGTTTTGTAAGTTTCAGAAACCAAAATTTCTGTGTAAACCTGAAGTCCTTTATACTAAATTTCCAAGTTAATATAACAAAAAGTTAGAGCACCAAGTTTACGTATGTAAACATAAACAGTGGCAACAATTAAAAGGCCCGTATAATGAATTTTATAATTATATTTTTACATTACTAATATATATTCAATCTTTCATATGTTTAATATCTTTTGTATGTTATTAACTGTGCTGTATAAAGTGTATGACTTAGTTTTTTATAAGACGCTAATTGAGATCCCTGTCTTCCTGAGGTGATTATTTACCATGGGTCAGGGTCCAGGTTGCTCAGGTAGCCAGGGCTATCCTCAATCAGGGTCCAGTTCCACAGCAATCGAAGATGAACAGGGTGACCTCTGTCAGCATAGTGGTAGCTCCATCCCTCCCATCCCCTGCCGTACACATCCTCTCCCCATCAACCACAACCTTTCACTACCTGATTTGGGCGTTATATTTTCTCTTATCTGACCCTATCAGAGTCAACTGAGTCAGATTTTCCCACATTTTTATCATTAACTTGGCCATTCTTACTGTAAATAGCCAAGTCATCTTCTTATAGAACAGTAGTTTTCTGGAGAAATGAAAGTTTCAGTCATTCATATTAAAGTGGTTTAAAGTCATGAAGCAACCCGCTAAGTGGAAAGGGAACTTTCAGGAGCTGTCCAGATATTGTAGAGAGGGAGGCTCAGGGACCAGTCAGTGGCTCTTTTCTTGTAATTTATAAGAAATATATAATTTTCTTCAACTTTAAGTGTTGACCTCTGTTAAAGCCAATCAATTATTACAAGTTTTTTAAAAGAATCTTAGTGAAAATTATTTTTTTACTAGAACATTTTTGTAGAAAGAATTGTTCTAAACTACTTTATGTAAAAGCAAAGTAAAAAATGAACGATAGAAGGCTTGTAGATTTTTGAACAATGGCTTTGATAGAATTACATAGACTTATTTTTTCCAATTTGTATTTTAATGCAAAAACCTCAGTTGTTTTGTTTTTCTATTTGCATGTAAATTTTAGTTTGGAGAAAAAAGTCTTTCTGGCAATACTGGATCAGTCTTGTAATGAAAGTGGCAGCTGCTTTGGAAAAAGGCAAACCCAAGATTTTTCTTGCCTGCAGTCATCAAAAATCTCTGATTCCCTATAAAAGAAGAATGTCGATCCAGGCATCATTGCCAAATTCCAGTATGATAATTACATTTCCTACATAAATTCTCCCCTCTAATTTCAATTAGACAAGGTTTTCTCCACTTTCTATGTTGAGATGTCCGTGTTACTGGTTCCCTCCTCTCAGGCAGCTGACTTACACTTCAAGTGTGACCGCATTTCAGCGTGGCACAGGCAGATCCTGTAAACAGTGTGTGCCTTTTAATTGATTTGTAAAACTTCCTCTGTGTCTGGACTGTAGAAACGAAAAGAAATGGAAAGGTGAGATCATGCTATTATGAACAGACAGTAGCATGGGAGTAGAGGCTAGTAAGACATCATTTCTCATTATAATATTCAGTATTCAGTAGTATGATAGTATTCAGTATTCCAAATGTGGCAAGGTAACAGAAATACACTGAAAGGCAACAAAAGCCTAATAAAGAGCAGCTAATAAGCAGACACTTTAACTTGCAGGAGATTGACCATCAAAACCTAAAAGTCAGTTCCAACAAGTTTTGACTAGTAAACTGTCTGGCTAGCCAGGAAGGAGATAATAAATAAAATCTAGACAGCTCAATCTTCTCTGTCCCTACCCAAGGGCTTACCTGCTGATGTGAAACGTCAGCTGTGTTACAAAGCTATTGCGATCCACAATCCTTGGACAGAACAAAGGTCATGGAATATACTAGGTAAAATAAAGGAGTTTGCTACAGACACCTTTGATCCACTCTGACTGATGATCAGTGTTTGCTGTCACATGAGGGTCTAATCCAAGTTCAGGCTTTCCCTCTGGATTTTTGTAGAGCTACTCTCTCCTTGATCTAGCAAACTATGTAGCTGCTTCCCTGTAATGTGATGTTCATGAGGAAAGCTGCAGTCCTCAGCGAAGGAATAGTAAAGAATTATTTTCAATGGCCTTGAATTCTAGCACTGTGTATCAAGAATAGCACAGCATTTTCAAGGTGTTTTATCTCCTTTCCTTCTTGTTTTCACTTCCTTCATATTCTTGCAGTCACCAGGAAAAAGCTTTTAATGTCTAGGTATGTTGGATCTGAGCATTTTCTGATTAGTACATTCCTGACAAGCTTGTCATGTTTGATGCTGTGTCTGTAACTCCTATGACACTGTCAGCATATGTATATTATGCTTGCCTTTACTGGCTGAACCAAATCTGTGGGGAGTTGTAGGCTGGCTCACATTGTAGCTGCCCAATTGTTACCGAAAAACTCGGAATAAAGAACTTATCAACACCAATTTAGTGTAGATAAGCAGACACTTCTTTATTAACGGCCAGGTGCGCGGGCGAGTCCTCTCATGAACCACGCACACCTGAACACCAAAATCATACACCTTATATCAAACTTATTCATACATATTCATTAGATTTCCAAGAAATGTTATACATATTCATTAGATTTCCGGGAAGTTATTAGCATATGTAAATGTCCTTTACGCAGGCGCAGTGAAGGTCTCTGGTGGTCTTCAGAAGCCCTCTGGTGGTCTTCCATAGTCTTCCTCACTTTGTCCCATAGTTGACCTTTCATGTGATTCTGTGCAGTACTATTTTTGCCATCATGTATTAGATTTACATAAAGTACATTCAATGTTAATTCTTGAATTTAATATTTCTAGTGATTGGCCCTCGGTCACACCACCTTATCAATATTCTTATACTAAAACAATCATTGGTTAATCTCACTTAACTCTACTGATTGGAATTCTCGTTAATTAGATCGAAGTAAATCTTTACCAAAGCTTCCGTGGTTAACTGATTTCAGACAATACTCAAATTCTTATAGTTACACATAATACATTTTCTTAAGTTCCTAAGTTCCTATTAATTTGAAATTCTGACATCTGTTATCTAAGTTCTAAATGTTCCTACTAGATGATTTTAACCAGTTCCTCCGGCCTTGGTACAGGGCTATACAGGGGATTTCACAGCAGCTGTTAGTTGTTGGTTAAATATATAGAATGCAATATATAATTTTGCTAAAATAGTTCTTATAGTTCCATATTCCTATTAAAATTAAATATGATTAATTCTAACTAATAACAAATCAGTAACACAATGAGTACTGCTTTTATGAATAAAAAAGATTTTATTATCCTAAGCAGGAATCTTTCAGTAGTAGGAAGTTTTATTTTGATTGTTGGATTCTAATAAAGACTTTTCATTGCTAGAATAATTTCTCTGTTAAAGATGGCTAAAGAAAGGCTCTCCATTTTTTTCAATATTCTAGGCAAGATGCCAATTTCAGAGCATTTCTCTGAGCTACTATTCATGCTTACAAAACTGGTCCTAGCGAAGGAAAACAAAACCTGTTTTTCAGATGGAGAAGACTGAGGCACAGATGTTTACTGCTTTACCCAAGATTCCATATAAGAATTAAGTGGCAAAGGAAATAAAACTGAGATTTCTTGACAGCTCTTAAATTTTAATGGTTAAAGGATTTTTCGTATTGTATCTTCCTGCTAGTTTATGGCTGATTCTTAAGGGAACATGACCAATAACAGGTTGAATCTCAACTGAGGTTGAATCTCAATTGCTTTGTCAGCCTTCCAGAATGTGTAGTGGCAGCTGACCTTTCTAGTGAGTTTGAAAAACTCACCAAAGCAAAGGGAGGCAGCTGAGGAAAGACCTGAGTTGAGAGAACACTCCCTGTGTTCCAGGTTTCCAGCCTTACATATGTTTAAAGGTAAAACTCATTAAGTGCAACATAAGGGTATAGGGTGAAAAACGGTCATATAAGAACCTGGGGAGAGTTCCAATTGTGGGAAGAGTCCCTTTTTCATTTTTATGGTTTTCTATGAGTAACAAATTTTCAGCTTTGAGTTTTCTGACACTAAGTTTAAAAGAAAAGAGGAAACTAATATTCCTGTCAGAAGCAAAATTTGGAGGACAACATTTTTGGGGTGTGATGAACCATGAGTTAGGAGATTAACCAGGAAAAAAGGCAAAATGTAAGATATGCTGAGATAGGAGAGTATGGTTTCCAACTTTGTTGAAGTGTGGATGAACATACAGACTGGGTTATGGGGAATTTTGAAAAGCAATCTATATTACACTCAGTTATACTAGATAATACTCTGAGAAGAGAGAGTTTCTTTCTTTTTACATCACAGATTTAATATGGAAGAATCTCAGAAGATCAGGACCAAATAAATAAATGTAATTCCAATTAACATAACAGAAGGCTTATCTATGTGTACACACAGCTGCTCTATCAGGGTTCAGGGTTCTAAACCATCAGTAGGAAGGCCACAAGGGTAATTACAAAGTAATTCAGTTCTTACCCATAAGAAAGGACCAAATATCCCACTTGATTAGACTAATCTTGTTATACTCAAAAAGATATATAGATGAGTACTTCAGACTGTGAATCTCTCTGTTCTTCTGTACTTACCAGTGTTGTCCACAGAATCTGAAATCACCTGGAAGCTTTGTTCCTATACAGCTCAATTAAAACCTAGAGATTAGCTGAGATGGATGACTGTCAAGCTTGGAGAGTGCTGTTATCAATTCAGTGAGCAGCAGTGCCTTCCTATTGAATTGCCTTGTCTCTGATTACTGCACCATCACCTGTATGGATACCCAGAGGGCTTATTCCCCTACCACCAGTACAGGAAATAGCTCTGTCCTTAGGCCCGTGAAGGAAAAGGTAAAGGGGTCTTACTTTCCTTTGTAAGAAAAGAAGGGAGTAAGACAGGAAGAAAGGTAAAAATAGGTATGATGCAGTTCTGGTTTAGGAAGCTCAAAGGCAAACTCAGTGATCCCAGTAGCTGGGGTATATGCAGATTGTCTTCTTTGTTTCTTTTCCTAGTCAGATTAGGGGAATTTCTATTAATCCCTTCTGTAATTTCACTGAGCTTCAAGAAAACTTTAGATGAAGACTCTCGCATAAAATATATTCCCCCATACAGCTTGCTCAGGATTGCCCAGTGTAAATACAATATAGTAACACATTTGTAGTAGCCGCTTTTTATAGTAGCAGGACATTTAGAGTGTCTGAGGATTGCTTTCTGTGACATGAAGAGTATTGGTGGTTCATGACATGTTTGACATACAGAAACAAAATAAGAATTTTGCTGGTCTCATCATGAGAACTAACTTTGGGTCTGAAGCAGCTGTTATATTTGATGATGTCCCCCTCTTTACCTTCCCAGCACAAAAATCTGGGGTTTTTCTTTTGTTTGTATGTTCCAAACATGTAAACAAAAGCCAATATTTATAAAAGGCTCCTCAAAGTAGGGAAGTTACTGACTTTGTGCTTCCAAGGTTGGCCTCAACTACAAGCAAGGTCAGTGACTGCTTTTGATTGCCTGTATCTTGACGCTTCAATGACATCTCTAGAAGAGGAAGCCTAAAGTTTAGGAAACTAAAAGATAGGTTACTCTCATTGAAAGCTTATCCCTATGAAGCCTTCATTTTAACTTTTTTATGGCTTATTTATTTCAGTGTCTGAGTGCCTGTGACAGAAGTTCTCCAAGACTTATCCTGAAGTTTACCTGGCACCCTCACAGAAGAGAAGACAGTAAAATAATCTGATGTTTTCACCACAAAATGAGGAAGTCATCTTTAACTTTCCTCAACAAATTTTATTGTCATATGATAGTATGAGTCATTTGAGCCTGCTAGAAATAGTCAGATTGATTGTTACCCTTGACCTCTGAGAACTCCTAACAATTATGCTGTACCAGTGTACATATGAACTAAAACCAGAAATACTGGGTAAACCAGTTACACTGGTACAACTGGAGCCAGGTGATGAATTCTGGTAATCTCCTACCTAACAAGTGAACAGCACCAATTTTACATCTGAAGATTTTTTTTTCTGTACCTTGTAAGTACAAGTTTCAGTTTTATTCCTAATCCAGAAGATTTTACTCATAAATTACAGTTGTGTTATATTTTGGAAGAAAAAAATATTTTGGGGGAAATAGATATGCATGTTAATTTCTCTTTGAATTAAATGTTAGTTGAGTGGCACTCTTCAGAGATTATTGCATATAATCATTCTTACGGATTTTTCTAATAGAAAAATTATAGAATAGTATAGGTTGGGAGGGACCTCTGGAGGTCTGTGATACAGTCAAGTTACACAGAGCGTGTCCAATAATATGAATATCTCCAACATAGAGATTCACCTCTCTGGGTCTGTGTTTGGACATTTGACCACATCATGGTGAAAAATGCATCTCCTAATATGTCATCAGAATGTCCTTTTCTGCAGCCTGTGCCTCTGTCCTTTTACTCATCCTCCAAGAAGAGTCTGATTCTGTCTTCTCTATACTTTTTATCCTTTACAGTTTAATTTATTTACAAAAAATCAACATCCTCAGAGTGTGAGATAAGGAATATCTCAGACAAGTTTCATTCAAATTGTGATTGTCTATTTCTGATAATCTGATTTTACCTGTAACCATTAAGATTAATGCACATTGTAAATATTTTCTGTTTTCAACAAGAAGTCAACAGTAATGTCCAACATAAGATGATCATTTCTTGCTTTACAAAACTGAAGAGTTTGGTTATTATAACATTTATTTTTAAAGGAGATAATTGCCCCCAGGCTGTAACTGCAAATCAGTTAGTATTTTTCTATTTTATTTTAAAATACAGTATTTAGTGTTACTGGGGAAGATGTCAACTGTGCAGAATGAAGATAAGTTATACATGGAACCTATGTCCAGAGTGTTAGAGTAGTGGTTGCACTGATAGGCCTTTATTGCTCTGACAAGCATCACCTGGGGCCTTCACCCACACCCCTTGCCAGTTGGTCCAGGAGCCCTATTTCAGCTCAGGCCTGGGAAGCTATTTGTGGTCTGGCCTCTCTGTTAAGGACCAGTAAGAGTGGGGCTGCTCCATGTGTTTGGGAGGGGATGGCAAACCTGGAGGCATGGGTGACTATTGCACAGACTGCCCCTTTGCTGGGCAAGGGCTAGTCCTGCAATACCTGATGTGCATGTGCAGAGGTCATGATCCTTCAACAGCCCTGGATGAAGCAAGTTAACAAGGTAGGGTCTATTCTAGGAGTCCCAGTCAGCAGCAGCAGGAGGAGGTGGGGCCAGAGATCACACTGGAGAGCGATAAGCTACCTACGACACAGGTACATGTACAGCATGGCTAAGGAAGGGGCTCAGGGCTGAGCTGAAATGTGCTCTTGGGCCTGTAGGCATGTTGTGTGGATGGAAGCTCCAGCTGTTCTCAGTCTGGTCACCTAAGGCTTACTAGTGTACTTGCGACACTGACAGTAAGTATAGTATAGACAGAAAGTAAAAAGCCATTCTGAAGTATCTTGCCACAGTTAGTCTCCTGAATGGGTAAAATGATAGGTAAATCAAACTGTTCTAATAAAAGTGGAGTCTATATTAGTCTATAAGAACCAGATTGGTATTGTTATATGTGAAATCTGTGTACTTGGTTTTGGTCTTCTTTCTGGTACCATGTTCTCTGTAGGCCATATAGTAAATGAGGAAGGATTACAGTGTGAATAGCTCCGTGCTGAAGTTTCTGCACCAAGAAGCAGCAATAAAAGTTCTGATCTGAAACATAAGGTTTCTTTCACTGTCTGCTTTCCTACATGCTGCCTCATCCTGCTCACATATGCAATATTCTTCCTTCAGGCAACCATCAGCCACTCCAGTGCAGATGAATATGTAAAAGAATAGCAACAGGACTACTTTACTACCCAGTCTCTGAATGTGGATAGCTGAGAGGTCAGTTACTACCCCTGCAATTTCATTCTCTGCTGTGCAACATCTTACCTGGGTCAGATACTGTTTCACTAACTAGTTTTGACACACTATCACAAATTAACTCCTAATAGTGTGCAATTAGAAGGTAAGCAACTGGGGCTTATCATTCCCAGCAATAAGCTCAATTTTGATCTTCAAGGCATACCTTAAGCCTCCATCTTTTCACCTAATGGCTCCTAAAGATTTCAAAAGGTAGTCTAGCTAGTCTTGTGACTCTGGCATCTCTAATACCTAGCTCTTCTGACTAACATGAAGGAATAGCTAAAAAGACTTGCATATTGGACTGGTTTTCCTGTGAGCAATTGCTATATTTGCTAGAGTGTTGTTGTAGATTAGCAAATTGTAGATTTTTGAAGTTGTGAATGTAACAGGAATTCCTAGAAGACTTTCACATTAGCATATGAGATATCCTGGAAATCTTGCATGTGTTTAGTATGGGAAATTTGTAGCATCTTTGAAGAATGAATACATAAGGTCCAAGATAAATATCACTGTCAGAAATTTTTCTTTTCTTCCCCTCACATACTGCACTCAGGAAAAATCAAACACCCTGTGGCTATTTCTTCTTTCTTTCTTTTGGTTTTATGCATTTCTTTTAAGCCATTACCAGAATGTAAACGTTTCAGGATCAAATCAACTTTTATGGCACAAAGGTCAATGTTACTGGCTTATTATCTTACTACTGTCTTTCTTCATCCTTGTCCATAGGCCAGCATGTGGTCAAGAGCATCCTGGACAGCATTGTGCAAGGTATGAGCAGGTACCTGCTGCAACTGCAGCACATGAAGTTATAGCCTAGGGTAGCTCCTATGGTGAACCACTAGAGGCTGCTCAATAAACACAGCCCACAGCCTCACGCCTTGACGAGGGTGGATGAGATCATATGTGTGACTGAAGAAAAACATTACTAGAGCAGTTGCCTAAGAGACAACATGTTCTTCTTGGTTGGGGCAGTGAGAAATTACAAGAATAGAAATAAAAAAAAAAAAAATCTGCGTAATTTTATTTGCTGGTTATAAGCGTTAACAGTTGAAGACAGAATCTTGCTGACTGATGCTATTTCTATTACACATAGACCATAGTGCTCAATGAAATTGAGGGGAAAACAAAAAAATGTATGTACAGGAACAAGTTATAACTCCAGCAAAAACATCAAGGGATTTCATCCTTGGCCATCCTTCTGAATAACTGCTTGGGGAAAAAAGTGGGTGTATATGTACTTATATAATATACATTTTAAATACATATGTGTGTGTGTATATAAATACATATGCATGTTGTTGAGGAAAGGGTTCCTAACAAATCTGTTGATCCCTCTGTCCTCATGTTTGCATCACCCACTGGAATTTCTTGTTAAGCTCAGATGAGAAAGAGAAATTGTTTTCTGTTCACCAGAACTGCTGTCTCTTCAGTGGCTCTACTAACAGAATACTTTATTGATGTTTAATAAGGTCGTACAGGGAATCACTGTAGGTATTGCACTACACCTTGAATCCCTAAACTTCAAAAACATTATCTAGGACCTTTCCAGCTAAGAAGAACAAAAACTATATAGATGTCATGAGTTCTGATAATCAGAATTAACTACATAATAGAAATGAATTGCATTTATCAGAATCTAGAGACAGATTCAAAGGAAGAAGAGGTAAGAAAGTATCAGAGGCAAATGTGAGCTCTAGAATGACCTCCCAAAATGGAGGTCATCTAAGCCCTGACACTTTCATCAGTAAATTTAGTATTGTAGAGCTGAAGGGACAGTAGAGTCAGAAGCTTACTAGTAGCTCAGTGCTGATTCATCTGGGGTGTTAAATGTTGCGTTAGTTAAGCAACAACAACTGAGAAAGGAGCTGTTTCCTGGAGATTAACAGGTGATGGGGAAGGCTCGATGGCCTCAGGCTGCTTTTGTTATTAAAAGGTGGGATGGGGAGGAAAAAAGCTGGCTGCATGGTGTTTATTCATGAGCAAAGCTGGTTAACAAATAGGGACAGGATGTTTCTAAAATGACTATTCCAGTCATCAGATTGGAGTCCCTTCTTGAAAACCGGAATCACTTTGTAGCAGATTGAAATTATACCTAAAGAAAGCAACTGTTCAAAAGGGTATGTCTGTGCATACTGCTATAGATGCATGTTCAGAATTACCTAAAGGGAACATTCAAAATACATATGCTTGTGCATCTGATATGCTGAAAAGGTCTGTCCTTCACACCATCAGGTTTTTGTGATATTCTGGGAAGCAAACACTGACAATCTTGTCCAAGATCAGTTTCTGTCTCATGCATTGGTGATATAAAAAGTTTAAGGATAGTGCCATACTATTCTTTTTCCTCAGCTGTTACATCTGTGCTTTAGCTATCACTCTAAAAAGATTTGAAAATGTAAAATTGCAAAAGTAATTTGAAAGACCCAGAGGCTGAAATAGTTGCTGTGGATATTTCAAAATACTGCTAAGTAGCTATGAGTGTATGACCCATTAACTAATGAAGAGTTTGGCTGCTTACTCTTTAATCTCACTTTATTGCTTTGTCTCCTTCTGCACATGCATCTGAACTAAATAACTGTAACATCTTTAGATCAATATGGTCTGTACTAAACTGATTAGGATGTATGCCATAACATTTCAGTTATGACACCTTAAGGAAGTCTGTTCTTATGTCACCTCATACTAATGTTATATTTCTTTGAAGGACCCTATAAGGGCATAATATCATGGTTATTCTTCTTCACGGCAGTACTTGCTAAAGCAACTTGTAGTTAAAACAGCATTTCCAGCCCCAGCCAACCCCCAAAAAGAAAAATGTTGTGAAACTGCAATTTAATTTAGCTAAAGGATAGTTAGGGAGTCAAGGCTTCTGAAAATTCCCTGAAAAATTTACTTGCCAAAACAAGTTTTAAACTCCTGGTTACAAACACAAAATCAGCTTTTTACAGTGTGTAAGCAATGAGAGAGATGTTGCATCATGGCTTTGGCCAGTCTTATGGTTTGCTGAAAGGGGAAGACTCTTTAATGTCGCTCCTGACTGTATGCCCCTCTATTTATGTAGGCTCTGGCAGTAACAGACTCTGTGTAGAACAACGCCTGGTGACTAAAAGGTGTTTTACTGGTGAATTAACAAGTTGTATTGGCTGAGCTAGAGTCTGACCACAACCACAGCAGGTACAAAGAGATGGGATAAATAAAGCTGGGAAAGAGTGGGGAAACAAGAAGGACCTCCCACTTCTGGCAGTGGCAAGCTGTCAAACCAGCTTAGCTGTAGTATTTAACTTCAAAAATTGTGTTCAGAAGTTTTGCTTGAAAAGGCAAGTGTCAAATAAAAGATTTTTCTGAACAGAGTTTAAGTTCAGAATTAAATTCAAATTTGCAAGTGGCCATGTGAGCCTGTTGTCTGATAACTATTCAAACCATTAAAGTTTTAGACTTGAGTATCATCTCTATATTAAAGTTGTAAACATTTCCCTTGGTAGTATGATGCAATGAAACAAAACGTACAGAGGCTTAAATACCCTCAGCCAGTTTTGCAGTAATCTTACCATCCCCACTATGATGAAAAGTGGCAGACCAATGTCTCAGTTTACTATGACTTTAGCAGTTTCTTAAACTCCAGCATTCTCTTAGCAATGCTGCTGAGACTACTGAATATGCTATCGCTCATAACCTGGTTTTTTGTTCCTGTCATCTGGAGCAGTTCTGAGCAGCAGAACTACTGACCATTTCTGCAGCAGAAAGGATTGTATGAATGCTCCCTGGTACTCTATGGGTAAAATCATCCTAAATGTCATAAAAAGTCTTCGCTGGGTGTTTAAGCAAGGTCTTTTTTGGGTGTTTAAGCAAGCAGATGACTGTGAAGGAAATTAGAGAGTATATACCTGCCTTTTCTGACAGTAGACCCAAGAAGGCTGCACTTTCTGCTGTAGAAGCTCTGATGAGTAAATGGGATGTATTATTGTTTTCAGCTGACAGAACTGTTCACAAAGTAAACTTTATCTATACCAGATCTGGAAACATTTTACTTACTCTGAGGCTGAATAGATCTTTGAAATGCTTTTGGCAGGCCAACTATTAGTACATACTTCCATGTTAACTAGTTACAATTCACACAAGATATGAAAAATGATTTGCTGTAGGCCACATGAGAGCTGAATTAAGTTGTGAATTGTGTTTGCCTTCTGGATCATAGCTTGACTACCCTGATCTACATAGTAGAAAATGTTCAAGCAGAGGATGCCATATCCTGCTGTAAGGGTTAATATACTAATGGTGAAAGCTAAACTGAGCAAATAAATGGACATTTACCATTTACCATTTAACATACCTGATGTAGTGTTTCTGTTAACAAACGCTGCTACTGCTGAATGTTCCTATGGACTGTAAATTTTCCTCTCCATTTTTTGGAGCCACAATTCAAGACAAAAGACTCATACCTTTTTTCTAACAAGTTGAAATACTCCTTTTCTCCTCCTGCCTCATTGAGACAAACTGTACAGCAGTGCAACTGCAACAGCAGTATGTTTGTCTGCTTGCCTTGGGTGTATTGCGCAGTCACTGCCTAAGAACATTTTCAAAGGTGACCTAATTCTGGGTGGGCTATAAAGAAAAATGCCAGTTTAAAAAGGGAAAGGGAAAGAATATCCATGGACTTTTCAAGGCTTCTGTCTATCACCTCTACATTATGAAAGTCTTGTATCTGATTCCCACATGTCATTATTATATGTATATAAACATACATATTTTATATTTATAATTGGATGTGTCTATTATCCTGTGGTTTTCTTTGTAGTGCATATGAAGTGTGAGACTTATTACTGTTTGAACATGCCTCCTATATTTTTTTAGATATATCTACTTGTTTTGATATTCTTCAGGGTAAAAAATTCAAATTGGTCCAGAGAACACACAAACCTGGGGTAAAAGTCTAATCATTGGGTAGAATTTGACTGTCATCTTCCCAAGACATTAAGGAGAATTATTAGAATTAAATTGAAGGAAGCTAAGAGAAAGAGAAGGCAAAAGTTGTTGTGCAACTGTTGAGCAGAGATTTCTCCTGTAATGCTTTGTAAAACAAACAAAACCAAGAATCTCTTCATGTAGAGTTGGTTGTTTAAGACTGACTTTGCAAATCTGAATAGTGTTTGATCAGCACAGTGGTCCAACCATAAAAGTAATCTAGGAACAGCTTAACGTTACATCCTTCTACTATTCCTGAACAACATACAAATTAGTATGGATTATTATTTGAATGAGTCCATAGAAGAAAATCCATGATGAGATTTTGGTTCAGCTGATAGCACTTACCATTTGATTTGAAGGTAAGACCGTAACTGCAGAGCACTGGTATGGGATACTGTGCCACTACCATCTTCCAGAGCATTTCTTATAAGGGGTTCATAGTTTCATGGCCAAACACAGATGCATCATGATATTATGTCTACTTAAAGGCCTCCCATACTAATTTCAGCTTTTTAAAGCATACTTCACTGCATGCCTAAGCCAGTGTGTGGGCTTGCAGAGATTAAATGACAGTTATGTTCCATTAATATAATTCTACCCTTTAGCCATGGGCAAAGGACACAGTTTTGGAATTTTCAAAATGAAAATGAAGGCAAGTATATGAATAACCTTAAAACCAGCATTCACTGCATATCTTACCATGGTAGAATAAAATGGATCTAAATAGTGCAAAGGAATAGGGTACATCAAGCATGACACTAGCAATACATTCTTTATTCAGGATGGATCCAGAGCCTAGAAAGTATGACTAATTTATATAAAAATAATGTCAATAAAGCCTTTCCCTTCTTGCTTTAACTTCCAACAGGAACTTACCCATGTATTATTTAGGGCTAGTAAATGAATTTTTACAAGGCCCACTGGAGTCTTTTATCTGCTGAGTTCTGTTGAGTCTGCTTAGCAGGAAGCAATAGTTGAACTTGAATGCAACAAGTTAGCTCTGTGCTGAATGCTGCCTTCACAACTGACATCTGTCATGTCACAATGAAACTTCTTGAGAAACTGTGCAAATGGTAAGAAATATGACATCTTTTGCAGGAATGTGGCTTACATCATATTTGGGATCTTTGCATGACCTAGGAAAAATTCAGTCATGATTCAGCTTTGGACTAATGCCTGCCATTGGAGTTGACTTGATATACACAGAGGTCTTTTCTACACTCTTAATCAATGGAAGCATATCCTTATCCCTTTCCAAAGGCCCTGTCAAGCAAATGTCTTTTGAATTGTGGCTAAAATATAATTTCACGCAATTTCCAAGTAGGAGCAGATATCCTGAGATTCTGAATCCTCACAGAGAGTTCTGCCAGTCATGCCTTTTGTTGTATCAAGGATATCAAATTGAGGCACATGGACTGCAACCGTGGCCATGTGTTGGCATGTATGTACACAAAGGAAGGAGTAATGAGGAAGAAATATAAGAGATCATACACCCATTGTATGTAGTACTTGTAGTTCATAACCAACATATAAAAAAAAAAAAAATTGCTTTGAGTCAAGCAGTTCAGAAGTAGTCCTTGCTGTACTGACATGAACTTCATTTTATTAGGTTTTTAAGGTGCAGCCTTATGCAGAGTACATGACAACAGCATAATCCAAATGGAAGGCAATTATTAAGGGCTACATAAGGAGCAACAGTTGCATAGGTATAGTAACTTCAGAGTGAAGCTGCTTAAACATGAAGGCATTGCTGGGAGGGGTGGAGGAAAGGTATCATGAAGAAGCATTTATGTGGAATGATCATGTCTCTCCTAGGTAGTCATTCTAAAAAAGGGTCCTATGTACTGCTGTTAGAAAAATGAGGGAGTCGCATTCAAATCAAATGTAAAAATATGAAGCGTATAATGGCATTATAGCAGGTGTGAATTTCACCCAATTAAGGCAGTTTTCTTTGAAGTGTCACTTCCTGTCATTGGGGGGAAGGGGGAGACAGTAATGACTATAAGTTGTGAATGACATGTTAAACGTATTCAATTTATACTTGTAATACTATTGTAGGAAACTTGTGATCTCTACAGACATTTGATCATTCTGTGTTGCTATATATACAGCTAATGCTCTGCATTTTCAGATGCTTGAGAGAAAGTATAGAAAAATATAAACTAAAGGAAGATTAAGGAAGCCAAAAATGCTAAAAGGGAACAGATCAAGTGTCTGCCTTTGGCCCAAACTTGAAAACTCTGAGGGAGCAGAAAGGTGAGGAATGAAAATGAATATATAACAAAGGATCTATGTATATATGCATGTAGATATACATGCATATTTGTCTATAATATGGGATCATGTAATTTGGTGAGCTTGCTATCCAAACGTTAACGTTACCTTAGTTGAAATAAGATGTATTTTGATCTAGGAAATGGATTAGGAAACTGAACTGTTATATTTTGATTCTTTGAAATTTGATGTTGAAGTCATTGAATTGGTTCAAACAGCATGTAAATTAGCTTTGTATATGTCTTTATCCTCTAAAGGGCTAGAGAAATGAAACAAATAGATCCCTGAGCTCTGATTTTCCTTCATGTATAAGCAGTGCTCTTGAAATTACTGGGTTTTGTCTCACTCAAGGACAGTGGATCAAATAAACTCCTCAATGTTTCACCCCCATATTAATCTTTCTTGATACATACTGAAGTTTTTGTTACACATTAAAAATGAAGGCAGCAACTGAGGCTTTCCAATACACATCCTTTGCCTCAGTATTCCTCAACCATTGCGCACACCGCCATGCCCAATGCCAAGCCAAGTTCTCTGTTGAAATGTGACAGATGTTTTTGTCATCTAGCCTTGATTGTATTGTGGAAAGACAAGCGAAGACTGAAGAGCAAATTTTATATTAAATAGCAGCACTTGACAATGAATATTTGTTGCCCAAGAACCAGGAACTGTAGGTCTGACTTGCAGAATTGTTGGCTTAATTATCCCTTTTCCTGAAACAGACTTAACACTTTTTTGTCAGTGGTCATATGAATTTTTTTTTTCAGCTGAGACTGTGTAATCCTGCCTGCTTAACCCAGGTATTACCAGTCCTCTAGGATTCTACTACAAAAGGGATGTTTTCTTTTCTACATGAGAGAAAAAACGAGTCTATCTTACACAGCATATTGTCCATACAACAATGAAGAAGTTACTCTATGACTCTGAGCGTGTGTATATAGTGGTTTTTTAAATCCCTTTGAGCCTAGTCTTGAGAAAGGCAACGAATCCCAGTAAAAGGGTATTGCTTCATATGAAATCTTTGCAGAGCTGTGGAGTACATTCCTCCACCCCAGTTGCTGAGGCTGTTTGCATACTGGGGCTTTGGTTGCTGCTATAGATAAGCTGCACAAATAAATGAAACTGGCTGTTATGTTACACCCACTAGTTTTGTTTCATTATGTAGATGCTCACAACCTCCTTCTTCCCCGCCACATCCCAATGGTATCTTGTGACTATTATGGAGACTGCTGTTCCTTTGAAGCAATGAGGATGCATCCTCAAACGCATTGTCTGTCTCTTTTCCTGCTTTTAGGCCTGTGCAACCAAGTTGTAATTCTTAAAGTATGAATCCTTTCTCATTGCATTTGATCCTACATAATCCTATTGTGTACTGCAGGTTTCATTCTCAGAAAAGCAGAAGTAACAATAAAGTAACTGATTCTCAGGTTTTAATTTGCTATAGCTGTCTGCCTGTAAATATTTTCCTCTTTAAAGAAATCCTGAAGGAAACTTGCATTAAAATGCCATTGATTTGCTGTCCTTTCTTTCAGTTGTTGTGATTACAAAATACTTTCATGCCCATGAGCTGGAGCATTCCGATTAAATTCCCACAGAATACAATTACTCACACCTACCCCACCTTACAGCTGTGCTAGTAACTGTATCTTATTAATCATCCTTACTATCCACCCAAGCCTCAGAAACTACTATAATTTGTAACATGTCACAAAAACTGTAAGAATACTTAGTGGTACCCTGAAGTCCCATTTGCAGTATGGAGTGGCAATAAAACAAAAGATGATTTTATATCCTGAATCAGAGGGAAGAGTAATGGGGGAAATCTGTGAAACTACGGGAATGATTCATCAGTTAAGGTGGTTTCTAATATGAATGTTCAGTATGCTTTAGGCATTTTTTAGGCAGCTTAAGTTTCAGCAGAGTTCTGTGCTTTGATTTTTTTTTTTTTTTTTTTATAGTACTGAATGTTTGTTTAAAAATTGTTTCTTTATACTATGGTTAAAAAAACCCAAACAACAACAAATACAACAACTTCCTGAGATTCATATAAATGCTGAGCATTGACAGGACTGACAAATATTTTTATATAATAATTTAAATTACAGATGAACCAGAAAAAGGAGGATGCAAGTGATCTAGCAATTATACCATGATGCTGCCTTAGAGCACTGGGAGGGTTGTTTACATATAATGAAGCCTTATCCTGTCTGCTGGAACTGACAGTCAGTCTACCATTACTCTAATAATACAGCATATATATCAGCCCAGAGGGATTTGAGAGGAACTCACCAATTCATTTTCTTCTAGTCACAAAGCAGCCACCAATAGAAGAGCTGGATTTAAACTGATGAAAGGGTAGGAAACATATTATCAGTCTCCTCAGAATCAAATACTTTTGAAAAATACATCCCATGGTAAACGTTTCCCCAAAACCTTGTGTGAACTGTTTAACAAGAGCACAAAGACAGGTGACATGCACTGGCTATGCCAGCCAGCCAGGATCTTAAGATGTAGCTGTTTATGCTTTTTTATCTGCAATTATCTCTCTGGAGTATAGGGGACTGCTCTTAAGGCTGCACTGTGCAGGAAGTGCTAAGTATGTTCAAAAAGGTGTGGCTTAGCTCCCTAGCAATTCCATGGTAACAGGGGCATAGTGAACTAGCCTTAAGTAAAACAAACAGGCTTTGTGGAAATCAAAAGTTGAGAATGCAAGCTGTTCACATCTCTCTGATTAAAGCAGCTAATCTTTGATTGAAGGTGGTGGGCTCCACCTTGTTCCCATACACCCAATAGGTTCACAAAGGTTGGATAGATTAAGTCTTGTGCTTTCAATACCAATGCAAGGGAATGTTTTTTAAAGTAATTTTTGCAAGATGTGTTGTGAGAAGAAGAGATTAAATTTACACATTATTTTATGACAAACATAATGTTAAATAAGAGGAAAGCCCTGTATCATTTATTAAAGATCTCATCACCCTGTACAGAATGGCTCATCTTACACTGAGAGGTACAGAGCAGAACCCATAATACTGAAAAAAATCTCCACCCTTTGTTATTGAGTCCTTCTGCCTTGTCTTCCCCAAGGGAAATTACGTGTTCTTACCAGAAGTTGACCAGCACAAGTTCAACTCTTACACAAGGCAAAGCAGATTGCTGGTACTTTCATCTGGCTAGCAAGAACTTAATTTATAGACAGTGTTCTGTTCTCCAGGAATCTACATGGCAAAAGCACAGGTTTTTTCCTACCATAGATACACCCTCAGACAGGGATTCCTGCATAGATAGAAAGTAGTCCAGAGATCTGAAGAGACAAGAAGACCTGATCTTCACAGTCTTACAACTTCTGTCTGTACAAAGGTGCAAAATGCTACCCAACATGACTCATAGTAACAGTGATAGCCAGCCTGGCTGCCTTTAGTCACAGCTGCAGGTGTTCAGCAGTAACTGGCCATAGAAAAGTTGAATGTGCCCTAAAGCCACAGATTCATGATACTACAAGGCAGCAGTACTCATCTTGTTCTCCCATTCATCACTGTCTAGTTTTTGCCAGGATGTTTGTGGGACCAACCTCTGAACCAAATGAGGGAATGGAACCATCTTAAGGAATACTCTACCAAAATGAGGTGGTGTGGTGTTCTGTTTGGTTTTAACTGAATCAGATCCAGCTTTCTGAAACTGGATCAATATTTCAAAGCTGATTCACGGTGTAGCTCCACAAATAGTAGTGCTGAAGAATCAGAGGGGACAATGAGCCAAGGGTGGGATGAGAATGAATAGCTGAGGCTGGATGAACAAGGTATGCCTGAAATTTATATTTATGTCAAACATTTTATTGTGAAACCTACAGCTTAAGAGCACAGTTTGTCATATATGACAGGCCCAACCAGCTCCTAACTATTCCCATTTCATCAGTGGGGGTACGTTTGTTCATAGTGCATGCCAGGATTTAATCTATCTGGAAAATAATGAAGGAGTAGATCAGACTCCTCTGCCTCCCTGCTCACACAAAGCAAAGCACTAGAGAATGGAAAGAAGTGGTTGAAAGTTAAAGTTATATCCTAGACATCTACTTCACCCAGAGTGTTATCAGTACGTTCACTCTAGTCACTGTGTAGCCACTCCCAGGATGTGCCAGTCAACTTTCTCTTGTGTATGCCCCAGGGCTCTTTTCCTCACCACCATATATTTCAGCATAGAAAAGGCAAAATCTTAATGTGTGTTAACTATGTCACACTATGATTGGAATAATTACTTGAGAAAACCAAGGAATGACTGAACACAAGGTGACATTTCCTGTCAAACAAGGGTGTGCCACATTAGCAGAGGTTTGTGGAAAGGAGGTGTGGCAGTACTGGCACTTATAAAACAGCTCTGTCATGGTATGTTATCACAACTCCAATTTATTGGGAAGGGAAAGGGTAGAACTCATTGCACCTGCTTGCCATGTGCTTAGTTATTATCTGTGTTTATAAAGCAATTCTGTGGCTATTAAGTGATAAAATGCACTGAATAGCATCATACGGCATCTTAAATTTAAAATTTCTGCAGTATGCCAAAGGGAAGAATCTAGGTGGAGCTGCCCTATCTTTTTTTCTTTTTTTTGTTTTTTACTTGAATACATTTACCAACTGTGCAATATGTTTCTTTGAGAATGTTTCTTCTCAGGAATTCATATTACTCTGGTATCAGTCAGGTGTA
The DNA here is from genome assembly GCF_947461875.1 of Haliaeetus albicilla. Taxonomy (NCBI): domain Eukaryota; kingdom Metazoa; phylum Chordata; class Aves; order Accipitriformes; family Accipitridae; genus Haliaeetus; species Haliaeetus albicilla. Next base: position 20,294,945 of record NC_091492.1, on the reverse strand, counting down.
TTAGTAAGGACACTACTTTTATCTTACTTCCACTGCATATTCCACAGCATATAAAATCCATTATCAGGCCAGAGGAAGAAGGGTATTTGGTCAACCATGCTGAGAGGTTAAAGTGAAGAGAGGATTTGTTGAATAGCAACAAGGAAATTTATTTGAGTGAGAATCTGATGACTCTACTGACATAACTATATAATACAGTTCAGTGTAAACTAGAGTCTTCCATGCAAACAATTGCATCTAGAGGTGCTGTAGAAAAAATGAGATATCTTTGCAAAAACTGTAGTTGGTTTATCAAGTTACAAATGGTAAAGTAGAAAATAAACTCATCTAATCTTCCTAGAAATTGGCATATTAGTTCTGCTAGAGTCTGGTAGTAACGAGTCAGATGACTTTTTAAAGACCATGTACTTTCAAGACAAAGACGGTAAAAACAAAAACACAGAAGTTGTATCAGAGGCCTGATTCTTTGGGGAAATTGTTCCATCCTTGTAATTAGATAGAATAGGACACAGAGCATGTTTGAAATCACCCTGTGAGATCCTAAGTATATAATCATTGGTGGTAGAAGTGGAGCAAAATAAACATAATCAACATGAAAGAACAAGAAACCATTGAATGATAGGTCTCCTATCATGTCTATTTTGGATGCACATAATTGCATTCATCAGTTTATTATACAAAATACTTCGATGAAATGTTTTTAAAGCCTAAGTACTTGAACAGGCGGTTAAGTTTTGCTTAAGTTTTGCATTTCTATTTTACTTCTATTTATACTGTGGTGAGAAAAAGATGTGTATTAGCATATCTGTATGTGGAATAAGTTTAATTAAATTATAATGAAGAAACAGGTTAAATATCAGAGCAGCTAAATCAAATGGGAATGAAATATTATAGGAACACACCCTCATTTTTTATCAGGGTTTTTAAGTCAGCTGAGAGCTTGTGGTACAATCTGAATAAAAAGCCAGAGCTTAGTAATTTCTGCCAAGATACTCTCATGAGGCCAGTATCAGCCAGTTGTCAGTAAAGCTTGAGAAAATGTGACTTTCATAAATTATCATTAATTATGTAATTCATACAGTTGTTTTTCATTGAGCAATTTGGACTTCCAGTATACAGTCTTTTGTATTCACTTGATGATCAGCTCTTTCATCACTGCTATATTGCAGAATTAATTATCAACTCTCAGTAAGTGAGAGTAGTGTATAGCATGCAGATCTTTTGATGTAGACAGTGACATTTACATTTCTTATGTTGTCTAATTGTTTTTTATGTTTACATGCAAGGCGACTGGAGTTAGATATCCAAAGTTCCATATGGCTTTGGCTGTCCCACTTTGAAACATCAGTGATTTTGTGTTTCAGTGAACTTCTGAGAACTTTCTAGATCTACAGTGTGAATGAATTTATGTGTGGGAATATGGTGGGCTGAATATCATCAATTCATTGAAGGAGTGAATACACTAATTCTTTTGTAAAAAGTTAAAAGACTACTGGGTTTCCTGTCATGCTATTTCTATGACTGGAAGTCTCTGAGTTGGTCTGTTTAAAGTACAAAATGGCCCAAACCAAATGCTTCATGTAGACATCAGGTCATTTTCATTTTCTGTTATGAGGAGTTAACCACTTGATCTTTTCACAAGAGGATATAAGGTTTATCCTGTTGAACTTTAAACATGCAAAGTGATTTTTAATTTTATTGTTTATAAATTAATAAGATTATTCTGTTTAATTGCATTTAAATAGTAGTGAATGAAAGCCAGCATTTTCACTTTTACCTGTTGCAGTGAATTGTGTTATCTACTCTTTTTTGCTGAAGTGTGGTAGGGGTGGTAGCAAGGATGGTGGTAATGGGGTTTTCTCCTTTATAGCTGTTGTAACAAACAACTAATTATAGTAAACCTCATAAGGAAAAAGCAAATTTTTACTGTTGGATATGCAGTCACACTGACAGACTTGTAAACTGCTATATCCTTTCAATGGACAAAGAGAGAATGGGTTAGTAACAGAAGTCTTTTAATCTAAGGCTGAACATCAATTTGCTTAAAAACTTGCCACAGAAATAATGTTTTCCATTGAATTTCCATTTTCATATTATACCTGAGACTAGTAAAAAAGTGACCATTGCAATGAAAATTTATTAAGACAGATTCTAGGGGCAATAAAACTTCACACAAAGTGAATTTTCAGTCACAGGTAAGGTAGATAGAAAGGTTCAGGAAGTACTTGCATATTCATATCACATGGCTTGTCTAACTTACCACAGCTTAAAGATCCTGTCTCAACTAGTTGCAGTGAATTATTTAAAAATTTAGCAATGAGATCAGATTGGCCACTAGGAGAAAGTTTCTCATCAGCAATGTAGTGCAGCATTGGAACAGGTCATCCATGGAGGTTTTCAAGACACAGCTAGACAAAGCATTGCCTGGTTCAATCTAGTGTTGGCAGTAGTCCAGCTGCGAGCACAATGTTGGACAAGAGGACTTCCAGAGGTCCCCGTCAGCTAGCATTTCAAAGCTTATAATTTGAGAAAACAGTTTAGTAAATTATTTGAAGGAAAGCATTATTTCCGATGAGAGAAAAATCTAAATTCACTGTGTATTTGTTGTAAAATGTTAACTTTAATGTAAATCTATAATAATATTAATGAAAGGCACTACTATGCATTTATGTTTGATCTGTCTATAAATTTGATAGAAAAGTAAATGCTTAGATCTTTGAAAGCCTGATACCTGTAATCTGGAGAAATTTGGCTAAACAGCATACACCTATACTGCAATGGGAGCTGAGCATGTATAAAACCTTTGTAGGATTAAGTCGCTGGATTGATTGTCATCCCATAAAGGAGAGAAGCGATGTAAAATGATAGGGAAAGTAATTTTGGTTTTATTTATCTTACTTAGTCACCAATTTTATGTTTTAATTTACCTTTGAGTCAATAGAAATTAAATTCCAACCGATACAGGATTCTAAGTGAATGCTTTCAGTATGTCTTGATGGGGCTAGTATGTGCAAGGTAACAATCCATTGGAAATCACCTTTGTGAAGTACTTTTGCATATTGCTGAGCTTTTGTGAATATCCCAATGGAAATGATTTCAAGGCTTCTGCACTGCATTGTAATCATGACAGACCTACCTGGCAGACCAAAAAATCAGATCTCTCCAAACATCTGGACAGCAATCAAAGAACACTGTTAAGCAGTTGTTCCCATGCCCTTTCCCCCTCATTTGCTGTTAAAGAAAGAATGCCAGGAAATTCTTTACATATGGGTTTATGTTTCAGGAGTTGCAGTAAGCTTCTCCTTCAGAAAATATTGCTACAGTTGCTTATAATCCCATCCAGGAGCCAAGGACTGAATGGGTATGAAATCTAAATGTCTTTTCTCATTTACTTAGAGATCACTTGCAGATCTTTTATTTCCTGTGCCAGTTCAGTTTGGAGATGCTGAGGCGCAGAGTGAATTTACTACTATCCCTATTGTGCGGATAAACACTGAGGCTCCATACTTACTTAATTTAGCATCTCTGTTTCTCAGAACCACAGAATAACTTTGGCTAGAAAAGACCTCTGGAGGTCATTCAGTCCAACCTCCCTGCCCCACCAGCATGGCCAATTTTGAAGTTAGACTCAACTTCAAAGTTAGTTCACTTTTCTCAGGGCATCTCAAACCATTTTACAAGGTTAAACATCATCACTGTCTTCCTTTTAACTAATGAGTAAAATATTCATAAGGAAGACAAATAAATTCTCAATATCATACAAGTTTGGAACAGAAGATTGACTTTTAGCTTCCCTGAAAGGTAATTGAAGTATTGCTGTAGGTCTGAATGTGGCCAGGATATTATTCCAGATCTCATGTCTCCAAATTTCATACTCCTTTTATTAGGCTATAGCAAAAGGACTTCAGTGATCAGGAGATTCAGTCCACCGGGGTTTTTAATAACAATGTAGTAAAGTAAAAGGAGTGTTTGTTTTCTTTTCTTTTTTTTTTTTTTTGTCTTTGTCTTGGTTCATGAAACTGTATAGTGTGTATAGTAGGAATGAAATTGTCACTACAGATTTGTCCATTGCAAGCACTGCATTTAATGAGCTTCTTCAGCATTCTCATGTGATCCAACTGTAAAACTGTTCTATTTTCCAGTCCCGTTTGTTGTTCGATTAAAAAGAAACAAACAAAATAATCACAATACTAAACTTGCATAAACAATCAATGTCCATCTTTAAAACTTTTATTCTCCACCCAGTTACATTTATGAGACATTATCCTTGTATGGAGCCTACGAACAAGAACCTCTATAAATATGCCTGCCAGGATTAAAGCTGAAGGTGAGCAGTAACTATTTCAGCAAGAACTTGGTTACAAATTAACTTTGCTAATGCTCAGTGCACAAGGGCTTGTCCCACATGTTGTTTCAGGAAGTGGATCCTGTTGCTGTTCTGTGGAGACATGCAGTGTCATTCCTTTACATTTTTTAGATCAATAACATTGCAGGGACTGGTATAACTAAGGGTTGCATGCAGAGAGATGGTAGAAGGTGAATGGGAAACAAACTGCATAATCTGATACTTGAAAATGTCTGAAATCCCAGGAAGGCCAGCATTTATTTACATTTTTCTTTTAAACATTTTGGAATATGTTTGAAGTCCATTTAGCTAGAATTGTTTAGATAAGTTAGTAACAGTACAATTATATGAGTCAAGATAGTCTAAGAGTAGAAACCAGATGGGTTTTCTAGGAAGAGATACTACATTTTATTAGAGCAGCTAATATAATTGTGAAAAGCATACAAGCTTTTGGGCTCACTAGCCTTTGATACCATGCATAGATTTCAAATAAGTTTTCACAGGTCTTTGGCATTGATATGAGTAGGACTTCTTTAATTTGACATGTTGCTCTAAGTGAATTATGATACTTTTTTCTTTCACATTAGATCCGAAAAGACAATTACATATGTATTGGCATTCTCTTTGCTGATTCACAGAAGCCTGTGAGCATATATATCAAGCCAGCCAGCGGTATATCATGTGCATGATCTTCTGTAGAAATCTGCTATTTATAATCCCATTTCGTATGAAGGCTATTTGGTATGAAGTCTATTAGGGCTATGAAATGGCACCCTCGTGAAGGCAGCTAAATTGTAGCAGACTGGTACTTTTTTCTGTGAACATAGCTACAGGTAAAAATCTGTGTTTATGTGTGCAGACACTGGCTCCCCCCAAACACCCCCATGATATATATGTATTTGGTAGGGAAGGTATAGGTTGGGATAAGAGGAACAATTCTCACACTTGAAGTCAGTGTATTTTTATGGTTCTTATTACAGACTTAAGGGGTAAGAATCATCCCATACACAATGAACAGGCTGTTATGCTGCTTTATTACCACTATATCCAAAAGATATAACTAACCAAAAGGAACATGAATGGGGTTTTAGTCTACCAAGGACTTCTAGACATGTATTGACAGAGGAAAATACAGCTGTTGTGTAAATTCTGCAATGCCAGAAAATATACTACTGAAAACATTTTGAATATGTAAATATACATATATATGTTACAGATTAAAGTTTTCATCTCTGAGTGTTTGGGAATTTGCCCATTCTGTAACAATGATCTCTCTTCAGGACTGCTTTTCAGGCAACTGCACACACAAGCAGCAGAGACAACAGCTGAGAGGCATTTAACAACTATCTTGTAATGTTCAGTGAGATACACCTGTGCACTGCAAAGTTCTCTGCATGGCCTCTGCCAGGTAAATACTTGCAATACATGAATTCTAAGATAATTCATATAAGGCAGCATCCTTGAACTGTAGTTTACTTTCATTGAAATAAATGGAAATAGTCTTGGTGATGGTGTTAGCATGTGAATCGGTGCTTGCTGAAGGAGGTCCTTAATAACTGCTATAATTAACCAATTATAAAATTAGCATGTTAAAAGAAGAGAAAATGTGATGTTAATATTTAAACCCGTCAGATATTCACAGTTAAATGTCCATCTCTGCATTTTCCTGTAATAGACATCAGTAGCTAAATAGCAGCACCATTTTTCACTCAGTGAAACTGTATTTCAACACAACACTAATATAAAGTACAAACTGGAGATTTAATTAAGCAAAAGAACAATCATGACTAGTCTAACTTGCAACATTTGGCCTTTAAAAATCATTAGTAACTCATCAGTGGTGGCAGTAGGAAAAATAATAACATGGTCAAAACAGTTTAGAGGCTTTTTGATCTTAATTTCTGCTTTGAAATGAATTTGACAATGTCTCCAAAAATTCTCAGCCCCCAATGTTACAAATATTACTGCTGCTCCCATCGAGCAGAAATGCTTAGAGGAGTATTTTTACAGTAGCTAAACTAGGTGGTGTTTTCCCGTTGTAGAGTCTCACCTGTGAAACAAAAAAGAAAAGAGGTATAGCGAAAAAACTGCCCATCTTGGACTGCAGTTAACGCCCGGGAGATAGTTCTTTGAGCAGTTTTTAAGATAGAAAATACAGGGCTTTATATCTCTATTTTGCAGAACATTCTGGGTACACCCTTTCTCAAAAACAAAAATTATTTTACTGGGACCCACCTTCGCAAACCATATGCAGAATAAGGCCTAAAATGCAAAGTACTTTCTACCTGTAATATCCCTTAAAAATTCCTGTATACTACTACACTTTTATTACACATGAACGCCGGCACTGGTAGCTCAGCACACACACGGCGACGTGCGCGAAAGGCAATCAATTAGAAGCCGGTGAAGACTTTTGTGCATTTCAGAGCTAAGTCACAGGCTGTGTTTTGGCAGCTGCACGTGTATGTTCTTCAGCTCCCCAACGGGACCCGCTCCGAGACCGCAGACCCCATGTCCCCCCCCGTACGCCGGGCGAGGGGCCGCGGGCGGCCGCGCAGCGGGAGCGCGCATTGTCCGCGCCCAGCGCCGGACGGGATCCCGCAAAACTGAAAGCAGGTAGGGGCACTTCCTGCAGGCAGAATTAGAGAGAGAAAAGGGAGTTTTCCTCTGATCTCCCTCAAAAACCAATCAGGCCAGATCAGCCAGGCGTTGATTCTCCCCCTGTCCCTCCTACACCTTTTCCAAAGGCCCAATGGCCTTGTCCCTCTGGGAGATTGACTAGAGTCACATGAGCTGCACCAAGGGCAGGTAACTCTGGAGAGGGGAAGGGGGAAGGAAAAAAAAAAAAAAAGCGAAAAAAAAAAAAGCCCAAGCCCAGGCTGGGCTTCTGCCATGATGTCAGAGGGAAAGAAACCCACAGCTTGCTAATTTCACCTCCCAATCAGCCCCGGGAAGAAGATCACCGGGAACAGGTAGAGATGCGAGCTCTCTCCATTTTTTTTGTCTCAAACACCCTACCTCCTAAATAGCTCTCTCTCTCCTCTTGATATTGTGACTCCTCGTTCGCTCCTTTCCTCTTTGATCACTCGGAGGTAGGGGGTGAGCCTTGTGGGGGTTTTTTTGTTCTTTTTTTTGTTTGTTTGTGTGTCTTTTTCTTTTTTTTTCTCTCTTTTTTTTGACCTCTGCTTTTGATTGTAGTTGTTTCCCCCTGTGGTCATGACGGCTTCGCACAGTGACTCTTTGGTGGTGTTGTTTGGGGCAACAGCTGGTGCATATGGGGCTAAACTGGGTTCGGATGAGAGGGAACTAATTCTCTTGGTGTGGCAAGTTGTGGATCTACCCAGCAAGAAGGTATGGCTTCGACACCCGGTCCGAGGGCGCGTTCCCCGGGCGCAGGGCGAGCAGGCTCGCCCGGCCGCTCGCCGCCTCCCCGGAGCCGTTTGTTCATTTCACAAATGCACCGAGGGGAGGGAGCGGGGCCCCCGTGCCCGGGGGTCATTCACTCTTCGGGTTAGGCACTCCAGAAGGTCCTTTTTGTTCCGTTTCAAGGGAAGAAGTAACTTCGAAAGAAAGTTTGGCCGCTTCCACCCCCCTGCCCCGTCCCCCTTAAAGCATCTGTAGCTTCAAATTCGAAGAGTCTACGGACTTGTGGAGCTTTAAAAGAAAGAGCTGCCCTCAGTAGGCTCCAAACGTGCATGCTTTCATGGGAGCTGTCTCAGGGTAATCTGGACCCTTTGCGGCCTGCTGCAGGAGCCTTTTTTTTTTTTTTAAACCAACGTTTGGATGACCTTTGAGAGAATATTGACTTCCTTTAATTTTTAGGCTAATCTGAAAATATGCTCTAATTTTTTTTTTTCTTTCCAAAAGCCCTATCATAAACAAGAACCCCCTAGAGGTGAAGGGCTTTGATGAAACAAACATGAGTATCAATTTCATTAATCGATTCAGGAAACTGCCTTAATATTATGTGATCTTCCCTTTGCAATGAATAACTCCCACAAAAATCGGTGCTAACTGCAAAAGACGTCACATGAAAACTGGCTCGGATTCCCCGAAGCGGAGAGCATGGCCCTCCTGGGTGGGAGGGAAAGAAACCGAGGCAAAAGGTTTCGATTTGTGAAATTGACAAATGCTTTTTCTCATTGCGATTGTTATCGGGAACATGATACTGCACCCTTCTGATTTTTCTGCAGTCTGAACGCACTGTTAAAAAGAGCTAATTCGATTGTTCCTCACTTTTGTCCATAATTTCTTAAATGTTTTTAGGTAGGGACGCTACACAAATCCCTGGTGAAAGCAGACAACTTGGACTTAAGTGACCAGTGTCGTGAAGTGAGTGGCTTAACACCAGAGGGATTGGGCAAAGCTGAACCACTGGACCGGGTTCTTCAACAGGTGAGGTGCTGCTCCTGGGAGAAGGGGCTATTCAGGGTGAAGCCTGGGCACAAGATTCAAATGATTTGATAAAAGGAATAGACTTCAATTTTGTCTTTCACTTTGAAATCACTAGCAAGTTTTTGAGCTTATTTTAAAGCTAACCCAAAAGAGACCTGAACCATTTGAAATGGGAACCCCATAGTTGTGAAACAGTTATGTACAATACCAGAGTTATCTGAGCTGATGCTCTAGTCCTTGGAAGATCTGGCTTCTGATTATTTTGATGGGTGTACTTTTATTCCAAATTCTCTTGCTCAAGCCTTAAAAGACTAGGCTGATAAGAGCACTACTTAATTTAGCAGTGCTAATCAAACTTTAAAAATTCAGGTGGTATGTTTTAATCTACAGGTTCACTGCTATAATGTGTATTAAAAACCTTTACATTTCTCATTTGTTATTCTTAGTTAGTTGAAATCTTCAAAACTATACTTTCATAAAACATCAGCGGTGCTTGTTGTGTATCACTCTTTTCCAGGTGAGCTTAATTTAATTAGTTTAGTGGATTATAAAGTGATTGGGTTTTATTCTATAATTTCTGTATTTTGCTCTTTGGCTCACTTAATATCACGCTAAGAGAGTGAATCTGTAAAATTGTGTGATCCTTGCGGTTCAAGAGGCCCTAAGTTACCTAAAAAAATTTAATGCAGGTAGTGTATACATATGCAGTTCCTGAAAGTTTGCTTGCTTTCACTGTCTTTTCTATACATGAAATGTGCTTGAATGGAAAAATACAATAGTGCATTTTTGTGTAACACATAAAACTGGCTTTCCACACCTTGTCTGAATCATTCGTAGGTGTGTTTCAGCAAGAAACTTGCTTAGGCAGTAGAACAGGTTCATGTTGCTGTAACTTCTGGTGACACAGATAGCTTGGCAGACTAGGTCCTAACCCTCTTTGATACTGAGTGGCTAACACTTCACTCTGGAGAGAGTATCTTTGAAAATAGAAATGTGTAACTTTCATGTGTCTTAAAATCTGTCAACATTAGGTGCAGATGGTATTTATGCTACTTGCACTAGTTTTGCTAGAGTCCGAGACCACGAGGTGATTTTTTTTTTTTTTTTAAAGCTTCAAAATAATGCCTGAGAAAATGTGCAGCTGCAGGTTTGATCTTGTCCCAGATCTTGCACTAAAGACATCTGGAACAGCTTAGCCTAGTACACTCTGTTTACCTTTATAACAGACACACTTTAATTATACTCAATACTTTATGAGAGATTGTATCTTATTGCTGTAAATTGCACTGTAGGTGGGTCTGCTTTAGCAAATAAAAGGAAATGCTACCTTTGTGTGTAGGTGGGTAGAGACTTGAAAAACAACAATTTTTTTTCCTTTTTGTTTGGCACATCTATGCAACTAAATAATGATTTTGCCGTTAATTGTTGGATGCCAGTTCTTCTGGAATAGGTCTTCTGGAACACACTTTACATAAGCTCGCCTCCCTTCCCTTCCATATGTCCTGGCTCTCTGGGAGTTAGGGGAGAATTAGTTCATCCTCCCACTTGCAATGGTGGCAAAAAGCAAAATTCCATATTCTTTAATAGTAAATCCTTTTCTACATTTTTTAAGATAAGTCCATTAGATATTTTAATTGTTTCATGTATTTTAAGAATGAGTCAGGTATTTGTCAACACATGCAGATTCCCCCCCCCCCAGTTAAGTGTTTTGATTAGCAAAAGCACAGGTGGGTGAAGTGGTTATTTGAAAAGGAGGAAGAAAAGGAAGTAGACTTGTACCTTGATTTGAGATAATGTTATAGGGTATGTGAAATTAGCTTTCCACACCCTGCTTGGATTGTGGTAGAAAAGTTGATGATGTGGCTGAAAATCACTCACTTTAGCACGCATCTCAATCATGTAAATGAAAGTTTTAGTGCCTACTTCTGGCTTTTGCCTTGGGTTCCCAGTCTCTACATGTAAAGGGAAGTGAGAATCACTAAGCACAAATCCATTGTAACTTTTATCTGTGCTTCAGAGATCTCTGCCAACCTCAACCATTCTGTGATTCTGATTCTGTGATTTGTAACTGGTAAACAGTAGATCAGCTGCTGTAGGTCTGGAGTTTTTCCATTGACCACAGAAAGCCTCCTTCTATTACCATTTAGTTCACTTTCCAGCAAAGATAGGGTCTACCAAAAGCCTATAATCTCTGGTTAAGTCTTTACTACACTTGTAACAAGGCACTTCAACAAATGATGCATCATGTCTATTTTACTTCATATTCTTACAGTATTACATCACATGACTTACTGCTTGGGTTTGTCTTAAGAAATATTCTAAAATAGGGTTTCCCACCAATATATTTTTGCTGTGTAATCTTACAAAGTGAAGTTCTGAAGCACAGTGCTCCCAAATAACCAAGCTGTTTGCTGCAGTGTATGTTCTATACATCTTGTTGCAAGTTTTTAAGTACTGTACTTGTCCAGGGTAACAAGCATTTGATTCCACAGATGCTAGTGCATTTATGGGATCCGGCTATATTTTCTGATAGGTGATGTGCAATGTTTTGATAGCTATGTTTTGGGTGGGAAGGGGAGGTCCTGGTAATGTACAAATACTAGGGAAATAGTTACCTGAAGTCATAAAATGTGTGCCCTTTGGAAGCAGTCTGCTTGATGTATTTAGTTCAAAATGGCATTAATAACTTATCTCTGTTGTTGGACCAGTAATGGTGAACTTAAAACTGCTGAGATGTGGTGTTATAGTTGCAGAATGCTACCAATTAGAAAAATGTGAGGATTTTTTAAACAAGTAAGTAGGAGATCTCTTCTTCAAGTGTGTATCTGGAACTGGCTTGAGCCGGTGATGTAAGCCACTAAACATGTATTACCTACACTACTTACTAAAGGAAATAGTGTCCTACGTTTCTTTCTGCATTGCTAGGGCATTCTTGCTAGGTTTCATTGTTCAGATCCTCAAGTCACAGGACTGGCTTATTTAGCATGTTATTTATATTTTTCTAAACAACTGCTGGAGCTTTATGGATTCTCAGTTTCCAAGCTTTTAAGGGAGAAAATTATTTTCGGGTTGCTCTCTGAAACCTTGCAGGAATGGTAGCTTGCTTTTAAACAGCAAAACCAAAATGAACTTTACCTTTCTCTCAGCCCCATTACTCTGTCATCAAAAAGCTGACGTCTTCATGTGCTTCTCTGATTCTAGCCATAGGGGTTCTAAGTTAAAGATTGAATACTAAGTTGAAAGTGTTGTGGATTTCTTAATCCTTCCCATACAGAAATCCTGGCTGAATCAGCATGACTTGCCTTAAGACATGTTACTTTCCTTTTGCAAGGCAATATTTGCATGTCTCCCTGACAAAGGATAAGTCTAAGAAGAGCTAATAATTTTGGAGAGCTGTCTGCAGTATTTAGCTGTAATTACCATCTTACTTTGAATGATATACATAAAAAGGGACAGGTTCTCATGAGACCTGGGTCTGCTTTTGGTCCTATTGAAAGCATCCAAATTTCATCTACGGATTGATGTTTAAGTAATAAAAAAAAATGTTTGGAAGACTGTCTTAGTCTTGCTGATCTTTCATTGCATTGTACATTGGACCCAATCCATCAATGAGAGATTCGATTCATATTCTTAAACATAGCAAGACAAAGCTGGGCCTTTTTTCCCCTGCTCTCCTAAACTATGCACAGATTGAAAATACTGAGGGGTTGCCACTTCATCAGGTGGTAGCAAATTACCAGTTCTCTGAAGCATGTTTGGATGCCAATTGATCATCCAGCTGAGCTACAGGTGGAATTTATTTTCTCACATATCAACAAATTCAGCAAGAAACAAGCTGGTTAGATGAGCATTTGGAAACAAATGGGATGGGGGGGAGAGGCGGAAGAACCAGTGAATTCCTCTAACCTGATAAACCAGTTACAGCTTTTTTTTTTTTAAGAGAAACTTGTTCTGCAGCCTCCTTTTCACGAAGTGCTAACAGAAAGTTTTCTTGGCTCACTTGCCAGCTGTCACACCTTCATTTTGGATAAATGATTTTTTTGAATATTTTTTTAATACACCTCTGAACCTTCAGACTGCAGAAAAAAGCCTGAAAATGCAGGATGACTTTTCTTTTTTTTGAGTCTCATGGTTCATCTTCCAACTTCAGATTATTTGGTGACTGCATCACCTCAATAAAATTCCTAATAGTGTCTGTATTTTGGACTATTTGGTGGGTCTGAGTTCTGAAGTTTTGGAGCAGGTGTTTGGCAAACCTTTCACAAGTGTTACTGAGCAGGCTGTTCTCTCCACAACAAATACTTAGGGTGTAGTTTCACAAGATTTGGCTTCAGCAGTGAAGCCAGCTTCTCTCTTGCCCCTGCACCATACTTTGCTATCTTTTTGTCGTGTCAGTAAAACTCTTTGTGAAGCTGTGCTGTAAACAGGATCACTTAAATGAGCAGGTAGGGTGGGAACTTCTAAGCTGCTTTGCTGTCCAAGCTCACGTCCCATGAAACTACACCCTTTGGTTGTATTTTCATGATCCAACATGTTTGATGGCGATACCAGCCTAATGTATTTCTGCCCCCGCATCAAGTTCTCAAGCTGCAGTTGTATGAAAACTTTTTAGTGGCACCTTTCGCTTAGGTAGGTGCTGCTACATGGGCCTCCCTCAGCTGCATTTTGCCAATACAAAAGTTTTTGGGGCTGCATATTAAACTGGAGCACGGCACTGTTCTGAGTTAGAAAAAGTTCTGGTTTGGAGTGGTTCTGTCTGATGTACAGTGTGGCAGATTAGGTAGCTTTTCTGAGGGCAGCCACAGCACCAAGATGTGGACAAGCAGTGTTGGTGAAAGGAGAGAAAGGTTTTAAGACAGGTTGGCCACCAAGCAGTTTGTATTGTGAAACTATGGCCTTGGTTTGGTATCAGCAGTGAGTGATGTGGGCTTCCTGACAGACATAAGGTGGCCTTCAAGTTGTCAGGGCAGGTAAGTGATAAACTCCTGCTCTTACAGGAGGGCTGAGTGTACTGTGTGCCTGTAGACTTATGTGGGGTTCTTGGTATACGTTAGCATCTAATAACTCCCTATTTCCATTGATAAAATTAGATAAGTATTGGTTAAATTATGTTTGATACCTAATACTGGAATATTGTTACTCTTTATTGCGGGGAAGTGAGGATGTACTAATGCTTCCTGTAGCTGCAGGCTGTTACAGTGTGGAATTTTGTTTCTTTAGCAATGAAAATGGATGGCTAACTCTTGTTTCAGAACCCTAGTTGTAATTCTGTTGTTGATGGTATAGATAAACGATTTTTCCCTTTACAAATCCTGTGCTACCCAGCTCCCACTACATTCTTACTGAAACACTCAAATCTGTTCTCTCAAAAACAGAGAAGAGTTAATAGCAGAAACGGTTCCTCTGTTATATACGTAACATATTCATATACATGAATATACATATGTAGATCATGTGACTGCATTTGTTATTGGCAGCATTTATGTTCTGTTAGGTTTTGTGGAAAGCAATAACCTGAGCTTCTCTGAAGGCTGCAATACTTTCATCTGAATTCCTCGAGTATTCCCTTAAACGTTGCTTTGTTCCTATATTTTCATGCATTTCACTTCAGAATGAGCAGAGAATTAGATAAAGGAATTTGTCTAAAGCTGCATATTATTTTCTTTGCAAGCATAAAAATGTGGTAGTCTTGGCTAGCTGGGCTATCTTATCTTAAAATTAGAAGTGCCAATATTCATTAGAAGTGAATAATTTGCTCCAGTGGTTTGAGGATGAGCCCGAGTAGACTTTTTATGATAGCAGATGCTGCTGCTTGTTCTGATGAAGTTCAACAGTAACATTAAATCTCTTATCAAGTCTGGGTGGATTAGCATATATAGAAAAATAAACTTTACTCTGACCTGTCCAGGATAGCTTGAAAAGTCTGTCTTCACACAGCATGGTGTGGTACACTAGTTGAAAACTGTGTCTGTCACTAGCACATTTGGATGTTCTCGTAGCTATAATATGATATCTGAATACTTGAATTTCTCTTGAAATTGTACCTGCAGCTTTTCTAAAAGTCATTGGAAGATAATAAAACACAGGGTAGAAGCCTTTTAATACGGATGGCTGGATTACATAATCCTGAAAGACTTTGAACTTCTTTCCTCTAACTTACTGTAAGGAGCTACTGAAAAAGTCACTGGAAATGTGTCAACGAACTATTGTCAGGGTTTTCAAAAGTGACTTGAGGAATAAAGGATTTGTATTCTACCATTTTGACAAGTATACATGCAGTGCTTCTACCAGTTCTTACATGTTAACATGGAAGCAGCTTAGAAAACTTTGTGTGGATACTCTGGATTGTCTGCAAAGCTCCACTGTTTCCCTGTTCCTCTGGTAGCATTTTATCTGGTTCTTGTCACAGCTTTTGAAACAGTTGCACAGTTCTTGCATCTGTGTGTTGGTTTACCTGGATTTTTTTTTTTCCTTTTTAAAAAAACCCACCCTTAAATTATATGCAGAAGGTCTTGGGTAGCTAAGTGCTGCCAAATGAGGGCAACATCTCTGTCAACATGTTGCAGCGCTTCTTTGCTGAACAGTTAGGTTTAAGAGTGACGCATAGATGCTGAAATTGATATTGCTAGCAAAGCAGTGTTGTGGCCAAAACTAAAAATGCTGATTGGAGGTTAATTTTTTTTTTTTTTAGCAAAGTAATGTCTGCCCTGTTCTGTTTTATAATTTCTGTGGTTAAAATTGGAACTTTTATGTCTCCTAATTAGAAACGTAAATGGTAGTTCTCCCTCTTCCTCACATTCATGTCTTTGCCATCTCCTGTCTGCTCTGGAAAAGCTTTTATTTTCTTCATAATAGTTGCTGCTTTGCATTAAAAACTGCAGAGATATCATGTTGTTTTCCTTCATGATCAATCTCTGTTAGCTACAACCTGATTTCAAGAAAGGAGGAAAATACTGGTACTCTGAAAGGCAACTTCATGTGTGTGTCCTAAGAAGGTACTGAATCGGAAGTCATGTTTGCTCTACAAACCATTTTTTAGTGCTTTGCTCTGATAAATCTGTGTTGATGTTCTTTAAACTGCTCACAGCTTACTCCAGTATACTTCTATACAATAGCCCCTGTTGTTGCTTTGTTTATAAACAGCTGCTTTACTAATCTGTCCTTCATTCATTAAATCCACATGCTGTGAAGGTAGATGTGAGTTATAAGATAAATATTATGCAAAAGTTATTGGAAATTGAAATTTAAATGCTCACCATTTGTGATGAGTGACAAAACAAAACCCCAAACCCTGCCACTTCTCCCAAACTTCTATTTAAAAATATTTCAGTTCCCCCCACCCCTTCTGTGTAGAACTGCGGTGGGCAGAGAGGGGCAAAAAGTGTTGAGAAATACATATTGTGTTAGCAGTAAAATATTGGAAAGAAACTTAAGGTTAAGAAACAGTTGTATTCTCTTTTGCAAAAACTTGGCTCCTGTGATGATTTTGGACACCTGTTAGCTTAAAAGAAAAGGTTCTATTACTCTAGGGCAGTGTCTGAACTGTGTTATCATTCTTACTAAATTGAGATCACAACTTAATTAGTGGTGTTACCATTCTCTGGCTCTAGTTCTAGAGAAATTTAAGCATGTGCTTTAACGTTATAGTGAATTGTGTAGACGTTGGCAGTATGTGAAATTAAATGTCTTTACAGAAATTACGGCAGAACTACTTTCCTCATAAGTAATTCTGTTGCAGTGAATTGCACTAAGAGTAAAGTAGAGCTATAGTATGCAACCTGGAAAATAAAAATGCAAAAATCACTGTGGATTTTTTGCTTTGTAAGTAGATCTTATTGTAGCTGTGTACCTGAAAGCCTGAAAGTTAATTTAGGAGTCCTTTGCACCTGAAGAGAGACACAAAACAGTGTATAACACATCAAACCTCTTGAATCAAATAACTATTGGATTAGAGGGGGATGCATGAGGTTGAGAACTGGAAAATACATAGTGGTCACAAGAATATGACTATGACAGAGTTTTGGGGTTTGCTTGATTGATTACTTGAGTGTATTAGCCAGTGTTATTTCTGACAAGAGAATTAAACTGTTACAGGATGAACTTCTGCTTATGTAAAGCATGTGAAATGTCACCATGTAAATATGAATTGCAGGAGAAGAAAACTGCTGCTCTTGTGGTGTGCTTAAAGAAACAAAAGAAAACATAAATCAACCCCCACTTCCTATAAACCTCAGATGCTGAGAATTGATCACAAGCTGTATGACTTCCTCCGTATTCCAGACAACTCATATCAAGTTTTTCAGTCATAATGAACTCACTTTGGAAACAAGAAGCTACCTGAAAGAGAGGATGTAGTTCCGTAAGAGGAAGCAACATCTCAATAATGTCACCATTATAATGTCACCATTGATGTCCTTGTTCTGTATTGGGAAGGTCTGAATCCCTTGGAAGGCCAAATGTAAATTCTGGTCTTAGTTATGAACTGCTAAAATCTTAGAGCTAATAATTTCTTACTCTCATTTTTCCTTTTAGCAAACATAATCAATTCCTGATGCATGGGGTAGCTGCCCTAATCTGTGACTTTAAAATTTCAGAGATTAAAGGCAAGCTGACCTCGGGATCTACTTCCACTTCTCCTTTGTGTTTTTGTGAAAGCATGTTGAACAAGAAAGGGAAACTCTATTTCTGAAGCAGAGCAGAGCCAGTTTATAAAAGTTTGATTTTTTTTTTTTTTTTTTCCCCCCCTGGTATTTGTAAGGGTTTGAGCAAGAATCACTTGGATTCTTATATAAGCAAAGATACTTCATGGATCTCAAGGCTGTTACTCAGGAAAGTCCATGCCTATGGTATTCTTACAGTATAAATTTAAAGGAGAGGCAGGAGTATGAGAGAATCTGAAGGAAACTGAATTGTGGGTAATAGATATGTCTTCTTTTTATGTCTCCTCTTCTTTCTACTTTCCCTGGATATTACTAAAAAAACAACCTGAAAAACAACCCAATAGAAAAAAAATGCTTTAACTTTACAGATGTTGGCTATTCTCCTACAACTGGTTAAGCTTGCACTACAAACAATGAGGTAGTGTTGAGTAAATAGAGCAGTACCATGCATTACAGTCAATAGAGCCAGTGCTAAAGATCACATCGCTAATGAAAGTTTGTCCTTGAAACAGAGGTAAGTGGGAGTGGGGGAGGTATAGAACACTGAGAGCAAGCTTGTGCACAGATCAAGACTTTAGGAAATATTGCAGTCATGGCATTAATTAAAACCTAGGGTTTGGAAAGTATGTTCAACCTTGTCTTTCAGGCTGTAATGAGTTGCTCTGTGAGTTGAGCTGATAGCAAGCAGCCTGTGAGGAGTGTGAGGCACCATTGTAATCCTGCTTGAAATGTAGGTAAAAGGTTGATAGGGTATGGATTTTTTGCATTACTAATATTTCAGGTTTCCTTTTGCTTAAAGACAGACTAATGAATAATTTATGCTGACAAATGCTAAGGTGTTCTGCAAGGTATGCATCTCTTTTGCATTATTTTATTGTTTTTGCTAGCTAGTGGCCTCTTTCATACAGGTTAATTTAAAGGTGAAAACTCCTTTTATCTCAGTAAGTGTTTCTTTATTTAGCAGTTTCCTGACACATAATATAGTAGTAAAGTAAGTCCAGAAACTGAAATTCTTATGTTGCTGGACTGGGGTGCTTTATCTTACACAAGGCTAACTTCAAGTAGCTTATTTGTGCAGTACTCTGCATATTTCAACACTCTCTTATTAAAACAGATTGTGCTTTTGAAGATAAAAGCTGTGACCTGATTGCTGTGACATTTAGGTGGCCTGAACCATGGTCTTGCCTTTTACACTTAATGCATTACCTGAATTAGATTCTGTAGATGCCATAGCTGGAAAGCATGCAAATAATCTGATGCTGCAAACTTCCATCTAAGAAATAATTAATGAAAAATGGTCATAAAATGCTCAAGTGGCATGGCTTAGACAGATCTTTGTCTTGCCAGAAGGTTAGATTCTTGCATTCTTTCCTAGGAAGAATTAAAACTTTGTTAGCTATTGTTTACTTTGTTGCACGAAGACCCAGGCCCAATTAAAATGAACCAAAGAAATAAATAATGTGGAAGTTTCACCCTTAAGACAGCTTATCACATTCCTGAGTCACAATAGTCTGTTTTCTGTGCTCTACAAACTGTCACTGGACAGACAAAGAGCATGACAACTGCTGCTCCATTTCTGTATTTCATATTCTTCCTGTTGCTGAACCATGATAAACAAACCTATTTTTATGCAGAAAATTAACTGTAGGCTACCCTCACCTAAGCTTAAAGTTTCCAGTCCCTCTATGTAATTCTGAAGCAGTACGGTGAATTTTAAAGTACTTTTTCTATGTTTTGTTGAATGGAAGGATGTGATAAGCTTGATAAGTACCATCCATTTTTCTCCCTTGAACTCTTTCAGTCATTATAAGAGGTATACGTAGGCTGTGTGCCTTCCTGACTTGAGAACTCTGTGGTGACCTGTGTGATGACAGCAAGGAGGAGGACAGGGTGGTATTACTTCCTGAAACTTCAGCTTCCCAACAAAGTAAAAGATAAAAGTGGATATCTTAAATAGCTTTAAAAATATAATTCTGTATTTTTTTAACTACTTCTTCGGAAGATTTGTCATGTTTGGAATTTTATGGCAGAACCCCAAGCATAGGGTAGTTGAGACCTTAACCCTGTTACCTTTGTTATCTCACGCCATGGGTGGAAAAGAGTTAGTTTCTTTCTGTGAGAAAGGCAACAATATGAGTTTATGCCTATACAGGCACCCAGTATAGATGAAACTGTTTTGGAACAGCAGCAGAAGCAGCAGGCTGTGTGGTACCTGGTTTGCTGTTGTTGGACCTCTAGTCAGGAAAGAATACAAAGTGACAGCAAGGTTAGTAGGTAGGAAGAAGCAACATAATATACTTGAGGAGAAGATAGTCTACAGGCATTGAAGCTCAGTGCCACATCCTGCATCTCCTTGAGACTAAGGAGAGCAAACTTGCTCTTACCCTTGCAAATTCCAAAGTTGGATGGGAAATCTGACTGGTTTTGGGTAATATGTACATATCTCTCTCTCCCAACTACATTTATGGTGGCCATTGTGACTGATTACTCATTCAGTTATTTAATACAGTTTATAGTACCTCAGGAGGCATATGGTGATATGTAACTTGACCGGTCATATTGAGCACAGTTATATTGTCTGTGGCATGCTGGAAATGAAAACCATGCTTTTGTCCAGGCTAGTCTTCAGTGTTAGTGTTTAGGGCATTAGTGTTCAGTAGAGAAAAAAATTGCTTTCCTCTTAATAGGAGAAATCAAAGTGGCAATATTGTTTTTGAACATGTCTAGTGAGTGGACCTGGGCTGCCTCTGTCATCTTCTGCAAGTTTCCCCTGCAAAGAAATAAAACCAAGGGGCAATTTCTTTTTCATGTTTGAGTCTGAATAGTATCTAAATACAGTATTTTTTCCTATGTTGCTAGAAGGGGCGAAAATATGCTGCAGCTTGTGGCTGCACTGTAGCTTACACTTTTTTTCCATACAGCAATTTCAGTACAAGGTCACCATATATCCATTATCAGCCATGTGGAATAGCAGTTAACAGATGAACAAAGGCAAGGGCTTACTATAGGATTCTCTGTTTAAAAAGTTACCTAGCACAATAAAGGGTTATCATACTTGTAAATACTGCTGAAATGCAGTCTGTGCACCTCCCAGTAGTATTGACATGCTTTAAATTCCTCCATTGCATGGATAAGGCTGACATTATTACCAGGGTTTGAAGAGTGAAGAAGCAGAAAACTGCCAATGGAGAGTATTGTAAATAAATGTGAAACCCTCATTGGTGTAGGGTCTGAGGCACAAAGTCCAAGTGAAAATATTTCCTGAAGTTGACATGTCATGGTATGTTGTGTGTGTTCAGGCTTTGTATATCAAACCCGTGGCTTGTTGCTCTTGAGATTTCTCATGCTGTATTAGAGCCTTTAAATCTTTAAATCTTAACTTCAGTGTTGCTGGATATTTGATTTTTGGTGATGCTCCAATCTTGCTTATGTTTTGGTGGCAGAAGATTTCTGTTAATCAAATTTGGCTGCATCTCATCTCTTGATTTCCTCCCCTTCCCCCTCACCCCAGACAACACATCCTTCCCCAAACACACCTACCCCCACACATGTATACACTATGGCGGCGTTGATGTAATGAGCTTTAGTGTAGCTGCAGAGTAGGCAAAACAGAGAGTCCAAAGACATCAGAGAATTGCACAATAGCTGAGGTTGGAAGAGACCTATAGATGTCATCTAGTCCAACCCCTGAAAGCAGGTTCATCTAGAGCAGGCTGCGAAGTATCATGTCCAGTTGGGTCTTGAATATCACCAAGGATGGAGACTCTTCAACTTTGCTGGGCAGCCCATCTCGGTGTTCAGCCACTGGAGATCTCCTTTCAGGAACTGCACCTGCAACTATATAATTGGTTTTGGGTGTTTTCTGGCAATAAATCTTAGAGGACTTTCCATAAAATCAGGCTTTGAGGCAAGAACTGCAATATCTTTGCCTGTTGAAGAAAAACTTGGAGTAGAGAATCTTCAGAGACACCTTTTTGGAGATTGTCATTTGTTTTCCATGCTTCTCTTACCTGAAAGAAGACAGATCGTTGTTATGTGGTCTATGCTACAAGCAAAGAATGACCCACACCAAAGGCCTAAAAGACAGTCTAAACCTCTAATGTAGTGAATTACAGTAATGTCTAATAAGTAATGATGATTTTTTTTTTAACACAAGTAAGTCTGGGTATCATACATGGTTATAAACAGTATGGCTTTAGTCTAAGCACATGTGGTGTTTGTTGCAAAGTGGTAGTATATATGATGTTAATATGTGAAGTATGTGGTCTCATTGCTAGGAGACCTGCAATTAGAAAAGTTTAACATCTCTTTCAGTTGACAATTTGCATATAGTGAAGTGTGAGAGTATGCATGAGAGTGAACTCTGATATTTCTGGATTGAAAAAGAAGTGCTTTATGTGGTTGCTACTTATTTTTTTTCTACGACATAAAACACCGCTATATATGCACGAGTCTGTATAAATCTTATAGTATTATTGATTTAGTTTGGTAAATTCTATTTGATAATCTGTCTGATAGACTATGAGCTGTAGTTCTCAAACTTCATTATGCTAATAAAATGTAACAAATTTCAGGATTTAAAGAAAATGTTGAGAAATATAGTGAATTGAAATTTAGAAGTAATTTTATAAATTTAGTCTGAATTGTTAGGCATGCAGACATGAAAGTTCAGCTGATATGATGAGATTTTTAAAACAATAATTTGTGTCACTATGTATAATTCTATACATAAACATATGCATGTGTACACAGAGATACATATCTGTATATTAAAGCTGCCTGCCTGGAATGGTTCTATGCTGCCCTCCACCTTTTTTTATAATAATTAATTACTGGAGGAAAACTCTTATGTAGGTAAAATAATTTGCAAGTGATATCTACAAGAGATCTCTAGCTTTTGCTTTGCATGGAGATGTGTGCTGGTCACAGTGGAAATTTATTCTTGATTTCTTAAAATGAATATGGGAAAAAAACCCACATATAGCTAATTTTTCAGTTTTGAGCAAAAGAGATTGTAAGCAGTTCATGTTTATGTGCCTCAGCTAAAACTTCTTTTGTCTCAGTGTATTTTACAGATCTGTAGAGTATATTTTAACTTTCTCTAGGACAGCTACATAGTAGTAATATGAGTTCTTTAAGCTCAAGGGAATATATTGGAACATATAGGCCTAGATGAGCCGAAATATCTTTTCTTCTAAGTTATTCCTGAAAGTTTTCCTTTTAATAATGACCAAAAGATGTCACTCCTGAATAAGTTTTGGGGTTTGTGGTGGGGTTTTTTTTGTTTTTTCCAAAGACTGATCTAGAATGCTAAGCCTGTTCATATTCTTTTGACAGGCTTTATCCCAAATGAATTATCATCTGTCCATCTTGCATCTTAATTTTTGCTGGACGAGGTGTGATTTGTCCTGCTGCCTAAGTCTAAAGATGGCACAGAAGTCAAAATGAGCACTTTTTGATGTGCTAATTTGGCAGAAACTTGAACATGTAATCACCACATTGTTCTCTGGGCAATTTAGTAACATGCCTGTCGATACCACTGATTTGAAACCATGTCCCCACACCGTGAGGACCATCCTTTGTGCAAAGGATATTGATAAATCTAATAACTCATCTTTCTACTTGGGAATAGATTTATGTCTAGTTTAAGCATGGACTACAAGCTAAGCTTATTTCTGGATTTTTATGTTATGCTTTAGCATAACGTTCCAGACCTAGTTAAATTGCAAGGATGCCTTTAATTCTGAAGCTTTGTGAATATTTTTGTGTCTTGTCTGGTGCTGTTAGCTGTGATGGGTCAGTGGGGCTAAAAGAAGCAAAAAAGAGAAGTGCATTGCTAAAGGAATGGATCCCATTTTGAAGATGCACTAGGAGCTGCTGGAGGCGCTAGGAGCTGCTGGAGGTCTGACGAGTAAGAAGCAGCCAAATTTTCTGCTGTTTCCCAGAGGTGAATTAAAAAGAGAATCCCCCAGAGTATCTTGGTGTTTTAGAAATGGTTCAATTGACAGCATGAATGCATCCTGCAACTGAATTATCTCAGTATTTCATTACCATGCCAGGCACAGATACAGTGCAGATGCAGTGGCCTTTCTCAAGGATGAGAGCTATTTTTAGTTAGGGAGAAGGGAATATCCAAATAGCCAGAGGTTTATTTTAGTGCTTCATGCATCATAACTATAGAAAGGGCTTAATGAGGAATCTTCTTTTTTCTCTAAGATCCACAGCTTTGTTCAGTTATAGTTAAGGCAACATGAAGGGGGCTGTGTCATTTCAGCCACTTGGGATTCATTTGCAGAAAACATAGCAGCTTGTGCTGGCTTTCATCCATCTTTGCTGCTGGCGAAACATGTCTCTTTGCTCTCTTTGTGCTCTCAGCTACATGACCAAAATCCTGTTTAGCCAGTTTTTCAAACTGGTGCTCAAACTCTGTCCTTACCTCTCACCACCTTTTTCTCCAAGAACTGTTTCAGGTTTCTTGGAGGTAAATGTACAGAGCAGTTTGTTTGGTTCTTCCTCTTCTCTCTGTTCAGTTTTTAATCTCAGTACTGAATTATTGAACATATTCCTTTAAATACAGAATGATTCATCAGAGCTCTACTAGAGAGACTGATCTGGTGGAATAAGCAATGAAGGGTGGAGGGTGATGCCAATACAGCGTGGTTCTTGCAGTTGAAATGAGGGCTGGTTGCAAGATGCAAACAGTGGTGATTAACACTCTGTGTAACTCTGTTGCTATGAAATGAGTAGATTAACAGGGGAAACACAGGGTGTGTGAGCTTGGTGGAGGAAGTCCAGGTGGGGCAGCTTTGCATGCTGAAGTAGGGGAGTGCTATGGAGGACAGCATGAAGATGAATAATAGGAGGTAAATAGCTGAGATGGTTTTTATTAGTGGAGAGAGGGAGATGTGGATGGAATTTATGAAATGACAGAGTTGTGGACAGGTTGTTCAACATGTGAGACAGAAAAATGTAATGTAAATCTGGCACTGGTCTTAACTTGTCCTTAGCTTGCTGCATTTGGGTGTATGTTGGTTCAAGGTTGCTTTTTGAGATGCTGCCTGAAATTCATAGTGTGAAAAAGGAGGCTGAAGATGTCTATTCTGCAGGAATGCTGAATTGTTTAACTCGTATTTCAATGGGACTTTATAAACACATCTGCACTGGTTGGTTTAACTCCTTTTGATATATGTGATAGGCTGTATCTATTGCCTGAAAGACTTAAGGGTCCAGTGTAATCTCTAGTAATGAGAGCTGGTCCAGAGCTATGCTTTTCATATTTAACCTTTCCAGAATTTGGACACATATCATGTAGATGAAAGAAGCCTGTTCAGGCTAACCTCAAATATCTGTCGTTCCTCTGTGGCAGTGTTATGCTTGCTATTTTGCTCCATGCTCTTCTCCTAGGTGAATCTTCCCATTCATACTCTGCTACCTCATTCCTCTCCTCAGTTAACCCATGCAATAACTAAGCTATTTTGGATAGGAAGGATTGCTTATGTCTCCTGACTATTCTTCCCACGCTCATTTTGCCCTCTTCTGGAGCAGCACACCGCAAAGTTTGAAAAAGGCTGTTTTTAAAACAGGAGTTTCTAAATAAGCACTCAGCAAGGCCTGCCAACCTTGTGGTATTTTATCTAAGGCACTTTAAGTTGCTAGCTTCTAGTAAGAAAAGTAGAGAATTGTTTTGATATGTTGATTGTCCCATTGGAAAGGAGTTTGCAATGTTGAATGTTATCACTGACATTTAATAAATGTGCAGTGCAAATACTTGGGCTCAGTTAAAAATAAAAACAAATGCTGCCTCTCATGCCTTCTTTAAACCTTAGTACACTTGGAGTATTGGGCTTATCAGTGTCCTTATGCACTATTTCACTCTTCTTGATGTCTTCTCACCAGGGGCTTCTGAAAATAGCTGTATTGTGTATCTGTCTTTTCAGCTGTATGTTGTGTGGGAAACACCATCTGAAAAAAAAAGTGAACATTTCAGTGCAACAGTCTAGATTTTTACCAACTTGACTTATACGATTTAGCCTGAGCATTTCCTCCCTTGTCCAAACATTTTTCTCCTTTTGTTTTCTAACTTGGTGAAGACTTTTTGAACTACAATTCTTATGTTTTATTTGTAAAGCAGGAGGCTGCGTACATTTGCTGCTTCTTTCAAGTTGTGCATGTTGGATTTCTTCTTGTACCTGATCAAAATAGCCCCCTAACTGCACTCTTTATATATGGGCTCTTGTGCATCTTCAGAAGCACAGGGTACAAAGTTGAAGGTTTGGGGAGTGTTTTATTACCGTTCATCAGCAAGACTGCTTCCTTTTGGCAAGAATCCCTGTATAGCTTCTGGAGGCTAATTCCTATCACCATTTCCAAACCCTTTTTACAAATATTTGCTCTTTACTGTGCCCAGAAGTTAAAACAGAAAGTAATAAGGTGCTACATGTAGTAAGAAGGCAATTCTCCTCATGTCTGTTGTTGTAGTGGGAATATTTGTTGTTGGTCTGTGATTGTGGCAGTCCCCAGAACTGCATTTCTGAAGTGGTTCCTTTTGAGTCCTCTGGAATTTTCTTCTTCTTCTGGTGTTTACACATCAACTGAGGTATTTTGAGCACTCTCAGATCTCAATTTTCTGACTTTAAATCATCCTTAAACAAGACTTCAACTTGTGGTAGGAACACAACGTGAACTAGCAATCAGGAGGAAACTGGCTTTCTGAATCTGCAAGGGTTTGGATTGTTTGATTTTTTTTTTTTTTTTTTTTTTTTTTTTTGGGGGGGGCAGCAGGCAGTGGGGGGAGTGTATGGGATGTGTGTGTCTTTTGGTAGTGTGCAAAGAATTGCATTGTAAAGGTTTTTTTGAGGGGGGGATATTTCACCTTTCTTAAAGTTTCAAATATTTTCTGTTTGATATTAAAGAACTCCTTTTTATAGATATATTTATATCTGCAAATTAAGCAACTTACACAAGATGCTGATGTAAGTGCTTCTCCTTACCCAGCTCTGTCCCTCAGTTATCTGTCTTTCTGTAGTAGTGGCTAATACATATCATTTCTGAACTCAAAGTGGTAGTGGAATGCTGGTTTGCTGTCCAAGCCTAGAAAAGGGCCTGAATTGGATTTGAGCAGTTATTTTGAAACAAAGCCTGGGTAATCGTGTCTCTGCCTCTACTAAATCATGTTCAATACATGATTTCTGCCTTGTGGAGCCTTACCTTTGGGATGCAGATGCTGCAACATTTGTTCACACAGTGAATACTGTGTAGCTGTGGGATCAGATCATTAAGACATCATCTTTCCTGAGCAGAGACTGTAACTATGTAAACTCTCACATGTGTTGATGATAAAAGAAACCAACCATCTTTTCTTCCCATACACAGGTTAAAAGACAGCATAAAGATACTGTCTGAGTTTCAAGTCAACTTGTAATTTGCTTTTGGGGGTGGTTGTTTTGGAGTTGTAAACTATTGCCGAGAGTAGTGGGTGGCTACTGCATCATGATGTTAATTATTGCTTTGTTTGTGAGGCAATGCTTTCCTGGGAGGGAGTAGCATCAAGAGGGAAGCTTAGAATAATTATATTTGTCCCCTTGAAAGTTAGCTACCAGCTACTATTTACTGATTTGATACAAGTAGATACTATAATACGTTATTTAACTATTATGAGCAAGGAGTTTAACAGTGGTATGGAGTAATAAAAGGCTGGAAACTATTGGATAATTACGGAAAATAACATTGAACAAGACAGATGGAGCCCTTTCTTCTTGAATTAACCTACTGGGGGTTATCCATCCTTACAGGTAGGGAGTAATTTTATCTAGTGTTTGTAACATTGTATCTCTATGAAGAACTTTCATTGGTTTGGATCCGACTTGATTATAATTTCACTTTTGGAGGTAATAGACCACAATTTGTTCAGTTTTTCTTAGCATATAACTTTTGAAACATTAGTAAATCCTGATGGGTAGCTGTTTTCTTTTTGAAGTTCAAATTTAAAAAAAAAAAATAAAAATTTATTATGGACATAACCGAAGTCAAAGGTGCCATAAGTGAAGAAAGGCTATGGCAAAATCAGTATTGTGATTGATCTGGAGAGGTGTTTTCTTTCAAATATTTCATAGCTTTTATTATAGTTAGTTCAGATTTTAAACTTTACCCTTATAATACCATGATGTTTCATATGAACTCATAATTCTGCCATATTGTCCTAATTGTTCTTTTTACCATACTGCTGGTGTTCTTATTTTCTATTCCACAAATGCGCATTGTTTGCTTACCATTATCAGGAGCCCATGTCTGTTCTCCATCAAGTTTTTTCAAAAGCTATTACAAAGTGCTGAATTATTTTATCTTCTAAAAAAAAAAAAAAAGAAAAAAAAGTGTTGTAATAATGGTAGGTGCTTGCTTTATGGAATTATCTCTATTGGTCAGTATAATGAAATTTATCATTTCATTTTTCAGTTTAGTCAGCTGGTATCCAGTGATTTGAAAGTACTTGGAAGGAGCTCTTACACACTCTGCAGTGATGGCCAGTTACTTATTCGACAAGTCCTCCACCCAGAAACATCTAAGAAGGTATGAGATCAGAACTGATGCAGAAGGGCAGTACTGTGTTTTAAGGACATCAAAGAAAATAGCTTATGTGAGTTTGAGATGAGCAACACAATTCAACCTTGGGAACTATAGTGTTCCAAGAATATTTAAGGTGATCCCCTCCCTGTCTCAACACTGAGTAGCAGAGAAGTAGTTTTTGGCACTTGCTTTTGGAAGTCAGCTACAGTATTGGAGGACTCCTAGATGAGCATAATGAAGAGGAAAATTAGGGAAGACAGGACAGAGACAGGAACAATACAAGTACTTTGAATTCTGTGTCTCAAGAAATGGAAGCAAAGGTGCGGGTCTAAGAACTATTGCTTTGTTTAAGCTTGAGTTAAACCACAGGTTCTGTGTGGAGCCACGGGTTTCTGCCAAGATCTGAAATTGTTAGGAGCTGTGTGTCAATGTCCTGTAGAGGGTAAACACACAAGCAGTGACTTGCCCTGGAGAATGACAGCGGTTCCCCGTCTGCATTTATTCAGTGGGAAGTAGTGCTACAGCTTATTTGCTACTCCCACATGAAGCAGCAGTTCCCACTCCAAGTTCCTGCAAGGGCTTAGAGCAGGCTGTCTTGCACAGGGTGAAGAATCTTGCCTTTGTGCAGAGTGGTGGCTCTTGAGTTAGCCTGCTTGGCAGGGTCTGCAGGAACCCTGCAGGAATGGGAACTGCTGACATGTAAGGAGTTGACTGATGTATTTTTTTTTTTCTCTATATAAGGGTATTGGCTCACGCTGAGTTTCTACAAATATTCATTTGGCATTTGTGTTATATTAAGACATAACACTGTGACTTTTTATGAAAAGCGCATGTTTATGTAGGGATGAAGCAAGTAAGAAAGCAGGAATATTATTTAACATTCAAACATGATAGTACTTTTTTTTTTACTTTTTTTTTTTCTTTTTTTGTGGGTAATTCTTTGTTCTTCCCTCCTGAAAAAAATGGGCTAAACCAAAACAAATACTGTAATGTTGTGGAAGAAATAATTGTCCATACCAGATCAAGGAATGGATCTGATCAAGTATTGAGTCTTGTAATACTGTATTTCTTTATCTTTTTTTATCTTTTTTTTCTCCTTCAATACTTTTTTAGTTGAGAAAGTTTATTTCTTCCTGCATGTTAAATGTCAGTAAGCCTCAGACCTTAGCTCTTGCTATTCCTACTATTCTAAGAAGCATTACCTTGTGACTTTACTTAACTCTTTATTTACAAAGGTACAAAGGTGGTTGCTGTTTGGCTAGACCGAAGTCAAACTTTTATATAGTAAAACAGCTAGAGAGTGCAAGAGAGAAAGTAGTGAATTAGACCAGAATTATTTGTTTTATTCCTTGAAAAAATAAGCTAATGTCTGAGTGAAGGGCTGCTTAAATGTTTGTTTAATAATGTACACTGTAACAATATTTATTTAAACTCTGTTATCATGTTTTGGTACAATATTGCTTTTCAGTGTAGCCAGAAAAGAGAAAATACAGTATTCTAAATGGGAGAATGGGAGTATTTGTAAAACAGCAAAACCTAGATTTTAATTTTTTTTCTTCCCCATCCATCTTCTCTAGCTGTTTTGCACAGGTCTGCCTCTCAGAAGCTATTTGGGTTTGCTCATCTAGAGATCTAATTCTGTAAGGCTATGGAATTTGAACTGTGTTACAAAAGAACTAAACTGGTCTATCATAGACAAGCTGATGACATGCAACTATGTGATTTTTGAGACTGCCTCATTCAGTCCAAAAATACTAATCGGAATTTAAAGCAATGGTGTGTACAAAACAAACTTTTTGCCTTCCTTGTAGAACTTCCTGCTGTCAGACTGCTTCTATTCCTTTTATGATCTGCGCAAAGAATTTCATACTTGCTACCCTAGTTCAGCCGCCGTAAAAGATCAGACTATCAAGACCATGGCAGAATGTATCCTTTTGCTGCAGCTCTTACACCAGAATCAATTATGCTTCCTTAGGTTTTATCTCTGTGATCATTACAGGTTTTATTCTTCTAAACTAAGATGTGTATTTTAAAAACTCACAGATAAAATGGAAGGAATGTTTGCTTAAGTGTGTGTTGAGTGGAATGGCTCTGCTTGTAATTTTTTTTCTTCAATTTGAGTCTAACGCTGAGTTCTAAACCATATATAGTAAATCCACTAAAGAAAAACATCACCTGCATTGATACTTGATCTTAACGCAAAGGCTTAGCTATCAGTGGGTCTTTTCAGCACCAGCTGGCCTGCAAGCTGCTACTGTTTGCAGATAGTAATAGTTCTGTTGTATGATCCTGACTGAACTGAGTTTAAAAACAAACAAACCAACCTAAAACCCTACATTTAAATTTTAGGAGGATTGTTGTGGCTCAGCTGAATGCGGTTAAAGTTCAGTTATGTTTGAAGTGATAGGAACTTATTCAGTTGCTTTTTTTTTTTTTAACTGTTAACACTGAAATGATGTAAGCTATCAATAGTCTTCAGACTGTTGACCGTTAAAGTGAATATTAACCAGTTTATGAGCAGTTGTCTAATGGTCATGTGTTCCCACTAAGACCAGTAAATTTGATTACCGTTTCTGTGTTAATATCAGGAAAGCCTTATGACATGTTTACAAATAGTTGTGCAAGTCTGTTATTTTCTGTAATCACCTGTTTAGATCTAGGCTTGGGGACAGATGAAACAGAAGAGGACTTTGGTGTGTGGCAAGTGAAAACCATGGTGGCTATCATTTTCAGCATGCTTTCTGAAAGTAGTGGTAAGTGAACTATTTATACAGAATGCTGAAATCTTTCTTTCCTGTAAGAATTGGCAGTGGTACTGTCATTCTTAAGTAATCACTGACCCTGGTTATATTTAAACTTCCTGTTTTGTTGCAGATCATGTATTTACTGAGCCTGAAACTGTGAAATACAAGTACGAAACAGGTCCTTGGTAAGTGCCCTTGTCACGGTTGTTTACAACTAAAGATGCCTTGCCTACAGGAAGGAAAGCTTGTGAATATTTCGCCATGGTCACTGGGAAAGTAGGTTGGTTCCTGAGAACAGGAATAGTATATTCAGTAGTCTAGTGTAGACAGACTATAGCTGGTATGTTGAATGCTGTACTTTAGTCCGTCACTTTAAAGTCACTGCAAGTTAAATGCTCTTTGTTCTCTAGCTTCTGTTTTGCATGGCAGTGAGGCTGACTTATCTTACCCAGTGGTGAAGAAATATTTGTGAACTTTCCCTAAGTCAACAGGGGTAATGGCTAGTGCGCCCTATATGCAACTGACCTACGTGGTGCTTCTGAAGAGTGGTCTAATATGCTGTATTGCATATTGGGTTTAGGGAGAGAAGAAACAGAATGGTTCTTTGTGTTCAAAGGCATTGCAGTAACTGGAGAAAGAAACATCTTAAGCATAAGTAATATGTATTCATATTTAGGACTGTCTTGTAATCATCCATGTTGGATTGTTAGATCTTTCAAATAAAATTAATCCAGTTCCTTATTACTTGACTTTGAGACAGTTTTCCTACTTTTTCTTTTTAAGGAACTGCAATGTGGTGACAACATAGTGCATCTTAGGCGTTGTACACACAAAAGGATTATCCCAGTTATCTTTCCTTTCTTTATTGAAAGGAGTAACGGAATTGGAAGAGTGTCAACAGCAAATATACTCCTGATTTACAAGTTACATTAGTTGCAAAGTGAAATTTGGTAAGATAATGGAAAACCTAGATTAAATCTTACTTTGGCTTCTCTTTCTTTCTGTGCAGTAGTAAATCTGAAACAGTGGACAGTGAGACAGTAATACGTGCCAGAGGTTTGCCATGGCAGTCATCAGACCAAGATATTGCTCGATTTTTCAAAGGACTTAACATTGCCAAGTAAGATAATAAGAATTTGTTTTGCTTTATCACTTTTGACTTTAACAGCAAGTTCTGTTAATATTTGTTTAACATACATCCCCTCCACCCCCCACTAGAGTCCTCACTTCTACTGTCTTTCCCCACCCAGGCCCCTCCCCACCCAGGTCATGATGCCTGAACAGGTTTACCAGCCTTAGGTGTGCAAGAAAGTTTTGAAGTGTGTGAAGAAGAAAAGAGATTTATCAATTGAAAACCAACATACGTTCATTTATTGCTAGTACCTAAAGAGAGAAACTCCTACTGCAAGATATAATAGATGCTTTAATTTTGTGTCGACTCTTCAGTATTCTGCTATACCTCCAAAAGAGGCCAGATTCAGAAACCTTCAAGTGCTGTTTGGAAGAAATTTTCATATGGCTGATATGTGTACACCTCTGTATATATATATATTTAGCATACCTGTCAGTTAATATGTATTCCAGATTCTCAACACTGAGATGATAGGAAGGGCTTGCAAATTTACATCTGCGTGGAAGTTGAGAAAGTGGTGAACAGCATGAGATCCAAGATCTCACCGAAGTGGATTCTGCAGTACAATTGTGTTACATTAAAAATGAAATTAAGTTGTGGATAGTAGCAATTTCTTTTTCAATCTGTAAACTCCATGTTAGTCTAATTTCTCTACTATTCTTACACAATTATATATTAAATGTATTAAAGATTTAAACTAAGTTTATTTTTGTTGGCTTTACCTTCCAGAGGTGGTGTGGCTCTTTGTCTGAATGCTCAAGGAAGAAGAAATGGGGAGGCATTAGTTCGGTTTGTCAATTCGGAGCAGAGAGATCTTGCACTGGAAAGACATAAGCATCACATGGGTAGCAGATACATTGAGGTAAAAAAGAGTGACTTGAAACAAATCTTCAGAGAGCAACCTGAATATTTTAGACCACAGTTTTAAATGAGAACAAACCACACTTCTGTTTTTCTCAAAGTACCAAAATACAATTCTCTCACATGTGGAAGAGTGAGTGTGTTTGAGTTGAATGCTGTAATTTTCATGTGTGATTTTTTTTTTTTTTTTTTCTTTTTAAGGTTTACAAAGCAACTGGGGAAGAATTCTTAAAAATTGCAGGAGGTAAGTGATGCTGGAGTTCAGTGTGATTACTTAAGTTCATAGGAGTCTTGTTTTAGTTCTGATTTTTTTTTTTTTTTTTTTTTTCTTTTCCTGACTGAGGACACAAATACATAATGAAGTAGCTTTTCCTGTTTTGTCTTCCAAGAATACTTGACCCTGTCAAGTTCTGGTTTCATGTGGTTGAATTTGAGCTGTGAGCATTGGGGCTGTGATGTTCACAGACAGGTCTTGCTGTTTGGGAGGAAGATGAACCTTTGAAGTAGAGGGATCTATATATGTTGTATAACTTCACACTAATCTTATCTTTGTTCCAATTTCATTAAAATATGACACATTTTCAGGGTAAGGGATTTTCACTTCAAAATAGATTACTGGGAGTTAGTAGTGTCTCAGGTCTTCTGTGGGTTTGTTGCTAGCTACTTACCTCCTATGTGGCTCCTTAATGCTTTGCCGCTCCTGTGTCGTGTCAAATTGACTGACCAGCATGATCATACATTGTTGGCTGACCATATGCTGTCGTCTTTCTACCAGGCACCTCCAATGAAGTGGCCCAGTTCTTATCTAAGGAGAATCAAGTTATCATCCGGATGAGAGGCCTTCCATTCACTGCTACTCAGGAGGATGTCTTGGGGTTCCTGGGGCCGGAGTGCCCAGTCACAGGAGGGAAAGAGGGACTTCTCTTTGTCAAGTACCCAGATGGCAGGCCCACAGGAGATGCATTTGTGTTATTTTCCTGTGAAGAATATGCACAGAATGCACTTAAAAAGCACAAAGAAATACTTGGAAAACGTTACATTGAACTCTTCAGGAGCACAGCAGCAGAAGTCCAACAGGTTGTAACTATTGGCTGTGAGACTCAAAACTTAACAGTTAAAACATTTCTTCTAACACTTGCACACAAATACATTGTAGACAACCATGAAAGTCTATTATATTAAAGATGTCAAGCTCTAGAAAGAGCAATATGTACTTACTGATTGGCATGGAAAATTGTGCAGTATTGGTTTTTTCGGTTTTTTATTGCCACTGTTTGTTTTTCTTTTTTAACATCCCTCAGATTGTAAAGTAAAAATCATTGGATAATTTTCTCCTACTTCTTAAGGATTGACTGAAATCACAAAAATAATTCTAAAATTATACTAGATTGATAGTATTGTAGTAATGCTTCTTGAAATCTACAGTACTGTCTTTAAATTCTGGTGTCTGTGTACAGAATTTCTAACATTAAATCCAAATCTGGATACATTAAATTAGCTTTTCCTACAACTGCTTTGTTGGAAACTTAAGAATTACCGGGATGTATCTGATTTTTGGTAAAAGGAAGTGAAATATTTGTTGTCCTAAGATAATATATTTCACTTTTTTCCCTATGCTTCACCATTTCCTATAATCATCTTCTTGAACTGGTAAAATGATTTTATTTTGGCCAGCAACTCGAGCCTGTGAAAAAATCACATTTTTCTGCCTGACACAGAATATTTCTAGACTGATAATGCCAAAGGTAACCATCATGAGATTTGATCTGGTTTTTGCATAACCACTGGCTGTAAAAACTTAACTGTTTCAACCTATGTGACATGAGAAGCCTTTTCAATAGAAGGGCTGGGGCAAGGGAAAGAATAGCCATGCTTATAGACCTGCAGTTTACCCTTAGTACTGTGATACAGAGATTAGACCAGCCAAGAATCTGATATGTGTATTGTAAAAGACTAAGTGAAATGGCATGGTGAGATTTTTTTTCCTTTTTTTTTTTTTTTTTTTTTCTCCCCTCTGTCACGAGAGAACAAGGCTGAATCCTCTAAGGAACAAAAACACTCTGTCACAGTGACCAAGTTTTTGCTCTCACTTTTGTTAGGGAGACCTGGATAAAACTTGTATTCTACCAATATGTCATTACTTCTTCCTCTGACAGCTGTCTAGGGTGACACCCTAATTTTTTTGCTGCTTGAGCAAGGGATGATTTTTTTTTTTTTTTTTTAGGGAATTACAAGCTGCTTGTTTGAGTAATTACAAGAGGTAAAGCCAGCTCTCATCTACTTAGTGTTAATACAAAGTAATTGCAATATTCTATACACAACTGAGGGAGAAGATTTCTGGCCTGAAATGTGCTACAAGTAGATTCTTGAAAAAAGGCTTCTGTTGCGACAAACTCCCTAGGCTGAATGATTATTGAGAAAACTAAAGCTTTGTAACTGCCTTTTTTGGTACCTCTTTTGGTACAATATGTTTGTTTATTTCTGATAATCATCACTAAATATGTTTTTCAGCAGTATGCCCCAACAGCAAGTTAAGTTCCCTTTGTCATTTGGGAATGAGTCAAGAGAAAATAAAATGTTGAGATCAAGGTTACCTATAATTCTTATACTTTTTTTTTTTTTCTTTTTTTCTCCTTACTCCTTGAAAACCTGTACTTGGAGATGAGCACTCAGGTTAAAAAACCAAGCACCCTCACTTAACCAATCAGGTTTTATGAATGAATTAGAGCTAGTGTTTTTACTTATTAGTTATTTCAGGTTTCAGTTCTTTTAAAATGACTGTTTTTCATTTACACTAATTTAAGTAAGAACTGTATGTGACAATACTGGTTTATTAGCACAAATGTGGCTTTCAGATGTTCCTTCTTGGGATATTCCAACATGAACCGTAATCTGCCTTTAGCTTTTTTATAATGAGATTAGAGAGGTCTGTTATTAGAGTCTAGCAAATTAAATTTGTTAGACTTCCCCTCTCCCCTTCTGAGTTTGAAACTTTCAAATGCCCAACAGGAAACTATCCACAATAATTTGATTTAAGAAGGTTTTTTTTCTCTGATGTTGGAAGTGGATTTGTTTAAATGTGTGAAATAGTATTATGAGAACTGATTTGTGCTCAGCCAGATGGTGTGTAAATCTCTATCAATGTGCTTTTTTGCCAACAGGTACTTAATCGATATATGTCAACACCTCTTATTCCCACTCTCCCAACTCCCATAATTCCTGTCATACCCCCACCATATACCATTGCCACGGGTAGCATACGTGACTGTGTCCGGCTCAGAGGCCTACCTTACACTGCTGGCATTGATGACATCTTGGAATTTATGGGAGATGCCACAGCTGATATCAAGCCCCATGGAGTTCACATGGTCCTTAATCAACAGGTAACAGTGTTTTGCATGGGAGGGCTAACTTTCCAGTTATTGAACAGAGTTAGAAGTCAGGGTAGCTTACCTGTTCTTGGCTGTGCTTTAAGTCTTCTATAACCTTGAGAAAACCATGTTCTGTTTGTCTTTTCCTCATTTGTCTTCCCCTTTTACATACACATGTGCTTTTCTTTCTATATATGTATGCACAAGATTGGGGAGGATAAAGCTCGTTCTTTTAATGATAGCTTTATCCTGGAGGCTGTCTTAAATAGGACTTTGTGTTTCAGTCAAGTGCTGGAAATACACAAGACAGAAATGTCTCATGTTAGATGGCATAGCTGCTCTGTCAGCTTTGGGGTTCCTGCTCAATGAGTTTGAGTGGTATTTGTAGAAGTATTAGGTTTTCCTAACTTCTAACTTATTAGACACTTCTCAGGCTTTAAAGGAAGTTGGTAATTAAAAATTGTGTTTTGGATATATTTTAATGACATAATCATAGGGATATTTTTTCCTTGTCGTGTTAAAAATAACCTCTATTAGCCACAGAAATATTGAGGTATTAAAGAAAATATGAGAGAGATCTACTATTTTTGTTTTGCTTTTTTGTTAAGAAAGTTTTTAATATTTTATACATACAGCCAAGTCTGTCAGGTTGCAGAAAATCAAATGTGGAAATCAATTTCTAATGTAACTATGGACTTTACTAAAGCATGTCTGGAGCTTTATACTGTTGTCCTATTACCTAAAAAAATAGCTACAGAGAAGGCAAAGCCAGAGTCTTCCCAGAGCTTCATGGCAAAAGAATAAGAGACTGTTAATAAACTGCATCAAGGAAAATTCCAATTGGGTGAAAAGGGGAAAAAAAATCACAATGAGAAATTAGTTAGGCAACTGAACAGGAGATGCTGCGGAATCTCCACCTCTGGAGATGCTCAGATTTCAAGTGGAGAAGGCCATGAGTGGCCAGATGTAACATGAAAGTTAGCCTTGCTTTGAACAATGTTTGGAGTAGAGGCCTCCAAAGTTTGTTTCCATACTAAATTATTCTCTATTTCATTCTGCAGAAGTCAGAAGTAGAGTTATGTTAACTGGGTGCTGGTTACATGAGTCTTGCCTTTCTGCTCCAAAAAATAATTGTTGAGTTATTAGTCATTGGTGCCACATGATGGAAGAACAATACAGACTTTCAGTAGACATCTGATCTTAGTACTTTCTGCATTTCTTGTGCTCTGCATGTTTTTTAATAGCAGATTGACTTACGATTATTCCACCCCCACCCCCTCCCCTAGGGACGACCATCAGGTGATGCTTTTATCCAAATGAAATCTGCTGACAAAGCCTTTATGGTGGCTCAAAAATGTCACAAAAAAATGATGAAGGACCGTTATGTGGAAGTATTCCAGTGTTCAGGAGAGGAGATGAACTTTGTTTTAATGGGTGGCACTTTAAATCGTAGTGGCTTATCCCCACCGCCATGTAAGTTACCATGTAAGTCTCCAATTCTTCTGCTCTCTGCTGCTAAAGGCTGATATGTGGTAGGTGCTGAAGCTTTGTGGCCTTTCACTTTTTGACTTGGGTTTTGCCATGATCAATAATCATCCATCTATACATGCTGAGATTGGAATTGTTCCCTTTGGGCAATAATGGGACTGATCAGAGGCATTTTTATTGTATTTTCGGTGGTGAGTAGAGGGCAGCAAGGCCTTGCCAGTGAAATTGTTGCACACTTTGCTTTTTATGGGTGTACTGTTCTTCTGAGCTCTGTGGTAGACTTGCTGTAGTGAACCCTACTTGGAATTAGAGGGATTTTTAAAAGGGGGAGAAATTCTGTATTCTAGCTGCCAATGAGTGCTCTTGCTATCTTGCCTTAGAGCATTGAGAAGGTACTCTATGGGCTTATTTTTGAAGGAAAACACCCACTGGGATGATATGGTAACAGACCATAGAGTGGTGAAGTTGGATGGATTTTTATTTTTTTATTTATTTAAGATTACAGTGAACCTTATTGTGGAACTATAATGGAACTTTACTATACCATTCTAGTTAGTCTCATTACCAAATCACAAAGCAGATACTGATGTGTATTTGCAAAATAGTAAAAAGCTGCCAAATATAGTATATAAAAACAATTTGCACACCAAGCCAAGCTTAATGTTCCTATACAAATCAGGTATTTGTTCATCAAAATGCATCAGACTAGTGATCTAGTGTGGGGTATTCTTTTTTCCATTTGCTAGATCCTAAAAATGTTTTGAAGGTGCAGGAGGCTTATACATGAAGACTCATGGTCAGCAGTTGTGGATGCCCATGTGTAGCTAATATTATGGTAATTTTGTCCCACAGAGTACAACTTCTGTTAGAAAGAACAGAGGGTGTGTTGGTGTGCACGCCTGCTTTCTCTATGCACATGGCTTTATGCTTTCTTTGAGTAACTCTGAAGTTCCCTACTTTCCATTTACATATGGACAAGGCTGCTCAGCTCTAGTTGCGAACTCTCAGGAATTGCTCATTTCAAATGCCTTGGTTGTCATTCATGGTGATGTAGCAGGGGTCTCCAGGGCAGAGGCTAGAGAGCAGTCTTTGCACAAGTGTTCATTAATCATGCCCAGGTGGTATTAATCACATCAGGATGAATAATTCCTTTCCTGTAGCAGAGATCACCATTCTGATTGGGTTTTGTTGCTGTGTCCTGGTTTGTTCTTAGGTCTTTCGCCACCAGCTTATGCTGCTTTCCAGACAGCAGCTGTGATCCCAGCAGAGGCAGCGCTTTACCAGCCACAAGCCCTCTTGCCAACCACCAGGACTCCCCAGGCCTCCACAACTGCTCCTCCAGCTGTTACCTACTACCCAGCTCAGGCTGCTCAGCTTTATATGAATTACACAGCTTACTATCCCAGGTAACCCCTAGACTTAGCTGCTTCTCTTGACATTTCATCTTGGTGGAACAGGCAACTGTGTCATCACCTGTGAACAGCTCTTAAATTTGTACTTCTGGTGTAGATAATCCTGGGAACTTGATGTTCATCAGCAGAGGCAGTAGCCACTTTAACTGAATCTCTGTGGCCTTGTAATGAAGTTCGGCTTTTGTGTAGGTTCTGTTTGAATGTCATTATAATGTTGGTCTAATATTTAACAGTGTTTTCAGCACTGGGGCAATGTCATCAAGGCAGTTCTATTTCTTGGCCAGATGAGAAGCTGTGTCAATACATGCCTCTACCCTCATCCCTTAGTTTGTTCTTGTACTAACGACACTGTTGCCATACTGAAAGACTCATCATAGGTGTGTACTAGGTTTGACTTCTATTATAAGTGAGAACACAGAACACTTTACATGTGGAGATCTTCTGCTTTGCTTACACCTTTTCCTTTCTCACAGATGGTATCAACGTGGCTCACTGAAGTCTGGTACCTGGGTCTGTGGGGAAATAGCTTGTTCATTCATAGTTCCTAGGCTTGTGACACTTACTAGCCTGACTATCTGGTAAATTGCTAGACAGGCCCTGACCTGAGATGCTACTTTACTCACCGTTTTGTGGCTCAGAAGTACCAGATTTGGGCCCTTTCCTGCTTTTCATACTATGATCCACATAGCCCCTGGCTTTTCTTTATGGTTTTATTAACAATCTTAGAACTAGCAATCTGCAGCTAC
Source organism: Haliaeetus albicilla (assembly GCF_947461875.1). Classification (NCBI taxonomy): domain Eukaryota; kingdom Metazoa; phylum Chordata; class Aves; order Accipitriformes; family Accipitridae; genus Haliaeetus; species Haliaeetus albicilla. The sequence goes on along the minus strand of NC_091492.1, from coordinate 20,255,228 downwards.
TATTTTTCTCCCCTGTGAAATAACAAATGCTACTCTTTATGTCTTCAACTACAATTGTTAGCTATTTTCCTTTCCCTCACTTCTCTAAAAATAAATTATCAGATGCTGAAGAGAAATGAAGAAAGTCCACAAAGCAGCTTGGTTTTCTGTGGTTTTTGGGCTTATTCACAAATTTAAATTTTTAGTATCATCTTTGCCTATTCCGAGTACTAAAACCAGTTATTGGTTTTCATAACAATTTTGCGCCTCTTTCTCTTTCAGTCCTCCAGTATCGCCTACCACGGTGGGTTATATTGCAGCTCCTCCGGGAGCTGTAGCTGCTGCTGCCACTGCCACCCACACTCCGATTCTGCCCCAGCCTGGAGCATTAGTCCGTATGCAGGGCTTGCCATATAACACAGGAATGAAGGAGATACTCAGTTTCTTCCAGGGGTACCAGGTTAGTACGCAGTCCCTCTCCTTGATATTGTATTTGGACCGCCGAGTAATGATCGGTGGGGATCAAACTGAGCAAGTGAGTGCTTTTGGAAGTTGCTGAACAAGTGTGCAAGCTCTATGTTGTATATTTAACTGGCAGACCAAAGTATAATATACAGTTTGCCTTGTTTCCTATATAATAGACATATCCTAATTTGAAAGCAGTGATTGTCTAGGGTTAAGGTTTGAGTTTGGAGAGGGAGAAAGCACAGAGCGCCAGTGTGAGTGGGGCTGCGAATGGGGCTGCCAGAGGAAGGTGAGGGCTGCCAAAAGCTTTCAGTTCTGGCCACTTTTTGGCGGGAGCCCTAGGTAGGGTCAGTGTTTGACCTTCAAGACTTAAGTGTTATAGCCTGCTGAGAGCAAATTTCTAGTACAAAAGGTGTTGACCTATGTGTGGTGACTTGCTTGCAAAAGGAGACAGACAGACACCTCTGTCAGACACTCTTTCAAGGACTAATTATTTTGGTTACAAGCAGAAACATTTTCCATTAAAACTGTGTTACATTGCAACCTAAAGGATAACTGTATTTTCCAAACCATTTTATACTGATAGCCAATATTCTACATGCTGTAGGTAACTTCAGCCAGTATGTACTGATTCAATGCTCGATCAATGAGCAAACACATAGAAACTTACCTGCTTGAGGAACACTAAAAAAAAAAAAAGCACCATGTACAAACATTTTTTTTCCAGCAGCGCTTACTTGAATTCATGGAATGGGTCTTTCCATGTCTTCTGCCTTTCATCTCAGAGGATATTGTATCTATATCCATGTTTTGTCACCACGTGTTTGTTAAAAGGAAAGATAATTGAATATTGTATGTTCTGGTGAGTATTTAACTTCTGTGGATAATGGCACTTGCCAAATCTGCACTTTTGGTACTACTCAAAAGCCCTGAATTAAAATCCTCTTGGTGGGTCTCAAACCACTGTTCAAGTGATATGTGTGAAAAGAAGATAATTTTTGCATGTTTGTCCTTCAAAATTCTGTAAGTTGGATAACAGTGGTATTGCTAAAGTGTAAGATACAGATGGATTCTTTTTAATGCATAGCAGCAGTTAATATGAAACATTCAGGCATGGTATGGGGTTTTTTTTTTTCATTTTCTTTTTCTTCTTTAGAATTCTTAAAGGACAATGGGCTTTAGTTTGTAGAGCCAGATGTCTGCTATGTAAATGAGTGTAGACTGAGAACAGATGCTTAAATATATATGATATGTTCTGAGTCTTGAGTATTTGGAAGATACAGTGCTCCACCTGTTGTGGCTTCTTTTCAAATGTTACATTTATGTTTGAAAGTAGTTTCTCATACTTGGTTTTTCAGTGGAAAAATTTGAAGGTTTAGCTTATAGCTAAATATAAGCTTAAAGCTATATTGTTTAGCTTAAAAAGTGTGATGAATTTTGACAAACATTTAAAAGAAACTAAATGTCATTGTACTTTATGGCTTTTTCTTCAACAGATATTTCCAGAGTTCAAACCAAGTTTGGTTACTTGTGGCTTTCATGATTTCATCTGTTCATCTGTTGCTTAGTCATTGATATTTTACCTTTTTCTTTCTTTCTTTTTTTTTTTTTAACTGACTGGGGTTTTTGGTAGATGGATGGTGGGTGTATTAAAACTTCAAGTGAGGAAGCCTATTTTCTAAATTGAAATTCACCTAGATGTGTAAGTGCACTGTTGAAAAATGTGACCTGAACCTGTCTGTGCATGGAACTGGTCAGTGAGAATGTCTAGTAGCTCTGTCTTCCACTAAATCTTTAGTTTAGTGAATCTGAACTTTGGGTCTGGTGCTGAATTTGCCCTCTTCTTTGTTTCTGCATTTGGAGAGCAGTTCATAGTGTTGTATTGCACAATTAAATGTCTCAAATAGAGATTTTGCTACAAGATGAAAACTATATACTTCTGCTGCAACCTCCTGTCATCATCAGTTACTGTTATTAAATTGGTCACCTCTTTGATTTCTTTAGAAGATGGTGTCCAAATGGGATCGGGTTCAATATCTTATAAAGGAGCCAAGGAATTATTTTGAATTGTTCTTGGAATCCCGCATGTGGTAATGCTAGTTTTATACTCGCTCATTCCTTTAGGGGAAAAAAGAGGTGGTGACTTACTGTGTTGGGACAATATTATGTCTCTGGAGCAATAACTAATCTTTTTTTTCTTTTTTCCTCCCCTTTCCTCTCTCCTCACATTATTTTTTCATTTTCTGCTGCTGCCCAAGGATGTATTGCACGATGCTTCTGCTTGTTTATAAAGTGAGCCACTAATAATCACCAGTGGTTTGGGCATGGTTTTAATTTCTGTATAACTAACTGATGTTGGTATTCAGTGGGCTTCAATGTTGGTATCTGGGAACCAGATCGGAGATGCTGAGATTGAAGGGTGATTTTTTTGTCTTTGTATGTCCTTGTCTGAAGAGAACAGGTTTTAAGTTTTAATTCTTGCTTTATTCTCTTCTGTTTTCTTCCTTCAGTCTTCATGGGCTCTGTGTATTGCATGTATGGATATGTTGCTACTTAAGTGAAAGTACCTTTCATACCAGACCTGCCTCTTAAGAGATAGACTTTGCTTATCACGGGCTTCAACACGCTGGTCTCAATATCAGTACATGCTTCTAATAATAAATAAAGTAAAAATCTGCAGATCAGCATTTTAATTTTAATTTAATTTTATCAGCAGTAGCCTCTTGTTTAGTGGTTCAACAGCATGATTTCTTGTAGTTCTGCTTTGTTTTCATTGTTGAAAATTCCTTCCAGATTGCATGTGTTTAATGTATGTTGCATTAAACAATTTTGAAAAAACTGTGAAGCATTTTAATAGTAAATCTTAGAGATGGAAATTTTTCTCATCACCTTTCTGTATAATATTGTAGTGTACTGTAATCTTCAAGAGAGCCAATATTAGTTCTCGCTGATTCAGTAGGCAATTCATGTTAAACTGCTTTTTTGTGGTACTGTAATGCAACAGGGCCATTGATTTGACTCCAGTTATATATTGGATACATAGCTAAGGGATACTTAAAAAAACAACAACAACAAACTCCCATAACAACCAAAACCGCAGCAACAAAAAAACCCACTATACAATTCAGATAAGACAGTGGGATGACGATGACAGTAGTTGCTCTGACAGGTGCTAAAACACCAGCTGCTCAGCAGATGCTGGTCTTTGGGCATTATGTTGAGGTAAGGGATCTATGGATGTTTACAGGAAACTTCCCTTATAGTTTGAAAAATATGTGATTGTGAAGAGACCCTTCTAGAATTAGGAAAAATAATTTGTATTTCAGATCCTATGGGGAAAAGTTTGAGGAAGAAGTAGTGCAAAAATAGTGAAAAAATTACATGCAACAGGCTTCTCTGTTACTTTAGGCCATCACTCTGTACAGCTGTAGAAGCAGTGAGAGAGATCAAGTAAATAAGGAAGGAACAGGTGTAGTAGTTGAGCGATGGATTTATGTGAAGTTGTTTGTGCATACCAGAACAAAATTTTCACTAAGAAGTATTTTTCTTTATTTACTGGCTAAATCCTCTATGGATTTTCCTCTTTAGCCACTAAATGAATCAATGAGAAATATTTCTAGTCTCCAAATAATGACCTAATTTTTTTTTTGCTTCTTATGAGAATGCATGTTTACTGCTGACATGAACAGAGTTGGTATTCTGACAAGAACTGTGAGGTTTATGTACAAGTAGATGCAATTTAACTGTGCCCATGGTCTTAGCTGGCCAAAAGCTAGTTCACAACTGTTGTCTTAGCTGGGATTCAGCATGCATTTAGTAGTAGTTGCCCAGTTTATTGGAGGTTGGCATGAACATAAAGTGAACTCATGACTGCCTGAAAAAGACTGTGTGGATTAGTTCTTAGAAAGCAGACTTGCTCTTTAGGTAGGTTGTGTATAAGTATAGTAGTATGTTTCATTCAGAACTGGTAAAAAAATAAACTAGGAGAAGACTAAGATTTAGGGGCCACAGTCACCATCTGAGCTTTATTTAAAGCCTCCTGAATTTGCTGAAAAAAGGTTAGGATGGGAATGTAGAGACTTCTTTGTGTACATGTTTTTATGTAAGAGAAGCTTAAAAGAAATACTGTTCTTTAAACCTATACTGGACTTAGGTGCCTTTTATCTCAGCTAAAAAGAGCTTTTGCAGTATATTAATCTGCCAAGTCTTCAGAGACCCAGAATTCAAGGCTCATTGAGGGGGGGAGGAGGGTGGCTTGTGCTTAAAACGTAATAAGGAAGTGAAGTGGATGGATGGCTAAATTCCAAGGGCATTAACAACATTTCTCTTTTGTATCAGGACAGCAGGCTTCATTGTTACTGACTTTTTAGGGATTAGGGTTTTTTTTTCTCTGAAATGCATGCTTAAACAAAGAAGTATTCTCTGTTTTCTATGGGTTCCTTTTGAAATCCGATGCTTTGTAGTCTGAGAGGGATACCCCATCGTCTGTGTGCCAATTCTAGGCATAGCTCCTTCTGACTCGGGAAGGGAAAGAGGATGTGGTAGAGGAAGAATTCCTACTTACTGATATTTGAAGTCATCTGGCAATATAGACGTTATTATATGCTCACCCCTGTGCTCTCAGGATAGAGTATGCTGTTTGTTTTGCTTTATTCCTAAATTTATCTTCCACCTGGAAATGTTGTCTATGTGGAGAAAGCATCTATGAGACTGGGACTAGTAAATTAGTGGCTACTGTTTCTGTCTGTTACTTCCCATGCTTGAAGCAAGCGACTAAAGTGGCACCATCTTCATGCTGTATTTTTGGGAACAGGCATTATGTATTTCACTGTCTGTTCCGCAGAGCATTCAGGTGGTTGCTGGTGCTTGTATTGGCACTCCTAAGGTACAATTGATATACTTCAGTGGCAAAGCCAGCTTTGGGTATTTCTCCTGACTCTTGTGCCAAAGGTTGCAGTTAGCTATTCATCAAATCTGATTCTACATTCCAGACTTACTGTATCTAGACTTTTTTCCAAAGTATGAGAGCTGGATTTCTTCCCTTTAGGAACTGTTCTGTGATAGAGTTTGTTGCTAGTTTAGGCTAGAATTGCAGCTGCAATCCTGATGTGGCCATTTTGCCTATGAAGTTTTTCTTTTCCTTCATTTCCCCTTGGTTTTTTTTCCAGTTGGGACACGTCTAAATATGCTTTCCAATTTTAATTTTGTTTTTAGCAATGGATTTTTTCCCCCTAGATTGCTTTGCATATGCTGTTTTTAGACTGATCTTTAAACGTCCACTATAGGAACTGCAAAAAATGAAATTAAAAATCAATGTCTCACTGGTTAGTGACCTGGTTAAATCTGTGCACAGTCTGTGAGAGGACAAGGACAGTCCCGTATTCCCCTCAGTGTAACAGGTATTTCTGAAATAAATAAAATAAAATAGCTTGAAGAAAAAAAAAAAAATGTACAAGGAGGGAGTATAGTATACTACCTCTTTATTAACCAGTCTGTCTCTGATTTCTATCATCTTAAAAAGCTTTGCACTGCAATAAGCATAGCAGATAGTCTGTCTGGGAGATGCTACCATACTGGAGGTAATTGTTGGTCAGAAATGGTCATCTCCTTTAGGAGAGTGGAGTTAGTGCTATTTAATGTACATCTGTCTTTTATTATTATTATTATTATATAGTCTATTGTAATATGTTATTTAATATTATAATTATTATTTAATATACGCAAGTTGAAATATCTCTGCCATTTCAAATGTTAATACCTAGAAAGGTATTTACCTTACACTTGTAAGGTAAACTGCTGATTCTGTAAAGAAGCAACATGTCATTCAGGAAACATCATTTCGCCATTATTAACAGACGTGTCTTAAGCTATAAAAGCCCCTACTGTCACAGGGGAGATAACAAGAATGTAGGGAACAGGAAATGCCATTCTTCACTATTTGATGTAATCTCTGTTCCAATCAGCTGTGGGTTTTTTCCCAGTATGTATGCATATTCTTCCTGCCATCTTGCAGCCTGCTGTAGAGCTGATGGTTGACCCCAGAACCTTATTTAGTAACCACTTGCAAAGGTTCTGTTTTGCTTCCTTCTCCTAGGTTAGGTTCTAAATGCAAACCTTATCCCATACCTAGTTTCCGTATTTAGTTTCCATCTTTCTTGATCCTAGCTCCCATCTCTGATCACTGGAAGAAGTCAGTATAGCACCAGAGTGTATGCTGAGAACCGTATGTCTTGATGTCCTTAACATCTGAGGCTGACTTTTCTAATGGAGCTCTTCATTTAAGGGGGGAGGGAACAAGGCAGCAACTCTGAGGAAAGAGGCTGTGCTTCAGTTCAGAGAAGCAAGGAAGGTGGGAATGAGAAGATAGTGGGATAAGAGGAGGATAGTGGAGGCACTAACAGTGAGGGCTGCTTTTAATTTTATTTCCCTTAAATTTAAGGGGAACTATTACAGTATTTAGTAACTAATAACCAGTTATTTGTGTGTTAAGGGTAGGTATTTGAAAATACAATGTGAAGTTTCATATTATCTCAGTATTGTCATACTGTCTCAGGTCTCAATAATGTGTATACAGGAAACTGCTAGAATCTAGCTCAGTGAACTCGCAACTGGTTATACTGGGGGGTTAAACCACTAGGTGGTATTTTTCAAATCTAAATGGAAGCAGAATTTGGCCTACTGCACTGTAGGGGAAGCTAGCAAAACTGTATTTCCATTTTGAGTTTATAGGTTTACCCTTGGCTTTACACTGTTTGTCCTACATGGTTGGATGTTTTTGTTCTGTTCTTATGGGTTTCTGAAATGCAGACAGAATCAGAAGTATTCACGATCATGTACTTCCTCAGGCAAGTTAGGGTAGTTTCCATTTCATTCACACAGAATAAGAATTCCGTCACTTTATTTCCTAGCTTGGTTTGCAGTACTACTTTTTGAAATCTGTAGGTTTGAAGAATTTACTGTTCCACAACTTCTGGTTTAATTTTAACTACAGTCTCTTACCTATCTTTTTGTGATTAAAAGTTGCTTCTATTGCTAGGTGTTTTGATCTGTCTCTCAGCCTAGGCCTAAGCTCTGACAACTTTGTCATTTCTGTGCAGGGTAGTTTTCCCACTTTCATGTTTTCCACATTGTTTATGCATTTCAAGTGTAATGTTTTAAACACTGTCCCTCACAAGACTATAGATCTTTACCTACTGTACATCTACTGATAATCTAAAGTATGTACTATCTTGAGACATTCCTTCCAAAGAGTAAACTTACATTTTGTAGATTTGTTCAAGGGCAGGTCTGGGAACTGATAAATCTAATATTTGCACGGTCTGGTTGCCCTGGCAGAGACTATCTAGAAAATACTTCTTGTATTTGTCTTTTACTTAATGGCATGGGTCTAGATGTGAAGGTGGCTAGAATTCGGTAGTAAAAATTCTGGGAGGTTCTTCTTTTCTTTTATGTTCTCTGGGCTCTCGGTTATTGTTCTCTGTGGAAGGTGTATACTCTGATGGTTGTTTTTTTTTCTCTTCAACTTCACTTTGGATGGATACATGTGTCCTGTATGCCCAAATATAATACCTTTTTCTCCCTAAGCTGGCAGGAGACTTTTTGTTTTATAGAAATACTGAAGGAAGGCAGCATAGTATGTCTACATTGTGTGCATTTGGCAATCCTCTAAAACCTTAGTGCCAAAGGGCCATTTTGGGGGAGACTGGAAACTCTTCTTGCCACTGAAAGGATACTCTGTAACCTGGGTTATGCTAACATTTTGTTGTCTGGATTACAGGAGGCATTCCAGTAGTCTTTATAGCATGTGCAAGAACGCTTAGTCCCTTTCCAGGATATATAATTTGGAAAGATTATGAGATAGATACAAAACAAGGTTTCATATTCCCCAAGATCTATTTTCTGACTATAGATTTCATATTTGTATCAGGGCCTCCAATAGTATGCATGATTACTATTTGGATTCAGGATCTCAAATATTTTTTTTAGATCTGATCCACATGTGGGGTTTTTTGTTTTAATTTATTGGTGTGACTGTGCTGTACAGTCATTATTTTTATTTTAATATTCTTCTACTACAAATCTATCATGATGCAGTTACACTGTATAGTTTATTTCTTTTTCCTATATGGAAATGTACCATACTAGTGTAAATGCTATTTTAGCTTTTAAGTGCATTCATGCTGGGACATTAATTTTCTTTAACTACACTGGTGTAGTCTATGTAATGCAAGTGTTATATGCAGCTGAAGTGTTTATTACTCCACCCTAGAGAAGCTGCTGTTTGTTTTCATGACTGCATAAAAGTCTGAATGAGATCCGAACACTTCTTCTAATCCCCCACTTCAGTATGTACGCTGGAAGATGCTCATCTGTCCCAGTGAGAGTCATTACTGGAAGCATGATTATGCAAACTGAAGAGTTTTGTTACCTGATGCTGCTGTCTCATAAGTAGAATGAAAAAAGGAGCACTTCGTGGTCTGAACTATTTCCCTTCCTTGATAAGGAACAGTTGAAATACACAGTTTAGAATATTACCCACATGCATTTACTTTAAATCTATTTCTACAACCAGTAATTCAGTTGATGTATTTTTTTTATCTTGCATAAAAATAGTATCTGTCAAATTCACTGTCTCCTGCCAGTTGTTATAGCTGATGCTCTTAATTATGATTGCAAATGATCATCTGTGTGGCTTGCTGTACCAGAACTGTTCCTTCTCTTGCTGATTATCATATATCACACTTGTACTGTAGTATGCACCTGATGACTACAATGGCCTTATTCAGCTGAGCGATCAAGCAAGGAGTATGTTACAAGCACCGAAAGAGTGGGTCTGTTTGTAACTCTTTGTAACTTCTGAAGAAGGTAAGATGCGACTGGCAGAAACTGGGTCTCCAGTGGTGAATGGGAAGGGAAAGAAGGGCTTGGTGATACAGAGTTTTTTGCTTATGGCTTTTTCCCCTTTGTAGCTTGTGTTGGTATCCTTGCTTTAATCTTTCTGCTTTCGTCCTATTAAAAAATCAACTAACCCAAGGAAATAGGCCAATTGTGATCTGTAGTTGATGGAACAGCAGTGGTGGAGGTAGTGTGATTGCCTGGTTCTGCTCAGACGGTGTGTTGAACTTCGAGAAGGGTTTATTAGTGCTTGTTTCTCATGTGAAACTTTCAGTCCAATATTTTATTTTTAGCATGGTCATAGAAGATGGATTTTTTTTTTTCCTTGATATGACTATAAAGCTCACACAAATGTGTGTGCAAAAACCCCAAACCTCTGGCTTTCTCTTTCCTGTATCATATATCTGTCTAGAAATTAATTTCTCTGTTTCTTGGTTTCCCTAATGCAATGTGAACTATTCCATTCTTTTTTTTAGGAGAGGTTTCTTTGGTGTAGTGGCTTTCTAATGCAACTAAATTTGCCAATGGTAAACTTCCCTGCATTTTTGGCACTAACACATAATTCTTAAAGAAATTTTGTTGTGACCTACATGGAGTTTGTGACATCCCAATACCATTGTATTCCATTCAAAATGCTACTGATGAGTTACTATGTCTTTTTCTCTTAAAAAACAACAACAACAACAAAAAAAAACAACCAAAAAACCACACACAAAACTTTCAGTACAAAAAATGACGATCAAATACTGTGCCTTGATAGAATTACCTTTGCAGGTAAAGTTACCTTTGCATAATCACCGTCAACTTGGTCGGTTTCTCATGATACTTTTAGATCTGCTGGGGGGAAGGTACACTACAGGCTGCATGGTCTGGTGGTGTACAGAAGAACACCCATTGTTAATCTGAGCACTTCCATATTTACGTGACCTTGGACAACATGTTTGGGTCTCTTTAAACCAAATCAGCAATAGGGTTCTACTGTGTATGAGATGGAAACAGTCTTTGACTAGAAAATAATTCATGGAGTAGCCCATCCTGAATTCTAAGCAGTCCAAAGTAGTATCATACAGATACCACTCTTCTTAGAACAAAACATCCAGAAAAAAGATTTGTATGGATTTGAATCTATATTTTTTAAAATATATGAACATAAAGAAAATCTATTTCTATCTATAAATAAGAAACTAAAACTAGTGTGTCTTAAAAAGAAACTGAAGGGGTTTATTTAACTCTTAATTACGTTGCTTGCAGAACGTGTAGACTTCTCTGCTAACTTTCTATGCAGATCCTAACATTGGTATTACACCAATGTTGCTATTTAAACTACTTTTTAAAGCTCTCCTCTGTGCTCAGAGCTCTAACTGTGCTCCATGTGTGTTTTCAGCTGACTCTGAACTGCAATATTAAACTTACATTCAGGACTGATGGTAAATGACTTGATCCCATATGGATTAACAGCAAAGAGCTGGTTTAGAGCAGACCATTTTTAGCTCAGATTTGCAGTGCAACCCAAACTGTGTACAACTTTCTCTTTGAGCACAGTGTTATTCTGAAATAAACCAAACCTGAACTGGGCTTTGGATGTGATGGTTTTTATTTGTCTTTGAATTTCTTTCTGCATGCCATTTCTTGACTAACTTTAGTTCTGTGAGAAGAAATTATATGAGTCTGTACTGTCTTGTACATGCTTTTAATTTCTAAAGTGTACTGTTGCTTATATCTTAAGAATACTTTTACTGCCTGCTAAGTGTTTGGGTGAGTGAAACTCTGGCATGTACTTGCTTTATTTTCATAGGTTTGAATGTAAAGCTGATCGGAAACTGCTACTGGTAATAACTGAGAAGTCTGATATTTCTTGCAGTATACCAGACACACATAAATTCTACAAAAATTGAAACCCTTAAATATTTTAACCTTTTCTAAACTCATGAGGACATATGTCACGTGAACTTAACTTGAATTAGGTTAATACTCATTAAACTGATTTTCCAGCATAGACTGTATATTTTGTCTGGCACTGATTTCTCCAACAAATTAACCTTGTATGCTGAGCTTTTTGATCCTTCAACCTTTGGTTTTGAAACTTCACTGAGATCCATTTTTACCCAACAAATAGGGCTTCCAAACTTAGCTTGGAAGGGCTTCTAGCATGTTATCAGAAATGGCTGGCGTACCATAGGGCAGACACATCTGCTTTAAACGCAGCATTTTGGAACTGCCTTTTAAGAATTCACGAGGGCAAATGCACTCCAAAGTAAATCAGCTCCAATGACTAAATAATCTCATTTGCTATCCTGCTTTTTTCTTAGCCTTGTTAAAATTACAATAAATATATCTTTAATTCAGTTGGACTGCACCAAATTTTACTTTGTTTTACTGAACAATCTTTCTTGCACTGTATACCTGTGTGAAGTTCAGCTCATCCTCCCAACACTGAACTCTCATACAGCTCTATAACATTTTTTTTTGTGTCAAACTTTGTGTGTGAATATTCACATACCCTATAGCCTTTGTCACTTAGCCAGTAGTCCACATAACACAAGAATTATTCACTGAATGCCTGGACTTTCTTGCTCCATTTGCCCTTTATTAACATCCAAGTCTTTTCTTTTTAGCCTTTAATCTGAATTACTTCTCTAGCAAAATCTTTGCATGGAATTATGTCTACATCATTCTGTTCAGCCCACCAGCAGAATAAGAGCTGCTGCTGTTCGCCAAGCTAAGACTGAATTCTTTTAATCTTCAGTCTCTTCTGCTCCTTCCCATTCTCACGTCCACAAAGAACCTTTTGCCACAGACACAGGAGTGGAGTGAACCTGATGCACAGCATTAAAAACTGCATTCCCAGGTGTGGTCTCTGGTCTTTAATAGTTTTTTCTCTTTTGTCTTCTCATACCATTGCAGCTCCATGCAGATTCCATCCTCGTGCTTTACAACTTTAGTGGCCAGCCCAGTGGAGAGGCATTGGTGACTTTTCCAAGCCTGGATCTAGCTAAGAAAGCAGTGGCTGAGAAAAACGGACAGCTCCTGGGAAGCCGCTATGTAGAACTGTACCTGGTTTAACTAAACACTCTTTGGGGGATGGGGAAAGAATGTTGCACTCAACACCGTGCCTTTTGCAAAATAAGAAGTCTTCCCTTGCCACCCAGGCAGCAGCAAATGTGCCTTTTCAGCATATGTTGGAATGCAGAGTGGTACATGTCCTGTATTTAATTTGAAAAATGGCGTATCCTATGCCAAAGATAAAGTGAAACCAAAAATTATGCAGTTTATTTACTTAATTTCTAATGTACTTGTTTAAAAATAAGCAAACCCACTCCTGGCATCTAGTTAATTCTGAAGACAATCTAATAGCACTTCAGCTATCACAGCCATGGGAGAAACCTGTTCAGTAGCATTTGAAGTGGAAAGCGAAGCTTGAGGCATTCAGAGTCTTCTGTGTTTAGTTCTCAAGAGTTTACACTTGACAAGTGTCTGGGTTTTGTAGAGTTTAAATGTCTTTAGAAAGGTCTTTTTGGAATGCATAGCTTTCCCAGTTCAAAGCGTAGATCACGTTGATATTTGTTTTGGGTTTTTTTGTTCTTGACTGGAAAATACCAGGATGCTGGACCCCAAATGCAATTGTGCTTTTTCCTCATGTTTTTATTATACATTGTTTTGCAAAAGCCATATGTGTCTTTCTTACCAATGTACTGCTGCCAACATGTAAAGCAAAAAAATAAAAACAACAGCAAACCCAGAAAAATCCTCCCTGCCCACCCATAACTCCCTGCTCCCTGCCCCAGACTTTTAATCTCTGCAGGACAAAAATGGCACATAAACCTGAGTACTAATAAGTTATATTTTTTTATTTAAGCATAATAGCTTTCAGATACTGTATTAAAGATTTTGCTCTAGTTTATGTGCATGCAATTTGTTTACATCTTTAAACTACTTTATTTGTATATTATGAAACAAGATATGTTGAAATCTAAATCCTCTAGTGCATGCTTTTTCTTTTTCCCTGTGTGTGTATATACATAAGCTAGAAGAAGTACTTTTACGTCATGTAGCATGTGTTTAAAAAAGACATCTGCTGTACAAGCACTAAATGACTTTGTTTTTACTGTGCCTTACTTAAACCATTCCAAGTGCAATACCAGCAGAGCAAAATGTAATGAATCCTGTTGTGACATGTTCATGGATGTCTGAATTGATCTTTTTTTTGTTAGTGTACAATTTGAGTTGTACTTAAAAGAGCTGAATGATGTATGCTTCTTTATATTACAACAAATAAAAGAGATGCTTACGATGTGTATTGGTTTATGAAAGTAACATGCTTTCTTTCAGTGTATTTTCATGGGGCATCATTCTCTGATAAATAACCTTTTACTCATTTTTCTCTTTCTCCTAGATTTAGGTAAGCATATATATCTTGTGAGAGTGGTGTGGGTTTTTTTGTTGGTTTTTTTTTTTTGTTGTTGTTTTTTGGGGTTTTTTTCTTTTTGCATGTGCTGGTAAGCCAGAAATATACATGATGGATATTTCTCTTGTAGTGGAACACTTTTTAGGCAATGTGATGTAACTGTTTACATGCTTAGTGCTCTCATTCTGGTGCCAGAGGAAACAAAGCACTGAACTTGAAATGTTGTTTGTGTTTGGATTTAATTGACCTAATGGCTGACTTGCCTTTCTGTGCAATGCAAAATGCTACGTTTATGTCATGATGGAGCCAGACAACCTTTCTGTAGTAATAAATGGGGGGGGGGGGGCATGGAAATCATATTTCTTAATATGATAAGGTTTGCTTCTCTCTAGTCAGAAGCATTCCATGCCAGATGCCGTTTCATCATTAAAACCTCCCAGCTGAAGTTTTAGCACAGTCAAGTGGGACTGGAGGAAAAGTTTTTCATTGTTGTGAAGTGGGACTGTTTGCATTAATCTGTTTCCAAGATTTGTTTTGGTGAAGTCTACAGGAATCTTACTTTTTAAGTGATTTGAATACTAGAGAGGGTTGTACCATTATAATTAACATTCTCTTTGTGCCTTTGAGGAGAATGCTTGTCTCCCTTTTAAAAATTTGGGGAGTCTATCCTGAGCAATACAGTACCTATGCCATGTAGCTACCAGTCCATTTATTACACTGTTACATTCTGCCCTGGTCCATCTGGTCACCTCTTGGTTATGGCTTTGCAATCAGTTGAAACATCTTATTTTTTCTCTTAGTAGCCTGTATGGAAGTTGTAGTTTTCTGTTAGCTGAAATGGTGCTTAATCTACTAAAAGCATCTAGTCTTTTTACAGCTTGTTTGGATGTGCTCTGCTCCTTCCATAAGACACCAGCCGTGTTTTAGATGTACACATTCCCCTTACTCTTTTAACACCTTTATGGCTTAGTCAACAGTGCTTGCAGTGTAACTTTTAGGTGCAGTCCCATGCTAACATGAACTGAAATTACAAACGGACTGCCACGTGCAAAGTCTGTATCTAGCCATCTCTTAAAAAAGAGGCTTAGCTATCACTAACTGCTGTTTTAATCACAGTTCAGCATGGGGGGGGGAAACTAGTTATAGAAATTGAACGTGGATGGTTCAGGCTGTGCATTTGTAAGAGGTAATGCACGGGCCCTGTGTGTAGCATACTTTTTTTTTTTTTTTTTTTTTCCCCGAGAAGTTATCTGTGCAAAACGACTGCAAGGGCAGGGGTAGCATTTTGGTTAGCCCAGAGCCCCCCAGCTGGGCGTCTGACAACAGGCCCGACCTGGAGCCACTCTCACTCTGGACTTCTTTCTTGTACTGAAAACGCTGTGGTCCTGCCTGAAGGAGGTGTGAAGGGAGGTAGTAGTAAGAGAATAAACAGTACCATAGCCCACTCGCTTCAGTATTAAATAAATAAAAAGTAGTAGTAGTAAAAAAAAAAGGGGGGGGGTGCCTGCTGGCCGTGTTTCGGGGCGGGGGGCGGTGAGCGGGGAAGGCAGGCCGGGCCCTCCCTGCCTGCCCCCGCCGGGCTCCTCCTGGCCTGCGGGGCTGCGGCTGCCCTCCCGCCCCCTCCCCTCCCCTCCCCTCCCCTCCTGGCGGGGTCGGGCCGGCGGCTCGCGCTGCCCAGACCCGCCCCCGCGGCCGTTGCTCCCCGCGGCCGTTGCTCCCCTCAGCCGCGCCGGCCCCCGCCGGCCGCCGCCGCCTGCCCAGGCGCCCGCCGCCGGCACGGGGTGGAAACGCGGAGGAGGCCCGCACCTGCCGCCTGGGGGTTTGCCCTTAAATGAGACGGGCCCCTGCCAGAGCGGTTTCCCTGGGGGGGTCGGCGCCGGGGCTGGGGGGCGCAGAGGAGCCCGAGGCGGCCGTGGGCCCGGAGGGCCGCGTCCCCGCCGTGTCAGAGGGCACGTCCGCCTCCCTCCACCGCGTCCCCAGACCCGACATCTGATTGCAGACAGCTTTTTCCCCGGCCGTTTGCACAACCAGACTGCGCTCGCAGCTGGCGTTGGAAGTTTGAAGTTTTCTCGCAACGGGCCGAGGACCAAATCCCACGTAATGAAGCCCTCCCTGCCTGGCCTGGTGGATGTGACCCAGCAGGCGGGCTGCCCCGCAGGGTGTACGGGCTCAGCTGTGAGGGGGGGAGTCTGCTCTGAGGCCAGGTGGGGGGGTTGCGTTGAGGCAGACGGATTTTGACTGTTGGAGACTCTGGAATGGCAGGTAGCTTCTGGAGGTTAAGGTGTGCTTACGTTTATGCCTTAGCCGCACGGCTTCTGGAAGCAGCACGCGCCAGAAGTAACGTCAGTTTGGGGCTGCTTACCTGCAGTTTGGCAGTAGAGGCTTTATAGCTGATGAGCTGGCTTTCGAATCCAAGAGTTCTCCTTTAGAAATGGAACATAAACACTTGGCAGCACACATCTTTGAATGATGGCTTACGTCACCGGAGAAGGCTGGGAAGTTGGGGTAAGGCCTAAGTATTTTTTCTTCTCTTTGATGTATGCGTTTATTCCTTGTGATTGAATTTGTAGACCGTGTTGTGTTGCAGAAGCCTTTATCAAAGGTATTGCTGTCTTTACTTGCATGCGGTTTAATGGAATAAGAAAAATAAACATATAAAGTGATAAGCTTTAACTGTTTCACCAAAGAAGAAGTGAGGTTTGGGAAAGAACTGTGATTTGACTGTTACGGTTGTTAAAGAAAGGGTCGTCACACTCTGTCATCCACCACCAAACTTGTTTCTCAAAAAGAAGCTTATTCTATGTTCGCAATCAGCAAAATGGCTTACCTGCACTTTGTGTTGCCATATTATATAACTGAAGAACAGAATTAGTGTTGTTTATATTTTGTCTCTTAGTTTCACGTTCCTGATAGCGCTAGTTTGGAGATGATACATTTAGTCACGTATTTTTGCTCCCATTCTCTTGGTACTGATAGTTTTACCTAGAAATTATTTATAAGTTTGCCTATCCCACATGGTGTTTCTCCCCAGTTTAGGGAGAAGATAGCTTATTCTTACTCCTTTTGTTTGAGATGAGGTGAGAGTGAGGAGTTTGAAATGGCCATTCTCTGTTTTAATAGTTGCAGCTGTGCTTCAGATCAGGTGTTTTGTGTTGGAATTTCTTCATGTGCAGAGCAGACTCACACTAGACAGGCTTACAAGTTTTTCTAGTTTATGTGAACCAAGATGTTTTCAACAAACTTTTGTTAGTGAAACTCCATTCCTGATTTTTTTAAAGTAAAAAAAAAAAAACTTTCAACACTTTCATTTTTTAAATACTGTTTGTTTCATTTCAGTCAGTTAAAATGAATCATAAGGCTTGCTCTTTAACCAGTTGCATCCTGTTTTGTATAAATCTGTATTTGACAAAGTCCATGGTAATACATTTTGAGTCTACCACTTGCAGTATCCTCTAAAAGCTAATTGCATCTAAAGATAATCTGAAATATTCTAAAGCAGAAAACTCTCCTGATATGTGCCAAGTTTTGCCTGTGGTCAGCTTAAAATTTTGCCTTTTTAGATCTACTTGTTATATAGATTTTTTAAAAGTAAACCCAAAATAAAACAGAGGCCTGGTTTGTTTTGTTTTGTTTTGTTTTGTTTTTTTCCTTTTATGTAATCAGCTGAGGGCCACTATGTTATTTAGCTGGATATGCAGTTGGAAGTGTATTTAAATAAAGATGATGGCATGTTAATTCCTGTTTCTTATATGGTTGTGTTATTATATTCCTTTTTCATTTAACTTTATATACTTGACTTAAAAAAAAAAATTAGCTATTTGATGTTGCTTTCTGTGTCTTTGCTGGTAATAAAAAGTAGAGTTTAAATAAAATGCCTTCCCTTCTGTAAACATTACTAAAGTACTGTTTCAATTTTGTTTATTTAAAGTTAGCTGTCTTTGAGAGAATATCCTTTGCTGTGTGTTTTGTTTTGATTTTTTTTTTTACTTTTTAAAGTAATTTTATTTAGTGGCAGGAGTAGTAGTTTTTAGATTTGTCAGGAGCATCAGTGGATTTTTAGTTTGGCATTGTAATTTTGTTAACTTGGTTCGGCGTTTACAGCCTACACTAATCTTTGCTACCAGTAGATGTCTCCTTTCGATCAGGCTTTGCAAGTACTGTACTTGAAATACAAATGCTTAGGGGCCTGTGAGTTTCGTTGTTAGCAACTGCAGTAGCAGCTTCTGCATACAAATGTCAGTAAATAATCTGATGTCCGTTAGTCTTAAAATCGGAGGTCATTATGTTTCCCATAAAACAGTTTATTTAATTTCTTAAAAATTTTGTTCTTGTTCTTCTGTTTTAAATGCTTTTAAATGTAGAGAGGGGCGTTCATTGATATTTGATAGGGTTGTTTTGAAATGTATGAACTTATTTCAAATTGTGAAAATTACAGTAGCATCTGACTCTCTTTAGTTGGAAAAATAAACTTTTAAAAATTGCTCTACAAAAAGAAATCATTAAAATATCTAACAGAAATCCAGTGGAAAAGAGGTGCTTTAAGTGTGACCCAAATATGAACATACTCTTTTGGAACATGAGATACTATGGGACCAAGAAATGAAAGCAAAATGACTCTTTAGTCTTCTAGCTTTAAGAAAGAAAAAAAATTTCTACCAGTAGCGTAAAGCTAAGGGTTTACGACTGATTAAATTTGCTAGCAAAAAACATGATCACAGCCTAACTTGGACGTGCATGTGATTGCGATGGCTCTCTGCTTCCAGCTGGTAGATCTGAGTGTGGTGCTTATGCCTTGCTGGTTGATTTACTTGCTCTTGGCCTTGTGGTTGGTTCTTGGTTTCCTTCTGTGGTGTAATGGCCTCAATATTGGCAGGGTTTGTCTCGAAGAGGTGGTGACTTTCTCAAGCTGCTTGTTCAGCTCCTCATTGTTGGGGGTTGTAAAACAGTGTTGGCAGAGAGCAAATCTGCTGTTCTTGTTTTGGATCCTGTTTCCAGCCTACTCCAGATCCACAGCTGCTGGATATCCTGGCACTGTGGCCAGATCTACAGGGCCGCCGGTACCTACCCTTCTCCCGATGCTGCCTTTGCAGAGCAGGCTGTGCATATAGCTCACAGGGAGCTGGAGCTCAGCATGAGGAGAACCAGACTTGACGTTTACTTTGCCCCTCCGTCTAAGGCCCATGTCTGATGTTCTGAATCATGCTGAATGTGTTAATTTCCCCTTGCAAAGAAAAAGCCAAATTGAAGACTTAGGCTTGTTTTCATTTTCAGCCTTTCCCCCATTTCTCAGGTCATTTCCTTTGGTCCTGTTGAGCACCATGAACTGACAGTCTTCAGAAATTCTCTTTGTAGAGGATCCAATGTGTGTTAATCACTCAGACTAGAGTGTGTACATAGTATAGAAAGAGGTAACATAAAAATGTGGAGGCGTTTTTAATGTTTAGTATTAGATCTTTTTGTGTTGCTCTAGCACTTGCCACATTTTGGGCCTGCCTCATTTGTTCAAGAGAGAATTCTGTGAAATTAGGAATGATTGGGCGGGGGGACTTGTATATCAATAGTTCCACTACTTAAAGAATTAAACAAACACTCTCTCCCACAACCCTTAACCTTCAAACACGTGAATTGTCTTTGTAGATTTTTGTTGCTTTGAAGCATTCCCTGTATTGAGTGTCGTGATGTCTCCCACACAGTTCAAGAATAAGTGAGGTATTTTTAACTCATTTAAAATGTGAATGTAACAATAGAACTATAAAGAAAAAATCATTAGCTCTCTAAGTGAGGAGTTTAGAAAAGAAACTTGTTTCATTAAAAAAATACAATAAGCTCATTTGCGAGGTATGTTTTGAAGTGAAAGCATATAAAACCATACATTTTGACATTAGGAATTCTAGTTTTAAAACGCTTGGGGTTTTTTCCTTTTTTTTCCCTCTTCTTTCTTCCTGTGAGTGTAATGAGTATTTATTTTACTCAGAATTCTGACCCTGCACTAAGAATGTTGAGGTAGCAGAAAGTACAAAGGAATGGTTAGAAACAAGGGAGAGTTTAAAGAAAAGTTAGCAAGGTTGAGCCAATACCAATAGAATAAAAAATGTAGCCCTATAAGAATGCAACCCACCTTGTGTCAAAAGCCTGGGAACATTCAAGAGGGCCTTTTACTGCTTGTAGACCTTCAAGGACATTCTTCCCTTGTTGAGCAATGAGTAAAAATGTGAACAACAACATGTCGTGTTGCTTTTATTTTGGGAGAGCAGCTTTTACAGTAGACCTGATAAATGTGCAATTGTTCTGGTTTATATCAATCTCTTGTACTGATCCCTACCTTCTGGCTGGACTGTTACAGCATTGTAACTTTTGAAAGTTTTTTTTTGTTCTTGCTGTTTGTTTGTTTTTAATCGTCGCACTTAATTTTCTGCTTGCTGGGGATGGGGGAAAAGCTAATGTGTTACTGCCATGGGTCACTTCTATGTGCGTATTCCCTTTTAAAATAACTTAGGGTGCTTGAAATTCATTCAAATTAGCTTTTAAAATACTCTTTGTGCAAAAAGCTTCAAAATCTTTACTCTGGGTACTTTTAAAAGAATAATACTAAAAAGTATGCAAGAGCAAAATGAAGGAAACATTGTTATATTTCTTACCACCATCCACAAGAACAGGACTAGAGGTGGAAGGAAACAACATCAGAATAACTGAGGAGAGGAGGAGTGAAATGTATGATGATATTTTGGGGACGGGGAAACTTACAGGAATTTTCTTCCAGAAGCTCTGAAAAACTGTTGATTGGTTTGTTGGAAAAATCTCTCTGATGTGTGTGCAATGGAATAGCAGTAGAATTTAGCTTGCTTTGCTGCACTGAAAGCTAGCCCTTGTGGACTTGTCAGGAAGTAAGACCTTTTCCTGATGTTTTCTGTACTATTTTGCTGTTAGGGATCTGTCTTCCTAGGTCCAGGTGTGGACTGCCTTCATTATGGATGGCAGATACACAAAGACCTGCTGTGGGAGAAAAGTAAAGGTGTGGTGTAACTGAGCAGCAGAAAGGCAGGCAAGGAATAGGTGCTTCCTCTTCTCTAGTCAGGGCATGAGGGGTTAAGTGAGGAAAGGACAGTTTGAGTCTCATCTCGACTGTAACATTTGTTGCTACAACTTAATCCAATGAATTCTTATTTAAACATGCTCTGAAAATATGGGTCTCGTTCCCATTGGATTAGGTGTGTCCATCTTGTTTGATGCAATGCAGTCCTTGTGCAATCCTGATTTTTACTGTGAAACTCCACGCAAACTCAATTGAATATTAATTGTAGTAATAGCATTAATTTAAAATGTCCTTGAAAAAGTCAGGACTACCTTTTTTGAAAAGCAATGCAGAAATTTAAAAACACAATCAATTTTGCTTAATTTTTACTGGCACTGAAGTAATCCATGCCTGATGAATATAAACTGTAAGTCTGCTTACAGTGCTATATGTTTTGTGTATGGTATTTACCTCTTAAATCCTTCTAAAATTACTTATCAGAAGTCAAGTACATTGTATTCCTGATGGGATCTGGGGTGCAGATTAGATGATGATCTGCAGACCATAAGTAGATATATCCTAAACAAGCAGTAAAAAGTTGGAATTACACCTGTTAGTGCTCCTGTGAATAAAAGACCATTTCTTTTGCTTGCGAGGAGGAAAAGACTTACAAGGATGGCAGCTTCCTTGTTTTCAATGAAATGTGACTCCTGCTTGTCTCTAAATTTAAATCTTTTTGCTCAGCTGTAAGATACTGGTGACTGAGAGATAACACCACGTCAGTGGTTTTATTAGAGTAACCCGATCTTACTTTGTAAGAAGTAAGCCCCCAGAAAATAAAGGGTCCTGGATTTTCAGGTTGTGGGGACAGTTTTGGTGCTGGTTTGGAAAAGAAAGTAAATTGTAATGCCATGGGCCTAGACACTGATGATGGCATTGCAGAGAGTCGGTGTGCTAACAACAGGGGAAATTGTGAATGCAGTGAAAGCAATATTGAGGGTTGTGTGTTTTGGGTTGGTTGGTTGGTTTGTTTTTTCCTAGTTTGTTCAATGGCACCAGGACATCATCCAATTGTTCTTTTTAAAATATAGACACTCTGAGGAAATAGCACAGGGGTGTTGTAGTGTAGTACCTCACAACTGAAGTGGGCCCGACGACCTTCCAACTACAGGGCAAGTTCAATTTTGGATATTGTGGCTTTCAGAGGGTTTATAATGACTAGTCTATTTTGGCTAGTGACATAGAGATTAACATCGCTCTTCTAAGGATTTAGAAGGTGGTATGATTTTCTGACCTGTTTTGAACAGGAAAAGCAGGTTGGAAATATGCTGAGGAGGCAGGCTGCTCTATTGGCCAATACTGTGGTTAGGATGGGATAAGCTGGAGGCAAAGGACATTACTGCTGGCAGACTATTCTTGGGGTAATTCTGGATAAGTCAGAAATGGAGCAGTGAAGGGGGGGGGAGAAGTCAAAGCACTTTGTGGATTGAACTAAACCAGCTTTGAGCTGGGTAGCTCTGGAACTGACAGGAATGCAGCCTCAGCAGCGTAGTTATGTCAAAAAGGCTGGACAAGTAGGGATGCAGTTAACAGCACAGAGGTTCTGCTCATGTTGCTAGTCTCATGAGCTGCAGTCACAACTGATTGTAAAATGAGGGACTCTAGACTTTTTTTGAGACAATTAAGATAAACAAAAGTGTGGGAAAGGTTACTGGATACAATTGCAGTTTGTTGCATGTCTGTCGAGCATAAATGAAGGTTTAGCCTCTAGATGTAGAATGGGAAATTGGATTTGAAATCAGAAGGAAGAGCCAACGAACAGCTTTTCTTATGCCAGCACCTCAGTTTTCATCCCTGTAAAACAAGGCTTATTTAGCAAGAGGGAATATGTAATATTTGTATTGATGTCACTGTAAAAAGCACTTTGAGGTATAATTATGGAGCTGATAATGAAGCAGACACCCTTGGATCTTAGAACCCTTGAATTTTTAACTCTGGCATTTGAGTCAGAAATTCTTCAGAAAAGCTATTACTGAATTAACGAGCAACTTTTGAATTCTATTTAGCAAGCACAGCACGTCTGTTCAGAAATTCTTCACATTCCTATGTATTGTTACTGATTTCAGAAATATTCAGTTTCATATTAGCTATAGATATAAAACTTGTGAAGTATACAGGGAAAATATGGTTGCTCTTCAACAGACTATGCCACTAAAAATTGAACTCTACAAACTCTTTGTGTAAGAGGACTTGCATTTTTTCCTGAATGCTCAAAACCACTGCCCTCCCTGCCCCCACTTGAATGTTTTTCTCTATTGTTCAATGTACCCAGGAAAAATAAGACTCTGTGGTTTATCATTCATTTTTATTTTTTTACCCACATAAGCCATAGGGTGTTTTTTAAATTTTCTTATTAAAACCACTCCATCCTTAGTCCCCCAAATCAACAGTGGAACATTGATACTGAAGGGATTAGTTTTTCAGTACCTTTCTTGATGCAAGTAACACACAGTGCTTTGCAGTTCCTTGTTGCTTAGAAAGTATTGTGAGTGAGTAGCCATGCTGTGCAGAATGGTAACTAGTATGACAATCTGCTTCGCTGGAAGATACAATCTTAGAGAGAATACCAGTTTTCTTCTCTTCTTGCTTAAATGGGTTCTGCTGATGTGCCTTAGAGATTATATAAAGTTGCATGCTTGCCGCTCTTCAGTCACTCCAAATTTGATAGATTAACAACAAGTTGTTTTTCATGAATGGCAAATAAAATCTAAGATCTGAAACTCAATCCCTCTGCTTCTTCACCAATGGCAAGATTTGTAAATAAATGACCATGAATAATATGGAAAATAATCCAAAATACTCCCTGTCACAGTGGTGGCTTTGCAGTGCTAAAAGGGATAAAGCATAGTAGGTTTGTTTGGTGTGTTTTTTTAATATGAAAATGGAAGTGGCAGTTTATACCATGAATGATATAATAAAATTAGTGTGAAAGGAAAGCTTTTGTCCTACCTTTTGATGCTCATGAGTAGGTCCTCAAATTGCGTTTCCAGAATGCCTTTGTGGCACAGCCTAGACTGTGTTTCAGATCTAAGGGTCTTGCATTTCTCTGGCCTGTTCTTTGTATATTCCCTCTTCAGGATATACTCCACTTCTGTACGGTGGACGCTTTGTAACCTCTGCATAGTGAACATTTTATATTGAGTTATCTGTTCTGTGATTTTTCTTAAACCTTTCTCTGAATAGATTGCACAAGTAGTCTAGGCCAGCAGCTTCCCAGAGCAACGGCCATCACTGCCCAGGTTTCCTCTGAAACCCCCTAAATCTAGACTTTGTGAAAGGAGCTCATCTAGTTTTGGCTACATTTGGGTACATTTGAAGTATGATGTTAACATTTAGTTTAAAATTATCTTTGTTTTCCACATAGTATCCCAACAGTGAATAAGCTTGGTAACTTGTGATCTTTTTTTTTTTTTTTATCCTTGCTGCCCCAAGTCCCACTGCCCTGCATAAATTGTTCAGACCTTCATTTAGAAGCACAAAAAAAGAACTTAAAAAACCCAAAGTTTTATTTTCTAGGTGAATACAGTAAATGCAGTCCATTTCAGACCAATAGTCAAACCACACATATAGCCTTTTGACTCAAATGTATTAACGTATTGAAGATAATGTTCTCTTGATAATGCTTCATGATGGGAAAGCATTCCTCCCTTTCAAAAAGTGCCTTTGCATTTATCTTACTGCAGCATTCCCTAAAAGATTGCTAATGTGGAGGTTTACAAATAATCCTTTCTGCACTGCAGTAAGCATAATTTAATGGACATTTCTGGGAGGACGTGCTGATGGGAAGATATTTATAGGAAGTATCAAGGGGTGCCTGACAAACTGAGGTGCACAGTTTGGCTTTTAAGTCAGAGCTCAGAGCAGAGAGAAGGGTGTTGATGTTGGTGAATAGAGGGTTTGCGGCTGGGCAGCGTGAGCACACTTTGTGCCTACTGTTCCCAGCCCACCCACCATGTTCTGAGAAGAGCTCAGCTCTTCAACTGTTGTAAACATTGCTCCAGCTGTGTGAAGCCAGGGGAGTGGCTACAGTAGTTGCTGGAAGGCCAACCAAGGCCAGCCTTAATTATGCAGACTTTTTAGAGAAAATAATTTAAGTGTTCCCAACATTGAGCAAACAAAGACTTCCTCTTAACCCTACTATAGCAGGAAGCCTTTTTCCTGAAGGACAAGTTTTTTCCTTTCAGAATGGCCTCTCTTCCTGAAAGCCCTCATCAGTCCTACCTGGCCGTGCCTCTGAATCCAGCCCCTTTTGCCAAGTATCTTCTTTCTTACAAAGGGAGATTTCTCCATGCAAAATGCTGTACTACTTTTTAGACAAATAAGGCTGTAGAGGAGGGTTTTTTTCCCCTCACTTAATTTCTTTTGAGACATGCACTGTGGTAAATTTGGGGATACCAGGAATCTGTTCTGTAAGATTTAATGCTGCTGTTCATAAATACCCCTTCATGTGTCCTTTTCTTTAGTTTCGCATTTGTTTTGTGGAAACAACCAGTTGTGTGATGCTATCTTTCAGGTAGTACCTTTTGTGGCAGGGGGAGACTGAAGACTTTCTGAGCAGTTGTTTAGCATGCCTGGTGTCTGAGGCAATAGTCTCATGTGGTTTGCATGGTTCTGTACTGTTGTAGGAAGAAGAGAAGGACATTGAATTAATTGTTCATATCTAAATTATTCACTACTTTTAAATTAATGAAACTGAGAAGAGAAGCATGTGTTAAAAATTTCTAGGGCTCATCAACCACCATCTGTTACTTAAGTGAAGTTGATGTTGCAGCATAAATAAGGCATTAGGTGAACGTTGCGTATCTTTTGGTAACAGCAGAGTTTTGGAGCTGGAGGGTAGGGCTGTACATATGAAATAATAGCAACAGAATGGAGTGAGATAACACTCTCTAACCAGAGTTGACAGGAGGCATTACTGCCATTGCAGATGTATGTCGTAGATAATATAAGCACTTGAACAGCACTATCCTGCCCCGCTCCCCACACGTTTGCTGCTTAGCAGCTTGCTTCCTTCACCAGCATGGTGAGAGCTGGGGACCTGTTGTCAGTGCATCACACGAACCTGTCTAATCCTGGCTTTTGGATTAGGGTTGCTAGCTGGGATGATCTGTATTGCTGCTCCTTCTCTTCTCCCAAGTGGAATCTGATAGGTAGGATTCACTAAGTGGCATGGAGGGGGAAAGAAGCAATTATCCTTCCGTTAGCACCTTAAATTTCCTCTGGTTTGGGACTGACTTTAAATGGTGAATCTATCTGGGGGGTGGTGAGGGAAAGAATTGATAAAGCTGTGAATAGTTGAAAGTTTGAGTTATGGGAAAGATCGGTGATGAAACATGATCAATATGTGGTATGTTGAAAAACCCTGAGACTAAAAGGTGTACATCGTAACCGATAAGACTCTAAAATGCTTTATATACGTGACCTGAGATGTCAACCAAAACATATGTTGAGTTCTGGGAACCGGGGATCACAGTACTTAACAGAGATTTTATGTTATCTCTGTGGGACATAGTGGAAAATAACTTGATGGAATTCAAATGATGATTGCTTAAGAAAACATTTACCGTAGTGGCCTGCACAAACTCAGATAATTATGTCATACCTACTTGCAACTCAACTGTATTTCAGCTAGCTATGATATTTCTTAATTTCTTGACTTCCTATGATTAACATTAAACACTTGCTGCGTTCCAGCTGAGTGGAGGTTGTCTCCTTGGTGACTAACATGAGTTTTTTGCATTTATTTGAAATATCTCATAATGGAAAGTGGGTTAAAACCAAAACTATAGCACAAATTGTCTGTAATACAGTGATACTGAAAAATTAGTAGGTTGTGAGACATTTTTGTCCATTTTACCAAAGCTTATTCAACGCTGTGCTGTTCTGCCCCCTTGAGCCTTGGGGTTCAAGTATGTACCCAGTAACTGATTTGCCCAGCTGAGAGCCTCCAGTACGGCCAACAGTTACTAGTTATTTTTGCCTCCCTGGCACATATGCTTCCAGCGCTTCCCTGGGCCGTGCCTTTTGAATTGGGACCCCACTCTGTAACTATTTCAATTGAGTGGATGAAGTACTGGGTAGCTGGGTCGTGTGTCCTGAAGTCTCAGTTTAGAGATTCACCATGTGTTAGGAGAATGAATGCCTTGCTGTTACCCAGAGCCCTTTAACTAGCGGGAGTTACGTGTGATTTAGATTGAGAATACTGTGTTTAATCATAAAACTCAGAGTAAGCATTTTTGGGTTTCGGTTTTTGTTTGGGGTTTTTTGTTTGTTTGTTTTGGTGGGGGTGGGGGGTTTGGTGGGGGGGTGGTGTTTTGGTTGGTGTTTTGGGGTGGGGTTTGGGGTGGGGTTTGGGATAGGGTTTGGGGTGGGGGTGGGGTTTTGGTGGGGGTGTTTTGGTTGGGGGTTGGTGTTTTGGGGGGTGGGGGGCGGCTTTGGGTTTTTTTTTTTGTTTTTTGGGGTTGGGGGTTTGGGTTCTTTGAGGGGGCTTTTTTTTGGGGGGGTCTTTTTTGGTTGCTTGGTTTTTTGGGGGGTTTGGGGTTTTTTTTGTTTTATTTGTTTTTTGGTTTTTTTTTGTTTTTTGTTTTTTGTTTTTTGTTTTTTGTTTTTTTTTAATTTTGTTAGATTTTGTTTTTGGATTTTGTTTTTGGGTTTTTTTTGTTTGTTTTTGGTTTTTGTTTTTGTTTGTTTTGGGGTTTTTTTGGTTTTGTTTTTTTGGGTTTTGGGGTTTTTTGAGTTGTTTTTGTTTTCTTGCGTTTTTTTTTGGTTTTGGGGTTGTTTTGGGGGGTTGGGGTTTTGTTTTGGGGGGTTGGTGTTTTTTGGGGGTTTGGATTTTTTGGGGGGGGTTGGGGGTTTTGGGGGGTTTTTTTGGTTTATTTTTGAGGGGGTGGGTTGTTTTGGGGGCTTTTGGGTTGTTTTGGGGGCTTTTGGGTTGTTTTGGGTTTTTTTTGTTTGGTTTTTTATTTTTGGGGGGGTTTGGGGGTTTTTGGGGGGGGTTGGGTTTTTTTTTGGGGGGTGTTTTTGGGGGGGTGGGGGGTTTGGGGGGTTTTTGGAGGGTTTTTTGGGGGGGTTTTGGAGGGTTTTTTTGGGGGGTTTTGGAGGGTTTTTTTGGGGGGTTTTGGAGGGGTTTTTGGGGGGTTTGGAGGGTTTTTTGGGGGGGTTTTGGAGGGGTTTTTTTGGGTTTTGGAGGGGTTTTTTGGGGGGTTGGGTTTTTGGGGGTTTGGGGGGTTTTTAGGGGGTTTGGGGGGTTTTTAGGGGGTTTGGGGGGTTTTTTGGGTTTTGGGGGTTTTTTTTGGGTTTTGGGGTTTTTTTGGGGGGTGGGGGGTTTTGGGGGGTTTTGGGGTTTTTGGTGTTTTTTGGGATTTTGTTTTTGTTTTTTGTTTTTTGTTTTTTTTTGTTTTGTTTTTTTTGGGGGGGTTTGGGGGGGTGAGGTTTTGGGGGGGTTGGGGTTTTTGGGGGGTGGTTTTTTGTTGTTGGTTTTTTTGGGTTTTGGGTTTTTTTGGGTTGTTTTTGGGGGGGTGTTTTTTTTGTTTTTTGGGTTTTTTTGGGGGGGTTGGTTTTTTTGGTTTTGGTTTTTTGTTTTGTTTTGGGGGTTGGGGTTTTTTTGATTTTTGGGGGTTTGGGGGATTTTAAGTGGGTTTGGGTTTGGGCTTTTTTTGTTTTTTTGGTTTTTTTTTGTTTTTGATTTTTGGGGTTTTTGTTTTTTGTGTGTTTTTTGTTTTGGATTTTTTTGGTTTTTTGTTTGTTTTTTTTTGTTTTTGTGTTTTTTGGGTTTTGGGGGTTTTTTGGGTTTTTGTTTTTTGGGGGGTTGTTTTTTTGTTTTTGTTTGTTTTGGGGGTTTGTTTTGGTTTTTTGTTTTTTTGGGGGGGTTGGGGGGGTTTGGGTTTTTTTTGTTTTTTGGGGGGTGGGTTTTTGTTTGGGTTTGGGGGGGTTTGGGTTTTTTTGTTTGTTTGTTTTGTTGGTTTTTTTGTTTTGTTTTTGGGTTGTTTGGGGTTTTTTTGTTAATAAAAGTCATGGGAGTAGAAATAAACAAACAACCCCATGTTTAGTCTAGTTGCACTTATATTATGTGAGAAAGCTCTCTTTTTGTGCAGTAAACAGCTTTGCTCTTCTCTCTTCTAAGAGCTACTTAAGGGTTGAGCCTTTGTGTCTCCCACCTTTTCGGAGGGGCATCCTTAGCTTTTACGGCCATTATACCCTTTCAAGTCTTCTAGAGGATTTATACCAGTTTAATCTTTCCTGCTATCCCCCTTCTTCCACATCCTGTTCTTTTCTTGACTAGGAGAGAATTGGGCCACCCTCTTAATTAGAATAAAGACTGTTTCCCTTCCTTATGTATGTAAATGTTTCCACATGTTAAGCATTAGTTCTTTCACTAAACTGCTTAGTTTTTGCTTCAGTGAGGTGTTAAGTTCTCTTCTCTCCCTTTGATGGCTACTGCCCCTGGCTGCAGAGCAGTTTTACTGAGGCCCTGTGTTCTGTCTCAGTCTGTACACTGAAAGCAGCATGCTGTAGTTATATGTAGCTTATTACTGGCTCTTGATAGAGACCGCAGGCTACCCACCACTCAGGGGTAACAGATTTCTAACCTTTTCCTCTTTGCAGGCTTCCTAGCATTTTCTCATTCTAAAAGCAAGTCTCCACTGAACTCTTCTGCTGTGTTCTCCTCAGCCCTGTGATTAAGTGTATCTGACTGCCATATTAGCAGCAGTACCAGAAATTGGGACTTTGCTTTCAGTTGGAGACGTTGTATCTTGGTTAGCTGTCATTCGATTAGTGTCTTCTGGGAAAGGCTATTTTCTATCACTGTTTATGGTCAGAAAAAGGTATAAGATAGTCCAGTCCCTAGCTAATTAGAAGTAGAAATAGCAGTAACTTCACTGGAGCTTGGTACCGAGAGACACTATAGAAGCTGTGAACCTCCTGATAAGCTCTTTGATTCAGTGCAGGGGGGCCAAAGCTGTTTTCCACGGTGACCTTTCTGCATGTGAGATTTCACCTCCTATTTCTGCTTGCTTATGTTTATTTTGTGGGAGTCGTACTGAGAATAAAGCAACTCAAAATATACAAATGGGGAGAAATAATTCAAACTGCATGTGATCCTGAACCTCCCTCTCAGTTGCAAATGGAAAGCTAAAGCTGGTATGCCGTTAACTTTATGCCGAATATCTGTGCCTTTGGGAAGCTCGCAAAGTATAAGCTGGATTCAGGTATGTTTCATGAGCACTCGCATTTCACTTGCTAGACAAAAGAGACTCCAGAGAAGTGTCCTGAAAACTCAGTGAAAAGATGAATTCTGTCTAATTGTTTGTGAACTTTTTTCTTACCCCTGACTCTTGGGGAGGGAATTGGAACAGCAGGCATAAAGATAGGATCTCTACATTGATTAAATGTTGTAGCAACCTTGCCCCCACCCCCAAGCTGCAGTTTCCCTTCTAAAAAAAAAAAGTAATCCTAAAAAAGTCAGTATGCTGTTGAGAGTTGATTTTATCTGTCTGACTCAGTAGACTGCCAGCAATACCAAATGAAGACTTAAAGGTGCTTTCTTATTTTAAACAAATTTGAGAGCTTGAGGAACACTTCCAGAACAGCCAAACAAGGGAGTTCCACATAACTCAATAATGTGACTTCTTGTTTTTTTAACATCACCACTGAGCATTTTTTATGTTACATGATATCCAGTTCTGATTCTGCTTTCTTGGGCCCATCTGCAGCAGAGCTCTACTGTCTGCAAAGTGGGCTTCAGTGATGCACAAGCTACCTGAGTGTATTTTGGATGAAAGAAACATCATGTAGTTTAAAAACTGTCTTACAAGCCGAGTGGAAAGATAGAATTTAATTGCCTTTTCATTTTTGCTACTTTGTTTATGACAGACTTAGTCACTGTTTAACTATTTAATGTCACTCAGTATTATACTGTATTTAGGCTGTATTCTTCCAACCAAATGGGATTTTTTTTTTTTGCTACTAATGGTAGAACTCCATTTTACTCAGCTAGTCCAAATGTTTGAACTGCTAAGAGTTCATGTGCTGTTGGAAAAAATCTTGAGCATAGTGTAATACATGTGCAAAATGATACAAAGCAATGAAGGCACAGTCCCTGTAGGGGGATCCAGGAGGGAGGGCAAAAATGGTACAGAAAAAAGGGACAAATGCCCTGCTTAGCCAGTGATATGTTTAACTCTTGCTTATCTAAAGGGTGTTTTATACAGCTTAACTGCTATCTGAAAAGTATTGCTAAGAACTTTGGGAGAGATTTTTCCACTTTCTGCCATGAAGTAAGAGTTGAGGTTAACCTTTTCTAGTAGTGGAAGACTGCAGCTGGAGACAGACCTGCTCAGTAACTGAAATATTTTTTTCTTCTTTTTTTTCTTTTGTATGTTTTGTGTTCCTCTTTCTAGCTAAGGAAACCTTATTGGTCTCCAGTGTCATTTTAGCAGCTGGATTAGTTCCAAAGGGTTTAGGCTCAGACAATCAGCATTTTAGACTCTTAGTGAAACTCTGTGACAGCCACAAAATGTATATCTGTCTCTGTCTCTCCAAACCACGATGTCATTCAGCCCAGTATTTGGCCAGTGTTGGATTACTTGTTTCCTTCATTGTTTGTGCAATTTTTCCATTATAACTTCTGTCAGTAGTGAGGTCAGATGGCAATGATGACATTCTTGGCATAGCTTCTTTTTTTCATATCCTTAGAAAAAATAATCCCATAGTAGCACTTAATTCAGTTTCAGTATTGCCTTATTTGTCCTATTGGCTTGATGACTTGTATTCCTCATCCAGCTACTGTGACTACAGCCAGGCAAATGTCACAGGGTGGTATTTGCTGTTACTTGAATAAAGTTATCCTTGACCTCTCATATTTGCTTTGTGTTGAAGATTTTATAAGCAAATTTTTATTCCTGGTAAGGGAAGAATTGGTGGGAACATGGAATTGTGCAAATGCATGTATCAGCAAAACGGTTAAGTGTGCCAATTATTGCAGCTAGAGACAGAAACATTTACTACAAGAACTTAAGACGATCACACAGCACAGACCTGAACGGAAACTGTTGTAACAGGCAGTTGTAAGGATTAATGTCTTATGAGCAACCAGTACGCATGGAGACACTGCATAAAAAGCACACAGTGTACATGTTGAATTAATGGCAGTAAAACTGTAAATCTGCACATCTGTTGTAAACTGAAATGGTTTCTGATTTGTAAATGGTCGCACCTTTATTATGCTGCATTTCTTACAATGCCAGACCTTAAAAGTAAAACATAATTCATTAAATCACAGAAAACCAGTGCTTTGGAGCAGGCTGTGCAGCAGCTTTGAAGGCACTTGTTCAAATGACAGCAGACTGGAAAAATCTGTTCTTACATCATACTCACAGAATTTCCTACTTGAAAACAGTGACATACTGACTTCTAAAAGTTTTTCTTGTCCTTTTCCAACACATTGTAAGAAAGACTTGGCTGGTGGATACACCAGGGAGTTCATGGAATGTTTACAAACAGATCCTTTTATTGCAGTGATGAAAAATTTATGATGCGTGTGAGAGAACCCGGAGAACGCTCGGCTATTCTGTTGTGTATGTTTCTTGCAGTGTTGTTGACACCTTGGCAGACAGAATCCACCTCATGTTTTGTACCAAGCTATATTAAATTTAGGAAGGCAACCCTGACCTTTCATGCCTTGTCCTAAAAAATGCTCAAAACCAGAATAAATCCTGAAAGCTGATGTTAGTGTTAAAGCAAGTGCCATGCTAGCTTTACTCTTGCTACTCGCAGAAATCTAGTATGTTGTTTGATATAGGAATTGTATGTTTGGCACTAGATGCTACAGTTGTTAAGGTGTAGAGGTGCTTATTGTTTTTTAAAACTACCTGTTTTCTAGGAACGTTTGCTTTCCCAACTATCAGGATTTTCAACAGTCTGCTTCCTTGTCTTCTCTGCTTTTTATTAAAAGAGGACCTTTCCAAGTTATTAGTCATTCCTCACTTCACTGACACAAGAACTCCTAAAAGTACTTGCTCCCTTTTCCCTCCAACTTATTTCATGTGATACCACTGATTATCCAACACTGCATTCCCAAGCAATATTTTCATCAATGTCTGAGTCCTTTTTTGGTGCACTGCTTTTCTTTGTAAATTATTACACAATCAAAAATTACAGAAGAAAATGGACTGACAATAGCTTTTCTCATATACTGGAGGTCAGGTGGATAGGAAAGAGAATGAGTGCATGGGAAGATGGAACAGCATTGATACTAGAAATAAAAGTGGAGTCTGATTATTAAGGCTGGTGGAAAAAAAATCAAAAAGCAAACACCCAGCAAACAGCATCTGGGGTTTAAATACTCACTGTTAGTTATTTGCAGTATGAACTATCAGAAAGTTATCTGTTGGCATTGAACTTCATGCAAGGGGCAGGACCTCTCTGAGCAGAAATCCTCTTTATTACTTTCAGACTGTCTCGCCTGTATAACTTTCAGGCCCTTCAGCCCCTTTAGACCCTCTTACCTAGAGAATCAATCTGTCCAACCTTCAGGAATTTTCTGTGCTGTACATCTTTTTGATTTCTTCCAGACCCAACTTTTTATACTTTCATTGGTTCCCTTTCATCTTTATGGATGACAGAGCTCCTACGTGCAGAAGTGCTTATCATCAATATATTTGTCTTTTTTTATTTGCTTTGTCACAGTGAATCTTTCTGTAAGAAAAGTTGAATGGCAACATCGTCTTCTGAAATAAATCTGCAAGGGCTTAGGCCGTTGGGCATCAAATCCCTGATTTGAGAAAGATAGATAGATATAGATATATATATACACACACACACATTTTCTAGATGTCACAAGAACTACTTCTAACAAGATTGGGTTGGTTAATTAATGGTCTTGCACCAAAACGTGACCTTGCTGAAAAAACAAACAGTGACTCTCTAAGATTTTTTTGTTCTTTGCTTATTTGCCCACCCAGTTTTATTGTTCTTCTCTGAAATGCTTGTGTTTCATTATCACTGTATATATGTGACTGGGTTTATGAGAGGTGTTCCAAGTGTTTTTTTATGGAAGGTTTAACTCTTTCTGCAGTATATTAAGAGGCCAGGACTAAATTATTAGGTGCACACAAAAGGCAGCACAGCTTGCTAAACAGGCTGAGCTATGCACAGGCAGCTTGACGTTTGGCTTATTTAGGCATGAGCTATTGAAGTTTTCTTGTATCTACGACCATATGCATTTCTCTGTGATGTATGTCAATTGCACCAGCTAGGTATTTTTATGAATAAAGGTGTCAAATGAGAAATATCATAGAATGCTTTTTTTTTTTCTTTTTGGAGGGAGAGCCCTTGTAATGGGAGCAAGCACAGACTACAAACGCTTTTGCAGCTCTTACCAGCAGATGTCACAACAATGACAGTAAGGAAGAGGTATGTTGGGTTTTTGTTTGGTTTTTTTTGGTTGTTGTTTGTTTTTTCAGTTTCCAGACAATATTTAAAGATAATAATAATAAACCAACAAAAACTTCACTCTAAATTTGCAGAAACAGCTCAGAGAACTTGTATAGTTTGAGTTCTTCAGCAGATCAATCTTTTCTAAAAAACAAAATTCATGGTGCATACAAGCCTTTGCAAAGCAAGTATCCTATTTTTAGGGCTTCTTTATCTTAGTCTGGTTAATTTTTTTCCTTCTGTTCTCTTTTACATGTAGCAGATGTTACTGGTAACAAAGGTAAAATAATTAATTTCTTAGAGAATCTCAGCAAATGACAGTGCTTTCTGTGTGTTAAATCTTATCCTTTTTAGTAGGCAGAATAAAGTTCACTGTTAACATCCGTTGCCAGAGAAGTCTGTATGCAAAACTATCAATGAATTTAAATATATATTAGAGAGCCTTTTTCTTTTCTGAGTTGGACTGAGTATGCTCTTAATGGCCTTTCACATACCTTATTACTTCAATCACTACAGCAGTCACTAGTTCCTGAATATTATTCTTGTAAGTTAATTAAAGCCAAGGGGAAAAAAAAAAAAAGATGGGGGGACCATTTGGAAAAGATCTCAATCCTCTCCTGATTCACTACAGTGGAGTAAGCATTAGATTCAAAGCATACAGTGGTATTTTGAGTTAGGCTGAGAGAGATGGCAGGGAGAGGGATAGAAGTCCAGAAACAAGCAGACGGAAGCAGATGGCACAAGTAATGCTGTGGAGTATCTCAAAGAAATACTAGCTACAATGACAAAATTAAAAGGCCTTCATGCCTGCCGGTACTTCCTTTGGGTTTGGGTCCTAAATGAACAGAAACTACTGATTACTCTTCTAAAGGAACTGACTGTAACAAGACACTCCTTCTCTCCAACTACCTGACATTACAAAACAGTGTTTTGCAAGGTAGAAGTTATGTTTTCACAATGCCTGGAATAAAGACTCGATTCTGCAATACAGCAGATAATGTGTGTCGGCGTGAGTGTGCAGGGTTAGCCGTGCTCAGCTTTAAACGTCCTGGCATGAATGCATATCCTATCATCTCTTTTATCCTATCAATCTTAGTGAATCAGCCTTCAGCCCATTTGCATCTGAAAGAAGACTTGAATTGACAGCAAAGTATACGCAGTCAACCCATGGATTATTACTAGCGTTGGTATATGCTAATTATATACTGGATAATCATACGAGAAAACATGTGGAACAGCTTTCAAACTACTTGTGCTATTTTTAGTGAAACTCAGATATAATTACTTTGCACTCAGTTACTGGCACTGTAGCTACCCCCTTCTGCTATATTTATAGATAAAAAACATTGGTGAAGGTAATGGGTCAGGACATGCACTCTAAATAAGAGGCTAACCCTAAGCTGGTCCATGTTCCCCCTGTGCAACGTGAGTACGAGATCATTGTGCAATCGCTGCTCCTGTTCTCTCTCGGGCAGGTGTGCATTGCTAACCAAAGGCCAGAGCTTTTGCTTCAACGTTGAATTTGGAACACTTGTGTACCTTAATATGCCTAGGGATTCCACAGATAAGTAAAGACCCTGTAACAAAACTGTAAGGGAGATAAATATCTTTTCAGTAGCACTAATAACCCTGAGAGGAGATATAGATTTTAAGGCCTGAATCTACTGTACCATTCCCAAAGGCACTTCCCTCAGTACTCCTTGATCAGCCAAGATTTGGCAAATAATTTAGACTTTGTAGGAATTTTACATCTATTTCTGAAACTGCATCTTGCCTATGATAATATCCTTTTAGGAATGGAAATTACTGTTTATGATGTGTTCCCTGAATAATAATTTCTGGAATGATTTCTCAAAATAATCTTGTGATCATCTAATTGACACAATGATACCTACAAATAGGAAATCACTAGCTACTGTGCAAACTGATACTCTGTAAGCACTGCTGATGATTCTTTATGTATGTTTTAGGCTCATTGTCGCTGGCTTTCAGTTGAGCCCCAAACTCTTACCATATTGCTTCAAAATCACCACTCTTCTAGGGGGAATATTAAATGTCCCTCATTTCATATTTCACAACTGAGCATGGTCGTTTACCACTGCATCGCAAATAAGGAGTTTCTTCCCACTCTGCATTTGGGTCTGCATTTTAAATAAATGACAATGCATTTGCATTCTTTTTATTTATTTGAACACTATGATTTAAGAGCCTAAATGCAAGTTTTTCCCTTTATTTTTGCAAGTAGCACTGCAATCATAACTTACAAAAATGTTTAAAATACAAAATGTACATGAAATTACAATACAAGGCTCTGTAAACATCTAGAACTTAATCTTTATTGTCCCACATTTTTAAATATAAAACTTCAATTTGAACGATTTCCAAACCTCAAGGAATGACATCCATTATGAGTATCAAAAATAGAATTTCAAAGCTTTGTTTGTATCAGAACAAAACTGTCATGTTATTTTCATTCTTTGGTTTAAAAAGGATGGCAGTTCCCCTGATAACATAGAAGTTTTACTACAGAAATTCAGATTGCTAGTTCATGGTAATTTCAGAAATCACCACCCCCCACCCCACCCCCCACCCCCCCAGATTAATATACTACTCCTTAATGTTTTGTTTTTAACATTGATCTTTGACCCTCCTTATAGAAAAGCTACCTCATCATTAAGGCTTGCCTTCAGGATAATCTCGGTTATTAAAAAGTTTTGGAAAAGTACTCGGGGAGAAGAAAGGAATTAAGGGCAAGGAAGTGGATGCCAACAAAATATCAACAGTTGCCGGGTTCTTTTGTTTAATTAAATTTGCATAGTCCAATAGAGATTGTGTGCTTTTTATATCACTTAAAATTATACAAGATTAACAGTCTTTACCTACGTTATCACACAAGCTAAAATAAAATTAAGACCCTTGTATTGAAGCTTTTACAAGGCAAATACAAAACTGCTTTAGAATCCAAAGCTATATATATTTTTTTTTAAATTTGATTTTAAATAGGAAAGCATCTCTAGGTCTACAGGCATCAAGGTATTTAAAGGCATCAGGAAATTTAGTGCATAGCAACTCCGGATTGTTTGGGCTCCTATATTTTAGGTACAGTGTGAATTCCAGCTACTTGGAGAACTTGCAAGGAGAGTCTGTACCAGTAGGATAAAGGAGCATAAATCCCATACAGTATGAAAAGCTTTTAAGTTAGAATTGTCCTACAAACAATGGTTTAATGCAAAAGACCCAATACATGAATGAAAACTGGAACATGCCTTGCCACCAGCACACAGTCTGAAGACAATTACATAGTTTACAGTGTTGTGTGGTTTCTTTTTTTTTTTTTTTAAGGTGTTAAAAACATAAGTAGATGTATTTCTGAGCATGTGAATCCTTTTCTAGTATCTTTAATGTAAATGAGTAGAGGACAGAGTAAAGCACCACCGCTGAGGGACAATTACAATATCACACTTTTCAGATTACAGCCCTGCCAATTTTTTTTCTGCAAATTTAAAGATTTGCACCATTGAACAACACATTCACAGAAAGGATGCTTAAGATTCCCAGCATGCACGTAGTGGCTTTGCATTAAGTTGTTTGAAATAACTACAAAATATCAAGATAGTAGCCTTAGGCTGCACTCTGAAAAGGAAGTACATGATAAAGAGTTATAATTTCACCTGCTTAATGTATGGTCGTTTTAAAAGTTCATGATTCAGCTATCACAAAGATGTGATTATAGCTACTTTAGTGATATTGCTTGGGCGCTGACTTGAATTTAGGTGTAATGTTTTGCCTGCAAAAGGCTCAATGGAAAGTTTTCCCCATGACTGTCTGCCAAAATGCAACATCAGTAGAATCTGTGTTTACTCTTACAGGTATTATAATTCAGTAATGGTATCCACTTTAAGACTGTTTTACTTAATTTTAAGAGTCTATAGTAGTTTTCTACAGAGAGAGGCATGTGTTCTGTATGTGCTAAACCACTAAAAAGTCCACAATTGTCTGAACTAGTTTCAGTGCAAATACACTTTCTATATTTCAAAATTTTTGTGTGTATTTGCTCTTAATTTTCATTAGAGCATCATCACTCACCCAAATGAGGAACTAAAACTAGCGTCTTGGTTTGAGGTTCAGTGTATTTCTGATCGATCTTTGCTGTGATTGTTGTACCCTGTATGTTCTATATCAGAAAGGTTTGTAAACGACAGTGTCTTCTGGGGGAGGAAAATGTGTGTGGCCTAAGCAGGCAGTTTCAGATCCTCTCCTAGGTTTCTAATCATAGAGGCCTGAGATTTTTTAATAACTATGTAAACAGATTGTTTCAAAGGTATCGATCGGATTATGCGGGTAAGGGAAATGCATCCTTTGAGCACAGCACAGTTTACTGCTGCTATGAATCTTGTGTGTTTCTTTGGTAGCTTCTACTTCACACATTTACAATTAAACATGGGCAAATTATACTACCTAATCACTAATTCACAGTAAATGACTTTTCAGCAAACTGATGTTTATAAACAGCTTAAATTTAAGGAACTGTAATTGTCATCTCCTTAGGGCTTCCAAGTGGCATGGTCAGGCATACAGCATATAAAAGATACAGATGTGATCAAATGATTTATTGCATGGAAAACTTGAATGCCACTGAATTGGTGATTTCAAAACCATATTCTGCAGGGACAACAGGAACACTTAGATCCTCAGCAAATATTAAAATTTTTCCTCTATCTAACGTGGCTTTGATGTTGCTGTTTTTTAAAATCCTGCTGCTCAAATTTGATTACAAATGTAACTTTCTAAGAAAAAGCGATTTCAAGAAGGAGCCTGTGCTAATAAAGAACAGGAAGATTATCCACAAAGTTATAAAAGTTAAATTTTGGAATGTTATTTCTATCCCAACACTTTCATGATGGAATGGTCTTTTTGCAGCCTATCAAGTAACGTTTTCAGTTTATAAACAAGTGCAGATCTACATTTGGCTTTGCTTCCTATGAATCTAAGAAAGAAAACACTACAGTATTTGTATACACAATGGCTTCCGTGGCATTGGCTTCAGATGACAGGTATGATTTGCCACTGGAAGATTGTATTAAAAAAAATTTAAACAATAGAAGCTTTAAAGGCTTTCCAAAATGACCAAAAGGTGTTACAAATCATCCGCTACAAACTATACTATCTCTAAGGGAAAGCAGCACACTGAAGATGTGTATTAAATCTTTTTCCACATTCAGTACTGTGAATATTATAAGAGCAAACTAACATCTCCACACATCTGAAGCACATACAATATAAAAGTATTCTATTTAAATGCAAAAAGCAAAGCTTGTTTGTAACTTTAAAACGGTTAAAATATCTGGTGTAGATTCTATG
Source organism: Haliaeetus albicilla (assembly GCF_947461875.1). Taxonomy (NCBI): domain Eukaryota; kingdom Metazoa; phylum Chordata; class Aves; order Accipitriformes; family Accipitridae; genus Haliaeetus; species Haliaeetus albicilla. The sequence goes on along the minus strand of NC_091492.1, from coordinate 20,215,617 downwards.
TGTCCGTTTTAAGAAGTCTCTTTACAGTATCTGAGGAACTATAATTAAAATGCTCTGTCTCTACATCAGAAATGTAACCCACTAAAAGGGCTTTGCAAGGATCCACTGTTCCAGTTCATAAAGGCCACAGAGTTGGAAGCACAGTAAGTCTAAAGAGGAAGAGGACGAAGAAATATTCAGAGAAACTGTTATATTTTCATGGATGTTTAGCTGTAAGCTTATCCGTTACTGGATTCCATCAGATATTCTTGTCTCCAGAGATCCAGGACAGGTACGTGCAGACTGGTTGGCCATTGTTGTTCCATGTGACACTGAGATCTGTGACATATCTCTTCCTATGATCTCATTCACTAAAAAAAAAAAAAAAAAAATAATAAAAAAAAATTAAAAAGTGACTGTTTTTATGCTTTCCAAAAGGCAGAACTCATCAGTGTATCCCTTCTCAGTGCTAAGCCTTGATGCAGTTAAGTAACAGAGGATGAATGAGGAACTTAACTTCAGTAACAGTTGAGCAATGGGGGAGGGGAAAAGTCCTAGTTTCTCTTAGTATTACACTTTGTACTTACCATAATCCATGTTGGAGAATCCCTAAAACACTTGAATAAAACAAGCACATACATGTTCATGACAACCAGGTAACTGAAAGGTACAGTATAGGTCAGTTTAGGACAAATTTCCCCACAGAACTCTCTTCTGTTCAAAAGTGTTACAGGCACAAATAACTCTAGTAACTCCTGGTTCTTTCAAGCTACTTACAGAACTTCCTCAGAACTTGGATTTGGGTTAATAGAATATTCTTTTTAATATTATATATCTATTTAATTGGCCAGTTTTCTGAATACTTGCATTTCTGAAAGTACAGTAATAAAATCTTGCTTAGTTATCAGTCAACTTTTCTATAGTTAATTCTTCACTAACATGCAGGTCATGTCAGTTTCTAAGTCTGTGTGTGTGTCAAATTCAGCAAAGATTAGTCAACTATTACTGTTTACAAGTGAGGGACACCACCATGAATATGACAAAGTAGCACTTAAGTTATCAACAAATGACAATTTTGGAGTGTTACTCTAAAGCCTAGATAATTGATTGCAGTACAATTGAGTTTGGAAGATGACAAAAATAATTGTTTTAATGCATAAGAGTAAATGAAGTGATATAAATGTCCATTTTAGAAAATGGGCAATGGTAAGTTTAACTAAGAAAACTGAATAATATTTTAAGTGGAGATGAAAAATATCACATTAAAGAGTAACGACAAAGTTTAGATAAATATTAGATGATAACCAAAATATAAATCATTATTTAAGAGTTAGAAGAGGCAGTCAATCACGTTGTTTTCCATGATGGAGTGGCAGTAGGTATATAGTATCTCTTAGTCAGCAAGACTTTGAATATGCTGAATTATACTAACAGAAAAGCCTCTGACATGAGTTTGTTTGGACCTTCTATAAACAGGCATTTAATGGGATCCTTTTGTTGAGTAAGGGCCATTCCTAGTAAAAATAAGAACTTTTTGTTTTGCTAGTAAGCTGCTTCTATGGAAAATCTTAACAGATTTGGAAGCTAGGCTCTTTTGCTCTTTTGTTTTCCATTGGGTAACTTTACAGAACAACATTGATACACTTCACCACCCTTCTTAATGCTTCCTTAATTTTCCATAGCAGGATCTAGCTTCCTACTAACCATTCTTGTCTGGTAGAAGCATAACAAAATCAATCTATGGGTAGTGTACATTGCTCTTTACAGAGTGTTCCACAGTCTGAGCATTGCCTTTTGCTGCAGCAGCAGCATAAGTGGGTCTGAAAGAAAATGCAGTAATATTGTGAATGCTCTGAAGTATGTACAACGTGCATAAAATCCAACTCTGAAAACAAGTTTTGTCCATATTCTTTTAGTTTACTTAGGAAAGCTTTAAAATCACCTTATGTCATATATCTGTATGTAACAATGGAGGAGGTATTTGTTTTCTAAAAGTCAATCAATGGCAATGGTATGCTCTGGCATGAATGCAAGGACAGCATGTTAAAAATACATGTTATTGCAGCCTTTAAGTTTTGATAGATGATATTTATCTGTACTGGTAATATCAGAACAAACTGGTCCATGCTGTTGCAATGTTTTGTAGTTCCCACAGGCAAAGGTGTTTAACTGAACAGCATGTAGCCATGTGGTGTTAAATTTTCCTTAAATCACATTACACTTCGAATACAATAGCTGGTCATGTGGTGTTCTATTTGCCAAGTTCTGCATAATTCATTATGTAGAGTATTAAATTAAAGTTACAGCTTAGTTCGTGTGGTGTGTTGTTTTTTTTTTTTTTAAATAATCATTGATTTGTTTACAAGAAGCTCTTTTATAGCTCAGTGCAATAGCTCTGTCATACTTCTCATTTTGCTGTTGGGGAACTTTTTTTGGCAACATTTTTAGCATGTGGCCAATACAGATTTATCTGGTTTATATTGATTTACATTAGAAACATCTACCATTTCTAAGGGAAATGCAGTACCTTGTCTTCTTCCCAACAGAAAATTCTAGTGGAGTAGTTCCACTTGCCACAGTGATTTTGTTAGGATTCCTAATTTTTAAACCCAACCAGTATTCAAGTGTGTTTTTTCGGGTGGTTGTTTTTCTGTTTTTTTGTAATAAGAAGTATCTAAATTGGCGTTTTGTCGGAGTGCCATGCAGGCCTAAATAAAAGGCCAGAATCCTTTTTCTATTGTGTCTGGCAAAGGTGTTTTTTCACAGACTGTAGCCTCTTGACTTAACACATCTTCCTATTCTATACTTTCCAAGAGTGCTCATTTCAGCTGTCTGGAAATCTGTGAGCAACAAATGGATGGGGGAAGCCTGCAGACTCCGGAAGACTGTACGCAGATTTAGATTATGTACAGGTGATGGTAAAAATGCTTCAAAGAAAGCACAGCCTGCAGAAGCCAGCAGCTACGATCGAAGTGCTCTAACCTTTTCCAGTGCAATGGTCTGGCTGCCAGGTTTGAGACAACGGGGCAGCGCGGTATCGAGAGTACTGCAGTAACAGGCTATTTGAGCAGGCATGGGCCTGCTGCCGGACTGGCTGTGCCCAATGCATTTGTGAACGGTGCGAGGGATAAATAGGGACAGTGGGGAGTACCAATCTAGCATGCAGGCTAGCAGATGGAGGAATGGGCATTTAAACCAGGAAAGCAGCTTTTCTAGAGAAGGCTGCTCTTTTCAAGCCCAAAAACAGCATTGTAAAGAAGCCATATTGAATATTTACCAAAATTAGGCAGCCTGAAAGTCCTTTGGAACAGCTCACTGAAGAGATGTACAACTCGGCTTCATGGCAGCAAATAATGAGATGCCTGTATGTATCTAAATTGGGAAGCATTTGGCTTTATTTGAAGGACATCCTGTGTTTACCAGCATTATCATTAACTTGTCTTTCTGACAGTGGAGTGGTATAAATTCAAGAAGTTTAAAATGTAAATCATGTAGTCAGTAAGAAGAGCTAAAACCCTGCATAGAAATGCACAAGACTGAAGGTGAAATCATATGACGTTTTCCTTTTTGTATTAATTTGTGATGGAGAAAATCATATTAGTTTAAAGACTAAAATAGAAATCTAAAGGTTAGTATTTGAGTGCATGACACGTTACCTTCTTCCACACAGGGTCAATCACAGAACCTTTAGTGGTCTGTGATTAAAACTGAAAACTTAATTCATCAGCATAAACACAGGTTTTCTATAATGTTGTCTAGCAAAATCCAAGTTCTCAGGGGACAAATTGGGAGAGGAAGTCAATTTCAACAGTCCTGAGAAAGGACAGAGCTCAGGCTATACTGATGATGCTTTATGAACAAAAGACAACTTCTTTTCTATACTTCCAGGAGAACACTTTATCCCTTCTTTCCTGTTTTTGACTATGGGGTGCATGGGCTATGCTGTCCTAGAAATATAGCTAGGAAGTTTTCATATGCCCTTTTGTTTAACCTTAAAAGCCACCCAGTTACCAACTAAATACTGGAAAACCAAGATGCATGGCTTTTTTTAATATATGCACTTATTTTTTTATAAAATTTCCTTTCTTTCTTCAGCACAAGTTTCTAGGGGAAGGCTGCAGAGCTTGCTCAGGAGTCATTAATACAGATCTCAAGTATGTTGTTAAGGTTCTCTGTGGTCTGTCTGCCAGGTTCATTTGTGTTGTCTCGTTTGTACTTCTGTTGGCTCTCTTCAAAGAGGCAAGATCATGAGACTTAAGATGGAGGTGAACAGTTATGTGAGTAGGACCTTGACTCTTTCAGTCTACTTCCCTCTTCCCTGCCCCCCCCCCCAGTTAAATCACTGCCTGTTTAGTATGTTTGGTGCCAGGTGTTCTGACTGCTAATCCCATACCCTGGGCCTCTGCTGTCAGTAGATGAGGAACCAGAAATATTTTACATACTAAATAATTACAAAGGTCTAGCTAATATTTAGTACTCATTTAGTACCCACTGATCACCTAAAATTGTTTTGGATGATCAGTGTCAATTGAGTGGATAACATCAAAAGTGTTATCAAATGTTTTACATGCTAACAAATCCAGGTTGCTAATCTTGAAATAATGACTGGATCAGATCAAAAGAGGGAGGGGTGGCACATACTACACTGTATAGAAATGTGTCAGATTCTTTCACTACAAAATTGATAACTGCATTTTGAGAACTTGTTTGTCAAATATGGCATGGATCAAAATGCAATACAGCTTTGCTTTTTTTTTTTTTTAAATTTGGCTGCAAAATTAAGTTATTTTAACAACTTTTCTATGTCTATTTAATTGATCTCTTTGGCAGTTATCCCAGATTTCAGAATTTCAGCTCTTACTTTATTTGCAATAGTTTCACCTTTTTCTTCCTTGATATTTATACATAGTATAAGCTGGCTGGTAAATTTATACTAAGAGTTAAAAATAGATTGTGCAGAACAAAATTTAACATGGTGGGGAGCCAACCTTCTGCTACAGACAGATTAGATTGGACCTGTCAATACTGGCAATACTGTAGTATTGTACTGCAAAATTTTTTGTGGTTTTTGTTTTGTTCTTCCCCCTCTGTGCTGCATCAAAAAAGCATGAACATGCTACACTGAAAAAGCACTGAAAGTCATCTGGAGGCTCAAGCCCCTGTAACCTTTCAAAAAAAAAAAAAAAAAAATTAAGCAGCATACTATTGTCAATACCAGTGGACCAGAGTAGAAGATAACTAGCTCTGACTTTCAGATCTGCTGTCAAGCTTGTAAAATAAGAGCAACCACTTATTCTGTTTTACTGGATTGTTCCCACTGTTTTGATTTCACATAGTGTTCTGTTTGTTTTTTTAAGTAAGTCCCTACTGACTGCACACATGAAAGACAGCTGAGCCACCGAGATTGACAGAAAAGTGGGCCACAGCTCCTTGGAGGCCTCTTCCTGCCTGCCCCCCCCATCTTTTTAGGCTGAGGGCTTTGCCTCTTGGTCACTGAAGACTTACACTGGGACAGCTGATAAAGTTATTTCTCCAGCTGTTTGCTGCATGAACAGCCAGACTGTTCATAAAGATCTCTTAAAACTGTTGCAATTTGCAATCCAGAGTTTTAAGATAAACTAAAATTAGGTTGAACAGCTCAGCCATTTGTGTGGTGAGTGACACATACAGCCAGGGGTAGTAATCTTATCAGCTGTTCCAATAGAGATGCATCCTGTGAGCAGTACTGACCAACCTCTCAGGAGAAATTCTCACCTACAAAAAGTTATCCATGTTAGCCAGTTTGAACAGAACAAAGTTCTTGTTATGAAGCATGTCAACATCATGGAAGCTGATGCTTTTAATAGTAAGTTGCTGAGTGTTTTGGATAAATAAATAAAAAAACCCTACAAATTTAGAGTAACAAGTTCTTAAAAGAGGAACTGGTGCTTTGATATGTTCTTAAGATCTATGCTTTTTTCCCACTGGTTTGTTTAATCAATTCTACAATGTCACCTTTATTTTTATTCTCTCAGTGTAAGACCGATCCATAATTAGTCAGTCAACTTGTATACCTGTACCACCTTACTGAATATTTTATATTAGATTATTTTATATTAGATGAAAAACACATTTAGACGTAGCATGATCTCCAAGATAGGTGTTTGAAGTTCTAACATCAAAAGTAAAGGTATTATCTTTTAAAATCAAATGACAACCAAATACTAGCATGTTTCAAAACTGCTCTGTACTTAATTCCCCCTATCTCTGTGAATGCTAGGAGACAAGTATTTTGTACTGGAGCACAAAGGAAAATGTAAGCAATTCCTGAACCTAAAGGTGTTTCTGGGAATAGTGCAAGTGACCTCTTTTCCCTTGCAGGAAGCTGGTGATCTATAATCAGCATCTCTACTTTCTACAGGACAAAAGAATCTCTCTGACAGGCAGTTACCAAGCATTTTAGGTTTTTGTAGGTCAAAAACACTGCTTGAAAACCTCCATGGAGAACTACAAGCAAACCAGTTCAGATTACAAACCATTAGGTATGTAATGGGCAATAGTAGAGACCTAGGGAAAATACATCATGATGCTTCGCCAGGATGTTCCACCAGCCTCCAAAATGTGTTTGTCCTAGGGAATTCCTGAGCCAGAGACAGTGTCTTCTGTGCTGAATGGTCCCATGTGGATTTTTTTCCCCAGCGTCTTTAAGATCTGTGCAAAATTCTGTCATCCGCAACATTCTGAGACAGTAAGTTCCAAAACTTAACTATGTATAGCTGTAGCAATGCTTTTTATATGTGTTGAACTTGCTGCATGATTACTTGCTGGACACTTTTGTTATTTTCTCTCCCAAGAAGTATTTTCCATTACCTTTTCTGTGCCATCCATTCATTTTATTATACTTAGCATATTCTCATTCATTTTTCTGGCTGGCGAGTCCTAGCTGATTCAGCATAACTTCTGTTCCAAGTCTTTGGTCATGCTAGTTGTCCTTAACCAAATCACCCCACAAAACAACATGTATGCATCTAATTCTTTTGTGACACCTGGGACAAGATGTGGGCACATAACAGATCTATATAGTATTGTTCATTCTCTGCTGGTTTCCTAAATATTCCTAGCATTTATTCACCCTTTTAAGATTACTTTTAACGCTACTGAGCAAGCTTTCATAGAATTGTCCATTTCAAATTCAAGACAGCTTTAAACGAGAATAGTTTGGAGAGCTTGTCACTGTATGTATGGAATTAGGGGCAGGTTTTTTTCCTTCCTTTACCCTAATTTCCACTCCTTTAACTGATTTTCTTTAATCACAAAGTCTTCCTGTAGAGGTTTCTAGACAGTTTTTGTTTTTCACTACTCTGAAGAACTGAGCAGCAGCCATGTCACATTTACCAACTTCCAGTCTGCTGGCACTGAATCAGATTTAAGCAAAAGGTTATACATTACAGTTAATAATTCAACTGTTGCTTACTCTTCCAGAGCTGTTGTCTGTCATGTCATCTAGTTGAGGTGAATTGTCACTGTCTGTTCATCTGTTCTGAAACCTTTTTACTGACACTTCAACTCGAGACAGGTCCTGCAACGTGTCCCTTTTTCAAAGGACTTCGGCATGAGAATCTCTAGTTCCTCAACTTATGAACATCAATACAAAAAATTTTCAAAGTTAATTTATCTAATTTTAACTGAGTTCCTGATTTGTCACGTATTGGCCAGGCTTCACATTTAGCCTAATAATTTTCATGTTCTTTTCTGTTTTCTGCATTTGGAAGCAGCTTGTAGTCTCTCTCACTGCACAGTAGTTGTACACTTAATCTGAACTTTCATAAATAGTTTGCAGACTGCTTGCAACTATATTACCCTTTTGACCACCTATTTTTTCTTAAGTAAGTTTTATTGTTTTCCTACAGTTCCCCTTTTGAATTTTGTCACAGCCTGTAATGCTGAAACTGCTACAAAACAAAGATAGATTTTTTAAAATTTTTTTTTTTTAAGCAGTTCCTGTATGCTCCTTTGGGCCAAATAAAGAGATGTTTCCCCTTGTGGGTTCTTCCCATGACTTAGTGCTCCATGAAGCAGTCATCACGCTTACCCATTCTATAAAGGATGACTCAAGTATTCCATTAGTGTATTTCCTGCCTTTGTAGATTGTCTGATCTGCAGCACACTATAGTTATGGTTGCTCTCCTGTTCAGCAGTATAATTTAGAAGCTATACTCTTCCTAATTTAAGCCTGAAAGTTAAAACTGTAAGCATTCTGTACTACTAGCTGATATAGTTAGCTTGTCTGGTTTGACACTAAGCATTCTTCAAGGTACAGAACCATTCTACTTACTTGCCTGTGTAAACGTATCTCTTGCATTAGTACTACACTGACTATCTTTCTTACAGCAAATACCTAAAATAGCCATTATTTTATTTTTAAAAAATGCCATGTTTCTCAATTGCATTTCTCAGATGCTAGCATTTGTGTGTAAGCATATTTCTCTCTGGGTCTGGTTTGCTGTTTATGTGCCCTTTTAAAAGGGACCTGTCAGCATATGTTTCATAATTCTAAGGCTTGCAAACCTGTGCGTCGCTCTTTAATTAGGATACTGGTAATCGGGGGTTATTTTATTATTAAACTCAATTTTCATTTTTCAAGATCTCCTGCTCTTCAACACTTATTCTGTACCTACCAGATTGTGAATTCCACAGCACATAGTCTAGAACACAGAAATAATCTAAGCCATAACTGGTATTTTATGAATTGATTTGCTGTTTCAAGATACAGAAATGTCAACTTGGTGTAGAAAGTCCTTTCCCTAGTTTTGCCATTCTGAATAGTAGCTACTTAACTTACTAATAACATTTTGATATGTAAGAAAAGCAGAACTAAGTTTTTTGAAATATGGTAAAAGACCAATTTCATGATTTATTTTCCTTTCATGGGCAAACTTAAGATCAGTCTACACACTAAATGTGTGAGAGTTTTATTAAGGCTACACATGGAGCTTGGTTACTTTACTGTTAACAATCCCACATCTACTGAACACTTACAGCTATTCCCCTTCAAATACCTATGGGGCAAGTAAAATGTGTTATATGTGTTCATATATATGTATGTGTGTGTGTATATTGGGGGGGACAACAGTATAGTTCTTTGGCATTTTAGGCATGTTTGTAATAAAGTTAAAAACACTTATGAAAAAACACAAACATGACCAATATACCATGTGTCAATTTCTAATATTGTTACTATTTAAAAGCCACAGTGCATAATTATCTTGTTTATATGTGAAATAAGCTGAAAGCACCTTAAAATAAATCCAGACCATCTTTCCCAATTATAGTGCACATTCAACTAGAAATCTATTTACGAATCTGTATTCCTAACACTTAGATCAGTAGTGCATGCCACTGTGTTCCACCTATTTAAATTGACATTGCTTCATCTTTTAAAAAAGGAGAAACATTCTATATTTCTTATAGTTAACTAATCTGGCCACTCTACAATCTTGCCCATACTTGGCTTAAGATTTTCATATCCTCCTCTGTTGTTTTACTAGATCCTACAGCACTCAGGAAGTTCTGTGGCAGCTATATATATTTTAAGTGGAGGTTTTTACTGAATGAGTGTACACCTGGTTCACAACTTCTGAATTTCCAACTATTTCAGAATACACAGGTGTCCAATTATAGCAATACTTAAGTATTACATAGCACTTTTCACTTGTAGATCTTAAGACTATTAAAACACTTTCCCCTTTCCTTCGTGCTCCAATTTCAAACATTGAAGCATTTCAGTAAGCAGACTCACCCTCTAGATTTTCCACATAGGAGTTGGACATGAGTGCTGAATGTTGAGTCCATTTCTCTGTTGAACCTGATGGCTGGTATTCCAGGTCAGAGATAAAACTGTCTGTGTCAGAGAAGAAGACAGACATAACTACTGACTGGACTAAACCAAGAAGTTACAGTTCACTCAACCAGGAAGTGACTTTCAGTTTTCTTTTAATAGCACTAACTTTAAATACCCAGTTTCATTCACAACTACTACATATGTTGACATAAGTAACTATTTATAAATTATCAGAGTGCCTATTAAAAACAATATCACTTATCCTGTATATTTAGTTACTTTTCAGTTAGCAGCCAGAGCCATAAAGGTAATGGTTAATATTTTGGATGTCTACCTAGTTGTACCATCACAAATTTTATACTACATGACTTTCATTTTAGTATTTGTGTTAGTTTAGAACATTCCTTCTGCAATTTTCTCAATCTGCTTTACTTACTGTGGTCAAATTAAAAGTGTTTATGCCCCTTGACAGCACCTCTACTGAACAAGGTAGGCAAAAGAGTACTGGTAAATAAAGCCTTTCTTTTTCCTAGCCTTTAAACAAAGGAAACTGTTGCTGTAAACAGCTGTTAGCTTCCCCTTTACTTCTCCAGACTATCTGTACCTTTTGCCCAAGGTACTGATCTGCAGTCAGGCCACACACAGTCTGAAGTGTCAGATAACTAAGTATTATCTTGGTATAGGTGGCTCTGTCAGACCAAGGCAATGTGAGAAACCAAGGAGGAAGTGGAGTATTCCAGTATTCCACTGAACTGTGTTTCCTGGAGGAAAAATGAATGTAGAATAGTGTATTTATTACTTTAACCAACACATGCGTGTTTCTTCAGTTGTGATTAGTGACTATGCTTACAACAGTATACTGGGTTGGGTTTGTTGTTTTTTTTTCCCTGCCCAAGACAGAGCTGCAAGTTTTAGTAAATAAGGCTTTAGTGCAGTAAACAAAATTACTCTGGAAACTGGCGAATTTGTGCCTTCTGGATAGAGCCACAGATTTGCTTTGCCAGCATGATTTCTAAGCCCTGCTTAGGGCTGACTCCTGGGAGAATGAAAGAGTCTGTTCTTACTTCTTCCTGAAATTCAAGCAGTTCAACTTATGTCTTTGGATGACTTCTTATGCTTAATTGTTTAAAGCATAAAGTTACATGTGTTTAAACAGGAAGTGGAAAGCATTATCTGGGTTTCAATGAAAATGTCCACTGCCATTTTGGAGGAAAGGAATAGATAAAGTACAAATTCTTGTCAAATAATAGGAGATTAAGAAAAGAACATTTTTCCCAGCAACTATGGTAGAACCAGCAAACAAGTGACATTTAAAGAAAGATCTAATGAATCCAGGGAGACAGGCAGAAAACCACCTTGGGATGAAACAAATTAACTTTTACTAGCAATCCTCTTTAAAGCTCAGGCTTTCAAAGGAGCAGACAACAAACACACTGACACCCTCCAGAGAGCAGAGGAGTTAATTAGCTCTTTTAAGCAACACTCTCTGTACCGTAAAGTCTACATAGCTTATACAGTAAGGATTATCTGTCACTTTAGCAGAGAAATACAATTCTGAGCAATTTTTCTAATTAATTTAATACATAGAGGGATACTGAGGTTCTTGCATGTCCTAACAAAGCTGCTGACATTATTTAGTATTTACTTTTATAAAATCCCTGACAAAACTTGTCATGCATAGCATGTAACATGTCTCCAGACAGCACCTTCTGGAACAAAGCATGCGCTTGCCTCGGGCACACAATATTTGTTGTTTGTGAAACGTGGTAGATAAAGCAACAGCCTTTCAAAGTGTGTAATATAGCATGAAGATTCTGTTCAATGCACACTAAAGTTAAGATAGAACTTGAGGTACCAGATAAACATACATTAAAAATACCTTTCTAGCTTATAATTTCATAAACATTTGAGAAAGGTTTTTACTTCCTTAAGCAATACTAAAATGTGTTTTGTACCCAAAGAATATAACACTAAAATAAAAACTATTAAATTGAAATAGAAATCAAGAAAACTGACATCCTGTAGATCTGCCTATTTAGCTGATCAGAAATTCATACTTTTATGAACCACCTCTTTGTCTTGGCTCCTCCCCTAAGAAAGGTTAAGAAAAAAACTTTGGGTCAAAGCAGCACATCAACTTAAAATTAGAGTTCTATTATGGATACAGGCTGACCAAAAAGCTACTGGAGTTATACCATTTGGTTTTCAGGATCTCTTCCTACAGGAGTCAAGCTACTTCATTTTTTTAGCACTATCCAATTAAAAGTTTAGCCTGTGTATCCTTTACTACTTCTGAACTGAAGTAGGATGTATGGGCACTGGGACTTAACCTAGAAGATGTACTGGTTTTAGAAGAGTAGATCCCCCAAAATATTCTATAATGCATGATTGTTTGCAGTGTCGCTATAGTAAGTAGCACAGAGTGGGTTTTTTTCATATGCTTTGCAAAAAGAATTTTGATATAATTGTATGGCAGATTGTATCAACTGTCTAGGTTTGGTAGTATTGCTGCATCCACCTGGGAATTCATGTGTTTTAGAGGACAGGTGAGTCAATTGCTGTATTTACAGAGCTAGTGAGCTGATGAGGATCAGTAAACCTCAACGAACATTATGGATAAGACTGCAGCACACGCTTCCTCAGATATAGGCCTTCTTTTGTCAACTCCAGGTAGACCTATCAGCTGCATTTATGTGAAGAATCCCTGCAGCTACGTCACATGGGTTAGTGCAGTATATTTAGCCCGTTTTTGACTCCACATGACCAGCAAGTAGTACAGTGTCAACTTTCCCTAGGAAAAAAAAAAAAGCTGCCAGGCTATAATTAACCCTCAGTCTTCTCTGCTGTGGAGCAACCAGCTAATTCTGTTGGTTTGTGATCAAAAACAGTCATAATGGCAGAGCCACGTTTGCAATGGCAAACTGTCAAGGACATGGTGGGTTGCCTTGCAAGTTACCATTTCAAGCCATAAGACAGGCTTACTTCTAATAATTTCAGGTTCAATGCCAAGTTTACCAAGAAGTACTTTTTTTTTTATTAACTGATAAGATAAGGCTGTATGAAATGTTAGGAGGAGTATAGTTTTCCTGTGCACATTATGTTTATAGTGATATAGACAGACTGAATGTGCCTGCAGAGTCACAGCATAAGCCCTGCAGTTATTTGGTACAGTAATAAATATCCCTGTTCATGTCATGCTTATGGTGTCACACTCTGCATTTATGTATCATGGTGAAACCAACTCACTTAAGTCATGTTTACCCCCTTCTCTCACGCAAGTAGATAGATGAGTATTATATATACATGAGAACACAGTAAGTATTAAGCGTGAACCTTGGAGCTAGAGGACACATGCTGTGCAGTGGAAAGCAGTGCAGAAGTGCCTAAGTGTATTTTTGCCAGCGTCACAAGGGCACGCCTACCTCCTTCCAGTTCTGCTACTGACCGTTGTGAGTGTCTGCACCATGGTGTAGACATGCTACCTGCATTCACAGAATAAATTTCTAACCTCTTCTAATTCTTAAATGGGAATCTTTTTGCAGTGGTGCAACTAGTTGAGCTTACTTTGAATTGGTTACAAGGTGTTCTGTGGCTCTCAGAGGCAAACAGGAAGTTTCATACCTTAGCTGGTCATAGATACCTAAGGATTTACACACCAGCAGTCTATCACTGGTCTTCTCAATAGATGTCTTGCTGGCACAGAATTTATGAACACAGTGAGTGAATCCACTAGAAGATAATGATCATAGTATCCTTTAACTGTTGACAACCCCAGATGGAGAACATTCTCTTCACCTTTCCTCACTGTTCCAACCTTTTCCTTCTAATCTACTGCTCAGTCTGGATCTTTCTCTATTTCATTCATAACGCCCATTTCTAAAACTAGATTCCCATTCTCTTCCAATACATTTCAGATTCTGCCTTATCGCCTTACTCAACCTCAACATCTCACTGCAGGAGCCCATAAGCTTATGAGAAGAATTAGAATTGTAAACTGCTTTTTATTCCTATCTCCATATGGCCTGACAAAATATATTTAATATACAGAATACTAGGAAAGGAGGAGTTTGAACACAACCTTACCAAACAATTTATACTAGTATGATTTTCAGAATGCCTTTTATCAACAGGAATATTCTAAGAGTTCTGTGTACAATGTAGGCTAGAGTTCTTGTCACACAAATCCATGTTGGACATGCTGCAAAATGCAACATTTTGTTCCGTGCTTAGGAGACAGTAAAAAAACATTGAGTCTGAGATGTACATCTCAAGAACATCTCGAGTTGCACTGGCAAGAAGACAGGTTTTTGAGCTGCTCTCCTCCATACTAAGCTAGACTCCAGCATTCAGTATTTTTTGTGCTTCTGTAAACCGTCAATGCTCTGTTTGGCAGGATGCTGCCTTAATTAAGAATGACCTGTTAACGCATAAGTTTTAAATATATAGAGAAATACAAAGTACAGTCGTTCTCCAACACTTTCTTATTAGTTACTACTGTGATTCTCTAGAAGTTAAGCTGAAGCTCCAGGTAAAAAACTACCTGTAAAGATGTACAAATTTTCTAGCAAAGATCAGAATAATCTCTGAGCTTCCCAGCAAGAGAATTTATCAACTAGAGGGTTATCACAGAACTTTTAAAATGAATGAATGCAAATGGCTTAAAATTCTACATGGAATGTGTCTGACAAAGCAGACTTAACTGCTTTATGTACACAAACCAGTTATGATTTATAGTAAATCTACACACTGGATTTTCTAATCTCCAGCTTTATGTAATGGAGATGCAATGAGTAACAAAATGTAAGAGGATTAGTAGAAGGTCATCCTGATTTGCTGAATACAGCCCAACATAATACCTTAAAAATGGTTAACTACAGTTGTACATGTTAGAAATCTCATTGCTGTAGGAAGCCATGAAATCCAAGGTAAACTCTTTCCTAAACTGCAAAGCATAAGAGATTAAATGTTAGATCAACAGTATTAGAATAGATTTAAATCTAAAACTTGACAGTGGGATAGGTAAGCCACCACAGTAGGAGCACTTTTTAAAAACAGACTTGGGAAAAAAAATGAACAAGGCCTCATCATATAACTAGATTAAGTCTAACTTTGACTAGCTTTTTTTTTTTTTTCTAGTGGGGAAGAAATGGGACCTTTATTAGATGAGTATACAACAGAGCACAGTATGGATGATGGATACAGGAAAGGACAGAAATGACCAACTGCCTGTTTCTTGTCATTTCAGCTGCATTGTTTACACCTATTTGCAGCCCTAAGTATTCCGCTGTCTATACAGAGAAATGTTAGCCTGGGGATTTGGGCAGAGGACACACTTGCTGAAAGATGTTAAGGGAGAAAGAAGGCTCAGCACAGTGGGACGGGGAGGGCGGGAGGCAGGGAGGAAAAGCAGAGGGGCCAAATAAAGAACAAGAAGCTGCGTTTGCATAGTTCCAGTCCAGAAGTTTACCAGCTTGTGCAGATTGACTATTGCAAAGACCTAAGCAGAAAAAAGTACTGTTTTTCAGAAAACCTTTAAATTAATAGCATACAGCACAAATTACTTTAAAATTGTGTTGTTTCAAGTGTTTTCTGTAATATCATTTGAATTTCATATCTAGGTGTCCTCATGCAGTTTGATCCCTTGTTTCTTCAAGTGAATTAGAAAGTGTTTCCTGTAGGAAGCAAGGATGGGAAGAGGGGAAACCAAATAAAAGAGCCAATTCAAGGTGGAGATTAGAAAAGCCTAAAGACATCAGTTGGATCCTGCTGAAAAACAAGAAAACAAAGAGCCACACAAACTTCAGGGCAGGGGGAAGGAAAAAAGTGTACTTTATGTAGACACCCAGATAGAGAATCTGCCTTGCAATTATGTAATCCTTTTTCATAGTCTGAACAGAGCCTAGCTTGCTCTAACTGGTAAAGGGTGAACAAATACAACAAAATTTAAAAAGATACTCCATCCTGGTCATTGGCATGCATGTTTGCAGAGAAGCTATAAATGGTGAATCCAGATGTGTTACACCTTCCAGGAGATGCAAGATCAAGACTAATCCAGATGCTCTTGGCTTGAGCACTGATGGATAGAGCAGTTTTGTAGTTCTGTACTAAGTAGTGGATTTGGGTTTTTTTGGTGTGTTTTGAAGAAAAAGCCTGAATGTTGGCTAAGAGGCAGTAAGATTCACTTTTAGGAGTCTTGCTTAAAGGCATTTATATAGCTGCTATCCAGACTGCCACTTCTGTAAGTGGGGTGTGTTGAGTTTTTTTGTTGTGGATTTTTGTTTGTTTTCTTTTTAAAGAATTTTAAATCATACTATGTCAAGCTAAACAGCTTAGTAATTCCAGGACTAATTTTGTCATGAGGTAGCACTTCCATACTCCACTCAAATTTTGGTAAAATGTCTTAAAATATTTTATTTTCTTGGCAAAGAAAATATTTACTATGCTAATTTTGAAATAGTGAATGTTACATAAAAGAAAGAAGATCATTTATACTGTCAGGGTTTTTTGAGTTTTTGTTTCATTTTTTTAAGATTACTGGCTTAAATATTTAAGGTCAGTAATCCAGACAGGATTTATAAAATTTTCATTTGGCTTTGCCTTAGTGTTTTATTTTGAGAGGTTTATTTGCCTTAATTGGTAACCCTTAAAAACCTATTTTCCAACTAAATATAGCTTTCAGGTTTAATATATTAGCTGGGAGAACATACTGTATCAACATTCATTTAAGTATGCAATTATGTTTGGATTTTTTTCCTTAATTGTTATAACATTAATGTAGAATAACTGATTTGCTATTTGTGTCTAGCTCTTTTTGTATGGAAACTAAAATTCAATTATACACAAAAGAAAAATTTTGAAAATTATTTTTTAAACCACAATAATATGTTAAGATACATTATAAAAAAGTGTTCCTGTCTAAAAATGATTTTTTATTTAGAGCTGATTAAGCAGAGGAAGTATTTACTCATGTTGAGAGAATTGAGTAGCTTATTTCTTGTCACTATGCCCTTCAAGATTTTTGGAACAGGTTTCAGGCTAGACATCTGATTTGTATTTGCAGATTGGAAAAGGAAAAAAAAAACCCAAAACCAACCCACAACCCAACCCCCCAAGCAATCATCAAATGGCAGTAATATGAAACTGAAATGAAGGTAATCTCTATGCTTGCAAATGTATTGTTGCTGCCAAGTGCTAGTGTAGCATTTAAAACCATGTTCAATTTTTCCATATAGGAAGCGTATAGTTCAATCACCAGTTATCAGACCTTCTTTAAACTTCTATAGCAAGCATTATTTAAAAAAAGAAATTAATAAAGCTGTGGCCACTGACTCATATGTATATTGATTATACTTCTCTAAACTATTAGCAAGTGGCCACGCTTTTAAGTATGGCTCTTGCAGCTTTTCCAGTGATTTGGTATCTTTGTCAGCACAGGAACAACTCAGTAATTTCACTGTGTTAAGCAATGGAAATAGTTTCTAAAAGCAACTAATATTTGTGATACAGGGGAAAAAAAAAAAATCGGCTTTCTTTTTACTATGCATTCATTTTAATTTCTGAACAAGTATAACCAAACTGCCGAGATGATCATAAATGCTAACTCTTCTGCTTATGTTGTCAAAAGTTTAACTATGGTATTTAGTTGTATTTTATTTATTTCTACATCTTTTTTGTGGATGTGGAGGGGAGGAGTATGAGAAAAAGCTAGGTTCTAACATGACTTCTTGATACATGAGATTTCTTTTTCCCTCCTCTAGTACAGAAGTAGAAAATGCTATTTTTTTTGTCACATTCTGTTTCATAAAGCCTTGCTCTTCTCCCCTCAGCAAGTCCTTGATAGAATCAGTCCCTTCCTTTCTAAATGAAGTTGATTGATAAACAGTGTTTCTAAAAAAGAGAGCTTTGTTTAATTAGAGTGGCCATTTAACTAACTGAAAGCCCAACTATATTATTATTTTCTCTCATTTTCTTCCTAGTATGCTGTGTCTTTAAAGGCATTACTTACTAAATTTTCTTACTATTGACTGGAGGTAACAATAACAAAGCTCTGTTTATGCAAGGAACTGGGCCTGACATCGGTATTTTAACATACACTTAAGTCTTTACACTACTGCTGATGCAATTAAGTAATTAGTAGGGATGATTAAAAAAAACCCAACCCAAACAAAAAAAAAAACACTAAACAAAAAACCCAGAAGAACCCCCAAAACAGTTAAGACTACTGCAGAAAAGAGATACTAGTAAAATTCCCATCATCAATACCAAACACCTTTTACACACCTTTTAAGGCCAGGCCTTCTGTTCTTCCAGTCTTATTAACAAGACATGTTCTTTAAATTGCTTTGCATCTATGCCTCAAATAATAGTCTGATGTTTAGGATCTGGTATCTCTTTCTTCTCACTTTGTTGGACAAGTTTTGTAAATTAACACTGTCCAAGTATTTTAAGTAAAGAACTTTATAGCCTGGCCTTTCGCACTAGAATGTCCTTGTTCTGTTTATGTTAAACAAGTGAATTTCTCAAAAAGCTAGCCAGAGTGGTAAGGAGAAGGCCAACAGCTACTGTGAGCAGAGATGCTGAATGATGACAGCAGATCTACAGAATGTCTGTGAAAAAGACTAAGATAGTGCCAAAATGCATGTGATTGATATGTTTTCAAAAAAACTAGCCTGCCCTTCAAAACTGGGACAACTCCAAGAAACAAGACTCCAAACTACATTCGTGCAACTTAGATATATTGTTATGACTTTCCCTGAAACATACCAACAAGACAATAAGAAAAGGCTTCAAATTAATTCCTTGAATATAAGGTGTCAATGTGTAGGAGTTAATTCCTCAAGCCCTGTTTTGTGACAACAACAAAGTCTATGGGCAAATTAGACTGAAGTATTTGAACTGTAGAACTACAAATTTACAGCTGATATCATTAGTTTTAAGTAAGTCATTGCTTTGGACACAAAAATACGACTCCACTTTGATGATACCAGTTTACTTCTGTGAAGAGGAGCGTGTTCTAAACAAAACAAAACAACCCTCCCACAGCCACGTTGTAGTTTAATGTAGATTATATCCCAGTATTAGAATATTATATCCACTTACCATCATCTAGTGTGATGTCTTGTAGTCCTATTGTTTGAAAACTCAACTCTCTGTCTTCAGGTTCTGGTTTAATGTTAATAGCTGCCCCATCTGGTGAAAATGGAGATGAATCGCATACGGTATGGTGGACTAGGGATGATGCTGCGTTAAGACCTCCCAGTGCTGGACTATGTGCTTGAGGGGAGTGCTGTCCCGAGTGACTTACAGTGGTTGGCGGGGGAGATGAGGCAGGTCCTGAGCTAGGAGATTGGTAAGGCATAGGTTGTAGCTGGGGTGAAGAAGGTCCAGACAGCGGTGAATGGACCAAAGGGTGGGAAGCTGTTGGGGATGGGGATGAAGTGGATGCTGGATTTGCAGAATGGTATGGGACTTGCTGCAGCTGGGGAGAAGCCTGCCCAAGGGACCGACTCATTGCAGAAGGGATGGAGCCCTGCCCAGCGCTTGGGCAGTGGTATCCCATTGACGGTAGGTGAGAAGATGAGTGTCCTGAATGAGCTGGGTGTACTAGCGGGTGCCCTGCTGTACTTGATGTCGACACAGAACCTGCATTTGAAGAATGAAACTGCATTGGTGGTAGAGCTTGGCAGCTAAGATTTATCAAATGAGGTACAGCTGTGTCTTGCTGAAATGAAATAGTATCAAATCCTTGGCTGGAGGCAGAGTTCATAGGAAGACCAGACTGTCCATTGTATACATCGTTAGACTGCATAGGCTGGTAAGAAGGCCTCACAGGAGGTGCTGATGTTACCTGAAAAGACTGAACCACAGCAGGAGGCAAAACATGACACTCTTCACTTGGACTAAGGTTTCTACCTTGCATATGTGGCAGGTGGGATACTGCTGAGGTCACCATTGCTGTGTATGGTGGTTGAACTGGACACACAAGGCTCCTGGGTGATGTAGACAGTAAATTGTCATGTGGATGCCCTTGTTCTGGTGAAGGCAATTGAGTTCGGATAGAATGCAGGCCCTGGACATTGCTTGTGTGAGGCAAGGCTAAAGACGGAACAGCAGACAAATCCACCTCATCTCTGTGCTCTTGCTTCATTATAACTAGAAGAAGTAAAACACTGTATTACAATTCCAACCCATATGTATCCTGTGATAAATACACACTAATTGCTGTTTAACAGCCACAACAGTGTTGTTAATGTCCTTGCTCTAATTTCCCTTCTTTTGCTCTTTTTTTACTGTATGCCTGCTATATTAACCCTTAAGAGCCAGAAGACCTCTCCTAGCATTTATTCAAAGTCAGTTACGTTCCCCTCTAAAACACCCTGCTATGCAATGCATGTTTTTTAAAGACATTTGCAACCCAGCCGGAGAAAGTCCGATACATCTAAAGAATACAGCTCAGAGGTGTGTGTGGTGGGGGCTGAGGAGCACAGGGTGCACTGCTGCTGCTGGGCTCCACTGAAAATAGGCAGACAGGAGTTCAGTATCAGGCACCACGCAAAAGGGGAATGAAATTTTTAGCTGGCTTCAAACTTTCCTTAGCCTCTGATCAAGATGACAACTGAACTTTGGCAACACAGTTAAACTAGCTCAAGTACTGCATGTTGTTTTAATTACAGCAGCTCTTTCAGCACATCCCCCAATTTCAATGATGGTAACAATTGTTCTTATAATACAGAGACTTAAAAATTGACACACTTCTTTTTTTTTTATCTATTGGTAGGCTCATGAAAAGATATTGATTTTAAGCACAAATAGAAAAATGCTAACACTTAACTGCTCAATTACTACTTCATACAATACACTGTTAAAGAAACTGTTATATATATTTATAGATAAAAGGGATTTTAGAACATTCGTGCAATAACAGCTGCAGTGATAATTAAACTTGCTTCTTATTTAAGCAGTGTCATTACTGCATTCTACCATTTAAACAATTTAAATATGGATTTCTCAAAAAAAAATAGTTTTAAGATGTATCTTATAGCTATCTTAGGAGCTGATATTCTTAAGAATGGTTGAAAAATACCACATAAACCTGATAACACATTTAGTGTACACTTAGTGTACCAAATACCTAGGTAACATTGCTTAAATTGCACATGAAGGTATGAAGTAGGTAATTTTAGAGCACACGTGAGCAAATCTTATTTTAAATAGCATAAGCTAATGGTAGTTGGCTTTGTTGGCATACACATTAGCTTTAAGAAGTTTATATTAATATCCATGTCTGACTTTAAAGACTCCTTCAGATACCTGACTTCAAGTCCTCCAGACAGTACTAGAGGGTCTAGCACCATCACTGGTACCTTGTGAATTCTGACTACTCTAAATGGGTATGAATTTCTTAAAAGGAAGTAAGTGGCAGGCAAAGGAGTAGCCATTGCATATCTAGTAGCAAGCACTTCCTCACACTAAACAGAAGGGATTAAGATGCTTTAACTACATGTACAGTTAAGATGTACAGTTTTCGGTTCTGGCTAAGTTACTGTGGTGGGTTGACCCTGGCTGGATGCCAGGTGCCCACCAAAGCCACTCTAACAATCACTCCCCCTTCTCAGCTGGACAGGGGGGAGAAAATATAACAAAAGGCTCGTGGGTCAAGATAAGGACAGTTTAATAAAGTGAAAGCAAAGAAAAACAAATGATGTTATTCTCTACTTCCCATCAGCAGGCGATGTCTAGCTACTATCTGGGAAGCAGGGCTTCAAAACGCATAGCGGTTGCTCCGGAAGACAAAAATGCCCCCCTTCTGTCTCCCTTTACTTAGCTTTTATATCTGAGCTGATGTCATATGGTATGGAATATCTGTTTGGTTAGTTTAGGTCAGCTGTGCCAGTTATGTCCCCTCCCAAGATCTTGCCCTGCCCCAGCCTGCCATTAAGGGGGGGGGGCAAAAATGTTGGAGAGACAGCCTTGATGCTGTGCCAGCACTGCTCAGCAGTAGCCAAAACACTGGTGTGTTATCAACACCTTTCTAGCTACTGATGCAGAGCACAGCGCTATGAGGGCTGCTATGGGGAGTATTAACTCCATCTCAGCCAGACCTAATACAGTTACAAACTATTTTCTCTCAACATGCTGCAATGTGTCCAGAGAGGGGAAAAAATATTTTTTTATCTTCCTTGTACCTAAACCTGTTTTGTTTGGGTTTTTTTTTGACATTTGAGGGGGTGGGGCAAAACGCGTAAAACCTGTTCTGTGATCTCACTATCCTCCATGTCATCCCTACAGTTATCTAGAAGAGCAGCTTCTGAGATTCACCATCATTCTTAAAGAAAAGTAGAATGAAAATTGTTCTGTAAAAAGTGTAATGAAGAAATACCTGGCTGTAATTATAGCACTGTAGCTTATTATGCTAAATTTCAGCTTTTTAATTAGACAAGCTTAAGTAAGCTGTTTTACAAACAAGTCAAAGCTAGTCTTATCTACCTGTCAAAAGTACAAGACTGTCTGAATTACTTTCAAATGCCTATTTTAAAAAAAAAAATAAAATGCAACATTTTAGTTTTTTATTTAATACCTGGTGTATAAGTAAAACGTTGAGACTGGCTTTTTTTCCTCTTGCCATTGCAGAGATAAAACTGCACCTGAACTGCTGCTGTAATGGTTTTGTTATGGTATGGAGGAACTTCAAGTATGATGTTTGCCTATATGAAACAAAGTTTTACATATCAAATGCAAATGGAACTGCTCTTAATTACAGAAAACCCAAAACACTTATTGCAAAACTAAAGCAAACTAATATTTTGAAATAGGTAAACTTCAAGTTTATGTATATTGCATACTAAAACAGTACTATGAGCAAACTTTTATTTGGAGACATTTTTCTTCTTTTAAACACAAGTGTTCTGAAGGTAATGCTTTTAATTAAATAGACACATCATCTAAAGGATGCTTTGTTTATCTGCCAGAGCATAAAAATATTCTAGCAGTCAAAGAATTGCATTTTGGATCATAAAGCTTTTAAGAAAAATTTTAGTGCACTGGAAATTATTTGTCATCTTAGCAAGATTATCTTAATTTTTCTTTTTTCAATTTTTTCATTGCTTTCACAACAAGCATACTATTTCCAGTTCCTTCAAAGCATCATCTTAATGGCTACTTTATAGTATTAGGCCAATTTAGAAGTCTCCAGTTGTCTGTCTGAATCAGCCACTGGTCTACTTTACTAAATGAAGTCTAAATTTCAGAACAATGAAGATGTTTAGTTTCTCATTTAAAACAGAAAGCTTTCTAAAGTAAGAAAAATTGTTTCTCACCCCTTGACACTTTTCCCTAATTATTTTCCCTTCTACCTCCCACTGAGGTCGTCCATCTGTTGAAAGAAATTTACAAATAATTCAAGCAAAAAGCATTTTCTCAAACACTTAAATACTTAATCTTAAAAATACTTAAATACTTAATATAAAACTGCATTTATTTTCAGTCAGAAAGAGGCCATTCAACTGACAGAGATATACTGTAAACGAAGTGTAAAGTATAGAGATGCTTTAGGAGTTTCAACACTACAGACCTTGTCCATAAGTTGACTGGTGTGCAGGATTCTGCATTTTAACATAATCTGCTAATTACATACAGTTGGATTTAATTCCAAAGGAGACAGTGTGTACTGTAAGTGTACAGAGGGATTTTTTTCCCCATTTTTCTAAAAACATTTTTGAAAGGTAGTTAAATTACTACTAACACTTGTGATTATTCAAACATGCTGATGCCTTAACCTACAAGTCACCATGTGAGAGATAACATATGCCATATCTTCATGCACATACTCACAGGTTATACATTTAAACATGCTCGCATGAACCGAAAGACCCAGTAGTTCAAATAGCAGGCAAGTTGTCTGTGTTGTGAGGGAAGTAGATCACCTTGGTGAACCTCTCTCTGCTCTGACCTAGCATAATCCATTATCCTTAATCTAACACTCGGTTCTGTGTTACTGGCTTTGTACAGGCTATCAGGGAAGCTATTATCTAGCAGCAGTACTTCTTTAAAAGGCATTCAAGTTGTGTGTCAAAATACATTATTACATAAACCCCCCACTTATGTTGTGCATTTGTTAATAAGAAAAACCCCTAACTCCCTTGCTTAAATATTTAACAAAATAATAAGTCATAGAAGAATTGGACTTGGTTGCAAACTTTTATTATTAATGATTTACTTTTGCTAGTGTTTCACAGAAGTTCAAATCAGGTATTCAAGTCACAGCAACAACAATTTAAGTTGTTCAGATTTTATGCTCTCTATACTAAAGGGACAATCAAGGAAGAAAAGGAACTCTATGTATTAAGACAGCTAGTCCTAAATTTTCAACTATTTTTCATGCATTTTAGTCTAAGTAAGAAATATTAAGAACAAGATGTGTATCCAGAAGAGCTACAGAACCAGGAAGGAATGCTGAATAACCGAACATATTTGAGTAATATGTATGTATGTACCTGAGTGTGTGTATATGCAGCTGTGTACAATACAAAACCAAAACAAAGAAAACTTGCTAAACTTTCATTATATCTGGTTGTAGTAAACTAAAAATGAAAACTATTTGACAGCTTTTTTTTGGTGTTAAATTCTCTAGTTTATGGAGTTGCATAATTATGAAAGTGGTAGAAAAGAGGAAGAACATGGGATTAGGAAAAAAAAAAAAAGCTTTCAAACCTGTACTTACATTTAAAGAAAGATGTTTTAGAAATATTCATCCAAAATCTGCAAGCTTCATGCTTACTTTGAGATTCTATTTCCTATATATTAGACTGCAAAATTTTAGCTACTACCCTCCCAAAGAATAATTTGTTTAATTTCATGAGATCAGTTGGAAGCAGTTAAATTTTTCCACAGATTTCAATGCATGAAGGAAACACTATGTCTTTAGTGTATCTTAACTGAAATGCATGCCTGCAACATAATTTTTAACTCTACTTTGCTAATATACAAGTGTAAGCCTGCTGCAATTCTCACCCATGACTAAGTGTTGCCTAGAAGACAGAACTTGGACTCTAGAGAATGAGAATCGTGTAATACAACTGACTATAACATTTCTGATTTCGTGGCAATTAAATACTTGACCAGCTTGTCAAGCACACAAATGTTTAATACGTGTACAAAAGGTCGCTGTTGTTTGTACCACAACTTATTGCCAATATTTTACCTACATGCACACTTGCCTGTTTACAGATGCAAATTAGGCATAGACACAGCCGAAGCTTACACTGCACACCAAATCTGAGTCTGATCTTAAGACTTTTTTAAAAACTGCATCCCTTAAGAGTAACTTCCATAGAAAATCTTATGCAAATATATCAGAAAAAATCAGTAGTGTTTTCTAGCTAATATTTATTCCATTGTCTTAGGAGTAAGTCAGTTCCTATGCAATGATTAAGTCAGATATAACGTGACATCAATGCCAAATAGTGCATTTCCATTAATTCCCATTTTCATTTTTTTCTTTCTTTTTTTTTTTTTATAATGAGGAAAAAATACATGGTATGATCTGTCCACAGCATCTTTCAAACACACACAATTCAAACTTAGTTAGCCTGTAATTGTCTGAATCAGAAGTACTATTTCATTCATAATTGCCAATGAGCAAATAGATCAGTGCCCAAACTGAAGTTTCAGATTACTACTTGCGACTTAACTTTCTTTTTTTCTTTTTCTTTTCTTTTTTTTTTTTTACTTCCTAAAATCAAGCTCAGGTAATGTTTTTGGCTTGGTTGTCAACAAAAAAAAGTAAGATAGTATTTACCTTGTCCTTTTTCAAAAAATATAATTTTGGATTCTGGAAGAAAATTGGATCCTGTCACCACCATTTCGTGGCCTCCATTTACTGAGCAACTATTGATGCTGTACTTCTCAATCTGAGGAAGTTCTTGAGCAGACCGCTGAGCTTTAAAAAAAAAAAAAAAAAAAAAAAAAAAAAATTAAGGGAAAAATTATTATTCACAATCTTAATCATATTGACATTTCTTTTATGATCTGAATTTGAAGGATCAAGGATGAAACTAAAACAACCATCTATTTACATATACAAATCATATTTGTGTATGATTTTATCTTTGTTTTTAAAATTATGTTGAAATTATATAATTATAGAAAAGAAACACCAAGAAGCCATGGAATCCTAACAGTCTCTACTGTTAAAGCAAATGAAATTTTTAGTTTAGGAATACTGATTTAAAAATTACTTCAGCACTTTATAGACAAAATGAATTCTAGGAGAAATTCAGATTAAGATTGTGTTTTGATTCCTTAGTGCCAGCATTTAACAAATGAATTCTCTAGAAGTTCAGCTGTTCATTAGATAACACTGTATAAAGACAAGTAATGGTATATATAGACCTTTGTAAATGAAATAGTATTAGTTCCTTCTGAAATGAATATT
The DNA here is from genome assembly GCF_947461875.1 of Haliaeetus albicilla. NCBI lineage: Eukaryota > Metazoa > Chordata > Aves > Accipitriformes > Accipitridae > Haliaeetus > Haliaeetus albicilla. The sequence goes on along the minus strand of NC_091492.1, from coordinate 20,189,386 downwards.
TATTTTCACTGAGATGTATCAGCTGCCTCTGCTAATATACAGGAACTACTGAAGCTGCTAGCTATGTGACTGCAGTATTAGGTTTAAAGCCTAAAACATTGTTTTTCCTCCAAACCTTCAGGCTGCCACTTGGCAAGTGCCACCTTTAAATAAAGGTATATTACGTTTTGGTAATTTAGCTCTTTTACACACAATGCTTTTTACACACACTTGTTATATATAATTCTGACAACAAATATTGTCAGAATGACAATACTACTGACACATGCAGAAAACATGACTATAATTATGGATAGTTAAAGCAATCTTACAGCATTCAACAGGTATGGAAGCAGTCTGCAGAGATAAGACTTTTCCACTAGGTTGTGGGATGTGAACACGAAACACAAGTCGCACTCTGGTATTCTTTCTTCCAATATCTGTCTCTCCTTTACGGAGCTCTATATCTGAATTGCGAAGTTTCAAAATACCAGCACAATCGATACTGGAGATAGGTGAGGACGGATGGATCAGAAGAGAAATGGAAGAAAATGAATCAAACTATTGCCAAAGTATACTCTGTAAGCCTTTCTTTTGTTAAAGAATGAAAAGCATTCTATTTCTTCCCCATGTTACGCTATTTTAAGTGTTATTTTAAATGTCTGAGATTAAAAGTTCTGTTAGCGTCAAAAATGGCAGCAAGTAGTCTGTCAAAACATTTTTGTCTTGTAAATGTCTAGCTGCTGTTTTTTTGAACCTTTAAAAAATTATGTGTTATTGTACATTGTTTAACCTTTGAAGTTATTTAACATAGTAAACATCATTTACAAGGAGTTAGAGACAGATTTAGTTCTGCCTTAGGAAGGACTAGAGAATGACAAAAGTGTAGCCATCAAATCCTAGCTACCATTCCACACAGTTATCAATTACTCATACGAGACACACATACTGTACTCAAGTAACACGTATACATAAGCTTATGAGAGTGTTATCTTGCACATCATCGTGGGTTCATAGCATTCAACAGAACTAGCATGAACTCTGCAACTAGGAAAATTTAAGCTGACTTGAGAAGTCTACATAAGAAATAAATGTGCTACATAAACACATAATTGTGCTTTACTCTGTCCACTGACCCTCCAGCTAGGACAGAGCAGTTTAATTGTTGCTATAACCAACCATTAAACTGTTAGCTAGCACATTCTATCTGGCAAGACCAGAAAAGTCAGAATAACGCAACTGTTAAAAAAATAATCAAAACAAGGAAAAGACCTACCAAGATACCAGAAGTTAAATCACCACATTCAGTCAAGAAACAAACAACTAAACTGTATGACTGTATTTTCATAGAGAAAAGTCTTATGTCTTTGTAAAATCAAATGAAAACTCTACCAGCCAGTAACCCACATGCAATGCTACAAAGGTGGAGTCCTATGTATGGGGATTGTATAGGGAAGTGTAATCCCAGCAGCACTCATCTCTCTCCACGTCAATCTTATAAGCTTCCCTGTCTCTCTACTCCTTTACTTCTGACTACCTAAACATTGTCATGTTTAAAGAGATGTGTCTATCTTAACCATGAGCCATATTTGTGGAAAATGCCCTATTCTACAAGATTTTTCTTTCACCTTTGCACAAATGGTGGAAGAAAAAAAAAAAAAAAAAAAAGACACATAGCAAACAGCTAATTTATGCTGTGATGTACCTGGCTGACATATTATTTTCAGGAAGAAGTGGTATTTCCAAAACCTTTGTGCTGGCAATTATTATCTCTTGACTAGCTGTTGCAACTGTTTTTCCAGTGATTCGGTGCACCTGGTAGAACGCATGAGGTCTTAAGTAGCGATCATCTGCTGTTCCGATGAACATTTGTAGGTTTACCGGCTTTTCGCTGTAGCCCAGGAGCTGATGAAAAAGTAGATGTAATATTAAAATATTAGTTGACTTTTACTGCATTTGTGTGTGCGTAATGTAAATACACAACTAGTACAAAGACTTAAGAGTCAGAGTAGTATTTAATTGCAAACTTCTACAATCTTTTCAGAAATCAGAAAACTGAGTACAGATATCTGTCCCCCAATACAAGTATCAGCAACATTTATCAGAACAAAGGGATATCAAAATACTTTTATTACTTTTGAATCTCTCAAAGAGAAAAGAATCATTTTATCTACAGAATTTCTACATCAAAGCTATGCTATGTTATAGGTCTGTTTCTGATATCATTTTTAATCAAAGCCAAATTATCAATTTTACTAAGATACACCTAGTTTCTAGAAATACTAAAAGTATTTTAAAGTTTTTCTACTATGGAACAGAATACTGAGTTTTATGAAACTTAAAGAGTTTTTGTGGATGCAAATGTGTTATGTTAGGACAAAGAATATTTAATTCATAACTAGAAAATCAATTACGGTTTATTTTTGGCAATGAAAATGTTTTAAAAAACAAAATTTGATAGATGTTAATTCATGCATCTTTCCTTTTCTTAAATACAAGACTAACCACCAGTGCACTCAGTTGTCACAAAACTCCCTCTTGCTTGAGCTAATGGTAGTAATTCTAGGCCCAAAACACATTGAAACATCAGGAAAAAAACCCAACCCTGAACTCTAAAAGAAAAAGCTACTTTTATGATAGCACATTGGTAACTTATTATCCAGGAGATTTAAGGAAACAATTTTAACCAACAGTAACATGCAAGTTTCCTTTAGCCACTGCAATTTTAAATCCAAAGTCTGTAAAATATGTCTTATAAATCCATGCAAATACTGCAAGTTATATAATTTCTAAAAAGCAATGCAGCAAATGTACATTTCATCAACTTTGACATCAACTTATGTTCAAAAGGAGGGAGGGCTAGACAGTCATTCTTTAAACGTGGTTTTGTCATGTCAATATTTTTGTCTCTAGGGAGAGTTATTTGGTCACAGAACAATATTATCCAAGCTCTTTACAGAACTAGCACTTAAAAACAAACAAAACCATGTCAATCTAACCTACTTACAAGAGTAATTTAATACTGGTAGTCAGCAGTACAAAAAACAAAGTACACCCACACCCAGAAATCAGAAGCACCACTGTAGATTCCTTGTATCTTGATGCACTACTATTTGCAGTGAGTTTTACGTATGTCAAATGAATGCCTGTTTTCTATATTCAAGTTACAGCTATGATAGCACCTACCAATCCTGTCAATTTTACTAGAGCTTTCTTAGTCAAGAACAGAAACTTAGTTTCTGACAGAAGTCTGGAACTTTGAAGAGCCATTCTCAAAGCTTTCAGCCTCATATGAATGCTTTTTTCCAAGACATAATACTCATTAATTAACCCATCTGGATACAACAATGTGGTCATATTTTAGTTAGTGTTCTTCCCATTTGCCCAATGAGGTTAAATGGGACTGAGGAACAGAACAGCCAAAATCTAGACCACCTAAAACAAACAAAATTGAGCTTACTCAAACCCAAAACAACTGAGGCTTGTTCTTCACCTCTTTCTTTGTATCCAGCATGCACGCACACACACACACAAAATCTAAAATAATTCCTGAGTCATACTGCAGACAAGCTACAGCATGTAACTGTTACTGACCAACAACATGCAGCTGACACAAAAGTTTGATAGATCGAATACATTGTCACAATCACAGCATTCACACAGAGAAAAATGTCCATTCTACCTCTCTTGTTTTGTTTTTAAAGTGAACAGAGAGAAAAGAAAGGAAACAGTTCAGAATTACTGCTTCTATTGCTTTTCTGGGTGGGGAGATCTCTAGGAGATTACTGCAGTAAGGAGACTATGCTGCTTTCCATGGTTGTAGACAAAGAATTCCAAATTCTGTTGTCCTCAAATCTCCTTGTATCTTTCTTGGGAGAGGTACAACATCTCCCAGCTGTTGTGCCTTTAAGATGCCAGTCCGGTTCAGCTTTTACCATCAGATGAAGACTACATTTGTACTACATTGTATATAGACTACAAATAAGGTTGTGCTAAAGCAGACTGGTTTCTGTCCTTCAACTCAATGAATTCTCATCTGTCTCCTCACCCGATTCCAACTACCATCGAGAATTGATGCACACACAGGCAAGCAGAACGAACTGACTTAATAACATTAAATCAAAAAGTCACATCTCATGGGTTTACTGCTTCAGACCCTTATTATAATGAAGGAAAAATATTTGCCACAAAAAGCCAAGCAATCTTTAAAAGTCATGCAGCTTTTATCAAATACAATGTCCTGACCTATAATTGACATATTTCCAACTAATTTCTTACATGATCTCATTTATTTGCATTTTATATATGTATGTCTATTATTTGCAGGCTTTTGTTCTGTCAAATATGTAAAATCTTTTTGTTCTCACTGGAGTTCCCGGTACAAACAGACCTAAATCCAAGAAAAAAACCCCAACAAACCTTGATGCAGGACACCAACATCTTTCCAAAAGATATTTTTTTCTTAAACACCAAATGATTATTTTCATAATTTCCAAGAATAATTTCATAATTTCTATTTCTGAATTATTTTAGGAGTTTAAAGAAAATTTAAGTACATGTATTAGTTTAGCATTTACAGCAGTCATCTTGTCCCAAGTTCTCAACACTGTGACTCCACCATCCATTTTCCTCAGAGTTAAAATTAAATCTTAACACAGTGGAATACAGCCTAAATGTGATGTTTGTTAAATGTGTTCACTCTAATACTGGGAATTATATAAATTACAAGCCAGGCCTATTCAAAAATTTGAATAACTTCCAAATGGGGTCACTGTGACAAAGCTGATTTCCAATTAAAGCTATCTTTCTTCCCCCTTCCTTAACAATGGACATGTACAGAACAGTTCTAGAGATACTAGTGATATGGGGCGGAGGGATAGTTGTAAAACCAAGCTGGTCTGTCTACAGTCGGTGGAGAAACTGTCCTCTACAGAAGCCTACCCAGAACAGGAGTTTAATTTAGTGAAGCAAAATATACCCCTTGCCAGCAGTTGCAATGGTATTTTGCCTATGAGACTCTACGGTCATATACTACATTTGAATTGCTCAAAGCAGCGTCTAACACTAGTTCTGCTTCCATTATTCTGGAGCAAAGGTTCACCTTCTACACTTGCCCAGATACACTATGGAAGACATATAAGGCCTGGCTTCTGCAAAGCATGCGGTGGGAAGGGAAAAGCGGTGGGAAGGGAAAAGCGGTGGGAAGGGAAAAGCGGTGGGAAGGGAAAAGCGGTGGGAAGGGAAAAGCGGTGGGAAGGGAAAAGCGGTGGGAAGGGAAAAGCGGTGGGAAGGTCTGACAAAAAATACCCACCCTACCAACAGATTAGTTATATATCAATAGGTTATGAAGTGTGTTCTGTGTATGATACTCTTGTGATACAAGCTTGTGTGCTTGTTGACTGTCTCACATCACTGCAGTACCTTAGCTATACCAGAGTAGAAATTTGAAACTATGTTACTACAGCTTCAGAAAACTACAAACACCCCACAACAAGACACCACACAGTAGTACCTACCACCTTTAGTCACTTTCCTTCTGGTTTATTTATTAAATTAAATGAAAACAAACAAGAAATCCAAGGAAACTACAAGGAAAAATATTATAATGCAACAGAATACACTTTCATAGTAGTTTAGAAGAAACCTATGCATGTTATAATACAGAAACATATAAGTAAGGCATCTCCTAATTAAAAATGGTCTGTAATAACATCAGGACAAACCCCTGAAAATTTCATACATACTTAAAAGCCATGCTAGTGTAAACCAGTTTCAAAACAAGCAAGCCAACAAGGCCCCTCCCTGCCAAACTATGTCAATCGGATGCTTACACTATAGCTTTGTCTCAAATGAATTGCTGTAAAAGATCTGCAATGAAGTCCTGTTAAAAGTACTGAAATATATATATACACACATACATATATATATCTATATATGCGTTTGTGTGTGTGTATGTAGTTAGGCAGAGTAGTAATATATTGCCAAGGTAGCAGAGGCTTCATAAATTTATACTTTGCATTACAGATGATTTATTGCATTTATTCAAGGTTGAAAATAAAAAGAGAGAGAACAGCATAAAAGAAAAACAATATAAAGCGACAAATATAACCAACATGTGCAATTAAGTGTGGCAATTAAGGAAGCTGAGGTATGGGGAAGAAAAGAATAACCCCCTCTTCCACATTGTAGAGTGTAATTCAGGGCCTGATCACAGTAATGAGCACGCATAAAAGGGAAACAACACAGTCTTAAGCAAGCAATGAGCAGGTTGCACAGTGTCCTCGTGTTTCCAACACCTGTATTTACAGCAAAGATGACAATAAGCTTAACAGGCTATGGATGCTAATGAGACAGCCTTATGGGCTAGCTAAAACTTTGAGGCAGCTGGAGAGATTGTCAAAAATAACAGGTTGATGAAGAAAAAAAAAAGTTGGTTTTTTTTTTTTTGTCAGTTGTTTATTACACAGATTTGTGCTTTAGAATTAACGCTTTCCCCTTAAATCTTGTCTAATAAATAAGTGAGCTGACAACTCTAGGCATGACATGATTCTGCAAGAGTAAAATAAAAAATGTACACAGTTTCTGTAATCAAAGAGAAGAGTCTAGGGGCCAGTGAGCCAAAGGGTATGTAGAATATGATCTGATAGCTTGTGGAGAGGATGCCTGCATGTCCCATGTAATTTCTACCACATAATCATTCAAAGCCTTCAGTGAAACCAACAACACGCTGTGCCTAGTACCACAAAATTAAAGACAGCCCACGTCATACCATTCCTGAGAACAGGGGACAATGCTGGATAACTTTGTTAATTCACCTGAAATCTAACTGCAGGTACATTCAGCAGTTTGCCGAAGAGCATGAAAGTATTCTGAAGTCCATTATATGAATAATCCTGGTGACAGGAAGCCTTGGATGTCTCTCCCTACACAAAAACTTTACACAGTAGGCAAAGCAGAACTTTCTGCCCACCACACTTAGTCCCCGCAGGAGACTGAATTTTCAGTCTGAACTACCTTCTGTCTCCTAGGAATGGTGTCATCTCTCCCCCAAAAGAAAGATGATATTTGGAGCCTGAATTGCCGTTATTGATGCAATACCTGTCTTTTGAATAATGGAGACGACTTACTACTCCAAATCAACTTTGAATCAGGAAAAATGACATATTTTGGAATTTCAAATGCATTCCTTTTAAAAACAGTTTTGTTCCCATTTAAAATAAAAAAAGTTGATTGTTCTTAGTTTCACTGACAGCAGGGTCACACTTTCTTATTACCTCATCTGCTTTACACACAATTCTATGTTGAACAGCCCAAATATTCAAGTCAGTATAAAAAAAATTGCTAATTGTTCTTCAGTGAAAATACCTACATAATTAACTTGAAAGAACATATACTACATTCTGTTCAAATACCTAATGAAGGCATGGTATCTGTACCTTTAGTGCACCTTAGTAAAGAATACACAATATATACAAATAAGAACATAGTGTCTCTATACAGACCATAGGTATTTAAATCAATAAAACATTTTACAACCTACTGGCAAATGCTGCAGAATCACACAATGAAGATGCATTACAATAAATTGCTACAATATCAGCCTGCCCACAATTCAGTCATGGGTCACATAGAAAAAGACAGTAACTTAAACTACTAGTTGCGCACTAAGTATATTTTCAAGTATACCTTCCAGCACTTACTCTCTTAATGTGCAATCCTAGAGCTACACACTACAAAAAAAAGTTACTGATTTTACTTTAAAAAAAGAGATATGATATACTACTTTTCCAGGAGTAGCAAACAGTGTGCTGTAGACAACTAGTAAGTTACCGCACACTGTCACTACTGACCTCTAGAAACCCTCCTCTGTAACAGAATACTGATACACCACCCACTGCTTTGCTGAGGAAACTCAGCCAAGTTGTTTTTGTGTTTCTATATCGTTTCCATAGCAAAGGTCAGTGCATGCGTAAGTTAAACTAAAGCTGGAAGGCTAAAGACTGAAGGTCACCACAGGATAAGCCAGAAGGGCTTCACGCCAAAGCAGTTCCAGCCGTATTACTATACTGCATACAGTAAACTCATGCATGCATGTCAATACTTAGCTTACAATTTCTACTAAGTAACTGCAAAGACAATAAATTAATGAGAGAATTTTTGGATCATCCAAGAAGTTGTATTTCATATTACAAAAACATTCATAGGTTCTTAATGCATATACGGAACATCCTTAAAAACAGCGTAACACTAGAGGCTAATTTGATTAGTTTGATCACCGAAGACAGCAGCATTTAAACTTGGAATTTTGTGGCAGTGGTGAGAACCTTTTCCCTGCTGAGGAAAGCAAATAGGTCACATTAAATAAGAGGCATCAACCTGGAAAAAAGAAGTTAGCATTTTTCCAGATTACATGCAGATTCTATTGGGGCCATATCTGGCTCATGTGTCATCAATTCCATGCTCTGATCTAAAGGAAAGCGTGCAACACTCAACAAGCTTGTGAGAAGAGTTTTTTTTAGTCTCTAATATTTAGAGGTTCTACCTCTCCTCCTTGCCTTCTTTTAAATTAAGAAGGTTCTGTCTATGTTTTCCATTTATTGATGCAGCCCACGTATTACCAATCTCTATTCAAATGTAAATGTTATTTATCCACAAGATGTGATTTCATAAGACCTGTAACAAGACCTGAGAAAAATATCTGACAGAAAATATACACTTCACAGCAAACAGGTACTTATCAGACAATAGTAGTATACTTTGAAATAGTCTGTTTCTGCGAACCAAAACCCCCTTTATTTATTTACAAAAACCCCAACACCTAATAGTGTCATTGAATCCAGAAGTGATGTCAGGGTTTCACATGCCTACTCATTCAGACTAAAAACTAAGGAAAAAAAATAGAACTAAAACTTGGGGGAGGGGGTAATTAGAAAAATCACTTCATTAGCTAAGTTGTATGCTCAGCAATCAAGCAATACTAATGACATTCAGACAGTGCCAAACCCCATTTGATTGTATTTTTAAAGCAATTTTCCTGCAGAACTTTCCAGCATTTATTAGGAAATTGCCACGTTTAACCAAACTTTCACTGGGGTTTAATGCTCATGTTTTTATGTGCCTTTTCTTCGCTTGCTAATTGAAGATTCTATCAACACTTTAGTGCTCCTTCGCCTTTGCACAATTAATTCACTGCTTATGGCATTACTGGATTGGTAAAGCAGGCTTATTAGAAAGAAAGCTTTTACATACAAATAGGCCTCCCTGAAAATAGGACATAGTCTTGAAATACAAGACATGTCAGGGGAAAAGTTTGGGATAACTTCAGTGAACAAAAGACTTGATTAACAACTCTATCTTCACCAAATGCACCAGTATCCAAATAAAAATCCTCAGTTCAAACATGAAGAATGGGGAAGGAAACACACGGCTGTGTAAAGCACCTAACTAAGCATTTAGTTCAGATGGAGATTTCCTAGGCTTTTCAACACCTTGATACCAAAAGCATGTTGTAACTAGTTATATCCTCCTTGATAGTCTCATGGCAGCTAGATGCATTTCAGTGACTTCTGTATTCCTTAGAACACCCCCCAAAGTTACAAGGTAAGGAGGGCAAAAGAGGAGAATAGAGGCCCCATTATATGGAGGTGAAAGGAAAGATAAAGCTGTTCTCTTGAATTAGGTATTTTTACTTTTACTTTGGAAGACTGTATGAGTAAAGATATGATACAATTCACCATGAAACCTAAACAATCCTAAAATAAAAGAACTTTCACTGCTTAAATTTTAGTCCACTTCTAAAGTAAAATAATTTTATTTTTTTAATTTCATTTAAAGAAAAAAAAAAGTAAACCATGCCTTTGAAATGTTTTGCCCTCTGAGACAATGGAGATGTTACCCACAAGCTTGGAATCTTTTGGACAGCAATATCAAAGAGGCACTGGTGCATGGCTTTGAAGCACCAAACTTTTTTATTCAGATATTTCTCCACAAGAATTTCCCCTTCAAGTGCTGTACAGGAACTTTCCTAAAGAACTGTGAAGCATTTTGGTTTAAAAGCTGAAGGGCTACTCTGCCAAGATGCACAGTACACCTATTAACAATGACCTGGGAATAAAAGCAAGGGATGACAGAGATCCAAAGGCATGAAGATGAACATAATTTGAAACAAAAGACAGACAGTGACTAACACCAGTGGTACAATTTATCATGAATTTATCAACAGCTGCATTTTGAAAAGCTTGAAACAAACCATATATATAAAACCAAGAAATTACGAGTTCAGGGAAGTTATCGAAAGTCAGACTGAACACAGTCATCCCTTATGACCTTGCAGAGGTGCAGTGAGTGCTGATCTATAATCTTCTATGGACTGTTTAAAAGAAACTGGAGAAATTCATGGAAGAAAACTCCATTCAAATCTACTAGACAATACCCCAACTACCGGCCCAGTCTTAACAGCACATGGAATTTTTTTTATTATTTCATTCTGATTCTGCAAAGGTTATAATATTACAAAAAGTTAAATGTCTGATCTTAAAATTAATTATGTTAAACCAAAACAACATCTACTTCCCTTTCCTGAAGTGCAGTACTATTTTGTATCACTTGATTATTTGATGTACCTTTCCATCAACTGAGAAGGAAAAGCATGCACATCAAAAAAGCATCCTCCTTCCTCTTGTGCTAAATGAACTTAGCAAGTAGACTGACTGGAAGACTTTAAAATAGTACAGACCGTTGCAATTCTGAAAAAAAACAGTGAGATGTAAAAGGAACAAACTTTAATAAACTATTAGAGTAGTGGCACAAGTCCAATTTTAAAAGCATTGTAAAGGTCGTCACAAAGACAAACGGGTCCTGCAAAGGACTAAAGCAAACAAGTAGTTGCAAATATTAGTGCGTTATTGGTCATGATACCATACGTTTACACAACATACAGAACATCCTTCAAGGTTTAAAAACTTGGATTTCTATTTCTGAAATCTCACACTTTTACACACTCACTCACTGCTTGCAGACAGGACTGAAAGTGTTTTAAATACTAATTTCAGGCATATTTTGCAGAGAGTTTTAGCTCACAGTCCTGTCCCATTCTACACTACCCAAAAAAAAAAAGGAGATCAATTCATAGCTAAAACATAGAAAGTGTTTTAAATACTAATCTCAGGCATATTTTGCAGAGAGTTTTAGCTCACAGTCCTGTCCCATTCTACACTACCCAAAAAAAAAGGAGATCAATTCATAGCTAAAATAGTGTTAGACTAATAGCACAACTTCACACAGTGCAGAATTGCCAGTCACATCTAACTAGCCATCACAATACACTATCCATCTGCAGTTTGCTCTAATCTCTTGAGAAAAAAAAAAGTGCTACTCCTGAAATACCAACTCCCAATGCTAAATTATGTTATGGACAGTTTTTGGACAAGCATTTCCAGGATAGAAATGGGTTATTCCCACATAACCAATAGGAAAAAAACCCCATAAATTGGGTTTTACTTTGGAAAAAAAATTATTGTTTTCCCACATTTTAGTAAACTTATGAAACAAAAAGCAGATGACTGTTGTCCAGTGTGCAAATTTTTAATGTTTTTCATCTTAATTACTGCATTTTCTAGATTGAGTATTCAAACATATAGTAGATGCATCAATAAGGCTTTTACTATCTTTTGGGGGGATTCTGGAGCAGAAGAAGCCTAAATTGTAATCAAACTGTTCTTGAAAAATATCTATTTTTAGAACTTCATCCAAAGGTCAATGTTTTTCCCAATACAGCCCACTACATGGTTCACACAGGCTGAGACTTACGTTCTGCCTTCTAGATTTATTTGCGGGTTGTTGTCACCAAACAACAGTAGGCAATTAGAGCTGGGATACAGTCTGCCTTCTGGTGATGTACAAAATAAAGAAGAATTCAAGACAAAAATAAAAATTGAAGAGTGAAAGGCAGGAAGAATGGGAAGGGTCATGAAACACAGAAAAAGCATGCTGTTTATTCAGCTTAGACAACAGGGAGAACTCTGATGTTATACCTGTTATTCAAGTAGTTACATTAATTGGCCACGCAGAACATCTGGGAAAAGGTGACAGCCATGAATTACAAGCCAGCAAACATATACTCATTTAAACAATCTTTCGTTAATTTATTTTTATCGGATCATTTCTGACATTGCTCGGTTAGATCCTCTCCTGTAGGTTATAGGTTCTTCCACCACAACTCAGAGTTTGACAGGCTTTTTGAGAACACGTTCCTGTTTCAGAATTTTCAAAGTAGTTCAAAATTAATTTACTTTAGCTCAGTTAGCTTACTTTTTCTTCAGCTCTTCAGTCATGATTTCAAGCTCTGCAAGCACTTTAAACAGAGCAGACGTTCAGTCCCTCTTTCACAGGTCTCTGTTAAATCTCACACAGGAGGTTACTGTTTGCTTGTCAGTGACTAGAAGTGTATAACCATTTAAATAAACCAGGTTTTATTTAACATTTCTTTAATTTTTGATCTTACACCTTTCTTCAGCTGTAATACTGCTGAGCTGTCCATATGGATTACATGATGCTTCCCCTCCTCTGTTACTGCTGAAGCAACTAAAGTAAGAATTTTGCTTACAGCAGAGGAATTGATGAATGATTCTACCATTAAACCCTTCATAGTATGGCAAAAAGACACTTCTGGTACAGGCAAATTCTTAATAGCTACCACCACCCCCAAATTTGTCTTGCACGTGTAAGGCACAGGTGGATTCTATACAGTGTCTGTTGCAGATACATCATGAATTTAGAATAAATTACCCTTATCATAGTTCACATCTAGAACCGATTACCACTGTGGTAAATGGCCACAGGACAGATACTCCTTCTTGTATACAGAATGGTGCTAAAAAGTAGCTGTTAGCTCAACAGTCCCTCAGTACATCACATTGTATGGTTATTAAGAAGAATATCATGAATATGACCTTCTTTACTAGTAACAGGACAAAAGATAAAAAGGAAATACTTCTTGTGCACAACACAGCTTACGGAATTTGCTACCAAAAGATATCATTAAATTTAAAATACTTAAGAAAACTCAGAAAATTGCAGAAGTCAACATGAATAGCAGGAACACACTATTCAAAACAAGTTTGTTTGTTTGTTTTAAAAAGAAAAAATCATTTTAGATCAGAAAGCTAAAACACAAAAGTAAAGAAGAAAAACTATTCACGGGAGATCCTTATCATGTGCCCACCTGCTCTAAAATGCTTATGTTTTTGATCATAAGCATTATCCAAGTGAAGTCTCATGAAGAACCCTAAACATTTTAGATAACAGAAAAAACTCATTCTAACAAATTGTAAATGTAAACATTATTTTATTATGTATAACTTGTCCTGTGGGAAGGGTGGGAAATTCAAGCAATGATGATCATTCATTTACAGTCAGATGAAATGTGGCAGCTATTTGTTTAAAAGGCTTCATAGATGGGTAAAGTAAGTACTCTAGTCTACTGAAATAGAATGGTAAAGGTAGACAGTGCTCAGAGGCTTTCTATATCTCCCGACAACGCAATACAAAATTTCAACATAATCTGGATGACAAAAGTTCAACATGCCACCTTTTGCTCGCTAACAATTCTGCCAAGTTATTTATTCCTTCCCTGTGAAAATTGTCAGCATTACCTTCCAGATTCTCTACCAAGGTAAAAGAAATTGTTCCAGATGACATGGATTAGCTAGAACATACTCCCAGGAAAGCAGAGATTAAAATGAGAGGTATCTGGTATTTAGAACATTTTGCACTAAAAAAAGCTGAGAACAAGCAAATTTCATTACAGAATTTGCTTCCTTAAAGTTAATGGACTTACAAAGCAAAGCATGACGCTCCACTCATTTAATTTCCTCACATTTGGAAATAAGCTGATTAAATGTACTCACAACAGATGATGCCAAATTTGTCAGAAGCTTAGTCTCCTAGCAACAGGTATGGTACAGTATTAGCAATAGATTAATGACATGCACTAATAGATTAATGGCTTTAAGTTATGTACTATATTAAAATCTTTATTTTAAATAATACATCAACTGCACACACAGAACTACAGAGGTTTCACAGTTCAGAAATTAAATACTCTACTCCAGCTTTCTATAAAATAACGTTTAAGAGCAAAACAATTTGTGTAGGAAGCACACAGGCCTTCAGGCACCCCAAGATGTGGCAGCTGGATTTGATGATCATTGTAGGTTCCTTCCAACTGAAATGTTCTATTCTATTCTGTTCACCCACATCCCTTCTCGTCTCTGACACTGGTTAACGTACAGTTATTTCACACAAGAAAACGTTGAGTACTTTATTACAGTGATCACACACATGAAAGTGACTGGTGTAAAGCTAAGACGACCAAAAAGAAAAAGTTAAATCAGAAACAAACAGTAATGCATATCGTGAACTGGATTTGCATAATAAGCTTCTGGAAGTGCTAGAAAAAATCTTCACTTTTGTATTTAAATACAGTAATTTTCATCTGCTCACAGCTATTTAGTAATTACCTTTCACCAAACCCACCAGTGAGTAAAAAGTTAATACAAATCGGTGTTTTGTTTCATAACAACTTCCTCTCTCCCATCAAGCACAACAATTAATTTCTAATCCAGCTGGAAGAGACCAAACTGCAAAATAGAATACTGATTTACATTTGTATTCATTTTAATTTAGAGACGCATAGTACAATCCATGTGTTTAAGCATGAGACTATCAGACACATAAATACTATCCCCATTTTTAAAACAGCATTCTTGCCATAGCAAGGTATTTCACAATTCTAATGCAAATAAATAGCTTTTAAAATCATTGGTGTAAGTCACATAGATTACAGATTTGTTTTTTCTCACTTGCATCTAGTACTGCAGCTTAGAAGCATCTAGTTCTGTAAGCAAAAGAAAGCCTACATATATATGTCAAATCTCACAAACATCAGAAAAACAAGTTCCCTTAACGCAAATATTAGTGCAAGACACAAGCACCCGGGGGCGGGGCGGAATAAAAGAAATTGAATGTAGTTCACAAAAGCTCAGCAGAGACTTATTTTGTCAGCTAAAATCTCTCAAGTTTCTGTCCTTGTTAATGATGTGTTAAATTTCAGTGCCAGCACCTTGGCACGTGGATGTTGTGTCTACTTGTTCTCCACCGACTAAAGCAATACAATGCTCCACATGAAGAAATTTGCCTGGCTGACTTTCAGATTCCAGCCTCGTCCAGGCATCCTCAATTTTCTCTAGTTTGCAGCATAGACTTCCCTGATAGGCACTCAACCCTTGTCTCCACTGTGCTAAGAAATCTAGTAGGTCTGACAATAGGAGAACATTGAAGCTGGTTAGGCCAAGGTATGGTGATAAGCAAAACACTGAGCAACTCTGTAGGGAACGTGAAAGTTGGATGAAGAGCTCAGATTAAGAATGGAAATGGAAGGATAAGGAAAGACATCTTCAAGAAAGAAGACAGGATGCAGATAACCAGCCCTGTTTTGGAGGGAGAGAAAGGAAAAATATGAAGTCTTAAGAGGATAAAAGGAGGAACAAAAAAGTTCAAGGTAAGCTATCAGAGAAGAAATGGAGTTTGATAAATAGCTCAAAGAATATGATTAGGAGTCAGGTTGAGAGAAGAAATTAATCAGATGAAGAGCTTGGAGGGAAGAGGTTGCTTAGGCAAGGAAAAAGGAAGAGATACTCCAAAACATTTAAATTCTGCTGGTACATCTTTATTTATGTAGGTATAACATTAGAGTTGTTCCAAAAGTGATATAATTACAAATCATGACAGAATTCACTTGCCAGAGAGAAGGAATAAACTATAAGGAGAAAAAACAATAAACATGTTTGTACTACAGTAAGAGTAGGAGAAAGAGAATGGGGACTGATTATGCCAATCCTATTAGTACTTTGCATCTGGTCTCAAAGAGTAATGAGCTATTTCCAACTACTGGAATAGGATAAATATATCAAATACATTTTTTAATGTATAGACTGCTATAGTGAAAGATTAAGGACTGAAACACCAACTGCTGTTTTGCTGGAAAAGAACAAGAAATATCCCGGATTTGGGGGAAAAGACAAGCCCTGCTGTAACCGTAATCAGATTACTTCCCTCCCCACACACACATTTGTCTTACAAAGATTTTATAACTGTTGTCTGATTTGACTTACAAATGAACTGTTAAATTTTATCTTAACCTAGCCTGGGATTAAGATAAAGACCATTAAACAAGACTGAGGTGAATAAATAAAGAGACATTGCTTTCACCCCAGGATGTAGCAAACTGATAAATCAAGGCATCTTAAGAAGTCCCACAGTTCCTCTGCACAATCTTCCCTGAATCCAGTGAATAAGAGGGTGGGTTCCCTTTCAAGCTGCATGAGCCAGCTGGCACTGTATATATTAAAGGAGACATCAGTGACCACCCCTAACTAATCCAGAAGTCTTCCCTGCACAGAGTAAGATATTTGTGTACACAGCTGAACTCAAAGTCAGAGAGGAGCACATCATAGCTTGTGCACACGGTTATAACCCAAAATACCAAACCCACACATCTTTCTCTTCAGAGAGAATATGATGGCAAAGCTTTCCTATGAAAGCCAAGCCTAATTTACGAGGACCTTACATCTAATTCTGAGCTCAACAACCAACTGAATAATGTTTGCAAAATATTTAAATAATTCACTTTAGATGCCATTAGCATTTGGAATATTTAGCATTAGCTAAAGAATGCTGCCAAAGCTATTATTAATGACAGGTACCAGTTATCACAAAACAGTCAGTGTATCACCACCCTCTGTTAGCCAGAAGAGGACTGATGCCTGCACTACTGCATTTTCTTGAAACTCATCGAAACTGTTTTAAGACACAATGAAGCTTCACGATTTTGTTAAGACAATGGAAGCGATGTCAAAAAAGAAAGCATGAAACAAGTCTTATTTGCCCTTACAGATAACCAGTCCAAATCTAATGAAACTAGGTCATGCCTTACTTTTTAAGGAGATAGCTACCATTAAACTGTGAGTAATAACCTTCGGTTCATGCTGAAGAAAGAAGAGACAGGTTTAATTTCCTCCAAACATTTAAGTGAAAGTTATCAGAATTTATGGGTACCATTTCACAGAAATAACCTAACAAAAACACGAACAAGAGGCATTTGTAGTGTTCAGAAGCTATTCTCAACACCAAAAGAAAGATGGTTTCTGATTCAAATGAAGCTATATCATATTTCAGTATAGCTGGAACTAATCTATTATCATGACTTTTCTTACCTGCTCCCATGCACACTCTTTTCTCCTTAAAGTTCATGTTGAATACATTAAGTAATATACTATTGCACTGTGAATCCATTCATGAGCATAAAACTGCATACAGCATAAAACTGTGACATGAACTGTAACTGCAGCAAACTGTAAATTTTTAAACATCTAAAACTAACTTTTGTATTGAACAAGTTACATTTAAGGGAGAAAATCTTACCTAGGAAGGACTGTAAGCTTCACATAACGTAACAATTCACAGCATTGTAAATATCGATAACTGTAGTTAAAAAATTATCTTCTATTCAAGAAAGCCAGACTTCCTACCTTCACTACGGGGTGTCCTCCAGTAGATGCTTTTACTGCTCCTCTGCTTCCTTCTGTTTCATAGTGAGCTCTGTGATGAGTTTTAGGCTGGACTTCTATTTTCAGTTCACACTGCCCATAATGACTTGGTAAAGGCCAGTCAAGAGGTGGCAATGAAGATGTGCTGCAATCAGATGAGCACACTATGGTTAAATGAACTATGCCATTTGGCCGCAGTACAAAGCGACTTCACTGTAAAATACAGACAATGATGTCACTTTCCTAACAAATGATGACCAAATAAGAATAGATATTAGCCTAAAACTGTTACTTGAAAATTCCAAAATTCTGCTGGTGCATTAAAATCTTCAATTTAGTATTTCTTTTGGGGTTCTTAAGAGTGGAATTTCTTCCGTCCAATACCTGATTAAAAGAAAGGTACTGTATGACACACACCCCACGCACACATTACCAGTGCTATTCTATAACGCCTTTATATTAATTTTTTATTCTCAAGTATATCAGCAAGCAAGTTCAAATGTTGTTTAGAGGGAACAGTCTAAATTCAATCTGTAACTCATTAAGTTTTAACTCTCTGCATTATTATCTTCCAGCTTGTTGGTTTCGTTTTTCTAAGACTGGTAAGCACTGCACTTTGTTAACTATTGTTAAAATTAACACTATATGATGATCCAAAATTTTAAAGCTAGTAGTCCTATCCAAGCATAAGGACTTACTGCAACAGACAAAGACACCTGAAGTACATGCTTAGCTTATCCACAGATTATATATACCCTTACACACAGTAGCAAAGTCACTCCAGGGAAGAAGGAGAACAAACTGCAGTAATAGAAGTAATACAGAAGAACCTCAAAGGGAAATAAGCCATGTGATGTCACCAATGTTTTCATACCTACCCTTTTACCTGCATAGATTTATAGACTCATGATTCTAATAAGATGAACAGTCAGATTCAAGTCAGTAATTACCTGGTAGAGCAAATTAATTTATGAACATTTAAAAGTGAACATTTATAGCATTGTGTACCAAACAAGAACACTTTCAATAAAAATAAGCTTCTATTAAAATAGTTTTGCACTACCTTACTCTGACCAGCAGGGAAAGCAAATTAGGTTTTAAAGAGATGGACAAATACTGGTTTGTATCATCATCTGATAAAACTCAATTACATTTCTTTCTGCTTTACAGGAAGTCAAGAAAAAAACCCACCACTGATCCAAAGCCATGCAAATTTCCACAAACATAAATAGCCACAGGTCCAGGAAAGATAAATTATACCTTCTGGAGAATTTAGCTAAGATGTATAAAACATATCCACAGTTGAGAAGGAAGATAATGTTTGGAGTGAACAAAAAAGAAAAGAAAATACTGTCTTTAGCAAGTATCTGGATGGACTTGGGCTCAGCCTGCAGCACCATACATCTATCTTTTACTACAAAAATCGCTGTTGCTAAGCATGGAAAAGAGGGAGAAGAAATGGCACCACTTGCTGGCCTCCTACAGGAGAACAACCTACAAGCCTGTTGACCTGCTGCTTCATGGAGTACCTCTACTGTACACTTCAGGAGAGAGCTAACATTGTAATGTAAGCCTTATCTCCTGAAACACCTTTCTGAGAGCAATGGGAGGAACAAGAGCATTTCCCTTTCTTCTTACTGAAAGGAAGAAATGTGAGCAATAGATCATCTCCACAGGGATTCAGTGTACAGCAAAGACTCTTCTTCCACCAGTAACGAGGTCTGATGACTGGTCCTTCCACAGCAATAGTATTTACTGGGTAGGAGAGGACTGGTGATGTCAGCAGTAAGAGAGGAAACTGACAGGAATGCAGTATAAGCCCAATCCTTCCAGATACTTACCACAGGCCAAGACGTACTGCCTAAATGCTACTATTGGCTATCAACTAGACCTTGCCATTCACTTTTATAGCTACTGAAGGAGAAGAGGACTCAAGTCTTCAGTCTGAAAAAGGAAAGAAAACGTCAGGATTAGAAGATACTAAAAAGAGTTTAAAAAGAAATATAGCATGCAAGAAATTTTTTTAGTATTCCTGGAAACCTTTTTTCCTCCCGTATAACCAAATGGTCTATGTCAAAATAGTTGGTATACAGAGTGAACATATACATTCTCTAAGAGAACTTGGTATAACACACACACACCACAGACTATATACCAATTACTAGGAGGTATTACTGAAAGTTTAATAATAAACTCAGTCAAGAAGAAATTATTTGTTGCTTGTGACCACTCTCCATGCAGCCTCTCTGTGAGGTTTACTCCTTCTGCAATTAACTAATAAAAACGTGGCACAAGCTCTATCAGACTCGCATTATCTCCTGAAAAAATATTTGGAATACTAGAACAAACATGGAGACAGGAAAATAACCAAGTCTCAAGATTTTGTCATTCTTTGAAAACAAATAGAAAATAGCAGCATGAGAGAGCAACCAAGCACACAATGCATGTGCAGATGCCTAAAACATCAAAAAATTGGAAAGCTTTCAAAACACAGTTCTCCAAATAAATTACACAGCCTTTGAGGCTGTGCTGCATCAAACTGATATTTTCTAGTTGTAGCAGGCTAGAGAGTTACAACTGCTTCCCTTTGGAGTTTGATGTTGGATACCCAAACTGTTGTTTCTCTCAATATTTTTCTTGCTGTGTCCATCACCCTCAGCTTCTCAGCAGCAGTGGAATCTCAAGTTTTAGGGTATGATGTCATGCACCTTTCTGCCCTGTGAGGATATCAGTTTAATGTATTCTGCTTCCATATCACCCTTTCACTTTTTTTTTTTTTTTTTTTTTTTTTTTTTTTAGACAAATGCTGTAGAGATACATATTGAACTGGATCAGTGATCTAACTTTATTTCATTTTGAAAGGTAAATTTCTGAATGCTGTTAATTTACCAAAGCCCCAGCTGTCTATACAGCTTCTTCAAACAGAACTATTGGGAGGGAGGCAGAGTGGGAACTTCCTAGCCAGCACTGTCACCTTCTGAAAGTCACATGAACCCACAAACTTGGACACTTAAAAGAGTATCAGAATACAGTCTACAAACTCTTGGGTTTTTTTTAATACTATGTAGAAATCAATATCAAATGAGGAGAATCATGTCAGCGTTCGGGGGCAAGAGGTAACAAGTTTGAACACTTTTTGATATGAAGCAATGCTATTTTTGTACCAGATGCTCGATATGGGAAAGCAAGTCTGAAGCTGCTGGCTTTACTGCATTTAATCATAGAATCGTTTAGGTTGGAAAAGACCTTTAAATCATTGAGTCCAACAGTTAACCTAGCACTGCCAACTCCACCACTAAACCATGTCCCTAAGCACCACATCTACGCATCTTTTAAATACCTCCAGGGATGGTGACTCAAACACTTCTCTGGGTGGCCTGTTCCAACACTTGACAACACTTTTGGTGAAAAAATGTTTCCTAATATGCAATCTGAACTTCCCCTGGTGCAACCTGAGGCCATTTCCTCTTGTCCTATCACCCAACAACCACCCTGCTACAACCCCCTTTCAGGTAGCTGTAACGAGCAATAAGGTCTCCCCTCAGCCTCCTTTTCTCCAGACTAAACAACCCCAGTTCCCTCAGCCACTCCTCATAAGACTTGTGCTCCAGGCCCTTCACCAGCTTCGGTGCCCTTCTTTGGACACGCTCCAGCACCTCAGTATCTTTCTCGTAGTGAGGGGCCCAAAACTGAACACAGTACTCAAGGTACGGCCTCACTAGTGCCAAGTACAGGGGGACAATCCCTGCCCTGCTCCTGCTGGCCACGCTGTTTCTGATACAGGTCAGGATGCTGTTGACCTTGTTGGCCACCTGGGCACACTGCTGGCTCGTATTCAGCTGGCTGTCAACCAACACCCCCAGGTCCTTTTCTGCCAGGCAGCTTTCCAGCCACTCTTCCCAAAGCTGTAGCGTTGCATGGGGTTGTTGTGACCCAAGTGCAGGACCTGGCACTAGGCCTTGTTGAACCTCATACAATTGGCCTCAGCCCATCGATCTGTTCTCAAGAATGTATTGTTCAGTCTATACTATTAGGTGAGGATCAGTAAAACTGCTAGACTTTTAACTCACAGTTATTTTATCAGTTGAAAACTGTGCATCAAACTCCAATGATCTCTGATAGTTCAGAGCTTACATAAGTTCAAAATTCAGAGCTGCATTAGTCTTAAAATACCTGGAACGTGTTTAAGAATAGGAAGCTCAGCTGCTGCAGAAGCGAGCAAAAATTTGGTGTTACAAAATGATTTCTGTCTCCCCAGCTTATGCACAGCACGATAGCATTTGCGTTATCAATAAAGCCATCTAATTTTGCATTCAGAACCCAGATTAGCTGCTGACTGTGGGTTTTTTTCAAGTCATTTTAGATCAAAAAATTAAAAGAAATAAGAACATTTGTTATTTAAACCCCCTCACTTTTCAGACTTGATGGGCGAGGAATGCATTTGCAGACACTTCCACGTTTCATCACAAAATTCTACCCAGTTCATTGCCAAATTACTGTTACAATAGCTTGTGACTTAGTTTTTTTACAGAAGTTTCTCTAATTTCTTGTTTTCTTTAAATGAGTAAAAAACTTATTAGCAATGTAGTAACCTAGTAGTAAAGCACCAAATCACATGTCAGGAAACAAATAATGAGTGACAGTCATGCTAAAACTTTCATTAAATCAAATCTTAGCATGTTGTTGAAACAGCACCAATCTGTAAACCTTCTTCCAGTAATACCAAGAGAGTTTTATAATCTGATTAATGCAAGCCTCCAAAAGCTCATACTCCTATCACATCAAGATTAAAGGCTTCAGAGAACAGCAGCTATTAAAGGAAACTCAGAAGTAAAGAAGGAACCCTTTAGTAGCATCCTCAGCACAAGCCACTGCATTTAAAGCCATCACTTCAGTGATAATTTTATCAGTATTATTTAACAGATACCTTCTTCCTCTGTGACCATTATCTCTAAAACAGAACTGATTCAGGCTGCACAAATTGATGAGGAAACATCTAATGTTCAGCATAAGGACAGCCAAATGTGTCCATATGGACTTCAGTATTCAGACCTGTAGAAGTCAGGGCCCAGCTCGTGGGCTGACTATGCCTCTCTCGCACAGGAAGAAACAAACCCCAGAAACAAGATTGCTTGTTTGCATGACTGTGACCCCACAGCAGTACATGTGGGACAGAAGGAAGAACAAAGCCTATGAGAGCCACTAAAAGTAATCCAGTTAAAAACTTGTAATAGTTACCTTCCATCTGTAGCACTCTTCCTGGTTAATTCATTGGACAAACAGCTGGGGCTCTGTGCAGACAAACTGCTAATGCTGGTACCTCAGCTGAAGCACACGTTCGATTAGCTCAGGTTTAGTCTAATGCTTTCCTTGACTCCCTGCTTCGAAAGGTTTTGAACACAGGTGGAACTGATATAAGAACTCACTTTAGCCACTCTGTATGAACATGTTCCTGCCTCTTTGTAGTCATTAATTCTTGTAATAACCTTTCAAAGATACCCACTAAGATCTCAAGATGCTTGTGAAAGTTCTCATTTCCTTTGTTGGTTGAGATTCACAGATCTAGAGTTATTCTTTCTTAGTTGCAGCAAAAATAACTCCACTTACAGCTCCTCCCAACACATCCAAATCTGTCACTGTGGGAAAAAGCTCACTGACCATACAATGGATATTCCACATCTTTCCCTCATCCCAGGTTTTTGCAGAGATTAACCAACAGCATATCCTATGACAAGTCAATGTTGCAAACCCCAAAGAACCTCAAATCATAACTATATTCCAATCTTCACCACCTAGAACAAAGCAACATTTTCCCTGGTGCAGTAATTTTGAAGTTAGACATTTTGGGGCCATTCCAGTTGCCACAGTGGCTTATGAATAGACTTTTAAAATACTGTTTACATTCAAAATATCCCTGTACTACTCCTAGCAGACCCACAGTAACTATGCTTTCAGGGTGTTGATACAGTGTACTGCCAAGTAAAATCTATATCATTTCAGAACAAAGTAGAGAGCTGAATCACATGTACAGCACAAAGGTCCCATATCAAATACTACCTGAATTTCTCTGGATTCATTAATGGTGTGTAAACATTACAGCAATAGCCTAGCTTATTAGAAGTCTATGAGGTTCAAAGTTCTCTTGCTTGTCTCACTTAAGTGGGTCCTTATCTTCAAAGTCAGCGACTTGCAAATATTTTCACTTTAAAGTTTTGCTAACATAGCATAGCGGGTGTTATTTCTATTTATCAAAATGAGATAACTACTTAGCAGACTAAGTTTGCCTATAGTCCACTCACACTGAAAGATTTATTCTTCCTAAAATTAAGACCAAAGTCCCAAAAGTTATGTTAAAAATAGAACATAATTCTGTTCCTCTCTGCTCTCCAGACTTCCAAGAGAAGGATTCAGACAAGAGAAGCAGCTTTTCCAAGTATTCAGCCATCTACCACTATACTTAAACTATTTTTTTTCTCTGAGAGAGTAGGCAACGTTGTCAGCAATCCTCTTTTCCAGTGGTAACTGCCAGATAATCACAGGTAAAATACTCTCAAGTATCCATCACTAGAGATTCCTGAGCTGTAAATACATCTATCAAAGCCAGTTTGTTCATCACCACTGGAAAAAAGAAAATACTTGCTATCCCATCACTTCTCAGTGCTCTAGATTAAATTTGTGACACAGCGGTCTGAAGATAATAAGAATTCCATTAGAGAAGACACCGTAGAAGAAACCAGGTTTTATTTCAAGATTGTTGACCATTAATGAACATTGCCTGGTTATCTCCCAGACACAAAAGCACCATTTGTTCCCATCAAATACTTCAGGGGCTAAAGAAAGAAAAAAAATGACTCATTAAGTTTACTACCCTGCAAAGTGCCTATTTGCTTGAGACACAAATTAGATTCTCAAGATCTACTTGAAAGTCGTAAGCTTAAAGCAAAAGAAAACAAAACAACAAACCTAAACACAAAAATAACAGAACCCCCATAATTTTCAATTGCATCATCACTGACCACTCTTCTAACAAAATGCCCCATGTTATCTACAGCACTGCTGGCCATATCTGTGATGGTTGTTAATTCCAGAACACCGTAACCATGGCTGTTAACAGCATAAATATTGCTGATCTCTTAGGCATTGTACTTTCAGTGACAAGTCCTCACCAAAGGT
Source organism: Haliaeetus albicilla (assembly GCF_947461875.1). NCBI lineage: Eukaryota > Metazoa > Chordata > Aves > Accipitriformes > Accipitridae > Haliaeetus > Haliaeetus albicilla. Next base: position 20,164,628 of record NC_091492.1, on the reverse strand, counting down.
ATTGTGTTCTATTGTATTTTATTATATTATATTATATCGATTGCTCAGTGCAGGTTTCTGGGTCATCCCTATACTCTTTTTATTCCCCTTGATCAAGTTTAAAAGAAGTATTGTAAAACAGACTTTCTAATTCTTTTTTTTGCACTTTCTGGAAATCTTACAACTGTGAACCTGTTTCAGGGGAGATGGATCAGACACCTATATACATTGTAACCAAGACCATTAATTTCTGTACAACAACTATGCATATCACTTCAAAATACTATTTGCTACTCATCTTCCTAATACGGCAGCTTTGTACTCGAAGAGGCTGACTGGAATCCAAACAAGAGCATTTTAATAAAAGGGATCAGTCTTGAGGCCTTCCCAATATTACATGATTTCATAAATAACACCTACTAAATAGAAATCTCACAAAGTTTCAAAGACTTAAGGATACACTTAAAATAATTCACATGAGCATACTAACCCCCTTCAGATGGTGCTTCAGTGTGAGCAAGTGGATCAAATTTAGATATTTGAATATGAATAGACTCTACGAAGAAACACTTTCTCCAGTATTCTTCTAGACTATTTATAACCTATACTGACATAAGCTATCTAAATAAGAAAATGAACTTCAAGCATCTATGTTTCCCTTCCAACAGCCAATACAGAATTCGGGAAAGGAGTGAAAGAAAAAGAGTATCCAATTAATGAAAGAATCTGAAATAACTTTATGCAAAAGCCTAGAAACAGGTCTTTTAAAGAGATTTAGTGGGGAAAAAAACCAAAACAACCAGACAAACCTTGAGTTTTTTCTGTGAGTAAAACTCAAGCTATAACAGTAGATGTGCAATAAAAAGTTGTAAAATCAGCATCTTCAAGAAATGTTAGGGTACTAAGCAAATGGGGTGGTCAGATCTGCTGTAACTACATTAAGATCCCAAAAAGAAAGGTATTTTCCAAGCAGAGAGGAGGGAAACATGAGACACACAGATAAAGCCATTTCTTATCCGTCATCCTGGGAGGAAGCTAGGGGGTTGAAGAGGTATCTTAAATAACAGTAATAAGAGTAACAATGTAATAAAGTTATCAACTAACTTAATTGCTGAATATTCTGTAAAATGACCAATTTAATCTGCCATTGAAAGAGTGCTCATCTGCCAAGGTACTTGGTTAATGACATCACCTACAGATGCCTTCACTATTTCTAGATACAGAAGACACTACCTAGTTTCTTTTTACCTGTTTGAAAGGAATTGTTGCACTGGTTCTGTCCATTGTCACTTGTCTAGACTTATCTTTGACAAGGAAGCAGAAATGTGACTCAGGGCACATAATACACATACATTTTTCATATGCTACACACTGGCAGATTATGGGTTTCTGTGGCCAAATAACAAGCTGTCATCTAACAAAATAGTTTGGATGGCATCTGAAATATGACTAAAATGCTCAAAAGCATGTTGCATATTTTTAAATTTTGTTAAGTATTGCACACTTACTGAACATAGAAAGAAGGAAAACATGGTCAGGACTTGACAGATAAACTAGATTACAGATTTACAAAACTTTAGAAAGCATTCAGAGAAGAAGGCGCTATCTGCACGTTTCACACCATGTCACAGGGGAGGAAAGTTATCCCCACTTCTACGAGGGGTCAGTTTATTGCAGCTGACTGTGCACACTTGGTCAGTCACTTCATATGCTTGGAATCAATACTCCAGTTTACTTCATGCACTACTTTGTACTTGACAATATAATTAAGACATTTTAAAAGCATGTTAATTGTAATGTATATTGTAATCTATATTACAATTAATATATTACTATATAAAATACATAATAAAGATATAAATTGCGATTATTATCTAACTCTTTATGACAACTGAGGTGCTCACTTTTCGTCACTGTCATAAACTATCTAAGAAACAGTGGATCTTCTTGCATTTCATTTTTATCCATAAAACATAAGAGTCAGCTTAGGTCCCCTACTTTATAAGCATCAAAATTATAAAATATTATATGACAGAATGAAATGTTTTAACATACTAAAGATGCATACTCTCCTAGCACCCGTGGAACAGGCTACAACTGCTAAGTAATTCAACATTTCACTGAGGATACAGTTGCCAAAGCAGCCATTTCCACTAATTCAACAGTCAGACTACATTTTTGCCAGCAAATGTATACAGCTTAATAGTTAAGTTCTTCAGTACCAGCTTGTAAGTAAATTTTGACATTTAAATTCTTAATGAAAACAGTAAAATTTATTTTTATTCAGTTCTGCTCAGTTGTCCCCACTACAAGAGGAAGCAGGTTTAAGTGAATATCTATTTTTGTAACTATTTTGGTCATCCCACAAAAGATCCACACCCAATCTTGCCACATGCCTATATGTTCATGTGCTTTTACCCTTCAGTAGTGCTCACCTTTTATGAACTATGTTAGCCTGCGGGCTAACAGAAATGCCAAGTTAGGATTGTTGATTATCCTACATAAATGTAATACAATTCCAAAATACACAATTAAGGAAAAATAGTTATCATTGTTTTACTTAGAATGAAAAGATTCTAGTAACAGACTGAACATCTTTATTAACAGATGAGCAGAATGCAACAGAATTTCTCTGCCTAAAACACGCATGGAAAGGGTCAGCTATAGCAATCTTTAAAAGATGACTGAGTACTTCTATGTTCCATCACTGAGAATATTCATGTACCCAACAGAGAATGAGAACAGGTATTCCAAAACATTTTTTCCAACAGGCTTGTTCATCTGACAAGTCATCAGGAAATAATATATCAAGACATTAAAATGATGCAAGAATGATATCTGAATTTGGAAAAAGCCACTAGAAAGGGGAATTATATAAAAACTAGCATGTTGCCATGAAAGCCAACATCCAATTTTCAAGAAGTTCTGCTTTTGAGGGAGGTCCCTGAAAAGAATACCTCTTCAGTAAGCTTGGCTTACTGGGCAATAGTTAATTCTAGTTTTCTGCTAAGAATTTAAAACTCCAAGAGGCAGGGAAAAAAGCCTCCTATAGGGCATCTCTGAAGCTTGGTCAGAAACTTTTCTTTCTTTATTTTGCTTCACTCACTTTGGAGGAAGGAGGTGGTAGGGAGGAGGAAAATGTTAAAACCATGAATATTTTCTAAGCCATTCTTTCTAAAATTAAAAATACAAAGTGTGAAAACAAGTGCTTTGCAAAGATGACTTTGCAATGAGAAGAACACTTCTTATTGAATATTTTGCCATTAATTTTAGGATTTAAGCTTTGCTTTTTTCCTCTATCTCTCCCCACCCCCACCCAAGAAAGAGGAATTGCTTCATCCACTACGTCCTTGAAGAGCAAACCTTAAGTGTTGCCTGTGGACAGAACAATACTATTTTAATCAAAGTTATTTTAAAATCAATACGGACTAGCATGGAAGCATTGACATTCAAACCTATAATATGGCTTTTATATGAATAATTGTGCTTTACAGATATTAATCTAATGTACCTTTCTTACAAAACGTCCACGGCTTCTTCCTCCCAGTACCTCCCTACCCCTTATTTTTAACACCTAGTAGAGCAAGAAAAAGGTTCAGGAATCAAATGGATAACTTGAGCTGAGTAATCACAGTATCTGTCCGTCCAGCAGCAACACTGCTTAAGGAGTTCTCATTCCTACTCCACCCACTGCATTGTACTGGCAAAGTGATTCCAGGAGCTACGTAGTTGGAAAGATTACAGAACTGCTCCATCTAGAAAGTAACAGAATGGGAAAGAGGGTGAATTTTTCCCCCAACCAAACTAGTTCCCTCTTCCGAGCCTCCAAAAATCATCCTGCTAGCATGTGACAGGACTACAAAAGGAAAGAGCTAGTTAACTCAGCGCCATGATGGTGGAAATACCCTTGGAACTACAGCCCAGAAATCAATTCTTTCTGGATGATTTTCAGGATGGCATGCAAATTTTCTTCTCTATTTCTAGAATTCTATCAGCCCAAAGAAACAAGTACAAACAAAAGCAAATAAACTCCCCACCTCTTTTGTGGTCTCACAGTTTTATAAAATCGTGTAAGTCAGGTTTCTTTAGCTATATTAAAATGTTAACTGCTTAGATGGAACTACAAAGCACGCACAACATCTGCAGTCATTTGATTCAGCTGGGCTGTACATGTATCCAAACAAACTTTGTTTAAATAAAACTAATCCTATGTTACAATGCATCCACTGTATTTTTAAAAGAAGAAAAAGATGGGTATTTGGTGTCTCAACTTGTTTTTTTCCTAATGGTATCATCTACCTGCCTACAAGAAGTTTTCTTTAAGAAGTCTTAATGCATCAGGACCTTCTAATCACTTACCGAAATATAGGAGTATGACCAGGCTTTGGTTTGTTCCAAGTAAAGTGCGAAGGAACAGAAAGAAATTGGTCTCCGGGCAAATCTTTTTTCAAGGTGTGCTGAGATCCAGAGCAGTCATCTACTGCAGTTTCAAGGGATGATGATAAGTTACCCTGTTCTTCAGGACAGATATCTATTTTTCCAGATAAAGTGGCACTCTGATCCTCTGAGGTCTTTCTTGTTTTTAGAGGAATATCAGTCTCTGTACAACACTGAAATGGTGAAAGGCCAGAATTAAGGCCTTGTATGTTATGGATGGAAGTGTTTAGCCACGTGTCTTCTGTTACGCTTCCTCTGGGAGAATGGCCAGGTGATGGAGTTGGAGAATGGTGAGGAGAGAGAGAACCAGCATAGCAAATCTCAGCACTGGAGTGTCGTCGTTTCCCACAGGGGGACGTAGGTCTTGATGAGGGCCTTGATGTTGGTCTAGGGCTTAGCCAATTTTCATCTGTAATACTAGTTCTAGGAGAATGACAGGGAGACTGTCTAGGTGACAAGGCATGCCCAAATCCATAAGGCTGCTGCCAAGATTCATCACTGGGACCTCTTGGAGAACCACCAGGAGATGCCAAAGGAGACCCAAGGGTAAATCGAGCAGCTGCTTCATTTAGCTCCGAGTCTACATCATCATAAACATGGGAAATGGATTCACAAGAGGAAGCATCTGAAAACCAACTTCTGGATGAAATGCTGCTGGCAGGGCTTGGACTAAGGGATGATTCCCTATATGATGGCTCAAGAGGAAGATAGAGATGGTCCCGTGAAGGCCTTTCCATATATTCATTTTCTGTGCCATTTGTGTGCAATTCATCTTCACTGGCTTCAATCCCTTGATGACAGTTAGGTGAAATAGATGTAATTTGAATACTAGGGCACTCAAAGGGTTTGGGTCCACCTAGTGGACTATATTTGGATTCTGGTACCTCGCAAGTTCCTTCATAGTTCTTATGACTCTGAAGTCTTGTAGGTGGTGACAGAGGAGAGGAGTGAGACTGCAATCCATGGCGAGGAATACAAATTGGCTGATTTACAGAGGATGGTGGTTGGTCTACATTAAAGATGTATATGGACGCACAGTCATCTGACTCAAGATCTGAAAACAAAATTTAAAAGAGGAACAGAGTCAGAATGCAATACTCGAAAAATGCCATTAAAAATTCCTTTGTTTCCTAGGTATGGCCCGTTTTCAACATCCTAGACATTTCCCATTACACTACCCAAAGTGTAATTCTTAATTTTAAATTTTCCCCAGCCACATTTACAGCTAAATATGACTACAGCATAGTTTTCTGTCGTAAATCTTGTTTTCAACCAGATTCCACAGTTTATACACATCTTCAGTGGCTGAAAACATAATACACACAGAAAACAGGTTTAAAAATCTTGAAAGGATCTGAGCTGGAACACTTAATTCAAACTATATTTTGTAACTACATTCCATTCATAATTAAACATTTTCTATCATAATCCATTAAAAATTAATCTTTTTTACATGAATAGGACTATGATACTGTCTGTAAGCCCACTAGTCAACACTTACAAGCACCAGAATATCACATACATAATATTTCTCTCCTTTAACACTAGAAAAGCATCTTACAGTGACTCATACTTCAGTCAAGATTATAAACACCTAAAAACATTCAATCAAAGAGGCCTAACAAAGAATATTATTAAAGATATTATGAAGAATCTTATTGCAAAGGTCTTTTTTGGTTGCTTGAAAAACTCTCAAGTATCCATCCCACAGAATAGCATTTTTCAAGTGCAGTCTCACAAAGTTTGAGCACAAGTTGTTCAGGGGAAAAAAAAAAAAAAAAAAAAAAAAATCCAAACCAAAATATTCTCAGATCTCACTAACTTATCCAAAACACAGGAAATATTCCAAAGAAAAACAAGCAATTGAGAGGGAACACAAGTCCAGTTAACAAAATCAGCACCTTTGTCTCACAGAACCAAAGCAGATTTTCTTGCCCCACTTCTCAATATTGAATTAACTGCCAGTATGAGACATTTGTCTGAAACAAGAGTAGAAAACACATCTTTTTTCTTATTTTGTAACCACCATGCTTCCACTCTTGTTTCTTTCCCCTTGTGAAATAGACCCTTCCCTCTATAATTATATAAAGTAAGTATGCAGGAGACCTCAGGTAAGTTCATTAGTCTATCACCTCCTAGCAGGTGAAATTAAATGTACTTGGAACATCCCCACTAGACACTGAAACTAGTCTCAAAATCTGTTAACAATATTGTCTCTACAACCCGAGTTATTTGTTTTAATGCTGAATCACTTTGAAAGCTTTTGACCCATCACTAACATTTAACACCATCATCAAAATTACACAGTTTCTAGTGCTTTGCGTGTGGGTTTTTATTTTTTGAAGTTTTTTTTTCAGCAGTAGGGGAATATTATGCAGAAGCATAAATGTTTCTGCAAACTAAAATGCTCCTGTGTCAAATGTGACAATGAGACATCATGTTCATACAATTATTTTCCATAAATCCAGACTGGATTATATTAATTGCAGCTCTGGGTATTAGCTTTTTTTTTTTTTAGAAAAAAAACTTTTTATCCTAAGTATCAGTAGAATATTAATACTTGTTTTAAAATAAATCTAGTCTCTCTCACAATCAGATAAAATATCCAGACAGGAAGTTACGTATTTTAGGCCTTTCCATGATAAAAACAATTAGTATGATAATGAAGTCATTCTATTATCAGTTCCACTAATAGCAATCAGCTTAAAATTAACTAAGACAGAAACAAACAAAACAGCATCTCCTCAGAGACAACAAGGAACCATTTTCAAATGGAGAGAAAGCATACTGTTACCAAGGAACAGACTATATTCCTCTGACTTAAAAAACCAAACCAAATCAAAACAAAAAAATCAAAACAAAACCTGAAGTTTCGTGGGCAGGGAGCAGCTCTATTAGTAATCTATTAAAGGAGGCACAAAATTGCATTTAAGACAAGTACTAAGTAGTTTTATAAGCACTGTGTGATTTTATATATATTACATATAGTCATATATAACAATTGTCCATATTATGTCATCAACTACTATTGTATGTGTTATGAGCACAAAAACAAAAAATTGGTATAAGTTAATTTCTAAATATGCATATCCTAAAAGGATCAGGACACTCAGGAACAACTATTTTGTTTATCATACAAATAATTAACACAAGCTCACTATGTTGAACACTATCAAAACTGCATTTCCCTATCCTTTCACTAGCATAACAAACATTTTTAAAAACTTTAATTGGGGGTCTTTCATTTTGCTGTTTCCCACCACAAAACTTGAAATGCAGACAGTAGCCAGTTACAGGTTTTCCCACATCTATTGGTATATTCATGTGCAAGATCACAAATGTCCTTGTTTCCTAACTCATTATTAGTATTAGAAATGTAGGTCAGGGGAGAAAAAAGCAATTATCCAGCTACTCAAAACTTAGAAATGAAATTTACAGGTACAGAAATTTTGAAATAATAATTAAAACTTCATAGGAAAACAACAGTTGGAAAACTTCAAGTCCTGTGCATAACCATTTACTGTCATTAATGGCTTTACGAACAGTAGCAGCACATTGTTTGTGCTAAAAGTCTCACTATTGTAAAGAGCCTTATTTCTCTTGCAGCAACAATCAAGAATTTTAAAATATTTAAGACAATTGTCCACTTTCAATGTCACTGGGATTTACAAAAAGCAGGTATACATTCAAAATTTAAGTTTTATCAAGCTGAGGTGGAGAGATCAGACTAGCACAGAATTACCAACACCAGCTGGGAAGAACTGGGGAAGAGATGGAGAAGGCAGGAGAGCACTCTTCTGACTCAGGCTTCTTTGGTCCCTCTCCACAACAAACAACTAATGAGTCTGGCACTGTGCTCTCCCATTACCCCTCCCCAGCAGCATACACGCACACACTCAAAAAACAGGAAGCTAGAAACTTGGAGCAAGAACTATGCATCTAACGAACACCAAATCCCAAAAGGATGCTTAAGACTGTGGAAACAATATATTTTGAAGTCTAAATCACCCAAACCATTTTCAGACACGATCAATAAACAGGTAGACTTATTTTAGTTTGCACACACAAAACCTCCCACTTATAGTCATGTGTTAAAATAACCTGTTAGTTGCTCATACAAAGGACAACACTAACTACTAAGATCTTTACAAATCATGTCATTAATTCTACTAGACTATTTACCAATAATTATTTTTGTCCTATTAAAGACTGTAGAGAGAATCCAATCTGGAAGAGCCCTCTAACCAATTTGAAGGAACTAGTAAACATACAAAGATGAATATAACTTGGGTGAAAGAAATGGGGAAAAGAAAGAAAGAAAGAAAGAAAGAAAAAACCCAACAAACCAGCTGACAACCCTTACGATAGAAAGGAGCGAGAACAGTTCAAAAAAATCCAACACAGAGCTTCAAGAAAGCAGAGAGTAAACAAACTCAAGGAAGTCTCACAATAGGCAAGTGCAAGGCAAAAAAGAGTTATGAAGAAGTCCAAGGCAAAAGACATAGAGTTATGGAAATCTGGTTACTTTTTAGGAGAGCTATTACATCCAAACAATCCTATTGGGGGAGGAAAGACTGTAAAGAAGTGAAGTTGGCCAAGTCATGAGGCCTTCACTGACCATAAAATATAAGAAAGAAGCATTCAAGAAACAGAAACTAAGTCAGATTACCAAGGCAGAGCATAAAAACCTATCACAAGCACATGGGGGCAAGATGCTAAATAGGATAGACACAGCAAAATACAAAGACCAAGAGAAGCAGTGCCATTCACATCAAAAGCCTGCTATGACCCTGAAAAGGCAGGTGTGTTAAATGCTTTTTTTTAGTAAAGTCAACTGAGTAAATTGCTAACAATGTTAATAGCAATGCAGAGTAAAGAAAACTGGACTAAATAAAAGGTTAAAAAGTGCTGAAGGATTATAGGCCAGTAAGTTTAGCTTCAGTTTTAGAAGTATTATTAATAGTTTATTTGTTCCAGTAAGCATTTAAAAGGAGACAGGGAAACAAAACAAGAAGTCAATGTTGGCTAAGAACAAAACCGTGTCAAACAAATTGTGTTTTAAGATCAAAGGAGTTCTTCTGGATAGCTAGCACAGAAAGAAACTCAGCTTTGTTTTAACTTAAGACTTTTAACACTACCATGCATGGAGAAGCCACTAAGTCTTTAGAAATTTAGTGAAGCCTTCTTCCCCACCCTGCTGAGATCAGGTTTACTACTGAGGGAACACAAAAGTTAGCAGATGCTCTATATTCACATAGTGCATATAAGCTATATAAAGCTGCACACTTCTACTGCAATCTTACATCAGGCATCTGTGTCATCCTGTATCAATGAGAACCAGAAGGTCTGTCGTTTTGAATGTACATTTGCTACTGTCTGGAAACAGACTAGTTTACAGAAGCTCCTGTTCAGTATTAAAACAATGCTGGCTCATCCCTTACTAAGCTGCTAACTACACTTCAACGTAAGCTGCCTAACTGGAGAATATAATTAAATAATATCCAGAACAACTGCTCCTAAAGTACATTTTGCTCTCTGTTTGCCATATTAGACTGCACATTCAGGACTAGTAATGCTTGCCCACCAGTTGTTCACTCCTCAACGATGTACTGGCACGTGCATATGTGCAGCTGTGCAGTGAGCCAGATTTCTCTGCAGAAGGAAGGTCAATTACTATCAAATGACTGAACACAAGCCCTGTGCCAAAATTATCCAAACCACTTTATTATTCTAGGTTTGTAAGCCCACAAACAAACAGGTTCAGACATTAGGAGTTGTTATAAGGTACTAAGAAAGTGCAACACAATCTAGGTCTTATAAAAATACTACTGCAAAAACAAGATCAGTAATCAAGTCCTTTAAATAGCATGAGAAAAGACTTGAGCATTGCCACAGACATCATGTGTATTCTCAGGTAAATCACATAATCTGCCTCCACACCCCAACTTTAAAAAGAATTACAACCTCTTCTGTTTTTCAGTTCTTTCATGACAGTTCTTTCTTTACCATTATCTGTTTCTGAACATGATGGTATTATAAAGAATGCCACAGAAATATCTGTAAATAGGAACAAAAACCATATGCAGCTCCATTTTTTCATTTCATTATCCTACTGATTTGCAGCAGTTCATAAAGACCCAATAGTCATAGTTTTCCTTTGTGCACTTAAAAAGACAATGGATGAGAGTTCTTGTTGGTACACTACCACACTAAAGTTCTATAATTGGGTATTTAACTCCAGTTTTCCATTGCAAGCTGTAAGTTCTCCAGAGACACCTCCTACAAGTTTAAACATCAACTTAAAAAACACAAACCCAAAGCCCCCTAAAAAAACACAGCAATGCATTAGTTTATAAGGCATATAACTGGCCAGTAAGCCACCAAAAATAGTATTAAAAAAGCATAAATTGTGAAACCAATTAAGGTAGCAAGGTGGAGCAGGGGTAAGACACATCCTTATAGACCAAGTTTAGCAACACACAAAACACTAGGGCAAGTTTAAGCTTTCAGAAAAGGATGACTTACAACAACTGTCATTTTATGAAGCAGTTCTCCCTCTTCCATGATTTTGTGCTCTGTTTCATGGTCATATCAGATAACGCAAAAAGGATAAAAATAAATTTTACTTCTGTCAATCATGTACTCTAGAGGCAGCTCTGTTGTGCCCACCAGAATTTCACTCCTTTTCTTTTGTTAAGCAAGAATACTGGAAACGTACAAGAAAAACAATCTTCTCAGCAGTGGGGTCTTATCAGTCTCTTCCAAATTCTAGTCTGGATGAGAATTCATTATCCTCAGTAGAAATGCAGAGTAATGAAGCTGCACTAGTTTAAGCAAGAGGATAATACAGCATGTCAAATGTTTTCAACTGACATTGAATAAAATAAGAACATACTGGCTCTCAGGGTGTAACTACATGTTATGTTTTTTTCAGCAGCAACTACCCTCCCACACACATGCATGCACAAAGGGGGAAGGGAAATGAGAAGAAAGGTATTTTTAACCCAGATGATTTTGGCAATCAGATTTGCAGGGCACTAACGTAAACAGCTGTATATATATACAGCTGACAGGAAAGCAAGATTTAGGACATGGGGAGAAACAGGCAACCAGGACAGGAACTGCAGGTGTTTTCACTATCAAATAAAAATGTAACATGCAACTAAACCCTTAGGCCATAGCCTGGTACGCATTTAAACTAGAATGGCTGTCTTCGAGTACATCCAGCTTTACCCTGAAGTAACAGAATTAAGTTCCAAATAGGGAAAGAACAGTCATGAAATTTTATTTGGTGTATAAGAAAAACAGACTAAATAAACATGAAAATCAAATGCATCTGGCTAAGTCATAAGCATGTTTCAGAAAATTATGTGCTTCTGTTGCAGCAAATGCAGTTAATCTCAGTTGAGGGGTTTTTCCATCTTTTAAAAGATGTAAGTTCTCATGATCTTTCACAGCAGAGTGCTTTGAGATACATTGATAAAAAGTGATGTACAAAGCAGGTAAAGAATCCAGCTTGTAACTGTAAGGTTCAACAAGGATTAGTCATTCTAAGTTCAGTTACAAGAACAGAAAATAGCAACCGGAAGTGCTAGGCAGTGTTTATACGTGTGCCTTCTCCAGCTCTCCTGGTACTTCTGGTTGATTATGAAGCATGTCTTCAAATGAAAACTTTATAGACCTTGTGGTTTGGTATTTAAGGATTATTCATTAATACTCATAACAGGTTAAAAAAGAAAAATATTTACTTTTTGCCTTAAAAATCTGTAAATTCTACAGGCTTCTCTCTGCTTACTTTTTTTCTCTGTGGGTACATCATTCAAGAGGGCACAGTATTTTACTGCATAATACCCTTGTAGACAAAATGGAAGCTGTTGCCCTCCAGTTTGACGAAGCCTCATTTGTCATTCAGCATTAGATAGAAAGTCATCTTAACATGACCCGGTAGTTCAGAAGATATTAAGAAATACCCTATGGCCTTTGGGGAGATTCTTAAAATGACACAATACATCTGTGCAGCAGTTACTAACATATAGTATTAACAGACTATTTGTCACTGCTATTCTGAAGTTGAAGTATATTTTTCTATATGACTGGTTGTTAGAATTTGTGAAAGGACTGCAGCCCTGCAATCCCAGGGCATCTGGTATGTGTAGACATGGGAACTGAGAGAAGATGGAGCACTCCAAAACTGCTGTGTTGTGCCTGACCCACAGGAAGAAGACTGATAGTAAAGATAAGTGAGGACATTAGGCAAATACTGATTGAAGAGAACAGGGGAATTATGTGCTGTAGTTGCCAGCCAAAGGTTTGTCTAGATTCTTGGTATTGCAGGCCAATTTATCATCCACAACCTAACTCTTCCTTTATGGGGGCAAAACTAACGGACTCTACAAAAGGCTCCCCAGTTATTCAAAGTTCTGGTTTATGCTGTACCTATAAACTGAAATCCTCACCTAACTACCTACATGGATGCCTTTACCACTGATCAACTTCTAACACCAATGAGCTTGCTGATAGCAACCTGCTGCTCTACACAGACACACCTCCAGGTTTACAGTCTGCTCCAGTCCTGAACCAAGCACTGAGCAGAACCCAAGTTTCCAAGATCAGAATGTGTAAGTAGGGCCACAGCAAACAAGACAGGAGTGTGCAAGAAAATGGATATTTTGGTTTACAGGAGAGCATGGTGACATAAGGTAGGGTCTTTGTGAAAACTGGTAGAAAAGGAATGCAATAAGCCAAGGCATGAAGTTTCAGTGGGGGGAGGTTACACAGTAAGAGGGAGACCGAAATGGGGGCATGCCTCTTTCTGTTTATCAAACAGAGCATGACACACAGAGGCAGAGAACTGGTATTGATAGTATCTAAACAAACTAGTTTGGAAACTCCTCACACCTCAGCAAAACTACACTGTACTTCTGCAGCTGTCCTACAACATGACAGAGTGTAAACCATTCCACAGCAGGCAATCCTACCATATAGTTAACTCAGTATTTCAAATCATTAACATTACAGCTTTTCACTAATATATTTTGCAATACAGCTTTAATGTAGACTTCAGGTGCACAAAACTCAAAGGCTCTGTACATCAGAGGACTGAAACGAGCCAAAATGATAATCTGAAACTTTCCTGTTTTCCCAGCTGCTCACATGAATGTAGGATCAGAAACACCTTGAATTCACTTTGCTAAGATTGACACAGTAAGCATAACAGGCAGAAACAGGAATCACAGCCAAATGAGAAAGGGGAGGCTGAAGCTGAGCATGAACGCCATTTTTTCAGCAACTTTCAGAATGATCACCCAAAATACAAGGGAGACCATATTAGCATGCCTCACAACTGTACCACATCCAAGCCCTTGAAACTTTGCATCTCTTCACAGAGTTCTAAATGGCTTGCATTTATTCCAGCAGGAGTGGAGGTTTCACCACATACTGTACCTAATCAGCCTAACCTCCTGCCCCCAGCCAAAAAAGCCAGGCAATTTGAAAGACAGTAGCATTTGCTCTCAAAAGCCTAAAATTGACAAATTACATTGATGAAATACAGAGACTCTGACCTAATTTAAAGAAGCTATGCAAAATACAAAATGTTGACAGACTTTCTTAGTGGTTCTTTGGATTAAACCACACATTCTCTTGTGGCCTTGTCACTTGAGTACAGTTATCCCAAATGACACTGTTAAAGCCTTTTGTAATCACACAGTTACTCCATCTCCTCATCTCCTTTGTGTTCTTGATTTAGAGAACAACTACTAGAAAGCATCTAAGATACACGAGTAGCTATAAATCATTATAGACATTATTACAGCCCATTATGCAGCCATCAAAAGCAGTGAATCATTGTCACTAATGGTTAATAAATGCACCATGACTGTGTTATCAGCCCGCCATTCTGTTTTTAGAGTATGCTTTCATTTTGGGTATGAAGATGCAAAGGGTTACTCCATAAAACAACTCTGGTTAGAAGGTAACACTTTGTGCCTTGTCACAGCTACAATCAAGTCACAATTCCATTCCCCTCCAGCATAGTACAAACACTGCAGTCTTCCCATTTTTTCTATTTACAAAACCATAAAAAAAATTAAATAAATCTGGGATGAAAAAAAATTTCTCCCAGAATTTGTTCCTAAAAAGCAAAGTTAGCAGCCGCTAAAACATGAAGTTTCTCATTAAGCAATGAATTCAAAGTTATTTACCTCCTGCAATCTTGAATAACCTCATACATAAAAAAAATGGAAAGATCTCAGTTTGAAAGGACCCAAGAGAAAGTCCAAAGAGGAATATTTACAAGACTTTGAAAATAACCCTCTCCACCAACCTGTTAAAAAAACAAACAGAAAAAATCCAACTCCATCCAGCAATTTTGCTATATTAAAAATATTTCTCATTTTTAGAAGTGGTGACTAATCTTCCAAATGCAGTCTGACAAGCCATTTTTTAAACTAGCAATCGCTGTTAATCTAAATATTAATATGCATAATATGATTCTACATTTCTGGGACTAATAAATTAGCTGTAAGTACCTGCTCATGTTTCTACCTACAAATGTCTTTTATGCAGCCTCAGATGAAGTTTTTGTTTCTGCTTTAGAAAACAACAACAAAAATGCAACACAAACCCAAACCAGCGTTCTATTTTCATTAATTTATTGCTGAAAGATCATGGGTTTGTGGTCAGATCCCCAGAAAGTTGATTCTTCTCTCCTTCACCCAGGTACATAAAAATGAGGACTGGGCCTCCCAAAGAAAACTGACAAAAGTATCTTCTCTTCTATCACACCTATCCTCCTTTGTCTGAAACATAACCATAAGTATTCAGTGCCACTGAGACATTTAATCAGAAGAGCCACGTAAATGATTAAGTGCAGCTGTTCAGTTAACTCACGAGACGTGCAGGCCACAACACAACCCAAAAGACTGCTTATCAACCAGTTCTGCAGTTCTTCAGATTTAAACTGACCTTCCCCGAATGACTTTGAACAGTCTCACAATTTTTTTTAATGTTCTATTTCACCAGAATAT
Organism: Haliaeetus albicilla; assembly: GCF_947461875.1. Classification (NCBI taxonomy): domain Eukaryota; kingdom Metazoa; phylum Chordata; class Aves; order Accipitriformes; family Accipitridae; genus Haliaeetus; species Haliaeetus albicilla. The sequence continues at coordinate 20,149,185 of NC_091492.1, read as the reverse complement.
TCAGACATAGGTGCACTAAAGGTAGAAGAGAATGATGGCTTGTTAATAAGCTTGCTCCTGCCTTGCAATTTTACTTAGCCTTACTGATCATTTCACTCATCTTAAATTCCACTGTCATTCGAACCCCACATGGCATGCCTGGACAAATGCAAGGACTTGGATGTTGTTTTACAGGCTGGGCTTACTGCCAAATCTGCTCCACGTACTTCCCTGGCCCACTAGGGCAGCTTCAGGCAACAACTCCCGTATTTACGTTACTGCTGTGAACAGCCAAACTGCTGCTTACTATTGATCCAGGCTCAATCTACTCTCATTTCTCACTCATTCACAGCAACATTACTTATTTGGCTACTCTTCAGGTGGGATATGATAAACTGCTTGCAGTAGTACAACACAAACAAAAGGAAAAAGACCGTCATGTTTTAAGCAGAGGACTACTTTGAAGAAAGAAAGAGCTTATTCCTAATTTTCAGAAATATGTAAAATAAGAGCATTAGCATAAATGCTTTTGTACCCTGCCCATCTCCCACATCCCAACTCTCAGGATTTGTTTTCATTTGCACTGTGCCCATAATTCAGATGGAAGGGAACGGGACAGAGTATGAGGTGCAACTACGAATTCACACACAAAGTAAGTGATATTTTGTCAAACTTGAAAACAAATCTGAAACAAGGATCTGTTTCAAATCCCTGCACTACATCGTGACTCACTACACTGTAATTCTCGATGCACTATGCAGTGATCCAAGAACCATATGCCAAACCATAAAAGTTATGAAGTTAGATCAGGTGCAACTACAACTGCTTTGCAACAGCACACAAGAGAGTTTGGTATTTTTCCAAATGGTCTCATCCTGGTCAAGCTTTATCCAAACAGGCAAGACTTCATTTAGCCAGCATACTGTGAAAAAAACACAACATATCCAAACATGTCAGCTTCCCAGGATTACCATCTTAATCCGTTACTCTTAATGGCCAGGCAACTCTGACTCCATTGATACCAGATTTGATTTTAATACACATTTTCCTTTAGTTCTTCCTCAGCATCTCTCTAAGTTATCTTGAAGTCACAACGTTCTTGTCAAAGGCCCTCTACTTTTGGTCAGATGCAGCTGTTTTGTTTTCCCTCCTCCCCTCCATCAGCAGATTATATAACCACAGCCTATGACTGATTTGCATTGTGTCCCTGCATGTCATCCTTTTACATGCACAGATACCAGCATCCACTAGCTTGTAAAATAAAATGATAGTAACTAAATTTCCCTCAAGTGGTGGTTCCTATCACAATACATTTAATGCCTAATATCTAATAAATAAACAAACATTTCTGTTTAAAAGTATCATTTATGTCTCAGGGAGAAAAAATAAACAGACTCAAGCAACTTGTCCGTTCATTCCTTCTTAAAGTTGCACCAGTTGATCCTAGTCTTAATCCACATGAGCACTCTTTTGTACAGCAAATGCTTACAGGCCAGCACAGACAGCTGTATGTATATGGATGGCTCAAATTATACATATTAACCACAGAGTTACTACCTTGTGCAAAGACTTTCTCTCCTACCCATTTATATAGGCAACCAAAGCTAAACAGAACAAAAAAGACTTTTAGAAGGAATAAAAAAATGTGAACCATGCAGGTGTGCAAGATGGTTTGTTAAAAAGACTTCAGAAGACCATGTCTCACAAGTTTCTCTTACTCAGCTAAGGAAAACAAACTTTGTAGCAGTTCTGGATCAGAAGCATGTGATCACAAAAATTAATTTCACCAAGAGCAACCCTCAGTCAGCTCACACCTCAAGTTCACAATTATTGCCAGCATCCAGCCCTTAATTTTCCACTCAGTCAAATTATAAGACTACTCTCTTTCCTATCACAACTTGACTTAGTATTGCTTACCTTAATCACCATTTTAGGGAAAAGAATGAAAAGTTCAAGCACACTGCAAACTTCTGTAAACAGCTTAGGCTGTTTTCTACTCTATTCCCTGTCAGAAATTCCTGTCATGAATACACACATTTAAGAAGTGAAGAACACTTTACGTATTAATGATCAAGGCAAGGCTATAAAGACTAGTATTGTGGTGGTGTTTCAGTACAAATCATTGGTTTTAAGACTTTTACTACATATCTAAATTAAATGACACATATATAGTGCCTGGTTCTGCTACAGAGAACTCTGCCTAGCTACTGAGGATAAATTCAGCACCCATCATCACTTCAGAGCACTTAACACATGGGCAGGAGGTAACTGCTGTGCAGCCCAAGCAGCTCACAGGTGCTCATAGAGAAAGCAGGTCAGACACAGACACCTTCAGAAGAAAAGATCAGGTTTACTTTGACAGTCACAATGGCAAAATGTGTATTTCAATCTTGATATTCAGCAACAGCCTCAAACCAATAAGCTAATAGCTCAAAGCTACAGGAAAAAAACCCCTGAGAACAAGAGTATAGAAGTTTTCAAATAAACTAAGGATCCAAATCCAGATATGCTGTCCTTATCCAGAGCAAGGCTCCAGCTCGCAAAGGTGCTTTGAATTGTCACTAAATTCATCACAGAACTGCGATATTTTTCATACTTTTCTTCTGAAAAGTATGGTAAGAGAGATTGTGAGATGCATCTGTAACGAGATTACTAAATAGTATTACTTAACCAAATATTAAGTCACAGGAAATATGGAGAACCTCTTTTCAGCTTGTTTCATAGTTTCCAAGAAAATAAAACAGATACTATGAACCCTAAGTTCAAGGAGGGTATTTTTATCAGTACTTTTAAAGCACTCATATTTTGGGAAAACAAATAAACAAAATCAACCAAGGATGATTACTTATATTGAAAGATAATATGAGTTTCTCCTCCTCTACTTTATAACCCAAGAACAAAAGGTGGGTGAGGGTGGAATTCCACATATTACTCTGTTTTACTGGGTAACAAAACCTCAGTCCATCTTTTGCTCTTAGAGGACTTAATCAGAAATAACAGGAACATTTTAGACAGGATTCTAAACAGCAGTATCAGTAACTTATCTGTCAGAATTTCCCAAATAATTAAATAATTCATTTTCTGGATATCGAACAGTTTGCAGTCTCTAATTTTAAGTCAGTCCCTATTTCACATGCCAACAAGATATAATTGTGGATGTTACAGAACTGTACAAGGTCCTGAATTTGCAGCTTAGTACTACGTACCCCAAGCTCTTTAAAGGCCCTTACCTTGTAAAAACTCATTCTTTAAAATAGAAGATGAATCCTTAAAATAAAAATTCAGCTGAAGAAATAATCAGAGCAACTTGTATTTGCTCCCTTTTTGCGCTGTTTGGCATTTAAACAGTATACTGCATCCTCAGCAGAGTTTTTAACAGTAGCGTGAAGAGCTTAATGCAGTTTGTTTGCTTAATGCTTAATAAATTCTAGGTAAACTTCCCAGAATTATATTGAATAGTATTGCAAAACCAGGGATTGGGGGTGAAGGGGATAGGGGCATCATCAGAAAAATATTTAAGTTCAATTATTCAGGTGTCACACATTACATGTCAAAAATCTCTTCATCAAAGACACCAAACATGGTGGCACCTCAAATAAATTAATTAACAAAGTTAGTTACATGACAATCAATTTTAGTAGACTGTACAGAACCTGAATGATACTGTAATTCAAATGCTTACTTAGGCGTTTCAAACGCAACTGATACAAGGTGGCAAGATGCAATCAGATGCTACTGCAACTAACCAAGCAGTTTTGCAAGAAAGAGTACACCAAAGAGATTTAGGTCACTTCAAAGTGCACTGTAGCATTACCTTTGGGCACTGGAGGCCTGAATTATTTTGTCAGAAAAAGATGAAGCTCATTAGTACCTCGAACTGTACCACCTGTTTTGAGTGCCAAACACTACAAAAATCAAAGTGATAATTTCTTTCTTCTTTGGGACAAGGACACAAACTGTCAGAGAAGAGAGCAAGATTTTGCAGAAGGTGCTTAGTACCCAACTTCCACTTAAAAGCAGCTGAAGAGCTTTTGACAATCTCTTATTTAGCAACCACCTGAGCATATCTATACTTCAGTTCACAAGCTATATGAAACGGGCTATCCCTTTGATTTCAAGTAAAGTACGCTGCAAAGATTGCAGTATTAGACTGCAGACTTCCAAGCATCTTCAAACCATCTTTCATGCATTCCCCTCTGCAGCAGGAACTACAACTTTCAGATCAAGCGCACAAGCACTACTGCAGAACATTAGTCTCAATTCCTGCCACTTATCACAAAACTAAGTACATTAGTTCTACTATCCTGCAACCCACTGAAATTGTTCTGTATAATAACTCAGAATCCCAGTTGATTTAATTTCTTATTGTCCTTTTGATGTCATAAAAAGGGTAATCTACTGCCTGGGACTAGGATTTTCTTAATAGTTCAGAAATCAAAAATATATTAAAGGTAATGAAAGAATAGCTTACTTTCTCTTGCTTTTGATTGAAAATACAGTTAAAGATAAAATATATAAATATATATACCTATATATGTACATATATAAAAGAATAACATCCTCACAACACTACAGTAGTGTCAGCATAAAAGAAAAAAGCATGAACATATATTTCCATGTTATTTACACAAGAACTTAGTACTAGGTGCCTCTTTCACAAGGATGCCAATCCCAAACTTCTGGAGATACAGCATGAAGCATGAGAACGTGTTTTCAAGTGTTCTCCATGTTCATGGAAGACTTAGTAATTTTAATATTATTTATTTCAAATTAAGCAACTTTCCCTGCAATGTACACATTTTATTACTAGCATACATTAGAAAAAAAAATACCCTTACGCTGACTTTGCTGCGCAACAGACAGTATCATTGAAGCAAGTGATATGGGATTATGAAATACATGCTTTAGGGAGATCCAAGAACTTTTATTCATCTAACTAATATACTCGGAAGAAGGGGAAGTGAAAAATATAAGATTTCCAATATGGGTGCTCTCTAACAGCTAAACTCTGGCAATCCTTTTAATAGAATACTTGAAGGCAGAGACCTATTCTAACCCTTTCCTCTGAAGGCCACATCTGTGCACAGCAGGAGAGATCATCTCCAGTATTCCACAAAACAGTGAAATTGCCGAGTTACAGATGCAGATGTAGGATTCCTTACTGAAAGCTACGGCAAACAAATCAGGTCATGGTCTGAATACCACATTTTCAAATTTGCCTTAAAAATAGTTTTGATTTATCAAGCATGGAAAGTTCTCTATATTCAGAGTAAAATCTGAACTGCTTGTTAGGGAATGCTACCAAAATACAAATATTATAAAAGCGAATGGAGTGCCAGTAGTATTTCCAGTTTTCTGAGCAACTTGTTTTCTCATTCTCACCTATCACTGATGGAGAAGCACAGTTTAGACTACTAGTTTTATGTGAAAAGAATAGAAATAGGGGTGTCAATTATTTTTGTTGTAATTTGTTAACATTCCCCATTGTTTTCTTATGGTACTGTAATGCATTTCTTTGGCTAGCAGAAGTCAGGCCCCCTTCCCAAAAGCACCATCTGCTATTCCACTTAAGTTGCAAAATAGGCAAAGAGAATCTCCCCTTATCTGAAGAGATCTGTAAACTAAATCTTAGCATCAAGAAAGTTACAGATTTCGTAAGAAATTAACCCCGAGCGTCCACACTGGGTTATACACAGACTGTATCAGACAATTTTTTTTCTAATCAACTTATGCAGACAACCAAGTCAGAGAACAAAACAACATGGCTGCATCATTTAGCTTGGGTACAGTCGTGTTTCAGATCTATCTTATCATCTAACCAGTTAGACTTGAGACAGTGCATCACCCAGTAATACTTATTTCAAGTAGGTCAGGAAAAAAGCACGCGGCCATCGAACTCTGGTGCAGCTACACACTGCACAGCTGGCTCTTACTGATTCCCCACACCATAATTTACAGGGAATACTTCATTTTCTGCGGTTTAAAGAAACACAAGTCTTTTTAAAGGGGATTTTCAGGCTCCGATACTACAAAACCAAATAAAATGGAAGCACTCTGAAACGCGTGTACATACCCGTACATACGGACCCAAACAGCCATCACAGCTCAACTCGCAGTGTTTTGCCCGTCCACACGTACATACACGCATGTACACAAAGTTTCTAAGAACACGCCGGAGTAACGACGATGCTTTATATACGGGCAACAGTTCGGTTGAAACTTTTCACCGCGAGAGTCCCAACCAAGTCTCTAGTCCAGCCCCATCGACGTTTTGTTGCTCGCTGCCGTATGCCGAACTTAACGGCGCGCTGTACCTCACCGGGAGGCCCCGCCGATCGCCCTCCCCCAAGCCCTGCGAGGCGACCCAAGGTCGGCGCCGGCAGCCCAGGCGATGGCCGGCCGGTTCCCCCCGCCGCTACCTGCGCCAGAGGCGGCGGCGGGACGCGGGGCCGGGGGGGGGGGGCCGCGGGGGCAGGCCCACCAGATCCAAACCGTCCCCCCGCCTCCGCGAGAGCCGGGGCCTTCCCCCCGCCGAAGCCACCGCGCCCCGGGGGAGGCTCCTCCCGCACGGCGCGGGCTCTTGGGTTCCTTTTCCCAAAGAAAGTTGTAACGGCGGCGAGAGGCCCGGAGAGCCGCGGCCCAGCCCCGCGGGCGGCATCGCCCCCCTCAGCCCCCCACGTCCCGCCGGGGAGGGGAGGGGAGCGGCGCCGTGAAGCGGCCGCAGCCTGAGTGAGGAGGGACGGCGCCGCTCCCTCCCCCCCTAACCTCACCCCCCGCTCTCCCGCCTCCGGCGGCGGGGCAGGCGGCAGCCCCCCCTCCCCGCCCTCGCCTTACTCGCAGGAAAACAGGAAGCCGACCTCCCCCAGCCCGGCCCGGCCCGGGCCCGGCGGGAAGGGGAGCGGCCGCGACCCGGCTGCGGAGGAGCGCACCTGCAGGCCCCAGCGGCGGCCCGGGGCCGGGCTGCCCGTCCTCCCCGAAGATCAGCCTGAAGTCGAACTCGTCGGTGGCGCCGCAGTTTGCCGTAGTCATGGGTTTGGCCGGTGAGGCGAAGCGAGACCCCGTCGCCCTGCCGGGCCGCGCCGGGCTCCTGCCGGGCTGCGCTCCCCGCCGCCGCCCCTCAGGGCCGCCTCATAACACCGGATGGCGCCGCGGCTGGAGGGGAGGGAGGGAGGGAGGGAGGGGGTGGGGGAGGGAGGGGAGCGCGCGGGGAGGCGGCGGCGCGAGCGGCGGCCCCAGTTCCAGCGCGAGCTCCCGTGCCCGGGCGCCTTCTGTCAGTCGCGGCGGGGGGAGGGCGCCTACTACGGGCCGCGGCTGGCCCCGCCCCCGCGCCGCACCGCCCCGGCCCCGCGCGCCCGCCGGCCCCGCCCCCGCGCCGTGCCCCCGGGGCAGCGCCCCCAACCGCCCCCAACCACCCCCCCCGCCCCGCCCCTCGCCGACGTTTCCCACAGTTGGTCTCTCTTTCTCGCGGTGACGTCGGCGACACCGGCGGCGCCTCGTGACCCGCACCGATGCCGCTGAGGGAGGAGGGACGCCTCGCGGCAGGTCACGTGGCGCGGAGAGCCCGCCTCGCACCGCGCCGCGCGGGCTGCCGGGGGTTGTAGTCGGTTGGTCGGCCCGGCGCGGGCGCCCAATCCGATGGAGGCAGCTGAGCACAAAGGGGCGGGGCAGCGCGCGGGGTGCGGGTGCCACGTGTCGCCCCGCGGCCGAGCAGTGGCCGCCGTGCCCGGGGCTCCGCGGGGCCCGTTCTCGGCGAGGCGGCTGCCGCGGGCGGGAGCGCCGGCCCGCCACAGCCGGGACGCGACGCGACGGCTTCGGGGGCCCGTGTGGGAACCCTCCTGCAGGGCGGGAATTGCCGCCTGTGAGAGCCAAGGCACGAAATCCTTGGGGGATGGGACGCGGGTTTCACGTTAGAGTCTTGAGAAGAATCGCACGTAGATAGGTGGTGTTCTTGGCACCCGTTAACGGCTCGGGTAATTAGGTAGGTTCTCGTAAGCTGGGGAATGTGGCTTGGGTACCAAATGCTGGCTGAAGGACTCTAAGCTGTTAGCCACTTACCTTCCAGGCTCCTTGGAAACAGTGGCGATGAAGCAACTGTACGGAGACTAATTAAAATACTTTCTAGCAATGTACGCTGTCAATAAAGGGAGCCACGTAGTCATTAGGAAGAGCACAGAAGTTTCAGAATACTCTGCCTGGACAGCAACGCACCATCACCTATTGTTTTGCCTTGCATTAAGGTTGAAAGACAAATAAAACGGGCAAAAGAAAACGTGGAACTTACATTGTTCGTACAGCAGGAGCATCTGTTCCCAGCTGCGGATGGCAGCATAGAAACTGTAATTGGTCTGATGTGTCTGCAATTTGCAGTGTAAGAAATCCTAGAGTGACTTAATGAAACCCCTGGGTGCTGTGGAATTAGTAAAAGATTAATCCTTACTGTATGTGATCTATCTAGGAAGATTTTAGGCTTGTGCTGAAACTTGGGCATTGATGGGAATTAAACTACTCCTCGCAGCCAGGCACACTGGCTTATAGATAGTTATGTGATATTTACATACATTTACAGATATTGGTTATGGACACTGAAACTCATATTAACCAGAGTATCATTGCTATATCTTTTTAAACATTAAAGGACCAGGTTTCATTACTTACGTGAAAGATTACCTGACCTAGAGTTAGTGTCTCATGACTCCATGGCCATGTGGAAATTACAGATTTATCTGTTAATATTGTTTGATTCATAAATAACTAGTTCAAGTTGTTCCTATGCTCAGGGTCTTTTTGTGTTTGTTGTTGAGATGGATCCAAACAGGCATATCATAATCCCATGCATGCAATTGTATCTAGATGTTCTCTTTACAGACAGTGCGTGAAAGTGAGAAAAAAAGGCTAGCGTGAAGAGAAATTGGCTACAGTGCAAAATTCTCAGTCCAGCAGGCTTTTGAAAAAGTTCTGTTAATTCTATCTGTGCACTCATAAGGAAGATCAGTAATCTATGCTGAAGAAAGCAAGCCTAAATGAAAAGCTGCTTTGTGACCTTGCAGTTCTAGTGGAAACAGAAAGCAGCACATTAAGAAATACTGTGTAGAACTTGGGACAGGAAGAGTTTGCCCAAGTGAAAATGGGAAGCTGCTTCTAGTGCCCAGGCTACAAAGCAGCCATATGTTTATCTTAATCTTCTAATGCACCGTCCTTTCTGTTGTCACTTCCCACACACCACTAGCTATTTCTTTACCTAAAACACATGAGCAACTAAAGCTGCTGTTCCTACAATACTTAAACCAAAGGTTGATGCTCTTGTTAGGGTAGCCAACTCCCTCTCCTGAAGGAAGCCCGAACCTTTTTAAGAAGCTCACACCCAGTTGGCCTGTAGCCTCTTTCTACCTTTAAATCCAAGGTCACGTAGCAAGACAAGCTGGAAAAGAATGTGTAATTGGATTAACCGTGGTTAAGAAAAACCCTCATGTATTCTTGAATGAAAACAGGTCTACGATGAACAATTCAGAAAAATATACCACATATAAAATGGCTCTGAGCAGCTAATTTTTGTCTAAAAACTTTTGGGTAATCTTTCACATTTTCAAAGCAGATATATTAGAATTTGTCTTATTGTTAAATAATTGTTATGTCAGATTACAGCATGTGGAGTAACTATAGCAGTTTCCTGTTTTGCTATACCAGTAGTTTATTCATTATGCATGTCCCTGAAGAAAAATACAACCAAACTTGTTCTCTCCATAAGGGGAAATTGGAACACAAGTATTTTATCCAAGTTCTTTGATAAGATGCTCAGAGTATATTTCTAATGAGTATGCTAAATTTAAAAAAATGTGTATTATTGTCTTGTTCCTTTCCCTTAACTGTAAAACAAATCTTTTCTCCCCTGTTTGAGACAGTATTCATTCAGAAAACTGTGATACATGCAGGTCATTAGGCAGTACTTTTAGTCCTACCTACAGCTGTCAATTAAAAAGGACTATATATCTAAAATAAAATAGAGTAATTGGTTATGTTGTGACCATCTAGCTAACAAGATAAGAATTTACAGAACAGTAGAAGGTAAGGTGGTATTCTAAGCAATTAATAGTTATCTACAGTAATCTTTATAAGGCTTTTACATCAAAATCAGACGTATCTGTCTTTGAGTTCAGAACTTCCATTTTTTGCCAGCAACATCCTTTGTCTTGTCTTCACCATATTTTTCATTTTGCTCTGTCCTACTGCACCAAAATGCACATCCTTTCTGCATTTGAATTTGTAAAAAGAAAAATACCTTCAAACCCTTTCTATACAGCTAAAGGGTAATTGGGGCGTGACTGAAAGTGAGTTGGCAGAAGCCCTAAAACGACTGACGTGGGCTTACATCAATTTCCAGGGATTTATGTCAACCTCTGTGCTTGAGGTCCACGGCATGCATGGCTGATTTGGCTTTTGCTTGCTATTGAGAGATGAAACAGTGGCAGTAATGAGGGCAACTTTATTTCACTCGTGGTTTTGTGAGGAGGGGGTGCTTTTATTTATTCATTTATTTAATATGCATAGGTGGTTTCCATCCTTGCTGCTTTTAGGCTGTGTTATTGCATCCAGATGGGGATACACCTTGATCTGGTCAGAAGCTGGAGTTACTGCATGTGTCTTGAGAAGGAAGGAACGCGCTTCCTGTGGTATTTGAATCCTTTCCAAACTGGGGCTATTTTCTAGGCGTGTTGTGACTTTCGGCTCCAAAAACCTGAGGGCTACATTGTGCTGTGTTTTATTTTCCACACATCATCCTATGCTGGATAGCTAGGAATTCTGGATCTGCAGCCACATCCCAGATCTGTATTTGTCTTGGAGTAATAGGGATTCCTCCCCCCTTCCTATGGGCAGCAAATCAAACCCAGCTGTGCAATTGTAGCCAGAATAGGCTTTGGAAGAAGCATGGTCAGGCATTCGTTCTGCATGATTCAATAAACCAAACAGCCTCGAATTAAGAATTAACACATAAGGTTGTATTTCATGTGCTTGATCTTGTTCCCGTTTGTGGTTGAATCTGGACCTGTTTAGAAGCCACACACACCAGTGTGGCATAGAAAGGGCAGATGAGAAAGCACAGAGAAAGACTCCTGGAATCAGCAGTGTTCCTTGGCTGTACCTATGGTTATGCCTTTTACAGCTGCTATTGAAAAAAGCACGAGTACAAGGGAAATTTTTTGACCAGTCTGAATGTATACTTACACACTTAAACTCATTTGCAAATGGCATAAAAACAAAATTATCACAGCCTTTACGTCTCTAACAAGGCACATCCATTTTCTAAGCTTGCAGAATGGTGTTATGTAGGAGAAAGATACTATTTCAGTATACAGGCTATGTTCAAGAAAGTTAAATTCAGCAGTCATATAGGAAAGGGGCTTGCATTCTGCACACAAGGTCATAGGTTATTTATATTTAATATGTGACATCTGGCATTTTAAATAATTTCCTTGGCTAATTACCAGTGCCTGGGTGAAATGTGAAACTTCTGCCGTTGGGGAATTAAAAGGAAAACAAAAACAAAAGCAGATTGGAAAGTTTTGTAGGAAAATTAGGAGTTGTCCTAATTCAGGCATTAGAATACATGGTAACAGCAGATACAGTAAAAGGGAGTAATTTGACTGAACTTGGATAAATTTTAAGTTTTCAGTGAAAATCTGCAGCCATCCTTTTAAGATTCCCTATGCCACGACTGTTAATTACAATTTGATCAATGGGGCATTTGTAATAGCAAGATTACAAAGTTTAAAAAAAAAAAAGATTGCCTACGTGTGTGTTGACAAAAACATACCTACATAAAAACTTAATGAGGTCACAGTCTCATTTAACCATTTTACAGTTTTCCCCAAGAAGTTTCATCGCTCTCCTAAACTTACTACATTCATATTAGTACACTTTAATATATTTTTCTTCAATATATTTTTACATTAACAACCATTGCTTTGCTTTATTGTTTGTTTAACATTCTGCCATGTAAAGCAGACATAACTTCATAAAGTTTGCTGCTACTTTATATTTCTATAGTTTTACGGAGCAGGTTGGAATCCTCCCATTTAGAGGTTACCATCACACATGTTAAAAAGACTAGAGGGTCTAGAAATCTGGCACTTAACTGCATGGCTCTTTTCATAGACTTTATATTCATAGTATTCTGCTCTCAGATCACCAAGTGAAAGTAAAATTATCAGCTGCTTTATTACTGATATCAATATATAAGGACGCTCCAGGCATGAGTTCTTGCTTCTGAAATGATTGCTTTTACAGATACCTTAGAGTCTTATTACAAAGCCTAAAGTGGTTTGTGAGTGAAATCAGATGACAACGGAGTTTGCTACCAGAACAAGAACAACCTCCTTTAATGCACAGTGATGTTTGCATAAGATAAATATTTGTGAAGACTCAAATGAGGTTTCATAAAAGCTCTTAGCCTTGATACAAAGACTAAGGTGTCATTTTACTTACTTTCCATGTTTTAACTTTCAGTTTTGACTGTTCATTAGCCAGCAGACAGTCCTTTTGTACACGACTGCGATATAGAAAATATAGGTTCTGTTCCAATTTCTTGTAGTCTAATTTTCAGACTTTTTCAAAGCGGCACAAGTAACTTGCTATTTATATGGACACTTAAAACACTGCCTGAGTTTCGCTCTAAGGTGAGGATAATACAACTTCTGTTGTTCCTCTTTTCACTTAGATTGCAAATGCCTCTGAGTAAGGACTCTCAAGTCTGGAATACTTCTTATATGCTGTGTTTGAACAGTCAAGCAGCCTGGCTAGATGATTTGGGTTAATGTTTCTCTTTGTACTGGAAAAGGAGAAGCATCACACAACTGTTATAGCAAAATGGAACCCCAGTCTCTGAGCCTTTAGCTATTCTATTCTAGGATCTATACATACTATGATACGGTTCTGTTTTGTTCAAGTGTAATGCATGTGCAGTTTTTCTGTATCCCATATATACATTTGATGTCCTTTGATTAGCTTAGATACAACCACAATCTCATGTGCTTAAGTCATTCCTCCATATATACTGTAATTTAATAAAAGATACATAGTCTTTGCTTATGTATGTATGCCTTATTATGCCTTTGTTTATGCTTATGTATACATAGCCTTTACTAGCCTTTGCTAGTAAATTAAGGTTTCTTTATCAGTATATTAATTGTCTTCAGGGGTAGCAAAAGAATATTTTCCCTCATTACAGCTTTTCACCATAATTCATAATAAGAAAACATGTATTACTAATCTTTTCTTGATATGCATATTCCCAGGTTTCTGTGTAAAGCCTGATGGGCTTGCTCTTCGGTGGGAAGGACTGTCAGCCTTGTGCAAATCACTCTTTTGTCCTTGACTCAGATCAGATTAAGCCAACATAAAACAATGGGTTCTAGTGCTGCGGAAAACTTTAAAGGCTCCCTGGTAGTTTGGATCTTGGACTTCTACCTTTTCTCCGTGGGACTGGATCCATTTTGCAGTTGTTAGATCACGTATGCTCACACTACTTGCTTAGTCTGTGCCTAATGAGCTTTCTGACCCAACATCTTAATTTGGATACAAGAGGTTTCAGCTGAGAGGCAACAGGTGTTGAACACTATTACCATATCCCAGCTATGGCAGGTGTTTGTGTGTCTTTTTTGCTGTGATCCATTCCAGTATAAAGTCAAGCAGGCCAGCCAGGTGGTTTACGTTTATTTTTTCCTTTTGCATTGGAATAGAGGCAGTAGTTTTCATTAGCAGCTCTTGCCTCTCAGTTTTTCAGTTGACTGAGTTTCCGCCTGGCTTGCTGTCCAGATTGCATGTAAGAGGGTTGATTCTTCTTTGACAGAGCGAGGGCTGGGAGGTTTAACTATTTGATTCAGTCACAGAATCAATCCTCACCACAGTCAGTCATCTGATATTATGCTGCTTGTCCCCGTCCTTATCTTTCTACCTTAACCCCTTCCCAGGAATAGGCTTAGCTGCATCCTCTGGCTCCTTATATGACAGACTGGATTGGGATAAAGGTACTGCAGTATATTACACATTTATGGAAAGCAGAAAAGACAAAATACAGAAAGGAATAACTGATTAAATACTATCTCAGTATTCTTACGAGCTGGAGAATGAGCCATTCAACTAATGAAGTGACCCCAGCTCTGGAAGAGTATTACTCAGTAAAGGTTCACCCATTTAAAATTAATTTATTTTTGCTGTACTTGCAGATCCTATGTATTAGTTCATCAGATATGTATAAAGAATGGTTTAGCTGTTAATTTATATTGAACAAAATAACAGAGTTTCAATGAAATCTCACATAAAATGGGTTTTTAACATGTTTTCAAACTAGAAACCTTATCCCAAGGATTCATGTCATCTAGTCAGTGAGCAAAAACAAATCATATGATCAGTCTTTTTGCTTTCATTATCAAAAAGGCCAAAGATGTCTGAATATGCACAAATCATCTGTCTACAAACGCAAAATAAAATGTTTGACCTGCTGCTTACTCCTCTGGAGACCAGGGCCTGGTGCTCCCATATGTTAAGAAGAAATAATACCAATAAGCCACAAGGAGGTAACTAATGATAAACTACAGAACAAATATTTTCAGATTAAGAAAACTGGTAAGAGAAAAGGCTAAAGTTGTTAATTCAGCATTATGTCATCATTTGATCAGTAAATAATTCTTACCAAACTTAAATAGATTATCTTCCCATTAAAAAAAAAATTTGTCCGAAACAATTGTATGAATCATGACATTAACAGTGATTCATGTTAAAATAAAGAATACATCCATTCTAAAGCATGATACAGACTTTTGAGTGGTCAAAATCTTTTTTCTCATGTACTTCATTGCATAATGTCCTTTTGAGGCATTAAAATTGCTTGGGTTTGACAGACCGAATATATGATTATGTGTACAATATGTTATGTGCCTTTGTCACTTAAAATATTATCTAGTTTACATTTAAAGCATTCAAGACTGCACTGGTTACTGATAAAAAAGGTAACTATTAATTTTTATTCTTATTCAGTTTGATTTTTTTATAAAGCATTTGCTGATACCAAAGTTCACAATCTGTTGATTGATCAGAAAGCAGCCAAAAATTGCAAAATGTAACATTAGAAAATTGCTCAGCATGCAGGCTACTCTCTCATCTTGTCAATTGCATCTAGTTTCTGTCATTGTTAGGCAAAAATGTCATAGTAGTTACATCCAGAATGGTAGTAACAATAGCGAGGCAAAGAATATAAGGTAATGGAAACAAGTCACCTCCATGATAAAGGTAAGTGATTGGTAACAAGTAGTTTAATATCCCTAAATGAAAGGCGCTATATTAAAGTTAAAAGCTATTTAGGGAGAAAGCAGAATGGAAGACGAAAAAATATATTTGAAAACCTCTATATACTACACATGTAACATCCACGAGGTAGCAGAAACACAGCAAAATGATGTTTTGTCCTTGAAAAATTAAGTTCCTTAAAACCAAGAGGGAGACAAGGTTTGTAAAAGATGCTGGATTGACATCGCCAAAGAAAAGTAATTAGCACAAAACCCAGTTTAGGCAGCAAATTATAAACAGACCAGTGCCCTACATTGTGAACTCCAGTGAGTACACTACAGTGATCTTCACTCCATAGTAGGGAGACTGACATTTGCAAAAAGGATACCAAAGACGGAGGTGTCTTTTTTATATTGATACCTGCAGACTAACACTGCTAAACTATTGGTTGGAAACAGATTCTGATCAGAACTGATTTGATACAGCTTCAACCAATATCCTGAAGATAAGAAGATGCCATATATGCAATATATGCCATATGCAAACCATCTTCAAGGCCTTTTCCACAGATGGAAGACTAAAACAAACCAGAGTTTTAGCAATGACTGCTGTGAAACAAATATCTGGATGAAAAAGAATGCAACCCCCCTGAAGATCTAAAAAAAGTCAGAACTATTACCTGGCACAGAGTAAAGGGTTCTTTCATAGGGACATAATGAGGTTTTAAAGATATGTTTTTGATAAAGATAATACAATGGGGGGAAATTCACAAAAAAAGAGAGTTTGATGACCATTTGAGAAAGAAAAAGAATAATCAAGAAAACAGCAAGAACAATATTCCAACTGGGAATTCATCTAATTACAAGTTAAAAAAGCTTGAAGACTATTGTTTTGCCTATTCTGTCTCCCTTTACTCTTTCTATTTTTATAGACTAAAAGCCAAGCAAAACATTATCAAAAAGATGGACAATTTTTTGACGTAAAATATCTACTGCTGATATGGCATCTAACTTTTATCCTGTTATAAAAAAAGAAAATAGGTAGACTCTAGATACAAGGGTTTTAATGTAAACATCTAGAAGAGAAAGATAAAAGGAGAGTAATGTAAGGAGATGAGTAAATACACTTACAGGTAGGCACCACTGACAGTGCCCTCCACAGAACCACAGCAAGTAAACTAATGCAAATAGGTGCCATATATTCAGACTCTTACCTGGTCAGCCATTGAGACAGCAGGAATAGAGGGTATCAGACTGAAATCCAAGGTCAGACAACAAAGGACACATTTTCAAAAGATTACAGTAGTATGACTGCAACACTGTCACTGTAAATAGATGTTCGTGGCAGGCTAGCTGGTGATAATAGATATCAGCCTATTTCCTATTTAAATAAAACCAAACTGCAACTGAACAGTCCAAAATGTTTTCTCAAGGCACATAAAGAAAAAGATTTTAATCAAGGGGAGGATCCTGAAGAATAACATGTGTTTTAGCAATAGTGTGCTTAGTGGTAATATGCATTTGGTTAAGTTCCTCTCCGAGCAGGAGTTTATGGGTTGAAGTACTTAAAGTGAAAATACCTCACAAATACAGCTGAAAAAAAGGAATGAATTAACCCATAAGACCACCAAAATGACAGGTTTCTAAACAAAATGAGGGAACTAAGTTATTTTTTGAAATAATATTTTAATATTTATAAACTAACATAAAATTATAAAATACAGGGAAGTGCTAGTACTTTCATGAAAATTTCTTCATCAACTTAATAAATCCTCTTGCTAAACCAGATGTACTCACAGACAAGAAAAGGCGAGGTCTCTGGTATCTGCTACTTAGTTTTCCATTTGAATTAAAACATACACATCTTCTCAAGTTTTGCTCAATTAAAAAAGAAGAAACAATCAATCAGCCATGAAGTGGTTTCTGCTGGGCAGGGATTCAGCAGGAAGTAGTCAGCAGGACTGTATGTACCCACAATCACTATAATGTATGACTTTTTTAGCATGTAGTAGCATTAAGCTGTCCTGATGGCTTTGCCATGCTTTTGCTCAGCAAAAAATGCTGAAGAGAACAACAGCTGCCCTTCTTGGTGCTCTCCTGCAGGCAGACTCTAATCCTCTGGGTTTACACAGTTGTTCAAGAAACATTAAAAGGAAAAGCCTTCTAAAGCACCAGAGGCACCAAATGGGAAACTGCTTGCTCAAGTTTTATCTATATTAAGAAAAAGTGTATTTTATGCATTTAAAATTTTTACAGTGGCACCTTCCAAAAACAGTCAATATATTAAAGATCCATATCACAGAATACTGTTTCATATTTATTATCACAAAGGGAGGGGTGTGTCTGCTACAGTAGGACCATAAACTGGAAATGAATCTTTTCCAGTCAAGACAGTACATGAAAGTTATTCGTCTAGCAGCTTCCAAAGTTGTAAACCCAGTTCAACTGGCTACCAGGCTCTGACTGTGCTTGGTACAAAACAACTGGTATGTACCAGTGAATCAGACAAAAGATCAAACTAAAAATAGTTTCAACATCGGTATTTATACACCTTCAGAGTATTAAAAACAGTCTTACTGGATTTCTTGGTCTTTTTCTCATTGGGAAAGCCCTAACAAATTATACCGAGGCTGTTATAAAATTGATTGTAAAAGATTAAAATTAAGCTTTAAAATTAGAGTAGAAAACAATTGTAAGCCAAGAAATGTTAGAGTAAAACTTGAAAGAAATCCAAACTTGTTAAGGCATAGAACTTCATATAGTATATCCAAGCAATGTTAACTCTTTCCTATAACAGTCCTTTAGCTGGAAAATAAATATGATCCATCTTTTAAGTATGATTTTAATCTGGAATTACAATCTCTTACTACAGTAAATTATGTCAAACATTTGGTATTAATGTACAGCGTTGATGGTGTCAATAACTTTGTGAAATATCTAAAACTCTTCTGTTAATTAAATGTAACATCAATTCACTGTGTTAGGCTTCACGATAGGAAATAGTAACTGTATGTGGTTTATATTGCTAAGAGAATCACAAATAAAAAAGATCCTAAAAGGAAAAGAATGGTTGCCAGTAAACTGTACAAGACCAAAGGTTAAGTAACTCTCAGAACATGAGGTTATGGGTCAAAGTAGTTAAAAGGAAAATATCCCAGAAATACATTTCAGAAAATGAACTAATTAACCTATAAAATCACCAGAATGACAGGTATTTAAACAAAAGGGTGGGAATAATTCCTTTTTGGGAAATCTACTTCAATACTTTTAACATAACTGGTCCAAATAGGACTCAAAATTAAAAATTAAATTAGAATTGTGTAGGATTTAAATTCCTTTGTACTTAGTATCTGCATTTCTTGGTAGTGGCTCAATCACTCAAGAAAAACAGTATTCTTAAAGGGAAGTTTTCGTATTTTTTCTGCTTCAGTTTAGGGTCTATTTCTATACACCTTAAGCCAACCTAATTTACAGTTGCCATAGCCTGGCCCTCCACCCTGCCCTTAGCTGCTCAGTGATTTGTGCTGATGTGAGCACTGTGCAGTAAGTCAGCTCAGGGATTTGAGCCAGTTAAAAACTAGCTCTCCAAAGAAAGCAACTTTTTGTCTCAGTTCCCTGAACTGGCTCATTATATGGTAGCATGAGTGGCACAAGGGAGGGACCTCAGCTAGCTCCGTTTCATGCAGGTTTGATATAAGGTCCTAGAGAACCCCTGGGACCATCAGCTGTTCAACAGTCAGTGGCTAACCATCTTTATATAAGCCCCATAGTTCACAGTCTAAATAGTGATTTAAACTATAATTAGCTTCAGGTTCCACTAATATGGCAGCTAGTAAATTAAACAGATGAAACTTCACTAAATCTGGTACTTCTGACAAGGGAACAGTAACATCTTTCAGCAGCAAGTCACAAATCACCCCGCATGACTTGTTATAAATTGTTAGCTAGAACCAACAGAGTAAAGGTGCAGTGAGATAGCTGCACCAGTCTAACACTTGCCTGTTACAGAAAGGAGGGTTTCTGCATGCTTTCTCTCGTATGACCCTCAGAGAACTGACTTAACTCACTAAACCAGATGGAAACGTCTCACTCACTTTTCCCGTGTTAATATTCTGCCTGGGGCAGTATAAGGTGGGAATGGAATCACTTTCTTTTGGAAGCAGCGGGTTTTTTCAGCTCAGCTCAGCCTGCCACCTTTGTCTCTGAGGCTATGGATGCATGTCCCGGTCTGATTGCTGCTGGGTTCGGTGAAGAGGTTACCTCTCCCAGCCACCTACACAGCTTACACAGGGAAGCAGCGAACATGCCCTTTTCAGTTACAGTTAAAATAAGCCATGTTAGCCCACACAGCTTAAACAGCAGATCTTCCTTAACTCCCTTTGAAAATTGGGATGGAGCCTGTATCTTGGTCGTAACATTATCGCCTTAGTTTTCTTCACCAACAACGCACCTGCCTATGCCCCAGCGCCAGTTCTCTGAGGTATCTTGTGGGTGTGTACCAGAGCTCTCTCATCATGCACCTATTTTGAAATGAGGCCACAACAGACGTCTGAAAGACAGGGCTTTGCATATAGCCCTTTCCTGTTCCTCTGTTGTTGTGCCTTCTACACACCTTCTCCATTAAAAAAAAAAACCCAAAACCAAAAAAGAGTAATTTGTACCAACTGAACATACCCAGTTTCAAAAAAATAAGGTACTGATAACGATGAACCTGCTGCTTCAACATAAATTGTTGATTGCTTGCCTTGTGCCAAAGTGTAAAGAGAGGACAAAAAAAACCTTTTAAAACATGGGGTATCTGCAGGCTGGATCAAAGAACAATCTATGGAGAATGAACGCAGGGTAGCAAAAGCACAAACACAGGTTTCTGACCTACAAGACTTGCAGGAAAAGCCAGCCCAAGTCAGGTACAATACAGAAACCACTGGGACTGGTTCAATTTGACTGAATGCCAGAGCACACTCTAACCTAGGGAACAGAGCCAGACCTGACCCCATTTGCAGGAACTTTGTTGCTGTTTTAAACACGTATCTTTACTGTGCCAGATAACAAAGATGATATTAACTTAGCCATTAAAGAATAATTAGCAAAAGAAGCAACGCTTTGATCCGCACCAGTTAGTCAGACTGCCATTAATGCCCACTGGGTATATTAAGTATAGATCTTTCTCTAACAACATTTTAATCAATTTGAATAAATAAATTAATTTAGGCTACATGATAAATTATATCTGCTAAGTCTCAACCCCCCTCCTTTACTCATTTATACTTAAAATCAGCAACCTAGCCATTAAGGTAAATTGCAGTTACAACAAGTACTAGGAAATTAATATTTACATCTGTTTGTACTTTGAGACTAATAAGAATATGGTGTTAGGCAATACCAGCGTAATGGTTTCTTCCTTCCCTCTGCACCATAGAAGCATGCCATCTGCTCAGCTGTTTTGGCACAACCCTTTATGAGACCACCCTGTGAGCCAGACCAAGGGAACTGACCCAGCTTCATTCTTTATTTGGGGGAAGTGGGGGAGGATTGTTCAGGTCAGATAAGTTCCCTGATCTGATCCAAGTGCAGCCCCACAAAAAGCTGTGTCAGCACAACTGTTCAGGGATGGTGTAGTGGCTGCAATAAGCAACACAGACCAAGGATATCTTAAGTTAGTACTGCTGCCAAATGCTTTGTGTCATGAGACAAAAGTGCAAGAGCAGTGCTAGTCACCGTGCATGCCCACAAGGGGCAATAGTTGGAGAGAAACACTCTAATACATTGCAGTTGTATCAATGTTCTTTACAAATGTCAGTAAAAAAACCTGTGAACAAGTACATAAATGAACAGATGGTATCTCAAGGATAAATGCTGTGCATACATTGCTGTAGAGTGACTTCAGAAGAAAACCTGTGATGAGGCTGATCAATAGTGAAACTTGGAGAAAGTAAGTCTGAAAAGTACATATTGAGGTTTATTGCAAGTGATAAAGACAGGGCTATTGAATTATTTGCTATAGGATTTTCTCTTATTAACTTTAGTTTTAGAGATACATTTTGTATTCAGTAAAGAGAAAAATAATCACTTCAAAGGATCATTGTCAGGAATAAGTGATATGCAATAGTAAATCATCAAGAAAAACAGACTGAAACTTACTTCAAGTAAGAGAGAATCTTTAAAGCACTTAGACAATTCATCAATTTATCCCCCTGCCCACAATTCATACCAGTACCTCTGAAAACAAACAATCTATCTACTAGGGATGATTGTTGCTCTAAGCCATGGCCCTGATGAATACGTTTTTTAGTCTCAGATGTAAAAGCTACAAAAGGTTAAAAAATGTGGGTATAGTTCAGATAAACATCTAAGAGTTTGGAAATTCATCTGAACACTTTCTGTCAGAAAAAAATGTGCTGTAAGTCTCGTGAGAAAAAGGCTTATTTGTGATGTTGCTGGCACTTTTATTTCTGTTCTCAGCTGGAATATGATGAGAGTAGTCAACTTCTCACATGGTGTTTTGTCTTCAAGAGTTGTGGGGAAAAAGTTCAGTTCTAAAAATAGAAGATTACAGAGAAACTCTTATCCTATGTAAACTGACTTTGCCTCTTGTTACTAAAAGAGACAATGAGATGGTAAAATAAAGTTTTGGTAAAAACTAGGAAGTTGCATGCAGTTAAAGAAGAAATCACTGTTTTCATTTTACAAGTTAAAAAAATCCCCACATATTCAACTTGAAAGACAGCTTCTCATTTTTTAGTTACATAACGCTAAATCAAAAATGCCTCTTTTAATTAACTTGAATAATAAATCTGACAAACACCAAGTTCTTACGGCAGTGCCTTGAAATGAAGCTTGGCTATACACAGCAGTAGGACTAGGGTCTTAGCTATGGATGGAGTAAATTGTCTACAGCAGATAAGTTACTTCCAAAACCTAAATTTCATTTTAAAAATTACTTAGAAATTTATCAGTCTTTCATTATAAGTCAGTGGGATATAGTCCCCAATATTAGTTCTGAAAATGGAACCTGAACATTTAAATTACTTAGACTTGTTGAAATTTTTTTAACAACAGCTTTACATCTTTACGTGACAAATACACATATTTGCAGGGGCAGGCTCTGGTGTACATATGCATATAAACTTTCATGCTGTAGCTCCAGCAGACTGCTCTATCTCACCAAGGGTAGCTAGAGAAACAGCACATCACTTTCATAATGGCAGTTCTCCCTTTTGACAGATCAGGTATTTTTTTGCTGAAACAAATGGATATGGTTTATACTTCCTTTGACTAGCTTTACTGGGAAGTCTTTAACATTTCTAATGTCACACACATCCAAGTCAACCACGTTGCTAAATCTACAGGACATAGTCTGATAAATACTGCTTTTATCAGCAGCACTGACTTAAACCACCCGTGCCTCCAGGCTCCTTGTTCCCTTCCTTTTCTTTCTCCCTTGTTGCCCCCAAACAACTGTTTGGAGGGTTGGTGGAAGGGGTGTGGAGAAGAGGTTGTTTTTAACCTGTATCAATTCCCTACTCTGTTTTAGCACAAAATCCTGTAAACAATTGTACTGACACTACTGAGACAGTGACAAAGACGTGGGGAATGAACAGCTGGGGATTGAGGAGCACTGACATGAGAAAAGGTGTTCATCAAACTACAGCAGCCATCCTGTCTGAGCATAAGATATTTCTGCTACTTATCTAGGCAGCCAATTAAAGGAGAATTCTTGGAAAGCAAAAAGATGTCAGTTAAAGATGGCAACAAGACTTGTCCTTTAAATAATAAAACTCTCTTTTAAACTGAAACCATAGGGGTGTCATTTAAATAGTCTGAGGAGAATTCAGTGACTTCTTTGCAAATATGCACTTTTGGCTGCTTCTTTGCAAATCCATATTACAGCACATTTACTAAATGTGCAAAACTGGGCTTGTTTACACAGGGTTTGTGTGGTAGAGACCGTTCTTATTAAAATTTCACAATTTTTAAAGGGTCACATCTCTCAATGTTATGTATTCAGACCTCACAGTTCAGCTGGCATTTTGTCTGTGCACAAACTACATGACGTTGCCCTTTTCTTCCAAAAAAAGAACATCTACCTATAGTTCAGACTTGTGTTATGAGGACCAAGGAGATATCCACTTAAAAAGGGTCACACACAGTTAAGATCACATTATAATAAGCTCACTGTGCTTAGTCTTCAAGGGGGTCTCTCCTTCTCCCTCCCACCCCAGATACTGTTGCAGTTGCATACTGCTTTTGTATGAACAAGCTTGTTGTTACTGTCTCTTGCAGTTTATTGGAAAATTAAAAATTAAAATATGCAGACTATTTTATAACCACATATAAATTTACAAACTTCCACGATCCTGTATGCTTGCCTATCCCCAAACCAGATTACACAATACAGGCATTTGTAGGAAAAAATTCATAGACAGATTTTTAAAGGCTCTGTAACACTCAGAAAAGAACTGTTAAGCAGCTGCTCATTCCCTACTTTTATGAATACAGGGCTGAGTTATTACTCCATATAATACAGTGCTTGTTTTGGGATAAGGTAGGAGGTAATCCCTAAAGCTTAGTCTGTTTACAGGTCATATCTGCCTCCCCAGTAATACTGCCAGATCCTGGTAAATTTTCTGAAGGGCAGTGGGACTAGACTGAGTACCTTTCACATACTGACCAGTGTATATGCTCCCTATATAGAATCTCTATAAAGAGATTCCAAAGAATATGCTTTTGTTTTAGGGAACAGAAGGACATTTTTGGTTTGCTCCTCCTCTCTCAAATGACTCTTGGTAATCCTGCATGTTTGGGTTTTTTTGATCTATAGACAAAAATATAGAGCCAGGAGTCAGATGAAAACTAAAATGCATAAATCCTTTTAAAGGAGCTTCTATCTTATCTAGATTTAGATTTTATATAGATGTGGTAGGAACATGGAGACCGCAGCCAACAGTATTATTTTTGCCACTCTGCCTTAAAGTTCAAGAGTGAATAATGTAAAAAAGTTTATATGCTTTCCCAGATATATGTTATATGGTTCACAGATAGCAATGTCTGATTTGTCTGTCACCTATCTCAGCAGCTGTAAGAAGTACCTGGATTCATCAGGAAAACATACTGTAGAAGATGTCATCACCTCATTAGTTTAGAAAATAGTAGATTCTCAGGAGCAGCATCAAAGAGTACTGAAAAAAAGGTTAGTGTGGACCCTGGAACAAGTTTTCTTTCAATTCTTTCCCCTGAACCTTTGCCTTCTCCTTCCTTACATTTTTCCATCCCTTCTGCTCTTTGGGACCAGTCCAGTATGGAGGATCTCTCTGCAAACCTTGGCTTCACTCATAGCCATGTAAAGCAAAGGATCAAGCTCATTTGCCTGTCTAGAGCAATCAGAACTTCAAGTTTATAATTCAGAAATCATATGGGCCATAAACTGAGCATTTATTTGGCCTCTTTTTTTATGAAAGAAGAACTGGTATCACAAGGCACCTTGAGAATGGAGTTTCTGTCTTCCCGGCCTTGATCTGAGAGGGCCCATTACTGAACTTGAGGACATGGTCAGACTCGTGCAGCTGATCTGTATTAAGAGGTGAACTCCTCCACACTATCTGTAGTTGCCAGTCCTCTCAGATCTGCCAGTCTGACTGCACATGGAGCCACTCCCTAACCTGGTTCTGTCAGAATAATCTGCTTTTTGTGGCAAATGATCAGAGAACCATAGGAAAGAAATGGAAGAAAAATGTTCCTTTTTGTTGGCTCCTGTTACTCTAGGGACTGGACAAGGTTCTCACTGACAGTTGGTTACCATGGCTGTTAATACCCTGAAACAAAGTGAATGAATACCATGATTTAGAAGAAAGGAGTGAAGTCTCACTAGGAAACCCTAGGAATATCATAGGAGTAGGCAACTGTAGAGCAGTTTCTTTAAAGAGAGGAACTGATGACCATTTGGAAAAAAGTCTTTATATTTTAATGATCTGTAAAGTTTAGCCTCTGGCAGTTCTATTTTAAAAATAATCTTTTACAATTAAAACCAGTTAACTCAGAAACTGCTGCAAGATGAAATATATTGGATCTCTTGTCCACATTTTGAATTGCCCCAACTTGCATTTGCTGCAGACTAACCCCCCTCCAGATATTAAATGCTGATATCTTATGTGCATACAGAAGAGGCACAGCATCTGTTACACAGTCAAGAAACAACTCTTGAGTGCCTTACTGCCGGGAAAGGCAACTCACTTTGTACAAGAATGCTATTTGTCTGTTAGCCATGCAAGAATCCACTTAGCTTCCATTTCAGCTCATTTGTAGTTGCAGCTCATTTTAGTTGCCAATATCTACCCTTTAAATACTTACAGCTGCCACTTCTGTGTTGAAAAGGTATCTATTTTCATCTTTCATTTAGGAGTGAGACACTGTCCAAAGCATCTGGTAATGTGAACTGTGGGGCTATATAGCCTGGTTCAAAGTCATCCTAGATGAGAATAAGAGTGTTTCATCAGCAGTTCTTCTGGTGGCAGTGGCCCTTGGTTATCAAAAAATTCCACCCAACAAAACCACTCTATTTTGCTGGCTTGTTTTCACCCTGCATTAGTTCCCCAGTCTAGTTAGCCAAATAGTTGTACACATAGATGCACCTGCAGAACTGAGAGGGCGATACAGGGGCAGGAGGAGATGTCCAAGGTTACTTTTCTGGAATTGACTTCACAAGACGCAGAGGACTTCAGCCTATACAGACACTAATCCAAACCTTTTCCAAAGCACTAACTCCCTAGACAAACTGAGAAGTATGCTGTGGATTCAATAATTATTTCAAAATATTCTTTGTTTTCAGGAAACAATAGTGGGAGGGCAAAAGAAGTAAAACAAGGTATTAAATTTTAGATTCTACATTTGACTAAATTGTTTATCAGCTGCCATGATGCCTATTGTGGACTAGCAAGAGGCAATAAAATCTCTAGGGTTTAACAGATACAGTCTTCCCTAAAATCACAATCTACGCTCAGAAATGGAGATTTCCATCACAAACTTGCATTGCTGCCATATACATCAAAATCCATGGGTAGTCCACAAGAATTACAACTACTTTACCATTAAATAATGCAGATACTGGCCCACCAACTTCTCCCACTGTGACTGAGAGTGTATGTACACTGTAGGCATTCTTAGTGCTACAGCTCACGCAGGCACAGCCAGCCTGGCTATAAAGCAGCTGTATTAGCTGTTGCTAACAGAACCCTTGAAGCAGATTTCATTGCAGGGGTGCATGATGTTCTACAAAACTGAATAAATACTTGAAAAGTTTAGCCAGCTCTAGGATCTGTTTTGGTCTCACTGTTCTGCCAGTAGCCAGACATTTTAACTGGTATTTTAACAATACAACTTCAATTACATTGAAATAACATTTGTCTTAGCGGCTCTCAGAAATCACAGAACTTGCAGAGCACACTGTTTCCCAACGTACAGGGTTCTTATTCAGGAGGGCTCTATTGCCATGATTCTCACCATTTGTAAGGATAA
Source organism: Haliaeetus albicilla (assembly GCF_947461875.1). NCBI lineage: Eukaryota > Metazoa > Chordata > Aves > Accipitriformes > Accipitridae > Haliaeetus > Haliaeetus albicilla. The sequence continues at coordinate 20,122,417 of NC_091492.1, read as the reverse complement.
TTTGATGCAAAAAATTACAACTCCGATTTGACTAATATGAACCCTGCCCATAAACAAGATCTACAAATGCAAAGGTTAGGCTGCCAGGAAGTACTTCTCTGGGCCTGAAGCTAATAAGGCTGTGGCTGTACTGACCTTTCCTAGGTGATGAATACTGACTTCAGCAGTCCCCCTTTCCCCTCCTTAGGTACTCTCCATTCCCAGGTACCCTTTCTTGCCTAGGTGCCATCCTTGCTGTTGTGCCACTGCTAATCTATGTGGTCCCAGGGTGAATCAGATTAGGGAACTGATTCACCTGAAAAATAAAAGCAACTATAAGCAAGTGTCTGTGCCGGCACAATGGAGGAGGTAATAAGCGATGGAGGTTGCAACAAGAAGCAGGAGGCCAGGGCTTGGTAACTTGGTTTGAACCACAGCCTATTACATGGCCTTGATAACATACAATGTCTCTATGCTAACAGAGGAACTGGAACTGCAAAGGGATGAAATTACTGGTGAGTCTGAACAGCTCAATGAAAGAGTTCAGAACAGATGTCAAGTCAGCTTTCATATTCCCTTGCCTTAGTTATATCTCCACACTTTTCAAGAAAAAAAAGTGTTTAAAATGTTTGAATTAATTGCTACAGTAGTTTATCTAGTTTTAGTGTCTCTGAGAATTGTGTTATTTGTTTCAGGAATAATTAGTCCCAAGAATATACTGGCAACATAGTTCAAACAGTGTCATTCTAATACACCTATGAGACTCAAGGACAGGTAGCAACTTCCTTAACTGATGGTCATTCAAGACCCCTTTTTGGCATTCTTCAGTTCACCTCCCATCTCAGTAAAATATAATACATTTCTTGAGAAATCTCATGCAGTTCCCATGAAGTACTGGATACCAGTTCCTTCTTTTTAAGCATACAATTTAAAAATTTCAAACAGAAAAGGGCTTGAGGCAAAATTCCTTGCCTAAATAGCTTTTAAGTTTGTGAGAACTTAGCTCCAAAATATGTTACTTTAATCCATCTAATTTACTCAGCATTTCATCCTTTATAAGTAACTCACTCTAAAGCTTTATAGTCAACTAGCAAAAACTTGCAACAATGGTGATCTCCATTTCAAATAATCTCCTGTCAAGAAACATATATAAGAAAGTATGTTGCCACTTCCCATATTTGTAGTAGGTATTATCCGGCATCTCAGAACCATATCTAAATCATCAATAACAACACTCAGGCAGGTGGTAAATCATTTTACTCTGACATTGATATGGCTTCATGTAACCCCAGTTCCAGACCCCTGGAACTTTCTTCTTTAACTTTCTTCTCACTGGTTCATCCAACAACACATTCTTTAAGCTGCTCTGTATGGTTTTTCTTTCTCCCATGTCTTGACTATAACATGAGTCCACTCTGAGTCCCTCAGCTTCCTCCTCCTTTACCAGATCCATCTTTGTCTGTCACAGAGAGCACAAAAAGCATAAAAAGATGTACTCCAGCTTCTCCTCTGCTCTTGTGAAAAATGGGTCAGTCAGCTTTGTGCTCCTCCCTACCTTCCACCCTTTGTATACAGTTATATCCTGTCTGCCCGACCTTTCATGTTTGTTCTCTTAGATGGTAAATTCTTCATAGCGGATGCTCCATATACTCTTAATACTTGGCCTATTTTGGATGTTGCTATAATATAGATAATAAAACTATATTCCACACAGACCTGAACTTCATCTCACAACAAAAAAAACCAAACCCTGTGCATAATTGCTGATGTTTTTAAGACATAAAAGTAATGCTGGAGTCTATTTTTAGACATTGTGTTAAGTTTCACTCACTTTTGATAATCTGCATTTTCCTTTTGTGGAGTTATGTTTTGTTTATAGTTTAGAAATTGTGTGTTAGATCTCACATGATGACCTTTAAAATAAACCGAGCTTAACATCTTGATATCCACAATGGCGTGGGAGTCTAAAGATGTGGTTGAAGATATTGTTTCTCGTTAGGAGGAAACTAATGACAGATCATGCCACTTCCTCACTTATCAAGGAAGATCCTCTTGGTGCTAGTTTTATGTTAAACTACAGCAGTTCGTGATACACTGTGGGTGTATTTATAATATATATACACAGGTTGTTGACAGAGCTCAATACTGTATATTGCTCATTAATTGACTTAATCCATACAAATTAGCAAAATAAATTTGATACCTTTTATCTGCTATGCACAGGTTATGAACTTGTCCACAAAATACTGAGCAGTCAATAGATAGGAAGCTTACTGGATAGAAATATGCCGGACATTTCCCAGTTCCATTTCTTGAATCCCAAGGAAGCATATCACACAACTGCACATCCAGTTGGTCTCTATTTTCTCATCATACTAATTTATGTGCTAATTTGCACAGCAGTGTCAAAGACTGAAAATTATTACATTCTTTTAGGAGATCAGCTACATCATAGACAGTCACGGTACAAAGTCCACAGAAGCCCGTATCACTGACCCTGAATCTTGATCTGAGATACTGTACTCAAAAGGACTAAAACATATTTTAATTGCCCTTTTCTTTTTCTGCCACTGATGATTGTGCTGAAGTTGTCAACAGGATGTTTCGTGCCAAGAACTGGACTGTAACCAGCAGCTCATTCCACTTCAGTTAAAACATCTTTACTACCTGCATAGGTATTATCATGAGTGCAGGTGCTAGAGCAAAAGGCTCCCTATCCAGTTGTGTTTTCCACCTTCATAGTTCATCTGAGGTATTCTTGCTACATTGCTATTCTACACAGTCTTTACATGTCAGGCAAGGCACTTCAGGTGTTGACTGACATTTGGTGGCAGATTTTGTTGGGGCCAGCAAAGCTGGTGGCCACTCAGCTGTCTGCTCAGCCCCTGTGCTAGATGCTCCTGCTGAAGGGATATGTGCATGCTCTTGAGGACCCTAGTTACAGCAGAAGGAAGTAATATAATGAAAAACAACACTGACACCAGTTGAATGCTACCAGCTGTGCACTGCAGAAATCAAGGAAGAAATATTGTTTAATGATCTCTACCTACAGAAGCAATCATTGCCAAGCAAAGACAGGAAGACAACAGATACTTTTTTGTCATCCCAGCTAAATGCATTCTTGAATGGAAGTCAACACCTGCACAATACTGTTCTAGTAACTCAGGTATAACAGCTGAATCCCAAATTCATTTTGGTTCACTTAGGGATGGAAGAAAGGCTTGCAATGGAAATTCAGGGATTAACAAGGTGACTATGTTCAGATAAAAAGATTGGTCAGCTTGACATGCTTACTCTTAATATTGAAGTGGAAGAAAAGAATGGTATTTACAAAAGCTAACTTTAGCTTAGTGAGGCTAAGAAAACAACTGAGCAGAAACTATTCTGAATTACCATTTGAAAACCCTCTCTTCCCCATCCACACTGACCCGAGTGAAGAGTACCCTCAATAAGCTAAGATTAGCTTTTGTCAGTATCCCAAAATCTGTTAAAAAGTTACAGACAACTTCTTCTCTAAAGGCTGAGGTATATTTAGTGAAAATCAGCTTAAGGCACAGTTACAGAAAAGCCAACCAAATTTACTAATGCAAGAAGGAATACAGTTAGCTGCTTTCTGTGAGTCTAGGATCCTAGAACTGTAAAAAAAAAATTTAAAAATTGAAGTAACACTGCATACTAAACTGAGGAATATCCCTCCTATTTGCTGATAGGTGCTTTTATCTTTGCAACCAGCCGGAATAAACTACAGACCTAGGTGAGAATTCTGGCCTTGGAACAGAAACATTCTCCATTGGTCTCAGGTACCCAGTTTGTGAGAATGTAATTAGAGGATTAGAAAGTCCTAAACCAAGACAGCTATTATGTTACCTCTCTCATTTTCCCAGTGGGGAAGTTTTCATGGCTTGAGGATCAGGTTTGGCTCCCATGAACCCCGTAAAATTTGTAAAGGAGAGTGTTCAATTTTGTATGTGTGCTCACACAGAAACATCATTATTGTCATGGTTTGTTGGGCCATATAGGACGTCAGTACAATGGCAGCATGCGTGTGGGGTTCTAAAGCACAGGGGAAGTGAGAAGAGTGAACTGTGTGGGCGAAATGTTCTCTCCGACCAGGTGATCTGGTGAATTCACAGGCTAGGCTGAGGGGGTAAATAGTACGCATAATGGCAGTCTAGCAGTGATAGGTGAAGATGTGAGACGTTTTTTAACAGGATGAGGTTAGCTCTTCCTTTCATGGAAATACATCAACCCCTTCTGGAAAATCTCCTTTTCATCTAAATTACTTTTTTTTTTTTTTTTAAATTAAGATATATGAAAAAAAGTGGGGGTGGAGCAAATCTGTTTGTCTTCAGTGTGTTTCTCTACAAGAAGAAATGAAATGGAAACTCTGTCCTCCATCATACTTCGAGCTGCATTTGCTTCCGTAACTCAGTGGCATAGGGCATAATTTTAAATAAATGGTGTGTTACACATTTTGTCTCTAACAAAGAATGGAGAATCCTTCTACTATGGACTTACAAGAGCTTAAATACTGAATATGAACATGAGGAAAATGGGTAAATGCTGAATCTATGGATAAATGCTGAACCAGTACTATTGTACAGAAGGACATCAGTGACTAGTTTTTTGTTGTTTTGGTTTGGTTTTTTTTCCCCTCTGTTTATCCGTTCACCCCAGCATCACTGCCACTACAGGATATGCATGCATCTTGGGTCACGCTGCATAGTCTTGCATGCTAGCTACACTTGTGAGAAAACTACCACTGATTTTACAGTCTACATTGCAACATTTGGCATGCTGATAGAATTTAATGGGAGAGAAGATAATTTATTAAATCTCTATTAATTCAGTATTCATAATGCAGTATTTATATAGCCTAAGGGCTACAAACATTTTAAGTACTACAACTGTTTTCCATGCCTAGGCAGAACAAAGTATGAAAGCTGGTATTAGCTGTAATAAGAGAATGTCACAGGGCAGCAAGACAGTAAACTAGAATTACCATGTCACTGATGTGACAGGTAGGCATCATGGTCTAACTGTACAGTGATTTACTGGCTTAACCCTGCAGTGTCAATATTCCAGGTTTCTGAAATCATATCTTTCTGTTGCCCCTGCGAACACTCCATCTGCTGTTCCCTCTCACCTAAGAATCTGAACACTGAATGTTCAATTAACTTCTGAAAAAAAAATACAAAAAAAAAGCATTGTATGCCATACAGGGGAAATAAATGCACGCTTCTGCTGAAGTGAAACTGTCCCATATTGTTTTTAACACTCTTAAGATCTCATGGGTTTTGTGGTTCGTATAGGTACCTCTACCCAGACATGTTTACTTATGTTCTGTCTGGTGTCCAGGATTTGGCTCCGTTTCAGCACAGTGAGAAGAAAACAATGACAATGGTTTCAGCTTTTAAATTGTTTGTTGCCTGGGACTTATACGAGTATGTAACTAGAGCAGATACAGATGGCCAGGAAATTTGCTTTAAATTTTATGATTCAGAGAGCTAGTGAAACACTAAAGTACTAAATGGCATTCATGTCTTTGCTGCCTGAGAAACTTAAAGAAAATTGCAGTAGTTCATTTCTTAAGTAAATAAGCGTGCACTGAATCAAATCACATAAGTCACCAAGAAGCTTCCCAATGAAGTTTGATTAGAGCCTAATTTTTTTTTCTAACTCAAAAAGGAGAATGTTTTACAACACTTGAAATTAAAAAAGGTAAAAAAGTACTAGCTTTTAGTTTAATATCTTTGTAACTCTCGCTTTTCTCAGACCACAATGAGGAAAACCATTTTAGCAGTTTCTGTTTAAGAAGTTTAACATAAAGACCTATGACCAAATGCTAACAATCCTTGCTAAAAACCTCTGCACAGAATAGACAGTGGCAAGTACATAGGCATGCATGGCACATGCAGCATCCTAATACTGCATAGATAATTTTACAAATTAGTAAAAAACCTTATTAGGAAAGGTAAAATGTTTATACAGTTTTAAAACAGCTAAAAAGTACAGATTGAAGATCTGTACTTAAATCCAATTCTGTCAGCTCTACACAATAGAATACTAATAAAAAATCCATGTTTGCAACTATAGATAGATTATAACCATTTCAGTTACAATCACCAAGCAATAATTTTTAAAGGCAGTTAAACAGGAAGCTCATTTTTCTTATCAAACACAATGACACACTGAAGCATTAACAAATGTATGGAGACTAACAAGGAAAATTAAGTTAAAATAAGTAAAGTGTCAGATTTGTACTACAGTGCTTTGTAAACTCTCACAGGAGGATATCTCTCAGACAATAACTTTCTAAAAATGGAAAACAGAGACTCTCCCACCATGCCAGAGCAAGGGAAAAGTATTTATTTATTTATCTAATGGATATTTAACAGGCAGATTCACATTAACTCCTACAAGCTGGTTTCATTTGGGAGGTAAGCAAATGCCACAAATGTATATTTTTTAAGCCCCCTCTCATAAAAACACTGAGGCTAATGCTCCTTTGAGTAAGGATGACTGGACTAGACTCCCTCTGGAGCTCATCAGTTCTTCTCCTTAACTGACCTAGGCAACTGCTGTTTAACAATACATGAGGCACTCCCTCCTCACCAAAGGCTTTGCGTCTTGCTTTTAATGTTTTTCATCAGCTTTGTCACCAGAAACTGAATAAAAGCCTCAAACATTGGCCTCCTGCACTGTGACAGAGATGGAAACTTAAGCCTTACAGGCCATCTCATCGACATAGCTGCTTAACTCGAAGTCCAAATATAAGCAGACTCCTGTTTAGTAAGGCAACAGCTCTCAAGTATGTTGAGCTTGTAGTTTTGATTAAAGAAGTGGTGATAAAATGCTTTTGTGAATGAAGACTTCTTTCTAGCCAACACCTGTTTGGGACCTCTTGCAATCTTGCCTGTTAATGTCTTTAAAAAGCATGCCCTTCTGCAGGTCATAATGGGTAAGTAAAAACCAGACCTAAACAAAAAACATCCTACCTCCCCCTCCCCCCCCAGCAACCCAAGGCATGCTTACTCTTTGAATCAGAGAGCAGCTGAGCTGACATATGGTTCACTTGCCAGCTTTCTGAAATTGCAGTACTGGGGAACTCTAGGATTTTGATATTCAAACTCTTTATTTGTACCGCCAACATTTAACCTCACATTCCAGGGCGGGGTTGGGCTCAGAGCCTGGGACATTCCAAAAAGCATTCCAACCGGCAAGGCCCCGGAGGTAGCCCCACAGTAAGCGCATCCATGCTAAAAGGCTAGTAAAAATACCTTTGCATTCTCATTCACTTTTCTAATAAGCAGAGCACATGTAGGCTACAGGGAGGACAAGTTACAGTTCTCCCCATTCCCATGGATCACACTTTGACAGGTATTGTTACGAATAGTTTCTGCAGCATCAGTATCAAGAAACAAAACACAACCGCTTTTTCGTTTGCTTGCTGTAGCCTTATGACAGAAAAAATAACAGTTGCTTCACTGAGTTCCATAGGATTAATAGTGAAACATTTTCACTAAGCAAATACTCAAAATAGAGCACAGCTTTGGTTAGTATTGACCAAGTATCATATTGACACCACATTAAAATTTTAAAAAAAAAAAAAAAGAAAGAAAGAAAAAAAGAGACATTTATGAAGAGTGAGGCTAAGTATTTATCCTCCAACCCAACCCAACTGTGGTCTCAGTTGCCACCCTATGCAAGAATGCAGAAGTGCAATGGCTGGATCGTTAAAAACTGTAGAAGTCAGCATATTTTTCTGAAAAAAAAATTAAGAAAAAAAATCTGCCACCTTCTGTTTATGAAAGGTACAGCAGAAAAGAGAAGCATAGGAGAAACACATACAGGTAAGTCATCAGTGTAGTTTGCTCTTTAAAACTAATGTAAACAGAACAATTTCTAGAAGGAAAGCACTGGTCACTGAAGTAATTACTTTAAAACCAGTGCTGAGAAGGGAACATACATAGTAAATACAGTTATCCTATCTGTAGAACTGATTAGGATGAATCGAGTGATCAAAGTAGGATAAGTCACTCCTTAGTTGTAAGAGTTAAGAGGAATGAAAGCATGTAACAAAGTCATTAAACAAAAACATTCTGACATGCACACACACATACATACAATTGCAACTTTTCTTTAGTTCTTTTTGAAACTGATCAAGGGTGTCAAAAATGTTATGCTTTCTAGCCATTTGCCAGAATTTACAGCCCTTCTATATTTAGCATTGAATGCTCATTCCAACACAGTGACTCCTCACTCTCATTTTCACATGCTGTTTGTCCTAGCTATGGCCATCCATATTACAGCACAGACAACCTCATTAATGTATACAACTATTACAATGAATTAAGAGGAGTAAGCGTAAGCATTGGTGACCACATAAAAATTTAAGTACGGATTTGAAAACATGCACTTACTAGAACCCCCCCCCCCCCCAAACTTTTAGCACCTATTTGATTAAATATAAATACAATATATACACATCACAGACTAGTGTTAACATAGTATTTGTTTCAGCTCACAGGAAACTATATATCCAGTATTATCCAATTCTGTCCATCAACCAAACCAAGACACATATTCTGTAACATAAGATGACTAAGCATCTACATGCTAGGGTATTCATACAACCTCTGTTTAGGCATCTATCTTCAACTATAGTTCCATGTGAATTTTTGACAGCATGCTGCAGAAATCTGCTCAGCTGTTCAACATAAACCCAAATTTTACATATTCTCAAGTGCCACTGGAGTCACCTATCTCTCCCCATAAACATGGGCTCTGAATTGCATTTTAAGTCAATTGGTGGAAGGAAACAATGTGCAAAGTCTACATGCGCTACAACTCACTAAGGAGGCAGGAAGGATGCATGTTCACATCAAGTGACAAAATATCAGGAGAAAAAAAGAAAAGATACAAATACTGTTATGAAGGCCTTGGCTCCTATATTGAATGATCCTATCTCTTTTCTGAAAGAGGACCATATCAGCAGTGGCAGATTTTCTCCTGAGTGATTGTTTTCAGTTTTGGGGGTTTTTCTGGGGGGGTGGAGGAGAGCGGCATGACATAATGACTCTTCTACGAGCCAAGACAGAAATTACATGCTCCCCTTGGCTGGTTTATCTATAAATTGGTCCCAATCCACTGTAATTTCCACCAACCCATAGTAATTGCTGCCATACAAGTCCACACTGTATTTAGGCACCACCACCTATAATAATTGGGGTTTATCCAAAGATTCAATTTTAATTTTAGACAGAATGATGACAAGAGATGAAGCCAGATCCTTCTAAGTGGCAGGACAAGAGACAACGGGCACAAATTGAAATAAAGGATATTCCATGTAGACACAAGAAGGAAAAAACCCACTTTTTTTTTTCCTGTAAGGGTGATCAAACACTGGAACAGGTTGCCAAGAAAGGTTGTGGCTGGAGTCTCAATCCTTGGAGATATGTGAAAACACAGCTAGACAGTTGTGGGAAACTTGCTCTAGCTGACCCTCCTTTGAGCAAGGGGGTTGGACCAGACGGGATCTCCAGAGGTCCCTTTCAAGCTCAAACATTCTACGATATTAGACCTTGCAAGCCACACTGCTAGCAGGACCCAAGAATGACTTTTTCTCTGTTATTCTATGATGGCTCCAAATAGCCCTGACAAAAACAAGATACCCAGATAGCACTCTCAATAGGAAAATGGCTACTTCTGAAATTCCCGATTAATACTGCAAAATCTTTTGCTGCTTCAGAGTAAAATTCTAGCATTAAAGTTATATCAAATCTAAGTATATTTAACTGCATTTACTGCAATGTACAAAATGAACACAAAAAACTTTCTTCTTAGACCGTATACACTTACTATAAATTACTCTGATTTAAACAGCAGACATTTTAAATATGAATACATATGTATTTAATTTCGTAAGTCTGAATATTACCTGGTGAGATACTGTTCTTCCATTGCAAAAGAATGGTTTAACGCTGGCACTATCACTTGAGGAAAAAGATTCAAATTTTTAAATAGGAAGACTATTTATGAACTACATCCAAACAAATTGTATTTTGTATATTCTTTATACCAAATACTTTAGAGATCATGGCATGATATGCCTGTCTTCAGACCAGAATTGATAATCTTAAGATGCCTTACCCTGTTGAGGGAAACTAAACCACCGTTTCAATAAACTGTTAATAACCAAAATCCCTGAATTCTCCTAATCCATTAAGACATTCTTTTGGGGATTCAAAACGCTAAATGAAATCAGACAAGTTCAGCTGGATTGCCATGAAATCAGACTAGGTCTGTATCCTCTCTTGGCATACAGCATGTCCTAATAGTTTACTTTAATAGGAAGTTATGATGATGGCAAATTAAGAAGTGAACTCGAGCCTTTGATTAAGGCCACCAGTATCACCAGCAGCTAAATACTAAAGCAAACTAGGTCACATTTCAAGAACAAACACACAAAGCCATATTTAGACGCCCATTATTGCAGGTAATATACATGTAGACATTTACTAGAACTTCCATGTTCAAAAGAACAAAACAGCTCAAAGTGCCTTCATTCAACAAATTCATGGCTACCAGGCTTGGCTCCAATTCTCTACTGGAAAGGCACAATTGTAATACCTAAGACCAGGAAAGGATGGTTAATTCTATTGTCATATTTCTGGAGTGTAAAATGTAGTAGAAATTATGAAAGAGGAATGTTATTTTCATGCTTAGTGTTATAATTCCTAAGTCCTCTCTGCAAAAAACTTTTTCTTGATATATGATGGGTGTAAATAAAGCTTACAAGATATGCATAAAACTCATTAGACAAAACCATGTCTACTTGGCTACTAATATTCTCCTACATTAATTCTTCTGATTAACTACATAGTTCCATAATGAATCCATCTGCTTATGGATGATGTATTCATACATCTCTTAGCAGCACACCATAGACTTGTAAAAATAAAAAAACAAGTAATAAAACCAATGACAAAATTGCTTTCAAAATATCTGGTATTTTAAAAAAATTTATTATTTGGGATAATCTTCTCAATGTTCTTTAAAATCAAGTTGCTAATTTATCCTGTCTGAAAGGCACCGTAGTGACAGTGAGTGGTGAACAGTAAACATCTCATTGGCATTTTTCACAACTGGGGAATTTATCTGTCTTCAAGAAAATACAAATGAAAGGTGAACCGCAAGATATACAAATAGGAGCTAATTTGTAGCTGCATAGGCATGAAACCTCTAATTTCCATGCTATCGTGGCATCTTAGGCACGTTCATGTCAGAAGTTTCTGCAATAAAATTAGCTTTTTTATGGGAAGGCTCAGAAAGATCTTCTCCATGGTCTCTGTTATTCAAGCACTCCCGGTCTTCCCTCTTGCGTTTGTTAATCAGGTGAGTCTCTCCCTCACACAGCTTTCCCTCTGGGACACCCAATGTTCTCAGACAGACAATAGCTGCAGCCTGTTCTGCTAGTTTCTTTGACTTGTCCCTGAAGAGCAAGCAGACAGAGCACAGGCAAAAGTAGAAACTGAAGTCTTAACACTGCCAAGAGACAATCAATTACCTGTCTCTGATGCAACATCATGAAATAAACAGCATTTGTAGTCATCTCACAGCAGAAGAACAAAATAGGTCAGTCCCAGAAATTATGTGAATCTTGCTAGGTGTCAATGTTGATGCATCACTCCTGATGTAACATTCCTAGAAAATCTGTTTCTATCAGGTCTTGTGTCTCAAACACTGTTCATTTCAAAGGTATGAAGTCAAGTGTATTTGGCCCAAATGGTTGCAATCCTCAGAAAGTTAACTTTTACAAATATGATCACTAAACAAAACTGAGTTTTGAAGGATCACTTTTCTTGAATGACACTCAGGCCCAAATATAATCTCTGGTAGGTGTACAAGTTCATTGATGCTGACAGAAGTGGGAACTGTTCCATAAAAATAAAAATTCTGTCATTTCTGAGCAGGACTGCAGATTACACATTTGTGAAATTCAGTATTTGAAAACATTTTCTAATCAAAGTTTCATACCAGCTGAGCTTAACTTCCTAAGTCTCTGAACAGGAATGCTGTAAACACCAGTAATTGTTGTGTGCATTTGTCCTCTTTAAAATGTTCAATGCTGAGCTTTAGCTTTGCAGTTAAATCAAGATCAGCTTAGGTGCAAATGCCTGAAGTCAGCTCCAGTATTAACAGATGATTGTATAAAATACCATCATGAAACTTTAGAGCAGCCCTGGATGTAACCGTCGATTAACTGTGATCTCTGAGAAGCCACTAAACTGTCCTCTGCTTCACAGTATAAAGACACTTAATCCTGACTTGTTCTTGAGAATGGATCTGCTGTAGTGGCTGAAGACACTACCTCCTCCTATGTTCTCCTCTGCCTCCCTTTGTTAGTTTTTGAACTCTTCACAGACACAATTGAACCAGGTCACCTAATTGCTCCCCTTCCAATACAATTTGTGGACTAACGTGCTAAGTAAATTAAAATCTGTAATGGTTTACTTGATTATGCTGAAGCTTACTTCCTCTTGTCACATTCAATTCTCAAAAATTTTTAATCCTTTCTCCCTCCTAGAGGTAGCTTTAGAAGGTAGCTTTTAGTTGACTTTTATCAAAGTCAACTGGAATAAACTGGAGCACCCTTTCATTCCAAGTTTTAAGCAACATTTCAGAAACAATTACAATACATCTGCAAAAAACATTAAGGATAGCTTACCACAGAGTTGATCTGTATTTTTGCTCAGCTACTGTCACTACTGAACAGAATAATCTATCCAATGGTCTTTGAACCTGGAGAAAAAAAGAATTAAAAGGAAGGGGGGGGTCAAAAAACAGTCATGTTATTTACAGAACAAACAACGTTGTCAGGGTTCCTTGTTATTCTTGTCTTTACACCACAATCAAGTAACACCTTTAAAATTACTGTAATTCATACCACAAATTTAACCTTGCATATTTAAGATGCAAAAATAAGAAGAAACTGTCCAAACTGCAAATATTTTTGCTTTACAAAAAAAAAAAATCAAATAATGTCCCCATCTAACCAAGCAGTTGCTCCTGTCCCATATAGTTCCTACCTACAATAGTGTGCAACAACAGAGAAAACAACAGAAATCAGATGATTTCTGAATCCAAATTTTTTACTACAGAGAAGTAAAATAAAGTCAGTCATGGATTCCTATCTAATGACGTGTAGTTACAGCAAGTTCTTTCACACATGAATAAAAACCAGACTGAAGGTCTCACTTCTAAATTTTTATTTTCTAATAAAATAAGCTGCTATTTTCATACATAAGTGTATTACCATTTCTGAAGCTGCTTACTCAAGAGCTATGCCAGACTGGGAAGCAGAATTTCTCACTACCTTGAGTCCTAAAATACTTAATTTCATAGACAAGGCAGAGGAAGAGGTTTGAAAGGGTTTCTTCATTGACTCACAGTTTCATAAACAGGCTGAGGATGCTTTTCTTTCCTACACCATTCCAGAAGATACATTTTTGGAGTAATCTGAGGTGGATATTCTCGCCTAGACAGAAAAATCTGTGGTCAACAACTGTGCACAGAGTTCTATTTTAAAACAGACAGTGCTGCTTATTACGTTACTCCTACCAGTTATTCTTTGTGGTTTAATTTTACTGCTCAAATTATGAGAAAAATGCTATTTCTTTATTAGATAATTCAAGTAATATGTCTGACATAACATCTAAAATAAAACCTAAACTCTTCTATTAATGCTTCCCAAACATTCCCATCCTGTAGTAACACAAATAGAGAAAAGATACTTCCCAGAAAGAAGAGTCTAACTAAATATATGACACAGAACAGAGATACAGTTTGGCACTGCTTATTATAAGCGATAATATAAGATTAAACATTAGAAGAAAGAAAAGAAGCTGCTTCTGTTATGAGATAGTAGTTACCAAATAAAAAAGGGTAGGAAAGGTAGGCATTGATTCAGTTACTGACACAGAATTACAGCCCCTCGTACTTGGCAGAAAAAAGAAATACTGTAAAACCACTGCATTCAGTCCTCAGGGAGTCAGGTAATATATGCTGTAAATATTAAAGCATTATGACTGGATTTGAGGACCATTTTATATCACACTCTTCTTGAGCTGTTTGACAGACTTAATAGCAAACATAGCAAAAATAGCAAACACGGGTATAACACAGAAAGTAACAGCAATTCTATAGGCTTCACAGATTACAATCAAAGGTTACTTAAAATAATATTGTATGTAACTCCATGAATTGTTTTTTCAAGGAATACCTTATGAGTGGAACATGTTTAGAAGACTGCAGATGAGCACACGTTATCTGCTTAGAAAAGAGTATTACGAAATTTGTGCAGGACTTTTTCTATACAAAGTATAGTGTTTTAGTTAAATTTCACTAAAAATAACTGAACTCTCTATCTTTCTATACTCACATTCTTCTATGTACAGATATTTGAATTTCTTTTAAGATCACTCAGCACTTTTAATAAGTTAACTGAGAGAATTAAGCAGTCTCAGGAGGCCTGGAACTAAAGAACATCTTACAACATCCAAATAGCACAGGAAGAGTAGTGATGCTAGTGATTATGTAATGATGTACACAGATTGCTTCATAAAAATTCACTCGGTAAGCACCATTAGGCAAATTGTTATTTTCAAAAAACTGTAAGGCACTGACAAATTCACTGTTTTTATTTACAGATGCAAGACAGTGAAAAACTGGATTTGCATGCTTACTTGTCAAATCTAACAGCCATTTTTATTACATCTGGATCTTCCATTTGGTCATCTTCATATTGTGTCTCAGTTTCTAAAGATGTTTTCTTTGCTTCGAAAATAGCTGTTGTTTCTTCATAGAAGTCAGCCATTTCAAAGGCTTCACTATTCAATCACAATTTCTTTGTATTAGAGATCAGCTTATAAATTTTTGTATCACATTAAGATAGAGAAAAGTAAGTATAGAAATCAATTTTGTTTAAATAGAGTATATATGTACAGAGAATCACATGAAAGCGTGGCTATATTCTGCACAGTGACATTATATTGTTTCTCCTTCAATTCTTATCAAATACTGTTGAGCTACAAGTAGAAAAAGAATGTTCTCATTTCCAGCACTATACGTGCAATTTGCAGCCTGAAAGGCCAGGCAGAATCAATCAGAAATACAGGTCCTGCAATGTTGAAGTTACTAGCTCAATTAATAACTTGCAGGTGGATGAATCAGCAAAGAACATCTCTGAGTGACTCTTGGTACATCAGCTCCAAAAGGGCAATATGAGAGAAAAGTAGGAAATAGATTCTTCTTCTAATTTTAGTATTTAAAAATACTATAAGCAATACTCTAACATCTGAATACTTCAAAATCTCAGATTTTCTGACTTCAGAGTATTATTCACAAGCCTCAATACAAGGGAGGAAGCAACTAGGATTTGGGTCAAAGGCAAGAGCCTCAAATCCTTTTAAATTTCAGATCCATGGCAGGCTGCATCTACTTTGAAAAACTGAGGGTATTCATTTTCTGCAGATGATAACAATAAAAAAACCTGCAGCATAAGAAAACTTTTACTTTCTGACTGTTATGAGAATGCTCATTGGTATGAGGCTGTTCAATGACAAAATTAATTCCAGCCACAAAGCCAACTCCAAGGCTCTAAGTGGAAAAGCAATGAAGGTAAATAATGCTAACCGATGCTTCTAAGAGAAGACAACTTATTATGTACTGTTAGGTAATTTTTTTTGTCTGAAATGCAGCTCTTCTGCATTCAGTACTGAGGTTAAAACCTCAAATGGCTGTAACATGCCACCACCACCAGAAGACAACAGTATTAAGTAACATTTTTGTCTGAAAATGTATAGGTGCATTTAAATAACTGAATGTCCTTCAGTTATCTGGACATTAAACAGGCTGTTTAAAACAGTGGTTAAAAGACTGAGCCTGCTGATAGAAAGCAGTTTTATAAATTTTCAAGTGGCTTGCTCTCTGTCCCTCTCTCATGCATGTACACTGCTTAAGCCAGTTTTGAAATTGGTATTGCATCACATACACAAAACCTGATCATGTTCAATTTTGGAAGCCCCTAACTAGTTGTTAACACCCAAAAGTTTTACATTAGACCTCTACCCAGTGTTTATGTGTATAAACCGTGACTCTTGTAATTAGCTGTTTAAAGGCTTGACTCCTACTTTACAATTTCTTTTCTTTATATACTATGCATTACTATTCATGCAGTAGAGAACACCACCACCCTTTTGGCTAAGAGTGATTTGAAGTTGTAAAAGATCTAACTGGAAAACAATAAGCAAAATAGATAGTAAGTTACTGTAGTAAAAATTGTTCAACTATTTACATTGCAAAAGTGAAAAGTAACTTGCAAGATTTAAATGTTGTTCATGGATTCCACTGCTCCTTTATGAATAATGTAGGCTAGCTCCTTTTATATATAAAATACAAATTCCCTTCATTGTATTGTAATAATCATGGACCAGTGTTTATAAAGAGCCAAACTGGTAAATTGCAATAAACTGCAAAAGGATTGCAGGCATTTCCATTCATTTTGAACATGAACAGAATGCTGATTAGGGTTTGCTAGAAAACAATAACTCCATCTACAAAATATTTCAAGCTTTCAACATTTCTATCCATTTTCATACACATAAGATAACAAACAGTTTCAGACTGTTTATTTTATAAAAACAGAGACTCTCTTCCCCTCCATTCCATCAGAAGGATAATTATAGCACACAATGTGGATATGATACATGCAAGCTCAGACCTTTATTTTGTTCAGTTTGGTATGGGTCCAAACCTGAATTCCCCTCCATTCTGTGTGAATTCTTTAATCACATGTCTATTTTATGGTTTCTCTCAAACTTTTCCTTCTTCTTTTTCTGTCTCCCCTTTGAGACACTATATTTCCTCTAGACTGCTATATTTCCTCAAAAACGTTGTCATCGTTCATTAGGATATTTCAGGTATGAAAAGCAGCACAAAAGAAATACATTTAATTATCATACAGGCAACCTTCATACATGGTTTTCAGTTTATCTCTAAGTGTTCATTTAAAACAAACATCTTGTCATAAATATTCCAGTAACATTAAAACCCCCACATGCAAAAGGAAAAGTCCAAATAAATAAATATGTCTGGAAGAAGACAAACTCCACACTATTAACCTCCAGACTAACACTACAAAATGCTGAAACTTTTCTTAATCAGTTAATGCAAGTATTGGATAAATGCCTGTCACTCAGTTACGCACCACTCAAATGAGTATGTTGAATATATAGACAGTTTTAGGGTTAAAGCTTTAAAACCTGAGCATGGAGGAAACCTAGAAAAGTTTATTGTATTATTCCACATCTCACTTCCTGGATTTTTTGTTTGGTTTATTATTGGGTTTTTTGCAACTTCTTCTGAAGGTATGAAATGCCAGGCAGTGCTACAGACAGAGAAGTGGCTTGCAAGTTTGACAGAGTACAATTCCTGTTTCTGAAGTACATGCTTACCAGATCTCCTGTGTGGACTGTGCGGCATGCAGCTTCTTACCCTGAGTAGTTTCCAACTGTTCTCTTAACATCTGACACAAACAGTATTTTGTGTTGGTATAGTGATTATCATATCTCACTGCCTGAAGGAGAGAGACAAAGTATATAAAAACATACCAAACAAATTTATCTTATATAATGCTCATGTCTCTTGATGAATTTCAAAATCGTTTTTGAAAGGTAAACCACAATGCACAGTTACCTCAATAACATATTCAAGACTACTCACGAACATGAGTATAATCTGACTATTTTGGCATGCTTTCATGAACAGAAGTTCAACTTATTCATATACTTACGAAGAAAGAGTTGAACAGTTTACATAACTGACTAGCAATGCAGTGATATTTTAGTAAGTAACTAGTTAATGGCAGTTCAAATTTTCAACACCCAAAAAATTTTGAATTGATGACATGACCAAAGCCACAGATTTCTGATTAATTTCCTATTATGTCATTAAAATTGTGTATTTTGAATAATAGAGAAAACTTATATAATAGATGACTCGGCTAATGGAGCTATAGTACTATAATACAGCATTACTTTACCGGCAAATCATTCCCTTTGCTTCCCTGCTGTTAAAAATTTTTGACAGTATTTGTGAAAAGCAATTGATTTCTAAAAATGAATCTAGCAGTAACTATTTACTATTCCTTCACTTTTCTGTTCAATATTATTTGCACAACTGTAACATCAAGAGAATTGGCCTACATATCATTAGCTTTTCAAATCTCTAGACATGTTTAGATAGCCTTGTAAGCCTCATAAACTTTCCCAAGAAACTAGGGCTAAAAAGCATGGTACATAAGAAAAGAATGATCAGGAAAAACTGTCTTCTGAGTACAGATTTCTGAACATTTTTTTCTGAGAAAAATAAAATAGAGGAAGCAGCGGTTGATTTGCAAGACTTATGTCATATGCAGTATGTTAGAATATCCCCAGAGCCTAAAACTTTGAAATTACAAAAAGTTAAGATACTGTAATAAGATTTGGATTAACAATTCTAAACAATGTTAACTACAAGTAAGATCTTCCAAAAAACCATACATATTTGATGTAATCTTGCATGACTTCCTTCAAGGGGAAGAGACCCTCTTTTCTGAAGATGGATGGGTTCCACATGGCAGCACGAGCTATCATTACTGATGAGGCAGCTGTTGCTTTCTGGAAGGTCTCAATGTCCGTATATTCTTTGATGAAGTCATGAGATCCTCCACTAAAAATTAACATCGCTGTTATAATAATGAAAGTTTTATTTGCTATTACTTGTACTTTAACACAGCCTTGTATTTTCAATGTGATTTTACATTATTAATGGTGGCAGTCTATTTAGGGTATTATCTTAAATCTAAGAGAACAAATGGGTCTGAGAGTTTTATTAGCAATGGCTCATTAAAACACTGATTATATATAATATTTTTCATTACCTGCATACTTCTCTTAAAAATAGAAGACTGTTTTTATGAAGGAAGAATATATTTTGTGTTTTACACAAACTGTGTGCTTTCACACAGTTCTTAATGGATAAGGCTCACAAAGAATCACCTCCACGTTGTTTGAAAAATGATACCTTGTAATTGCCAGTTCTGTAACCTTCAACTGCATATTAATTGTGTTGGCACAAGTGATACTGAAAACAAATTAAGTATGGACAGCATCATTCCATTTTCACTCTGGCACTAACATATGGAGAGTAACTACAAGTAGTACTTCTGGATCAGTCACAGAGCACTTTAAAGTTAGAAAAAGGCTGCACTGCTTCTATTGTACTGCCTCTGCTTTCAAGTCAGCAAGTCAGACACTTAGTAAGCACAAAGAACACTTAAAACACCTTTTCTTTCTCTTAAAGTTTCCCTTAGGCAAATTCTTTTAAATGTAAAATAAAAGTTGGGATTTTGAACTATAAAGTAGGAGTAGGATCTTTACCCCTTCAAAAGCAGAAACACTGTCAAATTCAAAATAAAAACCGGAGAATGATAAATTACTTTAAAACCAGACATTTATACTGTGAAGACAGAACAAGCAAGCTTCCTGCACTAATGAAAGATTACTCCATAAACACAGTACCATTCCAGAAATCATTGTATCAATTCAAATTTTCTTGCCTTTTTTTAGCACCAGTCCACTTCCTTTGATTCATTCCTGTATATTTCTTGATCAAGCTTGAGGTACAAGTGGTTAAAATTCTCAAAATACTAGCCAAGTAAGCTACAGCAGGGATCAAGTATCATGGATCAAATATATTTAATAAGCAGGAGTCCAAGTTGCACGTTTACATTTCTTTAGAGAGAGTGTCCTGGTTTCGGCTGGGATAGAGATAATTTTCTTCCTAGTAGCTGGTACAATGCTATGTTTTGCGTTTAGGATAAGAATAATGTTGATAACGCACTGATATTTTAGTTGTTGCTAAGCAGTGCTCACACTAAGTCAAAGACTTTTCAGCTTCTCACCCCACCCCACCAGCGAGGAGTCTGGAGGGGCACAAGAAGTTGGGAGGGAACACAGCCAGGACAGCTGACCCCAACCAATCCAAGGGATATTCCAGACCATATGACATCATACTCAGCATACAAGCTAGGTGGAAAACTGCCTGGGGGGGTCGATGCTGAGGAAGAGGCTGGGCATCAGTTGATTGGTGGTGAGCAATTGTTTTTCATTTGCATCACTTGTTTTTCTTACGTTTTTTTTCTCTCTTTTTTGTTATTTTCATTACAATTTATTATTACTATTTTATTTTATTTCAATTATTAAACTGTTCTTATCTCAACCCACGAGTTTTCTTACGTTTACCCTTCCAATTCTCTCTCCCATCCCACCGCAGGGGGAGTGAGCAAGCGGCTGCGTGGTGCTTAGCTGCTGGCTGGGGTTAAACCACAACAGAGGGAAAAGTTTCACTAAATGGATTTAAAACAAAGATCATATCCTTCTCAGAGAAACCATTAAAAATAGGACTGTTAAGGTTAGTTCAGCATGTTGGGACACTTGCAAAGAAGTAAACTGATATAGGGATTAATTAGAAGCAATTTATCAACAATAAAGCTCTGATATTTTTATATCTCAATGGCACACTTCTACATCATAGAAAGTACTCATACAGAGCTGACATTTCTGTGACATGCATAAGATCTAAGACAAATTGTTAGCCTCATCTTTTACCTAGGCAAACAAAGGGTTCACAGCAAAGTACAACATGAATTCTGCTTGGTTTTTCAATTTCATATTATTTAAAAAATTATTTTGAAAACTAGAAAGAGGGTGAATCACTGAAAAGTGGATCAACAAAGATTATCAGCATGCAATATTTCCTTTGTCCAGTACAGGTCTTCTAACAGCAAAAACTGTGACTTTCAACATATTTTCTACATGGAAATGTGAACAGAAAAACAGTTCTCAAATTCCTGATCCAAGTGTATGGTTTGCAGAGATGCAGCTTCTCCATGAAAACTCAAGATCAATGAAGAGAGAACTTCATTTAAGGACATGGCTTCTCCGGCCAAGGATATTCTACTGCCACTTACAAAGAGGTGAAACATCTGAAGCTGTTGGTCAGGCAGATCAGATACAATTCAGGACAAATTGATACTTTTCATTACCTGTGCTTCCAAAGCTGCTCTTAAAACTTACCTTTTTGTAGCTAAACTTTCCTGAGACTGAGCTCCTTATTTTACTATCACACAGTTACTGAAGGATCTGTCAATACAAGCAGACAGATTCAGTGGGATCATGTCTATACGTCTGGAGACTGAGGAGGTCTTAGGCAAAATGTGAGGCCACAGAACATAACACTGGTTTTGAGCAGTAGGACAGATATCTCTAATGTGCAAGTGTCCAACATACACAGTGGTAGGGTTATAGCCAGTCACTGCACAGGGCTTAAAAGCATAGAGAATTCAACTGCTGGATGCAATCAGAAACAACTTGCATAGGATAGGTTGTGACACACAAAAGCAGTACTTTTTGAAAAATACGTGGAATTTTTAAACTAAAATCTGAGGTATGGTGGCATTTCACAAGGCCAACTTTTGTCACTGCTACCTCTATTGAGATTTGATCTTTAGTAACAGGTAACACTGTGGTTGCCCTACATGAAGGATCTTTTTCCTGCACTTGCAAATCTTAAGTTAGGTACAAGCATATGGCAATAACGAGCTAATTAGTCCAACTTACTTTGCTATTACTGGAATGGACACTGCTTCAGATATGGCTTTGATCACATCACAGTGGACAGGGTGCTGAGGCCTCTCCTCCTTCTTCCTTTCCCACAAACAAAAAAAAGACAAGACCAAAGATTTCCTATGGAATTTGTAGATATCTGAATCACAGCAGACATGACTCAAAGATTATTGGGACATACTTATTTCTGCTTATTTACTTTATATATTTGATGTAATTTTCCTTTTTTTTCCCTGAAACACAAGAGAATTCTTTCATATCAAATATATTTTAAAACATTGTTACTATAATTCCATATCCAGATAAGCAGCATTTTTTAGATATGGAGTATGCAAGATAATCTTTGTTTTATTTGGTCTTTGAGACAAAAATTTTAGAAAAATAGCAGCAAGCGGTCCAATTCCCTAATTATTGGCCTGATTTTCTACACCACCAATTCAGTTGACAGTTGAAATCAGAAACACATATTACGTATAGAGTATACTCTCTAGTCATATCTTACCGCGCTACATTCAACAGCAACCTAAAACAAAAAAAAACCAAAAAAAAAAAAATCTAAGACTCTCTTGCCTAAATCAATTTACCTCCCATGGACTGCAATGGCAGCAATACCAGTTTTTTCTATTCTCTTTACCAGATTCACAGTATCCTCAACCTGAGGGATAAGAGAGAATGACATGGGTTTAATTAAAAAAAAAGGAATAACTATCATGCAATAATTGTACAAACAAATATTGGAAGTCTTTTCTTTTGTCAAGAGGGATATGATTCCTGTATTTCAACAGTAACTCCCAATATGCATAACCATTTAGTATATACTTCAATTAAAGAACTACATATTATGGCAAAAATAAGAATGCATTTTCAATACTTCCTTGAAAGTACAGATTGCAAACTTTCTCAGACAAAGTAAGACAATACTCTGTAGTAGAAGAATGTTTTCCAACAGGTTTTTAGACTGTCATTTGAAAATGATACAAAACACTTGATTAGCAACTCCTCTCTAATGACTACTCTGTAAATTGTAATTAAAATGCATCTTAATAAGAGGATGCCTTCTAAAGTCAATGTAACATGCACTCACACATCTATAAATATTCTTCTCAGATGTCTCTCTAAAAAGTTAACTAGTATCTAAAAAATTCTAATGATATTTGTACATGACCAGTGAATCAAAAGACACAGGGGAAAAAGGGGAAACTCCCAGAGTATCTTCAAAGAGTTAAGCTGTTAAAAGGCGGAAAGAAATTTGGCACACTGCTGGATTAGCCTGTCTTATGCAGCTTTGGGGAAAGGGAGAATGAAAAAAGATAAGGCCAATTTTCTTTTCAAAAGCTGGAGAATGATCTGTGGCTCATTTAAAAAATAGCACATTCAGTCTTTGAAAAATGCAACATCTACCAGCTGGCATGGACATACAGACAGAAGCTCACCTGCTGTTCTGATGGATGACATATTATGCAAAAGCAGCTTGAAACAAAAAGGAAGAGGCTCTAGGATAGTTGTACAAAATAAAAAGGAGAGGTGCCAGTTCTTTGATTTAATACTTCAGAACCAAAATGATCTTAGACAGTTACTGATTCTTTTCACATGTGCTTCATTTGTTCATTTAATCATTTTAAGTGCATGTGTAAATGACTTCTGAACAATAGCTAGCTGTTACAGTTCATCCATCTACAGAAATATCTATCCAGGTCATATGCAATCATGGTATCTAGGCAGGTAATTAAATACACAATTGCAAAACAACCAGTCATTAAAAGAGAAGGCACATCATCTCCTGGAGGTTTAAAAATATGTAGTGAATTCAACTGAAAAAAAAATCCAGTAAGGAAGCTACATTATTAATAGTTAAATTCTAGAAAAATACTGACAAAACAAAATGTAACAGCTTTAGCAATATAACAGTCTTACTACAATTTCTTTGAAATGAATGATTGTACCCAAGAATCTATCCAGAAAAAAAGTAATTCTAATTGCAATGAAGATGTTGCTACTGAGAAGGAAGATTATGGCCTCTTTGTATAAGCTAGCAAGTTCAGTGCTTCAATCTATCAAAGAGTTTCTAAAAAGGCTGTAGAAGTTGTTTTTAATTCGGGTATCATTTGTAGTATTATTGCTGTCATAGCACATACAGTAAATCAGAAATCAAGTAATGCAATATTTCCTTGCATTGTAGAATATGAGTAGTTTATAGAGCACAGGCAGTTTATCTTGTAAACACAATTTCATTAATAAAATCTTCATTGTTAACATGAATGTTGGAAGTTGGAGAAGTAACATTAGGGCTTGGTCTTCCCCTCTAGAAGTTTAAACTTCAAGCAGACTATCAAGAAATTCAAAGTTTATTGCACTGTGCTTATGTACACATATTACTCTCAGTCAATTCCACATTTGGCACTTGTCTTCTAAAATAAAAGAGCACATTTTTCCTTTTTATTTTCATTTAATACTTATCCACCAGCAAAAGCTTTGGGATTTACTCAATGGGTTACAATAAACAGGACTAAAACACTTTTTTATAGAAGTATCTGCATTTGCAGTTCAATGGAATAAAACTGTGTCTAGACAGATAATGTCTAGTATTTTCTTGATTTTTTAAATTAGAGAGGAGAAACGAGGTTTGGCATCTGATGTGAGCAGCCAGAAAGGCAACCTGGTTGGAAGGGGAAAATTACTGAACAGAAGAAAATATCTTCTGAAAAATGCTGAGAGAGAAAATGCCTGCCAGCCTAAAAACCATTAACCTGGGAACTAGGCCTGTGAACCAGAAGCACCCCTGCTAAGTGCAACTGGGTCCCTAGAAACCAGAGACATCCTGAGATACCACCGATAAGTGCAAACCAAGGAACCGTATCAGCAGCTTATCATCTGAAAAGGTAAAAAATAGTCTGGAAAAAGGGGAAAACACCCTAAGAAAGAAAGAATCTGTAACTGCTATTGGCTGTTCTAACTGCAATAACAGGAAAACAGTCTGGAAAAAATAAAAATTGTTCTGAAAGAACAGAAAACAATCATCTGTTGGCTGCCCCAGGTGAAAAACAGGAATTAACAGCATATACTGGCTGCTCGAGGGGTGATGTCTTACGCCCTCTTGTGTCTCTATGACCTAAAAATGACTTAATTTTTATCCATAATGGAGCTTCTCTCTCTCGGAGAACTTCCCATACTGCACATACTTTCCCTTTTCCTAAACAGGTTGAACTCTCTGCACAAACTTTCTACAAGATCTTGGACTCTTGCCAGGGATACCTGGCTGACTCCAAACTCCATGACACAGATCATCTTTGGAGTGAGTATCTGTCTGTTATTTTATTGGTCCCCCTCTGGGCCTGCTTTTGGGGTTGGTTCAGTTCATCTTCCTACTTCTGGGATGGTTGGGTCCCCTTCCGGGATCTGTCTAATGTACTTGATACAGGTATTATTACTAAGAACATATAGATATGCATGTAAGTAATCTATCATAAGTGTATCTGCTGTTATATTATTGATAAGTTTGCTTCACTAGTGATAAGTTTGTAGTAACTTGTAGTAGTATATACCTACTTGGTTGTTGCTCTTATTGATTGTTGCTATAATTGATTTCTGCCGTATTAATCATTGCTGTTATACTATTGACTGTTGCTACCAATAATTTGCAATAGCTTGAGATAGATATATTTATAACTTTATTAATCATAGGTATATTTGCTATGGTGATTTTTGTGGTATTTGTGGTAATCTGTATTAAAGTTGAGAAATTTAGAGGATAAAAGCCGCTGTGTCTTTGTGTATCACGGAATCCAACGAACCCACAATCATGATCTCTATACACCCATAGGTCAGACAACCCTTTAGATCATGACAGCATCTCAAACAGAAATTATAATTCCAAGTGCTGTTTCATAATAAGAGGTTTAAAATGCCAATATACTAGAATGCCATATATTCTAATTGATTTTAAATCACAGAAATAAACAACGACTAAAGACTTTAGCATAATGATTTATGTTCTTACTGAGGGCAAAATGCGGATTTTGCAGGTTACTGGTTTACAAATTCCTTTAACAAGGGTAGTCAGTATCTGGAAAACAAAAAAAAAAACAAAACAAAACAAAAAAAACCCATGATCACAACAGTGACATTAATAAAGCTCTCCTCCTTTCTCTCTTGAAAATATAAAGAAATCAGAACAATGTAAGACTCGTTACTGTTCCTCTATAAAGAATCTTACATGCTAGATAGACACATGCAGTCTGTAATTAAGTATATAATTTTATCTGAAGATATACAAAACTATTTATAGACTAAGCCACTTTTATTTCCACTTCTTTTTTGATTTTAACTGGATTTATACAGAGCAATTAACTGCCGCTGGAGTTTCAACACTGTTTTTAATATGAAGTAACCAGTAAACTTTGATAATTTCAAAATAAAGTGCAAAAGTTTTTCATTTTCATGCAACTGTTTTCACAGTCTTATATTCGAGTTGTCGGTTTCTTATGAAAACTAAAATGTAAGTATTCCCTAAAAAGAGATTTCTTTTTAAAGAGAAGATGGCCTTCAAAATGGAAATGAGACAGCAATATCAAGCAACATTACTGAATCTTCTAAAAGAAAACAAAAATCATAAACTGAATTCCATGCTTAACACAGAGCACATTTTATTCATTAAAACAAACTCACAATAAGCAGACAAATGAGCAGTTGTTAGTTTAACCATGTAAGAACTGAGCTATGGAAAGAATCTCCTTTTCACAGGCTAAATTTAAGTCCAACAGACCATACTTAAAAGGTCCATATAATGGCCTATACATGTTTAAATCACTGTACAACTATACAGTAAGTAGTACCAGAAATCCAATAGCTCTCTAAATAAAAGAGTGGAAACCAGCTGATCCTGACTATTATAGAAAAATACATGTTTTTCAACTGTTTTTTGAGATATTATCATGCATATTATTCCTTGTATAAAAAATGGATGGAACTACAGGTAAATTATTTCTTTCAGAGTTGTGTATACTATGAAACTTGAATTTTGTTTAATGTTACTGCACTTAATAGGTTCCCAATACAGAAATGAGCTGTTACAGCTAGCACCCACAAGTTCTTACACTTAGAACAGCTGGCAAGTAATTAGTGTCACCTTGCACTGTCTACTCAAATCTTTCCTCAGTAGTGTTCTCTCGAATAAAACAGTAGGATCCACAAAAATGATCTAAAAACCCCCTTTCTTCAGTATTTTTAATTTCTATTATTTTTTTGCATATAAATCAAACTAAAGCGACATCATTTTCCAAACATCATCACTGTAATATTTTTCTTACAATAGCATCATCAGCAAATCTTCTAAGTTTTCAGTGTCAGCCTCATTAAGGATTCCAATGTGAGAACCAAACCCTACACTTTTTAATCATATGAAAAGCTTGATTTGGAGCTGTAATTACAGATGTCTTTTGCAGGCTATGAGTTTAGTTATCCCTTTGCATTTGGCTAAGAGTAATTTCCATGCCTACGATTTTGCTACCTATTAATATCTTAAACTGAAAAGAACAATTCCAAACTTTTGAACATCAAGTTTCCTGTTCTTCTGAAGGTCAAACCAAAACGTAATGGTTGTAGAAGGGAAGGGAAGCTGCTAACAATCATATTTACAACTGTCTCTCATTCCTGCGAGAAATATTTTTGCCCGATTTACTCTTAGCCTACTAAATACTCCACTCCTGATTTTTTTTTTCTTTCAGCCTTTGTCACCTCATGCTTCATAAATTACAGTTTAATTCTGGATGGTACCACCCACCTTACCTAATTCATGGACTACCACACAGGCCTGTGGTTCCAGTTCTGTTGCCTGTATTGTTAGCTGACTTTCTGCCACACTTAACCGATTCTGCTTTCTCTTTTGAAAAAAACAAGACTGATACCAACCTTCTCTAAAAATGTTTTGAGATCAAGACTGGATCACTTGTACTTTTGCTTTTTTCATCATGAAAGAGAGAGTAATAGGTCCAGTCTATTCCATTTAAACTCTTGCTTTGGCACAATTAATAATGCTTCCAGTTGCTGAATAGTCAGTTTGTACAGCTTAACAATGTGGCTCTTGACACTAAGAGATTCTTACATTTGGCAAAACGCTAACACTCTGTCAGGGTTATATCTTTGATGACATGCCCTTCTAATGGCATGTCCTCAGAGAATGAAATAAATGACGCAGAACAACCTGTTTTCATGTCTGATCTTACAAAGAATAGTAACTAAGCAATAGATCAGCTTGTTGAAACTGTGTTAAGTCCTACTAGCCTACAAAGCTGAATGGTGTTATCACAGTAAGAGGAAGAACTTAAAAGACTGACTCAATATCCATTTTAGACAGAAGGAAAAGGCATGAACTGCAGCGATCAGAAGACACTAGCTATCATTCAGAAAGAGTCATGAAGATAAGTGAAAAGAGTCTGGTCTCTTCAAAAGACTGACCTACAACAAAGAATCCTTAAAAAAAAATGCACTCAAAAGCCACATGAAAAAAGGCAGAGCAATGCTTTTGGTATTTTTGTTTTGTCCAGATCTGCATACTTTTGATAGTACAAGAAATACAGAATAACTACCTTGAACTATTCGCCACTGTGTACCATGATTCAGTTATTACTGAGAGGTGAACTGTAAACTAGAATTGCCCTCAGGAACTCTGAAGGAGGATAGAGTGAACAACTAAAAGCTAAGGAGAAGCAAGACAAAGTTCACAGTCAACTCATCTGAACTATGAAGAATCAGGCCTTTAAACAGAAAGAAAATAAAAGAATTATATGCTAAGTATGTTCCTGGAAACCCAGAGCAACATCTGAACTCTGTTTAATCTCCGGAAGCTTAGAAGTCCTTGGGAAAAAAAAATAAATATATATTAAAAAAACATATTACATATCTATCTATATTGCATATAGATAGATGTATATATATCTTTTAAATATATTTTTTCATACCAGTTCACATAGGGTTTTATGCAGATTTAGATACATCTGCACATAAAACTCCTCCCTCTGCAAATATAGCACCACATTGTGAAAGTTTTTAAGCTGAAAAGGAAGAATGTAGCAATTTTATAGTCCAGACAATGACAAGGAGAACTAAATCAGGATTATTTATCCATAACCTTAATTCCAGCATTCAAAACTCACTATTCCACTCTAGCTTTTACAAATTTGTCTTCTGTGCATTCAATCCTGCTTCCAGTAGAGCACAGTACATAATACTTTCCAAGGCAGTTCAAAACCCACAAGGTGATACTTACAGACTCAATTTTGTCAGGATCAGATAGCAGTGCTGCTCCCATACCTCCCTGGGAAACATACAGAAACTGTTACACACTAGGCAAACATGTTTTTCAACTCAATTATTTTGCCTAACAGCAGACCACAGCAAAAGTAAGAAAAAAAAGAAATTACACATCACATTTGAGAGGTCTTAATGTCAGTAGTTTCTGTCTACACACCACATTTAGAAAAACAGGCTAAGACAAATTAAGTGGCTGTATTGAACACAAATTATGAACACTTTAACAATTTAATATTTTAGCTGTTCTTTCTGCACTATTTCATCTGCATATATAGATCTAGAGGCCAACAGGCAGACGTAAGAAATAACTTCAAAATTGTATGAACATTTTTGACCCAAACTACTGTCGGAAAATAACGATTCACCAGCATTTGAATTTTTGATCTTTCACACTAATACAGGGTGGATGTTTTGGTGTTTTGTTATTAATTATGATTCTGTGGAAGAATAAAAAAGTCTCCCTTGTAATTAGTTATGATACAGAAGAAAGTAATAAAGGCTAAAAAAAACATTACTGGAAACATCATCAGACCATTATGAATTTAATGACATGTCCTCAACATGACTACAGTTCCTTGGTAATACCACTTTATCTCAAAAGCAGAAAAACAGAGGAAGTTCAGAAACAACAGAATCTAAATACATAAATCAAAAGACTCCAGAACAGGGGAAATTAAAATTTGAGTTCAAAAGAATGTCATCTTCATAAGTTCTCATTGAAACAAAAAAGTTAATGGGATTAAAACAGAAAAACTCTAGAAATATATGTGGGTAAAATTATTCACAAGTTAGATGGAATATATTAGAATAATTTAAGTTATATTCTTCAGAGTGCAAGCCAACCTACAAAACTAAGTAGTACTGAAACAGAAAATCCCCCCATAAATTGATCCATTCTATGCCTTTCTTGCACCATCACTGGGTACTTTCAACACTGACCATTGTCAGACCCAGGCTGAAACACTATGAACTGTTAAAGCGAAGATATTAGAGACCTGAAAGATGTCCAGCATTCTTACACACCTCACATGCTCCAAAGGAAAAGCAATCTTTGTGATGGAAAAACATCAGCCCTCTCTTACATGCTCTATGTACCGTCATTAGGGCCCTTTGGTTCTTCTGTTCCAGAACTCCATGATGTAGTCTGTCCTTTTATTTCTTTAAGGTAATGTGATCTAAAATAAACCCTTTTCAAGTAGTTTTATCAAAAGATATGTTCCATTAATGGAAAATAAATCCATTTAGACAAAGCATTCTTTTTTCTTGGCTGAAAAACTGAGAAAGGAGGACAATATACTTATGTGGACTAGAGTCTGTACAATGTCATGACATCATGCAAGGTATGGGTATGTTTGGCAGGGTCAGCTTTGGCCTTTACTATTCCCCATTTTAACAACATTGCTTTCATGCACCTGATACCACATTTCAATCAGCCATGTATTTATGCGCCAGCTAGAATTCTGTGACAGTTTATTGTATTTTTTTCTACTGTGAAAGGGGAGAGGGAAAAAAATTAGCCTTCCTTGGTCCACAGGCAACTTGGTTTGCCAAAAGAAAATATGTAAGTTCTAGAAAAGCTTACGGTGATACTAGGAATTAAGGCAGATCTCAAGTTACCATTTACATTTGTGCTCTTGCTTTAGTAAAAGATCAGTAAAAAGCTTCCAGATGTAAAGATGGGTAACACAGAATTAGGAAGTAAAAGTACTGCCTATGTGGTTATATTATTTTTTCTGTTTAAAGGATGAAGCTTTACAGCTTCACATGACAGAGAACTTGCTCCAAATGCTAAAAATGCCAATGCTACAAAGACTAGAGGATAGAAAGTTTAAATGCAACAGCCAGGCTTCTTCCCTGGAATGAAGTTTTAAGTCTTTAAAGTTGGGAAGTTCCTTTTTCTTTGACAATAAGTGCAAAATTTCTCTTATCTATTCTGCCTGAACATCTGACATCAAAATGGAGCTCCATGGTCTAATTTACTGATACTTTATCTATACAGTAACTGGCTTAACAGTGCTAACAACCAGTTTGACTACTCTGTTTTAGCCACAGAGAGTGGACTAGTTTAGAATTACAGGTGCTTGACTAAAAAAAAATCAAGTTTTAACTGATCCATCCTCCTCCCACTTAAAACTGACCAAGAATTGAACTCAGCATTGCTACGTTGCAAATGTTTACTTGCTCAGATGACAAACTGTGATTCCTATTGTTATTAAGGCTAAGCAGAACATATTTCACTCATTCAACAAATTAGTGACCTCAGGAAAACAGACACCCCCCCAAAACTAAACACTTTCTTTTATCCTGTCTTACAGAATTTACTTTTAAATGCAACATACGACATAGCCTGTCAGAGTTTTCAGAATTCTAAATAGTTTTAGTGTTAACTTTGTACAATAATACAATTTAACAACCTCACTACGTTCTCCTCAATATTCAGTGGTTGTCCTGTCAGAAAATACAATCACCACTTGCTCAGTGGTACAAGTCCACGCTAACCTGAGCTTACAAACTTCATACATGCTTACCCACTTAAGGATATGGTATGTTTAATTACACGACCAAACCTATTCTTAAGGGAGATTTCTAATAGAGTATGTTATTTTACTGTATTAGGGCCATGACACCTTCAAGACTCTTCTGTTTATTGCAAAAAAATAAACTCAAGTTTATCTGCATGAAAATTTTACTGCTTGAATTTGTTCAAACCAGAAAACTTGAACATGTATTCCACACTTCTAAGAAAGAAAAAGCTTATTTAAAAGTAACCAAAGTCCACTTGCCTTAGTAGAATATTCTTTTGGGCATCCCATGTTGATATCAATACCAGCTACATCACTCTCTCTGAAAGAGAAGAAAGAAACAATTGAAATATTTTTCAGCTTATTAGAACAAGAATCAGAAAATAGACATCTTTCCAGGAAACTTGTTCTATCATCATTAAGGCTTAAATAAGAATTTAAGGTTAAGTTTTCATTTGAACTTGTGAATTTTTAGCTTCTCACTTATATAAGTCACGTATTTATTTTAACAACAGTCTGAAGATCAGTCTGTCCACAGGTTTCAATGACCAGTGTTGTGCAAAAGCTGTCACTAAGGCAAGTCCTATTGAAACGTCCATCTATTTAAAATGGAGGCTTAAAAACACCTTTTAAAAAGGTCTGAAACACACTTTTCATTTCTGCATAATACATTATTGGGGGTTTCAAAGCACAGACAGTAGGAGACATTTTCAGGCATATTGGTTGTACTTGCAGCTGGGCAATACCCAGGGAAATTTCATATTGGAGAGATCAAGGACACACTGCACTAGCAAAAATCCATCAAGACCAGCATAGAACTTATGCAGCTGCTGAGCAAGAATTATTTTAAATAGAAGTTGCAGTTACACCACTATACCACTGGCCTTTTGAGATGCTGTACTTTACTGTGCAGGTCCTACAGAACTTTTCTTGGTCCTATCAAGACCCACCTTGATCCTCTCAATCATAAAAAACTGTCTTCCACAATAATTCCTCTCTACAAAAAAACCCTAAACAAACCCATGGTGGGAAGGCGGTGAGAGAAGATGACTTACACAAGCTTAGCTACTGCCAGAGCTCTTTCAGCATCTGCTGAACCCTGTTGGTAAAACAAGAGGATTTATAACTATAAAATACCATCAAATTAATTAAAAATTACGTGCTCACTTGCACACGTGTATAACTATATTTGCCCTAATGCTTAGTATAAAGTAACAGATACCCATCCACAGCACAGCTAAAGCATGTAGATTCAGCCACTGAAGAGGAGAGGTCTGTCCACCCTTTTAACCTACAGTAGTATCAAATGTTCTTAGCCCATCACCATTTGATATTTATTTATCATGTTCTTAAGAAGCTCCACTAATAACAATTCTACAAGCAGCCTATTCCAGGGCTACCATTACCACTGAAAAAGGTCTTTTTACTATCTGATGCAGTCCACACTTCTCCCTCCCTCCAACTCCCATCATCTCTTGTCCTACACAGAGTGGTCTAAAAGAGCAAATTACTATCTTTTTCTCTCCACCAGCCTTTAATCCATTTGTGCAATGTTAACGCACAGGTTAATCCTCTCTTATTAACACTAAACAATGCCATTTTTTCAGTCTTTCCAGTGAGACTGTTTACTGGACAGCACAAGACTTAAACACGTGATCAAACATCAGCATAATTTATTTTTGGTATCTGTATGTTCAGAAAAACATCAAAGATACCTATTACAAAAAGAAGCTGCTGTCATACAGTACAGTATTCATCTTAATCACGTCTTCTGAAAACTTCTGTATGGAGAGCTTATAATGTAGCATCTTGATCACATGCGTAACAACAGATTAGAAATTCTGCAACACATTTGGTGTGAAACTCTACTTCTGCCTGAAGCATCAAGAAATTGATAGTCTGCAATACAGAGAGCTGCTTTAGACTTAGATTAATATTACTAGCACCACCTTGTTTAATTATGTTATCAGAAGAGTACCTGTGGTTGGTTTCTTACCATTTGAAAGACAACATGGTGCCTCTCCCTTTCACAAGTTCTGAAAACAACTCTTTCATTAGGTGCAATGAAGTCCACGGTTTCAAGTACTTCTATATGAAATGAGAAGCAGATAAAACAGACAAAAATTATATACAAATGTAATCACAAAGGAACTCATCTGACTATGTAACTTGTATATAAATGAAATGCTATCAAATAAGTCTTCCATGAACAGCAGAACTAATGGCACCCTACCTCCTAAATGTCCTTGCAGTACATTTCTTGCATGTTAGTGTTTCCCTCCCATAGTACTCCCTAATCATTCCCCAGCCTGTTTCTTGGGAAAGCATCAGCACCAGAACAAATCTAATGATGAATCAGCCAGAATGAACATAACGGTACTATTTTTAGGAAGGAGCAGGAGGGCAAGGTAGATTTGTAGTGGACTTCCATTCGCCAGCAGGGACATACAAACAGCTGTTTCTCATGCCACTCAGCTGGGGAGGTCTCAAAGATATCTTTTTAAGAATTGGTCTGTGAAAATCGTGTTAGGCCAGATCTAGCCTATGGACCTCAAGTTAATAAAAGAACGATAAACAGTGAGATCTTGCATGTCTTGCTTCCTTATTGAAGTAGACTAAAAGGTGTGTATATTATAATGTCACAAACAGCTAACATTGATAAAGACTTATGATTGGAAACTGTCTCTACTGCAGTCCAAATGAATTTGTTTCCTGGACACTATCAAACTTTTCTTGAAAAATTAAAAGGCTTTGTAACTAAT
Source organism: Haliaeetus albicilla (assembly GCF_947461875.1). Taxonomy (NCBI): domain Eukaryota; kingdom Metazoa; phylum Chordata; class Aves; order Accipitriformes; family Accipitridae; genus Haliaeetus; species Haliaeetus albicilla. Next base: position 20,088,118 of record NC_091492.1, on the reverse strand, counting down.
ATTTAGTAGTTTTGCTCAGGAAATTAGATTTCATATTAGCGCATACACATGTAACATTTCTGGGGAAAAAAAAACCACCACCAAAAAAAAACCCCAAATCAAAACAAGAGTTCCTTACTGTTTATTCTTTATTATAATAGCGTATGAAGGCAGTAGAGAGGCTGAAGCCAGTATGTAGAATTGAGGAGTGTTATCTGTTAATTCCAATTTTATTATTTGTCTTTTTAACACACATAAAACTAAAAGCTTTAACATTTTCAATAATGCACTGGAACATTGATGTCCTGTCTATTCCAGCTACTAGTTTCTTTCACCTGCTGCCAGGAAGCATAATGCTGAAATATTAGTAATGGATTTCCAACACTAATCCCATTTTTCATGATAAAAAGAGAAAGACATACTTCCAGAAGCTAAAATTATAAAGTATTTCACTTTAGAAGGCCTATACTTGCACAGCCAGTAGCCTGACCTCTGTCAAATTGTTTAACAGAAACCTCATCAAATCCTTGTAATAAACTAAGTCAATGGTGCAGAAAGACTTTGCATTAAAGCTCTAAAAAGAATAAAAAACTGTCAGTTACTAATACATTAGCCCTATCCTCCAAAAACATTTATGGTTTTCCTGAGGGACACTAACTGAACTATTGAAATTCCTCAAGATGGGAAACTGAAAGTTTGAAACTGTAAAGCAGCAGACAGGTGTAAGAAGGTAGTACTTCAAAAGCTTATTTTAAGTCCCTAGACACAGTTTAGAGAGATTATATGTCCTGATGCCTCATTGTAATCACTATAAAATTACTTCAGAGAAATAATTATCTTTTCTCTTAACTTGAAAAAAGAATGCTTAGATATTAACAAAAGAAATGCTATACTTGCCATTTATAACCCTCTTACACTGCAGCATCTTTATATCAATCAGCTCCTGAGAAGAAAGAATAAAAATATCTCAGTGAGTTGAAGTGTTTAAACTACCCAGCTATAAACAGTTCCCATTTTATTAAATAAGAATATCTACCTAGGGATACCAAATACAGAAAAAGAATGCAAATGAAAACAAGAGTTTAACTATACAACATGCTTAATTGAAGTTTCAAAATACAAATCAAACATATGAACATAAGAATATTATACGTTTACATAGTTCTAGAAGAACCATTTTGTTTAAGTACCTATCTAGCAAGCTGGAAACAAAGCAGAACGAGCCACCTAGAGTGGAAGGGGAAGATAATGTTATAGCAACAGACCACCTCAAAAATTAATGTAGATTTGTACTGGCCAAGCACACAGGTGAACAAACCAGCAGTATTAGGCTCTAAGACTTCTTTACCCTAACCCTGAGTTTTAACAGTTCTCTACATTTGTTAAAAGAAAAAATTAGTCTTTGTGTTGACCTTTACTGGAGACCAAACATAGAGTCATCATTCTTCTAGAATTGATGGCTTTTCTACATATATTAGCTTAACTGCAGATTTATGCAGTTCAATTTTTTAAGGACACCATTTGAGTCTTTTTCTCTTATGCATCTCATCAACTTGATTATAGGTGAGCTTTAAGACAAACTGACTACCTTCAATTGACAAAGGGCTACAGCTTGAGCCAATATAACTTATTAGCTGCTGTCCTGGTTTCAGCTGGGATAGAGTTAATTTTCTTCCTAGTAGCTGGTACAGTGCTATGTTTTGGATTCAGTATGAGAAGAATGTTGATAACACACTGATGTTTTCAGTTGTTGCCAAGTAATGTTTAGTCTAAAGTCAAGGATTTTTCAGCTTCTCATGCCCAGCCAGCAAGAAGGCTGGAGGGGCACAAGAAGTTGGGAGGGGACACAGCCAGGACAGCTGACCCAAACTGGCCAAAGCGATATTGCATACCATGTGACTTCATGCCCAGTATATAAACTGGGGGGAGTGCTACTGGGGGGAATTGCAGCTCAGGAACAAAGTGGGCACCAGGCTGTGAGCAATTGCATTGTGCATCACTTGTATATTCCAATCCTTTTATTATTGTCATTTTATTATTATTATTATCATTATTATTTCTTCCTTTCTGTTCTATTAAACTGTTCTTATCTCAGCCCATGAGTTTCTCTTTTTCTTCCAATTCTTTCCCCCATCCCACTGGGGGCAGCAGAGGGAGAGTGAGTGAGCGGCTACCTGGTACTTAGGTGCTGGCTGGGGTTAAACCACGGCAGCTACCGAAATAAATATGCAACTGTTATTCCAACTGTTATATAAATAGAGAAAAAAACCCACCATACTATTGTGTTAGTTACTTGAAGAGGTTTAGTCTACTATAGACTCTTTGCTTTAGCAAGTAATACAAGGTTTAAGACCTCCTGATTTATAGGTAAGGGATAAACAAGCAATAAATTAGGCTAATCTCAATCTGTTTGCAGTATACCATAGGTCTCATGAGTAGTGCTTTTAATTTAAGTTTTTAACTAATACTCCTTATCAAGTACTGTTCACATTAAGTTCTGAAACAGCTTTGAGATCCAAAATGTTAAGGGGGCTGGGGGGAAAGGGTTGGAAAACAAAAGGATAAATCAGAAAATGAAGTTTTACCATACAGAAATGAAGTTACAAATTGCACTTATCCAGGCCATTCCATTGCCAAACAACTGCAGTACAGCTGCCTACAACAACTCTATTTTATACTAACTTGTCAGTTCTTAAGAAAAACCTACATAGTTTTTCTGATAAAACCCATTAAGACAGCTATCTAACTGCAAACACTAATCCATGTCAAAGGCATATTAACTCTACTGTTTCTCAACAGCAATGTGGAAAAAAGAAAAACCAATGAAGAAGACCTGATTTTTGAGGTGAGATGAGGAAAACTACAACATGTTTTTAGCTGTAAGAATAACCTTCACACTACAAGTTTTGTTACATACTGCAACTTGTTAAGTAAGTTTGAGGGTCTCTTCTTTTGAGGTACTGTTTCTCTGGAATTGGAGCAAAAAGTGTGCATGAAAGACAAACTGCTTTAGCTGTACAGTTTACACCGCTGGATTAAATACCTTCTCATACCCTGTGACTTCAGCAGTAAGCAAAGCAATACATTTGTGCATGTGGTTTGTTGTGGTTTTTGGTTGTTTTGGTTTTTTTTTAAAGAAAAAAACCAACACAATTTCTACATTACTACCTTCCACTAATTTCCTGTACAATGGCCCTGTCAAACCTGTGGTTAATGAAATGCAGTAGCTGCTCAGTAACAAGGTTCTTTGCTACTACTAATAAGCATAAGGGATACTGGAAAAGTACAAAGGCTGTCTGAAGCCTGACTCACTTTAGCGTTTAAGACTTCTAGATTCTGTAACTCTATGCTTGTGATTTCTCTATACATGATCTACAGTTAGCCTCCCAGAGAAGGAAAAAAAAAAATATTCTCACTTAATCCCATGTAAAGCAGAGAGGTCATAATTCATCAACTGGGAAACTGATAATTATTTTTTGTCAAAGAAGAAAAACACCTTATTACTCCCAATTTTACAACAGACAGTGGTAACTATTCTACTGAATTTTGAGATTTTTTTAATTGAATCATCCAGCAGTAATTACTCTTTCACACAGAGCCGATCTAATAAAATACCATTTGTAATTCTAGAAGCTAGAGACAAAATGTGAGCTGTGGCCAAGATAAAGACAGCATATTGTCTCTCTGAGAACAAATCTTTCCTTTCATCTCCCCCAAAAAGGGTAGTGAGCTAACTCGCAAGAGAACGGCTGTGAAGGTTCCAGGAGAACATCATAAATGACTGATTCTGACAGTTTGTTTCAGTATGTTCTATTGTAACAGATCAAACATTCTCCAGGAAAGCCAGTATTTAAGCCATGTTTACATTATTTTTAACTCTTTACTGTTTCGTTGTTTGGATGTTTTTTTTAAAATCTTGGCCGAGTCACGTAACTTGTAACAGTGCCTACATTTCAGAAGAGCTAATAATAGCACTGAAGGGGAAAATGGGAATACTGATGCACTGCAAGGATAAGGATAGTGAAGACTAGCAGTCCTACCAATAACATCTGCACCAAACTGGAGTCTCAACTTCAGGCGGCTTTAAGAAAAGTGGTTAAGCAACAAGGACAGCAGTGCTGTGAGGAGTATATATGGATGCCCTGGGTTAGCACAGCAGTAATAACTGGGTGAGAGGGTAGGTCAGCCTAAAACTTCCTTCAATGTTATGACTCTACTCAAAAAAAAAAAAAAACAACAAAAAAAACAACCAGAAAAAAACCCAAACAAACAAAAAAACCCAGAAAAACGCAAGAAAAACCAAAACACCATGGAATGTGAGGAAATTGTTATGGTGAGTGTTTTGTCTAAATGAATTGAAGTTACTGAACAGTCTTAAAATATGGTTTTGCCATAACTTGAGGACTGCTGAAAGGGAAATGCCTTAAGCCATAGAGATTCTTTTTCCCCCCATTTTTCTAATGAAAAATATATATAAAAGGAAAAAGTCCTACAATAAACAAAGTCTATTTGTACTTTTCTTAATAATAATGTTATCAGATAAGACTGCCTCATCTGCTCATCCTTCATACCTCACAGTACACGATATCAGCACCATAGTCCAGAGCAAGAAGACGCATTGGTAATGTTCCCACTCGCACCATTGGAGCCAGGATCTTCTTTCCTCTAAAACACAGAGGCGTGTTCACCGTCATTCCTGTTGCGGTACTAGCTGAAAGAGAAAATCAAGGGGCATAGCCACGGAAGAGTTTCCTACCCGTGAACGCCCAGAACTTTCCTTTGGCGGGAAGGGGGAGCTGGGGGAGTGCGTGACCCTGCCAAACCTGACAGGGCTCCCTGTCAAAGCTGACAGGGTTCCCTTGGTAGCTGGCAGGCCGGCTGCTCCACCGCTGCCGTCTCAGCTCCCGCGGCCCTGGCGCCACTCGCGTGGAGCCGTGAGAGAGCTCAGCGGCGCCCTGAGGCGTCGGGCGCCTCCGGCGGCCCCGGGGGGGGGCGCTCCCCGCCGCACCGGCTCCTTCCCCTGAGCGAGGGGCGCCGGGCCGCCTCTGCCACAGCCCCGCGGGGCTACGTTTGCTCCCGCGGGGCGCGGCACGGGCGAACGTGAAGGGGCCGCCGTCGCCGCCTCCTGAGGTACCGGCCCCCCCCCTCCGTGGGACTCACCCTCCTCGCGTGGCTCCGCCGCGGCTCCGGGGGGCGGGGAGAACCGGGGGAAGCGTCTCTTCACGGCGTCATCGGGCGGCGCCGCCGCCGCCGCCACGTGAGACGCCGCCATGGCGCTGAGCCGCGGCGGGATGGCGGCTCCCCTCCCGCTGCTGCTGCCGCGGCGGCTGGCGGCGGGCGCGGAACCCCCCGCGAACGTGGTGCGCGTCCCCTGGGCCCTGCGGCTGCGCCTGCAGCGGGGCGCGCAGCGCCGTCGGCGCGGGCAAAAGGAGGCGGCGGCGGCGGCGCAGCCCGGGAAGCTGCTGCTGCGGAGCCGGCGGCCAGAGCTGAGCCAGCCCCGCTGGCAGACGGTGGGGCGCTGGGAGCGGCCGCAGCTAGTGTCGGCGGGCTGGAAGCACAGGAAGGCCTGCGGGGACTACTTCCAGCTGGAGCCCTCGCAGGAGGCGGCTCCCGCCCTGCAGGCGCCGCCGCCGCCGCCTGACGCGGAGCCGGGCCCGTCCTTCGCCGCCATGGGGCTGCAGCCGGCGCTGCTGGCCGGCCTGGAGGGCCTCTCCATCGGCCGCCCCACGGCGGTGCAGCGCCTCGCCATCCCCGCGCTGCGCCGCGGCCGCAGCGCCCTCTGCGCCGCCGAGACCGGCAGCGGCAAGACGCTGGCCTACCTGCTGCCGCTGCTGGACGGGCTGCTCTCCCGCCCCGAGGGGCCGGCGGCGGCCGCGGCGGCGGCGGCGGCGGGGCCGGCGTCGCCCCGCGGGCTGGTGGTGCTGCCTTCGCGGGAGCTGGCGGCGCAGGTGGGCGCGGTGGCGGCGGCGCTGTGCCGGCCGGCGGGGCTGGGGGTGCGCGGGCTGACGGGCGGCGGCGCCGCGGGCGGGCTGCGGAGGCAGCTGCGGGCGCCGGGGCCGGGGGCCGCCGTGCTGCTGGGCACCCCCGGGGCGCTGCGGGCGGCGCTGCGGCGGCGCTTCCTGGCCCTGGGGCGGCTGCGCTGGATGGTGCTGGACGAGGCGGACGCCCTGATGGACGACTCCTTCTCGGAGGCGCTGGAGGAGATCCTGGCGCACGCCCCCCTGGCCGCTGGAGCCCCCGGGCCGGCCGGCCCCGGGGAGGCGAGGACCCAGGTGGTGGTGGTCGGGGCCACCTTCCCGGCGGGACTGAGCCAGACGCTGGGGAAGTTCACCGACGTGGGCCGGTTTGTCATCCTCGCCACCCAGAGCCTGCACCGCCTGCCGCCCCACGTCCAGCAGAAGTTTGTCCGCCTCAAAGGCCGGGACAAGCTGCCCGAACTGCTGCAGCTACTCAAGGAGCGCCCAGCGTCCGGCGGGGCTGTTCTCGTCTTCTGCAACAGTGCCAGCACCGTCAACTGGCTGGGCTATATCCTGGATGACCACAAAATCAAGCACCTGAGGCTGCAGGGACAGATGTCGGCAGCTGCCAGAGCCGGCATCTTTGCCTCCTTCCAGAAGGGTGACGTGTCTGTCCTTGTCTGCACTGACCTTGCCTCGCGGGGGCTGGACACCGGCAGCGTGCAGCTAGTGGTCAACTATGACTTCCCAGACACCCTGCAGGACTACCTGCACCGCGTGGGGCGAGTTGGACGCGTTGGAAGCAAGGCGCCTGGAGCTGTGGTTAGTTTTGTCACCCATCGGTGGGATGTGGACCTGGTGCGGAAAATAGAGACTGCAGCCCGGAAGAGGACAGGTCTCCCAGGCATGGACTCCTCCATTAATAAGCCTCCACCTAAAGGAGGTTGATTCAGGTTGCCAAGCAGTAATAAGTGGCCTGGTAGGGACTACGCTTGAAGTCATTGAGGCAGAGGGAATGAGCTTCTGTGTGTAAACTAGACTGAAAGAACAGAGAATTGAGTTTCAGAACCAGGTGATCAGGTTAACTTCGTGCACTGTTCTGGAAGCTGCAATAGTCATTTCCATAGGCATCAGAACTCGGGACTTTCCAAAAAGAAGCTAGTAAGTAAGTAAGAAAATGCCTTTGGAGAAGACTGAATAATGATCTCCTCAGTTGATTTTGTTTAATTTTGTTGAGACCTTTAACTTGAATTCAAATCAGAATGAGAGTGTGCCTGTATGCTGTGCAGCTCTGTTGCATTTCATTGCTTCCCACCAGCAGCAGCTAAATATTCATTACTAAAAATTAAAAATTACTACTGTGGCAGGAAAAAAAGGAAAATTTTTCCTAACTTTGATAAAACTTTCACCAATTACAGATACATGTAGAAAGACTAAAGGACAAATTATATTTGATTTTCTTGTGATGCGGCAGTTCATTCAGAGAATTCTAGACCAGATACCTCTAAAGTTTGGTGGGAACGAGAAGGCACAATAAAGCTTGAGGCTTTTTCACTGTCTTAATTTGTCATTTTATGGTTACCTTTCACTGAGAAAGGACATCTTGCTGCTTCATGTTCTGTTAAATAATATTTTAAAAAGCTTTTAAGTGTTTTCTGCTCATTTTTTCTAGATGCTATGGTGACATGTCCAGTCTCTGAAATGATTGTAAAAACAATAAAAAAACCAACCCATCCAAAAAATGCCACCTGTTGAAGGAAAGACGTGTGTTGACTCATAGGTTCTAAAGGCTCACAGGTAACAGAGTACAAGATTTCTTTTGAATATCATGCCATTGTTCTTTTCTGCTTTAAACCAAAAGAACTAAAGTGAGCCTGGAGTTATTTCATATCTAGCTGCTAGTTTGTGTCCGTGGTAAATAATCACACAAAAATAGCATTTTAGTTCTGATTTCTATTGCAGTGATTTATCACCGCCTTTTCTTTTAGTGGTTGTTTTTCCCATGCTATCCACTTTAGCCTGTGCTAAAACTCAGTATGCAGAAATAGTAAACTGTTAAATGAGAAGATCACAGCATAGTATCTAAATCATTGGTTTCAGAGGAAATAAGGCACTGGAGCTACTCTTAGTATACTGAGAGTAAAAACTAAAACAGAAAACTTTCACAGATAATCACTTAAGGATAAGGCTATATAACCTTATACTGGAAATTGTACACACGTACTCTTCACGTTGCACAGTTTAGGGGCTTTTAGGGGAAGTTACAAGCTGCAGTAAAATTATTTAATACAATACAAAGCTTTCAACTTTATCGAAATACAGTGGAGGACTGATCCACTCGGAGACTGGAAACCTTTATATTTTGGACCCATTCATTGCACGGATACTTGCCTCTCATCTGCAGTTCGTTTAACTGCGAATCAGGCAATGTATGTGTCCACAAGCAGAAGCTTACTGTTCATGTATAGGAATAGGGTAAATCCTTAAACAGAAAGCTGGGAACAATATAGTATTATAATTTACAGATGATCCTATTTCCATTTGTTAATATGCATCTTCCGTTGTACCAGGTCCTCTCAACGGCTGAGAAATAGCTTCCTTTAACTGTAGACACACAGATTAAATGAGATAAATTGTATTCAAGAAACTCCAAGTAAGAAATTTTAATATTTGCTTTCCTGCTTTGCCTAAGCAATTTCAGGCTGACTCTACTCTGTCTCAAGTGTCATATAATTTGAATCTGATGTTTTTCAAAGCTGTAGCGCTTTACTGTATTGGCATAAATACCAAGTTACTACCTGCTTCATAGAGTGTCTTTCATTCCTGAGGCAGCTGGTGATGGTGACTGTGCTTCTCAGTTCAACATAGAGAGTCGCCCTTTTAAGTTTCTGAGGAAAATTGTTGCTTGGGATCTCGGATGTCCAGTTTCAAGTATTTGTCTTCTCATATAGCTGTTATACAGGACTAAATCAGTCAATTGGTCAGGCTAAAATTTTTTAACTGTTGCAGATGTTGTGTATTGTAATACTTTGCTCTGTTACCTACAGTTTCCAGCTAAATAATGCAACCAAAGTTAACCACAGTTAAATGATGTCACATAAACAATAACTTCTGACACAAGATCCATGGTCAAACTATGTGGCAATGGTCATTCATAGTTAGTGCATCTGCTTAATTTGGTAATAAGAGAGTATTTTTTTTCTTGAGTTAAAATATGTGGAAGGAAAATGGGAGGAAGGTTGAATTCTGATAAATTACCCAGGCTATAAAAGGCAGTGTGGGCATACTTGACACTGAGATACAAAATACACATGTTAAAAATGAATGATTGGTGTATTACACGTTACAGAAATCAATTGTATGTGTTCTGATGGCCATAACAAGAGATGCTGAAGATGTTCTACAAGGTTATATTTGGATATTTTTGTTACATTTTTTAGACGTATAATTTGTAGTTTAACTTCTGTAACTCACTTTTAAAAACTCAGCAACGTAGTCTATGAATCTGGAATCGTGTTACAGTGAATCCCATGACAGGTCAGTCTGGAGTGCAGCACGTGATATTATCAAATTAGACAACACAGTGAAATAATAAAGTTCTTTCAGCCATATGCTTCTTAATTTTGAAGTAATATGCACTTTATATATTTACAAACAGTAACCTTGAACTTCGTACAAATGCTCTAAACTGATCATTGCTAGGGCACTGTTCATCAAAACAGTTCATCAAAAAAACCCAAACCCAACCCCACAAACCTTTTGCCATTTATATACTAAAGTGGCCAATAAAAAGCTCTGGGTAGATATACTTAGAGAACACTATATTTACCAATAAAGCCTTTTGTAAACATTACTTTCAACAAAACCACAGTTCTTTTAAGCATATATTGAGAAATACTACTTTCCTACTGTTGCACACAGAGACAGTTACTGGAGCCAGTGATTAACAGCAGTAATTACATTCAGGAGCGCAGAGACATTCAAACCCTGGGATATATAAGCTGATACAGAGCCACCAAATGCAGATATCCACATCACTGACACATGTCATGTGAAAGGTTTTACTACCCAATAGGTAAATACTATAGCAAAGCCTTCAAGGAGATTTAGAGACCCTATCACAGCTGGCGAGCTAAAAATACATGTAGCTCGCATGCGGTCAGACTTGTTTCAGAAACAAAGACATATTAAAAGACTTTTTAGTTTGGCTTTTCCCAAACTGCTTTTCAGTGCTCTCTAAATGTCACATCACTCATTGTTCACATCCTAATGGCTGACTCCACACATAATTAACTGCTCTTTTCTTGTCTGTCCATATTCTACCTTCTGTGTAACTTATTTAGACTTTATGGGCATAACTACAACTGCATACGAGTTCTATCTTATTGGCCCTACAAGGACATTCAGGTAGTTCTGTTGCACATAGCCCAGTGCCTAGCAAGGTACCCTAGGACAAGCTGTGTCAAGTGTCCTAACAGCCAGATGGAAAAATGCCTCTTACCACTCCCGTGATCTGACAAAGTCCACTTTTTTTCAGGCTGCACTGCTCTCTGAAATGCACTTGTATACCTCTTTTCCCCAGACAGCACCCTTTCCCTTCCTCTTCCTCCTGAAATGTATTTGGGAGCACAATTTACACATTAGCAGTCAAGTGCGTGGTAGAGAAGTTCTCCATGCGTATTCTAACCAGTTTCTCAGTGGGAACCGGCTGCAGGAAGAACTTGCAGGTGAAGACTTGCCGGCAGGCCTTGCGGAAGTTTTCCAAGAGGAAAGCGTAAATGATGGGGTTGATGCAAGATTTCCCATAGGCTAAGCAGTGAGAGATGATGCAGAAGGTGAAGGAGATGTTGTTCAGCGGAAACTGCCCAAACTTTGCCCACATCATGATGATGTGGTGGGGCAGCCAGGAGAGCAGGAACGTGGCAATCACGAGAAGCATTGTCTGTGCTGTCTTGAAAAAGGCAAGATCGCATATTAAATGGTCACAGTGATCAAGTCAGTCTGTAGTATGAGTGAGTTTGCCTTTCTCTGTCAGTAGTGAAGGCAGTGTGACACAGGCAACACTGATGACTGCCAGGTGGGCAAATTATGACAATATGAAGAAGGATGCTAAAACCCAACACTCCTCCCTGGAAAACAAGGATTGCCTAGTTTTGGCTCAAGCAAATAACTATAGGCACTGGAGATAGTGCCCATTAAACCTCAAACAATACAGAGGCTGCAGCAGTAATGCTAACTATGTTACGTGGAAGAGTGGAAATAATATTCCCTAACATGTGGAGGCTGAGGAACATTAAGACTATTGAAAATAACTGCAGGGGAACATGCCAGTGAGAGGAGTAACAAAGACTGACCTGAGGAGAAAGATTTTTCCAGTAGCTTCCTTCTTATGGGAAAAAAAACCAAGAAAAACAATGCATGAAGGATTTTTTTTTTTTTAAATATGCAGTGCTCTTTGGTTAGAAGTATTCCTAGCTAGACAGTTACCTGAGGGAGGCTCACTGCGCCTGTGGGATCGCAGCCCGTGTGCTGGCTGGGTTACAGGTGTGCCCTGGCAGCGCTCGCTCTCCAGTCAGGCTGGCCAGTTGCCATCGCAAGCTGTCATTTGTAAGCCCCAAAGCTTGACCTGAGGTAAATTTTTCCCAAAACCGGTGTCCTTCAAAGTCACCATCCAAAATGAAGGTTAATGTGAGGTGAGCTGCTGACTGCAGTTGTGGTAGCCCCACAGCTGGGGAAGAAGAACGAGGGATGAGGTAGTGCCTTGGGAGGGCTGAGGAACATTTAATCAGTGGTTATAATGGCTACACCTAGCAGTTGTTTTGTCTGCTAGAGCAGGCCTGCAGGATTTCGTATCTCATTTCAAAGCACTCTGTAGCATTCTATCTCTATACCTGTTATGCTAAAATGCATAAATAGAAGTTAAAAAGACTCAGGCGTACATATATCTAACACCAAAGCTGGAATGATCTTTTAGGAAAAGGGAGACCTTTTTTCTTTCTCAGCCCCCCAACAGTGAATACAACAGCTGCTGCAAAACCTTTGTATGTTCTCTGACTTTTCTGCAGTATTGCACAGTTGGCATGACTTGCCAAATTAACCATGTCTCCCAGGCAGTATTTCAGTGATGACTCAGGTGGCTGGGTAGAGCTGGTCTCAGGAAGGAGACTTTTGGATTCCCATTAAACTGGGAGGGCATTTAATGGGTCGTTTCTTCCTCTCTTGATACTCTCTGTGGCTGTGTGCTTTGGGTGAGGTGGAAATTGCAGCATGTTTTAGTAAGTCTGCCCCTCTATGGCATATGCTTGGCCTTGTTGGAAATGTAATAAGAGGAAAATAAGGAAATTAGGAGTACCAGAATTAATGAAGCAAGGTTTCCTAAGGAATCATGTCTTTGATGGGTTCTCTGGTGCCCTAAAAGACAGTAGTGGTACAACTGAAATACTTCTCAGACCATTTGCAGTCTTTCCCTTGTCAGTGGCTCTCCAGGTACTTAATAGAGTTTCACTCATCTAGAGACTACTTCAGTGATGCATTTTTCTGTCTTCCTGTATCAGTGAGTTAGGTATCATGTTCATGAATGTATACTTGCTAACGGAAGGCTTCTGTATTGCAGACTAACTACCAAGATCATGTTCTGGAGTTCATGACAGCATGGAGAAATGACAGCATGCTCCAGGGAAGAGCAGAGTGACGTTACTTCATAGCAGAAAGAATATAAGGTGATTAGATCTTGGTGCATAACATCTGGGATTGTAACGACTGCACTCATACATGAGAACAGTGGGAGACACTGCTAAAATATTTATAAACAAGTCTTATGTTTGTTATGTGACTTGTTCGAAAGCGCTGGAGATACAGGGTGAAACTGGAGGAAATATATTTGTCTTCCAGGTGCTTCTGTTTCATTTTAGTAACTGTCCTATAATACTCTTGAAGTTTTCTAAGATTATTTAGAAATTTAAATACCTTTTGTTTTGATTTTTTTTTTTTAATGTCAAAATACTTGAGAAGTCACTTGCAGGTCTAGGAAGCTGCTACACTTATGTGTTCAGATATAGTTCTTTATTATATATCTGGCTAGGGCTTACTTTAGCTAGACAACTGGAGTTGGAGCAGGACCTTCATATTATGCTGACCTTCCTAAGTAACAGTATTAAAACCTGCAAAACATGAGGGCATACTAGAATTCTAATTATCGTTTATAACATACATTTAATCTGATCTTATATCTGAGTGAATCACACTAAAATGTTTAAAGTATATTCTGCTTACTAGGACACTAGTAATGTGGGGGAAGGCTAAAATGTGCTTTACATGGCAACTGCTTTTCCTTCTACTTGTTTAACCCTGAAGAAAAATCAACTGCATGATAAAGAGGGGTTTTCTCTATGTTGGACAGACACCATCTTTACTCTGTTTACATAGGGACTGCAGTAATGATCTGCAATAAAAACATGTGATTATTGAAGTGGAAAAACGTGTTTGGATATGAGCCAAAAGTACCACCTTCATTTGTTTTAGCTATATTAACAAGCCAGTTAAATCTGTTAACCTGTCTAGGAAGTTGTTATTGCATCAGATCAAGATTGCTCTGCAGATAAGAGAAAACATTTGCCTATAATACAAGTTAAAAAAAAAAAAGAAGGGATTTCTGTCAAATAGGTCTCTCAAGTAAGTCTGTACGAATTTTGAAAGGCAATAACCAGTAGGGTCATCCTGTACCTGGCATACTTCAGGTGCTTCCTTGTTTCGCCTACTAGAATGCTATATGACATACAAGGTGACAAAGCAAGTTCTCATGTGAGTGAACAACCTCAGCTCTCAAACGTCCCCAAACTGGCCACACTGGGAACCAGATGCTGTCCTTAAAAAATATACTGGTATGATTAGAAGTTGATGGAACTGAAAGACACAGATGTAGTGGTCTTGTGGGGTCTAGCTTGTCTATGTGGTATGATGGGTACTGAAGAAATCATGAATAAACAGGTCCCATCCTTAGCTTTCACCAGCGATAATCGTGCTACTTTTTTGCACTCTATCAATGTTACCATTACCAACATAGGCTTGTTACCAAGGCAACCTTTCATAGCATCCTTCTGCTTAAATTAGGGGGCTACAAGCACTGAAATATTCTTTTGAATAAGGGATATATACCTAGATTTTTTTTCCTTTTATTGTGAAGTAACAAACTGCACATTTAACATAGGCCTTGCTATTAAAAAATGGGCTTGCGATTGCTAGGTATTAGCACAAAGCTGTTTCTAAGGTCCAGCTATTTAGGATTTTGCAGGTGGAATACATAGACAATACTAGAGCAATAATATATATAATTCATGACTCAAGAAACATGTTTTGCAGATGGAACTTGTGACTGTTTTTTCAAGTTGGGGAATATCTAGTTAAGATAGAGGAAACTGAAACAAAACATTATGTTGGGCTTTTAATGTGGTAACTTTGTTGTAGCTAAGACTAATGTTAATATAGAGTGTGGCCAGCTGTGGAGGACTGATCCAAACAGCTTTTGTACTGTTTGAGTTTGTTCAGTGAGCTATGATAATTTGCATAGTTAATGGATTACTGTTGGTCCAGCTGTGCCCAGTTAATGCTAGCCTTCTGGTTCATCTCCAAAGGTTCAGTGGGTCCGTAATAGATATGTACAATGGCCACTACTGGATTATCTAATTGTCTCTTAATACTCCTAGAAGTCTTTCAAGCAGCTCCACAAAATAACTTAGTGCATTATTTGTTGTACAGACAAAGTAAGTGTGCTTAAGCTATACAGTGAATCAATAGCATGATGGGAAATAGAGACTGGGAGAGGCAAATATTTTTGTTTGTCAAATAAATAGAAAAACTCCTCTCTTATTTCCTCCCCCTTATTGTTTCTGCCATGCATAGATTGTCTAGAATTTACTTGGTTATTCTTTTGTTATCTTTATAGGTGATCTGAATCTCATTTATGCTTTCCTGCTTTTCTTTGTTTTCCCTTTGACTCTTTTCAGCCCTGGACAAACTATTTCTTGCTTTTAGCCTTCCCCTATCCTTCAAAAACCGATGGGAAATGCATTTAAAATGCTTTTTGGGGGAGATGCCTCATTCTGGAGGATGATGAAGTCTTTAGCGTTTAATTGTGTTTGGAGCTTTGTCCTCAATAAGCTTCTAATGAAGCTGCCTCAACTTGTCAGGCAACTTGTCAAGGGCAAAAGTAAGATTGCCCTGTAATGAGTCAAATGCTTTGAGTATTCCATGGATTTACCTATTTTTGGCAGAACTACCTGATACTTTAGATTAATAAACACTCCTGAGATTAAAATATACAGTGGACAGAGCAGTCTAAAGGCAGAGAGCTTGTCACTTCCCTGATCTAGTAATAGTTTGAGACAGCTAGCTGCACATCTTTTTTCAGAACTGATCAGACTGTCCATTCGTACTGTGTACCTCAGCCACACAGAAATGGGGAAGAACATTCAATGAGGTTTTTATTAAACAGTACATTCTCACTAGCCTGCAGAAAAAACTGGGCTTTGTTAGTGAGACAACTGCTGTTTTCTGAATATGGTAGAAGTTTTTTTCTCTTTTTTTTTCTTCCATGATTCTGAAGGAAGAAGCATAAATAAGCCTATGCCTGTTCTTCCACACTGTCTTATCAGCAAATAACAACTCACCCTTCCTTTATTACTGCTCTGTGGGAGGGTGGGGGATATAATGAACTTATTTTGGACTTTGGGTCATCCTTCCCCTTATTCCCCGAAACTAGTTTCAATTAATAATGTTCTGCTGTGACTCCAAAGGCAGACTTATTCTAGCTAGTGTTGCTTCTTCACACCATACCATACTTCCTCAGCCTTTGTGTGGGGGCCAGGACTTTTCTCTTGACTAATACAAAGCCTATCTGATGATGTGTTTTACTGATAAATTCTTTTCTCTTGTTATGCTCGTCTCTAACTTGCATCTCCTTTTCCCTAAAGTTTGAGAGACAATTGGTGCACATTTTGATTGCCCCAGACTTGATTTGGGTAAGCTACAGAGTTTCAGACTTGGCTATGTATTGTACTTTTACTGTAGTGAAGGCTTGGCAAAGAAGTAGTGACCCATGGTGCCCTAAGCTTTTGCTTTCAGATATTGCAGATACACTGTGTCAGTGCCCAGGAAGGACGTGTGGCTTAGCACAATCTACCACTGTACTGCTGCAGGTACTTACCAACTTCTGAGGAAAGCAATTTTGTGGCTTTAGATTCTGGGATCCTCTGTTTTCTGAAGACAGAAATCAGTCAACAGCATCCCTTTGCTCCAAGTCCCTCTTTAAGCCGATGTGCAAAGTGAAAACCATCAGTTTCTTCTCTCCTGGTGCCAGGTTCTTCTCTCCTTTGTTCACAAATCCAACTCCCCCTGATGCATTTGCAAACATCCTTTACCTTTCTACCTGTAAAGTTCTAACAGAAAGGTCCCAAAGCACAATTTGATCTCCAGAAACACGCTTATAGTTTAGTGATAAACACAGTTTCAAACTGCTTATTCAAAAAAACACCATACCTATTCTTAACTAACTTAAATGTTGGGTAGCAGCTTCCTCTGCTTTGGAGCAAATGCATCTGTTAATTACTTCTGAAGCACTTCTCACTGCCCTTTGGTCTTTTTTATTACACTTGAGTGTAATACTAGTCTTCAGTGGTCTGAAAAGAACACTGGAAATGTTCTTTTTCACTGTTCTGTATTTTCTTTCTTGCAGTCAGAGATGGCAGCTGGCTGTCATGAAGAAGAGGAGGGATTGAAGCAAACGGATTTTCAGTTGTTATCAGTTCATTTTGTCAACTTGCATAGTGCGCTGAGGTGGACTCTTCATTTCTCATCAGCTTGCTTGCAGTGTTCCAACTGCTCATCTGCAAATCTCTCACTCTGTGATTATGTCACTAATCTCCACTGTTGATGCCCTTAATAGTTACTCACTTTGTATTCATAAATGCCTATGAGCATTATGATATTCCTATTATCCACTAATTGGTAATGATGCTCTCTATTCCTGCTGTGCTAGGCTTTTGTTAGCAAAACAATTTCCAGGATTTCACTTCTGATTAATATTCTTTTGCTGGATGGATCCCAGGGTCTCCCATGCTCCTTTGCTGTACTTACTGCTGTTCAGGTGCCAACGCCTTGAACATTGCATTCATTAAATCCATATGAAAACCTTCTATTTGTGCAAACAGAAGCCAAAGATATAGTTCAGCATATAGGAAAGCAGTTACAGTGCAAATTTTGTCTGCCTCACTTGGCCAAGATGTTCAGGAATACCTGTCTACCTTAAAGGAATTCTGTGTGTGTTACCTCAAGCTGTTGTATGACCTTCAAAATGCAGTGCTCCAGGGAGTGTCCCAAATCAACTCTGTATGTATTTGTGTTTACTTAGCTCTGGGACCAATGAACAGCTAATTTGCATGTAGGTAAATATAAGGTGGTGAATATATGAGCTGAGGAAGAAAACAATCAGCTTCATAGAGAGACATGTGCTTTGAACTGACTGTTACAATTTTGGAGCAAGATCTTGGGCTTATGATAGTTTTGTGAACAGCTTAGTTCTCAAGTAGTGGCTAGAAAAGGATAAAATTAAAAAAAGGTAATAAAATAAGGCAAATAAAACTTTAGGAATTATTAGGAAAAGAATAGAGAATAAAACAAGAGACTGCTCTCCCACCAGGTAAGCATGGTTCACCTTTCTGTTGTAGCTAAAAAATAGAAAAGCATAGTACTAATTTGTTAGCTTTAAATGGCTCAATTGGTCTGTTAATTAGGTTCCACAAGGTTCCTCAACTTGGGTGCCTCAAGGTTCCACAACTTCTATTGTCCTTTCAAGGGAGCTTTCACATCCCCAGAAATGTTCTTAAACTTGAAAAAGCATTTCAGATTGCTCAGTTTGCAAGTTTTGTTATTAGTTCTTTAAAGATGTACAGGACAAAAGTGAGTAAACATTGAGGAACCCTGATGTGCTCCAGAGGCCGGTAAAACACCACAGGGCCATTTAATGATCAGAATAGACCTTGGTTTACATTAGTTTCCATTGTTAAATCATCTTATTTACTGCAAATGTATATTCAGAGTTCCTAGGGCTGGGCTCTTATGAAACACTTTTCAACTCTGTCAGACAGGGAGTTGTTAACTTTACTGAAGCCAAATTATAGACTTGCTGTACTCTGCGTAATGCAGAAAGGAAGTAACAGAACTGAAATATACTTTATTTGTAATAGAGCAGTGCACAGGATTTCTGGCCTCAAGAAACGATTATCCAAAACTGCAAAGGGGAATCCTGCAGCATCACATCATCTCAATTTTAAGGTTGCCAAACTTCTGCAGCTAGTGTGGCATTAAATGGGGAAGCAGACTGTCATGTATTTCTTCTGCAAGCACAGTCTTAGTTCATCATGCAGAATTTCAGCCTAAGCTTGCAAAAAGTCCTAAACTTCTTCCTTGATCTAATACACATATATTACATATAAATGGAAAAGCATACTAAATTGAGCATGTCCAACATTGACGTGTAGATGGCAAACATATGTAAAAATCTGCAAAGTAGGAATCTGAATTAAAGGTCAAACTCTTTTGATAATGGAATATGAAGTCAGGATGCAACAAACTTTGTGCAAGGGAAATTTTGGCAAAGTTTCAAGTATGCATAAATTGAAAAAGCTGCTGTAGTTTGAACATAACCATGCTGTAACTTAAAAGCTTACAAATTGCAACCCAAGCACAAAACTTGTTTTTTTTCTTTTTACTTTTTTTTTGTCATGTACGTGCCTGGGAGATTGTATGTGATATGTCATCTGTAGGATTCTGTTAAAGACAAACTTGTTCTTTTCAGTGAGTGTTTGGACACTGACTTGGAGGGGGCAGCTCTCAGAGGTCTCTGGGTTATTCATAAACTGGGTCCATTCAGGCAAAATGTGTTTGTAATTAACTTTACAATCATGTATTTAAACATTGCCCACAAGTAGGTTGGCCTTAGAAAACAGGGCCCTCCTATCTGTCCTTCTAGCCCCTACATATCTTCAAATAACAAAACTTTCAATACAATAGTGTGGCAAATGGACTAGCGATAGACAGCAGAAAGATCACAATGGAAGAAAAGGGAAAGGTGACTTTGCAAACATCATGCACAGAATGAAATCCACACTGGAACCTCAGGTATATCTTATGGCAATGTTTGGGAGACAACAGCAGGGTCTTCAGATCCTGCTGAAGTGAAGCCTGGCATTTAAGACTTATTTAGAGAAGATGCTTTATATACCAGTGTTCACTGGGAACTTTTTGATAAGGCTCACTTGAGGGGAAATTGGGTGGCAGTGCAGCTCTGTTTTAGGGGTATGTGTCAAAGCTTCTTTTAGTTGTGCAGATAGCTAAGAAACTTACAATCGTTTTAGCTTTTAACTGGGTTTTGCTTCTGTACTTGGGTAACAGACAGTACTCGGGTAACAGACTTGTCTGCATGTGCAGCTCTGCTCAGTCCTTGGGCAGCTGGTGCTCCTCTGCTGGGTGCAGACAGCCCACACCAGCTAAGCCTGTACGGAAGGCTGAGCACAGTGCTGTGGGTGCAGGCACTGGAAAACCACGCTGTGTCAGAAAAAGGCAGAAAGAAGTGGTAGAGAAAACAAGCAAGTGAGTTCTTAGAATAACAAATTTCTAGTACTGTAGTTCGTTAAGCTTTGTTTCCATGGCTTTGATTCGTTAAAAAAAAAAGTTTGGTTGTTTGGGTTTTTTTAAAGGCATTGATACAGATTACTCTTACAATATGATCTTTAAAGGGACAGGTTGAGCTGCAGTACCAAGTATCTGGGCTCCAGTAATATGCTTCACATGCTCAGATTCAGTTAAATCCAGTATTATTTTGCTTCCTTTGCTACAGCAACTTGACTAGGAAAGTCAGGCTTATACTTGCACAACAGTGGGACTGTTCATTTGGCCATGCTATCATCATCTCTTTAGAAATTGCCCTAGGTCTGCATCTAGCAGTCTCTCTGACTTGTTCTGTAAATGTTGGCCTTATCGAGATTGACATGTTGTTTCCAGATTCACAGGATGTACTAAAAGCAGATAATATGTTGTCTCCTCTATGACCTTTCAGGTGGCTTGAATTTGGATTTGTCCCTGTAATACTTCCTTACTGCATGCATTTCTGTGCTCCGTGGCGCAAACTATGTGAATTAGGATGATGTCTCTTCTGCCTGTTATCAGTGTTTACAGGACTTGTGGGTTGAGGGAATGATATTATACTAAGACTCCAACAAAGTCACTCAAAGCTATAGATCCAGAAATAAGTAATGAAATTTTAAAAAATCTTACCCAGTATTGCCGTTTTTCTTAAAAGCAGCCTATAATGGAGAATAATAGCAGTGTGTTTTCGGCCAGTATGTGTGTGTTTGTTTATGAGAAGTCCTTTCCCTAAGCTCTATGGCATTTGCTTTGTTTCTTAACTATGTTTTATCTTGAAGTGTTCTATCTTGAGGAGTCTGTGTAGCACAAAGCAGAAGAGATCTTATAGTTCCTAAAGAGGTAAGGCAGGCAACCATTTCACTGGAAAATCTTGCTCAACAAGGGCTCTGAGTCTGCAGTCTGATTCTTTTGAGACCTTTACTCACGTATGTAGCCCAGATCTGAACAAATAGCTGTTTGCAAAATTTACTACTTATCTGTTAAAAAAACCAAACCCAAAACAACCCCAAACCCACAAACCAAACAGACAAAAAAACAAATAGGAAAAAACCCAAACAGACCAAACCCCAAACCCCTTCCGTTAGGGGTAGGAGGAGGATAATAGCCCAAGTATCCTGCTTTCTTGAAATTATAGGAGTGAAGTAGGATCTGAGTGGTCATCGTTCCAGACTGTACTCTTTTGTACCAGTATGACACTTTGTTTTCCATATCAGTGTGGTCAAGATGCACACTGTGAATTAACAGATGTGAATCAGGTAATTTTATCACCTCATACTGGAAGACTTTTGCTGTTGTGTTATGCTTTCTTTTGATAGAGCAAGGGAATTAGGGTTTAGCCACTGAAGTCACACACATATTTGAGAACAAGCTAGATGTTCTGTATATGCTAAATTAACCTTTCAAACACGGAGCAAGATTAATTTGTCAAACATATTTGAGCAAAATAAGCAAAAGCTGTTCACTTAATCTCTGATGAAGTTTATGAATGAAAATGAAACAAAACTACTTGTCATTAATAGACCAATTAAGTACGTATGAAGGAAGCTAATTTAACAGAACTGACATGCACATATGAATTTCCTGGTAGGCTCTAACGTGAAGTGTTCTTAAGAAGATCTCCTTTAAATGATTGACACTCAATGTGTTTCAAGTATATTTTGAAAGCATATGCAGGAATTGAGTGTCAACAACCTACCCAAGAAAGACTCCTTATAAAGTCCAAGAGAAGTGGTTAAAACAAAAAGTACTTGAAATAGGTACACTGAAGATGCTGTTTGGCCTTCAGAAAGGCTAGATGAGAATTTCTACACAGAAAGTGCTGGAAGGGGACAAATTGTGGAAGATGATGTGTGTGTATATAGAGGAATGTATTTAATTTTTTCTTTCATCTGAAAGGATCACCTATTTAGTTAGGCCTAACTGTGCCAAATGAAGCAAGAATTGCTACCAGGTGTTCCAGAGTTATGGCCAGGGAAATACTTAAGGGGAGGGAGGAAGAAGTGCTGTACCATTAACTTGATTGAACAGATGAAGTCAAAGGTATTTTTTTAAGATTGGTCCTCTCAGCCATATCTAATCAGGAAACCCAAAGCTGAAGAAACTGTAGAGCTATTTTTTCACCTAACTCTACAGGTCAAATCTGAAAACAATGTAAACAGATACATTTGTAAAAGTGAGTGTCATAAATGAAATTCTGTAACTTGCTGCTTTACAAGAAAATTATAGTAGTAATTTTTGACTGTTGGTAGCATTCTCTTCAAATATAGCAAAGAAATGGGTAGTGTGCCATTCATATATAGGTAAGGAAAGACAGGATGGGAATTTAAACCAACCAAACTGTTTAGGGATTTGTTGGTGATTTTGAGACCTAAAGCAACTTTTCCAGCTTGAGAAGTCATGAAATTATTCTATGCAAAACAACAGTGCTTCTTAGCACTTTATTTGCTGTATTTTACATAATCAAAATTGTCAGCAGATCTTGGTTGCCTTTTCTCATGGTAGCTGTTAAGCATACAAGACTCTGACTGTGCTTTCTGCCTGTAGTCTGCACTATCTGCTCAGAAATGATACTCCTGGTTCTCAGATATTAATTCACAGCATATCTGTGGCAGCATCAGTGTTCATCAGAATGTCAATAGGCAAAATAAGACATGGTGTTCTTCAAGTAATCTGTTTCATCTAGGTCTGCAATACTGTCCTGGTTTCAGCTGGGATAGAGTTAACTGTCTTCCTAGTAGCTGGTACAGTGCTATGTTTTGAGTTCAGTATGTGAAGAATGTTGATAACACTGATGTTTTCAGTTGTTGCTCAGTAGTGTTTAGACTAAAGTCAAGGATTTTTTCAGCTTCTCATGCCCAGCCAGCGAGAAAGCTGGAGGGGCACAAGAAGTTGGCACAGGACACAGCCAGGGCAGCTGACCCATACTCTCCAACAGGGTATTCCATACCATGGGACGTCACATCTAGTTTAGGAACTGGGAAGTGGGGGGCAGGGATTCGCCGCTCGGGGACTGGCTGGGTGTGGGTCGGCGGGTGGTGAGCAATTGCCCTGCGCATTATTTGTACATTTCAATCCTTTTATTACTACTGTTGTCATTTTATTAGTGTTATCATTATCATTATTAGTTTCTTCTTTTCTGTTCTATTAAACCGTTCTTATCTCAACCCAGGAGTTTTACTTCGTTTCCCGATTTTCTCCCCCATCCCACTGGATGGGGGGGGAGTGAGTGAGCGGCTGCGTGGTGCTTAGTTGCTGGCTGGGGTTAAACCACAACAAATACATAGCAGCTAATTCTTGCATAATTTATTGCCTTAGAAAAGGTGACTAAAAGGATGTTTATGAGAACCTACTTGAAATTAGACGAGCTGGACTCATAATGTTAATCTCAGTAAGGTTCAGGAATAAGCACATGAACAAAGTGGTATTTGTGAGGCTTTATGCTTACTTCATGAACTCAGCAACTGAACACAGAAACCATGATCAAAAGCACTCTAAGGGGAAAAGGAAAGTAACTCCCATCAAGGACATACTGTGTGTGGTGTATTATAACTTCTATAGTCATCTTGTATTTGCAATATTATCTCACAATACCAGTTGAGTTCTATCCTTACAGGCCGTGTAGGTGCAAGATCCATTATGGACTGATACTCAAAAGTATATTACCAACAAAACTGAGTGTACGTTAGTGAATGTAATGAACCAGTAGAAACTAAATACAATCTGTAGTTAAATCTGGTTAGGATTCATAGGCATAAAGGACTGGCAAAATCTCTGTAACAGCGCTAAATCAACTAGAAGCAGCACAGACCAGACCATTAAAACCATAGCACAATATTGCAGAGGATACACCTGAGGATACACCTGAAAGATGATATTATTTTTATATCAAAAACCCTTGAGTTTTGTTTGAGATGCTACTATAGCTGCTAAAGTGCATAGTTAACCTCCTAAAGTACCTCTGCTTTTTCCTGAATAGGTTGATCAAGAAGACATCTAAGTTGATGACAGCCATACATTTTTCTGTGATACCTTAGCTGCATACAGAGCATTAACCTAATAAGACTGGTTTCCTTCTGAGATAAGGAACAGATGGCTATGTTATGTTTAGGGATATACCTTTTTGTCTCCATTACAGTAAGTCTCTTCGGTGAAAGAGAATTCAATAGAGGTACTGGTTCAGGTTATTATGAGGTATAGCTGCAGCATGCTGAAAATCTAGTCTCTTGAATTCCTCATCTTGTGAGTGATCTAGATTTACAGGGGGCGTCCAGTAATGCTAGTGAATAAATCACTGGACACAACTTGTCATGCCCAGAAGTGGTTCTGTGTTTCAAAACATCTGTAGCTTGTTGCGGCTGTGGTACCAGTGTCTGTCTTTTTTTTTTTGCTGGAGTCACGTCAAAGATTTGATTTCCTGTCTTGCACCCTTTTCAACTAAATGGCCATGTTTGCTGTAATGACCTTCATTTTTGTCATAGACAGAATCATGGCAACATCTTGTAGGGCTGCTCTAATGTGGCAGGTAGCCACTGAAACTGGCCAGTGCATTGGCTGAGAGCAAATCAAAGCATTCCCTAGTCATCTCCACTGGCTGTCATGTCTGCTTGGAGGCACGCACACTGCTCATTTGGGTTGTACAGTTGCTGTGCCACGGGCACAGACTGTGACCTGACTGTCCTATCAGCAGCTAATGATAGTACTCCTTCACTTCCTGTCTTTGACTAGCCAGATAGCCTACAGTTTCACTTATCGCTGCACACTCAACAGTTATAACATTTCTGACTGAGATAGTATTTTCCCCTTTCATGTCAGGGAAATCTGATGTTGCATCGCTGGAGTCAGTGAGTTTTTCCACCTGAAAACTTCTATTAATAATGGCTTATTCACTCTAAGATTCTTAGACAGAAAAATCTTAATTCTATCCTTAACATCTTTCCCAGTAAATACTTGCAATTCTGCTTATTTCATGCAGCTTGAGCGAGGGATAACCCTGTTCTTTGGCTTGCAAAGGGATCAAACCAGGATCTGAATCTACTACCTACTTAGACGCAAACCTGAAGAAAGATCTGAAATGCAAAGTGCAGCAAAACTTAAGTACTTCAGTTTCAAAGTTCTTCATGTATTTTCCTTTGAGCTTGCTGAAGTGTACTCAAAACACCTAGATATTTTTGCAGTCTGAGTATCTTACTGGCTGCCAATGTAAAAAGATAGTATTTGTGGGATTCTATGATAGCGCAATAAATGAAAAGGCAGTCCAGCAGGTGTGTATATAGAGATCAATACAGCATTTCAATAATGGCATCATTATGTACTGTGTCTGTAAAGGTAGAACAAACTGTCAACATGAATTCTGAACCTGAGCTGAAAGATGGGTACATGAATGACACTTAAGTATGCGGATGGAGCTTGAAAAGGCTATTAGTTATTTTAGAAACCTGACATACCTATTATATTATAGTCAGTGTACAGATTAAACCAAAGATATTTACCTTCTCCTTTGATCTCTCTGACTTCTTGCAAATGTTCTTTACTTTCATATGGAGATGATATAAAACCCTGGGGGGGAAAAGGAGCAATATATTGAATGGGAAATTGAGTTGTGTATATTAGTATTTGAACTTTTCATACAAGCACCGAAAATTAAAATAATTGTTTTAGCATGACTTCAACTGAAGTTGAATTGATGCTTTGAGACTTTTAATTCTAAGCCCTCCACAGTTCTTTCTCCTTAAAGAAACAAGGTTTAGAAAAAGCATTAAAACTGCTGTGCTTCAGAAATGTAGTTCAGCATATATTAAAAGCTCAGCTGGCTCTATGCTGAAATCCACAAGTCTTTCCTTGGCTTTTGAATTTTAGATTGTGCCTCAGATTATCTACATTTATTATCTAGGCTGATTATATACACAGGCAGACAGCAGGCTGCCAATACTGTACCCTGGTGTGACTGTCTTGCCGCTCCTGAACACAGCAGTAACAAATAGGGCAGTTGGAGTGGGTTCTTCTTTCAGACAGAGAGTCATAAGAAATCTTAGAGCACTGTAGGGAAATTCTCAGTTAATAACATCTAGATCAAGCTTTTGAAACCTGATTACAGCACAGCAGTAACCTGGCAATGTTTGTACTTTGGCCTTTGGAACTAACAGACTAAATTTTCTAAAGCAATTAATGAAGAAAGAAATATGTCTATTAAATGCAGCTTACCTTCCAGTTGCTGCTGTGCTCACCTAGGGCAGTAAGGGGACAAACAGCTGGCGCTACTGTGACAGAAGTTAAGAGCTCTAGTTGCTTTTTCCTCTTGTGACAAGCAAGGCCTGAGATTTAGAGATTTTTAGCTTAAATCTAAGTGCATTTCCTGTCCTTAGCACTGATGATAGCAGAACAGATTAGTATTGAAAGTAATGTATTTTTTGATTAAACAGAGATGAGCTTAAATTCCAGGAAAACTTTTTTTTTTTTTTCTCAAGAGGGTAGACTCGCAACTGACTAATGATCAGGAAGTCCAGTCTCTGGCAGTCCCATGGTACTCCACAGTAGGGTATTTATTCAGAATTCACAGAAAACTTATTCTGCATGCTAGCACAACTCATAGACTTACTATCAGTCTTAAACATGCTAAAGATCAGTAAGGGGAAACAAAAAAATTTGAGTGATAGCAATCCACAAGGAGAAAGGAAGAGATTTCTTGCTGAATAAAACTCTGATCCTAAGATCTCTTTTTGCAAGCCTCTGCAAGACACAGTGTCTGAGCTTTGTGTCCAAAAAAACAAGAGAAAGGAAAGAAAGAAATTGGGATGATGTCTTTATCTAATACTGTTTCTGTACATTGTCTGCATAGATAGTTTCTCCCTCCCTGGGTTTTTCCTCTTGCGAGGAACAAACATTTGTTATCAAGAAAGAACAAACTGAAAAATAGGAAAACCAGCAAGACTCTTTAGGGATTTGGGTGTCAGGCTGGGTGTCAACTTAGCAATTGTAATCCTTTTTGTGAGCTGTTGTAATTTCATTCTCTGTTTTCTTTCCCTCCCCCTGCCTCAGAGAAGTATTCTATACCAGGAAAGAATATGGAAAGGATTGGATCTATTATTTGTTGGCTGGGTAGCTTGAGTGTACACATCCAAGCCACCAAGAGCCTGGGAGTGATCTTTCCCTCCATTTAAACATTACTTGCCTCCCTCTCACCCACCTTGGCATAGCAGCAGATGATGAGCACCAGGGGCAGGAGGTATCCCACCAGCAGGATGGTAATCTTGTGCATCTGCTTGGCTGTTGAATCATTTGCCCAGTGCTCCCAGCAGAAGGAGCTGTTGGGTGCTTGCTGATGACCACTCATGAGGACCTGGTGCTGGGCCACAGGGATGGCAATGAGTAGAGACAGCAGCCAAATGACAGCCATGCCGAGGGCAGTGTTGCGCTTGCTGCAGATGCAGGGTGAACACTTGGCATGGACCACAGCAATGTATCTGTCCACAGCCATAGCCACCAGAGTAAAGATGCTGACCAGCATTGTTGCCATGGCCAAGCAGTGAACCCGCTTGCAAAAGAAGGCACCGAAGATCCACTCTGGCAGGGAGTATATGGTGGCCTGGAAGGGGATGCAGAAGAGCAGAAAGGAGAAGTCTGCAATGCTCAAGTTCAGGATGAAGATATTGGTAGCACAGCATGATGGGTGTCCCCCAGGCCGGAGACACCCCAAAACAACCAACACCAAGGTGATTCCCACCATTCCCAGGAGGAAAATCAACCCAAAAAGCACCAGTACAATCACCACCTCCGGGTCGCCCCTGGTTGCTCCTGACCAGCATGTTGTGGCCCCTGTTTGGTTAGTCTCAATGCTGCACTTGCTGGTGTTGGCTCCAAGGGAAAGCACAAAGTTGTCTTCCTGCTCCCCCATGGAGCCAGGCTGCTTGGAAGGCAGGGAGCTGTCCCGGTAGCCCTGACTGCTGTTGGGCAGGTCTATGTTTGTTAGTGGTGGCCAGAGGCTGAATGCTTGGGTTTTCCAGTGCTCTGTGTCTTTCCTTAGGGGAGCAGTTTTCTTCAGGTGATTCTTCCAAGCTCTGTCTGTCTCTGGTGCAGATTCTTCCAGGAACTGGCAAAAAAGGGGGTTGAGGTATTTGTCTCATCCAAGAGGTAACTGCGGGTCTAGCAGTTGGTGCTGGAGAAACTTATGTGGCAGAGAAAAAGTCTGTGCCAGAAGGGCTGAGGATGAGGCTGCCCTGGGAGCTCGGAGCAGGGGCAAAGCAGCTGCTGCTCAGCTTCCACACGCCCCTCCTCTTCTGTTTCCCTCCCACCGCCAGTCCCTGGATCTGCGGCTGTTGTACCTGCTTTCCCAGCTCTGCTCCAAGCTGTGGCAGAGAGAACAAATGCTGTCTGTGACCTGAGCCCTTCAGAAAATAACCCCAGATCAGCTCTGTCCCCATACATTGCTACTCACAAGGAGGGCAAGAGCAGACGAAAAACAAATTCTCATCCAAAAGGATGGGTCAAGCAGCAGCTGCTGAGCGATAGCGTGTGCAATTCTGTGAGGAGCAGCATTGGAACTGGCTGCATGAGGAGGAAAAAGGCTAAAATATGTTTTTTATCAACAGAGCAGGATTTTTTTGTTGTTTCATAGTCTTTTATGTGCTCATATTAGAGCATAAAGCAATCTGAATAGTTGTGTTCTCAGCACAAAAACCCAGGAGAGCCTTAGATTCAGCAGCTGGGTCCTGCCATTTCTTGGATAGCTGCCCGGATTCCTTAGTGCCTGAGTATTCATGAATCTTGTTGATCCAGCTGTAAAGAAGTTCCAGGTTCAGCCTAATAGTGCCAAGAGCATCTGCACTGGAAAAGGAAAGGTCTCGGTAGCAGTGAGCAGCTGCAATATCCCCTGCCAGGGAACAGAGATACGGATTAAAGAAAAAAAAAAAAAGTTTTATTAAGGATTAATGGCTTAGTTATTGTGGGTTTTATGCTTACTTATAGAAACAGTATGTATGTTTTAGAAGGCACTAAGTAACTTTGTTTTAATGGTCTGTTTCCTCATATTTCTTAAGGGATTCTGTGAACTCTACAGACAGTAAGGAGGGAACAAAGTTTAGGCAAACATTAACAGTACCTGCACACAGTGATTTATGCGTGCAGGACAGCTGCTTACATAGAAGAGTACTCATCTCTGTTTTCAGTGGTTATGAGTCTAGGCACATGGTCAGAGTGGGCCACCACTGGATTCTGTGGATGTGAGGTTTAGACTGGGAGAGCCCCTTAATTTTTGAAATGAAGTTCAGCAACTGAAAATTGCCTTGCCTTGTGACTTGTTTCTAAGCTCTTGTTGAGAGGTGCCTGCCTTAGCCTGCTCTCATATACTCTTGTTTAAAATCTGTTCTGAAGCTAGACTCCTTATTTCCCCCCATAGTTTTGAGGCTAGTTATGGGGTGAGGTGGGAAGTGGCCAGGGAGTGAAAGATGTCCTAGTTGCAATGGAAAAACCTGTCTACCCTTGTTGTGTGCCAGTGAGCAGATCACCATGGCTGGACCAGCTACCGGGATGCCACCTGCACCTCTCTTGGTGTGCTGCGGCCTGGCTGCCTTGCGTGCTGTGGCACAGCACCTCAGACACCACTGAGTCTTCCAGTCCCCAAATCTTCTGTCTGTTTGCTGGGATCTCTGCCCTCAGCTTGCAGACAGCTGCTCGCAACGCACCACGTTTCAGTGAGCCTGCAAGCTCTGGGGTGGTGCTGCAGATTTGAGTGCCATCTACTGGCATTTCACCTCCTTTACTGCGTTCAGACAGCTCCTGTGGCGGTCCTTGGCCTTTCTTTCTCTCATCCAGTCCCACCATTCAGTTATGAACTCTATCTGCTGTTGTTTTCCTCTTATCCTTGTGCACATACACACCTTTAAATCATAAAACTTAAATATGCTTGCCTTTCCTTTTGTGATAATATGCGAGCACTCTAAGGTTACTTCTTGTAATACTATTCGTATAACTTCATGTAACGTTTTAGAGAAGGCTGTTGAAAGTGATTTCAATAGCTATTTCTCTATTTTAGATCTGTTTGGGGTTTGAGTTTTTTCCCTTTTGCTTTAGTGGGCAGTCATACCAGCAAGTATTATTTAAGAAGCACCCATAGCAATCATAGCAAATGAGAGCATGCATTTGTTTGTTTTAGTGGGTTTGGGCAAAATAATAAAAACTGCACCACGAGTGGTTTCTACTGCAGTGGATTTGAGACAATGCATGCACGTATTTGAGAACTGCATGTGTGTGTCAGCTGCAGAACAAACACAGCTTTGCAGATCTAAAAGATTGCATGGCACACTAAGTGGAAAACGGGCAGAGGACAGCACAGTTCTAGCAGTGAGGAGGGACAGATCATAGGATTGTTTAGATTTGTAAAAAAAGTTTACAAAAATCACCTAAATTCTTATAGAAGGGACATTACCAGCTTTCTTATCCATCATCAGAAACCTACTGTGATGGGTTGACCCTGGCTGGACGCCAGGTGCCCACCAAAGCCGTTCTATCACTCCCGCATCCTCAGCTGGACAGGGGAGAGAAAAATATAACAAAAAACTTGCGGGTCGAGATAAGGACAGGAGAGATCATTCACTAATTACCATCACGGGCAAAACAGACTCAGCTTAGGGAAAATTAGCTCACTTTTTATTACAAATCAGCCAGAGTAAGGTAAATGAGAAATAAAACAAAATCTCAGAACACCTTCCCTCTACCCCTCCCTTCTTCCCGGGCACAACTTCACTCCCGGATTTCTCCACCAAGCCCCCCCAGCGGCACAAGGGGGACAGGGATGGGGTTTACGGTTATCACATGTTATTTTCTGCCGCTTCACCTCCTCAGGGCGAGGGCTCGTCACACTCTTCCCCTGCTCCAACGTGGGGTCCCACCCACGGGAGACAGTCTTCCACGAACTTTCTCCAACGTGGGCCATTCCCACGGGCTGCAGTTCTTCACGAACTGCTCCAGCATGGGTCTTTTCCACGGTGTGTAGTCCTTCAGGCACAGACTGCTCCAGCGTGGGTCCCCCACGGGGTCACAAGTCTTGTCAGAAAACCTGCTCCGTGGGCTCCTCTCTCCACAGATCCGCAGGTCCTGCCAGGAACTTGCTCCAGCGCAGGGTTCCCACGGGGTCACAGCCTCTTTCAGGAACCCACCTGCTCCGGCGTGGGGTCCTCCACGGGCTGCAGGTGGATATCTGCCCCACCATGGACCTCCCTGGACTGCAGGGGGACAGCCTGCCTCACCAGGGTCTTTACCACGGGCTGCAGGGGAATCTTCGCTCCGGCGCCTGGAGCATCTCCTCCCCCTCCTTCTGCACTGACCTTGGTGTCCGCAGGCTTGTTTCTCTTACATGTTCTCACTCCTCTCTCCGGTGGCTGTTTACCGCGTCCCAACTTTTTTTTTCCTTCTTAAAAATGTTATCACAGAGGCGTTACCACTATCACTGATTGGCTCGGCCTTGGCCGGTGGCAGGTCCGTCTTAGAGCCAGCTGGTATGGGCTCGCTCTCTCTCGAACACAGGGGAAGCTTCCAGCAGCTTCTTACAGGAGCCACCCCTGTAACCCCCCCCGCTACCAAAACCTTGCCACATAAAACCAATACATTTACTCAAATTTTTTAAAAAACTGGACTGCTCCGGGTTTTTTTTTTCAGATTTCAGTGAGAGTGTTATAACTGGGGGAGTGGGAGGAAAGGTGAATACTCTGGATGGAAAGTGGCAGTGACCTGCTGAATTAGACATCCAGTAAAGTAGGTGCAAAAATTCAGCTTGCTTTCACTAGGGAACTGATATGCTGTAAATCTGACTTCAAATGGAGGCTGGCTGGTGTGGGAGTATTCCTGGCTGGTCTTACTTGGGAGGAAATACATCCAGTGGTAATTTACGTGCTTTGCTGAAAACTTATCCTGAAACTGTGTGTACTGTGGCATTCAAAAGCTCCAAAAAAGGTAAAGATTCCTTCTTCTGTTTCCCTCTTTCTGCCACTTCTCAACTGCTTTAAATGGTGTGGTTTTGACAGGGAGAAATGCCCTGTCCTCAAGAATTCACAGCCCAAATGCAGTCAGAAGGGAACTGACCATGCCAAGACAAAGTACTTGCCATAAGACATATTCGTTAGTCCAACTAGGAGAAGAGCAAGTCACTTTACTGAGTGAAGGAGCAGAAATAGCAAGTGGCCTTGTAATGTCTGATTTGCTGAGAACATCCACATTGTGTGTGGTACTTCAAAATTCATGGTGTTTCACCTGAAAACCAGAAACAATAAACAATAAGTGGATTGAGCTGCTTTACAAATTCTGCTGTTCTTTAGAAACTCTGTTGCTTCCTGGGTGAAGACAATAAACATTTAAGCATGAGTAAGAGGATGTAGGAAAAGGACACTGGGTATTCTCTGTGGGAGGAAAAAAAAGGTAGAAGTCTGACAGACATCACCTAGATCAAGACTGAACTAGAAGCCAGCTGCTGTTGCCATTGTTGGAGTTGATGTTGGGCTAAATGAAAGCATTGCACTCGCTTGCTGAGTCCCTGACTAAACAGGCATCAGAGGTGTCTTGTTGAGAAAGGACAGCACTGGACCTTTATGGATAAATTGGCAATCCCACAGTAAGGAGATGAGAGGGAGAATGTCAGCCTTAGGAACAAGGGTGGGGGGAAAAAAACCAAGACATTGGATGGTAGTATTTAAATGGTAACTTTTTTAGCCTGTGTAGGTACAAACTACTTTGTCCACTTTCTGATTGCTAATGCGTGCTTCAGCTCCTAATGACACTGAATATCAGGTATGTTGTAAATCACTCTTACTGTTTTGAGTCATGGTTCAGCTTTTTGATGCCTGTGCTTTAGCTTTCTAAGCCTTTTGTCTTTTGAGTGGAAGGAGGCCACTCAAGCATAGCAGCAAGCAAAAACCTTACTGCCATACTTCTCTCTCTCTGGAGAATGTGGGTTACATCTCAGATCCATTTAAAGGAAAACAAGCAGGCATCCAGCCCCAGAAGTCCAGTTTGTGGCTTTGAGTTCAGTAGCTGTCTTGGGCTAAAAGGCCCTTTAGGCTACCTAGATGCAACTACTAGGAAACAAGCAGTGGTAGGTCTGAAATCTCTTCACTTGGATTGTAGCAACCCTCTCCAGTTGTGATCCCAAGCTTGGTTACACCCTCATGAGAGAAGGTGCAGTGTCCATTCCTCTTGAAGTATGACCCCAAGAGAGGCAGAAGGTCCTGCTGCCTGCTCTGCATATATTGCCCCCAAAATGAGAGCCCAGATTCAACTCCTTTCCAACCCTGCATAATTCCTTTCCTAGAGGAACTGAAACCTTCATACCCTTGACACTAAGTTACTTGTTCACCAAGACTTAATCATGGAACTGTTTGAGTGGGCTGTTGGCTGTCTCTGTGGATCTGCTTTGTTTGTATTGCTTAAGCATTGGCTGAGGTAAGAGCTCGTGGACTATACAGCCATGTAACAATAGCAAAACAAAGCATATTCTTAAAGGTAAATAGAGGCTAAATACTGACACTGTGACAAACCAACCAAAAGTGTTCTCTGCTTTCCACCCCCAGCAAGGACAGGAGGATCATATGGGTGTATCTACACAAATTTGCATCAAAATTGCTCTTCTGAACTGAGGCTGCTAATTGTCCCCACTTCTTGTAGCTTGTACCACAATCACTCTCCAAATTGGCTTCTATTGGCCTGCACTATTTCCTAGCAAACACATAGCCTAAAATATGGTAAGCTAAACTCTGGAAATGTTCTGATCTGGCAGAACTTCATGTTATATTTCACTCTAAAATTTACATGGAGCTGATTTGAAGTTAATATTCTTCCCTCAAATGATTAGACTGTTAACCTGTTTCCACAGAATAAATAATTTTGGATAAATTTCTAATTGATTTTTGACTGTCAATCAAAGAAATGGCTGATTTAGTAGAAGGACCTTTGAACTAAGAAAAGTCCTTAGGTTCCAAGTCCTTCAGTGCTATATCTGCACTGCTCTCAGGAGTACACTCCTTTCCACGAGTGTCAGTTCTTGCAAATTCCATCTTTCTCTCATCCATTTTAATGGGTTGGGAGGGGGACCTGAAGTATACCATCAGTTTACCTTCACACAGATTTGTGGAACAGTCTCAGGTTTTCAGAGAAACAATTTTGTTTTGCTCATTGCCGGAGTGAAGGTATTGCTGAATTGTTTTCTATTCTGTATGTTGCAACATCTTCAGATTATTCACTAAAAATTACCTGTGGGTAGTTTATCTATTTTGCAGGGGTCTTAGCACATAAATTGTGCTAAGGACTAAGTCTTCATTCCCTGAGGAAATGCCATTAAAATAGGAAGTATTTCTAAAAATCTCTTAGGAGGCCTTATAGGAGATTCAGGCTATGGGGCTGAATATGTTGTCTGCATGCTGACCGCCCAACTTGCTTATAAGCAATCATTGAGTGCAGGCAGTGTATTTCAGAAGAAAAAACAACTAATTTCCTGAATAATGTAGGCTGAGTGAAAATAGTTACCTGTAGTGGTGAGGAGACAAATCTAATGTTGCAGAACATTCTTGGATGTATGAGAAAATACTAAGGTAGTTATTCAGAAGCTTATGGAACAGTTAGAATTAAAACCCCAAGCAACTTCTGAAGAATTACTACTTCAGTGTGTACATAATTTGGCGTCACCGAAACCATAGACGTATGTAGCTCATGTTCAAACAGTTGTCTTAAAGAGTGTGTCTGTAGAAAGCTTCAAAACAAATCAGAGATTTGCCTTTCTCATCCTTGAAGAGCTGTTTTATAATGACTTGTAAAGTCAGTCTCCAAGGTAGAAAATTATGTTGGTAATAAACAGATCACATTTAACCTGATGCAGAGGAAGGGAGCAGAAACATTTTGTCCAATCTTCCTCTGAGCAGTCTGCCATATACTAAAACAACTGATAATAATCTTTGCCAAGCTCTTTTATCTCTTGAGATCTTCTTTCATATTGTATGCTAAGATAAAGACTTTCTTTCTCAAGGCTAGAACCTCCTGTCTGCTAAAGAAAGAAACTTAAATATACATTCTGGTAAAAGGCTTCAGGCTCTCAATAACTCTTACATAATTCATATGCTCTGCTAAAATAGTTTATCTTCTATTTTTAAAAAAAAATCTCTATTTTCTGTAGAGTGGGCTGGGACTATTTTTTGAAAAAACAGAATGTCTTTTGCTCCCTATCTTCTGTGACTTGAATGTTCAGTGCTCAAAATGCTTTTTCACAATTTAACTTCATGCTGTGTTCTGCTTATTCTAATTTAACTTCTTCACTAGGAATAGAAAGTAAGTCATGTAAAACTTGCACTGATTTATAGTATAGGTTTTAGAGTCAGTATGCGGTATATGCTTAGGTCAGGGAAGGTTGTAATATGCCTAAACTGATTCAGTCTTTTGTGATTAGATACTCTGTAAAGTTACATGGGAGAGTGCTTTCAGTTAAGCTCCATGTTGTTATATATAAACAATCATGTAATTCAAAACTATCAGTGAATAACATAAATAACCTGCATCCTTCTTTCTACATTGCAGGAGCTCTAGGGAATATAAAGGGTAATTTGTCAAAATCCATTTTAACTTAACCTGTGTTTGAAATCTTTCAACTCCAACAGTGTATGATCCAGCAATCCAAGATCTGATTCATTTGTTTAACTTTCTTTGAGATTATCTAGCTTAACTATATGTACATGACAGGAACTCTTGAGTACATTTTTCTGTAAACTCCAGTTAGAGTCTCTTTAAAGTGAGGTAAAACTCAGCCTTACTGGCAGAAATTTATCCAAGCAGAATAACTGACTAGAAAAACTAAAGTTGAACTGTTCAGCTATCTTTGATTTGTTAGGTGTAAACCTTTTAGTGAAACCTTTTCCTTTTGGTAAAGAATCAGTGAGGATACTTTCCAATTACTTGAGAATATGCTCAAAATATCCACAGAGATCTTTTGCCGTGCTGATGAATTAGACTGCTAAGAAATGAAATTAGTACTTCAGTGAAAGTTTTTCAGCTTTAGCTAGGTACTTAGTCAACAGTCTAAGTCCCATCAGCTCCACTCTAGAAGCAATGATAACTTGAAAACTGTTAAGAATTCAAAATTCAGACAGTGACTTTTCTCTGTGTAATAGGTATCATGGTGGCACATATGAATAAACGCAGCAGCATAGAAATATCGGGCTCTCTTTATGTAAACTGAAGCACGTGATGCTGTTGACTTTGCTTTAGGCACTTTGGCAGGCTCTTTTGAAGCAGTTAAGTAAATTAAGCACTGGTGACTTCCCTGTCTCTCCTAAACTGGCTCTATCACAGGCATGATGAGGCAGGTCTGGTTAAACACGGAGCAGTTTAGGTGCTCCTTAGTGTGGCGATAAATCCTTCACATGACTTTTTCATGTCTTCCTTAGTGGACAGGTAGATGCATGGTGGCTATTGCTGATTACAAATACCCTACAAATTACTTTTACCTTACCTAGAATTTATAATAAAAATGAAACAACTCCATTTGAACTGCCAAAAGCATTGTATCCACACTTTGTTTGCAGACTTTCTTATGCAGTTTAATTTTTGATAAGGCAGGTAGAGTTGTTTAACAAAGCTTGTTATTCATTTATGACCAACTGAGTAACAAATTATTATCTTCGTTCTAATAGAAATTGTATTGGAATAAAGCTACAGAAAGAGAAGACTGTTGGACATACAGTGTTGGCAGGTGTATATAAAACCAGGACAAGAAGATGCCAAAATCATAATAAACGTCAAAACAGGATGCATGTGGATAGTTGTTGCTTATTCTGTAGAGAATAAAGAACATGTCCTGCCTTGTGTCATCAGGTTCAAGACAACCTATCTCTTCCTCTGTGCTCCTGTGGTTTTGTGCACAGTTTTTATGTGAACTGAGCGTGATCAAAGTGATGCGAGTGATGTCTTACATTTTGGCATTACACAGGAGAACAAGATGTCTTGTTTTGGGTCCTCATATGTGATATATTTGTAAACATATGTATGACTCTATGCAAAGGGTAATCAAATCCCAGTGCAGAGTCTGAGGAGACATACTTGTGTTGTGAAAGCTAGAAGCAGAACGTCACCCTGGAGAGGCACTGCTCCCCTTGTTAAATACCAGACTTGCTGGTGTTTAGATGAAGAAAGGTGAGAAGATATTACAACTTCACTGGAGTTTATGAGCTTGGTCCATCCTGATTTAAAAATTCGATCATTCTATGACAGCGTGAAAACACTTAGTTAGCTTCTCATGGCAATAACCTAGTTTAAGGCCAGTTCACAAACCTATTTTTCCTGTGTGTCTATCAACTTTACCTAGTTAGTTGGGTAAGATCACTTGTCTGTTTCATCTCCTAATACTCCTCTTTCTGTAATAAGATATACTGTCAACTGGCCAGCTCTGTAGCATCACAAAATTCTGCAATAGTTCTTCTGAGTAAGTCCTGGTCTCTTGCTGTGAAAATAGCCCTTTTACTCAGTCATTTCAGACTGTATCACAAAATGCTGCTTGTTACAAAAGGACAGATGTAAGTGTACATGCTGTGTTTTAATATCATCTTAGCAAAAAGTTTCCATGGTAATTTTCTCTCATAGCTGCAAGGAAGCTCTCTTTCCAATAGAACCACGGCAATTTTCTATCTATCTACTGCCATATTCAGGTTACTTCCAAATTCCTCAGTTAAAGAAACCTGCTCTTAAGCACCACAATATGTTGTATAGATGATCAAGTACCTCAGAAACAATGGATCCTAAGTTGGTAAATTTTCTGGTCTAACAAAGGCATCCCAAGGCAAAGGTAATTTGAAGTCTCTTAACAACACCTCTGGAAAAGAAATTATTATTATATATAGGTTCTCTTATTTGCCCACAGCTCTAGATGTTTAAGAGCACATGCTTGTGCTTCATGTCAGATTCTGAGGCAGCTAACTTAAAATACTTGCAGCAAATTTTAGATCTTTTAGATTTGAGTTAATAATTTCTCTGAAAGCCTTTGGCAGACTTTGAATGAACAGTTCTATTTAGTTTCCAGTTTGTTCAGTGCAGTCTAGACAAGAGGCACAGCTGGTCAACTTACATCCATGCTGCATTTAGGTTCATAATACTTCTGAGGTAGGAAAATAACCTCTGCTTTTGTGTGTGCCCAGTACAGTTGGTTGCAGATATATAGCAAAGAAAAGTCATTGCATAAGCCTTTAGGAATTGCTAATGAAGTGACAAGCACACCACTGATTATTTAGAAGCTTGGTATAAGAACATGAATGTGTTTCAGTGTAAATATAGTAGAAATCTACCATATAATGGATGTCTGTTGTATTTGTAGCTATGTTGTGGTATAGTGAGATATGACAGTCAGTATTAGACCTTCTGTAGCCCTACTCATATTTAGCTTGCTGTTCTTCTACTTTGTGCTGTAATTTGTGGTTAGGCATGTGACTTGGTAGGTATATTACTGTTGTAGAATCCAAAGGTCTTGTTTTGGATTGGGGACACTTCAAAAAGCATAGATTAGTAATAATCCCTGGACCATTGCAGAGAGATGTGCAGGAGAGGAGGAAGTAAAACACATCTGCTTTTACCATCTGTCAGGGCTGAAAACCAGTCATGAAATTAAGAATATTGGTAAGGAATGATCTCCGAAAAATGAAAGAAAATGCCTTATTACTTCTTGTCTATATCCCTTTCTGATATTTTGCTCTCATTAACCCTGAGTCTTGTCAAGAAAGACATATGTGAGACCTCTTTAACGGCTCTCAAAAGTTTGAGCTCTTTCTGGTAAATCCTTAGCTTCAGAGACCCCAAGTCATTTGAGGGCAGTTCTTGCTTTTTCAATGCACAAGTGTGACCACAGAATGGGAGCTGGTCTATGACATCTCCTGGGAAGAAGAAGAAAGAAGGAGGCAGGGCAGGAGGGCTGATGTCTGAGCTTACACATTCTCACTGTCTACCAAAAAGGCAAGCTGGAGCTGACTTGAAGTGGTTTGGCGTGGGTGGGATGGAGAGAAGGAGCAGTGGGACAGAGTATGCTTTCTCCCAGAAAGTGTGGGAAAGTGGAGATGGAATCACTTAATGAGAATTTTCCTCGAAATGATTAGTTCTAGTCTTTAGTCTGTATAAATACTGTATACATTTATACTGTGTATAAATGCAAAAGCTATTGTTTTGTTGGGAATATTAATTTCAGGATTGACTGTTGAAACTGGAAAGATTTTTAGAAAACCTTGGCTGCTTCAGTACATTTTATTAAACTGGAAAAAAAAACCCCAACCCAACGCGAAGTTTCTTGATTTACTGTCCTGCTCACCAGCATATTACAGAACAACTGACTTGGCTTTCTCCATGGTATTGCATTTTACATTGACATTTAAAAAAAAAAGGGGGTGTGTGTGCGTAAGTGTTAAGTAGAGGACAGAACACTAAAATTAAAATCAATAAACACCAGACTCTTCCAATATCCTGGAGTAAACTGACAAGCTTGCAGTTAAAGGTGGTTGGGAGCTTCTTCTCATAACTATTTTCTGGTGGAAATGCCTGTTTCCCAAAACTGAAAAAATTTGCTGACAATATCTGGCTAACTGCTTGGGACAAAAGGGCAGAAAGAAGGGCAATATCCTCAGCTCTAAATTAAAATGGAATTTTTCAGAACTAAATAT
Organism: Haliaeetus albicilla; assembly: GCF_947461875.1. Lineage (NCBI taxonomy): Eukaryota > Metazoa > Chordata > Aves > Accipitriformes > Accipitridae > Haliaeetus > Haliaeetus albicilla. The sequence continues at coordinate 20,048,823 of NC_091492.1, read as the reverse complement.
TATTATTCTTGTTAACAAAATGTTGTACTCTACAAATAATACTATGTACAACTTCAATGATGTTTATGCAGAAATATCTTTGGGATTTTGTTATGTCTTGAGAGCACAATTTATAATAATTACAATTTAGCAGAATAAGTAGCGAACAATAAGAGTTTTAAAGCAAAGATATGTAGGAAAAAAGTGGAAGACAGAATACTTGAAACTTTTCTCATGCTCTTCTACTATGCTAAAAAAACCCCCCACCAAATCCACAAGATACCATCCTCTCTGCCACCATAATCTGGCTGTTGTTATGTGACAATAGATTTGAAGCATTGTGTGGAGACAGTCTTAAGCACCAGTGAACACTGTAACCTGAAGGTCACACCTAGTCACCTTCTTGCTGCTGATTGATAGCATAGTGTGAGTGACGTCAGTGGATGAAACACCCCTGTCCTTCCTGAGCTGTATGATCTTCCATTCCCCAGAATAATCCTGAAAGTAAACACAAGTAAAAAAAAAAAATCAGTAAAAATGCAAATGTTACATGGGCCAAGGCACAGAAATGTAATTTGCAATGCTGCATTCATGAACGTTGGGCAGTTTACATCACTAAAATATTTAGGCTAGGTCTATACTTATACCAGCAGAGCTGTCAGGTATGAGCACAGGGGTAAAAGACCTTCAAAAGCAGTGTAGCTGCTTGTGACGCTCTGATGAATTACAGTCAATGTCTCGAACATTTGTTGAAGAACTTTGGTGGAGAAGACAGCCTCTGTAAAAGCGCTGGAGTTGTGTGAACAGGAAAATGTGGCTGGAGGAGTGTGGGACCACGCTTCTCCAAAGCCACAATTCCTTATCTTAAGCAAAGAAGCACAATGTAAGCGCCTGGAGGAAAGGCCAGATAGTGGTCATGCCTGCATGGAGAGAGAGGCAACTTCCCCAAGCCCACTGACCCATTTCCAGAGAACCCTGGGAATGTGAACTGCGCATGTTGAGACCACTGACTCATTTTCTGGAACACTCCGGAGCTCACACTGCGCTTGCTCAATGATGGCAAACCCCCACCTAGAAGGGTGGACTCTTTAGGTATAAAAGAAGGGAGGACGAGTTCTCGGTGCACGCCCTCTGGAACTGGATCTCTAGACTGGCTGGACCAATGCTGGACCCAGGACTGGTGAAACCCTTTTCTTCTCTCTTTCTTCTGCTCCCTCTCTCTCTTTTTTCCACAGTCCCTACACCTCATCCATTTAAACATAAACTGTTGACCAAGTCTGGGACTAGGAGTGGATCTAGCCGCCCGTGGGCCCCTCTTTGAGAAGGAGTCTAGAGAGCAAGGAGGTCCGCTCTGAACCTCGTGACTGAACAGGAGGGCTCTCCTTATTTTCTTCTTTGAATTGATCCCCAAATAAGTAAGGCTTACATATGGTTAGTATGTGTTGTACAGTTCAATGACATAGTTCCGTGTTCCTTTTTCTGCTTCTTTTTCTACACCTCCTTTCTCTTTTTAAACAGCGGCTTAATGACATGATACAAGGTTCATATTGATAAGTTCACTTGTCCTTGGGCAAGGTTAGCTTGGCTGAATAAATGTTGATCATTGTTTGAACTCCCCTGGTGTCATTTCACCTCAATTCTGACAAAGGAAATCCACAAACCTAAGTCGCTCCAACCTTGGGACGCGACACTGCTGTATTTCAGAGCATGAGCTCCAGTGAAGGAAGGAAAGGAAGGAATAAGGAGGACTCAGGCCAGGGTCAAGGATTACCTGGACAACATCTGCAGATCAGAGACAAAGATAATGACTTTTAGGCATCTGCCCAACACTCAAGCAAAGTCGTTGAAATTCAGAAGAAAAAATCAACCTGTTACTAGGTGGCAGAAATGAAGCTGATTAAGTAGACTTGCTATAAATTGGGTTTTCTCATTGATACCAAAAGGATTGGTTCTTCTCAGAAACCTGTGCTGAGCAGGAAACATGGGATTCAGTGGAGCTTGCTGCCCTGCATGGCTGTGGGTGCCTAATGTCTCAAAGGCAGCTGCTACTTTAAATATATATGAATGGCTTTGCTCTTGCTGAAAAATTGGAGTGGGAAGTGGCAGAAATAGAGATTTGAGAATTCTACTTTTAAACAGGAAAGTGCTTACATAGGAATCAATCCAGAGTTGGAAAACAATTTTTCTAAGTACTTTTTTTTTTAACTATTTCTGGAAGCCTTTTAAGTTATAATTTCTGAACTGAGTACGGCAACAACTTCTGCTGTCCAGAAGGCTTTTGTGGTCAGCTCCATTGCTTTTTAAAAAGATTTTTCTTTTTATTTTCTTGGCGGGGAGGGGGGGACGACCCAAACAAAAAAACCACACATCTGAAGCAAGCTGGTTTGCATCCTGGTTCACAAAAATGGTTTATAGTCCTGACAATTAGCAATCTGTCATTAGAGCACAGATTAAGTATGATTTTGATTGGGAAGCTCCTGCCACCTTGTGGCAAGAACTTTCACCTTTCTTGAATCAAAATAATTAAACTGGATACCTAAAACCTCTGTAGAACAAATGTGCAGCTAAACAAACAGAAAGCAGGGAGACCAGTCACTTTGTTTGGTTTGCTTCACTATTTGAGCATTACTGCTTGTAAATATTACTAGTATTTTAAAATAAGCATAATTTAAATGAATAGATGAGCTTATTGCAACTTTTTTTTGTGCAGCTGCTTCTTCCATCTTTCTTTCCAACACACTACAGAAATTAATTCTGTGGAAGTAGAGTATTGAGCCAGGAGAACCGTCAACAACTTTGGTATTTGTATAAAAAGTTGTCGACAAGAGTCATTGATGGGTGTAAGTGTAGTACTCATGTGTGTTCATCCTGTAAGGTACCTGCTTTCATTATGGCACTGTTTGCTTTCAACTGTAGGAAACATTCAGCTATAGCTTCCTTCCTAGTGACTACAAAGTTTTCGTGACATCTTGATGTCCTTCATGAAGCCTTTTCTCTGTCCAGAACATGGGGAAAAAAAAAACAGTATCTGTGAAGAGAAACGTTAATCTTTGTACCCCTTCCTGTTTCTTTTGCATTTTGCAATTGGTGTCAACTGATGTGGTTCTGCATGTACATATCCTGAGAGTATATGGCATCATCTAAACTGTTTTCATGGATGCTGATCAAACTAGGGTCATGAAACTGTGGCAGCCTCAGCCACCCACAAGGCAGAGTAACATGGGAAAAATAAATTGTTTACTGACTTGGTTTGTAACCTCCTTGATTTCTCAAACTTAGATTAATATTTCTCGCAAGGTCTTATCTGAGAAATAGTTGCAACCATGATGATTTAAACATATTAAAGCAACCAATGAACCTCCCACCACCAGCCCCTCCAAGTGTGAACTCATTCCCTTTTAGGACCTGAATCTAATACTGAAATCAGCAGAAGAAACAGATGGAACTTAGTTTGCAACAGTTAAGACTGCTGGTATTGCTTTTTTTATGCAAACAGAAATCTTGATACATGGGATTTCCTCTTCCTAATATGTTTTAACAGTTTCTAATTAAAACACTGATAGCTGCACTCAAGAAATGCCAAACTGACAGCCCTGGAGACTGCAATCCTTACATGGAAGTGTAAGGCTAACCAAGATACCAAGTGTGGATACCTGATAAGCAGCATTTATAATACTGTGTTAATGTGGCTTATCCCTAAACCATTTCACTGTATGTGGTTTTAAAGCTGATTCCCACACAAAACTATATCCATGCCAAATGCTGGAGTGCTGTTACATAGGGTAGGTGATGCCACGAGCTGGTAGAGGATTTTATGGAGAAACCAAATTGCAATTAAAAAATGGCTGCCACTAGGCATCTGCATTTGCAAAGCCCTACTTCCCCAGCTGTGGTAATCTACAGTTTAATCTGTGCTGGTAGTAAAAACACTAGCACTTTGGACATGTAAGTGTTGAAATTAGTGAAGTGCTGTGTGGCTGGAACAAGCCTTCCTAGCGTGAAAAATAGTTCCACCACATAGTGTTATCCCTCTGTGTCCTGACAGCAACTGGTACGAGTTTAAGCACTGCAGTTATTTTATAGCTTCTCAGCTTGCTCCAAAACATGTCTGAGGTGAATATCACATGATATAAACATAGGCATAGTTATTATCAGGGAGAAGCAGCTGTGTAACAACATTCTGGACAATAAAGATAGCTCTCAGAATATTTATTAAGAGAACAGTCCTTCCAGATGGACTCTGCAGGAAGGACGTACATCACGAATGCCACATTCTAAGAATTATTATACACAAACAGCTGCTACGGCTCATCCAGGGCTATTGGAAGAAAAAGACAGAAGAAACCTGACTGTGAGTCAAAGGAAGAATTTGGCTTTTAGCAGCTTTAAAAATAAGTTACATTCTGAATCTGCACAGAAGTGACCTGTTAAAAGTCTAAGCAGGAGCTTAGTGGCTCAGCAAAAATTGTTCTTGAACAAGGAGTTGGTGAGCTTAGTTTTCCTGCAAGCACGTGGAAACATAGTGTTTTAGGTAGTAGAAATCAGATCAGAGATTAAACTTGACTTTGCAAGGAGAGAAAATTAAAGAAATAGGAAAAATAAATTGCAAGCGATGATGGTTATGTGATATTTACTTACTTTCGAAGACAGGGATAAGAATTTGAAAAGTTGAAAATTAACAAGGAAACATGAGCTAGAACTAGACAACAAGTGGGAAAATGAATCTGAGCCTGCTATTTGCTGCTTTAAATTAAATTTGGGAGATAGTTTTCTGTCATAGGCATAAAGACGGACCTGGCCTGGATCAAGCTTCAGATTAGGTAGAGGATATGTTCTAAAGAAAATATTTGCCTTTTCTCTTGATACTAAATTCGTACTGTTTAGGATTCTTTAGTCCACTTGAGTTGATGGTAAATGTTTATAAGTGAAGTTCACCACATTAGCAATGTGCAGCAGAATTCCAAGTGATGTAGTGGTTTCTGTTTAAGTTTTCCAGTTACTGGGAACTAGAGGATTGATGACAGACCTATGTTCCATTTAAGACATCAATTGCATAATAGGTCTGTGGTATTGTGAGACTTTGTTATTTCTCTGCAATGGAATCATAAACAAAAGCATGATGCCCTTTTGGTTTTCTGTACGAAGTATGAAGTAAAATAAAAATGATGATAAGCAAACATTACTTCTTTTGAAACTGCAGGATCATGTTTTTGCATGTCTTTGTTTCCAAACTGTCAGCTCCCACAAAGGGAGTGAACAGTCCCAGTAGTTTCAGAGACATAAGTATCTTTGAAAAGGTCACCTGTACCTTGTGAGCATTTTAACCCTTACAAGTATCATACAATGGCTCTCTGAGTCCTGATGAAAATCCAGCAGGTATAGTAAGAAGGGGTAGATATTTATTGGCTTGGGTATAGTCAGTGTGGCAAAGTCAGGTCAGCAGTAATGTCACAACCCAGACTGGACAGACCAGAGAGTTGTGTTTAATTTGAAATTCCCTCGGGCTAAATTAAGGTGAAATGACACCAAACGATCAGTTAAAGATTTTATTTATGACAAAAGCAAACTGAACTGGGGAGGCGTGGTAGTAGGTGGCAGGGTTTCTCACAACTGGAATTGGCATAGGACTACTTCTGTACACTGTGTAACCATATACATCAATTCAGGGAATAAGGAGATCCCTCCCGTTGAGTCAGGAGGTTCAGAGCAGACCCCCTTGCTTTCCAGACTCCTCCTCAGAGAAGGGTCTACGCTGGATCCACTCTTAGTCTCAGACTTGGTCAACGGTTTATATCTTGAAACAGATGAGGTGTAGGGATTGTGGAAAAGGAAAAGGAAAGAGAGAAGACAGAGAGAGAGAAAGGAAGAGAGAAAGATTTCACGGGTCCTGAGTCCAGCGTTGGTTCAGTCAGCCGAGGGGTCCACTCAGCCGAGGTGTCCAGTCCCGGTGGGCTTGCACACCCGGGGCTTCAGTCTGTGTCTTTTTATCATCCTTGCCCCTCCTTCGAGCGGGCACCCGAACTCCTCAGGTTAATGAGCAGTTTGTGAGTCTTTGGGCTTGGGGGTCGTTGGTGGAGTAACTTCTTCCCTGCAGACATGGCCATTGTTTGATCTTTGTATCAGAACAGTTTATCAGGACAGGGAGCTGCGCTCCCCCTCCTGTTGCTGATGTCTGAGCTGATGGGCTTTTCACCTTGGTTCCTTGCTGTGCAGGGTTTGTCTTTAAGCAGAACTTGCCCCACCACAATGTTTGAGAGATTAACTCTTTCAGTCTCTTACAAGTAAGGTGCATACCTGTAACTGTGTTTACTGTAAGTTCAAATCTAAGAGACTCTTCTCAGAGCAGGTCAGCAAGAGGATGAGAGGCAACCATCACAGGCTGCAGCAAGGGAGATTCCCGTTGAGTATAACGGGGGAAAAATAATCAAAATGTGAATAAGCAAGCACTGGAACAGGGATCTGGAAAGGCTGTATAATCTTTTTATTGAAGACATCAAAACTTCCACTGGATGAGGGTCTGAGCAACCTGATCTAACCTTGAAGGGATCAGGTAGCTGGACTAGACGACATCCCACCAGACATCCCTTCCAACCTAAATTATTCTGTGATGAGGGGCACCTATTTCTAAACCATATAAACAGAGTAGTGTTAAACACATCATATGTTGGTGAGCAAATGCATGATGGACTGCACAAACAGCCTGCCACAAGAGGGAGGAAATGTTGGGTTTTGAACACAGCCCAGCACAAGGCTTGTAGTTCCCCTGTGGGCGGGAGCCGAGCTGAAAAGCTCTCTCACAGCTCTCTCCTATCTCTGAAAGGGGCCGTGTCCAAATCCCTGCTGAGTGTGAAGCCTGTGGCGTGAGCTAAAGAAATAGAGGACGTTTCTTCATTGCTGCTCTGATGCCAGGAGAACCTGGTGCCAAGCTTTGGCTCTTGCATCCAACACAGTGGAATGTGGATTTTGACTCCACTGCATTTTCCTAAGAAGGTAACCTGCTCCAAGTAGCCTTTAGATAAACAAGAAAAAGCTATAAATCTCATGTCAGCTTCCACTTTTCAACTCTGCTTAGTCAGCATGGAAAAAAGCGGTGTGGGTTTTGTATTTTAAATGTTGTTTAAGCAGGGGTGCCTAATATACCATGTTCTTAATTTTGCGTACTGCTTGCAATACTCCTTCAATTTTCAAGAACTGATTTCTGAATGATGATATACTTATGTGTCTTTTTTAATGTAAACAGTTTCAAAGGCAAATGCATCTTACTGTCAAAGTATAAAGAAAATCTTGCATGAAACCTAGAAGGTACTTAAGTATAGCAAATCTATAGGAAATTCTTATAGCTACCAAGAGTAGCATTTTTGTACAAATACACAGAATGGAGATTTGGTAATGTATAGATAAGTATAATTTCTGTTAGCAGTCAAACTGCTTGAAGAACATGTAGGTACAATTCCTGCTTAAAAATGTTCCTGAAAATCACTATGTATTTCATATTGATAGAAAAATACTAAGTAATTGGACCAAAATTTACTATGTGTAGTAGTTTTTATAGCATCAGAACACTGTTATTGTGTGAACAAGGCTTGCTACTTTCTCATTAAGCATTTTGAACTGACAAATTTTGTGGATTTCTGGAATAGCAGTTTTACTGTACAATGCCACAGAGTACATAATAAGCTATTAAAACAGTGTTCCCTTTAAAGTAATTTTGTCAGGATCTGGCAGACTTCTAGAGATACAGGTTGCAGATCTGATCTATATTTTGGCCCGAGGAATTTGAAATCAAAAAATGCCTGCAGAAATTACTTTGCCTTTTTGATGCCAGCTTGCCAGAATTCTGATGCTTGTGCAATTTTTTGACCTTTCATTTTTAGCATTTTGCATGCTGAGCTGCCACAAACAAATTTAACATTTTCTAGATTAGAGATACAAGGATTTTTTTCACTGTGGTACAAGGTCTGTATTTGTGCTTTGACATTTGAGAGAAATCTCTATGGTTGCCACAACGCAGAAAAGAAAGAACTTCTGATTGCTCTCTATTCCTTACAGTTCTGTAAAAGTGCTGTTCCACTAAAGTTTTTGGGTCTCACAATGCATGTATGTTTCTGATGCATGTTTATGGAAGAAAAACTTCTTCTCTGAGACTGTACTCCCATCTGAGGAAGGATTTTGAGGATGAGGTGTTACCAGTAACTGCTGTTCCTCAAAATCTTTCATTTGATTGCAATGACCAGAAGAAAACAAAGCGCTCTCTTTTAGAATGAAAAATGTGGGCAGCACTAAAAAAGTAAAAAAATGAAAAAAAAAAAGCCATGGTATGTTTGAAAATGCTGTCTTTTTAAAACTGTTCATGGCCATCTCTACTGAGAGTTCTTACTTGAGTATGCTGCTTAACACAGCTGTGAGGGAGAGACAAGTAAACTCCGCTGTGGCACATACACCCAAGTAAGCATTTTTGTGCTGAAGCAAAGTTCATTACCTCCTGTGAGAGCAGTATTTCCGTGGGCTGCATCCATTATGATAAAACTCAGTTGTTAATGATCAGTAATGGTCATCCTTGTGGCCTTTGTCTGACTCTCTCACTATTTTGTAGCATTGTTTTTTGAAAGCAGTATCCAAACACTTCCAAAATATTAGAATAATTTTGGAACTGGGCAAAACTCTGCCAAAACGAATGAGTCTGTCAGGAGTAGGGGCTGGAGGGGACATGGCTTGCACTGACCCTGGCATGGAGAAGAGCACATGTTAAACAAGGGACAGGAGCATGGGACAGGTGGCCCAAATGGGGTGACTGGGAAGAAGAGTGTTCCTTTCATATAATCTGCTGTCTATAGCTTTGAAACCTATTGTGGTCCATATAGTCAGGAGTACCTTCACAGAGAGGAGCCCTGGACTAGTTGTTTTCTCAAGTCTGTACGTGCTATTCAACGGGTTCTGGTTTGCATTCCAGGAAAGCAGTATCACCAGACCAGAGAAAGAGGAGGCTGCACATTAACAAAGAAGCCTGCTGACTCCCTGCATCAAACACTGCTGGCCAGCCCTTTCACTGAGGTCAGCACTCTTAAGCTGGACACCGTTTTGCCTGATAATATGTGGTCTACTACACTGGTATAGAAGTAGTTGACAGGCTGTTCTGGTTTGTTCTGCCTTTAGGAAATCATGCCATAAAGCATGTCTGTCTTGAAGTTAAAAGAATTTCAGTAATTTAGGATTTCTGAGAAAATAGTTCTCATCATTAGTAATTAGATAAAAAAATGCATAGCATTAGCAAAGCTCCTATTTACTTCAAAATTACTGGATTGAGCAATTTGAATTTGTTAGAAAGTCTTAAAAACTGCACACAGGAAAAAAACACGGTGAAATAAAGGATGAAAACCTAGGAAAGAAATTCAGTAGTTGTCCTTTTCTTAAGGGAAGTTATAAGAAATCTTCCTGTATTTAAAATATAATTTTTATCTGTAATAATAAAATTTGTTATGGAATTGTTTTAAAGGAGAAAGCAATGAATCTCCTACACTTCAGTTGCAAAGAAGTCTTGCCACCTGCGGTTATATTGCATCTGGAAAACTTGCAGTCTACATGCGCGGTGGATAGCATGTGAAATATCCAAGGATGCACTTAAATTCAAGGCTGAAAGCTAAGAGCGACTTTCTCTGTATATGGAAGTACTGTAATTGCCCCTAGTGAGTTCCTCTTTCCAAGGAAGTTTGGGACAAGCTACCCTGCTTGTTCCTTTCTCTTCCTAGAGATCCTGAAATGCCTTCCAACCACTACTGTATATATTCCCTTTTATTCCTGTTTTAAGCAATAAGTTTAACAGCACCATGTTTTCTCATTGCTTGATGGCACTTCATTGCACCTTTGCACAGGCAGGGAAGGAATAGCAGGTTGGAAATTATAAAATGTAATACAGCACCAAGGAGGTTTCTAAACAGGGGAACAGACAGACCTGACATGATTCAGGGCTGGTGATGGTGGAAGGAATTTCAAGCAAAAATTGAGAAAGGTTTGAAAGACTATCTTGATGACAAAGCGAATTTCAAAGGGATTGGTATCTTTTCTTAGAAACGTCATAGTATGATGCATGTGTTCTGCTCCTAAAAATATGTTTAATATTTATGTATTACTAATTATGCTTAATTATTATTTAAGGAATAGGGAGAATCCATGCTTTGACCAGTGGTCAGCAAGGAAGTTTTTACCTAAGATCCTGGTCACCTTGTGTTGTCTGTGCTGTTGCAGCTATGCTGCTGCCATGATCTGAGGTAGTTAATTCAGGGCTACACTAGGATTATCTACATGAGATCTCAGCATAACTGGACTGTGGGGGGGGATGAACTTTCTTCATTTTTCAGGTTATATTACTATCTTGAGCTGTGAGCTCTGTTTTATTGCACTTTATTATATTTGATTTGGCACAATAATTCAACAAATTCAAGTATTAATATAATGGCTGTCATGAAGTGTTTTAATAAAGACTAAGATGGAAGATAGGGACTTCAAATGGGATGAAAGGAATGCCATTCCTAGCTGAGATTTGCTGCTCTTAAACAGCAGCTGTTTACTGAACCTTCTGCAGTGAGGTCTGGCCTGCCTGCTGGAAAGGGGAGGAGGGGCCAGGCAGCTTGCCCATACTTCCGAAGATGGTAAATGACAGAAGCATGCAGAAAAACTTTCCTTTTTAACTGTGAAATTTTCCAGTAAAATCTATCTATTTTAAAAGAGCAACCCCCCCTTGTTGCATCCTTATATGGCAGATGTGGCCATCCTGCTTCATTATAGCTCTGTCCTCCCTGACGTGGGAATACTCTATGTAATGTATGCTTTCTCAGCATTTATGTTTTATTGATAGTAACTTCCTAGCTGTTCATGAAGAGCTTGGAGAATGTAAACCAATGGTAGAAGCTAGCAAGTGTGAGGCAGTAAAGCTTTATTTCTGTAGCGTGTCTGCAAAGACTCACTCTGTGCCTATTGCAGCTCTCCAGTGACTGTCAGGGTTTATTTTGGGCTGTGGGCTGATGGCTTTTCTAAGCTTGATGCCCCAAAATTGCTGCGCCTGTCCTGTGTGCAGAGCTATGGTGGGCATGAAAAGCAGTTATGCTCTCAGAGAGATGCAAAGGTAGGTATGGAAAGAGACATTTTGGCTCTGAAGTGTAACGTGGAAGAAGAGAGGGAGCAGCATTTTGCACCTCCCTCCTTATCTCTCCCACAGGGTGTGTCTCTGTATGTTGCAAGCCTGTGATGTTTTGTGTAGCTGGAGTGGAGCTGAAAGTAAGAAGAAAGTTTTCTCTTTGTACTTATACATATTTCTTTGGGACAGACTTTTGGTCTGCGGGAGACTCAGCTGTGGTGCCTAACTCAGAACTGAAGAGATGTATTTCAGTTCCTGGAACAATTTCATGAGACTGCCTCTGGGTTTGTCCCATGGGGACTAATGGTGTGCTTTGCTTTGCATACCCCAGGGCTGGGAGGAAGGAGCTTGGCAAGAGAAGTAGCAGGCTGTTGGGCCTGGTTTACTTTATATCCCCACTACATACTATCTTCCAATTTTCTGCATGAGGTTAATTAAAATAAATTAACTGTAAGCAAACTGCTGCAGTTTTAAATGCATATAAGATTCCAGTAGGATTCTGTTTATCTTTTCTTTTTTGGAATGTGCCCTCTTGCATAAATGGATTTTACTGAAGACACGTAAGAGAAGGAAATCAAACACCACGTCATAGTAGCACAACAGGGCTTGTATTTTGAACATGGATTTTGCTGTACCTAGATATAATGTGTAAGCCCACATATGTGTGACCTGCCTCATTTTTCCCAAAACACATAATCTATAAATATTCAATTTCTTTGAGTAAAAGTAATAATGGAGGTCAACTTGTTCAGCACTGATGCATCACAGTTGTTTCCAATGACAATTCAAATATTTTTCTGCTAAAGGCAGTATTACATAAAAATCGATGGAAAATGATCCTCCCAATAAATTTTTCCCTGTATACAAATATAAAGCTGTGGCAATGAATAAAAGCAGAAAAATCTCCCTTCCAATCAGTCAATGTGGGAAAAACACAGAAGATTCCCTTGGTTATTGTGCAGACATGAGAGGAATAAGGGCTTCTTCCATCAGCTGTGGTACAAATCCTGGGTAAATTAAAGTGTTGCCAGGGAGTCAGCTGTGCTCCGGAGAAGGACAGTCTGAGAGTATCATCCCAGTCTTGGAAGGTCTGGTCCTTGTTCTGACCCCAGGGGAAGTAGTTGGGCCTGCAGGAAACCATTCCCATGAGAAAACCCAGATGCGTAGACTTATGATGTAAACTGACGGGCCCCTAAGGACCTAGCCAAAAACTCTTAAGTTTTGTACACATAAGAAGAAACTTGAAGTCAACCGCTTCTGTTACGTTTGTTAATGAATGGGAACATACACCGTTAAGCATCCTTGAAGGATGAATCTATTTCTAGAGTGCTTTCTTCTATGTAGCATTAGACCTCTGTACTTCCCAAATGCTCTCTATGCCATTCCTGACATGAAGTTTTTCTCATAGGAAACATTAAGGGGTGAGGGTTATTAATTTTCTTTAGTGCCACAGGTCCCCTGGTATCATATTTATATTGGATCTTCTTTTGTGCCTGCGTACTACTGTGTTTATTCAGCTGTCCTAGAGCTTCTTTCTGAGACCACTTTAGGGCTGATTTTAAACCTGCTTCTCCGTCTATGCCACCTTTTGTATAAGCTTGTATGTTCCCACTGTTCAAAAGTACCTCCTGCCAGATGGTCCCACAGTTTAATGCATTCCCAATTCTCGTGAAACAGAAAAGGCCTGGGCCAGTTTCTCAAAAGAGGAGCCTTAGGAATTTTTGTCAAAGTTAAAGGATTTTTTCAGAATAGCAGTTTGCACCTTTCTAAACTCAGGTTGTGAGGTAATTTCTTAATATTTTTTTTCTTAACTTTTACATTATTTTGATTTTGAGCTAAAATACATGCAAAATGGATTAATTTTTATTTTAAAACATCTTAATTGCACAGCTTGCTTAAACTTATACTGGCTTATTAAATATAAGTCATTTCTAATGTATTTACATTGTATCAGGCATAGGCAGGGCAAATAAGCCAGTTAACTTTTCCTTTGATTTACAGTATGCATATTGCAGGTGACAGGAAAATGGTTTAATATATAGGCTGGAAATATAAGAATCTTAATAATATGATTTTCACTGTGCTGCTTTTCAATATCCTGGTTACAGGTGTACTCTTATTTTGGCTTTGATTTTTGTAATCAAAATGTTCTAGTAATGGGAAGAAATAAATGTGTTTAGAACAGGATGCCATCAATAGGTAATCTGCCTGGTGTGACTTGAATTTGCTTCCAATGACACTGTCACCTATGGATCTCCCTTGAGATGTCTGTGACTTTATTGATGAATATGTGGCTTTATATCAGGAAACCATTTCCTGGGTTTATGTCCACCTCCTGTTGCTTTAGAAAATTTGCTTAAAGACAAGAGAAGCAAAGCATGCAGGCAAGGTGAATTGCCTTGTAATTTTATCATATCTTGGATATTTGCTATTTGTTTTTACCTTCACAGACAAGGAATACATAAACCCAACTTCCTTTATTAGTAAAAACAAACTAATGTGCCACCAGAAGAAAGTTTATAAATGTAAACTTTACTGGCTCATAGTGGAAACCAAATGAAAAGTCAACATTATTTTTCTTTTTTGTTTGTTTGTTTTCTTTTGGAAATATTTGAGCATTGGCTCTGCAATATTAGAATTCTAGCCAAACTTCTTTGATCTGAAAGAATTTACAGGGCACATGCATTTAATTAGTATGTCACTCCAGTGAATGAAGGGAGGTGACTGCTCCTCAGCTTTACAGGTAATGCTGCCAGTAACTCTGAATGTGGAGGGAAAAAAACCCCAACCTTTTCCCTGCAAAGGTATTTTCACCTCCTAGCAGATCTTACATTTACTTTACATAGAACAGAAGGTATTTCTAATCTCTTTGTAAATAATGCTTTTTGACTGACACCTGAAAGGCTGTTGTCCATGTGTTTGAGTACTATATTTTAAAAGAGAGTAGGGGGTGCTTGGATTACTCTTGAAGTTGTCATACCCATTTCATCATAGAAATAAAGTGACCTTTTCAAGATTGACACATATTGTCCTTGCTAAAGTATGGAAAAGTGTTGGATTTCAGCAGGTTTCCTCTGAAAATACTCTGACATGCTGTGTGTTTTAACAATACAGTTTACTCAGAAGTAGCTGATTTTTGGAATTTCTCGAAAGCAGTTTCAGTGTTCATTTCAGTATGAGGTTTCCCAAATAATGAGAACAAACCAGTTAATGTAACAAGAGAACTACCCTGTTACGCTGCTTTGGGAACTGCTTTTTTGGGAGGTGTGTGTCCAGGGTCCATTAGGCTCACTCTGCCAGCTCTGACTGAGGAGTTGGTTCCCTTCAGCAGTCAGCTGGCGGCAGCAGCAGACTTCAAGGAGTGGTTATATGTGCAAAAACACAATAGCCAGAGACCTTAAAATCTTTGGGAGAAGGTAGCTGTTTTGCAGTTTCTGCTGCTACCTTCCCTTCTGTTTACCGTTCTCTTTCTTTCTTTCTTTCTTTCCTCCTGCAGAATTCACCCTGGCCTTACCAGAAGAGAGGCATTTCAGCTCTGCCTATACTATTAAGGCTACAAACTCTGCAGACTGGAAATTTTGCTGTTTCATTGTCATCAGCAAATAATTGTGGTATCATTTTGCTTTAGCAAACTGGAAAATGGAAATGAAGAGAAATACAACAAAGTTGCTGTGGCTGTTGATGTTCTTCTCTGATATGGTGCCATTCAGCTATGAGAAATCAGTGAGAGAGAGAGCTATCGAGCTGATGCAAGATGCACGTTTAATCGATGGGTATATAAAATATGTTCAACAAAACCCTCTTTGTGAATCTTGACAAGTGAGGAGGAAATGCTGAAGTGTGTTTGGATCAGTAGATACATAGGCTGTTACTAGCATATAGCAGTTAGTTACTGTTGCAGTGATTTATCCCGAATGAATTTTGGTTCAGAGGGTGCTTACTATAGCATCAGGTTATTCTAAATGCATTTGTGATTTTCTCGTCACGTTTCACCACTTAATTATTGTTTCCCCGTACATAATGTCCTGGTCTCCTTCCATAATTTAATGGCATCTTTCATTAGCCATGACTTCTGTGCAGAGCTAGAAAGCAGGCATCATACCTTGAAAGGGTACTCTTACAACTTGAAGGAATGACGCCTGTGGTGAGTGTATTTTGACCTGGGAACGCAAACACTGATTATTCTAGCACAGGCAGCACTGATTAATCTACCACAAGTACTTGCTTCTAATGAGTGTGGTGGCTGATTTCAGTTCTTCCATTCCTTCAGAAATGATAGGGAGAAAAATAGATACAGGAACGCAACAGCTATAAAAATGGGAGAAGCAAAAAAAGTTTATTGCTGTCCTAATTAAGAAATAAAGCTTGTTTGCAAAAGAAGGGAGACTTCTAAGCCTATGTTACTGCAAGGATTATTGGCAATTAATGGTCTAAGGGACTATGAACAGTGGAAGAAATTACATTTGGGTTAGAAGGGGAATGACTTATTTCTATCACAAGTCCTATTTGTTTTCAATTCTAGCCACAATGACCTGGTACTGCAGCTGAGAATATTTTACCAAAATAGACTCAGTAAAGTCAACTTAAGAGAACTCAACAAGACCCACACAAACATTGTGAAACTTCAAGCTGGTTATGTGGGAGCTCAGGTATGTACTGCCATGGTTGTGAGTCTGAGAACGTATTTTTACATTTGCCTCCCTCCCAGTCACAAAAGTACTCCTGGCCTCGTTTCTGGCTCTTTCTGTTGAAAAAAGAAAAAAACAATAAAACGGAAAAGCCACAGACACTTTTCAATAACATTTGTGTTTCAAAAGTTTGTGTTTTATAATCCAAGCACCCTTAACTAAAACAGTGGCATTTATTTTGTGATAAATAAAGTAAATTTACATCTGCTTTCCTGGGTGTACTGTGGAGTAGCTGAGTGTGTCAGGAGGCTTTAATCATATCTGGAATGGATGCTCTTGCTTGGCATCGTAACTCTTCCTTTGGGGGGAAAAACTATAGTGGCAGG
The DNA here is from genome assembly GCF_947461875.1 of Haliaeetus albicilla. NCBI lineage: Eukaryota > Metazoa > Chordata > Aves > Accipitriformes > Accipitridae > Haliaeetus > Haliaeetus albicilla. The sequence goes on along the minus strand of NC_091492.1, from coordinate 20,032,699 downwards.
TCCCTTGTAAACTGTAGGAAATTATTTTGGCCTGGGCTCGTGAACTTCGCTATTGGCAAATGAAAGTTTCCAAGTTGAGACACAGCAGTTTACTTGTCAATGTCTCTTTCAGTTTTGGTCAGTGTATGTTCTTTGCAGCGCTCAGAACAAGGATGCTGTGCGTCTGACCTTAGAGCAAATTGATGTTGTCAAGAGGATGTGTAACAGCTATGAAGAGCTTGAACTTGTGACAACTTCCCAAGGTGATGCTCTTTCTTGTAACAGAATTTTTTTTAAAGGGGATTGCAGGAGGTATGTGCAAAAGACGGAGAGCTGCAAGCAGGCAAGTTATCCTGGTTTAAAGGGTAACTTTAACTTCAGTTTTTCCACTGAGCCACAATAACTGACTCTGTGCACAGTCCTGGCACACCGCAGTTGTAAGAAAATTTGCCTTATAAACGTGCAGTAGTATAGCTCCTCTTCTATGAAAATGTCCATATTATTGCTTGCAATTTACAATAACAATTGTTGCTCAGTAGTGCTGGCTTCTTATCTGTCATTAAGTTACTTTGGAATTATCTTCCTTTGCTGTTTCCAGGTATCTCTGACAGCAGGAGGATTGCGTGTTTGATCGGAATAGAAGGCGGTCACTCCATTGACAGCAGTTTGGCAACACTGAGGATGTATTATGACCTGGGTGTTCGTTACATGACTTTAACGCATTCCTGCAATACACCTTGGTAACGAATGTGCATGCTTTTGTGTGACTGTCTAGTGTAAAGTGGTGGCAGCTCCAAGATGGGGAAAATACGGATTCAGACACAGAGTTCACCTGTGAAGGGCTCTGAATGAAGTCAATGATGATAGGTTTTTGGGGTAAATCACTTGCCATCTGTCAAGTGGGAGATGGAAGTATCTGTTATGTAGTGCTTATTATGCTGACAATTTGGGAACTTTTAAACCTTGTTAACAACACAAAGATGGTAAAATTGTTATCCCCTTCGATTTATTAGGAAATTGGGCAAAACAGGCCAAAAAAAAAAAAAAGAGTACTTAAAATACATACGATGTAGGTAAAAGAGGGTAAATGCTATGTAAGAAGTCAGCAGCCTTCAACACTGTCCTCTCTGGCCAGCTCAAAAGTGCAGGTCTCATATGCAGCTACAGAGATGGGTATTTAGTTACTGTATCAGAATATTAGCACCTACTCTTTGCTGGATTGACAAAATTCCTTCTTGTACTGACTCAGGGAAAGGGGAATTGTGTGCAGAGAGGGCTGAAAAGCAGGCTTTCTGGCTGACAGATAACTGACATTTCAGTGTGTCTTTGTTCTCTGAGGAAGGTTTGTTTAATCAGAAAATTTCTGACAAGCATCTCTTTGCTTGTCGTGCATTGCTTCTCAAACATACAGCAGTCCTGAACCTGAAGGCATAATGTCCAGAAAATAGTTATGAACATAAAAAGCACTATGTGAACAAGATACATATTAAGTAGCTCATTATCCCTACATTTGGCTATGTGACATGGTAATGATTTTTATTGTGTGTAGCATAAGAAGTTTCAGTTATTGATATTGTAGTCTCCAGAATAATATGATGTTTCTCCTCCCTCACTCCCCTTTTTAAGGTCTGAATCATCATCTAAAGGAATACACCAATTTTATCCTAGTGTTATGGGTCTGACTGCATTCGGCCAAGTAAGGAGCTCTTTTGGATGTTAATCTAAGCAATCTCTCATGCAACTAACAACTTCTGGCTTTATCTTTTCAAAAGCAACTTGTCATTAAAAATTAATTACTGGAAGTTCTTGTTAGTTAGGAGGTGATCAGGGTTCAGTCAAACAAAATTCCCTGTGATGTTCCTTAGGGCAAAAGAAGCACTAGATTTAATTATAACAATTGTCTTAATACAGATCAGATGTATGAGTTAATATGCAAAAGTAGTGGGATGTGAATAACAGTTCAAATGACTTATTTTAGATTGACTAAGTTTTCTATGTTTTGAGCATGTGGTGGTGTGCTAGTTAATTGTGAGTGAATATATTACTATTAAATTCATAGGTAAAAAGAAATCCATACAGGCACAGCATGTTTATGACTAGCTGACCACTGCAGAATTTCTTTATCTGTTTACATGTATCAGCTAAATGGTTTCCTTTAAGGAAACTTAATACTGACACTCTTGTCTGTAAATCTGTTTTAGGAAGTGGTAAAGGAGATGAATCGCCTGGGTATGGTGATAGATTTATCTCATACTTCATATTCCACAGCAAAAGCTGCACTGAATATCTCAAAAGCACCAGTAATTTTCAGCCATTCCTCAGCATTTTCTGTATGTAATCACTCAAGAAATGTTCCTGATGATATCCTCCAGCAACTGGTGAGCGATACGGGTTTTGGTTTGGGGTTTTTTATTGTTTTGGGGTGTGTGTGTTTGTTTTTGTTGTTTTGTTGGTTTTATTGTTTGTTTTGTTTTTTTTTTTTTTATTTTAATGCCAATGTTTGGCTAGTTTGATGCAAACTTGTGCATTCAAATTGTGGTATTTACTTTTCACCTTGTCATCTCTGCATTGGATTTATAAGCAGATCCCTGAGCAACAAATTACACATTCACTTCTGAGACATTTTCTTTGGGTTGTGTTTTGTCTTTGGCTACAAAAATGAAGTGTTTGCAAGTACTTTGAAATTCTGATTGAGTTTGATGTAGTCACTGGACTTCTGCTGATTCAGGCTACATGAGAATACAATGAAACCAGGGTAAGGGACAGAGAGGCAAAGCCTTGTGTAGCCATTTGAGCTTTGACTTACAGAGTGTTGTTATGCTCACTGATGGATGGATGTAGAAGGATCTATATGAGATGCCTGTGAGGTTTGCAGGACACACGAGTGTCCACTCGTCACCTGTCTCTTCATATCTTTCAGAAAAAGAACAAGGGAATTATCATGGTGACTTTCAATGCAGATGTACTGGCCTGTGGCAGAAAAGTTGTTAATGTTTCTACCCTTGCAGGTTTGAAGTTAATATACTGTAGTTTTTGTGGGTGGCTTCTATGAATTTCCTGGTGTTTGCATCATTTCTGAGATCATGTAAATTAGACTGCTTGTTTGTTCCCTTCCACACCTTACCCCAGCTCTAGGTATTTTTGGAGCTAATATTCATTAAACAATAACAAGAGGTACAAGGTGTGTAGCTGGAGGACATGATGCTCCTAAATGGAGCCAAGAACCATTAATCCCAAAGTAGCTGTTACTTTCTGGAAAACACTTTAAGCCTTTGTAATTAAGAGTGGAAAACATAAGTATGTAGTGGGTAATGAAAAATCTGTTAGTATATGTGGGCTACTTGTTGGGAATTAATGTGCTGTGATGATCATGTCTTTTTCCTCATTTGCATCTCATCAGTGTAGCTGTTATTTTGAAGATTGCTGCCTGATGTGCCTGATACTAGTTAAGCTTCAGTAAATATCCAGAATATGTCAACTGCATTATTAAATTTTAACGTGTATTATCAGGATGTCTTTTGACTTTTTTTAAAAGGATTTGATTAAGAATCCATGATTAAGGAGAACAGTTGCCTAGTGCCAATATGTCTGAACTGTATTATTTCTTCTTGCTGGTTGCTTAGATACTGTTTTCTTTGATATTTGATTTCAGATCACTTTGACCACATAAAGAAAATTGCAGGTTCAGAATCAATAGGAATTGGTGGTGACTACGACGGAGTGAAACGGTTAGTAAAATTGTACATACATTGACATCTGCTCCTTAAATTATGAAGGTTTTGACACTTTGGGGGAAAAAAAAGGCAGACTAAAAGAGTTGTAGCAAGTTGCCTTGTGATGAGTACTAAAACAAGTTTCATGAAAGAAGGGCACAATGATTCCTTTTTAGAACTGTGTGAAGCAGTGCTACAAATGTGGAAATGGATCCTAATGCCCTGTTAACTCTGCAATTGTGTGTTCTAGGCAGTGGTTTGCACACATAAAAATAGTGATAGAGGGTGCTTTCCTCCAGAAGCCAAAGATGAATGACAGAAAAGCTGCCTCAGCCTTTAGATGATAAATGGCTTAGCCCAAGGAGATGCTGCAAAACTTTTTCCTCCGCTATTACTTTCTAGTGGGGAAAGCCCAAATTGTTTGGGGGCTGTGAAACCACTCTTGCTTTCGGGGCTTGGGAAGTGTTTGAGGCAAGCAGGGCATGGTGAACAGCCTACGGCATAACCTCTCCTCCTCACTCCTGGGCTAGTGTTGTTACAGTACAGGAAATAAATGCAGATTGGGTGCATTTGCTGGTGTAACCCTAAAGCTTTTTTTGCTTTTTATCTTTCTGTTGAATCTTAATCTCCTTTTTTTTTTCTTTTTTTTTTTTTTCCCTAGGGTCTGACACACTTGTGTATGAAAGTCACAGTCAGACTCACATCTGTAAAGTAGGACCACAAAAACAGTGTGTCAGCTCCCATGAGAGTTAGGTACTCATAGCTCTGAAACTATAATCTCCAAAATAAAAATAAATTTTGCAACACAAGGACACATTTTATTGCATGCATTTTCACAAAGACCATCAGTTTAATTGGTGGTGAAGTTGTTAAGGTCCTAAGTCCCAGTAGAAAGTAATGGAACAGACTTCTTGAGAAATGCTTATCACCACACCTGCACAGAAAATAAAAATAACAGAACATATTAGTTATCTCAAAATAAAGTCAAAGACTCATGGAAATACAATTTCAATACAATTAAATGGAAATACAATTAATACCTGTTCAATGCAGGTTTTGCAGCTTCTTACTTCTAATTTCTTTTTATTCTGATAAGAATTAGCATAAGACATAGGTCAATTTAGTTTATTGTAATTTCTTCAGTAGAGGTTCTGAATAGCTTTCTTTTCACTGCCTAAACTGCTGAATTCAAAACAATATTATTATTCTAATTGTATTTTCAAAATTGCCTGGAACTCCTTAGCTCACCATGAGTTTGCAGGTTCCCTTTTGTTCTCAGTTACACAAGTGGATTGCACCAACTCCATCTGTGATGCAGCTGTTTCCTCTTACTCTAAAGGCCAGATATAAAGAGTGGATTAATGCATATGAGTTTGGGGTTTTTTTCTTTTGTTTTGTTTTAATATCCTTCGTGCTGCTGTTCTGCCTATACAGAAGTGCATCTTCATTCCAGAATAGACAGTTTTGTTCTGCTGATGGGATGCTCTGTGCAGAAGAAGCCTTTCATTGTCACCCTGCTTCTGCTTGTCAGTCAAATTCTTAATTTTTTTTTTTAACTTCTCAGAGAAAGAATAGGATCCAAGGTGAGCTTACTCCAAAAGTGAATATGTGCAAAAGACTAATTAAAAATATTTTTCTACATATTTTCAGTGATGTGTGTTGAATGTTCTTGTGTGACTCTTGCCAACAGTTTCCCTGAGGGACTGGAAGATGTTTCTAAATACCCTTCTTTGATTGAGGAACTTCTTAGAAGAGGATGGAATGAAACTGAACTGAAAGGGGTCTTACGGGAGAACTTTCTCCGTGTCTTCAGGGAAGTGGAAAATGTAAGATTAAAAACTAAACTGAATCTTGATCCTTACTAAGAGGGAGAGAGGAACTGTTGGTGTCTTGCTGCCTTTTTTTTTTTTTTTTCTTTTTTTCTCAGTGAGAGAGTTATGAGGGAATGTAGCACTTAATGCAATAATTCCAAATGGTGGGAAAGACATCAAGATGGCAAGAGAGTGTTAGCAGAATAAAGGGAAGTGTGAGAGAGCGGACAAAGCTCTTTGGAACTTTTTCTCTTGGTGATAATCTGATAAGTACACACCACTGACTTCTAAACAGAATCACTTCATGGTTTGGAGAAACTACGGACGTACCAGCGTCACAGTCTGGCTGTGTTTGCTGGTGCAGTAAGGAATGCTGACTCCTGCAAATCAATTTAATTCTTGTCATGGGATTGGGCTGCTATCCAAAAGGCTCCTGCCACGACCAGATCACTAATGAGCCATAAACATAAGAACTAGATCACAGCGAGCTTCAAGTATAAATGGGAGAAGCTAATCCAGAAGGATGAGGGAGGAGAGGAGGGAAGGAAAGAGACTGTATGAGAGTAAGGACCCCCTAAATGGTAACTTTTTCAAAAGCCTCTGTTGAAACTTGCAAACTGCTAGCTTCCTGCTGTTTTTATATATAGGGATAAGTAAGTAGATATTATACACAAAGCCAGCATATATAGACATATATAGACAACATATATTTCACAGTGATCTTTTTTCCAGTTGCCTTTTTGGGGTATGTTAGATGAAGAGAAATCAGGGAATTTTGTACTGTTCCAGTTAATCTGCCAAAATATCTAGCTAATGCAGAGTTGTACGTGGGGCAGACTGGCATTATGAAGAGGTTGAAATTCATCACACCTAACCAATCTGTGAGATTTAGTAATTTTTTTCTTTCTAAGTTAGAGATGTTTGAAGCTCTGTCTTGAGACTGTGAGCTGACTTCAGGGAAGAAAGCTCATGAGTTTTTTTGCTTAAGGTTTTGCAGCTAATGCATCCATATGTGGAGGGAGCCAAGACAAAGAACAGCCAGAGATGTGACTCTTGCCTGTAATATATCTGTACTGAATTCTGGGAAGTGTTTCATAGGAATGCAGACATCAGGATAATGATGTTGATTTCCTCACATTCAGATGTGTTTTTGCAATAAAGTTTGAGTTGGTTCACTTGAAATACCATTGAATTTGCTAGCTGCATAAAGCTTTTTGCTGTTGTGCCAGTCTGGCTTTCAGGGGCAACCTTTTGAATTTTTCTAGGTGCGGAACTTTAATAGACTAATGGATGTAGGTGAAAGTGAAATTCTGCAAGAAGTACAAAATTCCTGTCGCCTAGACCTACATAATCATCAGCTTCAGACAACCAGGTCCTTTGGATTTCCATCTGTGGCACAACCTTTTAGTCTGACACTTGTAACTGTATCATATTTAATACTGTATTATGAATCATAAGATCTATGGAGTCTAGAGAGAGATATATGGAACAATCTGCAATGCAAGTAGTTATCTTTTGGTGGTTTTGTTAATGTAAAGCTATGCTAAATTTTTTATATAATTTTCTATAAATTCACCTGCATACTTGAAAGTTAACATAGATTTTAAATGTTGTAGCAAAAGCATTTAGAATTTGAAGGGATAAATTCTGTGTCAACTTGGCTAAACCAGGACCAACATTGTTAATGGAAAGTATCCACATCTAATGAATATATTCTCTAATACATGACACACAGTTTTGGTACCCATATTGTGGCACTTGGTATAAATACTGGAGTCCAGAATCAGCAGTTCCACACCAGAACTAGAGAATATGATTAAGACAGCTATGCTGAGATGTTTTCAGATGTTACGCCTTGTAAAATCATACAGCTTTCATCATCAGTTGATGGCTTAATTGGAGAAGAACACGAGTGGTGGTGTTTTTTGTTTAGTTTAAAGACGACAAGATGGGTGACATGGCTATTTCAGTTCAGATTTCATGACTACCACTAGCTTTAGGGATCCATCCTGCAGTACTAAACTCTTATTTTTGAACCCTGACGAGGGCAGTGGGCAACTGGAGAGTTACTGAAGGGTGGAGGTAGGTATGTTGCATTCAGGTACAGGTGACAAGGCAATGTTGTAGATACTTTTCTATACATTGCTTGTTTCTATAACTTGCTGTTTGCTACATGTTCATGAAGCTGGGAGCAAGAATAAACCAGGACAAAGCAGGAATTCTGGCTACTCAGAGGGTGAGATCTTGGTCTGATATTTTTATTGCAGTCTGAAAAGTATAAAATGAGTATTTAAATAAAAAATTTGTTAGAATGTTCCCCAGCTTTGTGGAAATCTTTTTCACAATTAAACAATGATCCTTATCAATAACAAGTTTTATTATTTTATTTTTATTCTAGCTGGCTAAAATCAGACCATTGGCACAGGATTCACAGGCATCAGATTAGAAAGAAACCTTTTTATTATAAATCTGTTGCTTCAGCCTTTGGAACACATTTTTAAATACACAAGGTATGTGAGGTTAGAAGCTGCTGTTATACAGAAGAGCGTATAGTGCCATAGGCCTATTCTTGGTAGGATAATATGGCTCAAACCTGGAATTTTAATCAAATAGTCTGAGATTCATGATGAAACTGTAAGATGGCAGCACTACATCTTTGTAGGGTCCTTTCACAGTGCTTGCTGGTAAATGCCTTCTCATGATGCTTGCTGTTAATTGTGATTTTTATCCCATGATATGTGCTTTTATTTACTGATGCAACATCTACAGCATTTAGCCTTAGTATAAAATAAAAGTCCTGTAATTGATCTAAGGACAGCATTTGTAAACACACAAAGTATTTAACAACTGAAAGCAAGGCTTTCTAAAGTCACTTGACACTGTTCCTGCCATCCATTTCTGCATTCCATGTACAAGCAGGGTTTCTGGAAGAAGACTGTTCTTTTATTGCTTCAAAATGAAGCTTCATTCATGCTTCTGATAAGGTGGTCTCCTTGATAAGTATATTCTGAATATACTACTGCCACTTAATGAATTCTTTACAAATCATGTTGAATAATCTAGTTGCATACAAGCCAAGTTTTTAAGAACAGTTTCTCAATAAATACTAGTCCTGGTTATGTGTCCACAATGGGGAACTACTGCACTGACTCAGAAGTTCCCAATACTGCTTGACCGGCATCAGAACTTGTTTTACTGGTAAAATGACGAATTCAGTAGGGCAAATGTTTTACTTCCCATCAGTACTTCTGTTAATAGCTCCATAAGCCATTGGAAAACTCCCATCTATGGTCTCTTTTCACAGAATTAGTACTGTGATTACATATTTGAAATGTAAGATGCTTCCTTATTCCTTCCAGCCTTTTTCTTTCTACTGCATTGTCACTTGCCTGCCCACTAATTTCTACTTTTTTTTCCATACTGAAGCATGGATTAAAAATATATTCTTTTTCTTAAAGATATGGATAATACTTTTATGTAACTGATTCCACCATGCTATAGATATTTGTAGTTTATTTCCTTGTTTTATCTACACTGTATTGCACTTATTTGTTTGACTGCTTTGTGCAATGAATAATTTGTAACCTTGTGGCAAAACATATACACGAAATTTAAATAAAATATTGTTTAAAAGTGTGTATAGGTACTGGTGTAATCTCACGAAACAATGTATATGTTCAGAATTCCAGGAAACTCTGAAAGAACCATGCAACTCTGCTGAAGAAGGAAGGCCAGGGTATCATGAGGGCTCTGGGTCTGCTCTTCACAGGGAAGGTAGCCTCCCCCATTGCAGGCAGTAGAAAGTCAGGTAGGTTTAACCCTAGAGCATCCTGGATGTAGGCAGTCAGCCTCATCTTCACTCAGATACCACCTAACATGTAGAGAAGTCTGAGCAAGTGCCTATGGAAAGGGAACATGGATGACTCGGTCATTGCTGTGAGTCCATGACGACAGTGTTACCTGCAGCAAATCACTTGGTCAAGCTAGTCAAGTCACAGAGAAAAAGGCTTATGGTGAACCAGACAGGTTGCCTGCGCCAAGATTAGGATAACCTCCACTTCACAGCATTTCTCACAGATGTGTGATGATCTAGAAGTCCCTTTTTCCATTACAAGTTTCAATGTTAATTCAGAATGCTTCAAATAAGCTGCTTGGGTGAAACCAATATCAGAGTGCAAAATCATCAAACAAGAAATGGAATCTTGTGCATCATGCAATGATTATGGACATGGTATCTAGCTTATCTAATAGATGCAGTTAGTTTATTCTTCTTAAACGATCAAAACCACACAGCTTGAAACATGGTAGAAAGGCATCTCATTAGAATTCCATTTCAAAAGTAAAATCATGTAAGATATGGCTGTGACTGCTGTCAGAAAAACTATAGTGACCCTTCAGTCTGAGTGCTAGTGTCTCCAGTCCTACTGACAGCAGCTTGTAGCTGTAGTCACAACATTGCATTTCTAACAGCTCAAGCATAAAATGATTGCACTCTCATTTCTGCCTCCCAATGGAGAGGATGAGTCATCCTGAAATTGAATGCCTTTGCCCTGCACCAATTAATAAGAGCAATTTGCACTGGTAATTTGAAATGCCTGCTAGCTCAACTGACAGATTCTATTATGGCTAGTGGTATCAGTGAAGTATCAGATGTAACTGAGATACGAACTTTGTAATAAGTTCTGTTGGCTGCCAAATGGTGGAATGCAAGTCATTATTTACCTCTTCTAAATGAGTTATGCTAACATGAATTCTGAAAATAGTTATTACTATTTCTGTAAATCTCAAAATCTATGAAGTACTTTCGGCTGATTTTCTAAATAAGAACCAAACTTCAAGGCATCTTTAACAGTCCAAGGCTCATACTTTTGCATGTGTGATATGAACAACCAAAAACTGCAGATGTAATATTGATGCAGACAATTGATTTGATTCTAAAATGTTGATGCCAGCGCCCTTCCCCCAGTACTATCCTTTTCCAGACTAATGGGCTGTAGCATCCACAGAAATAAACAACTTCAATTCTCACTTGTCTCCTTTGGGTAAGTGGTGATACTAGACACCAGGCCTAAAAAGTCTATTGCTGGTCTAACCTATGCAGCTGATCTGTTATGTAAAATTTGAGTAGTTTAGTTCACGTATCTAACTTCTACTCAGTGGGTGACTTGTTTGGACCATGGAAGGACTTTTGCATGTTTTACATTAGATATGGACTACCGAACTGTGCTAGTGCTTAACATCTGCATTCCTTCTTGCATATCAAGCTGCTCAAGCAATATGCCAGCACATTTCTTTGTTTCAAGGTCAGTAAACATCATGCATTAAGTCTAACCACCTATATAAGTTTATTAACTTCTGTTTGATCTTAAATGTAAGGTTCACTGGGAATCTGTACCGCAGAATCAACTTTGAAAAGCTGTGTATCATTGCATCTCCATCACCTTCTGGAGTAAGGTGCAGTGCCATAGCAGTTTATGCCAGTGTCAGCTTCGGCTGCTGCAGTCCTACCCTGTTTCTTCACTGCATGTTGTCTCCCTGTCCCTTGTGACAGCACTGCTGTTTGTGTAACTATATGATAAGCTGGTTCAGGGAGCTGATCTAACTGAAAAGGAACTGTTTTCCTCCCTCAGGTGGTGGGTTTCCTGCTGATCACGTCAGTAATTGGGTTAACTACGTTCAGTGTTAGGTGCTAGTGGAGGAGAGGAGCAGAAAAGCAGACTACAGCGACTTGGATTTCTTCCATTTGCTACTGAAAGCAGCAGCTCCTCTGTTTACTCTTCTCTGGATTTATACATATGGAAATGATCAAATTGCTTAAAATTCTGAAAATGTAACATCTAAATTAAATAACCAGAAGATTCTTCCCACTAACAGTGGCTTTCATTTTCTCTTAAGATTTGTTGGATTCAATTCGCAGACCCAGAGCAGTATGTTAGGGGACCTGCTGAACTGTTTTCAGGACAGACTGTGATGCTGGATAACCCTTCTTGGAGTATTTTGGAAGGCTTGATTCAGTGTTTCAAGAACAATTTTTATTTTTTTTAATCTGGTCTTGATTTTTGTCTTGATATCTTACCTACAAACTTTACATCTACATAGAACAACTTGAAACGGTGGTGGGTGTTTGGTACTCTTATAATTTTCAGTTTTTATCTTTTGAAACCAGACAAATGGAAAAGCTTTTATTAACCTTCATATTTATTTATAAGTTCATTATGTAATTTCTGTCAGAGGAAAAACAAAATTTGTGGCATTTGTAGCATTTTTGTCCCGTTTCTGTATTCCAGATGTCTAGGATCTTCGGTGATTGAGCTAGAACCCCTCAGTCACTTGGTCCAGTATTACCAGATGACCTGTTCGTAGCCTGTTTCACTTTCTGCAACTCAAATTGCGAAGGTGGCAATTCTTTCCCCAATGTCTGTACTGTTTGAGAAATCATTTCAACCTGTGAAGTTTTATTTTTCTTGCAAAGCAAAAGCAACAAACAATCCCTCTTCCCTAAAGCTGTGACCTCAGAGAGATATTAAACTTGGTTCAGTTTCTTCTGTCATGAGTCAACAAATAGTGGGGGGGGGGGAAATAAGGCAAAAAAAAGCTAAGTAAACAAAGTTCAGCATTTAGCTTACATCACAGAAATGCTGCTGCTTCTAATCAAGGCTTTAGCCTTAATGATCAGAACTCAAATGAGAAGACACTTAATTTTGCTCTGTTTGTGCTGCTTCTCCCCAAATTGTTTTGTAAAATTCACTAGGATCATGCTTTCCCCTACATTAAATATTTTTCTCTGAAGCTCTTTCTCTACACATGGTCTCACTGTTTTCATAAAGCTTTTCTTTTGCCAGTTCTGCAATGAGAGAAAAGCACAGAGCCAGGAAGCAAGAATTCAAATTCCCCTGTGGGCTGCTGCTGAGAAACAAAACAAAAATTAAAATAGCTAAGAATAAAACTGAAGCTAATACACAGGGTTTTGTCAGACAAATCAAAAGAAGGTCTCTTTAGTCTGGAATACAAACATTTGGAAAAAAGTTTCATACAACTTTGAAAAGTCCATTTGGATTAACTTTTCTGAGTGTCCTCCTATAGTTAAACTCATCATCTAAAGAAACTTGTCTAGACCTGTCCTCAGTTTTTTCTCTGAGCCCTTTATTAAAAATTCAGATTTATCCATGCTAAAAATGTAACTGAACTGAAAACTGATATCTTTAAAAAAGGACAAAAGAAAAAACCACGAACACCCACTGAGCAGTATTTTTCCAGCATCTTAATCCTATCCTGAAAACTACTGCAATGTTTAACAAGTTTAATGGAAAAAACTTTGATCCAGTTCTTCTTATTTGAATTTACAAAATCTGATCGAGTGGGTAAAAAAAAAATAATCTCAAAGACTTAGTAACTTTTCAGTCTCTAAAGATGAGATTAAGGTATCTTCGTAGAAATCGCTTTTCCACCTATCAAATACAGTTATGAGTAATTTTACAGGTGAGGCAGAAGTTCCCTGAAGTAAATAAATTTTGAAGATAAGTGGCACCACAGTGTCCTCTTGTGGTCTTTTAATGTCTAAGCTGTGATACATTTTCTAAGAGAACAGCAAAATTTTCAGTTGCAGTATGTCACCTGTATTAAGTATAATTAAGTATAATGTCACCTCTCCCTGCCTTATTTTTCTCCTGGAAATGGCATATAGAGGACTGCACATTGCATTTCCCATAAGCTCTTACTGCTATGTCCCCAGTTCTTTACATGTGGATGTATGTGTTGCGGTCCTCTCCAAAGGACCTCTTTCAGCAACTGCTTATCTTTGTCACGGATGAAATAGATCCTGATCTTTGTTAGTGAAAAACCTTTGCAGCCAGGTTGCCAGTTTCCGGCCTGCTTTGTCCACAAGGCTGGTGTGATCCTTGGATGTGGAGAAGCAGGAATGTGCTGAAAACATAAGTTCACTATAGTGAAATGCTGGCCATGAACTTGCAGAATTTCTGCCAAGCCTCATGTCCAGGGAAGCTGTACCTTGGCAGTGCCAATTTTTGTTTTGTTATTTTTTCTGATGGTCAGCTCTGGGCTACTTGTCACCCAGGTTCCACTCTAGTGGAAAAAAAATCTTTTAAAACAATAAATAATAGTTATGGATCCACTGCTGTGCATATCCCAGCCTTTCTCTTTACACAGTTTTAAATATCTGTATTTATGCTTTTTAAAAACATGTTGGCTTCAAAACTTGCAAGTATTTGATCTTTCAGGTATCAGAGTTTTCTGCCTAACTGTGTGGGAGATAACTGAGAAGGGTTTCAGTTTCCCAGGCATTTTTTACTATGCTGTCTATAAATCTGCAAACCTTTCCTCTAACGAAAACCCCTATTTCTGTTCTAACTGGAATGTATTTTTTTTTCTGGGCCATGACCCTGCTACTAACTTGACGATCCAGGATATCTCAGAAATACTTTTCATGTCATATGGTTTAGAAATTTCCCATGGCTTCAAAGCACAAATTCACAGATTGTCCCAGTGACAAAGAGGAGAGAAGCATTATACCAGTCTGTATTAACAGAGATGCAATATGACTATTATCCAGAATGCAGGTATTCCACTCAAGAAGTTTTATGTATTTTGGATAAACACAGTTATGGATGTTATCTCTTAGGCTTCTAGGGCAGTGCATCCTGTGCATATACATCTAAGCAGGCCACGTATTCTGCCTGGGGACATACATAAACATTACAGTCAGCAATGACAGCAATAACTGGGCAGGTTACAATGAGGCATTTCAAAGCTTCATTTACAGAAAGTTAACTTAAACTTTCTACAAAGCTTTTTGAGGTATAGGTTATTATAAAGCACTCCAAACGTTATGGGCAACACAGAAGAATATTCTATTTTACAGAAGAATAATAAAAAAAAAATCTGAGTTGTAATTTTATGACATATTTATTTCTAAGGATGATACTTTTTGCTTGGCCTTGATTTTCCTAGTTAGAAAAAATAAACTACTTTATTTAAAATTAGGCCTCTCCCCATGAAATTCAGGAAGAAGGGAAGATAAGAAAAGCTGTCTTCAAACATGGTTTCAGGTGCTGGGTCTTCCTGTCCTGAAACAAATGGCAAATCACTTTCATTGGGAAGGAGTTGAAACAATGTTACTTTTTGTTGTTTGATTGAGGTTAACATCATACATTTCAAGTTCATAAGCTAACAATACTCCAGAGCTCATTTACAAGGGCCTTCCAATGTGTGTACTCCATCCCTTTGTGAGGGCTGAGGCAGGCTGTTCCCTCTACTCTATCCTTAAAAGCAATCACTAATGCTGATATTGATTATACATTCACTTTCTCCTAGGATGGCTGTATGAGCACCACATGAGAAGCCGTGAATTGCTGTCTGTCAGGGAAGGGATGAAACACCTTGCACACATAAGTCAAGCCTGTTTCTGGAAGAGCTGATGCGGTGTGCAGTCACTCTCATGCTGGGCTGTAAAAGCCAAGCTGCTTTTTTAAATGCTTGAGTGGTATCACCTGTATTAAGAAGCGTTCAAGGCAAACTTGATCTTGCTTGCTTGCCCTGAGGATTTATACCAGGCTCTTCAGCAGTTTACCAAACTACCTTTTAGAAGACTCAGAGTTTCTCATACAGCCTTTTTCTTCAAGTCAAATGGCATAGTTGTTTACTCTGGAAGCGTACTGACCTTTCAGCTGGAAGCTTATACCTACTTCAGGTAGTTCACAAATAACCAGTGGCTTACTAATTAAGAACTGAACTGTGTCTTTGCTTATCTGATTTGTAGGTAATAAACAAACAATTCAAAAAGCAGTTCCTGATCGTGTATCAGAGGGGACATCATGGATTTGCTGATCTTTAGGCCGCTGATTTCACTGATGCTGTTAATGTACACTAGAGTACTGAAAATCCACGCCTTTCCTTATCTAATAAGCCTTGATTCTCCTAAACTGCTCTCAATGTTTTTTGAAGTGAAACCACCAGACTTTTTCTTAGAAGTGCAGATTTTCTCTCTTGGGGATGGGGTGTGTAGAGAGGGGAAAAAAAAAAAAAAAGAAAATAATATTATTTTCTCTGCTCTTTCATTTTCACTGACCAGTCTGTACCCATATGAAACCATAATCCCCAATTCCATTTAGCTTTGTAGAAAATGGGTAGTTTTCATCCCCATTATTTAATGCGAGATAGCAATGTTGTCGCAGGTAAACACTGTAATATTGTAGATCATCTAGTTTCATTCCAGCCTCATATTCATATCAGACAACTTTTAAGCTTATGATGGCCACTCATACCATTCAGAAGTAACAATCAATATTCATACTTAGAAAAAAAAAACCAAAACAACACATCAGTCACCCAGGTTGAAATTTCAGTTCTCTTACAAACCAGATGCTAAACAACTAAGTTGATATGGGTAGATAACATCTTATCTTTAAATAAGGGCTTTCTACAAGTCAGTAAAGAACCATTGTCTTTAGACAAAAGAAATATTTTTCCTTCAATAAACTTGAATAGTTTCCCAGGGCTAAATTCTCTCCTAAGACATTTGGATATAGTTTCCATTCCAGAGAGGGGAGTTGCTGGTATATGTACATGAGCTTGATTTTATTAATTTTTTCCCTTCATGGGCTACAATTTCAGTGCCATTGATTTCATGATACTGGCATGTTTCGTGGTGGCATAGATGCATTTTTTGATGCCTAAAGAAAGACAGCTCCTTGCCAAACCTGCTTTCAAAAGCAAGATGAGAAAGAAGTACCCAGTTTAATTCTTCTTCCTGAATAAGCTTGACTCCAAAAACATTAACTCTTGAGGGTTATTTCTTATAATCCCTGTCTCCTTTTCCTAGGACAGCTTACTTAGACGAGACACTTTCACTCAAAAGCTTTATGAAGTGGAAACCAGGAAAGATGACAGAAAACTAAGCATGAACTAACTTGCTTAATGGTGAGTTATCATATTGCCCTTTTTCTATATAAAATTCTTTGCCCACTATCAATTAATACTTAATTTTCCTGTTTTCTTGGTGGACTCTAGCTTATTAGGTGGTACTTATTATGAACACTAATGAAACATAATTCAACCAAAGAGGGTTAAACAGAAAATGCTACTTTTTGGCCAATTGTTCCACTTCCCTCTGGGGGAAAAAATACTGCTGGAGATAAGACAGTGGACTAAGTGGCGCACCACGATGTTTCCAGTCTGTCAGAACTAATGCGTCTAAAATTAACAGAAATGCCTTCTAGATTATCAGAATTGGCCTAACTTACCCACATAAATTGCCAGTAAAACTTTACAGACCTCAGTGGGACCATATTTACAAATGTGCTCATTTTAGGGTTACTGGGGGGGGGGGGACACACCAAAACAAACCACCCCACCCTAGGTCTTCAAGATAGCATGAGTTTTGCACAGAGGAAAACCTGTGGTTTTTTTTATCTATCTCCTCCAAAACTGACGAGGCTGTTATTGAGATACACATGGCCACATGAAGATCATTGTTGTTTTCCTTAGCAGAGCAGAGACAAAAGTAAAATGTAGGTTATATGAAAGCACAGGAGTCTTAGAAGTCTTTCCACCTGTCTGATCAATACTAAGAGGTGTAATTGCTCTGGCTTTCCCCAGAGGTGGTCTACTAGCAAGTTTGTGTTAAGTGAACTGAGAGACCTGTACCCCCTTGGCAGCAGTCACTCCACAGCATGGATCCTTCTTGTTTATTTCAAAACCCAACTAATTAAAAGTAGACTTATTACTCAGTTCTCATGAACAAAGCACTCTCCCTCTTGTTTGTCTCTCTTCTGCTCATTACACATTTTTCTTTCTCTCAGTCACCTGGGGGTTGCTTTGTCAAAAAGGCAGGACAAATTCAGAAAGCTAGGGATAAGGGTCTTCCGAGCACAGGAAACAGCTAGTCTTATCCTCTTCCTCTGCTCTAAGCCTTACATTCTCCCTGTCCTGGTTTCAGCTGGGATAGAGTTAACTGTCTTCCTAGTAGCTGGTCCGGTGCTGTGTTTTGAGTTCAGTATGTGAAGAATGTTGATAACACTGATGTTTTCAGTTGTTGCTCAGTAGTGTTTAGACTATAGTCAAGGATTTTTCAGCTTCTCATGCCCAGCCAGGGCACCTGACCCAAACTGGCCAACAGTGTATTCCATACCATGTGACGTCCCATCTAGTTTAGGAACTGGGAAGTGGGGGGCAGTGATTCACCGCTCGGGGAGTGGCTGGGTGTGGGTCGGCGGGTGGAGAGCAATTGCCCTGCACATCATTTGTACATTTCAATCCTTTTATTACTACTGTTGTCATTTTATTAGTGTTATCATTATTAGTTTCTTCTTTTCTGTTCTATTAAACCGTTCTCATCTCAACCCAGGAGTTTTACTTCTTTTCCCGATTTTCTCCCCCATCCCACTGGATGGGGGGGGAGCGAATGAGCGGCTGCGTGGTGCTTAGTTGCTGGCTGGGGTTAAACCACGACACTCCCATAGACTCCTATGCAATCCTAAGGCAAAACTTACATCAGTTCGGGGTTGACTCGTCACTGTGCACAGGAGTATTTTAGTCAAAAATCTACAGAACTAGTTTGAGTTGATATTCCCTAGTAAAACGCACACGCTGTTCTCTAGAGCTTTTTCCTGACAATTACATAATGCATTAAATAGGGACTGTTTTACTTTCAAGGCTAGCTTTCAAACACAGACAATAAATAGCATTATCAACTATCATCTTGAAACGCCACGTGAAGGCTACCATATACGAAATGAAGGCCAAGATGCCCATCGCTGGTGCCAGCTTTTTCAAATGCGACGGCAAGATTGAATTTTGCTCCCTGGGGGACCAGAGGTTGAAGAGGCAGGCACGCCGCCAGCTGTACGGACCCTGCGGCCACCCCGGCGTCCGACCCGGCTGCTGGGAGGGGGTGGCACACCCCACCGCCTCCATCCCATTCCTGGGACAAAACAATGGCGCAACCCCGGCTCCCAGGCCCCTGCCTGAGCAGCGGGGCCGCAGTTCATCTGCCCTGGCAGTCTGCCGCCTTAGCGACTGCCTGCTTTGCATATAGCTAGAAATACCCTTGGCTCCAGCCCGCATTCAAATCTCCCCACTGTAGTATTTTACCCCCGCCTTTTGTGCGGCCATGTTTCCTGTTTCCCTCGGGCTTGCTCCGTTTGCCACGTTATTTCTGGTTTCGTGCAGCCAGAGAAGAGGGCGAGCACACGAGAAACCGCCACCACGAGCGCAGGAAGCGGGGACAGCTGCCGCACCTGAAGCTAACGATCACTCGCCTAAAAACAAGCCCCTTCTCGGGGCAACAGGATGCCTTCAACCGCTTTGCTGCTGCTCAGCCGAAGGCCGGGGTTTAACGGGCTGCTGGGAGGCGGGAGAGCTGTTAATTGGCGCGCGCTGCTCCTCCAAAGCCCGGCAGGCCGCCCGCTTTACCTACAGCCGGCCTCTCGCTGGCTGCTGTCTTCCCCACACCACCCCTCCGGGGTTCCGCGACCGCCTGGCCCCGGGCCGCAGGCCGCCAGCCGAGGCGCCGCTTCGCCCGCCCCCCCGCGCCTGGGCGCGGCGCGCCAACGCCCTCACCGCATCGCTCCTGCCCAGCAAATGGCGGCGGGGGGGAGGCGGTCGGAGGAGGCCCGGGGCACGGCGGGGGGAAATTTCCTCCCCGAGGCGGCCCGGCAGCGCCGGCAAGGGAGGGCCGCGGGCGGAGGGCGCCCGCCCCTCCCCGCCCCGCGGCTCCCGCCGCCCCCGGGCCCGGCTCCTGTCACGATGACTGCGGGAGGAAGGCTCCCCCTTCCCCGCGCCGCCTCGCCGCCTCCGGCCCCTCCTCCGCGCCCCCGCTGCTGAGCGCGCCCGCCCGGCGGAGCGACCCCCTCCCCCGCGCCCGCTCCTCGCTGCGGGGCGGCCCCGGCCTGCCCGCCCGCCGGCCCCGGGGGCGGCGGCCGCCGCGCCGCCTCGCCGCCCCGGCGCTCGGAGGGGAATGGGTGGAGTTGAGGAGCGCGGTTTCCTGAGAGGAAGTGACCGCACGGGGCAGGAATGCGCCGCCGGCTCCGCGCCGCGTCCCGCCTGCCTCGCTGCGGTGCCGCGGGGAGCCCTCGCCGCCCCGCCAGCCATGCCGCACTTCACCGTGGTGCCGGTGGAGGACAAGCACCGCGCCGAGTACGACAGCGTAGAAGGGCTCAGCTGGGTGGACTACCGGGAGCCGGCCGCGGCGCCCGCCGCCGGTGACTCCTACGACACCGTCAGCTCCGACGGTGAGCGGGCACGGCCCGGGCGGGGGGGGGGGGGCGGCGGTGACGGCCGCTCCCGGGGCCCCTGTGCGGGGGGACCGGGGCGACCCTGCCTCCCCCGCTCCGCCCCCCCGCCGCCGCCGGCCGCGGCAGACAAAGGCGGGGTCGTCGGGGGCGGCGAGGGGCGCCGCGCCCGGATAGAGGAGCCCCCCCGCCCCCCCCGGGGTGCGCCGGCGGCTCCGCTGTTGCTAGGGCCGGGACGCGGCGAGGCCCGCGGGGCGCCCGGCCTGGCGGGCGAACCTCGTCGCCGGCTGTCAGCCCGGGCCGGGCCGGGCCGGGCCGAGGGGTGGCGGCGCAGCCGGCGTGGCTGCGGCGGGCGCCCCGGGGGCGCGGGTGGAGGGGGTGTCCTCCCGCGGCGCGGGGGAGCCCGGCCGGGCCCGCTCGGAGGTCGGCCCCGGGGACTCCCTCCGCGCCGCAGCCACTGGTTGATAGCCCGGGGCGCGGCGGGGAGCGGGGCCGGCGCGGGGGGCCGGGCGCGTTATCGTTGCTCCCGCAAAGTGCATCTCCGGAGCCGGCCAGAGTACGTGGGTAGAGATAGGCTCAACTGTTTTCAGTGCTCCGCTGGCGAAACAAACGGGTGGCATTAGCCGGATCTCGGGTGACTGCTTTTTCTTGCTTATGTCATCTTAAAAAATGCGACTGCCCAGCTAGGTCTCTCTCCTTCAGACCGGGCCCTTGAATACTACAGCATGTGTATTGTGTCTGTGCGGCTTTCACAACTGCTCCTGCTAGGCAGAGCTGCTTTTTGTTAGTGGTTAATTTATTCCGTTTACAGAAGAGGATCACGTAAGTAGGAGGGGACTTCGGGTGGTGAGAAGTACATTCTTTAATCAGGCAGCTAATACCCGTGCTCAGCCTGTCTCCGTGTTTTGCTGTGACTTTTAGGTGTTAATTGACTTAAAAATACGGTGAGCGTTTCTAGTGGGAAGATGAAGGACCCTTAGATTTGGAGAGTAGAGTAGTTCTGGTAAAAGGTTGTCTTAGCTCCTTGTGGGGATCTCTTTCTTTTTTCTGCCTTGGTTATGTTTAGTTCTGTAACCTTTAGGAAGAGGATCTTCCCATGGGCTCAGCTGGTGAATCTCACTTGCTATCTGTGAATCATGCGTGACTCTAGGCAACAAAAGAAAAATCAGTAAACACCTGACCTGTTCTTCCTTGCCCGTACAGTCAAACTTTTCAGAATGCAAATGTCATTGGATGCACAGTATTCCCTGAAGGGAGCCAGCACTGCTCAGGCCTGTGCTTAATGAAGAGAAAAGGGTGATTTTGCTGAGTGATACTCAACTGTCAGGAGATCAAGGTCCAGTTCCTGCCTTGTCACCTTGTTCAGCTCTCTGTGAATCTGTGCTTCAATCTCCAATATGTACCATTCTTTTTTTTTTTTTTGTTAGTTGCATAGTTTTCAAAAGAGTGTTAGATTTCATGTACCAAGTAGCTTACACAGGCTTCACATCCATTGTGTCAGTTCTTTCCAGTTCTAGTGTGGGCATTTTGGAATGGTGAAAGTAGGTGCTTTTCCCAACTTGTCTGTTATCACAGGCAGTTTGAGGCTCTAGCCCTAAAGGCTGTGCAGGGCCTTGACTTCATTTTGTAAAAAAGATCTGTTTTACTCTCAGGTTACTTAACATGTAGTTCATGTGTATGAAAGTAACAGGTGTTTTTCACCCATCTCAGCAGGTTGAGGTGGAGACCTCGTGGAGTACTTTTTCCAGTAGCTAGCTTTGGCCATGGGCTGGTAAGTGTGACTTGTAGAAGCTACTGCCGTGGTGGATAAAGGAAGGTCAACTCAAAGCGCCTGCCATTTGAACATAAGACTGCCTGTAGGATGTGTGCAAACAACACGCTTGAAGATACTCAGCTCCCCGTCACAGTCTTATCAGTAGCTGGCAAGCTGTGATCTCTTAAGTACTGCTATTCCGACTGCAGCACAGAACCATGCTGCTGGAAGTTAGCTGAGTCTATTTTAGAACTGATAAATATCTAGTAACATCACTTAATATATGGTAGTTAGTTCTGTTTCTGTTTGAACTATAACTGCCTTCTATTTTTTAATTTACTTTCACAGTAATTAAGTATTGTTTCATATCCTCAGGGTGTATGTATAAAGATATGCTGTCTTGCCTACCTGTACTGACAAGCATGTTCTTCCCCCCTAGCCTTTTCTGTCTCTCCCTAGCTTTCTTGGGTTTATGGCTCTGTAGAGGGGAATCTGAACTCCCTTGTGTTATTCCTTTGGGTTTTGGTGCTTCTTTCTACGTCCTATGCAGAGTACCACAGCCTCGTATACTGGGGGAGCGTTGATAATATGACATGGTGGAGATCGAAGCTCCTGCTGAAGACGGAGTATGTCACAGCTGTTTAGTGCTGGCTGAAGCCTACAGACTGGAGGGAAGAGAGTGACCCTCCAGAGCCTTCTGTGGCAGCTGATTGCGGGGCTCATGGAGGGATTTGTTGGTGTTGGTGATGCCCCTGATTCCAGATGAGGTAAACTTTTTTTGACTTGAGTGCAGAGTTTTAGGTTGTGGTCCTATCAAAGTGCATATGATTCTCACTGGCACTGCATGAATGCACACAGAGCTGCCTGAGCCATGCCAATTGTGCAGTCATTGTGTGCCATCAAGTAGCACCACCATAGTCAGTATGAGGAATTGGTTGCAGTTGTTCTGGTGAATCTTCACCGAGGAAGACTTTATTTTATCAGCTTGCTGTTCAGAACCTTATTTAAATACTTCTTTGGATTTCTTGGTTTGATCAGAGATGGGTTAAAGTGACTCAGTAATGATATGGCCCTTCAAGCATATGGTCTGTCATGGTAATGTACCTCTTTTTATAGCTGGTCTGTAAGTGTGCAAAGTAGTGGCTTTGTTGTCCAGTATTCCTTGCACAATCTCTTAGGCTTATGATTCTGACAGATTCTTATTTCGCTCTGACCTTTGTTTGTCATAGCCTTGGTTTTGAATGTTTTTTCTGAATTTTGATTTAGTTAGGTCATCAGGTGGTGTGGTGTCATCTAAACACTACAGACATGAAGCCATTCTGCAATAGAATTTCTTCTCAACCATTTCCATAAGAAGTTGTTAGTCAGTGTACAATAATTTAGCCTTCCCAGATAGCTCCAGTGCCTACTCGTGAATAAAATCAGCCTTTTTTTCCTAAGCAGGTTCCATTGACTGCCACTGCTTGTAATAGATTTTGACATATTCTATTTAAAAAAAGAAGTACAAAGAATTATCCTGTGATCCTATGATGAACATGTGAACCCTGCTTTATGGATCGACAGGGATGAGAAATGTGAATTTGGCATCCCTTCAGTCTTTGAAATAGTGCCAGCACATTAGGTTGGATACACAGGGTAAGAAGAAGGACAGTGGGGCCTGAATAGTGTTTAAAAAAACCAAATAAGCTTTGCTTTAATAGGAATCTCAGCTCCACAGTGATTGTGCACCCTGTTAACCAAAGTGCGGCAATGTCATGTGTCCTGTGGGAAGTTATTTATCTTCCTGTGACTTTTGTTAGTGGAAATGAGACACTAATCAGCTTGGTGTCACTAACTAGCTTTGGTCAGCTGCCACCCTTGGTTTTTGCCAATGAATTGCTCTGCTTATGTTACAGTTATCACATGGCTTCCTTTCAGCCCACAGTTTTCTAACTAGACTTGAGACCTTTTCCTCATGCTTACAGTCTGCATCAGTATGTACATTTAAGCTTCTTGCTGGTTCACTGCTTTTTAATACGTGGTAACTTACTAGTAAAGGCTTTAAGTCTTTTGCAAGACTTGAAATACAGCTCACGTAAAATATGTCTGAAGATACTTTCAATGGGGATACATAAATCATTCAAAAATTCCTTTTCAAAGCGCTTAATTCTTATATGTAGGTGTTTTGGCAAAGTTCAGAGATAAAATTAGTCATATAATGAATTAGATACTGCAGCTAACTAGGAGTGACAGAAACGTGTCCAAATATATTTTTGGTTATCTTAAACTCAGGAACTTCTTTTAGCAGCAGTGTGGGTAAATGGTGCTGTTGCTGTAGTCATAGCAGGATATTTTTGCATAACCTTTGTAGCGTGTGCATCTTCAGCATTTTTCACGTTGCCTCAAAACTGCAGAAAGAAGTCATGGAGGAGGGATCCTGGGGAGGAGTTGAGGCAGCAGCTCTGAATTGTTTGGGAGGAAAGTAAGTAACCTGAGAATAGAAGTACACTGATGTCTGTGAACTGTCTCTTCTGGTGATTTGTGTAATATTGTCTTGCTGCAAATGGTATGGAGACTGCGTCTTCTTCAATTTAGTTGCATTTTGACGAGGAAGGGGTTTTTTTTCTGTTCTGCTTAGCTTGGCATCTGTTTTCCCTCTCTGTAAAGTTTAATGTGAAAATTTGGAAATATTAAAGATGTCCTGTCAGTGCTAAATATGTTAATATTTGCTCCTGTTACATAAAGGATACTTGTGAGATACCCGTTGGATACACAGCAATGGTTATAATTTGAAATGCAGATCCTGAAAGGGGTCTTAGCAGCACGGTCATCCCTGTGAAGTCCTGGGTTGTTTTTTTTTTAATCCTGTTTGTGCAGTTGGCAATTAGCACAGCACTGATAGCCAAACTCCAGAATACTTTTTTCAACAATACAGGTGTATAGATAAGTGGACCCTTGCTTCAGATAAGGAAAGAGAAGAGTGCAGTATGTGAAAAATGAGAGTGGAGAAGTGCTTTGTGACAGAATTAGCTGTTCATAACACTTGGGTGGGTGAAGGAGGTTGGTATATACTTTCTTTATAGCCTGTAAGCAAAGGAATTTCTCAGAGAAGCTCGTTTTAGTGGAGTCCATGGTGGATATCTCAAGTTTCTTTTAGCAGCATGCAGTGTTGTAAGGTTTAATTCATCTATTAAAATGCTTGTCTAGGAAAAGAAAAAAGTTCATGTTACTGCATAAACTGTTACCTTTGCTAAGCATGTCTCATACCTCTTCTAATCTATGCAGTGATTAAGACAGAGCTGGAGAGGCTGCGGCTGTCCGATACCAAGGGAATCTTGGTGCCAACTGCTGCTGGCCTTGAGACTTAGCTAAATATAGAAAAACATGGGCCTTTTTGTGGGTTCTCTGGTATTTCAGTTATTTGGAAAAGCTCTGGGAAGGATCTTTGTGATATGTCTGATTTGAAGGCAACTCCCATAACTGTGTATGTGTGGGTCTATGTTGCAAAAAACTAAGAGAAGATAGACAAAGAACCTTCTGCTGGTCTTCTGTAGTTGCTGAATATTTGTGTTTCGGAGAACACCTGTATTAGAAAGCTAAGCAATTGCACATGAGAAGACATGGATTTTCCAGCTAATTCTACCTGCAAATGCTCATTTTGACTTGCTAAGTGCCTATTTCAAACTTGAGACTAAGTTTGGGGATTTTTTTACACGCTGAAGCTATATATTTTATTCAATCTCTGCACTGTTCTAAAGAAGTTAAAATAAATTTTTTGGTTTCTTATACTGTGTTTGTAGTACATATCTCTCTCGTGTATAAAATCGATCTGTGTGTGTGTTATTCAATTTCCCCTCGCAAAATTTCTTCAGTGTTTCACTTCCTTAAAGAAAACAGTGACATTTCCTTTCTTTTCCCCACTGCAACAAAATTAAAGAATACATTTTTGCATGCTCTTCAATCTAAAGTTTAAATTTGGCTTTTGCTCTAAAGTTCTGTGTAGAATGGGGATTAAGGTACTTTGCAGCCTCATTGACTAGGAAATGTTGCCAAACATAATAAATGCCGTTTGCTGAAGTCAAAGAACAGCAACCACCTTGAGGAAGATGAAACTTAGTGATTGCTGCTTTCTTTTTAAATGCATGTAAAAGAATGGAGGACACCCAGTGCTGCAGGGAGAGAAAAGCTCCATTTGATGGGTTTTCCCTTCTGAGACCAAGTTAAAGATTTACACTTGTTCTTGACTATGATGTAACAAATAATTTAATGTGCAGGCTGATTTATATTACAGAAAAATATCTATTATCACCAATATGTGGGAGCAAGATTTTTTTGATCAAAGGGTTTGTGTCTTCAGCCTGTTGGTTCAAGGTTTGTCTTTAAATACTTCAGTCTGTGACCTACATCCTGCTGGGATGATCTGTGAACTACGGAGAAAAAAATGCACCATTTTAAGCCATGGTCTAAAACCTATTGGAATTACATTTTAGGGATGTTTCCATTGTCTTCAGTAACCTTTGAATCGGCAATTTTGCATCTCTTAGTTCTACTGAGCTGATTTGTATTCTCACAGACATGAAAGTTTCAGTATTTTTTTTTTATTATTGTTTGATTTCGTAAAACCTCTTTCTTAATTACTAGTTTTCAATAGGCATCTGGTTAAATGATGCCAAGTGATCCCTTAGCAATGAGTAGTACTGTCCTTGTTCTTTCAGTTGAGTTGCTTTGGATGATTTCTTTCAGTATACTTGGATTTTGTCCTGCATGGAGAACTGTGCATCTTTCACAGTGGCTGCTATAGTGAATGATGAGCAAACAATATCTTCTTTTTAAACAAGCAAAATAACGAAATACCATACACAAAAAAATGTTAGTCTTTTAGCAAAATCAAATGCTTGACATACGTTTAATATGTTCTGTCTTCAGATATAAAAAGTCTACATGACAGCTCTTATAATGCATGTAGGATAAACTCCAGATTTTGGATATGATAGCGTTTTGTATACTCTGGTGTGGTACAGGTCACTTTCTGCCATCCTCTGCACACCTGTCTGGAGGTTATTTTGTAGGCTGTCTACTGCCTATTTGCCCTCAGTGACTCTTATTTTAAACATTGTTTCCTGAGTCTCAAACTGTCACTTCTGAACCACAGAAAGAAGTTACGGGAGTTACAGGAATAGCATTTTTTTCCTAATAGGTCTTTAGATTTTGTGGTAGGTATTAGGTTTGGCCTGGAAAAGAAGACTGTTTGCTTTCTAGCGGTCTTAATTCATGTCTGAGCAGCAGAGGTATAGGTTAGAACAGTTCTGGCAATACATTTTTTTCAAAATTTTTCTTTCTATAAAAGGTACTTGGTGGAATGTTTTCTTAACTGTCTTTTGATCTTCATTCTGCTCTGTAGGACAGAGAGGTGGAGTTTGACGTGCAGAATGAAGCGCTAATTGCCCCAAAAGAGCTTTGACTCAATTAGTTTATGGGTGAATGGGGAAGGTTGATAACTTGGCAGTTTTGCCAAGTTAGCTATGCTTTGCTGACTGGAGGCAGCCTAAGACTTGTTGGAAATGTAAATGAAATGGCATTTTGCTGAGCAGAAGATGAGAGGCCAGTGCCAGGCTGGGCTGGGCAGCTGGGGCAAGGGATGAGGGAGGAGATTGCTGGTACTGGTGAGGGGACGGTCATCATCCCACCTTTGTATTGGTGGTCACAGTGCTCTAACTGGGAAGCTCATTTGCTTAGGGCATGGCTTAGTAGTGTTTCCAAAGGTATTCAGATTCTGGGTTTGCCTAATGTCCCCTGGAAGTTTGTCCATCAGGTCCATCCCCTTGAATCCAGAATGCTTAATCTGCCCCCTTCTCCCAGCTCCACTCGAGTGACCTGCATTGTCCTAGAAGCCCAACTCTTTCATCGATTGACATGTGGTCTGTAATATAATTAGGATGCAATTCATCGATTACTTTGAAAATCAGAATCAAAGCTGTAGGCTGATGTTGGAAGCTGGCTTGCAGGGGACTGTAGCAGAGATTGTATAACAAGATCCTGGGAGAGGAGAGATGACGCAGAGCTCTTTGTTTAGGGCAGAGGCATGCTGTACTATGTATATGTTCAAGCTAATTATGCCTGAACAAAACTGTATGTGTTGGCTTTTTTTTTTTTCTGCAGTCTAATTGCCAACCTTCGTTTTCCTCTCCTGCCAGCTGCCAATAATTTCCTGTGTTTATTTGAGGGATTTAGAACATCATTCAATCATTACAGATACCTCCTTATCATGAAGCAGGTTAGACCATCTAAACTTTTGCCTTTCAATTCCATGTCACAGGGAAAAAAAAAGATTTTTATGGTGTGCCATTGGAAGCTGCCCATTTGTTGAGTTAGAGTAACTCCTAAGGAGGGCAAACTTGTTGAGACTTGCTCTTGCATACTTTAAATTGCTGTTTGCTGCAGTAAAACACAATTTTTATGCCCTGGAGTCTAATTGTTTTTCATAAAATTATCTATAGCAGTGCTACTTTGTGTTATGACCCTGTCTCTGCCTGCTAGCTGAGCAGCCCAGACCTTAGTTACTGTGTGCAGAGTCTGCCTCTGGATTTCTGTGTAGGAGGTCAGATCTGAGGCAGGACTAGGAGTAATTCAAGAAGACAGTGTAGCTGCTGCTGTCTCTGATGGAGGACAGCACATTACTGTTTCTCCTCTGCCTTCTACCTTTGCATTCAGGAGCTTTGCCTTCCTGAACCACTTCTAAATAATATAACCAGCATCACTTTTACTACTACTTGCTACAGTATGACTCTGTATCCAGAGTCGATGTAAAATATAAAGGTAGAAGTTCTTTAATAGTCTTGCAGGTCTGATTTAAGAACCTACTGCTCCTGAATTATTTTCAGCTTTCTCCTGCTAAGATTTTCGCTGTCCAGTCTGTGATTTTACCGTATGAAATGTTCAGCAGCAATACCACTTGTCTGTCTCACCCCAGCAGGATCCCTTCCTTTCCCTTGATGCATATTCATGTTCTGCACCCTGTACGGGGACATGATCTCCAGGGCACAGCTGTTTTAGAGCATCACAAGCCAACTGTTGCCAACCATATCCAAATTCAATTCCCACATGGATATAACTTGTATCTTGGCTACTTTGCCTAAGCAGACACAAACTATTTGCTTTTGATGTAGCTGTGTGTTCCAGAGAATGCGGTGGCTATATCAGGGATTAATTTCAGGGACATTACAGCCAAACATGAAGGGAGGTATAGTTGAGTTATGTTTGGTAAACCCAAATGCTACGTAACCAGATAGTGGGGTGATTATCTGCCTTCTGTTAAGGTGTCTTTCAGCATACATGCAGGGAACTTTAAAGCTGTAACTCAAGGCAACATACAGAGAATAATTTAATTGCAATATTTTGCCTTTGCCCTTTTAAGACACTGTATTCTGGACTTTGTGGTAGAAGCATATGTTTAGCAGGAGTAAGCTCACTGTTATATGTCCCAGAGTTTCTTCTGACTTAGATTCTGTTATAGGTGCTTGATTTAATTCCTGGCTGGTGGAGCAGAAAACAAGTGATCTAACGTTGCCCATTGCTCCTTGAAGAGTTTCTGTAAGCTCATGTGCTGTTCTCAGTTTGTTCCGATGCTCTTGCAAACTGTTGAACTTCTTGTAATATCATGATAAAAGCCACTGTGGCTTCTCCAGATACCTGACTTTGTCTTGGTCTGTGCTGTGTGTTGCAGTGTGAAATATTTTGTGCTATTTTGGAAGACCTGTGAGCTCTTTATAAATGTGTGTTTGAATATATGTATTTTACAAGTACTGTGTGTTGCTTATCATGTACAATGTCAGAGCATTCTCCACCCTCTAAAATGTTGAGTGGGATGGACTAACTTAACTTTGTTTGGAGAAGTCTCATGCTGACTTGTACTTTCTTTAAGTATTATGACTGGAGTTAGAGTGAGTTTTGGCTGTTTGTAGCACTTCACACTGCAAGGTCAGCTCTTCATCCTTGGAGCATATACAAGTTTAGCTCTTTTTTGTCTTTCTCTTTTTTTATTGTTTTTCTTTTGTTTTTTCCTTAGTTAAAAAAAAAAACCTCTCAGTTTGTTTTCACATGGAACAAAGTACTTCTTAAATGTAAGAAAAATCTGATATTCAGCACTTTCTATATGAGTTAACTGAAAACTTAATAAAACATTCAGGGCTTCACAATAAGCTGTAACCGATTACAAATGTCTTTCTACTGTCTTCCAGGAATGGATGGCAGATGTCTGTTAATGTACATTATATAGTATGTAATGCATAGAATGTACATACATTGAAAATTTCAAAGTAATTAAACCTCCTCTTTTGTTATTTGCTGTATGTCTGGAGATGCTTGGCACCCTGGCTCATTTCTCCTCTATTTCCACTTGTTTCCTGTAGGAAGTTTTTTGAGCTGGTGGCAATATTGTCTTAATGATTGTCACCTATCTGCTTGTTCTCACTCCTTGGTTTGTGCTTGTACAGTTGTTTCTTTGGCACATGTTGAGCTGGAGAAGGGAGTGGGTATGTCTGAAATTGTGGTGTGTGTTGTGGGGTTGTTGGTTTTTTTTGTTCAGTTTGGATTTTTTGTTGTTGTTGTTCTCTCATCTTTCTTAATGCACAGCCATGGTCAGCTGAACAGGTACAGGGCTGAAATCAATTTTCCATATCTGGTATTGGAAAGAAAGGCAAACTGAATATCACATGGAATCTGTGTGCTGGTCTCATAGATGTGTGTTGCTGTCTCTCAGGGAAAGTGGGAACATTTTACAGCAAGGTTAGAGGCTTTTCCTGAGGCAGGGAAAATGCTAGAATGCTTCTCCCTATATTGTGATACAGGGGGTGCTGTATCTGAGGTGCCTTCATGCATGTGAAGGGACGGAGTTTCAGGGAGGATAGTCGTGAGAAATGATTTGGAGTTGTTCCACATGAAAGAACCTCTGAAGTGGATTACACTGAAGTACAAAGGTTGTTTTTATAGTGTTTCTTTCAGCTGGCAGTGACAAGTTATATTATGAAAGCTCTTAAGTGATGTGAGTTCCTAAATCCAATTTCTCAAAAGTGACTTGGCATCTTTAATTACATAGGCATTCTTGGTGATTGCACCTACTGTACAGTGTAGTTAAGTCTCAGTGTGGTGTGTGCTGGTACCCAGAGGACCTCCTTATGAATGAGCAGAATGGAGTGGATTCTGGTAATTATGAACTGCTTAGAATCGTTGTTAGTATTTACTTAGGTATCTTACATAAACCTCCATTTCATTCTGCTGATGTACTGCTTTTGTGATCTTGTATATGATTCGTCCATTAATGGGTAATCATATTAAAACGTATTGAAGATGGAAGGAAATACATCACTGTTTTCACTTGAAAGCTGAAATGCCTGGAGGGCTAACGTCACAGCTATACTTTTCATGGCATTAGCAGGTTTAAAACGCTGTCTGATTCCACACTCGGCAAGCAGCAGATTTGTGGCACACACTTTTCTGAATAAGTGTGCAAACAGCTGGTAATGTGCCTCTTAAATGTGGCTGGGTTTGGATTTCACAAATAGCATTTTCAGTAAGATCGTGACACTTGTATATTTTCTCAGTGTTAAAAGGATTATAATGTTAGGATTGTATCAGTGTTGTCTTAGCTTTCTGTAAGAAACCCTTTTGCTTCCTGAAAGAGATCAGTCCCATTCAGCATTGCGGCCAGCAGTCAGTTTGTCAGAGGAGGTGGAAAAAAATCCTTTTGGGAATACGGTATTATTAAAATTGTCTGATCTTCAGGACTTCACAGAGAAGGCACTTATTAAAGCATGTACTAAGAGCAGAAAGAAGAATAATGATAAACCAAATTACTGAAAATGGCAAAGAGCTATTGCTAAAGGGTAAGTACTTCATGCTGATATTAATACCTACAAAGGATTATAGTGTTCTGAAACTATCAGTGTATCTTAACTGAAGAATAAAATCATTGCGCTTTTGAAACACAGGATTATTAAATTGCAAAATCCTTTGAGTTGTGTGGTATCAGTCAACTTGATTGGTAAAGCTGTTCTCTAGTTTTGCAAAGTACAGTAGAAGTCTGATAGTAACTTCACACGTGTTTATCTAGGGATAAATCAAACATCTGTGCTTAATTGCACACTTAATTCTGTTCCCTGGTACAGCCTAACTGTTGCATAGGTTGTTGTCTGGGAAAGCTTTGGCTGTTTCTTTCATGCAGAACACAAACAAATGCAGTCTTTAGAACTCTGAACTGTTTCAGAGGAACTAATATATTATCAACAATACAACTTTTAAATTTACTTTGTGGTAAAACTGTGCTTTGTTTGTGTCGCTTTTGTAGATGCCAAAGCTGTTGCTGGGATTATAAATATGTACATGGTATCTGCAGTGTAGTGTGTAATGAATTTTAAGAAGCACACCTTTACTTGTTGGGTAAAATTCAGTAAACTCAAAACTTTAATGACAGTGTCAATTTAACAGTGAAGTAAGTAATGTTATGTATTAATCTTAAAATGGTGAATGAACACATTATATGCTTAAAATACCCATTAATGTCAATAGTTTGGCTTTTAAGCTGCAGTTTCTTATGGAAGCGTGGGTCTGGGTCTGGTATGTGGGAGTTCAGTGTTGTCAGCGTTAACTGATAGTTTGAGCCTCTGTTTGAAGTACAGAGGATCTCTTTGCTTCCTAAAAGCTATCCAGGTAAAGATCTGTCTGTTCATTCTGCTATTCTTTCCTCTCACACAGCTGTAGTGTCCCAGTTATCTAGTGCAACTTTGGCCTTTATTTTCATAAAATACTGGGTCAGCCTGGAATTTACAGCTCATGTTTTCTGCCGCCTTCAGTGAAAAAGACCTGGTAGCCCAAGGTCTTAAGTGAACTGGCATTAACAGATTTCTGTTAGTTATTTCATTACCAATGCCTAGTTTATAGTGTGAATGAGTTTTATCTAACTAGATGCAATGCTAATTATTCCTGTTTCTCATATTTCTGATGTAAATATAATGCTCCTAATAAAAAAAACCACCTAAAACACCACCCCACCCCCCAACTCCAAGAACTTAGTAGTTTTAAAAATATTTTAGAAATACTTCTTGTTTCTGGCTAGCTGTGTGTTGTCCATGGAGAAACAAACATTTCTAATAGGCTGTCTTTTTAAAAATTATTATTAATAATAATAAGATCTCTACTTTGGACTGTTACTGATGTTGGATTGGGATTTTTGCTAAGCAGTTGAAAGTGAGTAATTTAAGAAAAGTGATATCTGATTTCTGCTTATGAAATTTATAGATAAGGATCTCTACAAAAATATAATTGTAAATTGAATAATTTGTTATAGTCTCCTGAATGAACTAAGAAAGAGGTTTCATGACAGTTCTGAGAGTGAATAAGAGTTTTGTTTAGCCCAGCCACTTCTGAGGAGCCACATAAATGAAGTATATAAGCAGATTTAGAATGTGTTTGACATCAAATTGTCATCTAATTGTTTCTTGGGTTATCTTAATATGACAGTCTCCTTATACACTTCAACAATACTCTTGAATGCTTTGCTGCTGAAATGTGGAGATATCAGGGTTCTTGAACTACTAGCAAAGGCCAAGAAACCTGTTTAGGGTTTTCTGTTCTTCAGCAATACTCAGTTCTGCAAAACTTTACTGCTGGTGGATGATGAGAAGAATGCTATCTGAACGTAGCACAGCCTTTTGGAGGGAACCAAGTTTTATCTCACAATACAAGTGCTTGGGAAAGTAGTATCGTTGTTAACATCTGGAAAGTGCTTACTCAAGAACTGCGTTAGAACAGTTTCTTTTGTAGAAATAAACAAACCAAAACCCCAAAGTGTAATAAAAATGCACACGGACAGCTCTTTACATTAAAACTTTATCCTTAAGGCTGTGAACAAATGTCTAAAAATAATGTTGTGACTAATAAAATTACCTGATTATGCAAGGAAGAAATACTCTACCTGAAAATAATTTCTGTTTGCAGCAATCCCATTGTTCCTCTAACTTTTTTTTTTACCTGTAGAATACCTATCTTGGGTGTATTCATTTGCTTCTAGGTCTTGTGACAACAGTAAGTATAGCAAATCTATTTTGGTTTCGTGGTCAGAAAATCAAACTGAATTCTGGCCTAATTACCAGTTGTGTAGAGATTTGCAGAAGATCTTGACACGTGAAAATCTGGAAAAGCATAAATAAATTTGAACAGAACTAACTTGCTTTTGTTTTCCGAAGTGGGATAAATTTTGCATACCTTAAGCCATTTATAATTTAGGTTTTTATTTAAGTTAGGCTCTCTTTAGAGGAAATTTGCAGCATGCCAAGGTACATGTACAGGAGAGGCACTCCAGGGATCAGCTAACTGAGCCATCTCTTTCTGAGTAAAAAGCAAGCCTGCATGATTAGTTGAGTATAACTGCCTGCTGTTTAGATAGCTGAAATTAGGTTAAAGAAAGCCCACATCAACTGCTTGGGTATCAACTCTAATTTCTAATCTTAGATTCCAGTGTTACTTGTAGATGGAATATTAAAAATATGAATGATTGAGTATTTTTTTTAATAAAAAAAGTCTAAGCTTAAATAATGTTCTCTGTGTATGAAAATGGCTCAGTTTGTGTCCCTAGCTATCACAAGCTTTGTGGCCAGTGATGCTTGTAAAATAGTGTCTGAATGACAGAAAAAACTGGTGTTAGCTGCTATACAGTCTATTTCATTACAATTTTTTTTTTTTTTTTTTACTGTGGCGTACACAAAGGAGTCTGTGCATGCATAGTACAATTAGAAGTGAGATATTAGTTCTTATGCTGCCCTGGAAATCAAATTACATTGAGGGGAGGAGGGTTGGACTGTCCTTTGAGCTGGTTTTCTAGTAAGTATCTGCTGTTTGTCAGTTATAGAGGGGTAAATAAACCAATGGGTTTGTTTCTTTGTGAAGCCTAACATTTCAGTTCTAACTCTGATTCACGCTAAAATTCTTTGAGAAATTTAGCCCCTTAGTTAAGATTTAGCTCTTGATATTTCAGGCAGGGAGGATTATGGCAACTCTGCATGCCATTGTCACAGGTCGTAGCCATATCTGGAGCTTTGTCCAGCTTGCCTGCCTAGCAAAGCATGTCTGAAAGTCTGCGCATTCCTTTGGAGGTACTGTGAGCATGGTGTATGGGCCTCTACCAACTTGCATTTATTTAGCTCAGATATATGCCTGTAAAAGAAAAGTGGCATAAGTTTGTTATCAAAGTTCAGCCCTCTTGGGATTTCATTTTATTTTTTTCTCAATGTTTTAAGCCTTACTGCAGCTTAATTAGCATTACTATATTTTTCACTTCTCCTGTTGTCTGTGCTGGCTAGACTAAAGCTAGTCAGACTATGTCCATCTGTGCTTTCAGCGTGCCTTAACTCGTCAGGTAGGTAGAGCCTCCATAAGTACTAGGTGAGCGTCTCTCTGAGTTAGTCATGTCCAAAGGGAAAGATCTGAAGTTGTTTTAAGATGTACTAATTTCCACTTATTTAACTGAACATGATGAAGTAGGGGAGTGGTGGTTTTCTTTAAGGGAGTTCAGAAACTAACAATAGAGGAGAATAAAACCTCGACAGGTCGAGTCATGCAACCGTTCCTGCCACCTTCTCGCAGGGATGATTATTCTTTCAGTAGTCTGGCTGAGTAGACTTTATCACTGTGAAGCTTCCTGGTCTTTCTTTACCATAGTCTCACTGTGCCTAATTGTTCAGCTTTCATTTATCCTCACTAATCTGTCTATCTTATAGTTACTTTTGTATATGTGTTTTGTCTGTAATTCTCTCTAAATTCTGGTTTTCATCCCTCAGTTACTAAAGAAAACACAATGGCTTGCACAAAAGACTTGCACTCAGTGTGCTCAAGCAGTGAAACTATGTCTCTCTGGCCTAATCTCCTTCCAGAAGGAAAGCAGGGATGTGAACACTGTCCTCTGTGTTCTTAATCTTTTTTTTTTTTTTTTTTTTTTAAGGGCAACATAAACCTTTTGGAGAACAACAAAATAAAACCAGTCAGTAGAATATCCGCTACAATTTTGCCACAGTGTTTTTTCTTGTCAATGAGATAAAAGTTAGGCAAAAGTTCGGACACCCATTTATTGCTTTTATGCTGTCTCCTGGGCTAGTGTATTTGTTTGTATGAGAGGATGCACACTTAGGATTTTTAGGTTTTGTTCCATGGACCATCTTTGATGTTTTATGGAATTCAGGTGATCCACATGATGGTGAACCTTGTTCTATAGACCTGTGTCCATACCTGAGTAGGAGACCTCTAAAAAGTTCAGGGAGCTATGGTGGAGATGTTTAGATAAACTGTACAATTGTAGTGGTGGCTGCAAGTAGAATTGTTTGGTTTGGAAGTGAACTGGTAGCATTCAGAAATAAAATGCCTTAGTTATTGAAAGCTAATGAAGACTGAGAAGCAATGAAACAAGTGAAGAGGAAACATTAACCTACTTGGAATATAGCTTGCCTGCCTCAAAAATTGAGATTAATTAGGGACTAAGGCAAATAAATTATTCTCTATTGCAGAGTATGTAGCTCCCTCTTTAAGAAATGTTCCTTGCAAAACAGTCTTGCATGATGAAAACTAACACCACATAGCTACTGTCCAAGACCAAAGACTTGATATAACTAAGAATGTGGAAAACTGTACGCATGTCACAAGATGGGGCTTGCCCAGGAGACTTCATGCTTCAGAATGTAAACTATCCTCGTGTGAAGCTGGGGCAAGAATTCCCCGGAGTAGCTTTCCGAGGTCACCTCCACTCCTTTCCAAAACTGATGGAGATAACAAGCTCTTCTCATGCAAGTAAGTCGTTTTGAAGCTGCTGGTATTGCTCATTGGCAGAATATACTAGACCACTTTTTTTTATTGCAGTACGTATCGTATACTGTGCTGCAGTCCATTGCGTTCTGTTTTGTCAAAGTACATATGTGATTCTTGTTGAGGAAATAGTTATCTGCCATAGGTTTTACTCATGAAATTGGAAACAATATGGAAAGAGAGAAAATGAGATGAACTCTTTGATGTTGTGATTTAGGATGTGTCTGAAAAGTAGAGATTGTACCGAACATGCAGCTGTGGTGAAGGTGATTTTGGCTATCATTTAATTAGCTGTGTTTAACTTAGCAATGTAGTACTCTTCTTGAATCGGTACACATCTCTGCAGCATCCAGTTCTACCTATCGGTGAAGTTAAAATAGGATGTCATTGTGAAGAACTTGAATATAAACTTAAACTCCTTTGCTTCCTGTTGAAAGTGTACAGTGTTTGAGAGAGGGTTTAATGTGGCACTTCGTTGGATCAGTAGAATCATGCAGTTTTATTTTTGCATTGTCAGCAGTAATTCATAATCTGTATATACTTTCAGGATAATGGAGCTAGTGCTGTGACTGTGGTAAAAAAACAGCTGTATTTCTTTATCATCTGAACTTTTCCACTGAGAGAAAAACGTGTCCTAGCAATTGCAAAAACAGTGCTCCATTTCCAGTCACTAGTTCTACTGATTTTTCTATTGCAGTTTGCTTGCTTTGGGCTGCCTTTGTGCAGGAAGATGTATAAAGCAAGCACACCAAAGAGTCAAATTCAGAGGGAAGGTCTGATGGGAAGGAATTGGGTGATGCTTGAAAATGCAAATGGAGGATGAAAGAGGAACTGGAAACTTTTTGAGAGTGAGCGAGCTTCTGAAGACACCAATTGTGAAAAATTTACTGGGGGTAAAATTAAGATGCATCTAAAAAATAATGCCAATTAACTTGAAGATTCATCTTAAGTCACTGGTCTTTGTCAGGCTCAGGGAGGTGGTTTGAAGTAATCTTTCTTAACTAAGGATAGGTTATACCGATGATGGTAATGAGAGGCTTGGTGTTTTGAAAGAGCAAAATAATTGTCATCTTATATAAAAATCTGAGATTGAATGTATGAGTTATCTTGACAATAGCGTGATTTTATACATAAAAAAGGTGAGAGTTTCTGTAAGCATTACAAGTAAAAGAGCGCCCATTATACTTTATTAAGACAGTGGTAAGCTGCATCTGTGAGGTAAGGTTCCCAATGGAAGAACAAGGAAAACTAAGACAGGAAAGAATTGATTTAAAAATTACTCAGTGATTTAAAAAAATTAAAAAAAAAAAAAATCAGTTTGATTTTTCAAACATTCAGTTACCAGAGCTACTATATAGGAAATGAGGAAATCATGTTACTCATGACCTTGCTGTGTTTGGTAAGTGTAATGATGAGAAGATACTGCACAGACCAAAGTCTTCAAGAATCAAATAAGTCTTCAAGAATCAAATAGACAATATTTCTTCTGATGTCATTATCATTTGCACCTGTGTGCAGCTTCATGAGTAAAACCTATATAGCATATAACTCCATGTCCTCAGCAAGAATCGCAAGTGTACTTCAACCACAGTAGGATAGAACGGACTGCAGCACATCTTACAACACATACTGCAACAAAAGTGATCTTGTATACTCCTTGTGTCAGTAGTCATAACAAATAACAGCAAGCAAGTAGTTTTTGCAGCTTTGTAGTGAATGTTTACCTTTGCTGAAGTTAATAAGCATTGTATTTTGATGCTGTGTTGCTAAGCTTACTGATACTTTTCTAGGCATGCAAAAAATTCTACAATGTACAGCAATGTGAACATCTCTTACCTGTAGGTAGGGTCAGCAAATAAGCTGAGCCCACTTGAGCAAGGCAACTACTAATTAACATTTTGGTGTTGTCAGAGCTGTGAGAAAAGCAATAGACATAAACACAGCAGACTGCTATCTACCAATATTTTTGGTCAGCTAAGTGTATAATTCTAGAAGCTTAAAAAGACCTGTTTGTGAATAGTTTTTTTCCAACAGTTTTGTTCAAAGCACCTGTGAGCAATTTCCAGCAAATCATGCTTCTTTCCATGCATCCCTACCCCTCAGTAGGAATAGTACTGATCTTTCTCATAATTTTTTCACTTATAGCAATTACTTTTGTAACAGTGTGGTATATGCTGGTTGCTGTGTGTCTTATATTTGCCTGTTAGGTTCATTTTGTAAGTTGATTCAGATTTCAAAATGCAGAGACACTTCCACTTCAATTATATTAAAATAATTTAGTGTAGCCTTGTTGAATTGATTACCCTAATTATTGAAAATATGCACCAAAAAAATCCAGCTGTTTAATATCTTGCTTTTTATGTATTCAGTGTACAATACTTCTTTAGCTTGCAGTATTTTCATTTGAGAAAATAAGTTTTTTCTTTAATTTTCAATTTCTTTAGTGGTTACTATTTAGTAAGTATTAAAAAAAAAAGTATTCCTTGAATTGATCCTTTCTTAAGGAGATACTCTTGGAAATCTCTTTAGTTTGCATTGGCTGAAAGAGCAGGGAGTGAAGAGTTACTGCAGGCAAAAGAAAGGAATTTTTGTTTGTCAAGCAGAGTGCAATGGGAGCCACAGGTCCAAGAACTTCTGAATGCTGGAATCAATTAAATTTTCTTTTTCTTTTTTCTCCAGAGCTCATTTTATACTACAGTGTCCTTAAATTGGTTGGTTGGTTGGTTTTTTTTTTTTAGTTACTAGTTACAAAAAGCTCTATTGATTTTTCCATGTTATCTTTTTTTTTTTTAAACATTGTTCATTGCGTATGTGAATGCTTTTACAATAAGGGTAAAAGCATCATGAAATGAGGACATTTGGTGTCTAGGATTAGTGGGCATAGTAAAAAAAGAACAACAAAAAGACACCAACAACAAAAAAAAGAGGGGACTTTGATATTTACCTGTATTGTAATAGCAGAATCTAGTTTTTTAATTGCTCAGTCTTACTAAATCTACATAGTCTGTTTGGACATACTGCTCAAAAGTTGCTCTTAGTATTAGTAATGATTTCTAAGTGCGCGGGAACTGTCTTTTCACTTGTCCCTGTTCTATATAAGAAAGTTATAAAAGGAAACGTTAGAGCATAAAGGCGCAAGTAGTGTTGTAGCTGTGACCCTGCTTGTAAATTTTACTTTGAGGTGGCTATTTATTCTAGTTTAATAAAAAAGGAGGAGTAGAAATAGAAAAAACTCTTACCTTGAGGGTAATACTTCTGATATTGATGACGTTGCGTAACTAGATATTAAAAAGAAACAGATTTAATTGACGAAAGAAGTTTATTCCCTATGGGTTTTGTCAAGGTTACAAAATTTCCTTGGCATATCTGTCTTTCTGCTCTTATCAAAACCTGCTGCTTTTTTTCTTTGCAGGTCATGGCAACCATAAAGAAAACAGTCCTTTCCTGAACAGTTCAGAAGCTGGCAAGGGAGGTGATTACTATGACCGAAATCTGGCCTTGTTTGAGGTAATTTCTAACTGTTTTTCATACTTCTAATATGATTTGTGATCTTCCAAGATGGCAGGGATTGAGCACATTGTATTAAGTGGAAGAGAGATCGTCGCAAAGTTCCAGGCTGTGGGTTGGTACCTAACTCACTGCATGACAAATCTAAAAGCTAGTGGTGTGTTAGGGCTGTGCCTACAAAGGAGCAAAATATAAGGGTACCAGCAGTGACCTGAATAATTTAGATAGCAAAGCTGTGGCACTGTGGGCTAATCAGTGTGGAAAATGAGCATGGCCTGATTTACTGTGTTAAGAAGGACCATGTTATTCTGTAGGAGAGTGCCTGAATGCAGGCACTCAGATTAGCCTGGGTATCCTGTATTACAACTGCAGTATATCAGTAATATGGATTTCTCCCCCACATGCTTTTTTGTGGGTGTAGGTCTGTTGTCCAAGGTATCGGTAGGCAGATACCCTGTGTGATGAAAAAGCTCAGGTATTGTCACCACTTGGGAGGGCGAGGCAGGGCAGTCTGACTGTTTCCACGTGGAAGTAAGGAGGACCAGGCTCTCCTGTGGGAGGCCAGTTGGAGCCACACCAAGTCCTGCAGCATCCTCCTCCAGATCTTCACGTCACTGGCACTGCATTAAATTCAAATATATCATGGTGTGCTAAGACCAAGTTTCTAAAAAATGTTTTCGGAAGCTCAGGTGCTGGGGAGTGGTGCAGAGAGTCTTTGTATGGCTCTGCAGCTGCTTTCCAGCTGTGCTGCCGAGTTACAGCTTCACAGCAATACTGGCAATGTGTACCCTGTGTTTCGCGTTCTGGGAACTCACTGTGGGGCAGCCTGAGCTGGCTCTATACCCCGCCAGGTTGGCGCCTGCAGAGTTCAGCTGCGTGGCATAGAGCC
Source organism: Haliaeetus albicilla (assembly GCF_947461875.1). Lineage (NCBI taxonomy): Eukaryota > Metazoa > Chordata > Aves > Accipitriformes > Accipitridae > Haliaeetus > Haliaeetus albicilla. The sequence continues at coordinate 19,991,978 of NC_091492.1, read as the reverse complement.
TGGACAAGTATAACTAACCTACTGCTAGATAGGAACTCACCATGGAAATGCTACAACCATGTTTGCAGGCAGTGTGCTTGAGCTACAAGACTTTGAAGCATGCTCCCAGCTGTGGTGTCTCCTCCCTCAAAGGCATGGTAAACCTGTGATCAGGATAAATTGTAGGGCATGGAGAGTTGGCCACTTGTGACATGGCTGCTGCTAGTCACACGCCTGCCTCTTTCAGAAGCAATAACACAGTACCACACCAGGTCTGCAAGCTCTTTCTGTGGTAATGAAGAGAGGGAGGAGCATCCCAAAGGCCATGCTGCTCAACTAACTGAACAGGAAGCATGTGTTGCCTCAGCCTCTTTCTGGAAGGAATTGTAATCAGATTTTTAAAGATGTGAACATCAGATCAGATCAGAGGAAGGAGTAAGAGAAGGAGTGCTTGGCTCATGGCATCCGCTTAGCCATTTGGGGTCAGTGTCTGCATTAGGTCAAAGCACATAATGCTACCAATCCTACCAGAAACTGTTTGTAATGATACATGAAGATATGATACAACTCCAGACAGTGAAATCTTTCTTAATCAGCTTTTATTTCCTGTGTAGAAAGTTGTTCTTTTTACCATGCATCACTTACTGTGCAATTAGACATGCAAGACATTTTTATTTCAAAGAGAAAGGGGAAAGGAATGATTTTATTCTGATTTTTTTTCTTTTTCTTTTTTCCCCTTGAAGTTACTTTCAGAAACAGAAGTTGGATGGGATGAATGTAAAGGTGTGAGGCCTCTGTAAACGCGGCTTCTGGGATTTTTATCTAGATCCACATGAATTAGGTGACATAGTTTGAAAAACGTAATAGAATTATCAGAGTGCATGCCTGCCTACAATGGCCGGAGTTTAATCACTAAGTCTCTGATTTGTTTGGCAACTTGACCTTTTTAAAAGCATATATGTTGATGTAAGCTGACATCTAGAGATACATGCAAGGTATACCTTCATTTTCTTACAGTCCCAAGGCTCCGACTTCTTTATTGCTGTAATTCATGCAAAGGTGCATACAGTGCAGACCTGTTGGCATAGCTTTTTTTTTGTCAGAGTTGCCCTCCTTTTAGAAAAGTAAATCTTCTCATCAGTGGTTCAGGCATAATGAAATATTCTGTCATTCCCTGGGTGATTTTCCTGGTGTGTTCCCTGGCACCCTCAGGCATGCCAAGGAAGGCATGACCCCAGCCACTCTTCATAAATGCTGTGAATTGCAGAAGTTGACTAGTTGTCTTCTTCCCCAGGAAGAACTTGATATACGACCGAAAGTGTCATCTCTGCTTGGCAAGTTGGTCAACTACACAAATCTTACTCAAGGTGTTAAGGAACATGAAGAAGCAGAAAGTACTGATGGCTCGAAAAAGAAAGTATCAAAAGTAAGTAAAGATTCTCTCCATGGCCAGCCAATGAATGGGATGATTGCCTATGTGATTTTTGGGGAGCTGGACTCCTTTCTGCTTTATCTTAATGTCCGTCAGGAGCCATGACAGTGTTGCAAAGAAATAACGTAGAACTCTGTAGGTAGCCAAATGTTACCAAAGAATTGGGGCGGATGCAGTGGTTAAGCACTGTGCCCTACGGTGCAGTTACATACACTTGGGATGGATTTAGGTAAGGAGCATAGGCTTTTCGCGGTGAATCGAATGAACAACAAAACAAAACGCCCAGCTTTTTCGTAGTGCTGTTTTAGCTGCCCAGCAGTATCTGACACATCTCTACAAGCCTGGTGGGTATGACACAGGACTTGCAGGAGGCAACACCCTTCTAGAGCAGTGGGTGGAGGTCAGATAGGACAGCCTGCGGCAGCTCAAGAGTCATTCTCTTCTTAGGCATTTAGGCAGCTGATTTCTGCCCCAAAGGATCTGCATTTAGATGGTTAGCCGTTTGGGCTGGCCTTGTAATAACTAGGTAGAAGGTGGGGATTGATTGTTGGTAGTTAGATTTGTATCAGGAGGGCTATGTTCTAACTGCTCTTCTTAGTGCTCTGGCAGTCAGGCAAGTGTTTCAGTTAGTGCTAAACCCTCAAGTGGTGTGGTTGCATTTTATGGCACTTGCAGGCCTGTCAGTGTGCTTGCAAATTTTGTCAAAAGAAAGTTTTCCAAAAAAGTAAGGTAGCACTTGAAACAGATTTTATAGTACTGCCCTGTCAAAGTTGAGCCATTTCAGAATGAGATGGCAGTGATAATGTTGAAAAACAGCACATTGCTCTCAAAGAGAATGCATGTTACCCCATGCTGAAAGCTGGATTCCAGCTCCCTTACACTCCAGTTCCTTGCTCTGCACGGTTTTGCACTGTGGTTAACAAAGTTGTTTAGTCAACATGAAGTTTAAAACTCAATTTTATCTGAGACCGCACACACTAAAGTGCTGTAATATTGTGGTTAATATGACATTATTACAAGACTGAGTGAAGGTCTTCTGGGTGCAGTAACTGCTTTCTAGTATTATAAGCTTACATTAAAAAAGTAATTTAAACATTTTAACTGTCAGTTTCTTTTGTGTAGTACTTGGTGTTATGCTAATTGCTGAGTCTGTCCAAAGTTTTTACCTTGGCATTACTAACATGAAATGTCAGCTGCATCTCTGTTTTAGCATGCTTTTGGTAGGAATAATTTCAGGCATCAGCTGTTAATATGGTGGTGTTGCATAATTAAAATAATTTTCAGCCTCTTCCTATCAAAAGCAGATCGATTGTTATCCTAACAAAGATAGAATGGAGGGGGATACAATAGGTACAGTCCTTACTATTTTTAGAAAGTTCTGATCACTTTTGCTGTTTTATTTCCTCATTAATTGCCTGACCACAATACCAGGGTAAGATGCAGTCTAATCTGAAAGCTAGTCGCTTACTTCCCTGTTGGAGAAAGAATTGGGAGAATTTCGTGACGGGTCTGTAGTGTAAAGTTGGTTAAAGCAAATGCAGTATAGCTTCATAAGGTAAAAATGGGGCAAATAACAGGAAACTGGGAAGTTGTTTTAAATCCCTGGTAGAGTAACATGTAAGGTTTGGTGTTAATATTTCTACATCTAGGTATGATTTATGTAAACACTTGCATGTTTTCAGACTGTTTACTGCCATTTTTAAAAAAGGACTGTTGTCCTTGTTAAACCTATGCTTCTATGGTAAAATAGGGTTTGGGCAAAATACCTGGGTTGTCCTGAATTATGCTTTCCCGTGTCCCAAAAATGTGTGTCTGCAGACTTCTCAGATGTTTTTTGTAGAATGGTTTGGGTAACCATTCCAAAAGTGACAATATCATCCTGCATTAATATCTCAGTATTTTCTGTGTAAACACTGCAGTTTCCTTAAGTGAATCTTTGCCTAGCATGTCTGCGTCTGGGATAAATTGCATCAGCTGCAATGTTATAACTGTAGTTTGAATTTCTTCTCCCTCTCTTGCCATATACAATATGAAATTTTAAACATCTTGTAGAATGTAAGAAGGTTGATTATTAACTTGGCCAGTAATTATAACCATTAAAAACAGGAAATTCAAAAGCAGTAACTGTACTATGCTATGGATTGAAGGTATCCAGAAACTGTGCAAATGGGATTCTTCTACACATTTGTCTTTAATAATCTTTGAAATATAAATCAATGCAGTGCTGTTACCTTATTCTTCCCATTTGAGCATTAGTACAGAAGCATGAATATGCACCCCAACATGATCGCAGGTTCTGTTTTTAAGTGCCAGCATTGTTAACAGACTCATTGCTGAATGCTATACTGGGTACACTCGGCAAATATATCCCCAGCCAGCGTGAGGATGAAAGGTAAGCTGCCTGTCCTGATGTGTCACTTACTGGAATTGGCATCTCATAGACAAGAACTGGAGCGAGGAGATTGAGCAGACTCTAGATCTGGTATTTGAAAATTGAATGAAGAAAGCAGTCCTTTCAGTAAGTGAATATATAATTCTCTGAGCAGGTAAGACAGGTGTCTCAGTGAATACCGTTTTGTTATCTAGCACACACCTGCCCACCAAATCATATTCATTCAAGTGACCAAAAAACCCAACCCAAAAACAAACCACAAAAACCCCAAACCAACAAAAAAACCCCACGGACACACAAAAAAAAAGAGACAAGGCAGTTGTGTGCACATGATGTGGCCAAATCTCTGAGAGGTGGGTATTGTAAAAATGAGATCTCTCTTCCAAAGTTTAAGCTTAAAGGACTAGAGAGTGATGTGCTTTAGCTGGAGGAGATCAGTGTTGTCAGCACCTGCTTTCTACAGTGACGAGACCAAAAGAGCTCAGGAAAATACATTACGTGACTATCCCCCCTTCTAATCTCTTGGAATAATTGCTGCAGAGTTTGTGGAAGATGCAAACGAAGATCAGGATGATTTCAGTGCAAAACAGCTTAATATAAACATGTTACCCTGTTTCAGCATTCCCATTAAGTATTTTTGATAGTAGCATTCTGTTAGATACACATCAGATAAAATTGACACTAGTCCATGTAAAAGGGTAGAAATTGCGTTGCTTTTTATCTTTTCTAAATACAGTCTTGTATTAAAGCACTTAATATTCACAGTGCTATAAAAATATCCCCGTCTTATGATGGAAAAATTTAGATTAACTATTTTAGTTCATGTATCTTTAATAAGACAGTTCATTTCTGTGCTGCTGTCTGTCCTCATGCGACAGGGCAACCACAAGAGCTGTCATTACTGATCAATGTCCCGGAGCCCTACAGCCAAGTGCTTTGATAACCCATCATGCTGGCACAATGGAAATAGTGTCCTTCAGACTCAGATCAATATTTGTATCAATTATGTGTCTGCAGCTGATTAGAGTGAATAGAAACATGATCTGCATTGCTGAAATTGAGACTGTTTTCGAGATTTTTCTGTCCCTTCTTGGTTGATCTAAACCAGTGTTCTTCAAAATGTCTTTGTGTTTTATTTCCTTTATGCAGCATGGGGTGTTAAATTTTTTTTCATTTAGTAGCTGTTGAGACTGAACATAATACCCTTCTCATTTCAGATTGCATTCTGTTGAGAGTTAAGCACTGGTTTAGTATCACTTACTGATTATAAGTTGCTATAAAAAAAGGGTCAAGTCACTGCAGATCACTGGTGTTAAATATTTCTGTGAACAAGCTGGTTCAAGTTGTAATTGTGGATCATTCTTTCATACTAGTATTTTTTATTCTGCGGGGTAAGAAAATCCAGAGTAAACTCTTATGCCCAAGGTACACTGAGTAATACCTGTGGCTTGGGTTTTGTCTGTGGGCAGACACTTACGCATTTCCTAGGCTGCTCTGCTCTGCAGTAGTCTCATAACTACACAACTAGTGCACGATTTCTCTTCCTCTGTGGCTGAAGTTAGCTTTATAACTTGATATGCATAAGAGGCCACTTAAGAGGGAAGGGAAGAAGATGATTAACAGTAGAGCAAAGCTGCAGGGACCACATAGGGCAGAAGATAGGAAGGAGCTGAGCTAAGGTGAATTCTTATGCAAAGGAAGCAGGTGTTGGGAGATGTGTAAAGGGCAGGCTGAAAACTCACCTGCTTTGATAGTGTTTGGAAGACTGTCATGTAGAATATATAATAACTGTACTCCACTTGCTTCTCCTGTGTAGGGGCAATAGGTTGAGCTTCTTTCCTTTTCCCAGATGCCAATTTTGACAATCTCGTAGAGAATCCTTTACCTCTGAAATACCCACACATCTGATAAATTCACTTGATGCTGGCTGCTGCGTTCAGAGGTGCTGTGAGGGGGGTGACTGATGGATGAATGATCAGATAGAGGCAAAGAATACATTAATGTGACAATAGGAAGCCCTTATGCAGGGCAAAATCTGCCCAGAGCCTGGCAACATTATTTAGTCCTTTCTCAGTTAATGTTTATGCAGTTGAAGACATAATGTGAATCAGATGAAGGTGTTTGAATCAAAAGCATCTAAACCTCCCCTTCTTGAGGAAGCAGGTACACTATAAAGAATACCCTGAGAAGATCTTCCTACGCTGTAGCATTGGAACAACTTGTTAAAAAATCCTTACCTTACCCTAATCAGGATACTTATGTACAAGTGTCACTTCTGTTAGTATCAGAAAACGATTCCTTTTGTCCTTATACATAATCTTGACAAAACTGATCAGGTTAGTTCTATAGGACGGTGATTTTTGTATAAATGGCAGGTGACGTTTTAGGGATTTTTTTTTTTTTTTTGTACTGTGGCATCGGAACAGGTGAGTAACAGCTCTCTGGCCCTGTGCTGGTGGGTCTCATAGGGTAAGTCCATTGGCAACCATCAGCACATGGCTCTGTTGCCCACTTTACTTCAGGAGGTTCACTCGAGTTGAAGTGTGTATATGGGGAAGGTCTGTTTGTTCTGATTTAGCCTTAGTCACACAAAGAATTCCAAGCTGACTTCAGAAAACTCAGTCGGCAATTCCTGGCATTTCTAACAAAGAACTGTTCAGATCATGTTCTTGGGCACAGTTTTCTTTCATGTCTGGCAGGGCAGATTCCTCATGTAGATGAGGAAATTTCAAATTGTACTGTGTGATTGTGAGTTGAAGCACTGAATTCCTAGATTGCTTATTTTGACCATTTGATTTTTCTAGGATTTTGCTTTATGTAATAAAATACACTCTTGACTTACCTTAGGTAACTAAATTTTTCCACAGGGAAGACAAGGCAAGAACAAAGTTTTTGACAGCCATTTTATTGCTTTAAGAGTAATATGCTTGCCTTAAGTACCGTTGCTTTTGATTCATAACTAATTTGTTTATAAGGGTACATGTTACCTATTTATTTTTGCATTTAGTTAATGCTATGTGGAGTCAAATTTGAACAACTGTTGTCACCTTCCTTTAATATCCTTCTCATTTAGATGATTGTTCATGGGTTTCTTTAAATGCTGTCTATCTGTAATATGTTTTGGAATTCAGGTTTATTTATAGAAAGGGATGAGCCTTTGAGAAGTTACACTCTCTATTTCCCCTGTGTTTCAGTGTTCTGTATAATTTTAAATGCAAAAGAAAACCTCAGAAAGCAGAAGCAATGAAATGTCTTGGCAGGAAACCACAGAGATTTGGGAGTCTGAAATGCTGCTAGTGCAAGGTGTGCCAAAGCAGGGAACACTTTTGTATTCCTTGAAGTAAAACCCTTATCAGTGGCATTTCGATATCATTGTTTTGGATCTGACTGTCCTCTGGCAATAGCTATTTGGGCCAAAGAGATTTCTACAAGATACTATGTTGAATGTCAGTCATGTGCAGTACCTGTGAAGTTGTGTAACTAACTTGTATTTTCTCAGTCACTGTCAAAAGTAATTCAGAGTGTGATGCTAATATTAAACATAAGAAAGGTTAGAATCATTAGTTTTACATAGAACATATAACATGGAAGAAAATACATTATGCATGTCTCCAGATTACTTCCAAATCTTTTCTGGTTGTAAGATCACAAAAGTATGTTTTCCATGAAACTAATTAGTAAACTCTGGGGAGTAGGGTAGGATTTATCTTACTCGGGGTCTGCAGAATTCAACAGGTTTCATACTAGAAACTCTGTGGTTCTACAATAAAACAAATATATGTATGTTCTGTTGTTAGTAATTGGTGTTAAATGCTGAGTATAATTCCTTCAGGTGTGAAGATGTGATAGGGTCAACATTTTGTTCAGAAATTTGTGGTTTTGGAGTTTGCGTCATGTTTTGTGGAAGTCCAGCACAAAAGTATTTTTATGTGTCTACCTTATGTTTCCCAGATTTCTACCATTTGAAAAACTGAAGTTGTAGGGGTTTTTATGCTGTGAATAACTCCAGTTAATGAATGTCAATGAACTTTTTTTTTTTTTTTTCAGTCACCCAGCATGGGCACCCTGATGGGGGTGTATTTACCATGCATGCAGAATATCTTTGGGGTTATTCTTTTCCTTCGGCTGACTTGGATGGTGGGAATGGCTGGAGTTCTTCAGTCCTTCCTGATTGTGTTACTTTGCTGCTGTTGTGTAAGTATATGGGTAAAATAATGCATGTGACATAATCTCTGTGAAACTATTAAGAAACTTGGAGAGGCTGCATTGTAGATGCATGTGTAAAGAAAAGCCACGTTTCTGCTAGACACTTCTGCTATGTTTGTAGTCATGTGATTCCCCCCCCCGCCTTTTTTTTTTCTTTTTTTGGCTAGTATTTGTAAACTGGCGAACTGTATCTAGTGTAGATACAGTCTTAAAAATAGCGTTTGTTCAGCAAACAGCTGTTTTCTGTGCCTGTGCCAGGTCATGGCTGTCTCCTTTGCTGGACTAGCCTTTGTTGGAATTTCAGCTCTGCAGATAGAGGGACACCTGCATTCTTTTATCTTGCTTTGTATGCAGACACCCATTATTTGACCTGATAAAGCAGTGGTTATCTCTCAAGCAAAAGTCTCAACAGGTTGATGATTAAATTCCTGCTGCCCTTGTTTTCTTTCAGATAATGACCTGTCAAGGCAGAATAAAGATAAATACTGTATCCTATATGCAGTGGCAGCTTTACTCTATCAAGAAATAAGTTACGTTTCAAAAAACATTGTTGACATAGTTGCTTCCTTTTCCTTGTTTTCCCCAGACTATGCTGACAACCATATCAATGAGTGCTATTGCCACAAATGGTGTTGTTCCAGGTAAGTGTAGTTGCCAAACTTCTCATTTCTGTTTTTTAAAAAAAAAAAAAAAAAAAAGTTGCTATAAGCTGTTAATGTGGTTTTATTGCAGAGAAATTTGCTTAAGCCAGGATACAAAGCCTGAATTCATATCTAGTATTTCTTCTCACTATCAGTTAGACTAAAGATTAAATTATTTGGTTTTTAGTTACCCCTGTGCTAACAAAAAGATACTTCAGTTGAACCCCACAAAAAGCAGATACACAGTGTATAATTTTGTTGTGTTCTTGTTGTGAATATTTTACAATTTATAACAATAAATAAATGGTAATTTTACTCTCACTTTTCTTGTTTCGTAGCTGGTGGCTCCTATTTCATGATATCCAGGTCATTGGGCCCAGAGTTTGGTGGAGCTGTAGGGCTGTGCTTTTATTTGGGAACAACATTTGCAGGAGCAATGTATATCCTTGGTGCCATTGAGATTTTATTGGTGAGTAGTATTGGAGTAGTCTGCTTTTAAAACAAATAGCATATGGAAAATGCCCTAGTATTCTTGTCCCATATTTGTATACGTATTTACAGGTAGAGACCAGAAGGTCTCCAGTTTCTTGGTGTCCAATTCTGTACTGCTAGTGCTTCCCTTTGGAAGGTGCATGCTCTGGGTATCCAGAATGGAAGCTTTTCTGAAAACACAGATGGAAGTACAACTTAGTCAAAGACACATGCTCATCATTGATGAAGTTGGCTCAGTTGTATTACTGAAATAGAATGGACCGTTATTGCTTGACTTTTCCTATAAACTGAAGATTCCTGGTTAAGAGCGTGTTACAGATTGGAAAGTGATTTAAATTTCTAGTATAAGTAAAAGATCACTACAGTAATATAGCCAGAGTTCTGTTCCTGTGTTCCTTCAGCTTGCTTTCTTCTTGTTTCAGACATATATTGTGCCACAAGCAGCAATTTTTCATCCATCCGGTGCCCATGATGCATCCAGTGCTATGCTAAATAACATGAGGGTGTATGGAACTGTATTCCTCATCCTTATGGCAGTGGTGGTCTTTGTGGGTGTGAAATATGTTAACAAATTTGCTTCCCTCTTCTTGGCCTGCGTAGTAATATCTATACTGTCCATTTATGCTGGAGCTATCAAGTCCATCTTTGATCCACCTGAATTTCCGTGAGTAGTGTTTCTGGATGGGGGTATGGCTTTGCCTACAGATCTGGAAGGTGGGATTCAATGGAAGTTACTTAAAACTGTTGCCTAATACGTTGTCAGAGCTACCTTTTTTGTGAATTACTTCAGATTTCTTTTGACAGTGATAGTCTTCTGTATGCAGAGCTCATGGAATAGAGGTTTCTCAGGCTAAAATGAGTGCATTATTACATTTTTTTAACTGTCTTGGTAGAATAAAGTCTAGTGGTGAGTATACAGATCGACAGAGGCTGATGTTTCTCTGCGTCCTGCAAAGACGATCCAGTATCTTAGCCTACAGCTGCTGAGTTAAATTTTAGCAAGAATTTTGCTGGGTTATTTATGGCAGTTAGCAGGAAGCAGTTTGGCAAGTACATTTTCTCCAGGCCAGTCGGATATGATGAGCTGCCTTCGTGGTTGGAAACTGTGGTGGTGTGATGCAGCTGCTTGCTGAGAAATAGGGCATCTCTTAGGAATGTGGAAGGTGTGATGGTGGGGCTGTGCTGAGGCTCCAGCGAAACTTCCCCTTGGCCTGAAAGCAGATTAGTCTGCCATGTGAGTAGCCCTGCTCCAAACACAACACGTACTACTTGGCATGTTGGCAGTTAAACATGTAATACGGTTTCTTAAACTCAGAGCTGGAGCAGCGATAATGTGGGTGCATGTGTTTTACCAGAAATGCAAACAGTATTTCCTGATGCTGCTGACAAGAGATGAATGGAATGGAAATAGAGGAGTTGAGTCTGCATAATTATTCACATCTTAAAATGTTGTGACCGTAACTAAGTACTTGCAACCCTCAAGTGCTCCCTTTAGATATTTAGGGCCCAATGATTATAATGTTTTACAACAGTGGCAGGTTTACAGCAGTAAAAATAAAACAATGTCTCTACCTCCCCCTCATTATCTCTTGGATTGTTCTTGAATGTTCTCGCTACCTTTCTTCCTTGGGCTGTATTCCTTTTTCTTTTGCTGAAGTAACTAGATATTGTATTTATTTTTAATTCTGGAGGGGAAGGCTTCTCTGAAGTTACAGTTCACAGGCCTGCAAACCCTACAAAAATGGCCCTGTCTCTTCCATTTTCCTGGCTTTCGTGATTGATAAGACCCATGAAACAATTAAACTTATTAAAATGGAAGAAATAATTTATTTTTTTTCTGTGGGTATTTTCTGGCACTGGGAAGAGAAGCTCAATGAACTTTTAGTGGCAGCAAGCTGTTATGTTATATCACTATGTTTTGTGGAACTGTCTTTGCAGAAGTAGATGAAAAATTTTCAGTGCTGGAATAAACTATATTTGTAGTTATGTGAAACACAACAGGTACTGGAGGATTTCAGCAATTATGCATAGTATGTTCTGACAAGAAGAAACTTTGCTTATTGTGCTTGAAATGTAAGCTCCTAATTCTGAAGCTAAAATGTCAGGGGTCATTTGAGTGCTACTATACAGAAGCTGGGATAATGTGATTCCAAATATCTTTAGATATTCTAAATATCTAGTAATTTAAATGGTAGTATTCTTCAGATCTCTTCCACTCCAGTAGTTGTGTTTAACTGGGGAAAAAAAAAAAAAGTGGCCTAATCTTTCCCTTTCATTCTTTAAGGTAAATTTACCAAATTCAATAAATCACGCTGACGTAGCTTTTTATACCTCTCCCAAGATTGTTGGAAAAGTAGCTTTATACTTCTGACCCTTAAAAGAAACAGATGTACAGTCTTTGTCCTGTTACCACCATCTTTTTGGAGCTCAGAAATGATGTAGTAGACTAGAGGCACTTGAAGTTTCCATGATATGAAAGAAAAATTATGGGGAAGGACAGACTTCATTTTCCCAATACCATATAATAATACTGGTTTTCATGTTTCCCTTCCAGGATTTGCATGTTGGGCAACAGGACTTTGTCCAGAGATCAGTTTGATGTTTGTGCCAAAACCATAGTTAAGGATAACATTACTGTGGCCTCTAAGCTTTGGGAGCTCTTCTGCCACAGTACAAACTTAACCACCGAGAACTGTGATGAATATTTCCTAATGAACAATGTCTCCGAGATAGCAGGAATTCCGGGAGCTGCTAGTGGCATTTTAAAAGGTATGACAGAATATTTTTTTTTCCCTTAAAGAGGAGACATGCTGAGCAGTTGAAATGGGTTGAACTGTTCCCTGCTGGTTAAGAAAGAGGGACTGAAGAAATGTAGTTACAGTGAAGAAAATTATCTTCAATAAAGAAAACCCAGTCTTAAGATACAGTACTTGTCTGCTGTAAAAGTGATTAAATTTGCCTTATACATCTCATAATTTCAGCAGAAAGTCATCTGTAATTATGAGCTATACCAACATGAGTAAGTTGTTAAAATTTTTCAGAACTCTGTGTAGCTATGACTCTACATTTTATACAGATTATGATTATGTCCTGAAAGATAAGAGTACTCATATAAAAATAGTATACCTCCTTCTTTGCCCACTCCTGAATATAATATCATTGAAGAGTGTTCATTATTGAAATGAATGCGAGACCAGTTGCTTTGTGCGGGTGCTGAGTGCCTATGGTTCCCATTTTCACAGAAACTAGTAGTCTAGTTTCTAAAATGGACTCAGCGTTTTATTAGTGAAATTTCAAATGCCAACCATATAATTCTGTAAATTCTTCCACTGCCTAAAGAACAAATCAGTTTATATCTAGAAAGCTGGTCGTATTGCTGCTTTGGATTCGCTGAGCTACTATGTGTGGGTATAGTGGTTCCTTAAAAATAATCAATGTATTTCGTGGGGTTAAAATAGGTACAAAGTTAAAAGAATGTTACATTTAGTGATATTAAAGCATTAAATGTGCTTAGGCTTCTCTAGGCTATTCATGCGTATTTATTGTTTTTGTTATAGATTCCCTTGAAAGCATGCAATATTAATTTTCTTTCATGTAACCTGTATACATCTTAATTTGTGTTGATCAGTGAATTGCATTTGTAATCTTCAGTTATAAACCCATTATAATGAGAACGGGTTTTGAACTGAAACATGCTTTTCTTTTCTGTGGTGTGATAATAACATTGAAGACAACTTATGGAGCAATTATTTGGAGAAAGGAGAGATACTGGAGAAAGCACATCACCCATCTGTTGATGTAGCAGGCCAGAAGAACAACCTCCATCTATATGTGCTTTCCGATATAGCTACTTCATTCATGGTGCTGGTTGGCATCTTCTTCCCTTCAGTGACCGGTGAGAATACTGGGACGAGAGGGCTCAAGGGTCCCTTGAGCTTTCTTCTCTTCCATGATCTTACATCCAGAATGTATTTTCAGGTATCATGGCTGGTTCAAACAGATCAGGGGACCTCAAAGATGCACAGAAATCCATTCCCGTTGGAACAATTCTTGCTATTGTCACCACATCATTAGTCTGTATCCTTTTAAAATTAGTAGAGTCCTGGCATGTTGTGACTCAGGTGGATGACTGTGTATCTGATTTGTGGAACTGCTTTCAGGTGACTAAATTATCAGTGCGGGTATGGTTGGTCAGTGGAAAAAAAACCCAAACAGTCCATGAGCTGAAAGCATCAGAATTATTATCCTGTTGTTTTCCATGCCCCTTTTTGTGTTGGGTTTTTTGTTCTTTTGCACTTCTGTTGCTTTTCTTTGCTACACAGTGGGCTGTAGCTTTTCAGGCTGGTGGAATACAGGTGTATATTTTTTTAAGATGCAGTGGACCATTAAGATGAGGAAAGGCTTTAAATGGGAGAGATCATATATTTCAGTTTCTTAAAAAAAAAAAAAAAAAAAAAAAGGCAAGCCTTTTAGTTTGAGTGACACTAAGGAGTATAGGCTTTCTTGAACATTTTAGGGCAGGATAAACGAGAGTTAGAAATTAGACTAGATGTTCCCCAAGGGGGTGGGGGATAGGTTCATGTGTAGAGTCAGCTGCTCACTCGTACCCATGAATTTATGTATTTATTTTGAAGTCAGTGAAATGAGATCATCTTAAATCAGCTTATAGGACTGTATTTTATCCCCCCCCCTTGATTTTTAACACATTAATCTGATTTAATGCTATTCCACAATTCTAAGACACATCCCCAGCTGGCATGCGTGGAGTTGTTACTGTGCTCAGTAGTGAGGTCCACGTAGCTGTGAATGACTTGTTTCCTGCCTGTTTCCACTGAGACTGGAGCACTTAATTTGCAGAATATGAGGATGTTCATCATACCAGATTTCTAGGTGCTGAGTGTGTGGTCAGAGGAATAGCCTTTGTCCCGGCTGAAGTTGCCAGGTTTTGTATGTGGTTAAACTCTTCAGGGCTTAGGACTACAGGAGTTTTGCTTAGGAAAGACTCTTAATCTCTTCTTTCCTGCTAGAGAAGAGATGAAGCCAAGGTCTTTCAGCTTCATCTAGCTTGTTGGTGTCCTAAACTACTATTTATCAACATAGGAGATTAAAAAAAAAAAAAAAAGAAAAGAAAAGGCAAAAGGTAATTAATATGAGCAAGGACTTCAAAACTTCTTTGTAAGAGCTTTCTGAATAAATCCCACCCAAAAGGCAGCTGGCGGAGATGGTGACTCTCCTGGAAATTCTGCTGTTTCCAACCTGTTTTTTTGCCAGAACTTGCCAAGCTGTAAATCAGGATCCCAGCTCACTTGTCCCAGCTTCTTAGGAGTGCAGCCTTTTCCAGATGTTACTTTGGGAGCTGACCCTGTACCAAGAAGTCTGCATTTCCTGTGAACGTAATAAATACTAAAACAGGTCACAGACCTAACCCCTAGGTCTAGCATTAAAACATTTGCAGTTCAAAACTTATTTCGTGGTGGGTAACTTTATATGTAGATATTAATACGCCACCCAGTGGAAGGTTTACACCATAATTTTTAGAGGTGATCAATGTTTCCCCTTTTATTACTTTTCGTATTGTACAATTGTACAGTTTAATAACAAACCCAATATTCAAAGACTTATTGGTGATGTGAATGTCTTCAGAGACCACAAAAGGAGAAAGTGCAAAGCAATGGTTTGCTATATGTTCAAAATACCTTTGGACACAGGAGGAGGAGGGAGAAAAGAAAGATATTTTAATATCCATTTCTGTTCTATACTAGCAGATTAAATTGGCATTTACATATAAAAATATTTCCTTTGAAGTTATCTCCTCTAATGTAACATTTAAAATGATCTTTTTTAGAAATTGAAACTTAGAATAATAACTTTGTCACTGTAACATTAGAAGTTATAGATGAGCAGTGAGACATTAATTTACTCACCAGCTTTACCATGTACTTATGGAGATGCTGCAGTGCAAATGCTGTAGGACAGAGGCACATATTGAACTTTACACAATACTTTCTGTGGTTGTTTTCATCTGCCATGTCTAAATAAATCCTACTTCCTTAGCACACTCTGTACTCAAGACTTCAGTTGTGTATTATTATTTGGAGCCTGCATAGAAGGTGTAGTCCTGAGAGATAAGTAAGTTTCACTGCTTTAATGCTCTCCTTTCTTCTTTTTTTGCAGGGAAGGTGTGTCCTTTCCTATCTCGTGTCCTGCGCCACCCACCCCCTCCCATCCCCCCCCCCCCCCTTTTTTTTTTCTTTTACTTCTGGGTTCCTTTTAAACCATATTTGTATGTAAATTGTAAACAACGTTTTGGGAATCTTCTTGTATTTGATTTGGTGTTTTCTGGCATGGCTCCCTCAGGTTTTCCATCCTATGTCTTAATTCCTGCATCTTTCTAGGTGAAAGTGGAAAATAATGTTGTGATAATAATGTAAGAGTTTTATGATATATAATCAAAATAAAGTTTTCAAATTATTGAAATCAGGCTACAGAGACTTGCTATCTGTGTATCAAGAGTAACTCAGATTATTTACTACTCTCTATATTTCCTAATCAAGAAAATATCTAATATTTAATAATATTTAAATGACATCTTAAAACTCACCCAAAAAACCAAACATGAGTGTCAAAATACTCCTTTGAATATGAATGTCTCTCTGTTCTCTCTGCAGGTACGGCGATGCAGTGAACAAGAACTTAGTGGTGGGCACCCTTTCGTGGCCCTCGCCATGGGTCATTGTGATAGGATCCTTCTTCTCTACCTGTGGAGCAGGTTTACAGAGCCTTACTGGAGCCCCCCGCCTGCTGCAGGCAATAGCAAAGGACAACATCATTCCTTTCCTCTGGGTTCGTACTTCCTAAAAAAAAAAAAATAAAAAAAAAAAATAAAAATAGGCATTCTGTACATATTAACTAACCAGCTATTTGACTTTGTGCTCTCAGAAATCAGATTTATTTTCCCTAGTTTGCCCAGCATTGCAATGAAGGTCAATTTTTTTTATTTTAATGCTTTGTTTTCTTTTGTAAAAAAATAAGAATATTTTAAAAGAGTTTGAATAGACACATATAGTAATTTTATGAAGAAGTTTTAACATCTAATTTAGTGAAGCACAGAAAGCCATTAGAGTAACTTGACTCCTCGCTCTAGAGAAAGAAGTATGTAGGAAAATATGCTTAAAGGTTCTGTTTCTTCAGGTTTTTGGTCATGGAAAAGCGAATGGTGAGCCGACGTGGGCTCTTCTGTTAACAGCATTAATTGCTGAGCTGGGAATCCTTATTGCTTCACTTGACATGGTGGCTCCAATTCTCTCAATGTAAGAAACAGGCTGGTTGCTGTTTGGGGGAGTGGGGAACAGGGCAGGGAAAGAGTGATTCTCTTTTGTTTTGCTAATTTGATTGTCTTTCAGAACCATATCTTAAACCAGTAAAGCAAATTACTGGAGCCTGAGTTCTGCTTCTGTTATTTCTATGAATTCTCTGACTTCTGGCTCTACATCTAAATCTATTTGTTTCTGCTTTGGAGTATTCTGTGAATAAACATGGTTTTAGTATATTGTTAGTTTGTTTGGGAAAATGTTATTTTTATCACAGAACAAAGATAGCATTGATGTTGTGGATAGATCTAACCTGATCCAGTTGAAAAACTGTTCTAACTGCTTTGTACCGATAGTTCAGGCTAATAAAAATCTGAGGGCTAGGCACATGTGACAGGGCAGCTGTAGTTTGACTGTAAATCATTCATGTGATTATAGCATGTGCCAGAATCTATAAATGTGTGTGCTAAAAGGTTTTGCACTTCTTTTGCTTCTGCAGGTTTTTCCTGATGTGTTACCTCTTTGTTAATCTAGCCTGTGCAGTACAAACACTTCTTAGAACTCCAAACTGGCGGCCTCGATTTAAATACTATCACTGGTAAGCAAAAGGCCAGCATGCTCAACGCCTGGTCTGTAATGTACAGTGCGGGATTTGGAAGAACCGTCTCCATGAGGTTGTGGGCATCTTTTATTTCTCTTGATATCAGTTCTAGACAAGAGTACATCGATGTAATATTCATAGTGGACCAGACCCAGATATTTAATGGCGTGAAAGTTTCATTTCAACAACAGGATACTAAAACTGTTGGGGACTGGGGAGATCCATTGGTAGTTTTACTTTCACTCCCAGTTCAGAACAGACAATTTAAAGACAAAAGAGCAAGAGAATAATTGACTTGTGTTTAAACTTTTCTACCCCGCTACTTACTAATGTCTTTGCTTTTTGTTTTAGGGCCCTCTCATTTTTAGGCATGAGTATTTGCCTGGCACTGATGTTTATTTCATCTTGGTATTATGCTTTGGTAGCTATGCTTATTGCAGGCATGATTTACAAGTACATTGAATACCAAGGGTAAGTATTAACTGGATAGAAAAGGGTAGGAAGGAGATTGGGTCTATTTTTCATGAATTATCTCTAGCCTTCACATTTGGAGAAGGAACTGTCCAGAGATACGACTTAGAGGGCTTCTCTGATTAGTTCATTTCAGTGCTAAACAAAAGCCCCTGAAGTGCTTTGTTGTTAAGCCTCTAAAGGTGTTTGGTGAAACTTGAGAGTCACAGGAGGCAGAAACCCTGGTTGGGATCTATCCTTCTGCTGTCTATCACACATAATTCCTTCAGGCCCAGAACAGCTGAAGGCAGCCATCTTATTCCAGTTTATCTGGTGCAAAGGTCTGTCTAGAACAGTCCTTAAAATGCTGAATCTGCAGATTAGGTTGTCTGAGATTTGTTAATATCCGATGGAGTCAGGCTGTAGTATGGCTGTGTAACTTAATTTTAACATGTGGTATTGAAATGCCTGATGTTTGTATATGCTTGGGAAGCCTTCTCTGTAGTGGAGTGTTGATACAAATTAAGCACAGAATAGTGTTGTCATATACATTTGACTGAAACATTTGCATTCTTCTCATGTGATACATGGTAAGTATCACAGACATACATGTACAAATGATAAATATACATGCGATGCATGCTATGTATCACATTATTAAACTCATTGTAAGGTAATGGTTTCTCTATAGCATGACTGCAAGTGTGCAGTTAAACCCTCATGAAGCCATATGTTGGCTAAACTGTGTTTTCTTCACAGTGCGGAGAAGGAATGGGGTGATGGTATCCGGGGTCTTTCACTCAGCGCAGCAAGATACGCCTTACTCAGACTGGAGGAGGGCCCTCCACACACAAAGAACTGGAGGTACTCATTTTAGACTAATAAAATGCACTGTCATGATTATCTGTTTATGCTTAAGGATTTAAACTGGACTACAAACAAGATGCTTTTGGTCTGTGTGAATGAATTTATATGCCCAGAATATTAAAAAAACCAAAGTGTTGAGTCTGCGGTAAGCTGCTATCACTGCCTAAGCCCTACTGCGTGGACCCTGTATTGACAGACCTTTCGTGTCCTTTGGATCTTTAATCAAACTCTGAATTTGTGAATTCAAAAGTGGAACTAGGGGAAACTGTGGAGATCTCTGAGTACAGAGGTCCAGAGGCCTGTGGCAATTTGCACTGCGGGCATAAAGAAGTCACTGCTATCATTCTAGGATTAAACACCAAACAGTGGCCAACATTTTTTCCCTCTGGCTTTGTGTGTTGAAGACAGATTAAGTGGGCAAGAACCCTCCTCTCAGTTAGGCATTGTGCAACTCTTAGGCTCTGAACAAGAGGGCTGGGAATCTACCAAAGAAGAGAGTTTTAGAAATCTTTCCATACTTGCTCAACCATAGCTTAAGAGAGAAAATAACTTAATTGATGTGTAGCAATACCTTAAGGGACAGAAGGCAGGTGGGATCTATGTTTAGATGGAAGTATTCATGTTTCCCAATGTTCATCGTCAGTATCCAGATAGATCTGGAAGGACAACCTTGCAGTATGAACACAGTGTGTGCTCTAATAGTACTTAAAAGAACCTTGAAAATCAACCACTTAAATAAAACACTAATGCAAGCCTCTTAAGCTAAGTACATGAACAGGTTTTATGACTGTCCAAACAATGCAGCAGAAGAATTCCCTCAATGCTTCAAATCTGCTTTGAATCAAGAGAAATAAATACTAATTAAACCCCTTCTAATATGTGAGATACAGAATGTGCTGTTTCAGAGTTAATATTGAAGCACACTCAAAGTGATGAGAGAGGCAGTTTTTTAGAAGTGTTTTTGTTAAGGCCTTAGTAAAAAATACGTTCCCTTTTTTATTTTCTCCAGGCCTCAGTTGCTGGTGCTTCTGAAACTTGATGAAGATTTGCATGTAAAATACCCTAGATTGTTAACATTTGCATCCCAGCTGAAAGCTGGCAAAGGTTTGACTATCATAGGATCCGTGATCCAAGGGAATTTCTTGGAAACTTACGGAGAAGCCCAGGCTGCTGAACAGGTCAGTGTTTTAAACAAATTGCTAAAGTAAAAAGGGGTGAGTGGGCAGATAACTTAAAAGTTTCATAATGGTACATGGAAAAAAGCATATCAGTAAGGCTTCCATGAAATACAGGACTAGTTGAGTAGCACTAGAGCTGTTCAGTAAAGGGCTTGCAAAAATGTTTCAGCTGCCAATTGTGGCTTTGGAAATATAAGATCAATGCCTGTAACTTGCGTAAACAGCCTTACTGCATAAAACTGTCTTCATTTATAAGAAGTAATTACTATGGAAGTTTACGTATGCTGATTAATGGAGGGAAGACGACTATTTAGTTTTGTAAACATACCAAGAAACATTTCAGTAACTGTCAGTTATTACAAACTTAGCAAATGTGCTGTATCTCTTTCAGTGTGGTAACGAATTTATTACAAAAAGCATTAAATGATCATCCTGAAAATTGGTTAATAAATCATTTAATCTTCCTCACTGTGTAAACATGACATCATAGCTCTGTTTACATCTGTGTAGTATCAGCCAGCACATCGCTGCTTTCTTCCCCAGAGGCTTTTTATACAGGAAAACTGTTATAAAGGGAAAACTAATTCATAGGCCAATGTGTTGACCAAGTTTGTTTAGTTTTTAAACAAAGGGTATGGTATTCTTGATAGGTGGGGTGGGATGGTGCTTATATTTGTAAATTGAATATAATAACACAGCATGTTACGTAGAAATCTGAAACTGGAAATCTGAACAAAGTTAATTGACCTTGGGTTTAAAAAGGTGAGTGTTTTAGGATTAGAAAATGGAAAGTGAGATAGTAACACAGGTATCACTAATTACTACTATGAATAAGAGACTATAGCACAACCCCAAAAAACCCATATCTTAATCTGTTAGAAATAATTATGTTTGGAAGGGAACTATGTGTGTTTTAAACAAGTAGTATTCACAATTAGTGGGTATTTTCTCTTCTGTTTTATTAAGGAAAGCGGATGAGCAGAACTTTGCCTTGAAATGTGTTTAACCTGTGGACATGTGAACCAGGAATTTACGTTGTAATCACATGATAGAGAAATACTTAAGAGTTCCTTTTCCTTGTCTGTCTTGCAGACTATTAAGAATATGATGGACATTGAGAAGGTGAAAGGATTTTGTCAAGTAGTTGTAGCCAATAAAGTTCGAGAAGGAATTGCCCACTTGATCCAGTCCTGTGGACTAGGTGGCATGAAACATAATACTGTGGTTTTGGGATGGCCATATGGGTGGCGGCAAAGTGAAGATCCAAGGTCATGGAAGACCTTTATAGGTGAGCTTTAAAGGTTCTCTGTGATCAAACATTGTGAACAGAGATATTTATTACACACATGGTACACGCAGGGGATTTTAACAGAATCCTTGTGAAATTGGTTTTGGTTTTCAGTCTGTTTTGTCTAGTATTGATTGTGAAGTAAATAATTTCTTGCAAAACTGCTCTAAGTTTGAAATACCACTTCTTGTAGATAAAAGACCTATGAAAGATCTTCAAAGATTAATCTAGCAGCTGCAATTCATCTAATGAATGCTGAAAAAATTACGGATTTGAGAGATACTGGTTTAATGGCAAACTTTTATTTGTTTCCTAGCTAATCTCTGTCTTTTCACAGGTCTTAACCTATTCATCTCTTCACTACTGGAGCTAAGACTGTCCTTGCCTATATCCCTGTCCTTCCTCTATGGTCCAGTTACTTAACACAGTCAAGTTAGAACAGAGCAGATGCTTTCTCCTCATACTTAGCTTTGAAGATTGCTGCATTTATTTCAAACATGAAATAGGCCTTGTGTTCCTCTAAGTCTGCTTTATCCTAGCTTTGTCATTTGCTCCAACCTGTCTATACAAGCTTTGCTGTACATACTTTTCTTTATGTAAGTGATGACTTTTATGCTTTGCTGACATTTGCTCAGTGAGTAACTTTTTTTTAAAACCATAGATCACTTGCAGAATTGGAAGTAACTGTTTGTTCTTCCTCTTTTTTGCAGGTACTGTTCGCTGCACAACTGCAGCCCATCTGGCTCTGCTGGTTCCCAAAAATGTGTCCTTCTACCCCAGCAACCATGAGCGTTACAATGAAGGCAACATTGATGTGTGGTGGATTGTGCATGATGGAGGCATGTTGATGTTGCTTCCTTTTCTTCTCAAACAGCACAAAGTAAGGAGCTATCCAAAGAATGTTTGTCACTCAGCTACTTCTGTGTGCATTAGTTTAAAGAAACAAGGTCCAGTAGTAGAGCCTGTATTGATACACGAGAGTGGATATATTGATAAGTTTCTGTTTCTTAGAGCAAAATATTATTGGTTCAAATACTGAGAGTGTACATTCCCTCACCAGGTTTGGAGAAAATGCAAAATGAGAATTTTTACTGTAGCTCAGATGGATGATAACAGCATCCAGATGAAGAAGGACTTGGCTACTTTCCTCTATCAACTCCGAATAGAGGCAGAGGTAGAAGTGGTAGAAATGGTAAGGAATTTGAGCCTGTTTTTCACTTTATGATGCAAATGGTGGTATTTGGTTATGACTTGATTACAAGCACAGTATTTTTTTTCTTACTTCTGCAGCACAATAGTGATATCTCAGCATATACTTATGAGAGAACTCTTATGATGGAGCAGAGATCTCAGATGCTGAGGCAAATGAGGCTGACAAAAACAGAGAGGGAAAGGGAGGTATGTCATTTGTGGTTGATTGCTATGGGCTGCTGAGGTGGATGACACAAAGCGCCTTCCTAGTAGCGTTTTATATAGCTGCTGCTGTAAGGAAATACTTTCAGTGTAGCTTTTTTGTTTCCCAAAATTGCATATAGTCATTGAATAGCCTGGCTGTACTTGCAAAACCATGCTAGAAATTACTTGTTTTGGGGGAAAATGATGGCAGTATATACGCCATAGAAATGATTTGTATGTTCCCCTTTGTGATGTAAATGATACTTAATGACTTGAGGATGTAAGTCTCGACCCTTTCTTGACCTTGTTTTTGCTTTATGTGGGATGTCTGGGGTTTGTGTCAATTTATAGTATTCTGTTTTCCTACTGAAGATTTCATTCCAGTTTGGACTGTTAGGACACATAGCTATGAAAGGTGCAGATGAACTGATTTTTCTGCATGTGTTTGTCCAATATTTTTTTTGTTGTCGTCAATTTTGAGTCAGACTTACCCATTGTTTCAGACCATGTCGTGATGTAAGCTAGGCTGTCTTTTTTTCTTGTATAGATACAGGCCTCTGTTAGTCCAAACTGGGCATGGCTTACACCCATCAAAACTGTTTAAAGTCAGTTTGGTATGTAAGATTATTGGCTAGGGCAGATGCCTGGTATCAGAGCTGTCCTAAAGACTAAACTGACTGTAAAAAATAAAGGATACAATGGAACAAAAAGTCTTCCATTGCTTAAACAGAACCAGAGAATGTAAAATGAAGTCTCTGAGTTCCTTGTCATTCATGTGCCCTCTAGGCTCAGCTGGTAAAAGACAGACATTCAATAGCACGTCTGGAGAGTCTCTACTCAGATGAAGAAGATGAGGGGGACCCAGTTCCTGAGAACATCCAGATGACCTGGACAAAAGAGAAATGTGATGCGGAGAAGCGGAACCGAGGCAGTGCTGTGGGAAGCTTTAGAGATCTCATCAGCATTAAGCCGTGAGTCTTGTCTAAATCAACAGCTTGCATCTCCTGGAACTCTAGATGTGCTTTTATTATCTTTTGTCTCCTAATCCTTGGTTTAGATTTATGCAATGAACATTGAGACCTGACTACTGAAAAGACAGCAGTTAGCCTCCTGAGAAATCTCTAACCAATTAAATGTGGCACACATCCCTCCATATTTTACTTGGTATAATCAAATTCTAAATTGGAGCCGTTAAACCCTATTATAACTTTCCTCCTGTCTCCCAAATACCTCCACAAAACACAATTAAAAACCAGACTGATAATTTCACTGATCTAATCAGAATTTAAAAAAAGACTGATAATTTCACAATCTAATATGTAGTGTGGATGTTTAACGCAGCAAGGAAGAAGCTGTGGAGATGGTGACGAATGACTGTGAATAGAATATGTGTGCAATGAAACCCTCTAAGATAGACTCACTGTTGAAGGAGCACTGACATGGAACAACAGCCTTAGTATTACCACATGTGTGCCCCTTGAATACCTAGAAGTAAAGCTCTATTTTGGCTTTGTATGAAAATGTGTGAATCTCCTATGACCTCTTTGATGTACTACGTGTTACACAAAGAGTTCACTCAGTCAGTTTTGCATACTTGGCAAAATGCCAGAGTTTTTTTCTTAATAAATCAGTGAGAATTCAAATCTGTTTTAGGCTGAATCATACTGTAGAAATTCTGCTGAATTTGGTGTTAACTACCTGTACTTTTTCCTCTTCCATGCTTTCAGAGAGTGGGAAAACTTGTAAGTTTGTTATTTAACTTAGAAGTACATTAAGATGGTTGAGAGGGAAGACTTCATTTTCTCAACTAAAAACAGGAAAACTATATGTAATTATGGAAGAAAAGGACTTAGAGTTGAGCGATCTTAGCAATGTTTTTAAAGGGAGGAGGATTAGCCACTTAAGCTAAGTATCATTATAAATAGCATGTAATAAACTGTAAGAGTTGTCCTGGCAAGAACTAAGTCAGGATAGAAAACAATTACAGGTCTGAACCTATTTT
Organism: Haliaeetus albicilla; assembly: GCF_947461875.1. Classification (NCBI taxonomy): domain Eukaryota; kingdom Metazoa; phylum Chordata; class Aves; order Accipitriformes; family Accipitridae; genus Haliaeetus; species Haliaeetus albicilla. Next base: position 19,967,745 of record NC_091492.1, on the reverse strand, counting down.
CTTAAGCAGAGTATGACACAAGAAGTGGGAAACATTACTCATTGAGAGAAACTCTCATTCCACAACTCTGCTATGATGTTATTTCTGGCAGTTTCTGGACACTAAACAAACCCTTTCTTAGAGCCTACACCTTCAAATCACTGGGGAGATGCCAATTTTAAATGTCACTTCAGAGAATACCAAACCTTTAGTTTTCAATTCCTTTTCCAAAACTCTATGTAGTTAATAACAGTATATTGTTTCTGGTGCTGGTTTCTTCTCACTTCCTGTAAACATAAGCTGGCCTTTTTGTTGTCCCTGGCTTTCTGAAGCTGATATGGGGAACACAGAGGATGTCCTTGCTCTAAATTAAGTAAGAACATGAAATAACAGAGAGGTAATTCACAGTGGGTAAATTGTGCTGTTAGTATAATAAACATTATTCTTACCATTGCATCTTCTATTTTCTGCCTATATAAAATATTTCTTTGCAAACCTAAATATTGGGAAGAGTGGCAAGGTTATTAAAGATTTTCACTCATAACATGTAAAGCTGAATTAACAAAACTATAGATGCATATTTGATTCCTTTCTACTAATATTTGGTTTTAATATATTAAAATGAAGGAAAAAAAAAAAAACAAGTGGAAAATCCTCAAAGCTGCAGGTATATTTTCCCTTTGATAAGTCTATTGCTGTACTGTTTTTCCTTTTATGTTACCAAACTAATGGTTGATTTCCTGTAGGAAGGAAACATTCCCTGGCTCAAAATCCCGGAAGGATACTTTCCAGTTCTGTTCCTGCATGAATTGGTGTTATTTTGTGATAATATATTCTGAATAATTAATCCTGTTACCTCTCGTAGCCTGGATTCTTAAGGAGCAGAGGCTTATGAGCTCATGCTGCATCTATTCCCTTCTCTCCCATAACTTTTGAACCAAGTGGCTACTCAAATTTGAAAGCATGATTGAGATTTTAAAGATACTTGGGTCATAAGTGTTTCTTGTAAATAGCCAGGCAGAGACGTTGATTAGTGTCCAACTGAAGGAAAGGTTAAAATCCTTATTATACACCAGAAAAGCCCCATAAGCAGACATACATCCAGCCATTTGTACTAGGCTGCACTCCAGCCCACAGATCTGTAGGAAACTAGGCTTTCTCTGGAGATGTCAACTGCTGTTCAACACAAAAAAACAAGTGCGCTCATGGGAAGTGTGGACTGAGCACAATGGTGCCAGTCTCCTACTTGGTTCCAATGGGTCTCTGAGAAAAGAGTTTTCCAGTACTGAGTCCGGAGAGGTGTGTGGACTGTGCTGCCATGGGAGTGAGGGGATCTGGAGAGGGCTGCCAACGGGAAGGCTCTGCACTCACAAGTGTCCACGGTTGAAGAGCATGTCCCCTTGTGCAAATGTGTTTTAACTTCCTATGCAAGACTAAATCACCTTTATAAAATATGTTTCTTGAAGAGCAATATAACTTCATAAACTGGAGACTTGACTCGAGGCAGGGATCTTAAAACCAATGGACTAGCTGTACCTGAAGAACTCTGTGATGCCTCTTTTGTATCTACATTAAGTTTGAAAATATTTACTGTGTGTTGAGTTGACACTTGACAGGGCATTTAGATTTAAGGTATGCTTTTAAGGGGCTTTTTAGTAATTCAGGGGCATGTTTCTAATGGTCAGTCTGAATGTGCTTCTTCTACAGGAACCAGTCTAATGTCCGCAGAATGCACACAGCAGTGAAACTAAATGAAGTTATTGTAAATAGATCCCATGATGCCAGACTTGTTCTCCTCAACATGCCTGGTCCTCCAAAGAATACTGATGGTGATGAAAACTGTATCCTTTCAGCCAAGGCCTGGTCCATATTGAAGATCTTTCTTTAACCTGTGCTCTTGAATTCATTTTGTCACAAATGCTGTCAAGCTGTGATATGTGAAAAAGTGTCCACTGAGTGGAGGGTAGTGGCTTGTGGCTGTTATGTAGTAACTGCTTAAAGTAAAAGTTGCCACTGGTTGCTCTGGAAGCCTTGTAGGTTTGCATTCAGTCTTGTCTAAAGTCTTACTTGATTTTATTTATTCATTACATTTAATTTAATTCTCAATAGTGGATGTAGCAGATGTTTAAGACGGCATTCACAGCAGCTAGCGCTCTGGGCAGAGCACTCACTGTCTCAGCTGGAGTAAACAGGAAGTCCCAAAGGAGTGGACCTATCTCAGGCATAGCTCACACATCAGAATTTGGGAGCGTTGCTCCATGTGCAATGCTCCGGTAAGACTAACATTCAAACCCATAGTATTTAGGCACTTAGAGGGATACTTGCACCACGCCCCTAAGCAAGGCCACAGCTGAGGGTTTTGATCTGCTGAGCCTGTTGGTATGGCAGTTCTCTGGCCACAGCTGCTCTTCAGCCTTGGTTTGTACCATTAAATTAGCAAGCCTTTCACTGGCCTGTGCCAAAAAGTATATGTCACAAGTCATGGACCAAATGATCATTTTCTCCTAAATCTAGATAGCAGTAGTAGCAATGGCTGTTTCACACCAGTGTGCTGGCCAAAAAAAAGGATAAAAACATTCCTTTTAGCATAAGGGGGTTTCAACCACAGCTACTGTAGCTCAGGAGAGATTTTAAACTTGAGGTTATGGGTGAGGATGCTTATTCTTCCACCCTTCCCTGGAGAGGCTGAGCCACTGTGACTGAAAAAACACGCAATATTCACAGAGAGCAGCTGGGAGGGAGCGTGACTGTGTAACCTGGTGCCGCCAGTATCACTGACTGGTTCAGCTTTGGGCAGTGGCGGGTTCGTTTTGGAGCAGCCTGAAATTGGCTCTGTCTGACATGGGGCAGCCCCTGGTCTCATCTCACAGAGGATGCCCCTGCAGCCTCCCCACTACCAAAACTTTGCCACATAAACCCAATACAGAGGCTAATCACTGTGTATTTTGGTTTTGATATTTCCTTGACTTCACTGAAACAGACATGGAGTTCCTTGAGGTCTTGACTGAGGGTCTGGAGAGAGTATTACTTGTTAGAGGAGGTGGCCGAGAAGTCATCACAATTTACTCCTGATTTAGTACAAGCTTCTAACGCTGGGTCTACATTTACCTTCTTGGCGATAACGGACATTCCAGTTTTAAATGGAGAAGAAAAAAAGGTTTTTTGCCTAACTTATCCTCATCCAATCCTATTCATTGTCTTTCCATTTGCAACATACATATCTTTTGGGATTGCAGTATTGTTACACCATCCAATTAGCAACATAAGTTAATTGTGAAGCTGCCACATTATTCAGTTTCTGCTTTGGTACTCCAGCATTTGTGCATGTAGTTTTAACACTAAACCTATTTTTAGTCAGCACTGCTATGTGCAGTATTTTTAGTAACTGTATGTAAAGTTAGGACATGAAAGCCAGTTACTGTAAAAAGATTTTAAAAGCTTTTTATATTAGGTTTGGGGGATAGAATTACGTTAATATAGCAGCTAGTTTCTGCTGAAGTTCAGCTACAAAGCATTTTCTAAGAGCACACTAAATTGTAAGAGAGGACTGAAAAAGCTTTGTTTTTCTGGGTTTATTTCCAGAACTAAACTCTCAGTATTGGGTAAGAATTTATACTTTTAATACATTTATTGATAGAGATTTAAATAAATTATGTTGATATAGTTGAAATTATGTATGTAGCTTGCTACAAATTGTGTTGCTTCTGAGACTTGAGGTTCTGTGAGGCCAGATCCCTATTTATTTTTGTATTTATTTGTCAGAAATATTGGATACGCAGCTGCAGACTGTTTAGGATAATAGAGATCTCACAATAAATTTTGAATCATCAGTGAATTGAAGGACCAGTCCTGTGCAGTTCTTCCATGCTTTAAATTTCTTGCAGACCATCCATCAAAGTACATTGAGCATGTTGGAGTCCCGTGTGTAGACCCAGGTGCTATGCTGCACGCACAGCGAGGGGATTGCACTTGCACAAGTACAGGGGACCTGCTGCTTCATTGTATGCTTTATGCCCTTAGAGGAAAAAGAAGAAAAGAAGACCTACTTTAACCAATAAGTCTCTGGAGATTTATCAAGCCCATTAAGTTGTACTTTATGTACAGAACATTCGTATTTTTTCAATAAAATGTTGCATACACTTTGAACCTATTCTCTGTTCTGTGTGTTATGGTGAATTACCTAGGAAAACCCATCTGTCCTTCCCTGCGCAGCATTGCTGTGATCTGACTTCACCGCATCAGCATCTGTGGATCCACTGTGTGAGGGGAAGGTGCTGGGGGCATGTTGGTGCTTGCCCAAATGGCACAGGTACTGGCATGGTGGAGGTGCCAGCTTAGTCTTTAAAGCAGACTGGTGGTAAGCCTGAGGAAAGGCTCCCAGGTCTGGAGTTACTACCGTATGTAATAGCCAGGTAGAACTCCGCACCTGTAGACTATGAAACACGCAGGCTGGTACCTGCTCAAGATTCCCGGCTGCCTGGGAAAGCGGTAATTCCATACAAGGGACATGTGTGAGCTAACCTCTATGGGATGCATTAGTAGTATGGGAAGAAAGGTGGGGACTGACACATTTCTCTGACCCATGTGCTCTTGCTAGTTGGTATACTCGTTTTGTCAACCCTGTTGTGATAGTACTCCTGGTTGTTTCAGTGATAACAGCAGGACCAGTTTGTGAGACAGAAATCTGAGAAACTATCCAGGCTTTTATCTTGAATAAGAATAATGTAATAAAAAAATGCTTTTTATAAGAGTTTTATAGTTAAAGCCTACGTCTGTTGTCTCTGTGAAATAGGATGGCAGCAGGATCGTATCGGTGTGTGCAAGATCCCTGCAAGACAACAGCCAGGAAACAACTCTAGGGTGCGCTCTCTACTGGATATTTTTTATTTTTTTAACCACAGTCTGCTTTTTTGGTGTTGAACACCAAAATTCATTTCAGTCACATTTTAAAACCAATGGAAAGAATAAAGCTTGCCTATTTGTAAATAGTGTGCTATTTGTAAAGAGATAATTTTTACATCTTCAGAGGACTGAGTAGTAGTATGCCAGTGTACAGCAATCATGGTAGTTAACACCTATTTGCAAGCATTCTTTTATAGGAGTAATTAAAAAAAAGTTTATGAAAACTTTTTTACTCCTCAGACTTTTGTAGGTCTAACTATGAGATAGTAACTTTCTTTTACCAAATGTAAACTTCTAATATAAACGTGCTGAGAAATATATACCCTTATTCCTTATGAAATTTCATGCATTTGGATGACATAACGCCACCTCACAAAAGCATTTCAGTACTATCTATTATCTCACCCAAGTAACCTGTCTGGGGCTTTATTGTGTTTTTAACATCAAACCAACCAAGTGGCTATCCTTACAGATACATCAGATTAGGTTTTCAGAGGTGATTGTACGCGATATGGCCTAAAAGCCTAAATCAGCATTGTGTGGACCCTAAGGATTTAATAGGCTCCAATTATGTAAGACATCCCTATACATACAAGGCTCAAAATAAGTTCCTCTGAGACATCTTATGCTGCAGTGCAGAGTCTAAGGGCGCATGAAGTCTAAGGTGCTACCAGAACTAGCATGGAAAAGGCTGTGTAAGAAAAACATCAATGAAAAAGGTAATTTCTAGTTGAGTCAGCTTCTGTGAAGGTAACTGAATGGTCATCTTCCATTCCTGTCCCTATGCGAAAACCTTTTTTTGGTAAGGAGATGAGAACATTGCAATTAAAATGCAACATGACGAAGTTGCATTTAAGCTCTATGTATACAAGTATAGAGAATTACACTTAAAACCTCTATGGTATAGTTTTAATAATCAGTGAGTGATTAAAAGAATCCAACGGTAGCACAGAGATGCCAGTTTGCTTTATCTTTCACCTCCAAAAAACTCGCAATCAAAAAACCTGCAATCAAAAAGCTGTTTTACTTTCTGTGAGGAGCAGCGTGTTGCTCCCCTGGTTTTCATAGCACGGAAATGGTCTGGGACACGTTTTGCCTTAGCCAGGAAAGCCCACCAGAGGGCACCAGGCTGCCTCCTTTGGTGGTTCCCCAGGCCTGAAGAAATGCCACAGCAGTTACCCAGATTATTTGGAAATTAATGTTGAGTGGTCATTTTTCATGCTATTCATCTAAAGAGTACTTCTTTGAATTCTAGATGTGCTGATAGGAAATGAAACGTGATAAATTAAAAAAAATCCATTTAAACAATACGTCCTCCTCCCCTGTCCCCATTTCTCATTTTCTCATCTGCGTCATCCATAATAATGTTTGCTTCTTCAGTAGTTCCCTTGGGAAGGGAAAAACTGCCTCATGCTGTGCTCTGGAGGTCAGAAGTGCTTGTTCTGTTCTGGAGTAATTATCCCCCTGTATAGTCACTGGCCCAGGTCTGTGGGCAGATGCTGCCAATACAAAGTGCTGCTTTTCCCTGGGGAGAGGTATGCCATCGCTCTGGATTTGCCACATCAGACAGCAGCCGTCAGAACTGCAGTGCAGTCCAGCAGGTGATGGGTTTTTGAAGAAAATGTCCCATCATACTCACACTCTATATTCCAAGCTCAGGCAGCTCTTCAAGCAGAATGCACCCTGCTGGTGGACAATCAACTAAAATGGAGTCTATGGTTGGCAACTTCTGTCCAAAATTATCTCTCCACTCTTAAAATAATGCAAGCGGGCCGCTTGCTGTTGGGAAAAGTGTCATAAGGGCATGTGTCTTCCTCTAGCTGGGAAAGGCGCCTGCCAGCCAGGCAGATCCTGCTTATGCCTGGCAGGCCTGATATTCATTTCTTCTGTCAGTTCCTGAAGCAAGCCTGTCCTAGTGCTTCAAGAAGTGCAAGCCAGCCAGCCAGTGCCCTTACTATGTGTGATGGGCTAAATCTGAGCTGAGAAATGAGTGAAAGACTGAGCAAACAGGACAATTTCAAAAGTAAATGGGTACCTGGCTAGTGTTGAGTGGCAATGGGAGCTGTCCCTAATTTATCTCTGCACAGGGCTTTGTCTGAGGTTCTCTTTCACTTCTCTGCACCATCTTGTGGGATTCCCAAGATAGCTGTCAGTACTTGACACCACGAGGTCTGAGGCTCTCCAGCTTGCAATGATTTCTGCTGTTCCCTGGCAATGTCAATAGTACAGATGTCACTACTGAAACAGAAATGCAGTAGGATGTCTCCATGGCCCACAGAGATGGCATTGCTAAGGGGTTAGTAACAAAAGTTAGAGACCTCAGGCAGACGTCTCAACCTTTGAGAGATCTGTGTCATGCAAGTAGGCCAGTGATTCTATGCCATTAAAAGAAATGTTAAGAGGGAGAAGATGGGACTGTATGCTGCATAAATCTCATCCATTATTAAATAAGTAAAACAAAAATTGATTTAATCTTATCAAAGAAAGTGTTCTTACAGAATTGCTAAAAGAAGAAAATACTAGCTGGGCACCTAATATTCTGGGTGAAGGCAGTCAGGATCTATGACAGGGTATTCTGGATTAGCTTCAACAGGGAGATGAAAGCAGCAAGCTACCATTTTGATGCATGAATATCCAGTGCTTGGATACTATTAATGTGTTTCCTTTCACCCAACCCAGGAGGTGCCTATGTTTCTGCTGTCAGATATGCATATAACCATGTAATTCCTGCTCAACGTTCCTCTCAGCTCAAATCTAGGGAATTCCATGAAAGGTTTTGAATTGCTGTAGCTTGCTACTGATTCTGGAGGCAGTCCTGCCTGCCCTCTCCTGCTTCTTCTTGTGTCTTCTGCCTCTGCCCATTTTGTGCTGGCACCAGCAGTCATACAGCCACATAGCAATGGGATGGGACCATGCCTTTTGGCAGCAGTGACAAGGTATGCCTATATAAACTGCAGCATTGGATGTGAGATAAAAGTTAAATGTCTGGCAAAGTCAGTCCTCAGAAAATGATGCTTTTTAAGAACCAAATTAGATAATTCACCCCATATTTTGTCTGCCAGCTCCAAGCTGGGAGATGTCATCTTGATGTAGTTTCTTCCCTTGCCAATAAAATACCACTGCCAGGAGGACACAATATTGTGTGTACACCTCCAGACATAAGGCAATCTCCAAGGTTCAAATACAGTAAAGTATTGGAGGGATTTGAATCATAGCTGTCATAGTGTAGGGAATGCACTGCATACACCTCTTAGTGGGAGGATTCAAGAGAAACACCAGCTCCATATTTTTGTAAGATGGGGTTGGCCTGTCCTTGGCACTTCTGCAGGAGGTCAGGGCAGTGAATCTGAGTGAAGGTAAGTTCTTCTTTCCAATCTGACCAGATATTTAAGTTTCAAAAAGTGATACCTTTGAAAAGCTCTTCTCTTCAGCAAACTAAAACATAAGAGCTCAGGTGAGCCTCTCTCATGTTACGTCTCTCTTAAGTTCCATGCGACTTAATACAAGAGTGTCTGCGTGGTATAGACTGTGACTTACATTGAATAGTTGTGTATGATGTTGTATATGATGTTGTCAAGGCTAAAGACGTGTGGTCTCTCTCTGACAACTGAAGGCCTTTGCATTGTGTGTCAACAAGAGGCAAAACCAGCAGCCAGCAGAGCATGTGAATGAAAAAATAGTCTGTAGAAACAGAAAAAAAACCCACCCCAAAGTCAAGAAGCTTATGAACCGATCTTGATTATTGCTTCTTAGTTTCTCATAATCTGTTTGTGTGAGTTCATTTTTGGTTGGGTGTTTCAAATGTCAGGCAGTTACTACCACTACAGAAGACCCACTCTCAATCTGCAAGCAACAGTAAAGATTATAAGAATTACAGCTTAAAATTGAGAGACATAAATTCTAAATTCAAGACTTAATATAGGTAACAAGGCAGCAAGTCATGTGAATGCAGTACTTTGCCAAACTCGCCTGCTTTATATAGCTGAATACATACGATTTTCTTGTTACACATCTGAAACAATTTCCTAAGTGTAACAATTCTTTCATTCTGCTTTTAAATTTACAGCTATGATTAAATACCTTGATTTGCTTTCTATTAGATTAAAAAAACACAGTTAATAAGGAATTAATTGCTGAGGCTTTAAAAAAAAAGACAGACATTCACCACAGAAACATTAAAGATCTAAATGGAATATGTAAATGGTCCCCATCAAAATAAGCTGGCTACAATCAGGACTGAATGTATTTTTAGTTGGCTCCTTTCATGTCCTTTACCAGAGTCCATACAAGCTGTTCCCACAATATAACTCTTTGTGGCTTATCTGCTCTTTTCTCTTTCAAGGACAAGTACAATTAGCTTCCTCAGAGGCCAGCTGTGCTAGGGGTGAAGCATAGCCCTGTTTATCATTTATGGACTTTAAACTAGCACAACTCTTGTCTTGTCAGAATGGTTTCAGCTCTGTTTTTCATTAAAGTGTGTTTGGTTGGGCTCCATTCATTACCATTTTCAACAACTTGCATTTATGGAGATATTTCTCACCTAAAAAGAGCTTATTGAAGTGGTCAGCCAGGCCAGCCAACTAAAACGAATATACTGAAAATAAAAAGCAGATGAATTTTACTCCAGCCTTTCAGGTGGATTCAGACTCTCCAGTCTCTCAGGTGGATTGAGTTTAACTCCCATGCCCTGTTTTTCACATGCTAAAGCTAAAGCTGTGTAAGATTCTGCTGTGAGCAAAGTTTAGCAGTTATATTGTTCCCAGAGTGGTGCATGGCTTCTACAATGTTTTTTTTCTCAGATTTTAAAAACAACTCCTTTAAACAGGCATGATTTACTCCTTGTGTTTGGGGACAGAATACTCCCTTCATCTACTTTTTTCTTTCTGCCAGCTGTTATGTCAGTAATTAACAGAAACTGATCTAAAAACCACATCACTGAGTAAAACAGAAGTGTTTTACCTCAGCATTTGTGCAATCAGGCGACAAATCTTAAGAATGCATAGTGAGAGTACATAACATTGTCTTGAAAGTCAGTATGGCTACATCCTAATATGGCTAAATCCAATCCTGATGTTTGCATCTGCTGCTGTCTCACGCACAGAATTCCTTCTGGCTTCCTGTGTAGACTGTACCTTGGGTACAATGGCAGCCTAGAATGGCGGCCTTGGAGAAAGTAGGTTATTCTTTCTGTAACAGTTACAGATCTTTCACTCACTCTGAAGGCTCCTTGACCCCCATGGATGTAAACTTATATGCAGACTCAGGGAGATTAATTCAAAGTACAGCCTCTGATCTAAAGTACATGTCAATTTTTAATGTACATAAATAAACACTATTGCTGTTGAAAACTGCATAAGACGAATCTAGTTACTTGAAATGTGTCTTGTGGCCATAAAGACTAGTACTTGTTGGAGAAGAGGTGGAGGAAGGATAGGTATGTGAGATAAGAATGCCAAGTCGTAAGTTTTAGACCATATGCCCTCTAAGGTGATGGATTTATATCCCTGCACTTCCCTCCCCTTTAGCTTTCCCCTAATACCAGGAGTGGTGTTCATTTTCCTGAAACTTACTTTGCATGAAGTTAAGAACAAAAAGGACAGTAGAAGGGACAGAGATGCTCTTTCCTGTGATTTCTGAGCTACGCAGAAGTAGCAAGTCGGAGAAAACTACTGGGAGACTGAAGTTAGAGGTAGTTTTATTTCCGTGTTAATCCACCTCTGTCAGTGAAGTCTGAATAAATAAAAAAAAAAAGATAAAGCAGAACAAATCCTGTTAGAATTCACAGTGCTTGTTTAATTGGACATTTGTGATTATGCCAAGAGTTTACTGGAGTAGGAGTATGTGTGGGGTGCCCTTTTTCATATTGCAATTCAGTGCTGTGGGATTACAAAATGAGTACATTTGTGTGTGTGATTTTATAGGAAAACAGATATGTGCCAACATTTATCAAGTTACATTTAGTGTCGCAATCTAGTTAAAGAGAGGCAGCTCTTAGTGTAGAGTCTGTAAGGAGGAAAAAGTCACTCCTGTAATCTCTTCAAAGTCTAACACGATTAAGAGACTGGCCCTTCTCACACCAGGCTTAAGTATCAAAATCTAATTAAAATCTCATTACTAACCATATGTCCACAATCAAATACTGGGTACTACAACTTGCCTGTCACTATTTTTAGGGAAACACAATAATGTCTTTAAATTGGGCATACAGTGGCAAATTTTCTAAGAAGCAGAGAAGGCAACTTAGAAAAAAAAAAATGTAGAAGTCGATAGTCCTACAGATAAAAGGTTTAGAGGAAAAAGTCTACATATTTTAGCGAAGTTGACCTGCTCTTGATGCTGACATTTCTTTTGCTTTAAGGTGTATCCCACAGATACCAAAATTGACCAAGAAATTGATCTCACCTTTGTAACTGAAGAATTAGACATGCTTCAACCCCAGATGTCCAAGTCATTTTGTATACCCACATCATCAAAGAAACCCATGTCAAACACTCATACAGAGACATGAAACCTGCTGCATTAGGGTACCTAGCCTGTGACATCTATAAATTTCTTGGAGACAGTAGAGCTCACAGAAGTTGTTGAACTCCTCAGGAAACAAGACTCAGATGTTATCATGCTAGTCAGGGCCAATTTTTCAGTTAAATTTTGGAGTTTAAAATGAACACTTGATGTTCAGTTTAAAATCAGAAATTACTCCGAATGCAATACAGCGATTCTGAGTTGCTGGATTAAAATGGAATTTGGGTGAAAATTTTGCAGGCTGAGGGCATCTCCACAGGTAATTTGTATCACAAATGAAACAAAAAAGAAACCTTACCTACGTCCAGGTACCTCTGCTAAGCCAAAGGAAGACGCTAGAGTTTTTCTTGTGTTGAACTCCTCTCCTCATCAGAATTACATCTGAAGAACCTTATTTACTAGCACAAATATGTGGTCCTTCATACTGCTTGCTTTACCATTGAAAACCAAACAGACAGTAGCAACATAAAAATCCAGCTTCTCTTTCAGTCAGCAGATCCCATAGTGCTGTGTTCAAATAACCATTCTTTTCAAAAGGACAGTTAAAATATGCTAGGTTTAATGTCTTCTTTGTTGCCGTACCAGGAACGTGAAATAAAACTCATCTCCATCATTGCTTGATGGACCATGTACATCCTCAGGAAGAAGTTGAGATTTCTTATCTCTGCTCTCAGCAAAGAAAGTCTCTGGCTCCAGCACAGATGGTGTAGTGGCCACCCTCAATGCATGAACTAAATGCAGTAAGAGAGCCTTTCTGCAGCCAGGCTCAGCAGCAAGGAAAAACCCCAAGCTTTTTATTCATTGCTTTTTTTTTTTTTTTGTAATAAATGTTAGACATGTTATGAATGGACACAACTTCCATTAATGTCACTGGGAAAGTGACATTATGTACGTCGTATCCTTGGCAGTCTCTTTAGCCACCTCTAAAAGCCTTCTAAATTCTGAAAGAAAACAAGAATATGCTCAATACACTGATGTTGTGTTTCTCAGGACATGCCATAGGAATAGGAGCCTTGGGAATTTATGTAATTTCTTGTTCACAACTGGAATTGTGCAATTAAATGTTGCTTTTTCTTGCACATTTCAAAATGTGTTATTTATGTGTTCACTGGTAACTCCATGAAATTTCATATTTGAACAAATGTTTTCAGGAAGAAGTTTGTTTTTCCCTGAACGGATATATTTCAACAAAAGGTCTCTTGAACAGAACTTACCAGATGCTCAGCATACCACTATGACAAAATGTTAATAGAGAGAGTCAGTAGTGCCACTCCGTAATGGCCTATTTGCCTGGATACCACTGCTAGGCCGATCACATCACTGAGTTCATTTCTGTTCCCAGCGCCTACTCTTGATACCGTTAAGAGAAGGGCTCTCTTTCCTCAGTAAAAGACTGATCCTTCCCTACTCCACATTTTCCCTTGTGGGCCTCCAGCATTTCCTCTCCAGTACCTTCTCCATATTGCATGTTTGCACTCTTTCTGAGATATCAAGGCTTACAGTCCAGCCTCCAGGTTGCCCTCTGCATGCTACTTGGCAGTAGCCCCTAGCTACTTTGGATGTTTTGGACCATGAGAGCAAGGAAACCCACCACTGGGTTACTACTGGTGATCTGGAAAAGAGTCCTGAATACCCAGAGAGGGTACCTGGGGGCATCACAGGTGATGCAAAATTCCTAGGTCCAGAGAACTGTAATGAAAATTAGCTACTTGGAGTTTCTATAGGCCAGCAGTGACTGCCACTCAGGTCTGCAGCTCTTCTGATGAGTATTAATACCACCTGTGGTAGGAAGACTCCTATTTTCTCAGGGCTGTAACTATGTTCTTGAAGTTTCTGGCTAGTGCAACTTTTGACTTAGAATTTACACACAATCCACTCCTCGTCCCTTCACCACAATTACAACAATAAAAATTCCCCACTCCTCATGCAGCTCTTAACTCTCTAGCTGCGTTCAGTCCATGTTTTGCCTGCTACCTCTCTCAGTTACTATCCTTATCTCAAATTCCTCACATTGCCCGCATTCTCCACCAAAAAGACTGTGATGGGTTAACCCTGGCTGGACACCAGGTGCCCACCAAAGCCGTTCTATCACTCCCCCATCCTCAGCTGGACAGGGGAGAGAAAAATATAACAAAGAGCTTGCGGGTTGAGATAAGGACAGGAGAGATCATTCACCAGTTACCGTCACGGGCAAAACAGACTCAGTTTGGGGAAAATTAACTCACTTTATTACAAATCAACCAGAGTAAGGTAATGAGAAATAAACCCAAATCTCAGAACACCTTCCCTCCACCCCTCCCTTCTTCCCGGGCACAACTTCATTCCCAGATTCTCTACCAACCCCCCCAGTGGCACAGGGGGATGGGGATGGGGTTTACGGTCAGTTCATCACACATCATTTTCTGCCGCTTCATCCTCTTCAGGGGCAGGACTCATGACACTCTTCCCCTGCTCCAGTGTGGGGTCCCTCCCACGGGAGACAGTCCTTCACAAACTTCTCCAACGTGGGTCCTTCCCAGGGGCTGCAGTTCTTCACGAACTGCTCCAGCGTGGGTCCCTCCCAAAGGCTGCAGTCCTTCAGGCACAGACTGCTTCGGCGTGGGTCCCCTGTGGGGTCACAAGTCCTGCCAGAAAACCTGCTCCGTGGGCTCCTCTCCACAGATCCGCAGGTCCTGCCAGGAGCCTGCTCCAGTGCGGGGTTCCCAAGGGGTCACAGCCTCCGTTGGGAACCCACCTGCTCCGGCGTGGGGTCCTCCACGGGCTGCAGGTGGAGATCTGCTCCACCGTGGACCGCTATGGACTGCAGGGGGACAGCCTGCCTCACCATGGTCTTCATCACCACGGGCTGCAGGGGAATCTCCGCTCCGGCGCCTGGAACATCTCCTCCCCCTCCTTCTTCACTGACCTGGGGGTCTGCAGGGTTGTTTCTTTTACATGTTCTCACTCTTCTCTCCAGCAGCTGTTTCCGTCTGTCCCAACTTTTTTTCCTTCTTAAAAATGTTATCACAGAGGCATTACCACTATTGCTGATTGGCTCGGCCTTGGCCGGCGGCGGGTCCATCTTAGAGCCAGCTGGTATGGGCTCTCTCGAACACAGGGGAAGCTTCCAGCAGCTTCTTACAGAAGCCACTCCTGTAACCCAACCCGCTACCAAAACCTTGCCACGCAAAACCAATACACTTAAAGTGGAGTCTCACATATACCAGAGTTTCCCTCCTGATAGTGAAGTTCTTGGGAACAGTGCGGTGCTGTATGCCAGTGGTGTCTGTCTGTGGTTAGTTGTTTATCTTTCACTGCTTTATCTCTTTGGAAGTACTGGTTGTCTTCTGAGGCTTGCAAAGAACTATTTGTCTTACTGTTCCTTAAGAAAGCAAACTGCTTCTCACTGTGTTAGCTTCTCTGGTGCTTGGAGGTCTTAGCATTAGTATGATTTTGATTATTCTTTGATACCTTTCTTTCTATGGTTGGACTTGATGATCTTATAGGTCTTTTCCAACCAAAACAATTCTGTGATTTTACCCAGAAGCCCTAGTGCTCTGCTGCAGATATCAGTTATTAAGGATTTTAAGCTGTTTATGGTGCAGTACTCCAAATGTCTATGTGAGAATTCTGCAAGACTACAGCTCTTGCTCAACAACCTTGTAAGAGGCATTTATAATACATGTGATATCCATGACTAAAGCTGTTCCTGATTCCTGGTTTATGTCGAGCTCTGGAATACTTTGGTCTTTTGGAGGACTGAATAGCAAGCTGTTGTCAAAGGTGCAACTGGATTCTTGGAGTAGCTATACCGTCTCTATGAATGTCTGTTTTTTCTTCTGTCTTTTTAGAATGAACTCTAAGAACCACTGTGGGGACTGCTTGTGCCACCTCACATGCAGGCACCCACAGAAAGGAGTTTGACCTTAGGGACTCTGTTTGGAGTGAGTTAACAAGCATGTGCATCCCTAGTACAGACTAGTAACTGGGGAGGAGGCAAGGACATTAAACACCTATAACTCAGATGGAAAAATCCAACTCTTCTACTGACTAGTTTATCAGCAGCAAATATGGATATGGGCTGCCTGGTGTCCTTTCTCTTTAGTCAAATTGCTTTAAACATTATTATATGGTCCTAAAAGACATGACCAAGTTCCTGAAAGAGCAGCTGTATAAGGAGAGGAAACATGTGGAGAAGGTCCTCAGGTACCAGAGATGAGAAGGGCAAGATATATACAAGGTACCTTGTAGGACGGCAAGGTAAACCACTGCTTTTAAAACCTAAGATCTACATGGCAGTTTCCTAAGAGACCTAACTGGGAAAGGTAGAAAGAATAAAAGCTCAAAGCCTCTAAAGTAATCAAACAAAAACTCTTCCTATAGAGAGAGAGATGTGAGAAGCAGTTTGGCTACTTAATCCCATTGTTTTGGCTGCATTGGCCTAGAGATTTTTGTGGTGAAAATCTTAGACTTAGTCTTCATACAAAGGATAAACTGGATACAGAGTAAATGAACTGCCTTGGTTATCTTCCCTGCCATGTTTATGTGCATACCTGCACTACTGACTGTTGATAGCTCCTGCAGAACTAACCAAACATTAGAATATTGCTTTCAGTGAGAGGATAGGTGTAGCTTCTCAAAACACTGTGCCTTGGGAAAAGGTGCTTAAATGAGAAATAGAAATGCTGCTGGTGCCACTTATTTGTTTTCCTGGTTATCAGAGGCCAGACCAGCATTATTGAGGGAACAGCCTAGAGCTTCACAAGATGCCCTGCATCTCAAGAAAACCAACTGGGCCCTCCTAGACAGCTAAGCTACTGACAGAAATCTGACTCTTGTGTGAGGGCTCACAGCTACAGGAGAAAAGCAGCACTAGAATGCCATATCTTTGCCTTTTTACTGTCAGTCTAAGCAAGATGTGAAGTAGTCCTCAAGAAAAAGCTGACTGCAGCTCAAGCAATAGGATTCTACAGCCTGTCATTCTAGCTTTGAGGTAATCCAAAAGAGTTTTCTCCTCCGCATCTCCAAGAATTTCTGGTGCCTCAGTATCGGCATCAAGCAAAGTTGCTATTGATTTTTGTAGGATCTGACACAAACGTAAGACTTTTGCTTAATTAAACTTGTGCTCCCACAGTCACTGGAGGGCTCAGTCCTTTAAGAAGCAGGTGTATGAAACAGTGAGGAGGCCAAAGTAGCATAGAACCTAGTAAAGAGAACCACAGGCAAATGATCTGCAAGTAATCAGAATAAAAGGCAAACTGTTGCTACTATGTGCTGTTAGGGGTTACTGGAAATACTGATGCTAAATCTTGGTTTGGGTGCAAAACCTGGCTAGTTTATGGGAAAGCTTCTGTGACTTATCTTAGGAAATGGTCAGAAGGGTGTGGTGAACAAATATTACTTTAATGTCTAAGTTGTGGGATGGAAAAGAAGAAATTGTGGTACCTTGCAGTGAGCAGTTGATTTGGCTTTTCAATTATGAAATTCATTCTGAAATCATCATTACTGAGTATTGACCTTGAAGTTTCTCAGGTTGGGATGGGGAGGGGAGAGAAAAAGAGTTGTAATTGTGATCTGCAAGAGCTTGTTTTTAGCACTACAGTCTTACATGGGTTGCAGTGTACTGTGTTCACAAAGTATGCGTCACAGAACAGGTGAAACTGCCAGTTCAGAGACGTCTCATGTTATATTCAATCCTGTGTGTGCTATTGTACTGTAAACACTTATTTTTGAGCCTTTTAATGTGTAAAATGGAACTGGTCTCTTTATCTCAGTCTCAATAGCCCATATACAGCCTATTGCAAGAGATGTTAAGTCTTAAAAGCTCCAAGATAGATACTAAGTCTTGAAAGCTCCAGTGAGATTTGCTGGTTGTTGTAAACAAAAACCTGTCCTGTTTACCTTTCCCTAGCTTAACATTTGCAAACTTGTATTAAGATTGCTTTCAAGCAAGTGGGAGAGTACACTGTTAACTAGCCCTCTTCAGCAACATCTCCTTAGAAGTTCCAGAGACTGCACTCATTTATGAGCCTTTCAGGATAAATGAGATTTGTATCAATATGAGAAGGGACTATCTAAGGCAGAACTGATTAAATGTCAGAAGGCCTTCTCTGATGTGGTGACATTATCCCAAATAGCCTAGTTCCTATATCTTCTGTGATTATGAGAGCAAAAGTCTGCAACAACAGTTACCAACAAGAGTCTACTAATAGAAATATCCTTGACTGTGGACAAATTCTCCTTTGTGGAGTTCACATAGGGGACCATTGACTCTAAATAGTCAAGAACCCACACATTACAACAGAAATAAGGGGTAGGTATTTAGAAGAAACGCTAGCCTGCAGTAGTGTTCTTGAAATGGTGCTAAAGATACCCTGTATGAAATGTAAGGTTTGCCTGCACTGTCGTAAAAAGTTCAGAAGAGTGAAGAAAGGAGCTAAAGTCTTCCTTATCACTGAAAGATATTACAGGTGGTCTTATATGCAGTTACTCTGAAATGTTAGCATTAGTTTGTCTTCTTTTTGCTTCTACAAGAGGAAGTCAGCAAGGCAGGGACAGTAATAGCAGCTCTGGAAAAACCAATTCAGCTAGAATTGCCTCTTTGTTTAGTCTCCTGCTTTCCTGTGCCCTCCAAATATGAACTATTGCAGTAGTTCTTTATGTGGCTAGAATTAAACAGCAAGGGTTGCAAACGCACTGGGAAAGGCTCCTACCCAACACCTTTCCCATGATGGAGTATGGAAAATCTCCTTTTTTCCTCAGCATGCCATGATGATCTGAGAGCTGTACTCCTGTCCTACAATGTAGGAAAGGATATGTACAGACAAATGGCTTATATGTAGAGCTCATAGTATTTTTGGTTGGCCTGCATAAAAGATATGGCAATCAAATAACTAGCTGGTTGTTATGGCTTAGAGGAGCAGTTCATCTGTTGGGAACATGTATTAGTGGTAACAATCTGGGTCAGAGCGGTATGAAGGTTATCACAGATCTATGAGCTATCAGCAGTTGTGCCCTGCTGTCACTGCTTCTGCTCATGGCTGTACTTTAAAAAAAAAACAAAAAAAAAGTCTGGGTATCCTTAGCATAGACTTACAGACTTCTGATTGAAATATTGAATTTTTCAGGATACTTTAAGTATGTATTTTTTTTCCAGATGGACAGCTGCAGGAAAGTGATATGTATGATTCAAGTATACCTAGATTTTTTTCTGCAACTGAAGCAATGGAAAAAAAAGTCTTACAGCTGAACAGTAAGGACAATGATTTGAAGGTGGAGCTGGGACAGCTCAAACCAGCAGGATTCTGATTTCTTTATACATGGAAGACAGTAATTTTACTCCTGCCAAAATACATGTTTATGATATATTTAGTGTGAGAACCATAATCAGAGCTGGCTGAGAGACAAAATTTCCACATTATGCAAAAAACTTTTGTTTATAAAAACATCTCCCAAATGGAGACAAAGTAAAAAAAAAAAGACCTTTTGTATGATGAAACTTGATTAACAACCTGAAACAAAGTAAATTTGACAGCATCCTTGTCTATCTGTGTTGCCCTGTTCCAGATGTGTACATGGTACATACATGAGTTGTCAGAGAACAGAGTAGATCTTTGCCAAGAGTTTTTATGAGTTTTTTGTTCCACAGAGTCATCACTTAGCTATTGTATCAGAATAAATGATTCTCTCGATATCCCTTCTTCCAGAAAGATGTCAAAGCACTTGCTGGAGCTGTATGGAAGAAGTGTAGCAATGTTTCTGGAATGCTGGTACCCATGTGACTGATGTCACCAATTTCAACTCCTGTTGTACTGAAAGTTTGTTATAAAACTGCGACCAGTTGTATTTCTTCCATGAAAGCTGCAAAGCAAATACATAGATCTGAAATAATCAATGTTAAAGATGTCCTGTGAACTGGTAGTAAGTCTGATTTGGGAAGAATGTACTGCTGACAAGCTGTATGGTTGAAAAATTTAAATGGAGACACAACTGCTAATTTGATTGAAATTAAAGATATGAAATCTAAAAGAGCAAAAAAAAAGGAGGAAGGAAGCAAACTCTGCCTTCCCCTCTACCCAAACAGCCTATCTTTTATTAATTCTCTTAGCCCACTTACTGAGATACGGAGTCTGTTGTCAATGAGCTGCAGTCAGAATGTGGCTGGTAGGTAGTATGCTTCTACTGGGTGGGAACAACTGTCAGTTATGGTGGATGGTTACACTGATCAGAATTAAAGGTTGTGTAAGGTGGGGAGGAGAAAGGGAGGCTGTATTTCTATATAGTCTTTGTATAGTGTTTATTTTGTCTGATTAAATCTGTTTCGGGTGAGAAATGTTTTTTACCCAACTAGGGAATGAGCTGTGATGAAGCTTCTGTGCTAATCGCAAGCCTGTTGTGAACTTGGGTTTATAAACGAATATCTATCAACTATGGAGAATGCTCCTGACTATACTAAGAAATCAAGATTTAAGCTAGATGTTCTAATATTAGCCATGTTTTTGATAGAGCAGGAGGCAGCACTAAACAAACTCTAGTTTTGCTTGAGTACTAAGTTGCCTTCAGGAAGCTTGTGGGTTTTGTTTTGAGTCACCATATTATAATTCCCAGTTCTTCCTGAACCCCCATTTTAGATAGGAACTTTGAGTTTTCAGATTCAGAAGGGACAGGGTCTGCTCAAGGCTACTGTGAGCAATGAAAACAAGGTAAACCCTGCCGTGACTTCCTAAACAATACTGAACTCATCAGACCTGTGAGTTGATATGCACCAGAGATCTCATCCTGGAAACCTAGCACAGCAGGTGATGATACCTCTTTCATGATGTCCACAGGGAGAAAATGAAATTAAAGTCTGATTTTTTTTTTGAGGAGTCCAGCCTCTGCTGTTTCACTTGTAGCAAAGACTGGTTCTTGCAGTAAATAATAAACTATTATACCTCATTTGACAGCCTCATTAATATGATATTGTGGGATTTCTTTCACCTGTAGGAGGGAAGAATGTATGGAATATATGTGAAAACTCAAGTAACTTTTATAAGACTAATAGGGTTTTTGCTATAATGCTTTGTGGTGAAGAAAGGAAGTAAGTGCGAAGCAAGGAAGGAGAATAAGCGACAACTAAAGGGTGAAATGTGTCATGCAGTAAAGATCGTATTCCCAAACTATGCTTGCTCTACCCTCTTCCCTAAATATCAAAATATTCCCGAGGTACTTTGTGTCAACCATTGTGACTTTTTTTCAGGCTTAGCCCATCCATGATGTTCAGTTAATAGTACTATTAACTATCCAAGACAACACTGTTACATTAACTTTAGTGCTAAGGTGAGTATTGAAGAAGTAGGTAAGATAAAGCAATGCCCTTTTTCCCTGCCTGCCATTAGGAACTTTCTACCACAAAGAATAGTGGAGAATTCCAGGAGGAATGCTGACAGGACAAAATCCAGAGCAGTCGCTGAAGCCTGAAGAACCTCATGGAATAAGGCTTTACACTCAGTGCATAGGTATGATTGCCCTGATAACTTTTTTTTCTGTTTTTTCATTACTAGCAAAACACCCTATTTCTTCTCCCCATATAAGTCTTTACATTCCACCTGGAAGATGTCTCAGCTCATGCACTGAAATGGCCAGAGGTAGTTTCTGATATTTTAGACTTGCAATGACTATGACTCTGTAGCCAGGGAATGCACTGTGAATATCCCCAGTTCTCAGAACAGCAGAGATAAAATAACTGGTTCATATATTAAGTTTAGGGCAGCATATTGGCTTGCCCAGAAGTTAGTGAACCGTAAATGATGACAGGACTGAACTTAACCTAATTAATCTGTGAATGTGGGAAAACAGGATGCATGCTTTTCAAACTTGAGTTCTACATTTCAAATAGCTGGGGTTTTTTTTCCTAGTTACTCAGATATGAGGTTTAGTTCAACAACTCTTCTCCAGCCTTCTAATTTCTAACCTAGATTTATTCCCAGTTTATAGACACTTGCTCTCATAACAAAACTGCCCTTTAGCTTAAATAACCCTTCACCCTCCCTAGGGTTTTTGTTCCTGCTAATATTTATAGATGCAACAGAGTCCCATTGTTTAGCTTTAATTCAGCTGTTTTTCCTAGGCTGGCAAAGTCTGTAGAAGAGAGTTTATGGTTTCTATCAGCTTAAGAGGAAGAAAAAAAATTAACACTAAAAATGGGAATACTGACTTTACTGAGATCCTAACAACAATTCACTAGGTTCACCTGGTGTTTGGTAATGCTGTCTGACAGAACAGTGCAGTATGGAAAAGCAATAAGGAATATTCATCTGGTCATGTTGCTTGTGAGCCTTCTCGGCATCATGCATTTTCCATTTTTCCTGTGATTTTATCTTGGACTTAGTCCTTGTTGCTACTATTCTGTTGGGACTCATGAAAGAGGTCTGATGACCCATGAGGGGATTACAAAGAATTTTAATACAAAGCTTTTGGAATTGCGTGTTCCTCCTGCCACTCAGTGTTTATAGGAACAATGAAGGTGTGTATTGCTAAGAATGATCCACATGCAGACTACCAGAGCTAGGTGAGTGAAGATAGAAACACTTTACCTCTTCCTGGAATAACAGATTTCAGTCTTAGCTTTGAGCCAGGAGGCCATCCTGCTGAGAGGGCAGAGGGAAAAATGTTTCCTCATTATAATGAGTTAAAACACTTCACCTCCATCATTCTCACAATGGATACTGTAGTATGAATGGGAACAGAGAAACCACTACATATGGATCATAGGCCATGACTTAAGTCCAGTTTTCTGTGAATGCAGGCTAACAATGTATGCTCTCAGTGCGCTTTGTCGCACAGGAATTGGGATACTGGGAAGGTGGTAGGTCTTTCACATATAACAGCAGACACTCTCTGTGATGACAAGACTTCTTGGACTCTTCAGAAGTCAGGGCTGTATACAATCTTAGCACATCCTCCCCCTTCCAGAGATGCACGTTTCTTCCTGCTCAGCCTTCCTGCTCCTCTTAAGTAGTATGGAAGAGACTTGGCACTAGATAGGCCTTCTAAAAGTACAGAGCCTGCTGGTTACCTTTCTGCCTAACTGATGGAACTGGAAAGCAGTCTGTCCTACCTGCTAAGAGTGTCCTCAGCTGACAGCTGTTGCTTAGAGATGTGCTATCTCATTTAGCTGGCTTTTTATGTCTTCTTGTGTGGCCAGGATCACAAGAAACAGCTGCTGAGTTAAAGAAGATTTGCTTCACATAGCAATTCTGGAGGGAAACAAATGTAGGAAAGGAAATTGCTCCTTTCATTTCCTACAACAGACCCTATCATTTGATATTGTAGTAACCAGCAGTGCTTTGCTTGACTAACTTCCAAACATTCATTTCATAATCTATTCCCATGTTAGACCATGTGCAACACTAAGGAAGTAAAAGGTGACAACTTCTATCTAAGTACTGAAGTTCTAGCTTGTCTTAAAAAACGCTACAACAACAAACCAACCTCAACTGCTTTTCCAACAGTAAGCAAACTGTATGAACAGTCTTGTTTGTCCCTTGTGCATGTGATTAAAAGAAAATGTTAACTGCTGTAACTTAATTCTTTCAGCTGAATCAGACCAGATGAAAAGCACAGGGAGGAATCTAGTTCAGAAGTAGAAGACTCAAGCTTTTCAATATGCTGCACAGCCTGCAAGAAAAGGAGAAACCGCAGAATATATCTGCTATACTTGGTATTACTTTCTCTTACAATGTCTTATTCATGCTGCGATGAGCTAAGGGGACTTGAATTTTTATTCTAACCCCTGATATGCAGTAGATCTGATCAAGTGAATGTAAATTGTAAGGGGCTCCAGCATAACAACTACACTTACTGTATGAAACTTTCCAGCAATCAGAAAACTTGACAATATCAAGATTAATAAAAATGGTAAGCCATGCACTCTTGAATGGGAGTGCATGACTACAGACCATGCCCAGAGCACTCACCTTGTTTCTGCTCCTTACTGTACAGACAAAGCATTTCACACTGCGATAGGCGAAAGCAAAGCTGTTTCATAGTTTGAGAACAGAGCAACAAGTTGTCAAGTGGAAGCCAGTGTCAGAAAGTAAGCTCAGCAAATGAGGCTTTATTCTGTTTGAGTTTGGGCCTAGCTTGCTTGAGCAAGAGGTACTTCAGTATATATACCCTTGTGACCCTGTCAAAAGGATTATCCATATGTAGATGTTAAATGGTGATCTTACTGCACTGAACTAGGGCTGTGTTCTTTAACCAGTTCTAATAGCTTGTATGTAGCTGCAGCTCTGGTGGCTGCAGACTTTCTCAAAAAGCTTGTCTAAAGAATAACCGTACTAGAAGGTACCCGTGTAGGAATAATTATAACCTTAATTTCTCTTGCAGTGTTCATTCTTTGAGAACATTGTGGTATTTTAGCACAAAATATACTTTGAGACTAGACACAAAGCAAACAGCTAGTGCAAAGGTCATCTTAGTTCTAATTATTTACATAGAAAGCCGTAATAGGTAATTTCCCAATTTTCTGCATTTACCAACTGCTTATAAGACACAATTAGTAAAAAGGGTTTGCTGAAAAATGGTATCAATAGCATTTTCCACCATGAAACTAGCCCAGAAGTCTGGTTAGTAAGGGGGAAACAGTAATTTTGGTTTTGCTGATATTTGGGGAGAAGGAGCTTACCAATTTAGACAATTGTGCTAATGTTACTGATAAGTTTGCAATAATAAGTGGCTATTTCTCATCTTCCCTCCACCCTAAATGCTACAGCTGATACCCAGGCAGGCCTATAGGCATTAAAAGAGAAGGTGGAGCAGCCCCCTCCTGCCTTTCAGTTTTCTTTTGCACTGGTAAATGGCATTTGCTATAGGCATGTTACCTGTGAATCTAATGCCAGATACTTAAATAGATGGTAGATGTTGACCTCTAGTTACTTATGGTTAGACAGGAACATTTAAGAAAACAACATTGACTGCTAGGGCCCAGACCTCTTATTCCTCTTGCCCTCTTTTCTCCTTTATTCACTACCCCTTCCTTTTTACAGCTGGTGGGAGGGGAAGACCCAGATGCTGTCTGTATAAAGATCCATGAGAATATCCAGAATTTAAGAACTTCATCTTCCATCAGGACACCTTTGGGGCCCTCCAAGGATTCCTCTATGGTTATAGAGGATGGTGAGGAAAGCAATGGCATATCACATGATTTGAAATACAACTATCGATAGTTGTTACTGAACTGGCTAGAAGTGTGTATAGGCAGATTTTTTCACTATGAATGAGACACAAAGACATAGTCTTGAGCATTCTATCTTTTAAGGCTGTGGCAGATCTGTCTGCCAGGTGACTGCTTGTGTATCAACAAGTTTGAGATTTAAATAAGCATTTGACTTTCCATCTTGTTAGCTTCTGCAAGCCCGGATTCACCGCTCAGGCTGTTACCCCACCAGGACAGTTCTCCAGTGAACAAGCGCTTCGGTGCCTCAAGCCGCTGTCCCAGCTAGTGAGGACTACGCCACACGCCCCTTCCGCTGGTGCACTGCTCTGGAAGACAGACACCGTGTGGAGAGAGGGAAGCTTTATGCCTGAGGTAGCGCCAACTTCAGGAGCGCTTTCATTTCCAAACGACGATGGGGGCACCTCGGTCCAACCCCCACCTCGTAACCACCGGACTTACTGCCCGCGGTGTCTCCTTCACGGCTGCAGCGTAGCCCCGCGTTCGGCCGGAGCGGACCGCACCACGGGGGGCTCCGCGGCGTCGCGGCGGCGAGCGCTGGCCAAGCGGCTGAGGGGAAGTGCTGGCGGAGCGGTGACCCGCCGCCGGGGGCGGAGAAGCGGGGCGCCGCCGCTCGCGCCGCCTCACGGGGGCGACGGTCAGGAGAGTGGGGCGGGCGCCTGGCGCCTCACGCTTTCCCGCCTGCCGCCCCGGACAGCTTCATGGCCGCTGAAAGGGGAGAGGAGCACTTAAGGCGCCGGCCGGCGACCGTCGCCGGCCTTCTCGCAGGCGGTGCCGCCCGCCGAGCTTTCCTGCATGCGGGGCGGCGGACCCGGCGTGCCGGGGTGCGAAGGCGGCCCCTGCCCTCAGGGAAAGGCGCGAAGGCGGCCAGAGCTTGGCGATGCCCCGGAGAACCTGCACGCGGGTCTCTGCCAGCGGTTCCGTGTAACACCGGCGGTGGCTTCTGTCGGCTTATGCAGGCAGACCCTGAAATGTCCTTGCCCGGCAGCACTCGTCCCCTGCTGACCAGAACCACTTGGTCAGCTCTGTGGGTGCCTGGGAGCTTGACAGCGAGCGAGGGGTGTTAAGCTGTGAGGAGTACCTGACCCGGCTCGACCGGCTAGAAGTCCCTCGTGACGGCACGGGAGAGTACCTGCATTACTGGTACGATGGGGAAGAGAAACGGCATTGCATACGTACTTCATACAGAAGAGCTTGCCTGGAGGGGAAGTGCAACTCTGAACTTCAAAATATGGTAAATAAATTGCAGCTTTAGGTTACAACATGTAACCGTAGGTGAAATGCTGTGCTTGTAGAGAAAATACAATCGATACGTGACTGTGACGCGTCATGGAGTTCCCATCTTTTTCCTCATTTAATAGGTATAACTTCAGCTACATCAGATACAGGTTTTAATTTTAAATCGGTAGTTGTAAGGAGCAGATAAGTTGCGGAATCTTGCTTGTGGTGGTACTACTGCTTGTCTGCTTCACTGACAGTGTTTTCTTCAAACACTGAGCAGAAACTGGCAGGTGTACTGGTGCGATAGAAAAGCTTGAGGAACAGTTGAGATGATACTTGGGTCAGTCAGTTGGTCTGCCTTTGTTTTCTCATCTACTCTGGAGCAGGTGCTGTGAGGGGTTAATTTCAAATGATGGCAAGTACAAAGATTTGGTGCCATATAGATTTTTTTATTCTGTTATTAACAAAGAGCAGAGTTGTGCATGCGGTGGCACTTTTGATAGCTGGAGCTCTGAAGAAAAGCACAAGAAGCAAATTATATATCCAAATACAGGGCCTAGGTTATTTTGGGGTGCATGAAAGTAAAGATGGCTTATCACTGAACGCTAGAATCTAAATGGTAAGATACTTGGTCGTAAACTAGTCCTGACTCAATCACCTGTAAACTTTCGATGGAAAATTCTGTGACTGTATGAAACTTTATTTGTATTTTTACGAGTACTTCAGTTATTTTCTATTGCAATGAGACAAGAAGAGCCTTTTATTTTTGAGAGAAACTGAACAGATTCTGGTTTTGTTTTTTCTTATCCCACTTATACCCATAGAAAAAGGCCCATATTTCCTTCTAGTTAGCAAATCATTATAGTTTAGGTTACCTTTAATAGATGAGAAATTAGGATTAGGACCTCGGCAAGCAAATTCTGAAAATGGAATGGTGGGAAGCTGGTTATGTAGTACTCCTAGTGGGTTGGTACACTTTTCCCCCATGTATTTGAAATGATGTCATGAGAACATGAATTAACCTTCTACATAATTATGGTCAAAAGTTACTGTTGCAGGGTTATATGTATTTTTTTATTCTTAAGATTA
Organism: Haliaeetus albicilla; assembly: GCF_947461875.1. NCBI lineage: Eukaryota > Metazoa > Chordata > Aves > Accipitriformes > Accipitridae > Haliaeetus > Haliaeetus albicilla. Next base: position 19,940,837 of record NC_091492.1, on the reverse strand, counting down.
CATAGGAGGCATTGTGTTTGAAAATGTTGTCTTATGTAGGCTGTTGCTCCCTAAAAATGAGACTTTTTTGTACTTCTTTTAGTTTTACTGCTGACACCTTGGTGAAATTACCCTGAGATAAATTTTCAGGCTCTTCAAGGAGCAGCCTATAACCCAACAGAACTGGAACTTCCTACAATGAGCATATCATCAAGGTAAATATATACTTGAATAAAACACCTACAGCTGATACTGTAGAAACAAAGTGTTAAGGGTGGCATGGATTTATTGTCTTTTTTTTAAAATATTTGCTGCTTGCAATTATGAGCTCTGCTGGGATAGTATGGCTTGTTTTACTAGTATAGTAACACTAAATTACCAGGAATGTTACTTATTACAACATGGTGGCTTTCTAAAACCATTTTCTCTGAGCTTTTCTGGCATATAAGCAGTTCTGCTGAAATCCTAGCTAGTTGTCTATAAAGTTGCTGGCTAGTAAGTCTTTTTGACTTTGTTTTGAAGCATTTAATTTATTGCCCTAAGAAAATTATATAGGGAGTTAGTGCTCTTGACAGTCTCAGCTCTTACTTTGACTATTTGAGTTGCTTTTAAATCTGGATTTAAAAGCTTTTAAGTATGACATTGACATTCTGCCAATATTATGGTTTGTAGAAAACAGCCTTGTAATGGCTTTGCTTAACTACAAATTCTTCTAAGAGGGGACAAAAGTACAATATGGAGCAAAGCAATGTACGTTTTTCTTGCTTTTAAAAAATGTAAATATCATCAAGAAGAGAGAATGTCAGGGTGTGCCAAACACAACAGGTAATTGTTTTCTGTCCCAATGTAAGCATCTGTCCTTAAATAAGACTAGCAAGTGTACCACCTTTCTGGTAATGGGCAGTTATCACCCAGATTGTTCAGAGAATATCAACAGACAACTGCTTCCTGCTATTTTTCAGATGTACTTTTGGCTGTGTGATGTTGTAGTGTTACATGCTTTCAAAGTAAGAAAGTGCTGGTTTTACTGCCTTGAGAATTGGTCTCATGCTTACTAATTACTTGGCAGTTTGGAATCTGTCTCCATTGCTAATCTAGTAACGTGGTTTGAAACTGGCCTACTGCAGTTACCTCTGTAGTCAGAAGGTACTTGATCTTCTTTTCAAGAATGGCAGTGTGTTGGCCCAGAATAGCATTGATTCCTCCCTCAGCTCACACAGGGATTCATTTGTTAGAAAGTACTGACTGGTAATAGGACTTTAGCTTTCTAACTTTGGCGTTTCATTACTTAGTCTTCTGGTTATTCCTCCAAAACCAGTTTTGTTTCCGCTAACAGTATTTACTTGGCTCCTGATACTTTCCTAACTGAAATTGTACCTCTGAAGCTTTACCTAACACTTGTTTGCTGTTATGTTTTGAAAGTGAAATGACCTAGAAATGTATTACCAGCCAGGTACTTCACCTGCTACATTGTCCCAGAGAAACGTATGAGGAATAGGTGTGGCTGGAATGCACCCTAGCTAGGTACTGAAAAGGAGATTACCATATCCCATTTGAACTCAAAGACAAACTCTAGCAAGGCAAGCAGCAGCAGCAGTTCCAGCCAAATTAAAATCAGGAAAAATAGCAGCAGAAAACGGACAAATTAAAAAAAATTGAAACATTTCTGATGCACTGAAAATGCTTAAGGAAGAACTTTACCCCAAATTACCCAAAACTTAATTGAAAATGCAGTTTTCTACCAAAAGTTTTGTCAGAGTTATTTATCATCCCTCAAAGATACATACATAGTACCTGCCAAGTAAGTAAATGGGTAAATAAAAGTAGACTAAAATGATAATCCTGCTGTAGGTGGGGAGTGTTTGGAATCCCTGTAAGAGCTTGTATTAATTAATTATATAATTAGGCAGAAGTAAAATAGAAATTAATTGTGGCTCCTTTTCCAAAGAACATAAAAGGAGACAAAGGTTTTAAATAAATGATTCCAGAACACCCAGCGTTAGAATTTTTACTGTGGACATGGATTCAAATTTCTGCTTTTCTAGATTTGGAACAGAGAGAGGAGTAAATGTAAAATGAGTGTCCTACTGCTGGCTGTAGTTGCTGAGTTAGTTTTGGCTTCTTTAATTCTGCTGTCTTTTAAAATTTATTTTTGACGTTTTAAATTTTTGTTTGGATGCAGAACAAAACTGTAGAAACTGCAGCATTTTTGGCTAGAGGAATTCTTATTTTCTGGCCAGGCCTCATTTAGCAAAACTTGTTTTAAAATGTTCTTTTCCCTTTTTTACTATATTACCTTCTAATGTTCTACTTCTCTTCTAGATTTCATCCAGGATTGGAAATCCATAACTATGAAATACTGTAAGAGAAGTCGCTTTTTTCTTTTCCTCCTTTTCTTTCACGACCCCTGCCCTACTTTGTGAGATATTAGAACATGAAAATGCCTGCTCTCCTGAGATTTCTAGTTCAGATAAACTTGAACTTTTGGCTGCCTATGTGTTGTCAGGTCCAGACCCTTTGAAACTCCACAAATTGAAAACTGAACTGACTTTGCCACCAAAAATTCACCTTTTTTTCCTTTATTTTAATAGCATTAGGGAATGTTTTTAGTCATTGAATCTTGTTCCCTGCTACATTATGTACTATTTACCAGTTTCACTGTGTATTGGGCACTAGGTTCATGCCTTTTCTGCCTCAGAGTAAAAACGTATATTTAATACTAAAAATGTGGTTCTTTTTACTCTCTTCAGCCAACTCATTTGCTAAAATAACAGTACTGCTTCCCCGGACTAAAAAATGTACTTATGAAGGTATCTTGAGGATCCTGTAAAACTTGATAATGTGTTATAGGTGTTTTACTGTAAGATGCTGCAGATTTCTTCAACTTCTTAAAGTACAGCTGCTGTCACATAAATTTGAAAAAAGGTGTCTTCTCTGTCGGTGGAAAATTAGTATTTATTTCTGGTCATTGGTTTGGGAGAAAGGAAGCTAGCAACTGTGGTATGGTTGCATGGTGACATTTCATTGTATCTTGGTGTTCCATTGTTTGAAGTCAAACCAGTCTCTGATATACTTACTTGTTACCCATAATTTAATTTTTTCCTTTCAAGAAAAAGAATGAAATTGGAGAACATGTGTCAGGTGCTGCAATCTAATGTGCTCCTAGGTCCTCTAGGGAGGAAGTATTATTACAGTGATTAGGAGATCAGTCATTACTGAAATGTGATGTTGGAATGCTTTATGGACAGTCTTGTCTGGGGAGACATGCAAGACCAGTGGTTGTAAAAATCAAATTCTACTCCTTTCTGATCTATTGGTGGCAATCTGGAGTCTTTCTCTCCCCCAGAATGTGCACAGCTCTGTGAAAGCAAGGCAGTGGTAAGTTAGTTTTTGAAGAAATAAAATCCCCTAGAAAGAACAATGTGTAACCATAATGCAGAACCATTAAATGTGGTCTAAGATCTTGAGAATTGAGACTCCATCAGTCTTAGTTCCATAGCTGAAGATATTTCATGCTCGTTCATGAGTAAGTTGACTAGTATTCAGTAAAGGAAAAATTAAACAACCAAGAGTGAAAGCATTAAAACTGTGATACCAGCTATTATCATGTATGGATGAATGCTTTGAGCTTGCATGTGACAGGTGCCGTGTTAAGCTGTGGTCTGTTCCTTCATTTTGTGGTTTGCTGGTAACTCTCCCTGTTGCTCTTTAGCTGGGAAGAGTGGGATAAACTGTGTCCTCCTCTGGAGTTGTTTTTGTATGATGTAGTTGGACTGAAGATTGAGTGAAGAGATAGGACAGAAAAGGTAGTTAGAAGAAAGTGTAGAGGAAAGTCAGATGTTTGGGAGACAGCAGGACTTCCTGTGTTAATTTTCCTGCTTGCTCAGCAGGGGTGATGGCGAGGCTCAAGACCTACTGAAAGAACCTCTTCTGAGGAAAGCATTTTCTCCAAGTGTCTGAAGACACTCGACTGAACACTTGTTTCATTTGGTGCCCATGTGTTCTGTTTGTTGACAATGCACAAGCTTGTGGCTAGTGTCAGTAGGCCTTTCTCTTTAGCTAATATCAGTGTTTGTAACTTTCACCATATTTGAATACTTGAGCTCAGAGTCAACCTTCATGTGGCATTTGTTATGGTACAACAATTCCTGATAAGCTCATTTCAACTGTTATGTTATGTGGCTTCAAAAAAAAGCTGTGTGCCATGAAAAGCTTATATTAAGTAGTTAGTCTATATTATGCTGTGCTACCCTTGGTGCTTTAAAGTAATTTCCGGAGTGACCAGATTAGATTAATCAGAGGTATCACAGAAGCATCTTGTAGTGGCTTGGATTAATTTTTCATAAATTCCTGTTGTGTTGATCTGGTAACTTCAATAGTTTAGAAAACTAGCTCGTGAAATGATGCCATGGCCCCCCCACCCCCTGAGGCTGCAAGTTCCCACCCCTGCATTTCACCACTGCTGTAGTTTTCCATTGCGGCTATTTTTCTGGGAACACCCTTGAAGCCAGATCACTGAAGTCATCAGAGTTACACAAAAATGAAATTTTTGGAGGGCTTCAATCTGTGGAGGATGCGTGAGACAATGACCTGCAAGCCTGCTTTACAGAAATAACAAATCCTGGAATGTGGCCTAGATTCCCCACTGTGTACTGACGGAGATGCTTTTCTCATTTGTTCTGAGGCACTGAATAAGGTTATCCTTATGACTGCAACTATAGTAAGAAGGCATAGCTGCAAGCCTCAAAAGGGTGTTACTTGTGTTTTCTATGCAAACAAACAAATATTTTAATTCTCAATCTGTGAAACTCAATGCAATAAGGTGTAGAAGTTTGTTTGGCTTAGAGGTAAGTGTTCCTCTGAATTGCAGTGTGCTCAGGGACATGTAAATTAGATGGATATAAGAAAACACAAATCCAATTACAGCAGAAAGAAACTAATAGATGATAAGAGGTTAGTGGGAAGAAATGAATCCCATAGCTACCTATGTGATGACCTCTGCAATTTTCACTGTTGATCAGACTGCTAGGGTATCTTGAATTAGGAGGAGTGCTGGTATGTTCTGCTACAGTGAGGTTTTTCAAATAGTATTAGCTTTCTCTTTGCGTATTACCATTTCAGGCTACTATGCATTGGTCTATTACACTCCTTACCGTTTCAGCCACTCTTGTCAGCAATTCAGTTGAAAGGCAGTTTGTTTTTTATTGGAGTGAATACATCTCTCACTTTCTTTGCTCTCTCTCCTTAAGTGGTATCAATAGTTTTTGTTGGCATTAATCGATTATCTAATATTGATCATGATCCAGCTAAGGAGTTGGTGGTCCTTTAAACATCTCCCAAACTTTAAATTATTTTCTAAGGTTTTGTTTTAAATGTTTGTTTCAAGTTTGTATTTGGACATGTAGAAATGACAGTTACTTAGAAATTACATTACTAAAACCAATAAATCGGGCAATTATTTACTCTCAACAGGAGTATATTTTACTACTAAAAAAATATGGTTTTTTTTCAAGCTGCTGATGGACTTTGGCTGGAGACTGAAGTGTAGCTGCTATGGAAAATTCCAGGAAAAGGTGTAAAATGATGAGTGAAAAATGTCAAGGGTAATATTTGTTTAATGTAGTTTCATTCATACATTTATATCCAAAAATGTCTCTTTAGACCATCTGGGACTTGTACTGTTGAGTCATGTTAGCCTTTTCCTTTTTCACATTTACTCCATTTTGTTTGTACTTCCCAAATCTATTTTATTTTTCTCATTTTCTTTTACCCTGCTGGTTTGTTCTTTCCTGGCCTTATTTTTAATTAGTTAAACATAAGTGGCCTTTGACATAGCAAAGATTATGAAAACAGTGGGACATTGGTTACTGCTTTGAAAGAGTAAGGCAAATATTTTTGTGTGTTTGTTCTCCTTTGTCTGTTACCTCTCTCCTGGGGTTGTATTGTCAGTGAGTGAAGTAAAAGAGCCACTTGAAGGGGCAAAAGGGAGTTTATTTAGAATCTTACTTAGTTTTCTGCGTATTATGGCTAGAGGTGCCTAATAAATCTTAGTTCCATTGTGCTATGCAAAGCTACAAATGCGTAATGAGAGCCTCTGAAGTTTATAGCGTGGAGCATTATGACAGATCAGACCTGGCAGGGAGATGAAATTTTAATTTTATGTATGCAGATCAACAACCAAAGATTTGGAGCCAGCATCTAATCATGTTTAAGATCTCTTGAAAATCTGTCCTACAATGGAAGTGTCTATATGGAAGTGAGCCTACTGGAAGTCTCGCCTTTTATAGTCATTTCAAGGTCACAGGGGGAGGCAGTGACATGAGGTCAGAAAGTGTTTCTCAGCTCTGGTGCCAGTCCAGCAGTGTAAGCTTGAGAATATACCCTTTCACTCACTTCAAACCTTGTCATATCCAGTACTAAATGTGGTCAGACTGTGCATATTTGGTCTGTGTTTGAGATTTGTCTTGTATTTCATTTGAAACTGCAGCATTTCATGGTAACAGAGGTGGCAGCAATTGGGACGGCTGATTCTGTTGCAAATGGGCAATACAGCTCCCTGAATTATGAAGGCATGCATACAGTTCCCTTGCTTGACTTAAAAACGAAAGTTGTTTTTGAGATTCTGCTAGTTAAGTAAAACTTAAATTTTGTCAAAAGGAACATGCAAAATAGTCACAGAATCCTGCATCTGTCTGTACATTTCTCTATAATGGGAACCAGTTAGCCTCAATCATGGCTAAACGGTATTTCCTTTAGAGATTTATCAAAAGATAGAAGATCTATACTTGTGTTGCCTTCCTGGAGAAAGCTGTTTGGGAATTAACCATTGCTACTTGTCACAGGGGAGAAGTGTTAAGTGCCTTGTGACTTGCATAAAGGGGTCTTTACAGGTTGGCCAGAGAGGTTGCAGCTAGAAACATTCAATGTCAGGTTGGATGGGGCTGTGAGCAACCTGATGTAGTTGAAGATGTCCCTGCTCATTGCAGGGGGGTTGGACTAGCTGACCTTTAAAGGTCCCTCCCAACCCAAACCATTCTATGATCTTTTGAATTCTGTCTGCTGAAACCAAACAGGTCTGTTTCAGGTGACCTCAAAAAGACTGGTTTTCCTTATCCCAGCTGTAGATCCCTCAGCTCTGAGAGGTATTACATTTTACGCAGAACTCATGGGCTTCCACAGTTTGAATACAATACAGCATGATTTACAAAAGACTGGAAATGAGCATGTACCCCAGAAAATAACAGGATTCACATGCTATATATGTGAAAGTATGCATGAAATAGATAATAAACTCTGAGGTTTTCATTCATGGTCATCAGTACACACTAATTGTACTTGATCACAGTAGTCATACATGTTAATGTGGACTCTGCTGTCTGGGCCTCAAAAATCAAGAATGGGATTGGAGTTCTACTTTTGGGAAGGCCTTGAAGTGTCAATGAACCAATAAATCCTCAGTTTCCTGCAGCTAGTCAGCAGCTTGAATTTGAAAAGCAGCAAACAGCCTGTTGTGCTGCTACTGTAGGTAAAAGCTAGGTGGTGATATACAGAAGTACAGCACTCCATGTTCAGCTCCATGGAAATATTTATATTCTTATAAAACGTCCTCCATGAAAGAAGGCTGATAACAGAAACACCGATTCAGCTGTAACAAAGCCACTACAAAATTTGCCCTGTTGCAGGAGCAGAGTTCTTAAATGCCAACCTTTAAGCTGTCTAAATAATTTTAGAATATAAAGCTCCACACTTTTAAGATTACAGAGCTCAGAGCTAAAAACAAAGGAAGTACAGTCAGTAGGAAATGCTATTATCTGGTTATTTTAGTAGTGACCAACTACAATCACTGACACACTTTTTAATGTATTCCAAGGTACTTAACAATGCGGGCTATGAAGACTGTAAACAAGGATTCAGAGGTAATGAGCTTCTTTAGCAGCCCTGTTCATTCCAGAGCCTTTATCCAATTCACATACCTGGATTTCAGTATTTTAGCAGAATGATTTTTTTGGTTCTGCTTTACAACTAATAGCAGGAGAAAAGTGCCAGTTTACCTTGCTGAACTGGCAGAGGAGGACCCCAGTTAGTCTCTGTATGAAAATGCGATCAGTTCTTGCCTTAAACCTCTATCAGTCATGAGGGAAAAGGTGGGTGAAGCTCAGGGGATGGAATGTCAGAAAGACGTTCCTGGGAACAATGTCTCATCATCCAACTCTGAATGTACTTGACAAACAGAAAGAAGGGAAGTAGAAGAACAGCTGGAGTACAAAAAGGAAGATTGTATACTACGTCGAACTGTGATCCAAGCTTCAAAATCCAGTATTTCTGCTCAATATTTTATTAACTGCTTGAATAAGTTAACTCTGAAATGATCAGGAATGTGATTAATTTTTAGTCTAAATGTGGGCCTGGAAGTGTGGGGTTTGAGCAGTGGAAAAGTATCATTTAAAGTAATACGGTAAAACTGTTGTGACTTGGTATCTGTACTTTCTTTGCATGATAGTTGACATAGGTGGATGTTGGAAAGAAAGCTGGAACCCCTTTTTGAGTAACTCAGTGACATGCAGAAACTATCATATTTCTTCTGAGGGAAGTAAGTTTGTATGTTTGTCTAGTTTTTGATGCCCAAATATGTAGCTCCTTGGAATTAAAGCAAGCAAATGTACCATGTACATTTTTAACCATCCACTCTAATGTTTTTGTCCGTTGTTACCAGGAAATCCTTCTACATTTGCATCTAAAACATAATCTGGCCCTTGTTTGTTCTAAACCGTGCTGTTTTCTCCTTTATTCTCCAGCTTAGTTTTTTCGTAATCTGAGTTTAAAGGTGATTGAAATGTCAGCTTTGTAGGCGGAAGCAAATACTAATTACTGTCTAGAGATTTGAATTAAGTATTACAGAAATGAAGGTAAAGATTGAGGCAGTGGGGGTGTTGTAAGAACAATTGAAGTGATGGGGAGAGTTTGGAAGTGACATTGGAAATAAGAAATGCAGTCTATTGCATTTATCTATAACTTAACCTCACACTAAGGCACTGCATCTGCAGATGATCTTAAAGCTGCTCATCCAATGATGTTAGTCACTCCTGGAAATAAAATTTAGAGCATCATTTGTTCCAGTACAGAAATGGGGGGTACTAAGAAATGAACCTGATGCTGAGGATTAATGCAAAACAGGAAAAATCTTCCAGTGCCTCTGTTCAGCAGTGTTTACCCAGTGTTGGGCTTCACGTTCTTACTCCTGGAAGATTTATTTTTGTTTGTGTAGGAAGCAATTCTTTCAAGGAGTGCTTGTAAGCATATAGCTCCAATGTGTCCGACTGCCAAAGACATGCCTTGTTCTTTTCTTCTGTAGGCAGGAACTGAGCAAGGGCTGTTTGCTAGAAGCGTTGGGGAGAGAGGAAGAGCTTTAATGTCAGGTGTCACTGAGTTTTGTGAGACTGCATATCTGTGGTAAAGGCATTTCTGAACTCTCAGGAAACTACGTTACCTTCACATATGAAATGTTTTTGATTTTGTTGTTGTTGTTTTTAAGATGAGCAAAAATCACTAATTTTGACTAATGTTATGGATAGTTTGAGCAGCCTTCTCCTTGAAGGCCTGTAGACTTCCTTCTATCCATGGAATGGATGCAAGGAAAGCTGCTTGTGCAGAACAGTTCTCAGCATTGGAGCCTGTATGTTCACAAGAATTAATTTGTGTAGTATTTCTAAGAGCTGTGTGTTGGTATTTCCCAAATCGCTTACTTAGACTGGTGCAGTTTTCGAGCATGCTCAGTATTGTCCTGTTTGTTCCATTGAAATGAACTGAAGGAAAAGAGAGGCTGAGTTTGGAATTAATCCTTTTGGAAATATCACAGCACCATGGAGTTCATGGTGGTGCGACTACTACCAGCTTGGCATTACTCATGCACAGTTGTAATTCTGCACTTCAGAAATGGTGTGCTCTAGAAAGAAGGAAGACAAGTGATGACACTGTAATAAAAGGTACCAGAAGGGCTTTGCTTTGATTTGTTCTGGCTACCATAGAAGGGGAAATGAAATAATGTATGTTTGGGACATATGTGCTTGAATTAAATTGTACATAATGTTGTCTTCAATGAACTGATGAAAATTAAAAAGACATTTAAAAAGAATTTAAATGAATTTTTAAAAAATGTACAGTGCCTTTTAAATGATCAAGGGCTTCTGCTATAGTGTTGGAAATATAAAATAGTTGACATTTAAAAGTTTCAGCATTTACCACAGAGTTCTGACATTTTAATAGTGACCATTTGAGCTTTTATTTAAATGCCTCACTGAAATTCTTTTGGCAAATTATTGGCAATCTGGTCATCTTCGAAAAGTGGCATCGTCTTTTGATCTATAGCTATTGGGGAAACAGAGCTCTTAATTTTAATGGTTGCAGTCAGTGAAATAAGGTCAGCCATATAAAGATGGGTACTTATTTCCTACTACTTGCATTTGCATTTTGCTCTGGGCAGGAAGAAAAAACTCGGTAAGAGGTAATTTTTTTTTTCTTCTTTTTTTTTTTTTCCCCTTAAAATGTGATATGTATTAAAACCTTTTTTTAATGGTCAAAAGTAGTAGGCTGGGCCTTAGGAGATCTCATTCGTCCCTGAATTTGGCTGGTTGGCTGGCTTTTGCAAATCCCTTCCCTCTCTGTGCCTTAGTTTTTAAGGTTTAAGTGATAATGATCTTTTTAAAAAAAATAAATATTGAAGTTAGTGTTAGGAAGAAATTAATTTTTATTACATTTGTAGAGACTATAGAGGCTTCTCAAACTATTTTAGATGATGACAGCTGTGGTTTCTCTATTGAGAACTTAATCTATACAGTTATTCAGGGTTTTATGACCACTAATGAAGGGCTTATACTGAAGGTTTTTCTTATTGTAATATTGAATGTAAATGACACTGAACTAACACTTCTGTCAGAAAGATACTGAGAAAACCAACATAGCTAAACAAACAATTAATTCAGTGCCATTCTCACTTCCAATGCATATACTTGTTTCACATATACTTCTAATACAGTTTCTGCAGTATCTTTATATCTTATGGGCACCTGAGTGCCTGTTTTAGTGCTACAAAGTAAAACATAATGGTGTGAGGATCCATTCCACAAAGTTTCATACCTATACCATGTGCACAGTAAAAGGAATTTTCACCCTCACTTTCATATGGAGAAGTGAAGCAAAGTTCAAGTGAATGCCTTTTGTCTGAAGAAAACTGCACATCATGGCTTGCCAAAGTATACTTATTCTACACGAAACTTTGCTGGGTTGCAGCTTTTTCTGTAGAATGAGGAATTACTGTGAATGCATAGTATATTTTGGTTGTCGCTATTCTTGGCTTTCTTCATAAAAGAAACAGCATAAGTTATATTACAGCTATTTATTAAAGCACTTTGTGACCCTATACTATAGTGTTGAACTGTAAGCAGATTGCCTGCCAGTTTTTTAATCCAAAAATTTAGCATTGCAGCTGAACAAAAGCTGATAATGGTAACTGATTCTTTTTTAAAAATACCTATTTGGCTGAAGTTAATTGGTGTAGAAGTAGTCTAAAAACCCCATTAGATTCCTCTTATAACTTCTAAAAAGCTATGTTTAAGTGTTTGGGTTTTTTTTCTTAAATGTGATTTTTTAATGTGTCCTGGAGATTTTATCTATTTTCTTATAATTCAGAGTTTTTTCAGAACCTGCTAAGGCTTTGGGAGTCCTGACTGTGACACTGCCAAACTAACCGATTTGCTTCACTTAAGTAGAATGTGTAGTGGGTATCTTCTGGCTTCTGTACCTGCAGAGATGAGTCTAAGGTTCTTTAACTGTGCTCAACTGATGGGTTTATATTGGAGCTTGCAATATTTCAGTCTTCAGAAGGAAATCCCCCATGAAATTTAGGTTGAGATTCTTTTCCCCTTGAGGTGAACACTATTTTATAAAGGGCCTGTATAAGCCATTCCTAGTTCCATGAACGGAAGGATTTATAATGATTTATATTCTCTGGCATATCAGTTCATTGCATATCTTAAATATTGCACCAGCAACTTGAATTAAAAGGTGTGTGAATGACAGAAATAAACATGATGTTTCAATTATACCACTTAAATGATAGCAAATGGGAGGAAACATTGAAGGGCAGCAGCTGGCTGGCTGTTTTCCTACTAAGACTCAACAGAAGCACTTGTAACCCAAAATGTCTAACCAGTCCCTTGATTCAAGGAAATTTAAATTTATTCAGTGCAATGGAAGACTCATTCAGTCTCCGCTCTTCCTCTGCTCCCACATAGAGGAGCTGCTAAGGAAAATGAAAGAAACGTACTTCTGAAGACTTGGTTAGTCTGTGCAATATCACCATTTGTTCTGGGGTCTTTGTTTCTTTACTTTTGCATCATCAGGGCCAGACACTTTACTGAACCCAAATGCATTGTCTATGGCAGAATGTTTAATAAAATTAATAATTCCTGAGGGTTTTGCCCCTGCAAAATAGTAACTGCATTCATGTGTGTGAGGATTGTATGTGAGAAGGGCAAGAAATAGTTTGGCTTGCTTTACAGAGGCCTTATCCTGACATAGGGAGCTGTCACCTACAATGAGACACCTTACCAAAACCCAGTTTGGTATTTTATTTCCATTTTTCCTGTTCTGCTAAGGTAAGTGCATTAAGATTTTTTTAATGAGTTTATTAAATATATGGTTTGTAATTTTGATTCAAGATGAAAGGTTCAGATATCTGTTCTGTACTCCACACCCAAGTATAATTTCAGTTGGCATTAATAAGATACATGTGCATATTTATAGACATAGTGCTTCAAATAATCTTTTATGGGTTAAGAGACACCACATGAAAGGCTATTATCTCTGACTCACCTGTGATGATATTTTTAAAGCAGTTTTTATGAAACTTTGATCCATAGATTGGTAGCCATGTTTTGATAACTTCTCAGTTTTGTCTCCTAAGTTACAAGATAAGAGTTTAAAATCCTTTGGCTTGGCATAGTTTCTTTGCTGTTGTTGGGACAAGAAGCTGTGCTGTTACAAATGGGCATGTAGCTGGTTCCCAGTTCTAACTATATAAAAAGATTTGAGACTCCCTGCTATGTAAAGTTCAGTATGAAATGTCTTCCTTTGGTGGCCAAAATCCTGTGTTCAATGATATGAAGCTTGCCATTGACATCACTGGGATCAAAACTAGATATGTCTTATAGGTCCTGATAAACAGTCTCATTGGGAAAGTACTCTCTTGCCTCAGCTGTTGTCTAGAGACAGAGGGATGCAGGGAAGATGAATATACTGAAGTTGTGATACAAAGTCCTGGAATATTCAAGCATGCTAAAAGTGATTTGCAAAACAGAAGGGTCTGTGTGGTAGAATATAGTAGATGAGAAGAAAAATGTAGTACAGAGATATGAATGGGAAAACAAAATGAGTATAGCAATAGGCAGATAGTTGGTATTCATGTACAAATCTTGAATGGGCTGAGGAAAGTGAGATGAGAACTGAAGTGAGACAGCAGCATCCTGGATTCTTCAGCAGAGACTGTTGGGAGGATCTATGTGACTGATAGATGAGAATGGCAAGTGACTCTCATTTGGCCATCTGGATATGCAGGGTAAAATACACACTGAAGGTGAGCCACCTCTCTCTGAGTGGAATCAGTGGAAGGGATCAGAAGCAACTCTTGACATCCATTCTCTATTTCCTTTGGAAGAGAAGGGGGGCTGGGTTTGTACCTTCCCTCTCCTTCCACGCAACAGTAAGCACTATGGCCTCTGCCTCTGATATAATCTTAAAAATCGGTAGATACAACAACATTCAAATGCCATGTCATAGTTCTAGTTCTGTTTGAATTTGTACATAACTAGCCATAGGATCCCTGAAGCGAAAGCTGTGTAACTTTATCTTTCTGGCAGACTCAATTAGTCTGTCTCTTTCTGAAAGGAAAAAAAAAAAGCTTGTAGCATGCCTTCTGCACAGACTGCAGGGAGCAGAGGACCTGGCAGAGACACTCATGCGTAAGCAAGGGGCGGTCTCTGTGTGTAGAATGTCGTGGAAGCAAGGTCATTCAGGCCCATTTCTCAAAGAAAAAGCTGTTAACTGAATCTCTGCTTTATACTGTTTCTCCCTCGATAGTACTATCCCTCACCTTTCCAAATTGGAAGCCAACGCAGCTGCGCTGCACTATAGATGCGAGTACCCTACAGTTATGAGTGGAACAGATATAGATGGAGTTAAATAGCTTCTATGGAACACACTTTTGCGCATGCTGATTAATTATGCTGTGTCAGTGGCCTTGAAATGCTGCTGGAGATGCTGTGGTGCCTGCAGGTTTTCCCGGCAGCTTTAGTCTCTTTGTGTCATGGAAAGATTAATGCTGTGAAACACATGACATAAGGATACAACCTGACCTCATATGCCCCGTGATGACTTTTGGAATTGGTGGATAAGGTTGTTCTCCAGCTTTCTTGTTTTTAATGAGCTATTATCTTCTTGCAGGATGCTGCAAATAGTGCAGTGACTTCTCAGTAATGCATAGGGGCTAAAAAGATGTCCTTTTATAGTAATCTCTTAAATGCAATACAGTTTTCAGTAAGAAGTTAATGTTGGAAGATTATTGTTACTGCTACAGTGGATCACACAGGCAAGTTTCCTTTTTTGTCTTTGGTTATAAAATCCAGAAGGAGAGAAAAAAACCTTGAAGCAAAGTTCCTGATGACATTAACACCTACACAGCCTACTAATGACAGGGAAAGGGGACTGTCAGCCTATTCCTCCAGCTAGAAAGAAGTGAATACAGCAGCTATGATGGATTCTTCTTACGCATATTTTCAGAAAGCCTGATCCAGACCAAACCCTCGAGAGCCAAAGCTTTGGAGCTTTGGATGTTCACCCTTGACTAGAAGGCAAGGAAGAAGCAGGTTTTTTTTTCCTTTGGAAGGCCCTCTTGGTATACTAATGAAATCCTTCTGCAGGTGACTCACCATCAGTAGTTTTCTCTGCTTAGTTTTTTCTGCTTCCTTCTGTTTCATTTTGAGGGGCTGTTTTTAGAGGTGCTTAAGTGGCTTCTTTACATATTTGTCTATTTTCTGGGAGCCTTATGTATTGGTCTTCAACACAAATCTACAGCCTTTGTTTTGTTTTTTAGAGAATGAGTGGGAAGGAGAGAGTTCGGAGAACTAGTCCCAAATCTTGCCATGTTTTAAACTGTCCTGGAATGGTTTTCCCCAGCAGAACTATTTACAGTCTGTGGTTTAACAGATGACAGTATAAATTACTTTTTTTGTTGGTTTTTTTGTGTTTTTTTTTTGTTGTTGTTCAGAAGGTGAAACTGCCAGTTACAGCTCTAGTTGCTATATAGTATGCAGCAGGTTTTGCTTATGAAGACTCATAAAACTGAGGGAAGTTTCAATATGAGGGGACTGAATGTTGAAAAATAGTTCTTATTCCAGAGCACACTTCTGTCTTGTTTAAACCCCTATCTTTTTGCATTATTCATTCTTTTGACTTCAGTTGGAACAAAATCAGCCTGAAGTGGCAAAGTTTTTGCTTAGTTTTATATGCATTTTTATAGCCATCATATTCCTTTGGTGCAAAAGTGCTTACTTCCATATTAAAACCAGGATGTAAGAACAAATAAGGCTTTCTTCATTAAAAAAATATTACAAAAGATTTGAAGGATATGGATTGTTGTCCATTTTAAAATGTCATGTGTCTTCACAAATCTTATGACATCACTTGATTAGATTTTGTCTGTCTTTATGAATATAATGTTCAAAGTTCTTTTCAGAACTAAATCATATCTTTGTGTGACTGGTGCTGTGGCTGCTTTTCCTGATAGCACCAATGTGCGAGAAATTGTCTGGTACATAATATAGATATTTAGTTGTGAAGACTTCAGAATGTTGGGGGGAGGGGGAAATTCCTGTAACAATGTCTCTGAAATCTGAAAAGCTTTCCTTGCTTGCTGATGTCCTGTCACAGCTATCTTCTGCAAGGTATGCTGATAGTTGTCTGGTATTTGTCTTAACACTATTTGCCCTGGTAGTGAATAGATGTATAGAAAAGAAAAGGGAGAAGACAATGATTTAGCAATCCAGCCTCTCCATTGCTTTCCGACTCAGCTGTTTGTGAGTCTTTCTAACACTGGAAGAAAAAAAAAGTAAGATGAGGTGGATCATAGCTGTTAGTTTAGTTCCCACTCTCCCATTTCATCTACTGTGTCTATTGTTTCCTCACCTGTATGAAAGACCAGTGTCTTACCATCATGATGTAAATGAGTCTTATTAGTTGAGTGAATAGGCAGCAAAGTTGTGACCTGCCTGGTAGTAAATACAACTTTGTTTTGGAGTTGCATGCTTTTTCTGTAATCATTTTATCTAGAGTCCTGCAGGAATCTCTGCTATTTCTGCATTGGCTGAAAGGTACCTACTGCTCTAATAATTGTTAAATAGACTGAACTGAAAGCTTTCCTACTTGACCAAGCTCTTGGCTTGGATGCCAGTGCATGCCTTAAATAAGAGGTCTTTAACTGGTCTGAATAAAACCAAATTAAACTTTTGAGTTAAAATGGCTTCCTGGTGCTTTTGGCTTTTGCTTTTCACTTGCATTATTAGAGGGGTCGGGTTTTCCTTTGAGTAAAATGATCTTGGTCTAGTCTTATTTTCCTGAAGATGCCATGTTTCCAGTCTAATAAGGATGTCAGAAATGCTGTTTCTGAATAATCCACCAGGAAAAAGGCACTGATAAGATACAAGAATAATCTTACGTGTAAACTTATGTGTTATGTAGGTGATCAGCAGAGTTGGCAAAGAGAAGGCATACTGAAGAATTGGAAGTTAGCAGTTAAAGCTTGTAACGGACTCTATGTGTGTGTGTGTATGTGTATGTATATATAAAAAACTATCTGCTGAATTGCAAGGGGCATCTAAAATCAGTTTAGTATAAAATTCATTTGAGTTCTGACAATCTTTTTTTTTTTTTTTTCGGCAACTCTTACAACGAATCTTGTGGGGACATATTCTGAGGCCTCTCATTTAGCTAGCCCAGGAGAGTTGTTGCTACAGTTTAAGTTAGGAGACAGCTTGTTATTGACCTAGTCCTCCTGTTCAGCTCTGCACTGGCAGATAAGCTTTATCAGGAATTGAGAGCTTCAGTATAACTGAGAGGCAAATTCATCCCTGAGGTAACTCCATTGAAGTCAGTGGGTTACAACAGCCCACAAGAATATTCAGCACCAAATTAATTTCTGTGTAACTAACAGGTTTTATTAAAGAGGTAGATTAATGGGACTTAGTTTTTAAATCTCACGGTCTATTATCTTCTTGTCTTCTCAGCCCTGTTTGCTTCAACAGGAGCTGCCATTCTGGTCAATAGTAAGTAGTGTGTCTCTGTGGCAACTGTCAAGAAAAGAATGATTTCTTTGTGCATATGCACATTTTGTACCTCATTAATAACTTAAGGGATATGTCTGCATCCCTGCAAACATGAAGATTTATAGTTTTATCTTTTAAATAAATCAAACTCTACCCTGTTTCAGTCCCACCAAGGGAAGATACTAAGTGATTGAGACTTGTGCACAGAAGAGGAAACTATGATGTGCTGTAGGAATCTTAGATCTGGATGGAGTGATACACACTGATCCTTTACTGAACACCTGTAAGTTCAGAGACTTCAAGATGTGTACATTCTGCTCCTTTTTAATCTTTGGAATTTGAGGAGCAATTCTCAAGATGGACCAAATCACAGATGGAATTTGTAAAGATCAGCCCCACTGGCTTTCTAGAAGTATTAGTTATTAGTCATAATTGCTATTTCTCATTGCTATTTAAATGTGTACAGTTATAAGCTTGTTCCATGTGAAAATAGAAGTAATTCAGTTTTATACCACATAAGTTTTTCCTGGAGTGCAAAATGCATATTTCATATCTATCTCTATATCTGCATTTTATTCAATTATAGTTATGTTAAACCTTCTTTTTAATGTATTCCATTGCTTCTGAGTTATTCTAATCTTTGTATAAGTTCATTAGGCCTAAAACTGCTTTTGGTTTTACTTGTGTAATTCTGGAGTTAGCTGCTATTTTACGTGATTGAGCTGAAGGTAGAAGTAAGCTCCATAAGTTGAGTAGGCTTGCACTGGGGAAAAAATTAGCTTAAAAAACTTCTTATAAATTAGTATTTTCCATACATTTGCAAATATATTAATGTTTATCCCCTTTGATTGTATGGGAGAGAAAAGCAGTATTACCCAAGTAGAAGGCTGCAATTGAAATGAATTGAGAATAGCAGCTGTGTATAGTATATTAACCAGAAAAGCTGAGAAATTGTATTAATTTCACTGTTTTTCCTTTGGAGGTTTCATAGAACTTCTATGAATAAGCTTATTTCTATGAGGGAATTAAATACCACAGCATTCACTTTATAGGGGAAGAATAAGGCATGGCAGGGTTACCTAAACCTATGCCATGAGTCTGAATGTACCTTCAGGTAACATTATGGACCTTGGTGATGTGCATTTAAAATTGCATAATACTTAGTCCACATTAAAAAAAATAAAAAAAATCTTTGTAGTGTTAGGTACTTCAGAGTCTTACCTAACACCAAATTTTGGTATGGGTGGGGTATGCTAGACTGAAGTGCTTCCTAAGGCTAAAAGTACTTATTCATTATTGCTGAAGAGCTCTCCTCTGCCTCTAGGTATTGTTGTCTAAATAGTTTTTGTAATAAAAAGCCCCAGTAGGTCATGTCAAGCTTGTTTATTATCATTACTCCTAAAATTTCTTTGGTGTTATTTTTATGAAAGCCAGGCAGTGTCACAAAAAAGCTGTGGAGCCCTATGGTGTTAAGAAACCCTGAAAATGAGTCAGCCTTAAATAATTTGTAATAGACAACAATTGCTCTGTCTTCCAAATATGTGAAAACTATTAGCAGTTGCTATGCAAGTTAATTTGACATTTAATTGTGTGGTATTTGTCTGTGAGCCAGAAATATATAGAGCGAGCTTTGTTTATAGTCCTGTTACACACCAAAAGCATGTGCATATCAGCTCACCCCTAGGATAAATACCAACTTCTCTGGCAATGATTTTTCATTTGGGGACCCTACTCTGTGGTGGAACTGCAATTTTTTAAAAAATTTTGCTGCATAGGAAATGACATTTGACCTGGCTTACTTATAGTTGGCAAGACATGGGGAAAAGGATGTATGAGTTGAAGTACAATTGTGTATTATTTTTGCCATGTGGATATGTTTCTTAGGCATCTGTGATGCTGTGTCTTACACAGACAGAAGTCATGGTGTTTATCTTGCACATCATCATAAAGCAATATATATGTGTTGTAAGACGGGTTTTGATAGCAGTCCTGAAGTTACTGCTTTTCCTGCTATGTCAGTTATACCCCACAAGAGCCTGTGATGGTGACTGATTTCAAAGACAGGATTACTGCCAGTACTCCTTTTTGGGGTAGTAAAACCATTCTGCAGCTCAACACAGCCCTTGGTAGTTTGGTTGTCTTCATGCCTGCATAAGAGTTTTATTTATTCAGAGGGGAGTGGTCATTTTGTTTTACAGGTTATAGTTTTTCTTGTGCTTCAGATTTGCTTGCCAGGTCAGAGGCTTGAAATTCTTTGCCCATGTATAGCAGAAGTACAGTTTCTTTCTGTGTTTCTAAACCCTTTAAACATTTTAATCTGGTGACTTGGGAACAATTAATAATTGATAATATTTTGGTAATAGATTTTGATAGATATTTGACAAGAAAAGTGCTATTTATAGGGATTTGTAGGTTTATATATGCTTTTTCTTTGGTTTGAGTCAGATGATGAGAGTCCATTTGTTTTCTTGGAGAAAAGGGCAGTGTCACATCTCTTCCAGAAAAAGTAAGATAGCATGTATGATACCTTAAAAATGTTAGGAAAACATTTTCACATATTCATCTACCAAAGCCTGTACTACTGTAGTTGATAGAAGCATGGAATAAACTACAGATGTTGTTCCACTACCTCAACTGACAAGCTAACAGAACAAGTTTGTTTACTATTTTAAAGTAGTATAGAATGCAAAATACAGCCATGTTTAGCGTGAAATTATAGGAGTAACTATGGTTTCAGATTAAATGTTCAGAAATTCATTTGCTATGTTCTTGAATTGACGTCTCTTTCATGTATTTGTGTAAAAATCACATTTTATAATTCATAAGATTTAAGTAAAACAACTGATCTAAACAGAACAAAGTCTGAAGTTCTTCAGAGTTAATAGAAAAGCATAATCATCATGAACTGTTGGAAGCTTTGCTCATCTGCTTTGTATATTGGGCTGCAAAACACAGCTGTCAAGCTATTAGTGGCTCACAAAACAACCCCTCCACCCCTCCTTTTATTCCTGATATGAAACTTCTGTTAAACAGATAAAATCCTTGCATGCATTTATTGTTCAAAGTTCTTTCTCATTATGTTTTGTGTATTTTTTTTTTATTCTTTGAAATGGATAATTCAAATGTATGCTTATTTATCTGTATCACTTAGGAGTACTTGTGTTCTCAGACTGTCCATATCAGAAGAGGTCTGCAAACAATGCTTGTCTACATGTCCAGCTTTTTCAAGAGAGTTAATGTCGGGGAAAGTAAAATTTGGTGGGTCAGTTAGGATGCTATTCCATATAAAATGTGAACCTATCATACCGTAACTGAGACTCATAGTTAGGATCTACTTGATGAAGAGCGAAGACAAAGATTCCAGAAAGCAATTCAGCCTCTTAAAGGTCTGAATTCTTAATGCTGTCTGGTGATGCCTTTTTCTACTGACTGCAGAGGAAGTCTAAATGTGTATACATTGGTTTTTAAATTCAGGTCAAGATTGTGCTTATAACTCATGTTTCCTATTTGTGTCTCTTCACGTGTTTTGGCTTGCATGGAGTGATATCAGAGCAGTCTTTAGTGCACCTTACCTTCTGTGGTGGTGTCTGCAGAAGGTCGTGATCACACTGTTTTCAATAATATATTAAGTATTTGGCTTTCCCTGTGACTTCAAAGTAATATGACACACACAAAAAATGAAGGCAACATGGTCATCTAAGCTTGTAACTGCAATTTTACCGAGGTGGGTGATTGCAGAGCTTTGTGGTCCTATATTATTCTGTAGGAGTTTAATATATGCTATTGGTAGAATGGAAATTAGCCCCTCAGGAGCTTCTTTCAGTCTTTGAGCAAAAAAACCCTTCATGTTTGCAGAGACTTGTCACTTCAGAATTTCATGTTGAATTCCAATGGATATTCATGCAAGATATTCCCCTGTATTTCCTCTGCCCTACATTTTTTTTTGTCTTTGTGAACATTTCAAAGGAGATTGGCAGTTTGGTGGATGATCAAGCCTGAGAAGTTTCTGCAGATCTTCTGGTTGCCTTTCACTAGACAGCTATGTGTATGTTCACACAGTTGAATCTGGGTATATTTCTGCGTTGATATTGTATGAAAGTATTGCTGCTGTGGAAATTTTTTGAAATAATGAAAGATCCTCTCTAGGGAATATGCTAACTATGGTCAGTGGATTTGAGTTTATAGTTTATTATAGCTAGGTCTAATATAAGAATATTCTCTTGGAGTAAACATGCATCAATCTAGTTGCCACTGGTTGAGCACACAAAATACATAAACAAGAAATAAGGAGGGCTCTATAAGTCTGCATACTTGAATCGTAATAGGGACAGGGGTGGATTGAAGTGTTTTCTGAGATTTGGAGAAAGCTGCAACAGCAGCTGAAAGTTTTTTTACAAAGTTCTTTTTTTATGGAAGTCCTCTCCTGAAGAAGCTTTCTATAAATTGGCACATTGCATTGCTTGACATCAGGCTGTTCTGTTGTATTTTGTATGTTGTATGAATATGTACAAACTATATTAATGATAATTATATATAGAAAAAACATACTACAGGAACTTTAGCTTCAGAAATTACTTTGCTTTCTTGGATATTTCTTAACTACCTTAAATTTGGGATAGTATTTAATGGTCAGTATTTATAAATCATGGAAAGGGCTTTTCTGGAGGCTTGTACAAGAACCAAAATAGTGTGCTTGCACATACTTTCTCCTGCTGGAAGATGTTTGACAGGTTTTTATACAGCTTGAAAACATTCAAACAAGATCAGATGCAAGTTTTTGAGAATCGTAGCTTTTAGATCAGGAACCAGACAGATTAATGTTTTGTGAATTAGATTAGAGTTGAATTGTCTGAATGAGTTTGATACCAGACAGCTAACAAAATTTTTTTTTCCCTTGAATTGGATTAAACTGTTGTAGTCACAGCAATTATGCTGTGGTTTGTGGGCAGTTTACTGACTTTTATTATTTAAATGAATTTTAAGGAATTTTGTAAGTTTGACCTTTTGTAACATCAGGAGCAGGAGTTTGGAAGGAAACCAACTGGCTGAAGATCTGTTGAAAAGCCAGATTTTCTCAAGTGTATCATCATTACTGAAGATGGATTATATAAAACTGCAGAAGATCTTTGAAACCTCTTAAATAATTCTAAGGGATATTTTTCTAATCTTTAGTGTTTAGTTCACATCAGTTTTTCTTTATTGCTATGTTGAAAATGAAGCCTTGGAAATTAAGAAATACTGGGTGGTAATTGCTATTCCAAATACTCATGATGCATTTGTTCTAGCTAGGTAATAACTACTTACTCTGCTTGCATACAAAAACTGTTAAATAACATCCTCCAGAAGTAAAGGAAGAAAATCCCTGGGAATGTCTGACAATCTCTGTGGAGCTCTTATTTATCATTTTGACTCAAAATGGAAATATGGCAGGTAGAGATTTAAATAAGGATTGTGCAAATCCAAATTGCGAGTACAGTGTTGTTGCAAACCCAATAATAGTAGCAGAAAAATCAGTGAAGTTAATAGCAATAAATTTCTATTGATGTTGTGTGTACAGGATCAAAATCTGTATGGAACAGTTTCTTGTATGGGCAATCTAATAAACATCCTTGTAGGTTGTCATTTTGTATTTGGCCCAGAAATGGGAATGTAGCATAAGTTAAAGGAACTCAGGATCCAGTCAAAGTCATCTAACTTTCTCTATCATCTGTACAACGTATTCTGGTCTTACTAAATATATGAGCAAAAGTTAGCTGTTCATTATACATAAAAGGACCATTTTTGCTGAAATCGTAGCAAAATGTTATGTAGAACAAAGCAGTACATAATTTCTCCCCTGCTTTGTAAAGAAAAATTTTCTGAAACAGAATTTTGGGAGTACTAGCTTAGTTTTCTTGACAGAAGCTTTAACTTCTTGCCTAAAAATACAGTCTATATTTTACAAAATATTTAGCTCATAAGCCATTTTTGTTAGACTGAGGCCGTCATTTGGTCAATTCTAATTTTAATCGTATGGAAACTGAGGTTGCTAAGAAAATAATCCAAAAAGTCTATTCTGGTGTAGCTACAGGACGTGTAGCTGGGTTGAAGATACTTCTGGAAATTGAGTTGGTATTGCTGATAGGTGCTAATGATAGGTAATGAAAAATAGCAGTAATAACTCATCTGTCATAGATTAGAACTCAAAACCCAGGGAAAAATGAAATATGTCTCTTTAAAATATGAAACTGAGATATCTCAGAAGTCTTTGGGACAGGCCCTATATAATGCCTAAAAAGATGTTTCAAGGGCTGTTACTTAGAGCAAAACACGTAGAAGAGCTGGTAAGGTATCTTTGAAGTTTTGTCATACATTGGTCTCCTATGTCTGGGAAAAAAACCAACCCCAAAACCAACCCACAGAGCAGAGCCTGATTTGAACTCTTTCTGACCTGCACTTGCCTGCTATCTTCATTTGTATTGTGAGGAATGTCAGAGCTGATATATCTCCAACAGGGCTCTGTACGGAAGGGGTGAATGGGAGCAGAAATGGTTGATCATTATTCTTTTTTTCTTTTTAGTTGCTTAATTGTATCTTAGCTTTGTATACAGTGACTTTTCTGTGCTACCTCTTTCTTAATGACAACAGCCTCATGTACTTAAAGGGTAATGTCATTTGGGCTTCAGAAGACATTGAAAAGTCAGTGGAAAATGTGAACTACCGAACTGGCATATTGCAAGGACAAAAACATCAAATCGGATGAATAGAAAGCGGCTCATTCTGTTCTTGGATAACAAAGAATATTCTACATGCCTAGGAGGGACATTAATATTTCAGGTTTAATTTTTAAATAAAATAGATTTAAAAACAAAGAACAAAATAGTTCAAGAGACTCAGGGTCAGTTCAGTAGGTGCATTCAATTATTTGCTCTGTAACATGCTTAACAAAAAGCAAAAGAGCAAAATAGTGATTTAAAGATAGAGTTTGAAATTCCTAGGGTTCTGAAGTGTTTCAAACTAGAGCAAGGCTGATGTGGGCTTCTGGCCTTTTTCTAGGTAGGTACACTGGCACTCAATCAGCACTCAAGCTTTTTTGCCATTCTTTTGGATGAGACCGCTAGAAACTGAAAAACAGTGTGTTCTTTTCCAAAAATGAGAAATCAAACAGTCAATTCTCAGCCTTATTTACTATCCCAATAGGAATGGGGCCATTGAAACCCACTGAAACAGTAAGCCAAATGTAGTATTTACATCATAAATAAAAGAAAATCAGCTCTTTCTAACATTAAAACTTCATAGTTTTCACATGCAGACCCTTATCTAATGTTTTCTTAGATTATGGAATGTTTTATGGAAAACTTAATGCTTCATTCTGTCTCAAAGGGATGGCAAGTTACCTTTCTCTCAAATGACTGCTCTGTTAATTGTCCTAGACCAAATGAGCTACAAATGGTTTAAATAGCATAGTTGACTTGAATCCTTTTCAGTAAAGAGGATTAGGAACCCCATACACAGGTTGCATAGCTGGCAAACCTGAGGTGTCAGGAGAGGCAAAGCAGTAACCTGTAGCAAGCACAGTGCAGTGCAGCCAGGGGACGGTATTAGTGTCAGCTAGCAGAGCTGATGCCAGTCAATGTGTGCTGTGGCCTTACACCATTAATGCTGTATGTTAATTTAGAGGGCTCTCCTTTCACTATGTGAAACTCTTTGTCATCTGTATTTCTCACCACGCAGACCTACAATGCATTTGTCCTCTTCAGAATTTTCATTACTGATGGTGAAAGCTTAGTGACAGCAGAATTAAAAATTGGCTGTAAATTTAAATCAATATACTCTTTACAATTAACTTCAAGGTTTGAAAGCAGAAGCTTAAGGGAAGCTGCCAGTGACCTCTTAGCAAAACATGGAAGACTGAATGTTGTTTAGCTCTCAGGACCAAAGTTCTAATGAAGACAGTAGGTGGCAGAAAAATCAATCGATTTTAGAAACTAAAAACAGGACAAGATCCATTATCTTGCAGTCAGTGTCTGTTTCACCTCAGGCTCAAAAATTCTGGTCTGTGGTTCTTTTAATATGTGTTCTGGAAAGAAGTCAGGAAATGGTTTAGATACATGTGTATTTGGTTGCAAGCTAATCACCCATATTTACTTTAAGCCTTGATTCAAGATAAGCTTCCCTTCTCAGGGAGGGAGGAATTAGCCTTAGTTAAGTATGTATTGAAAAGATTTTACTTTTTCGTCCCTTATATTGCACTTGGAGAAAGAAAGTAAGCTTTCTGTATAATTGGACCACTTGCACTCAGAATATCCTTTGAGTTCCTAGAGAGCCACTTTGATTCTGTCTCTGGTTTGGTGGCTCTTGCCCCGTAAACAGAGTAGGTATTTTGTAGGGAATTTTTCACAGTCTCCCAGGATTGACTTATGCACAATGGTTAATAGTCATAATGAAATCTTTGATCTTTTCTTTTAGATTTTCTGGGTTTCCCCATACAAACATAAGAATGAAGCACCACTCTTTTGTGGTACTATTTTAAATTTTTAAAGTGATTTTTCATTTGCATTTGTCACTTGGTAGAACACTGGGTACCCTGGCAGGTTTGTGACGGTCACTGTCTGTGTGTGAGATAGCAATAACAGTGGCGAGTAAGGCTTGCTCTGTTATGGGCTGGATTTGTCACAAACTTTCTTCAGGAGGAAACTGATAACTCTGTCAGGTGGCTGCTGTATTCCAGTTCATGGGCTCTCATGCTTATCAAACTGTAGCAGCTTTGCCAAAACTGTAGTCTTATTTCCATGTCTCTTGTAATGACATGCCTGGACCTTTTGATCTTATAGAGATTTATTTTTCCTTTCTGTTCTTTCTGTGTATACATGTGTATGTGTTGATATGCAGTGGGCAATGGGCGCAATTGTCTTGGAAGACTTTGTCAGTAGCTTCCACGTTATCTTACTGACCTTAAACATCTTTTCCAAAATGCATGTTTTGTTGTAAATTTTTTTCATTTATCAAAGAAGAAAATCATTATTTGTAGGAAGAAACCAGATTTTCAGAAAGTAAAACTTATTCTTAAACTTCACTACCTTTATACTTAGGCACTCCCTATTAGAACTTCTGTGGCAAAAGATCAGAAGTAAAATACCCGGAGTTGTTATGGTCGAGCTTAGAGGATGTGTAAGATAGCTTTCCTAGTTGTAAAATTTTATTTGTTTAAAGATAGACATGTTCATATTTTTAAGGTAGCCTATTCTTCGTAAGCAACAGTTGCTCAGTTGAAAGCACTAATGAGAAAAGGTAGGTACTTGGGAATAAAAAAGAATGTTGTCGGCATATTTATCAATCTGCAGATTAGGTGCTCTAGCTGCTCTAGCAGAGGTTTTATATGCAGATAAACTGTGAGTAATAGGTAATTTATATTAAGTACGGTCAGCAGTAGTCAGACAGCTTTGCCTGTGGAGGTAGGCTGCTTCAGGCCTTCTAAAAGGCTGTGCCAACATGTGTGGATTTTTGTTCTTTTTATTATTAAAACTTGCTTGACATTCCCATTCTTTGAATAGGCTTACTATGTGTAATAATAATATGTGGGTTACCGCTGATTAAGGTTGTATTAATGACAAGTGACGCCACATGGCCTGTGATATTTCACAAAATTGTCTCTTCTGGCTACAATGTTGGAAGTAGTTTAGTGGGGCATCCAGTATGCTTCCATCAGAATGGAAAGGATAATTTTGACAGTACTAGCACAGGAGTGTGTGGCTCCTGCTCTTCTAATATACTTATTAATATTGTAGAGAGTAATAGTACATTATTTTCTTAGCTGTAAAGTTCTTACTGTATGGAATACCACATTTAAGTGATCTCTTACTGTAATTTTTAAGGGTTCTTCAGACCATAAGATGTCAAAGTAACGTTTGTGTAGACATGGAATTTTTATTTAATGCTGCATGAGAGAAGAGAGGAAACTATGGAGATGGTTAAATTTAGTCCCACAATTTATGTCCTATATCTTTTGAATCCTTGGGAAATTTCCTCCATGTTGAATGATGGTATCTGAGCCTCTCTGGAGAGGTTCTCAGGTGGGCAGCTCTCACTAACAGAGTCAGTACGATCAGAGAATTCTGCTGTTGTAGGAATAGCAATTATAATAGAAACACCTTTTTTGGTTTGTGAAGTTTTTCCTGTCTATGAATTTTTTTCACTTTTCTCAATTACAAAAATAGCTGAAAATATGCAATATTGATTACAAAGCTTTCAATTTTGCAATTGAATAACTGTAACTCTGATCGCTTCCAGTCATGTTCAATGTCAAAATATACAAATTTCTCAAAAGATTTGCTTTCATGAGCACCACACAATGAAGTGTCAAGCATCTTTTCTTTGAAAGGTAGTAGTATTGTTTCTCTGCCAGAAATTACAGCTTTTTGTGATTTTTGCTATCGACATGTGCTTTATTTCTGCTGTATCTGTCTGGGAAGGTTTAGGTAAAAGGTAATGAGCCATGAAAACCAAAAGTTAATGGGAATATATTGATGTAGGTGAAACTTTCAAAGGGAATGGAATTCCCAGTCGACGTTAGGTGACAGTAACAGGTAACGAGAAAACTTAAACGGCGTAGTCACTGCCAGATTCAGAACAGGGTCAGGAACAGCTCATTGTAATATTTGGGCTGAAAGCCAACCTGTGGCACTGAATCATAATGAATAATGTTCTGTAGATAGACAAACCACTTAAGAATGAGATCAAAGTTATTAAATGAGGTTAAATTGAGTCAGCGGCGAGGCCAGCAGAGGCAACGGTAAGTCGGCGCCGGAGCGCTAGACGGAGGCGGACGGGGAGGTTCCCGAGGCCCGGGAGCCCCGGGCAGAGCGGAGGGACCGGCCAGAGCCGGCGGCTCTCGCGAGAGAGGCTGACGTTGGGCGTTGTGGGCGTTGCCAGGGGCAACCGCGGGAGATTTGAACGGCCCCGAGGAGCGCCGGCGAAAAGGGCGTGGCGCGGCAGGCAGTTGGTGCAGGCAGGCAGTTGGTGCAGGCAGGCAGTTGGTGCAGGCAGGGCGCAGCCCCCCCGCTTCCCGGACACCTGCTGGAAATGTGACACAGCACAGAGTAAACAGTCTAGGAGGTTCCTGTGGAAGATGACTTCCTGACACAGCTGGTAGGTGAGCCAACCAGGGGAGGAGCCTTGCTAGACCTACTTTTTACAAACAGGGAAGGACTGGTGGGAGGTGTGATGGTCGGAGGCCGTCTTGGGCTTAGCGGCCGTGAGATGATAGAATTCTCAGTTCTTGGTGAGGCAAGGAAGGGGGCTAGCAAAACCACTGCTATGGACTTCCAGAGGGCAAACTTTGGCCTCTTCGAGGCACTGGTTGAGAGAGTCCCTTGGGAGATGGTCCTGAAGGGCAAAGGGGTCCAGGAGGGATGGAAATTCTTTAAGAAGGAAGTCTTAATGGCTCAGGACCAGGCTATTCCCATGTGGCACAACTTGCACCGCCAAGGAAAACGACCGGCCTGGCTAAACAGGGAGCTTTTGCTAGGAGTCAAGAAAAAAATGGAGAGTTTATCATCTCTGGAAGAAAGGGCGGGCAACTTGGGAGGAGTACAGGGATCTTGTTAGGTCATACAGAGAGGAAATTAGAAAGGCAAAAGCTCAGCTGGAGCTAAATCTGGCCACTATTGTAAGGGACAACAAAAAATGTTTTTACAAATATGTTAACAGTAAAAAGAATCCCAAGGAGAATATCTATCCTTTAATGGATACAGAAGGGAATGTTGCCACCAGAGATGAGGAAAAGGCTGAGGTACTTAATGCCTTCTTTGCCTCAGTCCTTAATAGGGAGACGAGTTATCCTCAGTGTGCTCTGCCCCCTGAGCTGGAAGGTGAGGATGAAGAGCAGAATATAGCCCCCCTTAATCCAGGAGGAAATAGTTACTATGCCATCTGGACACTCACAAATCTATGGGACCCAGTGGGATCCATCCAAGAGTACTGAGGGAACTGGCGGAGGTGCTTGCCAAGCCACTCTCCATCATCTATCAGCGATCCTGGTCAACGGAGGACGTCCCAGAGGACTGGAGGCTTGCCGATGTGATGCCCATTTACAAGAAGGGTCAGAGGGAGGATCTGGGGAACTACGGGCCTGTCAGCCTGACCTCGGTACTGGGGAAGATTATGGAACGGTTTGTCTTGAGAGCACTGGCAAGTACATGGCAAGTCCGGGACAAGCAGGGGATCGGGCCCAGTCAGCATGGCTTTACGAAAGGCAAGTCCTGCTTGACCAACCTGATCTCCTTCTGTGACCAGGTGACCCACCTATTGGATGAGGGAAAGGCTGTGGATGTTATCTACCTTGACTTCAGCAAGGCCTCTTTGACGCTGTCTCTCATGGCATACTCCTTGAGAAGCTGGTGTCTCATGGCTTGGACAAGTGTACTCTTCGCTGGGTGAAAAACTGGCTAGATGGACGAGCCCAGAGGGTTGTGGTGAACGGGGTTAAATCCAGTTGGTGGTGGGTCACAAGTGATGTTCTCCAGGGCTCGGTGTTGGGCCCTGTTCTGTTTAATATCTTTATCAATGATTTGGATGAGGGGATTGAGTGCCCCCTCGGCAAGTTTGCAGACGACACCAAGTTGGGAGGCAGGGTCGATCTGCTTGAGGGTAGGGAGGCTCTACAGAGGGATCTGGACAGGCTGGATCGATGGGCTGAGGCCAATCGTATGAAGTTCAACAAGGCCAAGCGCTGGGACCTGCACTTCGGTCACAGCAACCCCATGCAGCGCTACAGGCTTGGGGAAGAGTGGCTGGAAAGCTGCGCGGCAGAGAAAGATCTGGGCATGCTGGTTGACAGCCGGCTGAATATGAGCCAGCAGTGTGCCCAGGTGGCCAAGAAGGCCAAGGGCATCCTGGCCTGTATCAGAAATAGTGTGGCCGGCAGGAACAGCGAGGTGATTGTTCCCCTGTATTTGGCACTGGTGAGGCCGCATCTCCAGTACTGTGTTCAGTTTTGGGCCCCTCACTGCAGGAAAGACGTTGAGGTGCTGGAGCGTGTTCAGAGAAGGGCAGCCAAGTTGGTGAGGGGCCTGGAGCATAAGTCTTATGAGGAGCAGCTGAGGGAGCTGGGGCTGTTTAGTCTAGAGAAGAGGAGGCTGAGGGGAGACCTTACCGCTCCCTACAACTACCTGAAGAGGGGGGTTGTAGTGAGGTGGGTGCTGGTCTCTTCTGTCAGGTGGCTGGAGATGGGACGAGAGGAAATGGCCTCAAGTTGCAGCAAGGGAGATTTAGGTTGGATATTAGGGAAAATTTCTTTACTGAAAGGGTTGTCAGGCATTGGAACAGGCTGCCCAGGGAAGTGGTTGAGTCACCATCCTTGGAGGTATTCAAAAAGCGTGTAGACGAGGTACTCCAGAACATGGTTTAGTGGGTATGGATGATGGTTGGACTTGATGATCTTAAAGGTCTTTTCCAACCTAAATGATTCTTCTATGATTCTAAACGCAGGTCTGCTTCAATTAGAATAGGATTTGGACCTAGATCTCTTGTATTCTGTATGAGTACCTACCTGTCAATTGGATAAAGGGAGTGAGGAATACAGCCTCTTTGTGTGTTGTGAGTATGCACATGCATGAAAAATTGAAAGCAAGAAATTTTCAAAGAAACCAGTGTTCTTGTGTTTCATTGAGTCCTATTCCATAATGTACAGAAAATGTTGCATATGGAGGTAATGACTAACACCAATTTCACTGTGTTGTCTCAGTGTTCCCTTAAATGTTATTCTCATGTCCCCTAATCTAAGCTATATTTTTACAGTATTTGGAAAGGTCAGTGGGAAGCACCTTACTAACTGTGTGTCGGTGACAATTCTGTTCTTGAAATTAAACTGCCAGTCCAAAACTTAATTGATTATTTGGCAAATAGGATTGTCACTTTTTAGATGTTGATGTTTTTTCCTAAAACATCTGCTGCAGTATAATACAACTATTGGCTTTAGAAGCAATCTGTTGCAGTCAAAGTTTATTGCATGTGGTTTATGTCTAATGGGATCTCAAAACTGGTTATTACATCTTCAGAGAATAAGCTTGATTCAAAGCCACTCATCGCATCTATATGATGAACTGTTATGCATGGCTGAGAAAAATGTGTGATTTTTGTGTTTCTTTAACAATGGTATAGTTGGTCATTGTAGTGAGTATGTAGGTGTCACATGCATCTTTTAATAAAGCAGTGACTTGCGTAGATCATGAATGTCTGAATAATCATCCTTTGAAAATAACACAGAACAAGCTGTTAGGAACCATTCTTTAGACATGCTTCTTTTTTCTTTGTCCAGTTTGTACAATAAACAAAGAAATGACATGAATTGGACTTTTTTCCTTAAAAGCCAAGTAGTGAGCCAGGTTCTTTTGCAAGCTTACTTTTGTATGAAAGTAAATCTTTTTAAAGTACAAATATTACAAGAACAAATACTTGCATGAACTGGGTTGGAATTACTGAGTTGAAGCATTCAGGTTGGAAATATTTCTTCCTTCTGACTTTTAAACTCAGCCATTGATCTTTTTTTCTCTGTACTGAAGTAATAACACTGAACTAAAAAGGCAACCTGTTTAAACATGTTATCACTCTGTTCTTAATCTTTCAAGTTGAAGAATTGAGAACTAATAGGTGAAATGGGGTCTTAATTCTACCTGTGTTATGTTTACTAAGGCTGACCAATCTAAAGGAAAAAGGTGTAATCAGTCTCCAAGCTCTCTAATGAATCTTTGTATGAATTAGGCTAGTGTAGCTGATCCTTCACCATCCACAGCATAACAGGCCTGGAAAATAAAAGACTGGTCACGTGTCAATGATGCTGGTCAGTGTCAAAGTCCTAGTCCTTGTTTGAATTCAAACAATTAAGGCTCTATATGAAGGTACTCTGAATTCTTCCATGATCCGGGTGTGTTGCTCAACTGCCCAGAATCAGTGAATTGCAAAAGTGGTTTTACAGCAGAAATGGTCGAGTTTTGCATATTCGGATTGGCAGGAGGAGGGCACAAAGTCATTTAGTAATAAAAGGTATTATATGAGTTAGAAAAGTAATTTAATAATAAAAGGTGTTATATGAGTTAGAATAAAGGAGCATGTAATGAAACTTGATTTCAGGAGTGGTTTTTAAGTGCAGTTGTATGCAATGTGGAAGTTCCCAAGGGACTAGAACACCTCTACAGCACTGGAAATGCAACATCAGCCATGCAAATAGTCATGAGGACCAAAAATCAACCTGTGAAATTGAGTAGTCTAGTCTTGTACTCCAAGCTGTCTGACTTGCAAAGGCACAGCTGAGCAATTATTTCCCAAAATTGTTCATGAATAACCACCTGGACCAAAATATCAGTTTTGTTCTCTGTTTGTAAACTGTTGTGTTCACATTTGTTAATATTGTTGCAAATAGTTGCTTGCAGAAATATATGTAGAAGCAGTAATTCTCATGTTAGTATTTGTGGAAAGCAAGCACTTTTTAGATAAAACTGAAAACCTAATTCTGAGCATTAATCTAATGAATTTATCAGAAATCATATTGTGTGTCAATTAGTTGAGACAACTTGAACTTCAAGGGTCATTTTACAAGCCAGTCTACAGAAAATTTGTGATCAGGAATTTAGAAAAAACAGTATTGACCAAAAATACTCCCTGCTTGATTGTTTTCTGGCTTTGGCAGAAAGAAAGGAAATTACGAAAATTAGATTTTAATTTAAAAATGTTTCAGTGTTATGTAAGTATCTTAAATTATGTTTTGGTTTTTGTGAGTCTTGGTGACTACAAGTAATAAAACCTCAACATTGATGCCTTCTGAAAATGTATGCAGTGTCATATATTTTGGTTAAAGTTGATTTCTGTGCCTGTAGGTTGAGAACTAAATCTTTACTGAAATGGAATTCAATGGCTTGACCATATGTTTTTGCCTGAAATGACAGTAAACTTTGCAATTAGATTTTAACAAGACACTGAAGAGAGATGAATTCATGGGTGGCTGAACTTTTAGTCTGCTTATGTGTATAAGGAGAAGTTAAGACCAGTAGATACTGGTGTTTAGCTTTCCAGTTTGATTTGTCTAGTGTGGAACAACTGTTCATTAAAGTGTGTAAATCTTTCCACAGACACTGTGTAGATATCTAAGAGGAGAACTATTGCCGCCTTCTGATTCTTTACTGCAAACCATGAGAAGGGGAGAATTAAAGTTGGGTCTCCTGTATCTTGCACAAGTGCTTCTTATTCCAAAGTGATTTGTAAGACCAGGGACTCCTTTTCTTCAAGTAGTTTTCTATGTCTACATCAAATCAAACCCCCTAACACCTATATCTTTCCAGTGACTCAAATTGTATTCTTAAATGTAGTTTTGAGGAAATGTTTGCTTATTTAAACATTTTGTCCTTTGCGGGGGGATAGTTCTGCAGTTAGTGTGTCACCATATTTGATTTTGGAGTAAGTTGCTCTAGTTGTCCTTTGGAGGTGATGTTACTATGAAAGCTTGAAGGAAAAGATGACAAGTGGTAGGTGGGAGTTAAAGCAGTAAACTGTTCAGCAAGCATTTTTCAGAGAATTTCCTTTCGTATTTCATAGTGGAGACAGCAAGAGTGTAATGAGCACCAAGTGGCAGTGCTTGCTTGTGCGAGTAACCCAGGTCATCACAAGAAGTCACAAACTTCATCTGACTGTGATTTGAGCATCAGAGAAGCAGGTTACTTTTCTTTAGGGTAATTCTGTGTAGGAGGAAGAAATAAATGATTCTGTTTATGTTTGGTTTTAAGATTATTGCATCAGAACAGGAAATGGGCTCGGGATACAGCAGAAAAACATTTTAGAATGAATCAAGCAAACACTTGTAGGTGACAGCATCATCAGATGTAAACAGAAGAGCCCATGTTTCTGCAGCATGGTATGCTCGTTTGGTGCCTTGGGGTTTTGCTTGACTAGAATAGACCCAAAGCAGGATAGTGATGCCTATGTGAATTAAAATTCTTCTGTGCTGTAGTTAGAACAGGTAGGAAATTAAGGTCATACAAAAGTCAGTTTATGTGAAAAAAAGTTTGCTAGCTGTGTTAGTATGTATGGTTAGAGTTTGACTAATTCTCTGTACTAGGAAAAAAAAAAGAGTTGTGAGCAATAGATTCCACTTGTTACTCTAGAAAATCTGGCAGTTAGATGATTGAAATGTGAAGCACTGACCTTTCTGATACTGTAATGGAAAATGCAGTCACATATCTGTAAAGATCATCTAACTTCAAATACATTGAAAAAATTCGTGTTTTATTAAGTATTCCAGCTATAACTATTTGAATATTTTTCTTCCATAACAATAAAAAAGCCAAAGAAAAAGAACAGTTTATCTGTAAAGAACTTCAAACATCATTGATTTTTGTCAAGAAAAAAAATGCAGGAATTCTTGAAGACTAAAGGTGTATATAATTTACCTATCTTCCTCTGGCCAATAAATTTTTTGTGTTATTGGCTAGCTGAGTTTTGAATGTCAAGTGGGCTTTGGATCTATTTGGCTGCATTTATGCCTGAGCTAATGTGAATTGGCCTTGTGTAAGATGTAATGAGCTGAAGAAGATCAGCCAGTACTATGAAAATTGAAACACATACAGTAAGGATAATACTTAGCTTTTACAGAGCACTTTTCATCCACTGATTTTAAATTACTTTACAAGAGATCAGCTCCCTTACCCTGATTAGCTGTTCTGTTGAAACATGTATCGATAGAGTGTATGCCTGTAAAGAATTATTTTGTTACTTGTGACTCCTTGTGTTACTCTGGTGTCTTACCCTTTTAATTCTTTTGATGTTTGAAAACACACTTGCTATTAATGTTTGTTTAATTTGCAAGATGTATCAAGCTGCTGAATTGCTGAAATATTTGATAAGGAGCTGTCCTAACTTAACCATTCATGTTTTCACTTCCAAAAATTCTTCATGGTTTCGGGATAGATTAGGAGCTGTTAGCTATAGAATCAATCCTGCTGTTTGAAAACTGAAGCTATTTGTAGTTGTTTCAGTTCTGCAAGAGCTTTTCTAGAATGTCTTTATATTCTCTAGAATATCTCAGTTCTTAGCTGTTGCTTTGATTTCATAAGAAGCTGTGCTTTTCAAGTATTTCACTGCCATAAATGAGGAGAGAGTAGAGCAGGGTACATCTTCAGCCTTGTAAAAGCTGAAGCAGTCGTTTTCAAAGTGGCTAGCACCTACAGACTGATCTAAAGTTGTTTGATGGGTAGACTTCAAACCTGGTTTATTTTTTGCTTTTCATCTATTTCTAATCTGACTAAATAAAAGGAAAAACTTTTTAGTTCTTAAATGCTGAATATTTTGGTTTTGTTCTTTTCTGTTTTGTTCTTTCACCTCTGCTTGTGATGGAAGGCAATCAAACTGGAAATTCTGTTTGTTTATTTTATTGTATATTTATTTTTTTGTTTTGAAAAATGTTCATTTTCATATAGAAATGTTGTTTCTGCTTTGTCTTCAGTGGTATGAATACACAATGCTATCCCTCCAGGATGGAACGCTTCCATATTTTAAATCTCAGGTTTTCTTTTCTTATGGTTTTCAACCCTTTAGAATGGTAATGCCTGGATATGAGACTTTCTCTATATTTTTAAGACATTTAAAACTTAGTATTTAAGTCAGAAGAAAATGAATTCTCTAGCAAGATTACCGTGCAAAAGTAATTCTGAAAATAATATAGCACAATAATTTATTTAGTCATGGCACCAGCTGTGTATATTTGTCACATCTTATCACATTCTGTTTGTACATCTGCCCACAACTGATGTTTTCCAGTCTGAAGTAAAAGCAGCCATGCAGATTATGCTTGGATTTGGCGTAACTTTTTTTTTTTTGGGGGGGGGCTAAATATCGACTTTATGCAGCTCTAGAATGCGTCAATTTATTTTAAATGTGCAAGTAGAAGATACGATGGCTGTTCCCTTCAGCAACTTATTTGTGTGTGTTTATGTAAATTATATTGCTCCTTTAACTGGGTCCACGCTGGCTCCAGATTTTCATTGTTGGCTGAGGTGGATAGCTAAACATAATGAGCCTCTTATAAGACCAGAAGATTGGTTCGTTGTCCTGTCACTATGAAATTTGAGAGAGCTGTGCTTCAGAATGCTAATGTTAAATATAATCTGATATTTAGAATAATTCAGTGGAAAATACTCAATATTTGGCTGTACATTCTGCCTGGGCCTGTAAATTTACGGCATGCTCTTAGTCCTGTATTCTGAAGGAACATAGTGGGCACTGACCTATTCTGCCATGCCAAAGAATTATTAGTCTGGCAGCAAGAGTATAAAGATGATTTTATGGGAAATGATTAGACAATAGATTGTGATAGCATAGGTAAAGATTGCACTGATGTAAGAAGAAAACTGTAGGAGTCGCTCTAAATGTGACTCTTTATCTAAGTTCAATTTAATTTTTTATATTCACAGCACTTTAAATACATAGGTGGATACCTGATCCAATTTTGCATGTCTCTTAACTTGCATCTAGAAGCTTAATGAGAAACAAGAGAATATAACTTGACAGTTGCAGTGGTGCATTAGCTTTGTGTGTGTGTGTAACCTTCTCAGAGAGGAAGGTCTCTGAGAGGGGTGGACTTCTGAGATTGTGTGTCTTGTGGATCTGGACCTTTGTCTGCCTGGGACTTCTGTAAGTGGCACTAAAAACATCCTCCTGTGAGGAACACAAAGAGGCTACTTGGTTGCTTTCAGGTTACTAAAAACCCCACAAAATTCATAGGTGACTTTGAAAATAGTGCTGAAGAAAATAGGATTAAGAGAAGCAGGCATATGGTTGGACTGGGAGAAGAGGAAGCAGGCAGCAGCAGATAGTTTTGTCGGAAAAGGTTGTTGAAGTTACTTTCAGAACCATGTAAAATGCAGACCCTTCCAAAGGCAAAGTGCTTTTGCCGCTTGAATGATTTAAAGTCCTTAACTGAAAATAATACTTGTCAATGCAGAAGTGAAAGAGAGCTAAGGCAAATTTCTTTCCAAAATATAGGAGCGTTTATAGGAGGCTACAACATTCTGGGGTTTTTTTGGTGCTTTAGTAGGCTTTAAAAACTGTAAGAGTAAAGCGTTCTAATATTTGGCTTGTGTACACCATTGCTTTGGTCTGTCCAAGATCTTGCAAAACTTTATGGAGATACGCAGTATTATCATTGTTTTTACAGTTGATGAAGCAGACAGCCTTTCTGTTCTCTAGGAATTACTTTTGATTTATTGCTGGAATTACGCATTGGTGGATTATGCAAGTGAGCATTTCTGGTTCTCTCTCAATTATAGCAGTACATTTTTAGTTTTAAAAAAGGCTAAACTGGTTTCTCTTTGAACTTTTAAAAAAAAGTGTTTGTTACTTTAGTTACTACTTTTAAACACATCACATCTGTTTTTCTCTCTTCATTTTCTTTGCATTTACAGGAGTGTAATATCTTAACTTTTTGGCAGCATTGTTGATTTGTGTTATAATGAAAAAAGAATAAGATGTATTCTGACTTTTCCCCAGCCTTCAATTTTCTTTTAAAAAATAAATTTTTTTGTTTATGCTTCTGCATTTTAAATTAACTTAGGTTTTAAATATTAACTTAGATAAGAGGGCAAATTGAAATTTCTTGGTTATTTGTACAAATATGAGATGCTGAAGAATCAGTTGTCTTTACTACCAGCAGCATCGGTACCTAATATGCCTCTTCTGTTTTGGGTGTTGAAAAGGGATGTAACTTAACTTCCTGCTTTTAGAGTAAATTAGGGGAATATCAGAAGAGATGATGTAGTTATCCAAAAGCAGACAGGAAACTTGGTTTCTATAATACTTCCAGGAGGACAAAATTCCTCCATTATTTTAAGTAAGCCCTTCCTAGTTTTACTTTCATAATAGTATGCTAATGATGAGTCTAAAAGAGTTACCAGTTGACTGAAACTTGGTGAAAATAGTAAATGGGAGAATGAAGAGTAATGAAAAGTGAAAATTTTGTAAACAGGCTTTTGCTGAACAGCAAAATAGATTAAAAGAAGCTTCTGTGAAACTCTTAAAGTATTTTGAAATTAATTTTGAATTATTTTAATACTAATTTGCGGCTTTACATGTTTTACATTATTTAAAACTGACATACAACAATTTCATTCAGTTTTTCAGCTGTATTAAAAAATAATTTAAACCATGTTTTTCTCACTTGCTTGAAGGCAGTAGAGGAATATAAACAATTGACGGCTGTACCTTAATAATATTGAGATCTGTTTAAAAAAAAAAAGGCACTGAGGAAAGTAGATTAGTCTCTGTACATGCCAAGTATGACATTTTTATGTAGGTAATTGAGATTGCCTGACAAAATGTACCTTTGGAAATAGTGCTTTGTGTCATTTTGTGATGTTCCATGTGGAAATATAAGAAAATGGCTTAAGTTTTCTTAAAAAAATCATTGTTATCTATTCTTCCTTCATGTTGGACAAGAGTAGCCTTTTCCTGGTTGATGCATAAATTAAGAATAATGCTCATGTGGCTATTACTACTTACGGCAAAGTTAATGAGACAAAAGAAATTGCTTGTAAAAAGGAAAACAATATAGCCTTGGGGAATTACACCTTTTGTACTATGCATTTTGATTCATGTTCCTAAAAGGTCTTGATTATTTCCTTTCAATGTGTGGTTGTGAAAGCTTCATTGCATTATTGTAATTACATTCCTGAAGGGAGTTCAAATGTAGAAACTAATCTCTTCACTGCATCCACTGGACACTGAAAGGATGTGAACTATCTCATGAAGCTTGAGAGCTATATAGGGTTCCTGCTTTTGGGCTTTTGTTTTTAGTTCTCTGTCAGTCTTTAGAGTCGGCTCAAGACTGGCTTCTAGAGGCCCTTTCCGCACTACTGTCAGCAGTCCTGCTCCAGAAATGCCTGTCCTTGGGAGGCAAGCGTGCCACTGCTGGGGAGATCGCTGCAGAACCAAGGAGCGGCTGTCACTGTGAAGCCTTAGCTGGCAATAGTATTGACAACAAGCAAAACTTTCATTTCAGCTTTTAATTGACTGTCATAAGTAAATTCTTGGTACATAAGACTTTCCTTTATACTCCTTTTATGTGCATATTTGTCAGATTTTATTTAAATAATTTTATACACAATATTGGAATAATCTGTTACATTAATGCACAGCTTAAAACAGTTCTTATTTACACTGATCACAGAAAGACAGAGGAATGAGGACAAATACTTTACATTCACCATCTTTATCAGCATTTTAAGTATAGTTAACCAGCACACATCACACACATCCATATCCATATTTATAAGAAATGTAGCTGTTTCTAATTACACACATGGGCATGTAGATGTCTCCCTTTCAAAAAAAACCAAAACAAATTGAAATGCCATTTCCCCCAGATAACCAAAGACTTACAAAAAAAAGGCAAATGGACCTGCAGACTGCATAATTAATGGAATCAGGCATGGAAATGTGGTGGCTGTGTTTGGAGACTTTTGGTCACTGGGGCACTTTGGACAGTATTTTTACTAGTGGCAAGTTTTAAACTCCTATGAAAACTTATTCCTGAAAACTGGAATGTGATCTCTTGCTTTGGAAGTAGACCTACTGGACACTAACACATTTGGTTTAAAACTTAAGTTGCCTAACAACACAAAATTGCAGCCAAAGGATGCTCTGGATTTTTTGGTGTTTTTTTTTTTTTTTTTTTTTTAGAATATAAATTAAAAACACATGATTTCCTTTTATGAGATTAAGGCAGCAATGGAGAATATTGTGCTACAATGTTCATTAGCTGTAGATAATGTTCTATTCTCCTTTATCACATTTGTACATTTATAATCAAAGGCCAACATATTACTGAACTAGACTGACTACAAAACCTTACCATGGAGAAATAGGTCTTGTGTGATAACCTTGTTACAACAAAATTTAATTTCTTGCCTTACAATATACACTTATATTCTATGAAAATTAAAAAAAACTGGTAAAAATATTAAAATATTTCCTTTACAGAGGTACCCTTATCTAAGGTAAAGTTTAGTCACTGCTATAAAAAGGCATTAAAAATTAAGTAAAACACTGGTGTAAACCAAGTAAATGCTCACTATAAAGCTTTTAGTTGTAAGGCAAATCTTCATCAGATGTATTAGGAGTTATTTTCAGAATGTAGTATTTGGAGATTCTCCCTTTGTAACTGATGTTACCCATAGCAAACAAAAGCTAAGTCTTGCAGACACGTTCACAAAGAGGGCAACATAAATTACAAATGCAAGTCACCTGCAAGTTTGAGGTCTCTTGGCAGTGACCAAGAAACAACATGACACCTTTAAAAGAGAGCCAGCTTAAGGCTTAGTAATTTTCTTAGTTCACTGAATTTATTCTGTTCCCTTATTAAAGAAATTAAGCAACTTTTGTTTAGTATGGCAGGTAAAGAAACACCTTCAGAAAGGAGGAAAGCAAAGCACACAGGTGGCCTAATCTTGCTGTCAGTGCTTAGGCAAAAAAGGCCCACTGTTCTCAACATGAAAACTAATGGCAGTAATGGCTAACTTACATGAAGGCTGCACTGCTGGGCTGAGACTTAAGCCTCTCAGTTTCTCCCCTTATCGGCTCCCCCCCAGCCACTTGAATCTAGACACCTACATGTTCCTCTAAGGAGGACAGTTTCACTAAATACAGTCATGGTATCTGGGTTACTTATAGTCTTCTGGCTGTCTTCTGTTTCTCTGTGTGCCTCTGCTAGGCCAGTTATACAGTGACTGGAATTTGTCTAAACATATTCTGTTTTTAAATGGTGAAGGAAAACTGATCAAATTCTGTACTTAAAAGCAGCTATATTACACTGTTATGTTTTTCTGCTGGTTGAAATGTCTTTATCAGCCATCTAGTTCTCTATAGTAGTCTCTGATGGATGTAGATGCATCTAAATTCAGCCTCAGGCAGTGAACAATACTGCTGTACAAATTAATCACCAGCTGAGGATCTCGGTCCTATGTTGATTTAATTTTTATTAGGAATAATGTGCAAAAATCTGATTTTTTTTGGCCTGGGAAAAGTTTCTCTGTGCACGGCATGGATGACAAGTCTTGTCATTCCCCAGCTAAGCTTAAGCAGGCAAAACCAGGTAATTGTACATCTAATCACAGCTAAGGAACACATGCATGCCTGCTCGGCAGTCTGACTGGTCTTGACTGGTTATTAGTAAAAACTGTCCTTTGAGAATATCAATTAGAGGGGGCAAGTGCTTAGTAAAATGTTACAACAGACTGAAATGACTGAACAAAAAACTATTTTCCACAGCACAGAAACACTCAAACATAGATGTTTGAGATACAACTATTCCCTGTATATGATCCTCACTGAAACTCTGTGATCCAAGGTCATAGATGTAACAGGGCTTAACTGAAGGCTTAACTTCTGTAAATTAACTTCTAAAAATTTTTTCAGTCTGTTTTGCAGTATCCTCTACTAGTGTACCTTCTTCCTAAAGGAAGTCAGAATGTGGCTGGCTTTCTTATGTACCAGCTAATCTTAGTTTAATAAACGAAGATATATAATAATTCAGGTGTCCACGTAGCTCACAGATTCAGTCCTGTATGGTGATTTCTGGCCAGCTTTGCTTAAAATAGTCCATATGCTACTTTCAGCTTGTATATAGATACGAACCTAGTAAGGTCACTTCAAGGTCCTGTTTCTGACTTCTGTGATGTATGATAAACAGTTTAGCTTCATGCTCTAACAGCTTAACTTTCCACTGATTAGCTAGGTTGGCCCACAGTCACCAACAGGAACATGAGTATCAGTCAGAGGAAGGTAGACTGAAAAAGTTTTTTCCTTTGGAGTAGACTTTCTGGAGGTGTTTCCAGAAGATCTATCTCCGTGTATGATAGCCAAAAGACTCCAAACTTGTTCAAGGGTCTAGTCTGAAACATCATGTTGGCCTTTAAATTAAGGGGATTGAGTTCTTGTACATGAGCTGATCTGTGGACCACAAATATTCTTAGCCCTGAGAAAATAAAGTGTATTAGAAAAAACATATCTTTTACTGCTCCGAGAGGCTCAGAGTGCACATATAATTTCTGCAGGTAGATTATATACTGTCATTTGTTGAACTGTGATTACTGTCTTATGTCTGAGTCCTTCAGGCACATTTTAAAATGTTTTGACAGGGCACTGCAAATAAAACATTTGTAAGTCTCATTTCTTTTGAAATTGCTGATCTACGGTTTAAATTTGGTTCTTAGGAAAGAAATTCTTAAATGTTTGCCAATGCCTCATGAAACTTAGTGAATCAGTCCAGGATATGAATGAAAGCTATCTACTCTCATAAAAGCAAGTATCCACTAATTAATGCTGTATGAATCAGAACTGCAAAAGAGACATTAAAAGCAAAAGAACTTTCTGCATGGCATCCTACAACCTAACAGTACAAAATAAACTGAATTTGCATCAAAACAATAGCATAAGAAGTGGATGTATATACAAAATGTTTGGGCTTGACCTTTTTAAATAATAGCATTTAAATGGTATTTTGCTGAGAAGAAATGACCAATTATAGGAAACTTCCTATGGGAAAACTACATACAACATACATTGCACGTGCAGTTAGGGAACGGGTACAATCATAACAGGCAAGTATTTCTCCTACATTCTATATTTAAAATACCATGTTTGATCCTGGATTTCCTGCAAAA
Source organism: Haliaeetus albicilla (assembly GCF_947461875.1). Lineage (NCBI taxonomy): Eukaryota > Metazoa > Chordata > Aves > Accipitriformes > Accipitridae > Haliaeetus > Haliaeetus albicilla. The sequence goes on along the minus strand of NC_091492.1, from coordinate 19,897,807 downwards.
TCCCTCACTACGGTAAGATGTCTTTCAAGTGTTGCCAGGGTGTATGCCTCAGGACATGACAGAACACAAGAAGGACTGACAAAAAAGATATGATTTAAACAGGGGCCAAACACTAAGTAGTACTAGTGCTTTTTGGACTGTTGTCCATGAAAGACCTGCTGTTTCTACCAGAAATCTAAACCTCTGGAGTTTTAGTAATGTAGCTTTAGAACAGTACCAGATATATGAAGAATTATCCTGCTGAATGATGGCAGGAGGGGTACAAAGAAAGTGGAGCATCTCTTCCCTTGGTGCTAACTAACTTTCTGTGGCTTGATGAAACAATATGGATTACTGGCAGGAAGGAAGGTGAGAAGAGAGATGCTAATGTATGACAGCTGTTTCCTTTATCAGATTAAAAAAAAGCTTTTAAGAAAATATTTTCTAGAACTGTCAAATGAGCTATTTACTTGCTTCACTGAATTCTTCCCACTGGCTTGTACCAAAAGAGCCAACATAATTAGTAAGCAGATGATACTGCATCTTGAATAAGCTTGTATCAAAAATTTTCTGCTTTTGGAATTGGGCTGCCTACTCCATCAGCATATACTTGCCATGCTATGGGGATATCTGGGAGAGCACCATTCCCCAGAGCGGGTCTGTTCCCACAATAGGTATAGCTGAGGGAAGGAGTGAGCTGCTTGGCTGAAAATTCAAGACTGAGTTAGAGGAAGACTTGCAGTTAAACCACATGGGTGATAAGGACCTGACTGGGCAATTATTTTTTTTTTAAACTATAACTGGTGGAACTGAAGGGAGATGAATATCTTAGAGGCATTTGATAATTTCCATACTGAAAATGTATTCAGGAGCTCGAAGCAGGTGCCTCAGAGGAGCTGGGTGCCAGAGCTGTGGCTTCTTATTGGACTGTCTGTACCATATCACTGAGTGGAGGAAAAGAATATAACCTGGTCTTCACAAAGGTATTTGTCATTTGAATGGATGCTAGTTTGTGTCTAATGGCATCATTTATTGTCCAAGAGGCATGAGGTAGTTGAGCATCTTATTCTGTGGAGAATTGAAGACATTGTTCTTCATCTCTGGGACGGAAGTCATGTTTTTTTGGGGGAGACTTCCTCTGGGCAACATTTCGAACTTAAAGCCTAGCTGTGCGGTCGTGCAATGTGTATTATCTTTCTTTTTCATTCAGGCTGTTCCTGGTAATGAGATTCCTGCTTTCTCTGATTTGCCTATTGTCTATAAAACCTCAGAACAAGATGGCAATAGTGCAATGGAGTCCTGAGCTACAAATACTACATTAAACCTAAGAAGTTATACAGTAATGGAAATAAAAATAATGTAGTAGGTAATTGCCTTGGGAGTTGGTATTAAAAATACAATCAAACCCTAACATGCTGGGTAAAGCTGATTTCACTCCAATGTTAACATAGCTTTGCTCCTATTTCAGAGGAGAGTGGTGATGGAATATGACTTTTCCTGCATGGGTTTTGCTACACGGGTGGTGGTGATGGGGTGTGTCAAAAGTGATGCAGATTGTTAGCATTTCCAATCATGATCAAACCAGACAATGTACAATGTGACAAGCTATTAAAGCTCCATGTTAAAGAGCCCCCAAGAATTTCAAAACTTGGAGATCATATCTGTGCTAAAAAGCTTTTGAGCCATGCCAAGCCAGTGACTGAAGCAGCTGTATTATTGAAAAGTAAGCTTTATAACAATGAAAAGATTCTCATGTAGTTTAGCAAACAATAAAAATAGGATTAACTATGAAGTTGGTGGGATGGCTTTTTTGAAGCCCTCAACATATTTTCACTGTTTGGCCTCTTGTGTAGTTACAGAACTAGAACCGCAACAATTGAAATTCCTTTATTATTGAAATATATTCAATTACAGGGTTTAAAGAGCTATCAACCATCAGCTGGGCCACAAAATATGACTTCCTTTATAATTAGAAGAAAGTATCCTTTGGCTTTAAAACCCTGTTTAAATAAAAATACATTTTGTCACAGAGACCCTTTAAGAAAAGGACAATACTTGATACATTCCGAAGTATTGATTATGTTGGAGGAAAAGGATGAATAAAGAGAGGAATTTCCCTTCCATTATTTTGAACAGAAATCGATGTTAAATGGAAAAGGCCAAAATCACTTGGGACTTTTAAACTGGGCTGTTTTAAAAAAGGAAAAAAAACCCTCAATAAAAATTGTTTTATAAATAAAAAAGCTCCATCCTTTTAAATGGCCTTTTTAAAAAGAGGAAGCACTACATACATTGAAAAGACAATTTGAGTTGAATGTGTAGAGGCAAAAAAATTCAGAGGTAAGGTCCAGAGGTTGGGCTGAATTCAGCTGAGAAGCTATTGCCTCTGAAAATTACTGTAGATCTAGTGATAAATAAGTACAAGAAATAACTCAAAGCTACCAAATCTAGTGATCACTGGGAAGATACTATAGTGATAAGTGACCACAGAATAAGAACAGCACCCAAATGTGAGTTTGTTCTATATCTTCTACCTTGCATAATACTACCAGAGAGAAGAGCTGGAATAGACTTAAGAGAGCTGAGTATGCCTGAAATATCCTTCTAAATTATTCACTGTAATCTTACTATGTTTTGGTAGGTGAATCCAGGTTAAATTATAATAACAGCATGGTCACAGCAGGAGAATAAAGCCAAAGTTTGGTATCTTGGTGCCTCTGGGTAGATTATGTAATTCTAAAAATTATCCTCTCTTCCTATGTATTTTACATTCTATATTTGGAACAACATATAACAAAAAGATGAAAGTCTGTCTATTTGAATGTAACTTTCATACTTAGCTGAAAAAGTCTGTGGAGTATGGATCATATGATAAAGCCATTTCAATAGTTGATATAAGGGAATATATTTTTCATTAAGTACAGTGTGGTATTAAACTGTATTCTGTAGTTAGTAACTGTAACAGGAATTCTGTTCCTGCTGCTCTTCAGCTTGTGTAATTAAACTGGACAGAAAATGACACGGACATATACAGCAAAGACAACCTTCTTCACCAAGAGAAGAAACTAATAACAAACCACTGAAAACGAAGCACTGAGTCTTCACTTCAGAAGGATGCAAACTCATATCCCAAAGGATAGTATGGCAGGAAAGCTAATGACATTAGTACATAGTTAAAATTGCTCTTTCCTCATAATTGAGAGATACTCTTTCCTTAGATCTAAGAACGTTCAGGTGGTGTTGGTTTAAAATAGGTCGTGGCATGAATATCTGAAGTAATTATTACTGTCAGAAAAATTTAATTCACTTCTTCACAATAAAAGAGCATTTAACTTATGTTGATTGCTTTTTTCTCTGCTCCCCCCTCCTCCACTTCTGCCAATAGTAAAACTCACAAGTTTTGGTCATGTAGGGATCTTATGGCACCAAAGGATGTAGGAAAAATTAAATGGAGTCTTTAAAGATCATTTGAAGCCAAGTAATAGAAGGGAGGCATTGAGAACAGAGAGCAGATGTCTTCCCTCAAAGAGTCAGTAGATAAGTTCTGAGCCAGCCTGGTCCAAGCATAATCGAGGGAGCTTTGAACTTGACTTTTCTGTATTCTCAGTTTAGCTTAACATATTGGCTTTTCCTTAACCTGTGGTTGTCATATTGTTAGCCAGTGTTGAAGCTGTAAGGGAACAGAAGTAGTTGTTTAATAACATTATTGATTCAAATGATGATAGTGAAAGATGTTTTAAATACAAATCTAGAGTTACAGAGAGGCTTCAAAATAACAGAGAGATTATAACTAAATTTTTGTGGATTCCAGTTTGCAGTGAGAAATGTGCTGAATATAAAAGATATTTAGTCAGCTCTCAGTTGAGTTTCAAAATTCAGAACTGCCGAACATATATGAGAAGAAAATTTTTGTACTTGTTCGGTTACAGTAGTCAATGTTCTGTTTACAAACTTAAACATCATGAACAAAGCACTAACTATGCTTTAGCAAGAACAAAGCTATTCCTAGCCTTCCACTGAAGACAGCAACACATTAATATGCCCTAGTGTTTGGCATGGTTTGAGGTGTCTTTAGGAATTTACTTCTGAGTACAATCTTTTCTCCTTTTTGCCATTATAGATTTGGGTTCAGAAGACCAGTACTGTGTGGGAATGTCTGTTTATAGCCCATTCACACAGGAACATCTGCCTCTGGAAAAATCAAGTTATTACTTACAGATGGAACATTAAATCTTCAGACAACTGTGGGCAGGAATAGGGGAAAGAGAAGGCAGGAAGAGATGCTGTGCTACTACATATTCTTGGCCACATCAAAAAAATTATGGTCATGAAACAGGGAGCCTTTTCTTCCTGTTTCCATTCTGCGTCCCATAAATCTACACTTGGATTATTTCCTTTAAAATTAAAAATTCTACTTTAAACAGTATTTTTTTAGAGTAAGCAAAAAGCAAATTTCTTTTTTTCAATACCAACATACAAACCACCACTATAAAATCTGGGTCATGTTTTGAGGTGGTGTGCATAATTCTAGTTGCTTTCAACTTTGAAGACAGAAAGTGGTCCAGCATGAATGCTGATAAGTGTAACAAGCTTCATATTTGCATCCTTTTTATCTTCTACAAAAAGGACTTTATTTCAATAAGCTCATTTTATTTGCTAAAAGGAAAGCAGTATTTGGAAACCTATAGCATATTTTTCATGGATGCTTAAGAAGTCTCCAGCAGTGTTTTCAATCAACTGTAGGCCTGTGGGGAAAGCCTATTCCACATAATTTAGCACATTATTTCATCACGGCCATTATGTCTAAGCTTTGACGCTGGCTATTTTGTTTTGCTGTTTATGATGTGTTGTGGTACATAATTGGAGTTCAGGAAACATGACTTCAAATTGCTGTGCAATAACTGAGGGAGAGGCTATGACCTGTTCAAATGCACTTGATAGTTTGGAAATACCTTCGTCTCTTGGTGAGATCTCACTGTATTCAGATACAACCTAAAATACTGGATTCAGGTGATCTGTAAAATTGTGGGCTCTTCTTAGTCAAAGAAGGAAGGTGCCAAAAGCCTTCCAACAGAGTTGATGCATATGGTACTGAGCCTCCTGCATCTGGTCATGCTGGCAGAAATAAAGAACCACAGACCTGCAAAGGTATCCACTATGACGAGATTAGTGCAAACCCATAGTTGTTGCTAAAGACAGGAAAGGGTTGGTATCAGGAGAGGAAGCGTGGTGAAAGGAGTACAAACCTTAAACTGCCTGACATTTCCTTGTGCCACGAGTTGGTGCTCATTTTCAGGTGTGATGCAGTAAGCTAGTCTCTAAACCAGATGGGAAGAAGAGGAAAAAGTCAGCCATATGAAGTGGGATTATGTGTGTAATCCCCAATCTATAATGGGGAAGTAGTATGAACTTTATTTAAAACAGTAACTTAAATCTTTAATATCACTGCATCATGTGCCTTTAACTTGGTCACTGAGAGAGCAAGCTTATTGTAAGCCCCTTGGTATTAGCCTTTAATATAAGAAGCAACAGTAGAAAGTTTATGCAAATACTAAGTTCAAGTATTTAGCAAGTGCATATGGAAAAGAACATCAGGAACAAGTTGCTATCACAGGCCTTACATCCCCTAAATTCACACTTTTCTGTTAGTGCTGTGATGGGGTTGACCACTCCCAGTGGGAGAGGAAGGAGGTACTGACTGTTTCCCAGCTCGTCTCCCTTGTCTACCCTATGCTGGGCCATTTGGAATGACGTAGATTTTGGTTTATCGTGAACTTTCAAACAACTTAAGGAGTTCCCACTAGACTAAGAGCATACCTTTCCCCATACTTTTTAAGAGCCACAAATTAGGGCATCATATCTTATGTTACTTGGATGTAATATACTAGCCTTTTGCTATATTTCTCATGGGGAAATCGGAGAGTTGCTATCTACAGGAGCTGCAAAAGACAAACCAGAACTTGCTAACACTACAAAATGAATGAGAAAATGTGGGTTTGGCCAAAGGCTTCTGCATGCCAATATCAGTAAACTTGTGCAAGTTGGCAAAAGCCTTTCGGGCCAGTACAAATTATTCTTTGACGCTTAGATGCTAATAGAAAATGGGTTTGTAAACCCCCCAGGAATGGAAGAAAACAAAGGGTTTATAGAATTGCTGGAAATGAGAACTAGAAATTGTGCACAACATTGAGATGTGAAGGTGAAGAGGTGCTCCCACTTCAGGGTGTCTTTCTGAAGTGAACATTAAATGAGGTGACTGTAATGTTTCAGAAATGAGGCATTTATGCCTTTGGGTCTGCCAGGTCTAGGCAAGGGGGTGTGCCCTATCTAGGTAAAGGGTGACATCCTATTTTCTGCTTAAGTCTCTGTGTGGTGGTGGTTCAGTGCTTTGCCTAAGAGTGTCAGTATCTTGCTACACCATTGTGTAACTCTAGCTGTAGGAAAGGAGAGCAATAGAACTAGGTATAAGTCAGAGAGTCTAGACTAGGTTATAAAATTATGACATGTGACAGGACAAAAATTGATGCTGTATAATGGTGAGGAGTCTTACTTCTGAGCACCATTAGAGGTTTTAAGAATATAGATAAACTACTTTGACAGTGATGGTAAAATTAATATGATGGTAAAATGATGAGTGAACCTTAATCCTGTGGCATTTTGAAGTGACAAATAAAGAAAAGTACAGGGGAGTGAACTGTAAGGAAATATGGATGCGTTTTCCCCATAGAAACAGGTTCTTTTAAATGGAATTAATACATTAAGATTACACATAAACATATAAATGAAGTTAAAAAACACTGTTAAGGTTGTAGTGTTAAACTTCTTGCTGTTAGGCAAATCATTAGAATAAGATGGTCACAAATTGTGTCTCCCTCTGGTTCTGCCTTATTCAGTGCACAGACAAGGCATATTATGCATGAAGTGGGTTTATGTAGGGCAAGATGCTGCTGTCTAGTACCCTAGTTCTTTTACTGAAGTAGTTAAAAAGTAACAGGCTAGATGGGACCATAAGCAGTGCCTATGTCAGAATTTTCTTGATCTCCAGATCTATTTCAGCACCTTGGTCTATCTTGACTATTAAGTTTCTTCAAGCATTCTGATATTAGTGATGAACACAATAGAAAGACCTGTATTAATTCTAGCCTTGGCAGAACATTGAAATAATTCCAGTAGATAGAGGATAAGGATACATAATTGACAGAGAAAATCAAATATGAAGTGGCTGCTGTTAAAGACAGAATACTGGGCTAAATGGATCTATTGCTATGACCCAGTTAAGGCATTTCTTCTGTCCTTTCTGTATGCTCATTAAATGAACAAAGGCCATCCTGAACACAGGGCTACTTTGGGGTCATATCCTGCCCTCCCAGCATGTGGATATATGTTTAGAGACTTAAAATGCTAAGACAGGAGAGCTCTGAATTAACTTTGTACATATAACAGTTTACAACACTCCAGCATAGAGTGATAAAGCATACCTTGGACTGAACTCTGTTTAGGTAGAACTGTGTGAAGACCATACCTCAGAGTTGAATATGAAGATACCATAATTTGTATATTTTTTTGTTAATAAGGGAAAAAAAAATCTCATCAATTGGATTAATTACATGCATGAAAAATAATTTTTCAGAATTATTATGGTGCTGTCTGGAAAGCTAATTTCTATCTAGAAACTCAAACAGCATGCAGTAATACTACCTCAAAACTCCAATCCATCTGACAGTTGGATCCAAAAGGTCACTCATAAGTAATAAGTTTCAGGAGTAAGAGAAACAAACTGCCAACTTAGATCCAACCTTTTAATTTCATAGCAACATTTCATGACATTTTATTAACGTTCCACTTACTTCTTTAAAGGTCCCACGCACATTCATAAATTTATAGATAATATAGGCAGGCACAAGTATCATTGAAGATAATGCTATTCCCCAGCCAATGCGATTTGCCCAGAGAGGGAAGGTGTAGTCATCGTAGGTCAGAGGTTTGAAATTTATTATGCTGACTATCACGACAAACTAGGGAAGAAAGAATAAAATGAACCACACTTTTTGGATGAAGAAACTTAGTGGAAAAATGATTTCATGTGTTTTATTAGGCAGCTACCCTAAGGTATATTTCAATCCAGCTTTACCATTTACCTTCATCCGATTTACTTTGTGCCTCAACTGCTTAAACTGTTGAAGTTCTTAATGCATTTACTACTATCAACAGTTCATTTTAGCTATTCTGGACACAGATTATTTGGAATTTTGGTGGCAAGATCAGGGGGTTGTCTGCTACTGCCTCAGTCAAACTAGTGCTACAGATATAAAAAAGGGATTCTGTAGTCGAGAAAAACCTCTAAGATCTATTGTTTTTCCCTTCTCTGTTTTCCAGAGGCATTAGGCTTCATTTAGAAGTTTTGTACCCATTTTTCAATGAGAAGCATAACGCAAACTCCAGCATGATACATTTACTGAGGAAAGGTCAAGCAGCCTTAAGGCCTGGAAGACAAAGTTGGGTTTTATCTGCTGGTGTTACCCTGTCCAGTACTAGATGCAAGAAGGAAAGAGTGGGGTACCACCCTATTTCCCTCCTGTTAATTCCACATGGGTTGTGTAATATGCAGAGTTCCTTGATTTGATTCTCTGGGCCTGTGCATTCTGCTCCATATAGCAATTTCAAATTAGAGTATTTTGAGCCTAGGGTTTCAAAGGCTACACAAGGAGAGTAATGGTGTGGGTTAAAGGATAGTGTGAAATCTGGTTAGAAAAATACAAATTCCATTTTGAGATTTTTCTTGGGATGATGCACATAGCTGCAAACAGTATGGAGAAAAAAGGTTCAAGGAGATATTTCCTAATATCAGATACCTGACCAACTCCAACTTACCATTTTCTTATAAAGAACTGTATTTATTATTAGGAACTTCTGTAATACATTACCAGTCCCAAACAGGGGCCACCTTGCACTAAGCACGCATGGGATTGTTAGAGCAAGAACTACACTGAAGTCTGACAATTTTATAGCCTTTTCTAAATTATCCTAAACTATATATATATATCAAAGAAACTATATCTGATTTTTTTTCATTTGTATTTACTATGCTTATGGTCTCAGTCTCTTCTGGTGAGGCAGGTTGCATGCTTCATACAGGTGGAACAGAAGTGCTGTTTCTTAGATCAAGTGACCAAATTTCTAGAATTTGTAGGTTTTAATTATGTAGGCTAATGGTGGACTACCTTTTTTTCATGCTAGTGACCATCTTTCTAGTTTTCACTTATAAATGAATGTTCAACCATTTTGGTCAGTTTAACATAATTTGCTTTATTTTCTTAATGTCTTGAATAATGAACTCAAAAGATAGGCTGTAAGAAGGTAAATTATATTCACTTTTCCCCTATAAATCAAGATTGTAATGTCCATCTTGCCTTTTAGAAAATTGAGGAAATGTACAGCTATAACAAAACTGCCCAGTGTCCCCTACCCAGTGTGATACTATTCCCATGGGTTTTAAAATATATTGGTACCCAGTAATTAAGTTGATATGTTCCAAGTTTAGCACTTCCAGCTGGAAAAAAATTTGTGCATTGTGATGGCTGAAAGATGCATTACCTGCATTACCTACAGATTCATTCTGACCCTTATGTTTATAGGCTTTGGTAGGAAGGTATTGGGGCCATTTCACCAAGAAATCTTAAGCTACGTGAAGGTTAGATGGACAGTCACTTTAGCTTTCTCTAGCTAGCTTGCTAGAACTCTCTCTTTGTCAAATTTAGATGTGCAAAACCTAAGGATGCTCGGTGCAGCATTTTTCTGTTCTGCTTGAGTCATCTTGTTTGAAGTGCTGCAGGATATAGTCCCATACAAGCTTCTATAGAATGGTGTTTAAAAGGATAATGAATACATGCTTGGTAGGTGCTTACTGATGAATTGGGGCCAGAAGCTTTTATATTTTAAAAAAAAAAAAAAAAAAGTGGACCTGAAGGCTGTCATAGAAGCCTACCCAGTGTATCTTTGGAATACCAGTACTGCTTTAAGAATGCACAGCTTTAATGCAATTAATAGTCTCCTAAAATCATAGTGAGCTCAAATTTCCATATTATTCATCGTGACCTTTTGATTTACAAATATGCATAGGAGAAGATCCCAATAAAAAACTGTAGTTTAGTTCTGAATCTAACCTTTACACAAAGCAACCAAATTCATACTTTGGGAATTTTTTTCCCCAAATTAATGAAGCACTTTTTTTCTCATCAGGCAGCTCACAAGGTATATTTAATACACCTCTTCAGTGTTTCACATAGTTAATTACTATGTAGTTACCTATTAGTTTTTCTAAGGTGTCATTCCGCAATTCAGGTATCTTGGTATCCTCCAATGAAAAATAAATTCTTGCTAACACAATCTCTTATCCCTGGCCAGTTTATTTTCCCATCAGAATGATTTGTGTTTAATACACATAGATGCTGGGGGGGGCAGGGAGGACACTGCCTAAGAGTTCAGTGTTCCCTTAGAAAAGCTGCTTTCTTTAAATCCTGCTAAAGTAAAGGAACAGAAGATGACCACAGCCACAATTAGCTTCTCTTTCACAACTGAAATGTATTGTACAAAATATAACCAATGCCATTGAGGAGAAACAAGAATTAAAAATTAAATTGGAGTGTCTTCTATTCATCCTGACATCAGGCATAGTAATGGGTATCTTGCTCTTGGTACCTATTGTATATTCTAGGAAGCAACATACTAGCATTCTTTCCATGATGAAATAATTATCAACACTTACCAGTAAAAAAGCAGGGCTAACAAATTTCCAGCACAATCTCCAGTAGAGACCTGGCTTGAAGCCCATCATTTGTTGGATATCTTCACTGAATCTGTCCACACCTGGAAGGGATGTAAACATCAGACTGCCATAAATCTAAACTGATGAGATGCTGGCATACCCAAACCCATCTGCTCTTTCAGAAAGCAAACATGAATGACTTCCAAATCAGAAGACACATAAGATAACAACATTGATCTCTCTTCACTGACTAGATGTGTCTTTGACATCACTGTATCCAAGACTTAAATGCCTGTGAGCTCTTAAGGCCTCTTGCAAATAGCATTACCATTGAAAAATGGGATTTCACAAATATCTAGAATTAAGTTGTGAATGGGACACACTTTTTTTAATATTTGTGGACTATTGTAACCTAATTACTCAACACTATTGTGAGTACACTGAAGGAAAACCCAGACCCTTACTCACACAAACTGCTTACTGATAATGAGGTAGATTCATATGATTCTTAATTTATCAAAGGAGGCTTACTTGTTCCACTTAATGGCATACTTTACTTATTCTGTTTCACTGAATACCGTGGAATGTTCATTATATCTGTGACAAATGTCATTTCATCTTTTATCACCTTTCCAAGTAACTAAGGAGATGATGCTTCTCTTCAGCATAAATATATACAAAACTACATCAGCTAGAAACAGGTGGCCTTTTTTAGAATATCCTGTGTGGTTTTGAAAATTATAATACCAACTACAATTTTCTAAAATTGTTACCTCTGTATGCATCTAAATATCTAGTAAGGTAACTGTGGTAGATACTTTAGAAGATACATGATCTCTTCATGTGAGTAAAAACCACGAGTAGTCAGAAATTTTATCTGCTGCAGTAATTAAGACAGCAGAGGATAACATGAAAATCATTAAATTAAGAGATAGATCAAAGATAAGTATGGCTAATTGTACCAGGAATATAGAATACGGGTTTAGAAACATGGATGGCTTCATTGATTGATTATTATCAAAACCTTGATAGTAACATACAATATTTCAGTATAAGACTTTGGATTAGCATGCAAGAAATAATTTACAAGATTTCTATTGTCAGGAAAACTTTATAGTAGTATTCCATTCAAAATGACTCAAATGTTAGCTACCTGCAGTGGGATTCACTGCACTACAGTACAGAGAAATGGAGGCACTAGAACAAAGTGTTTGGCAAGTGACGTAATGGCCAGAAGGGAGAAAAGCTGCAAATACCCAGTTCTCAGTTTTTAATATCCCTTGAATCCATCTAGTCTGAGCTTTTGCGTGTGTATGTTGTCACGTGTGTGTACTTAGTACTTATGTCAGTTGAAGTATTAATAGATATAAAAACAGTGTAAATAGTTGCAGTAGAAATCTCTCCTCACAGTCAATGTAGAAAGGAAGATCCTCTGACCTTATTGACTCCCCTGCAGAAACACTGTCTAGACCGTAACTTCAAAATCAGAATATGTCATGTTGTGCAGGCCAAGGTGAAAGCAAAAAAGTCTACTGTCCTGGATTCCTCAGGACATACCAAATTAAGAGTGAATAAGGAAAAAATGGCATTTCAGTCAGTGCCTTTTAATTCCTTACGGGTTTTACACATTTAAGTAAGTGTTATGAATTCTGTGTCTGAATACCTCAGGAAGCATTGCACAAGTATAATGTGCTTCTGTGAGTGGCACTAGCCTGATCTAGCTAGACATTTTGAATCATCTACAAGGGTATCAAGCTGTCTATATGTGAGAAACGTATATTTTTTACTCTAGTAGTAATTATTGATGTCAACTCACATACTTTGGACTTCTGGAAATAGTCTAGTCTTCAGTGGGACATTTTCCATCTTCAGTATTTATTGGAACACTTTTTTGCATTAAGTAATGTACTATAATTTACTATGCAAAGAAAACATGCATTTTATAGTGACTATAAAATGTCCATTTGAATAGTAGCTTCTTCCCATTTTTTTTTTTTATTGTTTCTATTCTGGTTGGACTTACCAGTATGAGATATCTTGCAAAAGTTTAATCTAAGCCCATGCTATTTTCCACACTGTATTTTAGAATAGGATGATTATCACTGATAGAAAAGTGGGAAAAATACATCCTTCTCAGTTTTCTTTAAAAAGAAAACAATCTCTGGCTTTATGCCTTAGAGACATTGGCTCACAGAGAAGTAGTTCTCTTTAGTGCAATCTGTCATGTCAGACTACTAGTTTGTAATTTATTATACTTGATGTGTTCAGGAAGTTTACTTTTAATCCTGAACCTTATTAGGTAAAGAGCAGAAATGCAGCCTTTTGCTGTGAACATTTGTTTGTTTGAGAGGATGTATAGTTTACTATAATTGTTTCTTTTCATGTGGATCAGTTCAGTAGGATTTATTTAATGTATTTAATGTAAATAATTATGACAGCTTTAGGTAGTCCTTTACATGCAGCTAGGATGTAACATATTTTCAAGGTCTGGATATTCAAGTATAAACTTCTCTTTGATTTCTAGCCCCCATTATTATGTACAGGTGAAGAAAAGTAGCCAAAAGGATCTGCAAATGCTCTTTAAATTTAATCTAATTCTATTTGCAGTGCCTTCTGTGAACTTTAAAGTGACCGAGTTTCAGCTGCTATGTACTGAGTGAAATTTATCATGGTGCAGAAGGTCAAAGACAAGGAATAGGTATCTCCAAAAATTTTATTCATAGGCTTCCAGACAGACATACCCAGAGCTCAAATAGTGCCTGATGTTCAATTTCTACAGAAAATGGGGGATAAGAAGGCCATGCTCTCAGACTGCTTTTTCAACAGCATGCTTTTTCAGTACTATATGTCTTCAAATAACTATTCTAAGAATCAACCTGTAAAAGTAGAACATAGCTATAGCTACAGATGATGGTACCTGTACGGTTTGTTTTTTTCCAGTTCTTGAAAGTATTTACCCATTTTTTTTTGTGATTCTGTAGGATAAACCAAAACTGTGGGTGTCTCGTTTAGTTACAGGAGGGAACTGGTGTACCACAAACAAAACTCCAGGTTACTTGCTAGACACCTGGTGTTGAATAAAGAAATAATGTCCTTGCTTTTCCAGTGAAAAACGAGTAAGAGAGACTTACAATTTATCATCAGGTCCTGGTTAAATACACTGAACCCAAAGAGAATTTCAGTGTAATTTCTGAACTAATAAACACTACAGCTGCCTGAGAATGTCACCACGGTAATGGTCTATTAAATGGCACAGAAAATTTGGCCCATTCTCTATAGACATAATATTGTGTTGTCAAGGGAATTAAATCAATACGCAAAAAAGAACAGAACAGGAAGAAAGTGAAAAGTAGATTTGGCTATAAATGCAAGTTATCCTCCTCACATTGGTGCAACTTTCTTCAAGGGACGCAGAGATCAGAGTTCAGATAGAATGAAAGTCTGCATGTTACCAGTACCTCCTGCCCCTGCTGCCTGCTAGAGCTTTGTAAGTCATTTTGCTGTACAGGCTTAGCCAGTGGCTTCAGAACCAGTCACTTGTAGAGAAACCCTTGAGCAGGTCCTGGCCCTGGGGTGAAACTGCTTAGTGGCCATAGCTGAAATAATTTGTGGGCATGTTTCCAAAAAGTGATGTCATAGCTCCAACAATCATTTGGATCCCTACAAGCAATCTTTGTATGTGTATGTGTTTTCCCTTCCTATCTTGTTTAGCTATGTAATGTATAGTATTCTTTATATACTTAGAATATAGCTTTTTTTAATTTGGAAAGTAAAAATTAGTAATAATGCCTTTAATGCCATACATATGATTTAAATGAATCCAAAAAATCAAATGACTACACTGAAATAATGTAGTAGTAAGAAAAAAGGTATATTGAATCAATCTTGAAGTTATTTTGCACTTAATTCCCTTTCCCTGTGAATGTTACTTCACAGTTTTTTCTCCCATACTGAGTTTTACCTGTGTGGTCATGCGTAGCAGTGTATGAGCTCACACAGTTTGTATGCAAATGAAGAGTTGTAGTGAAACTGCTTCATCGATCCATCTGATATTTTGGCCCTTGGGAATTACAGTAAATCACAGAACCATCAAATTATTCCTTTTGGAGGAGTTCTTGGAAGGTCTCTAGTTCAGTCAGTCTCTTGTTCAAATCAAGGTCAGCACAATTCAGAACAGATTTCTCATGGCTTTGTCCAGTTGGGTCTTGAAAACCTCCAAGAACAGATTCAGCAAGCAGTCTCTGGGGAAACTGTTCCAATGTGTAATTGTCTTTATATAGAAAAATGATTTTCTTCCTTTCAATTTGATCGTGGTCTGCTGTCCTTCCATTGCGCAGCTCAGTGAAAAGCCTGACTCTCTCTCATGATAACTTCCTTGTAGGTTTTGGAAGGCTGCTATCAGGTCCTTCCTAAGCCTCCTCCAGGCTAAATAAGCTCAGTTCTCTCAGATTTTCTGCACTGGGCATGTGCTTCTCCAGCTCCTGAACGTCTTGGTGGCCCACCACTGGACTCTCACCAGTTTAACACCACCTTGTTTTACTGAGGGTCAAAAACAGGACACAGTATTCCAGGTGCAGTCTAACAAGTGCCAAGTAAAAGAGGGTAATCATTTCCTGTAATCTCCTGGTTATGCTTCTGTTACAGCTCAGTACACTGTTGGCCTTCATATGCTGCCAGGTCACTCTTCTGACTCATTTAGCCTGCTGACCACATCCCTGAGCAGCTCATCTTTGAGTGCAAGTAGCAAATCCAGAAGAGTGTCACTTCTGGTTTGCCCACCTAGCATCTATCCTGAGAAGCTGCTCCTGATACCTTCATCTGAAAGAACAAGGGTCTGATCTAGACACTTCTTCAAGTTGCCTAAAGAAGGCTTCTTCCACTTCCTGACCCTGATCACGTGCTCAGTAACAATATTCCCCACAATGTCACCCTTGCTGGCCTCTGCCCTGACCCACAAGCACTCAGCCATCCAGTTCACTACATTTGAGTTGCTCTTCTGCACATAAAGATGACACCTACCCTGCCTCTGTCCTAACGAGCATGTATCTACCACATGCAGAACCCCAGGCATACAAGCCCTCATCCAGGAGAAGATGAGGAAAGACATTGTTTTTTCACACAGTTCAGCAATCGTTGGCATCGGGAACATGAGAAAGAAGAGATAAAAGAATATAAAAGCCATTGTGTGGCATTCATTTGCAAATCCTACAGAGCACAGAACAAGGTATCTGTTGATTAGCCATGTAGCGAAGTAACAACAACCGTCCCTTTTTGCTCCTGAGTTTCCTTTCTAACTCTGGAGCGGTATTGCTGTTTGGTGGTGGTGACCCTCACCCAGTGGCAGTAAGGGAGTAAGCCGTACCAGTACCATTCCCAAGGAAGGGCAGCTGTGCTAGTGTAAAAGCAAGCAGAACAGTAGGAAGCATTTCCCCACCATGGCAGTGCAGTAAGCTCTCCAGGTTGGTTTGCCCCATTTGTATTTCCATTCCATGGAAATGTGTGCATTCATACTTTTGTCTCTCATGCGAGGCACACATCCATACAAAAGCATCTGTGAGCAAAGATGAGTACCAGCAGTCAGTACTTGGTTAATTTCTTTCCCTTTTGCAAAATCAAACAGTTGACCTTAGATTTTTTCCAAACAAATGCACCTTTTGGTCTGAAATTTCAGGCTAAGGCATCTTTTTTGAAAATGATTTGAGTAAATGAAAGCAATGAGATTACAGGTGAGGGTGGAGGTCATTGCTAGCTCATACTGAGCTTATTCTAGTCATTCAGGGAGATGTTCACAGTAAAATCTGACTGAGTAGAGATTTTCCTGCAAGTGAAAGCAAAGAGCAGTGTTGTGTCAGTGGGAGAGGTGTCTGGCTTTTATAGTAGAGGGGTCTATCAGGGTTGCACAAGAGGAAAAATGGTAACAAGCTAGCAGTCATAAATAAAATACATCTGTATAGTAAAACAAACTGGCTCTCTCTTCTCTTACACATACAGTTGGCCTTTGCCAGAAGCAGCTTCACAGTGAGTGGTCATAGGTATAATTTGAACTAAATTTCCATGTTCTTGGTCTGTGCCAAAATGTCAATGCTTGCCTTCAGGCTGGCTTAATATTCATCTGGGTCATTAAGGCAACTGGGGTCTATCAGAAAAAAGACATAGACAAGACCATGCCAGATTTAATCAGTTTAAATAGCACCTGGGGCTGTAATAAGTACTTTATAAAGCAACAGGTCATGTTTACTGTGTCAGTAAAAACATCTGTCAGCTGCTTAAGACAAATGAATAGATATTTTCCTGGTTATGGGGAGGCAGGAGGGAGAAAGGAAAGGATAATGAAGGACAGAAGGTGCAACAAATAAACAAAATTTGACTAACCTTGGCTTAGTCTGTGAACCACATACAAAGCCTAGCTATTGTAAAGTGCAGTAAGTCCTATTTTAATAGTAGCAGAGAATAACTTACCCTTACTAACTGAAGAGTATTTTTATGCCTCTGCTTCCAAGCTAAGCTATTATCACTCTTCTGCTTTCAGCTCTTTTACAGGGATTAAAGGCAGTTGTCTGTGAAATCTAATGCCTCCACTGTTTTGAGAAAAGCATATGAGCTGCTAGCTCCATGCTGATGTTGGGTGACAGAATTAGTACACTAAAGCTAAAAACTATTTCTTTAGTAGACTGAACAGCTTTATGCATGAATGCCATTCTTTCACGTCATTCACTCATCAACGGTTTTTAACTGCAAGAGAGAGTTTGTTTGACTAGAAGAATATGGTGGTGCAGAACGGATGGACAAAGAAGTGACCGAGGGAGGTAAACAGCAGTAAGAATGATAATGCCTAAGAACCTTCTGAATGATACGTTAACTATAAACACTTTCTGAATAGAAGTGAAGATGACTTTCAGCGAAGAAGAATCTTACTGGGAATCAGGGCAGCTAGTTCAATACAGACTTCAGTGGGAAGAAGATTTGCAGGCTGCTACGACATTGAAACATGGTAATAATGAAAAGAGTTGTGACCAACCAGAAAGTATGACATGAGAATTAAGAGTAGCTTAACAAGAGCTCAATAAACTTGATTAATCTAGCAGCAAGCAATTTCAGATATAACTGATAGTTTGGCTGTTGCAATGAGATGACTTTTGTATAAGACCTAAGATGCAGAATCCTGTTGCTTTATTTTGAGAAAGTGAACTATTCTTTTGGGGGTCTTACAATTTTACTAACTCTGTGACAAGATAAAGAACTGATAGCATTCTCCCCAAAAGAAAGGAAGAATCACTTTCACTGTTTCTTTAGCAAGATATGCCTAAATCGGATTAAATTATGAGTTGTTTTTTTCTGCTTGATTTGGTGACTTAGCAGTACTTTGTAATTTCTGCTCTTCTGGAGGCAGCATCTTTTCCAGTGAATAAACTTGAGGCTATGAGTTGCCCTACCTTCCTATATGATAAGGGAAATTTTGAACTCCAGGTCAGTGCTAGAACATAAAAAGAACTCCACTAGGTAGGGGGCATAGGGGAAAAGGGAAATGTTTGAAACACTGACTTCAGATAATTAAAAACAACTCATCTGTTAAATGCTGAATTAGGGATGGGGAGAACACCCACAGGCCAGTCTCATAATTTTATAATCAGAGGTTTAGCAGGCTATATATATATGATCAAATATTCAGATATTTCTACTCTAAGCAATATTCTGTTTAACCTTTTTGTTTCACTTCTGTGAGAGTAGTAGTAGTCAACTTTGTCACTTACAGCAGAGGATTGGGTTTTTTCCTTGGTGAAATTAGACAACACAGGACGCTGCACAAGACACTGACACTCCTGTAGGCTAAGGACTGAGCTCAGGCAGACTCAGTGTCCTGGTGTGTTGCCAAAGTCAGTGTTGTGGTGGAAAGCACAACTTTAATTTGTTGGGTTTTCCCCAGTTAAGGTTATCCAAGTGCATTCATAGGGTTTAGAGCAGTGAATGTGGCTGTTTGCCATCATTGTGATCATTTATACAGGGGGAAAGAAAAAATGTTTTTCTTCTTTCTCATGAAACTTGTGTATCAAATGTCTTGCTTTTTTTTATGTTGCTTTAAGGAGGAGAAAAATATTAAAGACCAAATAAGGCTTGGGAAGTTATTTAATAAGCTGGGCACATCATCTGAGACCTGACTTGAATTGTGAGCCATATTTTTTTCAGGGTACTCTAGCACATCACTGCACTCTGGTTGGCACACAGTGATTCCATCCTAGTGCCAGAGATCAACTGAACACTCATAAAGCCTGCCGTATTGGGGATAAAACAGATTACTGCACCCTTTTTGTAGCATAAATTAGTATGAAATACTCAAAATAGTATTGTTTCTGGTATCTAGGACGTTGGGTATTCCATACCATGCTATCAAATAAGATAAATTTTAAACCACTAGTGTTTTACAGTTAGGTGGAATATTGTCTCAAACAAAAGGGACTAATGTAGGAATTATTTTAATTCTCTAAAGACAAACTACCTTTATTTGTATTGCATGGTGGGAGCTTGAGATTGGCCCTGGGGAATTCATGGAAAGGAGGAACAGGTGAGTCTGTATTTAGGCTAATCTACTTGCTTTGAAAGTATCAGGTATAAACCTGCTACTGCAAGTCATCAGCTATGTTAAGAGCTGCAAAACACTGGCAAAAGTAGTAACATTTCCATCCCACTGCAGTCTCCTTCACAAGGCAGTTTTCTTTGGCTTTGTGCAGGGTTTCAAAGCTTGGCCCACTGAACGTCTGCATTCCTGTCACTATTCATAAATCAGATGAAAATCACTGCATGAAACCTGGCTTGTCATGGTTTCATGTATACAAGGCTATGCTGTTTTCCCTTAAAAAAATGTGTAAGCCTGTAATGAGCATTTGGAATTTTAAAAAGATTTTGCAGGTGCAAAATGGAGTGCTTACCATAAAACCAGGAAACTCCAATTGCCTCCATTAGAACAGCAAATAATATCGAAGTCCCAGCTGCAAATGTGTCCAGAAGTGTGAGGACATAAATTCCACCCTAGCATTAGGGAATTAAAAGATGCAACAAAACAAAGTTAAAAATCAAATAATCTCAGTAGTTTAGTATCTAGTTAACAGAAATCTGCTTTACTTGAAACATTATCTTAACCCAAGTATTTGAATATGGAGCTGATGCTGCAGACACAGGTTCATATTTGCATACAAAATAGTGGAATCAGACTTGCAACTTTCTGAAGAGGCTTCCTTTCACCTATGTCCTTGCTTAACTGGGAAACAGAAGCCTCAGTTTAGCATGATTAATGCGTGCTCTTGGCACTTGGTGTTCAGTGGAAGTCAAAGGCACTGGCTGTTCGGGAAAATGCTCAGCAGCTTGCAAGACAGGGCCTGTCTACAGCAGTTAATGAAGATCTTCCTAAATTATTGGCAGGAATGGAGCGCTACAAGCGTTTCCACAAGCCATTATCACTCAGTTTGTTCCTAAGGCCAATTATTCTGTAGTACAGTGAATCTGCAGACTTACACTGATGTCTCCTTTTCCTAGACTGCCTGCATCTGTCTCTTCCAATCTTCCTGCAAAGGGAGCATTTGCATGTTAAGTCTTTATTACCAGCCCAGCATGGAAGCAGCTTTGCCCGGTTTAGTTTCTTGGCTGTGGTATTAGCAAGCCTTTGCTTAGGGGAGAGGGCAAACCAGATCATCTTCCTTCACAACAGCACATTTCTGTTCTTCAGTGGCTCATGACTGAGAACTGTAAATGAATTTACTGAAGTCTTGTTTCACTGATTATTTTTTTTTCTTTAGCTGCAATTTGGCTACTTTTTGCCTCATGTTACAATGTGGTGTGACTTTGTGTAAATTACTGCTCATTTTATTTAGTTTGGGCTAATGAGGAATGGAAGACCATGGTATGTTTACTTGTTCCAAAATGAACCTGAATTAAGTGTTTCAGGACATTCTACACATGTAAACAACTGAAACGTTTGCAGTTGCAGTAGATTTTTGTTAAAATCTTTTTTTACAACCAAACTTAATCTGGCTATGCCTGTTCAGAAGGGGAGGATCAGAGGAATTATTCTCCATGTTTTTACTAATGGTATAAATAGCACTTGTACTCTTTAGATCTCTAGGTGATTTTAATCTCTGCAATCAATCGGTGTTCTTTTTTCTTATAAAAAGATGGTTTTCTGAAACAGCTGTGCATATTTAAAAAAATAGAGAGAACAGTACTTAGGCCTTGTCTAGGTTTTTAATTCTGTGGGGACTTGTCTGGAAACTGAATGAACTTTGGTTGTTGTGTGGAAAGGAAATGTTCCTTATTGAATGACATTTGGGTTTGACCTCTTGTTTTTGCTCTACACCTGCTCTAAATGAATGCCTTTGCTATCAAACTTAGTAAACCGAATGTCAAATACGGTTTTGTAAGAAACATGTTTTGAAAATACAGCTTTAAAATTCAGAGGACAAAATCAAACAAATTAATTTAATGTGATGGTATCATAAGGGTTTTTCTTTGTATTTTGTACACATTAAAAATGTTCTTCTTCAGTTATGTGAACCAATACATTTGGACAAGTCTGGGCAGTTTTGTGCATTCCAGCTGGTGGGGTGAACTTAAGTATAAACAGGTGCCATTATTTAAAAGCTAGACCTATGTTGTTAACTTGAACTGCTTTAGCTCACTTGAAGGCAGTGGGATTGCACCCACTGGCACCTGTTCAGGTTCTTAACCATTGAGTTTCTTCTGATCTTGTACTGCAGGAAATTTTATTTCAGTTGAAACTTTGAATAAGGAAGGAGTATGTTAAATTCTTTAGGTAACAATAGAGATAGCATGGTATTAAAAGGATAGGTATTTAAAATGGTATATCTAGCGTCTCAGATGTTTTCCAGTTTGAAGAAACTAGAGTAAAAATATTGGGGTATTCTTTTAGTGTAAAAAGAGCTTTGTTATTTATAAACTTATGCCATTTCAGTAATCTTAAAAATAGATCTGGAAATCATTTCTAGGGAAGGAGAGAGGTTCAACGCATCTATTTTCATGGTGGCTACCTCAAGTTTCAGTTGTTTTCTGACACTTTTGGCATCTTTGCTTACAGGGCTTTTTGCTTTTTTGTCAAAAAAAAAAAAAAAGTTAGTTCTCTCCAACCTAGAACACTGTGATTCTCATCCTTTAATTAATTGTTAAAAGCCTGGTGAGGCAAATCATTCAGGATGATGGTAGTGATAAATACAGGTTACTAGATGTTCAGGGTAAGTTATCTGTGTGCTTTTTATGGTATTAAGAGTAAGAGGTAAGATTTATGTGTATGAAGGAACATTAAGAAACACATGGTGGGGAGGAGATCATTGTTCTAAACTCCTTTCACAAGAAGTGAATGCTTCTTATTTGCTTCAGGAAGAGAATAGCCAGATGACTAAGGGTCTGGTCACTTGAAATTCTTAGTTCCTCACACAGGAATAAGCACTCAACACAGTCCCATTTAATGTGATTTAAAAAAAAACCCAAAACAAACGACACAAACTCAAACAAAACCAACAGCAGCACAGATAGCTGTGTTTTAGAACAAAGACATGTAGGTTCCGTTGATAGCTAATGATCTTGTGCAAAAAAAGCAGGGAAGCTTCATGTAGATAAGACTAAAAGTAATGTTCTGACCATAAAGTTGTTTAAGAATTAAAATTTATAACAAAAATAGTCACCTGAGCCTATTCATATTTCTATCTGATAAGGTTAACTGCATTTTTAAGGTAGCTTGTTAATGGAAACTTTTGTTGTACTTACATTGGTGATGCAAAAAAGGGCAAGTAGGAAAGTGCCAAAAGAAACACCAAAGGTGAAGAGCTTCCTATGCTGCTTCAGAATTTGGAAATCATCTGCCAAGCCAGTGATGACAGCCTCCATTCCGCCCATCTGAGGAAGGGAAGGCAAGAGCTCTGGTTAAACACTACTGACTGTTGTAAATACAGATTGAATAATGTAAAGCAGCTTGTATAATTAATTCCCAACCACTGTATGATTTCTGACATTTCAGCTATAAATCACTGGCGTTCTGAGGTATAATTTATTTTCTCGAGGTAGAGAAGCGAGTCAGGGAACTGGACGTCAAGTGCCATGGCTGTTGGCTTGATAGCCATATCCTCTGCAGACTCTTTGCTGACTCATCAGGATAGTAAGTAGACAGTACTTTGGGAAAAATAATATATATTTTAGTATACTTTGGGGAAAAAGCTGGTAGCTTAAGTAACCAAACTCCTTAAGAGATTACTAGTATAAAGACAGACACAACAAGTACCTAGGGGAAATGTACTGAACAAAGATTCGGTTTAGCCATTGATTAACCAAACCAGTTCGACAAAAATCTTTACAGACCTGGGAGAATCACTACATAGGAAGCTTGATGTAATTTTTTTTGTTGACAACATGAAAGAATTTTACTTCATTTTCTAGAAGTTAATGCTGAACATTAGCCATTGTTTTGCAATATAGGAAAGGTACTTCCCAAGTTTTCATTGAAATTGCTGAGTTATGTAGGTGGTTATGAATTTTAATTTCTTTCCACCAATGAAAGCATTCTGCACCCCCTCCACCAAGAAGTTGTGAAAACGAATTCCAGTCTCCTCTCATAATAAATAAATTTATTTAATATTTTGGACAGGCTGGATTCCATGCTTCTTCTGATGCTGAAATATCATGGCAAGACTTGGAGTGCTTGGTGCAATACAGTAGTTGGTTAGCAGTTGCTGACATAGCCTGTCCCTTTCCTATACGAATTTGATGAAACCAGCATCTCTGGCTGAAATCAGTAGCAGAGAATTGTCTCTCTAGAATTTGAATGATTCCTGTCTACAGCCAAATTGCTGTGGGCAGTGGACCTATTTTTTTTAAAGGTAGCTAATGTTCACAAGTAAAATGTCCCAAACCTAGTGTAGGCTTGTATTTCCTGGTGTCTGGGGGGGTATCGGTAAGTGCCCTGCAGTTAAGATGGGTTAATATTTGATGTTCTCAGAAGTTGTTACCGTGTTGGCACTTAAATTGTCATGGAGAAGTTGAAAATGGAGAAAACATGGATTATTTTGGCTAAGGACCACTTCTTAATGTATCATGATTTATTCCCCTTGTTAATTCCCTATGCCAAGCTAGATACCTACTCCAAACATTTGTTCCATTTTCTGTCCTTTTCATTGTTGCTTGCTTAACCTTGCATGATCAGATTTCTCTTTGCTTAAATATTTTGGCAGTTCCATTTTTGTACAGATGTCTGTATTTCTGTGCCAGTGCAGGCTTGTATGCATGAAGAAAAGTATTCATATATAATTATTCCTCTTTAGCTTTGGGGTTGTTTGATTTTTAGCTTTAAAAATTTTCATTTTCCCTTCAGGGGCTTGATCAGTCAAATGTGGGGGGAGAGTTGAGAAGGCCACCATAAAAAATACTGTATGACCTGAGTTTTCTTAGGTAAATGATGAAAAATCCTGAACAAAACATGAACAAGCAAATCCCTCCCCCTTTAGAAAGAAAGAGCAAAACTTGGTGACACAGTTCATAGTATTTTAATTAGCTCCACAAGAAAGAGCTTTCTACACTTGTCGCATAAGTGTGTTCTGCAATCTAAAGCCCTGTGTTTTTGTCACTTAAATGTTTCTTTACATTGCTTAAATTTACTGCTGTTGCAAAGTTAACTGCTTTGGATCTAAACACTTCTGAGCATGTATTTTCTTCTTCTTCTTAATTCTGCCCTGTACCTACTGGTCATTCATGCCCTTCTGCTGTGCTAAACCCTTCCTTACCATCCTTCATGTTTGCTTACAGTTGAAAAATGGCCAAGCTGCTAACCCAGATATAATCTTGCCTCAAACATTTGAGTAAGGATCCAGATCTTAGTGTATAGACAAACTTCATTGAACCTGAGCTGGAATCCAAAAATCTAAGCACTTTGGAAACATTTAGACCTGAATCTGACCTTTACAGCCCAGACCTTACTCCGTAAGATCTCATTCAGCTATTTGCCAATGATAATCAAAGCTTCTGGCCACAGCCTCATTTTTCTTAGTTTTGCTCTCCTCCATGTCAATTCATTCCTTCCCTTTCTTGTCCTTCAAAATGAATGACATTTTCTGAAGTCGTAAGCAATGGAAACACTGTTTTTTGCCATTTCCAGCAAGAAGTTCCTAGATCAGCTCCGTACATTCAGAACTATGAAAGAGACTTCTATGTTTTAGAATAGTAAGAAACCCCTGCCCTACTAAAAATTATGAATGTTTGTTCATGGTTCACTATTCCTTAAAGACCCTGTTTGTTTTTCCCAGAAATTAATCAACCTTTAAGCTAAATATAACAGATGTCTTGATGAGTCTTTGGCAACAACAAAGCAGTACAAAAGTTGTTAGGAGACTTGGGATATTTTCTGGGCTGAAGTTTCTGTGACCCTGAATGTCATGGTACAGTAAAAGTCATCACATTATGGAAAGATCAAATACACTTGTTAGACTAGACATTTTATAGTAACATAGTAGTAAAATGAAACCACTATGGAAATATTTTGGTGTGATTTTTAAATTGTGACTAAATTTGCAGGAAATTCTGTATCATTGCTTGTAGAAAAAAATCAGAGTACCTTCAGACATTGTCTATCTTGTGCTGAATTTCATTAATCTGCTCATGTAAAAATCTCTTCTAGAAACCACTCTACTCAATGTCTTACTATGGCTTGTTTTTTGCAAGTGGGATTCCAAAACCTTACTGCAGGTTTGTAGTAGCAACAGTTCATAGTAGTGATGCTGGGTCATACCTTTAAATAGTAATAACTGTTGATGAACAACCC
Organism: Haliaeetus albicilla; assembly: GCF_947461875.1. NCBI lineage: Eukaryota > Metazoa > Chordata > Aves > Accipitriformes > Accipitridae > Haliaeetus > Haliaeetus albicilla. The sequence goes on along the minus strand of NC_091492.1, from coordinate 19,872,254 downwards.
CTCTGTAAGGTCATAAAAAAGCATCAGTGAGTAATTATTTGCTGGCTTGTAAAAGATTTGATCTTTTCCTAATTCTCTTAAATACTATGAGTCTTTAAATGTACTGCCAGGAGTAATACTGTTGGTATGTTGGCTGTGACTGTGAAAACAGATTCAGGGAATGTACAGAATGTTATTTGAAATGTACTAAACCCCCTGTTCAAGGTTGATACCTCTCCAGTTACAGAATATATCAATAAAGGAAAAACGTCAGGGCTAGAAGGAAGAAATACTCACAGAACTGTCAATGCCAAGAGTAAGGAGCATGATGAAGAATACCACAGCCCAAAATGTAGATCCTGAAAGAGTTGAAATTGCCTCTGGATACAGAATGAAAACTAAACCAGCTCCTGAAATAGAAAAGAAAAAGAAAAAAAAAGTATTACTAAATGATGTTTCTTAGCTTCACAAAATGTTCATTTTAATAAGATTAATTATGACTAAGTTGACCTTTACATCAGTCCACATCACACTCTTGAGTAGCTGTTAAAAAAAAATTTGCATTATACCAAAAATATATTCAAAATACTTTAATAAGGTACTCATGACAGTTTTGTCTTAGAAAAACCCCACTATTCCATTCTTTCCTATTTCTAATAATATTTTATGGGATTTGCAACCACACTAGCTACTTTTCAACTATGTAGTAGAGAAGGAGCCATGTGGATGTAAACTCCACTGTTGGCAGGAGAACTCTTGGATGTGGTGAGAGATACAGGAACTGAAATCATGGGTGACCTGTTACCAGTGAAAGGACTCTACAGCTAAGCTTACCAGAACCCTCCAAAACAGTAGACAGCAGTATATGGCAGTCAACAGCAATACTTTTGCAAGATACTATGCAGTGGTAAATGACTGTTGCACAGGGTAAACTTGTGAGGGGCAAGATGTTCGGGAACCTCGATTCAACAGAGGTGGGATGAATCAATACCATTTAGAGTTCACATTTCAGCAAGGCATTTACACACTGAGTTTTAGTTCCAAGTAAGTTAATTCCGGTCACTTCCATGAGATTTTCACACACTTGTTTGAAACAAATATAAACACATTTGCAAATAAATGGTGTACAAAAATGGATAAAACTAGTACAAAATAAACTTCCTACCTTCAGTGGCTACATCCTCAATTTTAACTTTATGTTCATGAGCCATGTAGCCCAATATGGAGAAAATTGCAAATCCTGAGATGAAGCTTGTGACACAGTTAATGGTGCTAGTCAGCAAAGCATCCCTAGTGATGGAGAGAAGAACAGCCCAGTGAAAAAAACCCACACTTTAAGAACTAGATGGGGATTGTCTTATAGCGATAGGAAGATTCTTGTGAAAATGCTAATTATGCAATTATCCTGATGATCAAAAGCTCATATCAGCATACTATGCTAGGAAATGACCTACTTCTGTGTACTATTTTGATTTAAAACTGAGTTCTGTTCAAAAAAACCAACAAAGCTATGTTAAATGTTAAGATACTAAAGAGTAATGTCATCATCCTAGCTGGTAGCCATAACATAGCAAGAGAGTGGCCTGAAGTGAAAGAGCCTTACTGTTCATCAATTCATATAAGCAGATATTGAGGAGTATTTTCAGTTAACTCCAGGAGTGCATTTTTAGCAAACTGTGCTGCCATTTAGATGGCACTGGATAACCATCCTTAATCTATAATGAGGTCCCTTCATCTAGGAAGTTAGTGAGGCTTTTTCTGAAAAAGATACATCTCTTGTTTATCACACTGTTACAATAGTGAATTTGGTTTAAAGGTTAAATATTATCCAGTATGCATCACATAGTAATGATTGTACGAAGCTGTGGTTCTAATCAATCTGCCATGGTATTATGAGTTTTCCTGGGTATTAATAATCCCTATTACCAAACCTAGCTTGAAGATAAGTAGACCATACATCTTTGGATATCTGCCTAATCTGCACAGTGTCTTTTTTGCTGCATATGACCTTTAGAATAGAGGACAGGGCTCTATGAACATCAGTAATGCTAAACAGTGCTTTAATAAGCAGAAAGTAAATATGATTTCCTTTTATCAGTTACACTACCCAAAAACATAGGTGCCATACACCAAACTTTATCCTCTCCCTTTTATCACTTTATTTTGATAACACTGAAGAATTTATGTCCTGCAATTCTTAAAGTGCTTTCCTGGAGGAAAGCTGCAGGATCAAGAGAGACCAGATTGGACCCATAAACTCAAATTCTTTTCACTTATTAAAGAAGAAAATTGCTAGTTATTTGTCACTGATAAGATGGCAACAGTATTTCTTGTTTCCCACAATTCAAAAACATTCTTATGCAAGTGAATAATGCTTCTTTTTGCTTAGTCAATAACTGGATTATGTGATGCTTATCTCCTTATAAACTGAGCTGAGATAGCTCTCAGTATTTTGCATGTAAAACTAGATCATGATTTAAGTACAGATTTTCATATTTTCTGGCCCTGATTTTCAGTATTGTTACCCTATCTTACATTACTGACACTATTCCTCTCAAGGAAGGTGTATTGAAGCATAGATGGGACAGTATAGTGCTGATTTATGGCCTTCATTTGGAAACAGTATTATTTTCAATTTGTACTGTTTCAAGAAAGCCTTTTGAACAAAATAAGTCAGCACATTATGGAGTTATTTGACCAAAAGAAGGATATTTGTAAGTGTTGTAAATGCTACTGAATTGAAGCTTGTTTTTATGGTTAGAACAAAACCACAGTATTTAATGAAACTATAGATTACTCTTACAGGGAAGGCAAAGCTTTTGAAGAAACATTGGACAAATATAGTAAGCTAAGAACTAAATAATATGATTTCACATATAATCTGTGGTGTTTTCTTAGTTTCAAGTGGATTTTTTTCCATTTCAGAGCAAATTAGAATGCAGAAGAGAAACGGTTCTATAGGGAGCTGCTATGGGATTAATGCAAAATTATTTGCAGAAGACAATAAAAGTTATTTTGGAAGATTGCTGTGGTTAGCATTCTAACTGAAGGGTTCTCAAACCTGGTAATACTACCTACTGCAGATAATCAGCTGGCAACCTATAGTTTCTCTGGATTAAGTACAAAGCTCTCTGAAGTCAGTGGAAGTATTCCATGATTTTGGTTTTCAATCTGGTTTAGGGAGTTCAAATCTGTATATTTTCTTGTACCTTTTTACTTTAAATTTTTTTTTGCTATCCTTCAGTTCACAATGTATTTATAATACATGTACTTTCTGCATTTATATTTCATGGGAAAATTTAAAGCGATGCTTGTTTTCATTCCAAAATGGAATGTTAACAAAAATTCTAAATATTGGAAGTTCTCAGAAGGTGCAGAGCAGTTCTGGTTGAATTTCCATGGCGGTGATTCAGCAAGACACTTACAAACTGACTTGATTTAAAGTGCATTCCTAAATTGGAGCTTAACATAAAATATCAGAAATATAATCCCAAAGCACAGAAACACTTCTGGAAACTGGAATCCTTCTGCTTTTGGCTCCTGGACCAATAAGATTTCATCCTGTGTTCACTGTTGCACTTAATGGTACTTTTGAAAGGCAAACACAAGCACAGTTTACACAGCTGTTTAAAGTCCAAACCTAATCCCATTCTGGTTTGCTGTACAGCAGATATCTTGGCAGGTTCCTGTTACTAAAATTTCAGTAAGGAAGACGGTGTTTCAAGATTTGGGTTGGTTGCTATGTCTACACAAGACTGACCATCATTAATAAATGACTAAAGATAAAAAGATAGCTTAATACTTATTCCAGCTGCAGTTAGAGTAAAATAGTATCATTCTGAAGCAGTATGAAAGAATAGGCTGTCTTACCTGTAACAGTTGTTGTCAAACTTATTGTAACTGGCAAATGCAATTAAAACACCAAACCCGGCTCCTAAGGAGTAAAATATCTGAGTAGCTGCATCAATCCATACCTGCATAATGACACCAACATTGTCAGTGTCAGTTCAGTCTGAAAGATACATCAGGGAAATGCAAGAAGTGTACAAGACATCTGGCTTTTGAAAAATGATCAGCATTCATGCTTATGGGAGTGTAACTGCTTCTCAGCCCCCATGAGATGTCACATGGAGCACAGTTGTGATCTGGAATGGCTTAACCCGAAATAGTAAGGGCCAATGCAGCGGGCAAGTTCTCAGTGCATGCACACTGCTACTATGGTGGGGTGTACCAGTTGGATCTGTACTTCTCAGCTTTTACTGAGTACTGAAATGTTTACATGATTTTTCTCCCGGTGACAGAAATACACTTCCAATAGTTCTTGTTCCAATTTATTTTGGAATGTACAACCAGAAAACTAAAAATAGTTAATGGGTCAAGAGTTACAGGACATTTTCTTTCCCATAAGAGAGCTTTCTTTATGGGACTGTTAGTACACTTTATATGATGCTTTCTTGTTTCAGAAGCTGAAGCATGACTGACTTGCTGTGAACAGAACCATGCAGGTTATCTGTCACCTTTCCCGCTTAGTTGGAGAAGGAGTTATTGCTGATAGTTATGAATTTTCAGTTTAGATGCCGCTTGGTCATTCTCAGAATTGTCCGCTAGGGAAAACATGTTTTTAATGCTAAAGCATTTTCTAAAGTGACCCTCCAGCCCAACATCCAACCAAGATGTGCAGACAGCAGTCAGGAGCAACAGTGCTGGTCTCCTGAATCAGAAGCCTGAAAATAGCCTACCCTGGTTAATGAGGGTTTCACTTACTCAGTTGTTACGCAGAGATATTTAAACAAGCATCTTCAACAAGGGTAATGAAGCCAATGGAGTGAATAATACTCAACATTTCTCAAAATGAGTTCTTCAGTTTTTGATTAAGTCTGCCAAGTGCTCAAGACTATGAAAAGCACTGGATTTCATCTCCATCCATCTCTACAAAATCAGATCCAATGTATCTACTCAGCAGCGGCTTTCTAACAGATCTAAGCAACATTTGCATTGGGATTTTAATGCTAAGCTTTCACATTTGGCCCAATGGAAAGAGAGCGAGTGCCTTATCCCATCCTAACATGATATGAAAGCACTTATGCTAGTGGTCTATTTTTTTTCTCAACATAGATGATAGATGCTTTTAACTACTGCCTTTTGAAGGCTGAGAACCATTTATTGAACTCTAGATTTGTAGAGAAACTTAACTTTATGAACTGTTGAGAGTTAATTACTTGAAAGTTAATATGTAGAACAATCTATGATGTGTTTATTGCAAACCGGTGGATAGGGAGATATGATTTCTCTCAAACTGCAGTTCATACAGGGCTTTTAGGTATCATGGATTTCTTTTACTAAATAGCAAAACAATCCTGTAAAATTAATTCCTTGCTCATTCCTTTCATATACCCAGTTACATCTGAATGTTCTATCTCCACACAAAGGTTGAGATCAAATAGTTGTACTCTCTGAAGAGCGTTTATGTAGATAGGAGTGCAGAAGGGGGGATGCAAAGCCTCCTATAATTTTTCTTGTTTTTTTAAAACTTCCCATAACTTGTGTTGTTAATGAATTCCTGAAATTTTTTAAAATAAATTTTGCTTAAACTATAACTAGATCTGCATGCTGCCACCATAAGGCACTTGTTTTTAGTGGCTCTCTAGCTCTTTTGTGTCTTGCTGGTGGAGTTGTACTCATTATACTTCCCCTTGCTCAAGGGTGCTTGAATAGTAAGAATGTGCTTAAGTCCTGTTGATTCACATAAGCGGTTATCACCTGCTGCCTACCAAAGGAGTTATGTATATGCTTACCTATCTGTTGAGTACGAGTCTTGGCTCATAGTAGCTGATTAGGAAACAAATTGAGAAGATCAAGGTGAAGGGAAAACAGAGCAGAAACCAGAAATTACTTTAGAACTAAGATTAAATGCAAAACATTCCCTTTGTTACAACAAAGCAGAATGTGAAACAGACAGTGGGGCTGATTCTTCTTCAGTTTACACTTGTGTTCTCTGTTTACTTCAGCTGGATGGCTTCTGATTGATGCATAGTCTAATATATTTTATGGTAGGATATTGTTTTTATATGCATTAAAAACGAAAAAATAGAAACATTTTACAGAAGGCAGTCATCAATCTTTCTAGCTTTCTTCATAGTTGTTTATGCCATTATAACTTCTGTGCATATTCTTTCTTGTGTATGTGGATTTAAAGAATCACTGTGCTGTGTGGAGAGGAAATATTGTGTGCACCCCCAGATGTTATATAATCTTCAGGAAACTTGTTAAGGTCTATGAAAGAGTGAGTGTCTTCCTCATGTCTGATTTAACTCTGTATTTAAAGCTGATTCCTTTAGCAGAACAGAAGTGTAGCTGCTGTTTTACACAGATGTTTAATGTATCCATTTGTGTAGTGGAGATGAGTATTGTGGCTTTGTAGCTCCTGGACTTTCACCAAGGAGCGTAGCTGGGCATTGGTCTAGTTAAGAGGTCTTCAGGTGAATATCTTTCTGTCCTTTTTATAGACACACATTTTGTGGGTTCAATATCCCTGAAAATTGAGGTGTCTTAGGGCTTGCTCAGTGCTGTGCAATATGCGGCCCTATAAAATGAGGCAGACCTTGACATTGATCAGGATGCTGTAAGGTCTTTTAGAACAGCAGAGGCAGAGCCCTCTGTAGGTCATTACTGTTTGTGACTCACGATGTTTCTTTGTTAGGTTCATCATTTGGGAGAAAAAAAATCATAAATCAGGAAGATTCAGGGACGCATTGACATAGAACTGAAGCAGGAGTCTATTCTTTGGAGCCTGAGGACAGACTAAACACACAAGCCTATTGCAGCAGCAGGTACCCCAGTCTCTGAGCAGGAGAAAGGCTGACTTGACAAAGTAGTTCGTGAAACTTCTCCTTATAACTGATCTTTAGTCTTTTATTATTCTAGAGCAACTTTTTTTGTTGTTGTTGTCTGAAAAATTTAGTCTTGGAAAACAAATAACTTTAGGGTCATCCAAATAGCAGCTGCAGAAATATTAAGCCACGAAACAGCAGTGCACAGAATATCCTTCCAAAAGCAGAAGGCAGATATGATTATGGACGCCTAGATTCTGAGCTGATGCAAGCTGGCACAGCTCCATAGACAGCTAGTTGAACTTGTTAAGGTTTTTGCCAAACAGCACTTAAAATGTATAAGAAAAATTTAAGCACCTCCTTTGTTAATCCTTGCATCTTTGTATTTATGTGTATGCATAAATGTGAACTACTGAGGTGGCTACTGCCTTGTTGACAAAGGTGGATGGAAGTCCCATATTTGAAGTTTGGTTTGACTATTACAAATAGAGTGAGAAGGGGTCTGGGTTCTGGTGATAACTTCTGTTGTTGAAGAAATGCCCGTTTCCAAATTTAGTATTACAAAACCAATGAAGGATTGTTTTGCTAAGAGTATATAAAATAGGTCTGTATTCTCACACTCAAGGTCTTTTTAATTATTCAGGAAAAAACAAGATATAGGAAATGTACAATGCAACTATGTATAGACTGCAGACATCTCTGAAAGCTGCAAATTTTCAAGACAGTTAATTTCCTTCTAGTTGTCCTCACTTTTCAGTTTTGTAACTATTTGAATGGCCTTGTGACCCATCCACAGAGATACTGGTGTTTTATAAATGATTTGTGATACTTTTAGAACAGCACAGTGGTAAGATCTCTCTGTAGTCACCAGATCATTGTTCTTCATAGGTCTGAAATGCTGGTAATTTCATGAGTTAGTGACTATACTCACAGATCTTGCTTTACAAGGGATGAAATAATTCTTAGTTCTAAGGTACTCCACAAATTGAGTTGGTTTGGATATATTTAATGACAATGTCTTGCAATGTTGTTAAATGATACAGTGAAATGTACATTACTTTTGATAGTAAGATAAGAACACCATACTATTGAAAATCTCATTTTTATGAAGGACCATTATTTGATTAGGTGAGTTAGTCCTGAATTAGCAGGTTTAGCAAGGTTTTCATAGGCCAGCATTTTTGTTTACTAGGTTAATATTTAACCTAGTAATTAATCAAAATCACAAAGAAAAATTTTCTTCTTGGGGAAATTCTTAGCCTTTTGAGAACTAAATTTTTGCATGACTCAATTTTCATGTATAAAGCATACTGCAGTTTACAGGGTACACAGACAAAGCATGAACTTTAAGGGACTGCCACACCTGAAAACTGCCCTTGCACAGTTTTTTTGTGATCAGAACAGCTTGGGTTCAGGCTGAGATAGTCCTGTTATGGAGAGTGTTGGAAAGTTAGACTATCAGGGACAGTGGACTACTGCTTATGCAAAAGCAGAAGTGTGGCTATATAATTTCAGAAATTACCTCTAATATTTTCAGTTTTAGTAACAGGGGAAACAGGTTTAATAATAACAAGGGAATGAGAGCAGAAGAGTGTACTTACCGTGGCTTCCTTTAATCTTCTGAAATCTATGTGAAGGTATGCATTTATTCCATTGTATGCACCTGGCAGGGTTATTCCATGTATTAACAAGACAAATAATACAACATAAGGCAAAGTGGCTGTTATCCAAACAACCTGCAGACAACAGAGATCCCAAAGGTTAATCAACTGTTACAGAAGATTTAAGAACGTGTGAAAAATACAGCTGGCACTTTCTTGGTTTTGTCCATTCAATTCAATGGAGAAGCTGTTTATAGGACGTCTTGGGGAAAATGCTGTTATGTATCATAAGTCTTTACGTGTGCATGTTTACAGGTACCAGTAGGAGACAGTTTTGACAAACAGAAGACTTGGAGTGCTTATATATTACCTGTGTGTGTTAGACTGCTGATTAGCTCTTCAGCTATATATTCATTTATGTAACAAGTGCAGTCATTGCCTCCTGTTAGGTGATACATTCATGAAAATGTACAAAAAACTCTTAAGATGTAGCCAACCCTAGAATTTCCATTCAGGTGTTTTCTGAGGGATGTCAAAGAGTAATTTCAAATTACTTTTGCCAGATATTTCTCTTGTCATGGCATTTTATATAATAAAACCAAAGCATCTTAAACCATTGAAACATTAGTACATTTCGCTAAGAATAGGAGGCACATTTAAGACAATTTAAAGTCTTTCAAAATATTTTCTGGATGAGACCACTAATGCTGAATTGAAAATAATATGCTAATAAAATTTCCAGTTGCAACATTACACAAGCAAAACTTGTAAATAAAATAAAGGCTGAATCGGGATTGTGTATTTCCACTGTACATATATGAAGGCCTCTCACATGGTTTGGTCCCTGAGGATCCCTCAGAAGCAGTGATTTAGTCTCTTGTTTCTAAAATTAGGAGACTTCTTAAAGGAGACAGAGAACATAGTTGAGATAGAAGGACAATATTAGCTCTACCTTTCCTGAAGTCTTCACGCCTTTCCACAGACTAAAGAAAAGAATGATTACCACGACCAAGAGGCAGAGGGAAAGTTGCCAGCGAGGCAAGCCAAGGTCATGGATTCCACGGCTTTCGTGCAGGTGCAGAACTCCTCGCCTACATACCAGATACACAGAAACAAAGCGAAGTCACTGAGGGAAAAAGGGTTTTACATATCTCATCCTGTGGGCAGCAGAAATGGATGCTGCCCTGCGGTAGTAGTTGCCCTACTGACATCACTAGCAGTTAGTGAAATCTGTTTTGTGAAGCCATGTATTGTGCTTCTTCCTTCAATGCCTTTGTGGTCTATGTCTGTTTAGCACCATAGTGCCATAATGATAGCACTCTCTCCTTCACTGGAAATGTTTGGGGATTTTGGAAGTGTCATTCATTGATTCTTGCTTGAACACTGAACAGGTTCCCAGAGAGGATGCAGAATCTCTGTCCTTGGAAATTTTAAAACTTAGCCAGTAAAGGCCTTGAGCAGACTGATTTACTTTTGAAGTTAGCCTTGCTTTTGGGTAAGGAGTTGTATTAGATGGCCTTCAGAGACCTCTTCCAACCTAAATTATTTTGTGATTCTAGATAAGCAAACAGCTGGCTTTCTGTAACTTGAGCAGCTCCAGTTACTCTCAATTTCTTTTTGAATAGGCTATTGTGAGGCTGCAAAAAAGTGGTTGGATAGGAAAAGCAACAGTTGGTAAATTTAAACTGGACATAGTGCTCTCTGTTGTCCACTGAGACAGTAGAGTGATAGCAGAGGAAATTCTGTTGCTTACTAGAGCAGGCTAATTCTTTTGAGATCTACACAGTGAAATGGACTGAAGTGTAGGAAAGAGTGTTTGTCCTCATGACTGGTGATATCTACAAGTAGAGCTGTCAAAACACATTGTGTGCAACAGGCACAGGGATATGGGAGAGATGTTATAGTGGATCTCCGTCCCTTTAACTCAGTTCTGTGCTATTGAAGTGTCTCTTGCTGCTTTTACAAATCTAAAAAATGCAGAAATATTTTCCTTTACTGAAAGCTGCATTTGCAAAGAGGAATGGCATTGCGGCTGGAACCCTGCACTAGAGGTGAATTACAGAGCTAACTCCTGGTTCTGATACGAATCTACAGAATGCTGGCTCAGGGATTCAATTTCTTAGTGTTTCAGTCCCCATCCAGGTAAAATGGTCACGACCTTCCTTGTCTCCTTCCCTTTCTCTATCACCTTTTATTTGCAGTGCACTGCTTGGGTGAAATAGAAAGTTGATCTCTGTTGGCTTCTCTTAGCACCATAATAGTACAAACAAATCAAATCAAAAAAGCCCTTTTCACTGGAAGACCCTGACATGTTTTATGAAGATAACTGCATTTTAGAGAAACTGAAGTACTGAGTGATTTGCCCTGCATGACTGCAGACATGTAGAGACTAAAGCCTGAGGAGTCTAATTCCAGCCCCATTGGCTGTGCCCGTACAATCTCTTACTAGATAGATGGTGCTTCAGAATTAACTTAAGCACTTGTCTTACCAGGTCAGAGATGAGTGACATAGTTGAGTAAGTTCCAAGATAGGGCAAACCTGTGTCAACTTAAATGGGGAAAACTGAAAAATATATCTGTGTTACTTAAACTGTAGAAACATGCTGGGAAAATTAAGGCCCATTAGAACGATCTATCTAGTAATATGAAAGAGTTGCACACAATTCCCTTTTGATCCCTAAAGCATCAAGATATGGTCAGCTAAGAATTGTAATAGTTCTGCTTCTCTAGTTTCTCAGATTTAATAAGAAATGCTGTATTTTTGAACTGTTTCTATGATTAATCCCAGGTTGGATAAAAGATACTTGTAGAAAGCATCCTCCTAAATCAAGCAGCTGATTTAGGAGGATGCTTTCTACAAGTATCTTTTATCCAACCTGGGATTATTGTAAGGCTAATAACAAGCAAGGCATTAAAAGGGTAGTGACCATGTGTTTCTGGCATATATTCAAGAATGTTCCTATTTAGAAAGTATGAGGTGAGTTTAATTCCTATTATACAACAATGTAACTATATAATAATACAGCTGTTACCTATGGAAAAAGTAAAATATAGAGGCAGACTTCTTGATATCTCATCTAAAAACCCATTATCTTTAAAGGTAAATAGGTAGGTCTCATTCAACTTTTGCTTTGAGCGTCAATGAAAGCTACTTGTATTTCTGCTAATAAAGCATAATTTGCCAGAGGATCCACAGGTATAAGTGAATCCTGGGCAGGAATGCCTGATTCCATTCTAAACTTATCAGCTTGGGCAGTGATAAGTATAGCCAGGAAAAGTTTCACAGGTTTCTGATGAGAACATTTGTCCAGGATCTTGGGAGGGTTTTGGCAATCTGTGCTATCGCAGTTACACTGCTATCACTGTCATAGCTGGATATTGTAAAGAAAGTCCTTTGGATTATGATATGTAGATGTCTACTCAGAAAAACTGAATCTGAACTTGCATTCTTTGTTGCCCATTTAACTTTTTATTCTTCTTGCCCAAATATTTTTCTAGATTTGCAAAGAAGCCTGCTTCCTTGTGTGTTTGCTTTCCAAGAAGCAGCTAGCAATGTGTCTTACTGTTTGGAACACTTGCCAGAACTGCCATTTCAAATGCAAGATTCCCAGGATTTTCAGGAGAATCTCCATTCCAAGAGTTCTGCTCCCTTAATCAGGGTAAGGGATCATACAACAGGAAGAGAAAAATACTTCTGTAACCCGTCAAAACAGCTGTGTAACTGGGCAGCTAAGCAAGGAAATCTTCAGAGACAGCTGCTGTTTCTGAGCTGTAATTCTAGCAGGTTTTGTTTCCTTTTCCTTTTTTCTTTTTTTGTTTTTCTTTGTGACCTCTGAAGAGAAGTCATAGAAGCTTTCTGATAGGTGCCCTTTTTGAGGGTTGCTGGGAAGTAGTTCATGAATGTTTACCTACTAGAAGCTACATTTCTGTTCAGGTGGCACCATAAAGTATAGAAGATCTAGTGCTAGACTGCAATTTAGGTTGAGATGTGCTGACATGTGAAGAGATGGAGGAGAGAAGCAGTGGCCAAAGTATTAGGTAGACTAAACCTTCTTGGTTTGAAGGATATAGCTCTGTAATGTTCTTTGAAAAACAGTCATTTTTTGGAGAAGGGCAAATTTGAAAAGAACTTTGCATTCATCATGTTCATCCAAGTTAGTATACATCAGTGATGCTGTAGAAAATCCAGTTAGCTCAATTATGCCACAATTATTTCACATCAAGTAATACTTACTTCATGAACAGCTGAGGCTGTTTTTAGCCTGTCTGTGTTAAGGCAGGTTGAGTGGTAAATCCCTGACTGGCTCCTTTAGATTATACTTGGTCACTTCCTTTATACTGCAAGATTCCCCATTCAGGAAGCTCTGAGATCAAAACACCTGAATTTTCAGCCTTTTGATATTACAGCAGAATGATGCAACGTGGCCAATGTCCATTCCTGAATTGAGGTTGCTTTCACTAGCTGCAGGATTGTCCCACTTCCCAATGCTATAAAGACATATGCAAGTCAGACAAAGTGGCATAAACTGATCTGTCTTAAATCCCTAAGCCAAGGAACCAGAGGAGGTACAGCACCAACTAGTATCAGCCTCTGTTGTCTGTCAACTTCTTTAAATTATGTCCAAAGCTACTGAGAATGTCTTAATTAAAAGCTTCTGAAAGTGATTCTTGTTTCCTAAGTACAGAGATATTTGTCCAATTCTGCTAACAGAATAAACTCTCATAATTTAGAACTCTGAGTCAAAGAGAAAGGAAAAATCAGGGGTAGTGAGGCAACTAGAATTAGTATTTTGCTTGCAGATTGTTGTTATTGAGAAAAGAATGAAAGTAGATGAGAAATACATGCAAAAAGGATAAGAAAATGTTATGGGGGAAGATTGAGAATAAACATTAACAGATGGAGCTGACAAAGTAGAGCAGGGACCTATTATGCTCAGCAAAGTATACAAGAGGAGCTAATAGTTTAAGTTTTCTGATATTCTTGTCAGAGCTTTAGCAGTATTTAGTTAGTACAGCACCAAGAATCAAAGAACATGCACTAGAGATAAGAAATTAACTTTTTTTAATCAGGGATTTGTGCAAAGGAACCTGATTTATGCTAAGACTGCTTTCCATGTGAGGGAGTGTAAACTACATTTGCAATAACTTTGAGACTGTACACCACTGTAAATATGGGTCCCAAGAGTCTTTCTGCCTGTCTGCAAGAGGAGCAGGAATGTGAAGGGGTTTCAGACTGAAGCTGCATTCAGAGATTCTGGTTTCTCTCTTTGTGAGATTTCTTCTCATTCTCTCCTTCCCTGTGCTCTCTGCTGGGAAGATTCCCGTAGTCACCCTATAACTCTGGAACCAATTCTTGCCTTACTTCCACACTGTGTTCGGCTAAAAGGAAACAGTTCATCTCCGTTGAACTCAGCAAACAGTGATTCATTTGCTAGTACCACTATCTTCTGGTTTGTCTTTGTGCAGCACTTGGGTCCTCTTTAATTTGGTGTCAGGTCACGGAAAGCCAACAGGAAGCCTAGCTGTTTAGTAGTCATACATGAACCCTACTAAAGACAAATTATTGAGGAGGCAAGGGGGCAGCTGCTCAGTGGGACTCAATAAATGAAGGATCCAGTTGTAGTTCTAATAACAGGTAAAGTTGGAACCAATAAGTTCATCTCTGTGTCTTAGTGTTCCCATCTATAAAATAAGGATTATTATGAACCTTTGCTTTGTCTCCACTCTGAGCCATTCAGAATATACTCTTTATGGAAGTGGTGAGTATTTGAGTATAAACAGGGAATCAAACCAATGGAAAAAGAAATGCCAAGGGTCATGATCTGAAAATTGCTCTATATCTTCTTCACTCCAAAACATTTAATCCATATCCAGAAAACGGGAGGTAAGAGTTTTAGGTATAGAATTCTCCTAGACTTTTTTGTCAGACTGGTTCTTTCTAAGGACTTTCTAAGGAGCCTTTTGTATTCTTCATCCCTAGACAGATTTACATGATTGTATTTTGGAAATTTAGAAGGTTTTGTACAAACAGATCAAGTTAAAGGTCTTAGAGTAGGCCTCATTTTTCCAATCCCAAATCAATTATAATTTTATGTTTCAATCCAGATATGATTACACAGCTCTATAGGCTCATTCTTTCTCTTTTTATTAAAGGCAAAAGTTATTTGCCAAAATTTGATGCAATCAATAGAAGGGTGTCATTCCTTTAAATGATTTTCAGATGTGTTGTATCAGATTTGTTCAGATTGCAAAAATGTCATCAACTTGTCAGCAAATTAGTGTGTTAACTAACAAATGTATTTGTTAGTTAACATATTAAGTAATTCTAAAAACTTAATAGTTCTAAAAGTTAGTAGTCACTTTTATGGGATCAAACCCAAATGGTGTGCATAGAGTAACTATCACAAATTGGCTAAGATATAAATAGATATAGTCCTGGTGTCCTGAGCTCTATTCCCTATTCTGGTAGTAAGACGGGTTTTTTTATGATTTAGAACTTAATGCAAGTTTTAGATTCAAGTTGCTAAAAGAACTGTCAGTGTATACAGTGTGCAATCTATAGAAATTAAATTGTATAGTCAATTTAGAAGGCAATTTGAAGCATGATAATTGTGCTCAATTAGAAGGGTCTCCTATATGCATTTCTTGTGTTACATATTTGGGCAACCATAGTTCAGTTGTCATTGCTGCCAGTTTCCATCAGAGCATAAAATATGGTTGGTTCTTTTTCTGTGGAAGGCTAGCTATCCACATTAAGCAGGTGGGGATAGAGTTCTTCTTGCACAGTTTGCCAGGCTCCAGGTATTTTTACTTCAGGTGCAGCACTGCTTAAATTCAGCTGTGTTGTTTCCATGGCAGTTTGTGTCCACAAGGTGTATATCCACAGCTGTGTGGGGCAGACCATGTGGTACAAACCCTGCAGACCTGAGCCGGCTCCATGCAGACTGAACACCAGTGTCTCCTCACTGTAATTCTGGGGCTAGGGGTGCAGTGCAGAGATAGCAGTGTCTCTCCACATGAAGTCAGCGAAATGCAACAGGGTTAGCCTGGCTCAGACTCAGCTCTGCCATATCTACAGCTGCTGTCTGAGCTGCTTGGGTGCGTCTGGGTGCTTTGTAAAGAGCTCTGCGTAAGGCATCACTGTAATGCAGGATAGCCTGGCTCCGGGAGAGTGCTCTTGTACAGCCAAGAACATAGGAGAGTGGTGCTGAGCCATCCGATGTGCAGTGCTACATGTGCACTTACATACCTCTCCCCCACCCTGGAGCACTGGGCACGCGTCAGAGGCATGCCAGGGGCTCTGCAGCAGCCAGGCAGCTTGGGTTCAGCTGGATGTACTCACTCCAGCTCTGTTGGATACTGCATTGTCTTTTGCCAACACCTTTGTTGCCTGGGTTTTTCTGTTTCTCGAGATATTTCAGCTCCCTCTTGTGTTGGACAATGGAGCTGTGTAATGGACTTCAAGCTAGATTTTGGGAATCACTTACAGAAAGATAATTTACCAGTGGCACCTTGGCTGGCATATAATGAATTATTATTTGTACTGAATGAAATGGTATTTCTTTTTGAATCACGATAATCCTGAAATTATATGTGGCCACTAGGACTAAACTCTTCATGCACTGAGAATGTTTTTCTCAACTCACTGAAGTTTTCACCCAGCTTAATTCTCCCATTAACTCGATAATTCTGACCTCCCCTGCTATTTGTGCCACACTTCAACACACTGAGGTCTGCACAGCACTCTGAAAAAAAGAGATTTTCAAAATCTGCTTTTAAACCCATTATATTGAGATCTGCAGATAGGAAACGCTTGAATTTCAGCCCTCTGCAGCTCTAACGAATACTGAACTTCTGAAAAAAGTTTATTGTTTGAGGATACATGGCGAAGCAGTTAGAGCACATGTGCTCCCAACTGCCCCAGTCCTTAGTCAGCAAGTTAAATGTTGCTTCAGTCAGCATTCTCAATGGGCCATGCACTGCCCTAGACAGGGAGGTGGTGAAAGAAGAGCCCCAGCCTCTCCAAAGCAGCTGTTGACCTTTCATGAAGCTTTACTGATTTCAGAAGAGCCACACAGAAAGACACAAAGTTGAAGAAAATCAACCATAGGAATAGGCTCATGCACCACAAATTGAGGACGTTTCAACAAATGAATGCTCACTTTGTGGTTTGACATTTGTTGTAATGCTGGGTCCTTTACACAGTGAGGTTAAGTTTGTAACCTTTTCATGGATTAATGCTTAGATGTGATAGCTTAGGATGGGCAAAACACTCTGCCTATAGGAAGCAACACATAAAACACTAGTGGTGGTATCATGTCAGCAGTGTGTTGTAGAGAACATTTGACAGGAAACAGGTGGATACAAATAAATGGGTGTTTAGTTGTGTGTGACACCATTATTGGCTTTGTCTTGAGCAATATAAGCAGGTGGAGATGTTCCACAGAGAAAGGCTCTGCTTCTGCTTGCCAGGATTTCAAATGCAAGGTAATATAGGGGACCTGCTGCAGCACTGACCTCAGCTGCGGTAATTATTGCTCAGAGCTTGGTACCACCACCAAACTACATAGGACTCTGTATGTAAAGGTAGCAGTTAGAATTCGTCCTACAAGTTAGCACAAAGCAAGCCAGTTGCATGCAGCATAATGTGCAGCTCCTGACATTTGCAATATCTCATATGCCCCCCACCCCCACAAATTTAAGTTGGCAAAGTGGTCATTATTCCAGTTTTCTGGACTTGCTACACAAGGGCGTGTTGTGGTTTAGGAATCATTTCCATAAAGCTGTCCAAAGCCTAAGAACATGTGTACACACTTACGTGGATTGACTTCCACTGTACTTGCATTTGATTTCTTTTCTCTTTGTGTAGGTAAATGGTCAACAAATGCGAAGATGTGAACATATGTGAAAAGTAAATGTCAAAGCTGCACATGTAAATATTTGTGGAATAGCTTTTTTTATTTTATGCACATAAATAATTGTAGCAGAAATTTCTGTGCACTGAGTCAAAAAGAGAAAGATTGAATTACTTAGTTGAGTCCAAAAAAGTCAACACAATCAAAAAGTAAATAAACAATGTGTTCAAAAAGTAAATATACAATGTATAGGGATGCAAATATGTTAGTCTCAGACTATGGATGTGTAAACAATGCACCCAAACTTCCTAAATGTGCCTGTGCAGTTAATATAGAATTGATATCTCAAACAGCTTGCTTATTGCCATAAATTTCTCACATAAAGTATTTAATAATGTACCTAATTCTAAGCCCACTGAAATCAGAGGAGGAGCTCAGTTACATTCTGGGGATTTTCTAGGGGTGAAGGTACAGAACCTAGCTAGAATTATTGATAGTCTTTGTGTGATTTCTATGAAGGTAAACAGATGACTGCTACCCAACTTCAAACCTGTCAGAAACACCTGACAACTTTCCTTACAATTAAGATGCAAAAGATGAGTAAGTCTAGATGTCTAGAGAGGTTCTTAATTTTTCATTGTGTACAAACTCTCTAATTAGTTCACAGGGTACGGATGTTGCATGAAGAAACCTCCTAAAGAAGCTTCAGATGTATTCAGTGGAGGTTTGTTTTCCAGGAGAGTGGTATCATTGAGAACTGCCGATCATGTTTAGCATGAGCTTAGAGTCTTTTCTTACCAGATATGATTAGCAGAATATAGGGCTATCCACTCTCATTAGTTCTTGTCTGATTCAGTTTTTATAAGCATTTATAGGCAGAATTGCTTATGCTCAATTGAAGTGGTGTTTTCTCTCTTTTGGGAGAGGTTGCTTCAGAGTTGTTTTATGGGGATAGGTTCCTGCATCTTCCTTTGAAGCACATAGTGTTGATCACTCCATTTGACACGATACTGTACTATGAGGACATTTTGGTCTGTGGTGGTATTTCTGGTGAAGACTTGTACCCCAAAGAACAAGCCTATCGGTCTATAAAAGTAAACTTTGCTGTGTAGAGTGAGGTTTTTTTCAGAATAGTCTTGGTTCACACACTCCTCATAAATTTATGTTCATAAATATGATAGATGTAGACTGCCGTGACTGAACTTTGTCTTTATTTCTTGTTCTTAGGTAGCTTTTTGCAATTACTCACAGCTGGGCAGACTTGTGAATTCTGTGAGTTTTCTTTACTGAATCTGGCACAAAAATTTCCTGTAAAAATGTGTTTTATTTCTTACACAGAAAGAATGGATTACAGCCCTGAGAAAAAGTACTATCAGAGGAAAATAGCTGTAGCTCAATAAATTTGTTGACAATTTCACTGTTTTGTTTAAAAAATTGCCAGGATTTGTTCCCATAACAGCTCATGATTTTTTACAGGCACAGTACCTCATGAGAAGAATAGTGCTTTTGTTCCTCCAAACTGGTATTTCTTAACTGTCAGCAAATGAAAGCAAGATGGTAACAAACTTTTCCCAGACACAAGAATGGAGAGAACAAATATAAAGTATACCTGTATTCAGATAAAGTATTTAAATAGGAGTGATATGGAGTAGATAGGGGAACTTTTTTTGTAGTGATGCATTTGTGTTCTTCCAAAAAAATGTTTACAATGAATTATATTAATATATGTTGAAAGGATAGAAGGTCCTTTGCATTTTGTGTGTTTAATTCCAAACCGCTGAAGAGGGAAGTAATTGAAGTAATGTGTGTCTCCAAAGAAATGTGGAATTTACATTTTATTCCTAACTGCATTTCTCTTATGACTATTACTAGCAGAAGGGCACCAGTTGTTATCAGATTTTGGAGTGCTTGTTTGCTAAGTTTGCAGTGTACAAATACTTTATAATTGATTTTAACCATCTCTAATGAAGCATTGTAGAGGTCCTATTCCTTCCAGTTGTAAGCAACTGTCCCATTGATGTCAGTGGCACCTTGACCTGAATTAAGCCTGAATGACTGAAACCAGACTTAGTAGAATGAAACACTCTAGAAAGCCTAAGTGTAGAACCACTTCAACCTGAATTATTGCCCAACTCTTAAGGCTTGAAAATAAAAGCCAAATAATGTTTGTCAAAGTCTGCCTGTCACTGCCTTGGCATGGAAATTGCAATTTGAACTGATTTCTTCCAAGTTTGAGGCTTAGAGGTTTCTCCCTGCTTTCCCTCCCTGCCAGATACTGGACAGCTGAAAGATTTGGCCTAGATTCTTAGCAAGTTTCCCCTTCTCTCACTTGATGTAAGTGGTGAGAATCAGCATATTTCTGTTGAACTTAGAGGTGCCTTTCTTGGAGTATTAGATGAACTATCACATCACAGTACTCCCACCTCTTCCTACAGTTTATTCCTGTGCTGGTGGAGATAGAGACAGTCAGCTCTGGCAGCTGCATGGTTTTAGGAAATAACCTACTCTAAATTCATGGTCAGGCCAGCTTTGTGTGAAGGAATCATGTCCCAAAAAGAAGAAGTGTCTGTTTCTCTTAAGGGTAACCACACCAGCTTTCTGCTTGTGGCCTGTTTTGGAAGTACCTCTTTTCAGTCACTCTCCAACTGCAAAACAGATGTTTGGTGTTTCTGGTCTCCCTGCTTCCAGTTCAGCACGCCCACCAGAAGGCAAAAGTTTGTATATGTTATTGATGTAAATATACAACCTAGAGAACCAAGTTCAAGCTGTACCACTTCCCATGTACGCTTGAGGCTGAAGGCTTACGTGCTTGGGCACATTTAGCATCCTTAACAAGTTTCCCATAAGCCACAGTGCATCCCAGTAACACAGAGCAGCAAGTTCTTGTTATGCTAGTTACTGTGGTTGAAAACATGGCCCCAAATACTCCAAATTGTAATGGAACTTATTTTCACTTCCACTGACAAAATCTCTTCCTTTCTATCCTATTTTTACAGTGGGCACCAGTGCTATTGCTGTTTTCAAGTCCTGTTTTAATAATGCTAATTATCATACTTTGTTGTGTTAGTGCAGAGGCTGGGCTTCCACAGGTATCCCACTGAATTTTGAGTGGCATAGTTTGATTTCCCTCTGGTATAAAAGTAGCTGCTCCACTTCCTTGTTTCTCTAGATAACTGATCAAAACTCAAAATCTGAAATCTGTCATAATAAATCTATTGCCCCCAAAGTAATTGTTTCTGTTATTGCTAATATCTTGTACCACTGGATAGCAGTACAATCTTAAGAAAGTAAATATGATCACAGAATTTGGAAACCAGTGTCTTCATCATGCTGTTACTTAAAAACTCTTATTCATCCACAGTAGTACTGAGGAAGGATCAATTAGTTATCCAGTCAATAATTTAGGATTTCTGGCTGTAAGGAATAGACTGACCTGGCACAAACCATTCCATCAGGAACTGTAGTTCTCCTCTGGCAAATATTTGTTGATTAAGAAGTGACTAATGGCTATCTACCAGGAAGAATCAGGTGTGATTCCTACACAAACAGTTGGGTCAAGTTCAGCAGTTGTTCAAGCAGTAGTGCAATATGGTACGAGGACACCCAGTGTTCTCCAGTATTCTTAAAGGAATATTCAGCCTTTACTTGAGGGGTTTGCAGAGGGAACGTAGCCAGTCAAGACCCTTACTTGAACTATTATTTAACATACTCCATCCAGAAATGGTGCATCATTTTGTAAACCCACTATATTGATACAAATTTAATACTGCATCATCACTTCTATTTCCTGACCCTGTTGCACATAATAGGAAACTTTATGATCAGAAGATTCAGCTCTCCCTGTTGTAAAAAGACCATGGGAATGAGTTAGATTATTTGATATAAGAAACACTGTTTTCTGAATTGGGCTGTCTTTGTTAGGTTGGATCTGAATACACTAAAACATTGCACAAGTTTAGGTCCACACCTGAGCTGTACAGCTGGACTTGATGAGCTAATCCAAATACTCGATAAGTGAACATAATGCCCCTTGTGATTCCCTGTTTTTACAGCTGGGGAAGCAGATGTTACAGATTGTGTTACTAGAGTGGTTATTCTAATTTTTGCAATATAATCTAGTTGCTAATAAGTACAGGGCCTAGGGACTTAATTATTGCCCCAAAATTCAGGGATCAAAGCATAATGAAATGTCAAATTCCCTTTTTATTCTTACCTTCTGAGAACTGCACTTTGAATCTTTTACATGGTGAGGGAAGATCCCTAATGTTTCAAGTTTCAGTGTACAGACAGAATCACAAATTGAGCTGTTCCCCAGATCAGTGGAACTAAATCAAAACATTGTGAATAGATTCTACCACAACCTCACCCACTACAAACTCAAAATCATACCCCAAGCATGATGTGGTAACAGAAAATGTGTAGAACCACTTTAAATCACAAAGGAGCAAAGCAAGAATATAGGGATTGCATTTTGCTTTACAAAGGCTTAAGCACAAGAAAATGATAAAGAAAACCTCTTTTCAAATGCTGTTCAGATGGAAGTTCTGTAATAATGCAGTTCTTTGTTTGAAGATACTGAATGTATAACTTGTTATAGTTCACTTCAAAGTGAAGGTTCTTTAACTGGACTACATGTGTATATAGCCTTTTGCTATAAATGATCTGTCTTCACGTTTGAGTTACGAACACATCACATACCGTCTTTGTAAGGGCAGTAGATTTTCTAGGTGTCATTATTTGCCATTGTAGTGAGTTCCTTTGAACTCAATCCCCCCTTATTATTTTCAAAGCACTGAGTTTAGTTTACCCAAACCTGTGCCAACAGTTTGGTAACTGATCTTTCACTGTGCTGTCTTCAGAGGACAAATAGCAGCCACAAATGTTTCAGAGCTAGGAACACAGACCTCGAGATTGCTGCTGTAGCCAGGCATGGTGTAACACACACTAGGTTATTTATAGTAACAGTGGTGTCCCTTTGTTTCTACAGGCCTGGACTTGCTGCTCAGCAGGTGTGTGTCCTGATATCCTTCTATTCCCAACTCAGAAATATGAATTGGTTATTCAGATTAATTCAACGGCTGATTCAATTACCCCGATGCCCATCCTCCTTTCTTTATCCTAATCAAATCCCATTTTCCCCTGGAGGTCCATAATGCAATTATTTATACACAGATTGATATCTTTATTTTATAGTTCAGTTGTTAGTTTATATACCTTTTTGGTTTGGATTCCAAGTGTTTGATTTGAGTGTGCCTTTGCCTGTCTTGGTCCATACTGCAGAATGCTCTTTTGCTTAGGAATTAGAAAAGCCCATCTTTCTACAATGTGGCAGCAGCCCTCCTGCTCGGTGCTTCATCTCACTTCATTGAACTATTGAAGCAGCTGAGCAAACAGAGGTCTGCTCTGAGATATTTTGCAAGTAGAGAAACAGGCCAAGCCTGTTGAACAAATGATTATTTTAAAGCTTTAAAGTCAGCTCAGTTTGGCATGCAGTCATCTTTCTCAGAATATTTCTGTGTTTCCTTTCCCTGGCAAAGTTGAAGCAAGCAGAAGTGGTACATCGGGGAAGACTTGTGTCTTTTGTCCAATTCCATTTTGCTCAGTGGCAAGTATTGCATTTGTACAGGAGAAACCAAAGCTCACAGAGGCAAGAGTCTTAATCACACAGGAATACAGATCAACATTACAACTGCATTTTAGCCTTAGTCTTCTGATGCTTATTCTAGAGGCTGAATGCTAAGCTGTTTTACCTTCCGGAGGAATCACAGTTAGACATGGAATTTTTAATAAATAGCAAAGTCAGGTCAACACTTACTCATAAAATTCAGCTGCAGGAGTGAGCTTGTACTTCGAGTATTTGGTACCATTGCCAAGTACTGATGCATTGAAGAGTTTGGGATCTGTACAGTTTGGGCTGTTCCAACTGTTGTCGCAGTTTGTCCAGGGGAGCTCAAATGTGAATGATGAAAATAGATAATACAGAGACCAAGCTATGATAACGTTGTAGTAGAAACCCACGTAAAGAGCTATGAGTATCACTGCATAGCCTACACCTAAAGACAAAGGAAAACTAGATTATACATTGTGTTTTACATGCAAGAGTATATACAAACACTGTTGTTAAACTCAGCTGGTTGCAAATTCATTTTAGATCTTTAGACCAATAAAAGGAACTTTTGACGTTTACATACACACATGCGGACACAGTGTCACTGACCTTAAAAAAAATTACATCAATGATTTTAGTAAATGACTCGCTTTTAGCAAATCCAGTTGTTTGCCAAAAAAAGAAATTAAGCAATGCAATGTCAAAATTTGCTCTTGTACAACTCCATTGCTGATTTGCTTCCAATGCAGAAGATTGCAAGCCCATGTTAGGAGTGAAACTCACTTCATCTTCATAATGTCAGAGTCTTGGCAACTTTTCTTGGAAAAGTAAAGCTCGAGACTTAAGTGAAGTTTCCCTATGCCTCACGTTCCCACCCTGAGCTAGTTTGGAACAGACAGTGATCCCTGTCCTGTTTCTTTCCCATTGTTAATCTCCAGATTGGCTTCCATCAGCATGTAATTAGGTCCAAAACATGCATGAAACAGTCTGTGCTGTTCCACTGAGGGGCTCCAAGTGGTTTTTGGGCATGCCAGTAAATCTTGGTGAATATCAAGCTTGGGGCTAAACTGTGTGTAGACCTTCAAACCATTTCATTATCTCCCCAGGATTACAGAATCCCCACTGTAAGCATTCTCTTTTGACTTTGAACGTTTGTTTTATATTTTTGCATACTGTGAAGTGTGCTTGGAGGGTCTCTTTAGCAAGAAAGCCCCAGAGAATGCATGTTGTCCTCATGGAAATGGACATTTTCCAGTGGTTTGGGAGGAAGCTTTGGTACTATTGTCAGAGCAGAACAAAAGTTTGTTGGCAGAATTGTTCTGGAAGCTTGCTTTACATTGGCTTATATCATTCTTCTTTTACTCTGTGTGCAGCATTGTTCTCCGAGTCCTACCCCAAAGTTGTATGTATTAGATATAACAGGTAGAGACTAAAGCTGTTTTAGGACTATCATCACTGTACTGTCACAGCACCTAAGTGTAAACCTTTACTTCTAATTTTCTTCAGTTTAGTTTTTTGGAGATCCTAGCAGTTGGAGATTGTTAGGCTTTCATATTTCTTGATAAAGCAAGGAAGTAGCACACACTTTGAGTATTAATCCTTGGTTTAAAATTTGCATAAGGAACAGATGTTGACCCTGAAGGAGTTGGCAGTTCAAAGACTGCTGCATATACCAAAGTTAGTCTTTGCTCTTCCGGAGGCTTTTAATACATAGACCAGTTTGCTCACCCTTAACATTGGGGAAAAGGTTGTGAAAGTAAATATGAAACTGTATCTTCAGATCCTTGGTGCTTAAATGAATCCAGTACATTAACACTCAAACTCTAGTGATACATTATGATCAATAGAATGGAGCAGAGGGGGGAGTCACCCAAGGGGATAATGCTTAAATATTAATGTGAATGTTAAAATACTAAGTACGAATAATATATGTTGCACTGAAATTGGATGATTTCTGTTTTAAAAAAGGTTTTCTGAAATTCCTCCAATTCAGGACAATGATAGATACTTAATATCAAGAAAAAAAATACTGGATCAAATGTATCTTAAATGTCACTCCTCTGAAATCATAAGAATGTTCAGGAATAAATTTGCTCTCCTGTTTCTACGTTTAGCTTTTCTTAAAAGTAATGCTGCACCACCCACACTCTAAAATAGACCCTGGAAAATGCAGAGATGAAAACAGACTGTATTGCAAAGGTTACAGGGTGTGTTTTTAATTGCATGCGTTATAAGAGCATCTTATTAGAAGTAGAGTCCTTAGAGTTTATAGCAATAATATTCATAGCTAAAATTAGTACTATAGTGCTGCTCATTTAGATTAGCTGTTATAAATTTGTGTAGACTGTGTACTTTTCATTTGAGTGAGAGATTTGAGTTATCCCAGAAACAACTCAAAAGCTTTAGCAGTAAAATGTGTTTGTATGTTACCAGAAGATTTGGTCAAAGCTTTTAAAATACTGATTTTATACTAGTGCTGAGGTGCAAATTGAACTCAATGCTTATTACTTTTGGAGAATCAAATAACTTATGCTATTCTATATCCTAGTAATAAGAACACTTAAAAATCAACAGTAATGTATGTTTAGTCCACCTTGAAAATGTCAGCTTAAAAACACAGCTGGAATGTCAACAAGACTGTACATGAAATAAGTTCTATTTTCCTTTCTCATCATCTTTTCAATCCTGAAGTCAACAGACAGAGTACCTCTGAGCGCAGTGGTATTTGGCTCAAACTCTTTGAGATCCTTAAGGTCTAATTTTTGCAGTTAGGTTTTCAAAATCCTCGTTGCCATCCAAAGGTATTAACAGATACCAGCAGGAATTTTGCTTGAGCAAGGGTCGTCAGGTTTCCAGGTGATAGGATGAATTTTGCCTCACGTGAACGGATTATAGAAGGGCTAGGTAAATCTTATATGAATTTATTTTAAAATTTTGAGGCACATATTTTATTAGCTTGTTTATTCATTTTTTACTATATCTCTAATTTTGCTGTGAGTTTTGGGTTTGACTGATAAGAAAAAAACCTGCAGTTTTCCTATTGGGCAGCACTAGACTCCTTAAAGAGGAAAGCTGTATTTTGAGAAAGAAGACTAACATTTACTCAGTGTAACCTATATCCAAGCACCAGATCTGCCAAGTTTGGATTGCTCTTGTTAAGCTCCTCAGCTTTTGTCAGTCACAGGATGAACATAATGTGAATTTTAAGCTTCTAAGATCAGCTGAGCTTGACTGGTTTCATTTCAGATAGCGCTGTGTTGAAAAGGTTTTTATGTAAGATTATAGATACAATCTGGTATAGACATAAGGGAACTTACAATTTTTGCTGGTAAGCAATGCTTAAGAAAATTCTTGAGGCTCCTTAACAAATGTTTGTTTATGTACAGAAAGCATATGGCTTCTTTCACCCAGGGAGATCCCTTTATCCCTGATCAATGCCAGACACCCTGATCAGTATCCAAACACCTAACCTCGGCTATTTCTTCCTTGCAGAGTGATTGCAACTCAGTGCACAAGACAGCAATCCACAGCCTTTTATTCAGTGATGCTGGAAAGTTAACCCTAGTGGAAAACACTCAACAGTAATAACAATGTTGAGGTTTTAATAAGTGCATTTCATTGCTAGATTTGAAAACCTCTTTATAAAGTCTATCAGAATCATTCCTCCCATTTCATAGAGAGGAGAACTGAGGTACAGAGCCACAAATAACTCACGTGATGTTACAACTCTAGTGGCTGAACTACAGTCTCCACAACTCCATTTTAGTGTTCTAGCCACTGTGGTACCTGACTTCTGCAGAGAGTGCTCCACACAATGAACTGAATGGAGTCAGTAGTTATCTTAGTCACTGGGGGAGACAGGGCTGAACTGCCCTCGATGGGATTTGATTTTTCCAAATGTTTGCATTGCCAACCCCTTCCTCCACCTAGAGATACAGAGTTCCTCCCACTCTGCAATATGCAGAGGAAAGGGAGGACAGGGCTGAACTGCTCCTGCTCATTGCTCTCTGTTGCACTCCTCAGCAATCACCCTGAAGATGATTCCTGTGGCTTTTCCCACTTTGTGCTCCACTTGTGATAACAAAAAGACTTCTGACTCCAAGGGTTGGGGAAAGGTCAGCAAATATCATGCTGTCTGTGGAAAGATGAGAGACCTTTACTTTGTTTGTGATCACAAGTGTGTGGCACCCTCACGGTGCTGTTCCAAGTGAGCAGAGGGATACTTACCTTTGAAAACTGGACAGATTTTCCACACAGTGGCAGCCCCTTCTCGGTTATACTGTCCCAGTGCTAATTCCATATAGAACAGAGGCATTCCAGCAATGATTAAGAAGAGGATATAGGGAATAAGAAAAGCACCTGGAAAGAGAATAATTAGACATTATGGTCTATGTTTTGGTTACATTTTGCTTTCTCTATTGCTTACTTTTACTGGCTAAAGGCAAAGCCACTGCCTTTGGGAAGTAGAAGGGAAATACCAGGAAGGAAGAACCCATGTTCTCTTGGCCCTTTCCTGTATTTTTTTTTCAGGTCTCAGAGACAGAAACCCTGAAAAAAGCTGTAGACGTGGCTCCTATTTCCCCCTAATGTTTCCCCTCTGCTTTTTGGCTTCAAAGGGGAAAAAAATGTGTCCCTGAAAATTAATCCCTAACTGAAGGAGAAATTATGCCGAACACACTTGCAGAACTAAAAAAGAAAGGGACTATGAAAAATTTTGTTAAGTGTTTTTGGAGTAGTACGTTCAAAAGGGAACATGGAGGACAGCAACAGAGGAAAATAAATGTTGTGCAACTTCCTGTAAGTGTGGTTTAAATCATACTGTCTACGGTGTGTGCAGCAACCTCTGGCTTGAAAATGAATCACTACTGGTCAGTCATATGGAATTTGGGCTTCCATGGCTTATTTTGGTTTTTGCTATAATAAATTCCCTTATTCTTATGAAATGTGTTAGACAACACACCCCTTTCCAACCTAGCGATACTCATTGCCATTAACGTGGAGTATGTACTAGGTTTCACTGCTGGGCCCAAGTACAGCATCTTTATATTGCAGCAGGACAGTGCCAGGGCTGCTTGCACCTTCCTGGAATACATAACTTTACTTGATTGAGGATTCTCCTGTGAGTTCATACCACAGAAACTGTCACCTGTGGAAAAATCCTGATGTGTCAATGTTTATGATAGTAATCATAAAAAGTATTGTCAACTGAAATACAAAAGGCTCATCTAATGTAGAAACTATCTGAAAATTTCTTAGCTATTTTATATGATCCAGGTCACAGAAAGAAGACTCCCTCAGTGCATGGCTACATATGATACTGTAAAACAATTATAGTTGGTGTCACGTTTAATAACTGGATGCTCTGTCAGTCCTCTGCTTTGTGGTACCTGTGAAGTGTAGCTTTTATTTTATTACATGGTCCAGAACAGTTATTACTTGATCCAGGACAGTTCAATTCATGTAAAATTTGTCTGTATAAAAAAAATATTAGATTGTTTTGATAAATAAGGAGCTGACAGAGGTAACTACATATCCTGAATAACTGACTGCTGTCCTTAGGAGTTAGGTATGAAAAAGAAAATAGATTGTGAAAATCATGCTTAAATTGTTCAACAAAAGAAAAAAGCAAAACAGCAGCAGATGTCTACTTCTCCCAATAGCAAATAGTACGAACTTCTGCATACCTTTAAAATCTACTGTACTGGTTTAGTAATTTGAAAACTTCCCTTGCAAAAGGAAGTAAGTTTGCATTGTTTCTAAATGTATAAACTTGCAGAAGGTATGTGTAGTCTATAAAAGTATAAAAGCTAAAAGCATGACTGTAGCTATCTAAAACATGCCAGTAAGCAGAATGAATTGCATATTTAAAAAGTACTTCTGGAACTACTGTCATACTTTTAAAGGTCTTGAATAGTTGTTGCTCCTTTACCTTTCATGTTTGCTTTTCACAGATATTACTAGTGTAAGCTGCCTAGCATGACTGTTCAGAGAGAGAATTTTGTATATATACTGGAGAATAAGAATGGAAAAACAAACTGTTCTCTTAGTCATACACAAATCTACTTCTAAAAGTAACGTGCTGTAACATAATGATAAGGACAATGTATTCAGCATTCAGTCATAAGTTTAGGTATTTGAAAGTTGAAATCTTGCAATGAAACAGAGACAACGTATATCAACAGAAATAAAGAACAGCTTAAAGCTTTGAGAATGTATCCTAAAAGTGGAAATACATTGGTTGTATCACTTTGGGGGCAAGAATCTTTGTACTGATGATGTTTATATTGAGTGTAGTGCAAATGCAACCTGCATTCACATTAAGCTACTACAGTACCAGTGATATGTGTTTTAATAATATTTCAGTGTTGTTCATAAGCTACTTTCTCTGATTGTCATGTTGAACTGTCATATGTTTGAATACTGTAGAGAAAAAAATATTTGTATTCAACAAATACTTGATACCCTGCAGTTCTAAACTCTGTTCAATGCTGAAACATACTGAGCTAAATCAATCTGGGATACTACATACTGCTTTCACTACATCTAGTATCTAGAAAAATTATTTTAGGTGGTTTTACTGTCAGATCTCTTCTAAGTGATGGCCTTTGTAGTGCCATACTTGTCTTGCTTCAATAGTATTACAGTGTGTGGAGCTGACTCACAAACCTAGCTTGTATTTGGGAGGTATGGAGTTTGTACAGAGTGCTGTTTGATTAACTTTCATGTCAAGAGACTGTGGAAAACATTATGCTGCAAATTGAATAGGGAAATTTGTGTTTGAGGAAATTAATCCTGGAGATGTGTAGTGGACATATATATTAAATGCTAGTTTAAAATACGTGTTTTTTAAGTATGACTAATAACCATGATGAACTGTGAAGTGTACTGTACTTAGGCATACTTGCTTAAGCGTCATCTGTTTGGCTGCGAGTCATTCCAGGCTTTAGTTAAAGGAGGTTGCTTTCTTTTTTTTCTTCCCCCGCCCTGCCCCCGCAAGGGATTAATAAAGTGTGGTGTAATTTTCAGCAAAGAGGAGTTACACAGTATGGCAGGGTTTCATAGCTGGGTTACTTTCAGGTAACTACATGATTGAAGTATTTTGAAATTGAGATAAATATCAAAGTAAGGGTGCTTAGTCACATGAAGTTGACTTAATGTTTTGGAGACTTCTGGAAACTTCTTGTTTTGCAGCTTCTCATTAGGTAAAAAATACCAAAAAGTCAGGTATTTTGTAAATATCTTGATAGGTCCTCTTCTATTCCTAGCCAATAACCAGAATCGAACTCCATGTTGTTCACTGAACCCTTCCTAAGATCATGGGCACTTCAAAGGAAAATAAATGACGGTCAAAGTATCATTCAAATTGCTGCAAACTAGAATGGTATGCAAATGCTTATAAACAGCATATGTGTGATATATGATCACCTCACTCTGTCATTGCACAGGGGCTCCATCATAGGACTGGTTTGTGTACAGGATCTTAGGAACAAGAGGTGTTGTTTGGAAGGAGACTTCATACTGTCCTGCATGTGTGGACATCCTGTGGGCCAGGGAGGAGGCAAACCTGCGTGCTGGTGGGCCTCTTGCTTTAGGTCCACTGGTGTGAATTTGAGCATTGTACCAGACTTCTCTGAAGGAGCAGCCTCACTGTTAATGCCTACCTGGTCTATGAAGTCAAAATGTGTTAGGAAGAGTGACACGATGCCAGCTGTGTCACTCCCACCTGTGCCACTGGCCACAGAAACTGCTGTGCTTTAATTGCATGAATCCAAGGGGCTGGTCAGATTTGTATAGCCCAGACAGCTGAACTCTTAGGGAGCACACAATTTGGCTATCACTTCAGACTAGCTTGCCAAGATCTACCTACCTCCGAGAGCTGAGGGAGTGCAATCTCTAGGATTGCTGCATTGGCTGTAACATACTGATAGCAGTCGAGGGGATTCCACTCCCCCACTGTGTGATGGGATGGGGCTGAGCACACAGCTGCATCCCACGGGACAATACTGGTCTTAGCAAACCCTAAAGGTTCATAATTTCCCTTTACAGCTAAAAATCTGAAGTAATTAATGTCTGTAATACAACCCTGGCTTAAGAGCCATACTTGACTTCCTACTGAGTCACATGCAGCTCAAAAGCCACAGGTTGGCCTTGGACTGTTGCAAATTGCTACATCTCTCTGTTAACAGATTTCATGAGATCCATATACACCCCTTAAGGTGCCAGCATATACACGGAGTTAAGACAGCCTTGTGTCTTATGCAAAACTAGATTAGGTCAAACCCTCATCTTCTACAAGAACCATCTGTGTGAAACTTCAAGTGGAAACTTACACAGAAGTTTTTTTAAAACACTATTACGTTTAATTAATGAAGGACAAAATACAAGACAGGTTTTGCGTTCCTGTGTTCAGTGCCTGTCTTAATTTTTGTAGACCAGAATCCACACAAAGAGTGTCTCCTCCCTTTGTTCTTCAGCATTGACAGCATCCTAGGGGGTGGGAAGCAAAGAGGAATACAGCTCTAAATACTCCTCTCAATCCTACAAGGAGGTCTCGTCTTGCTTTTAAATACCAGAAAGAGGCATTAATTTACTAATGACTGAAGAAAGATCATTTAAACAGCTGCTGTTATCCTAAAAGGATTTGTTGATGCACATACAAGAAGCAGGCCAGGCCAGGGGTAGTTGAAACAACTTTGAACTATTTATGCTTGTTAGCCTTCTGCATTTGTTACCATGGTTATTCTAGTCAAAATGTTAACTGGCGGGGATGTCTGCTAAAACAACAAACTTTGTGCAAATATTGCCGTATATTTTCAGATAGGAGTGTTTCCAGTATTTGTGCAGGAAAAGAGTCTAAAAACCAAAGATCTTGCAATTGGTGAATTGAAATACAAGCTAATCTCTGTATCTGATCAACACTGCTTTTTTTTTATACAGAATAAATAGTACTTCAAACAGTATCAGGAAAGAGTTGATAGAAGGCAGTACGTTTGCTCAGACAATGAGGAAAATGGGTGGAAACGTTAATCTGTGCAGGCTCTTGTGAATGAAAAAGGAAGTCCTTGGTGCAGAGACCTTGAAATCTAGAATGTACAAGATCGCCATAGGTAGAAGAACTAGGTAATCAGAAAGGCACGCATTTATTAGTACGTGAACATTAGTTCTGGCTCTTCAGAAGACTAGCTACCAGCTGGCTTGCACAGCCACCAAGGGCACCTCTGAAGGAGGCGAGCTTGAGCCTGCTGCAGACTCCTGGGAAGAAGGGGTGGGCAGGCATACCTTTACTGACCTGAGATTAAAACCAATAAGGGTTTGCATGGTACAGCAAAGAGAAGTCAGAGATACAAAGAACATGATACAACCTCAGTGTCAAAGCCAAGATCATGATTTTAACAGCAGCTGTATGATGATGTTGAGCCCAGCCAGCAATACATTATAGCACTAAACAAAAAAAAATTTTTCTGCAAAACAGATTGCATGACATACTGTAAAAACTTCAGCAGCACTTTGCACATATAAAATCCTCAAAGTATGCAATAAAATCTTCCAAGTATGCAACCTTTTTCATGGAAAGTATTTCTGAATCATTAAACCAGTAGAGCTATACTATGGTGAGTGACATGTTTCTTTTGAAGCCCTTATATTTAGCTACTCCCTCTAACTAACTGTTGCTAGATTTGAACCTATTTATATTTCTACTCTCAATCTGGGCTCAGGGCCTTCAGTTTTTCCAGAATTCCAATTTTAATAGCATTCCTTTCACTCAAAAGGAAGTGAAAACAAATAGTTTCCAGAAATGGTTCAATGCTGTTCATGGGCTGATGCCAACTGAAGCCTGCATTTTTTGTCTTGAGCTGTTAACCTGCTACTGCCTTGAAATCACTTGAAGTGACTTGAAGTGCAGTGTATTTATAAGCTGATCACTGGGTTGTAACAGAAAGGGTTACCCAAGCCCATCCATACAAACCCAGTCATCTCTTTGGCTTTTTGTTACAAGAGTAATGAGCTAAAGAAACCCATTAGTAGCTATTTTGAACAAATTAATGAGAGTTAAATATACCCAGTCACTCAGAGCAGCATGATTCATTCATAAATAACACCCAAGTCATTGGCTAAAGTCCTATTTACATAGATTAATGAAATGATCACATTTACAACAGTGTGTGGTTTAAAGATAATCACAGGAACATACAGGAGGAGAACAGGCCTATGTTGTTTGATAGGAAATCAAAGAATAAATAAAGAGACGTGGTGGGTTTGAGAGAATATAAATCAGGTTGGTCCAAGATGGCCAGCATGGCAGTGGGAGCTCTGGAGCTTTCCTGCTGCTGACCTTCACAACACTCTCACTGCTGCTAGCTTAGGAACTTAAGCCATTTCCATGTTCTGCCATGAGTGTGACCATAGAAAATCAAAAAATCTGCTTTACATGGTTGCAGTGATAGCTTTTGTTTTTACATCATGCCTCCTTAAAGCAGAGTTACTATTGAAGCTGGCTCCTTTGTTCTGAAATAAATGAATTAGCATCAAGGTGAGTTTTGACAGTAGTCTGGTAAGTAAATAACCTGGAGTTTGTAACAATGTGGAGGTCTAACTATTAACATTCCTGCCCAAATCTATCTTGTTGATTTTGTGCCTTTTTCTTTTTTAACTACCTGGCTGGTTTAAACAAGAAATGAGAGAGTGAGCTGGAATGTGGAGCCAGCTTGTACACTGTTTTGTTATGTGATTTATGAAATCCCTATTACTAATGTTCAATAGGACAGGGTTTGTAGGAGCAGCTACACTGGAACCTGGAACAGCTAACACTGTTGGGAACAAAATGGCAAACTTTCTAGTTCACAAGCTCTTCAGAAGGTGCTGGTCAGGGCAAGTGCGTAGTACTGGACAGCTGGGTCAACATGCAGATGCCTAGCTGGAGAACACTGCTGCTTCACAATAGACATGACTGGAAGCTTAAGAGATGCTAAATTAAGAGGAAAAAATACTATTCTATCATTTTATTAATAGGAGTGTTCTATTTGTGTTTTTTTCCCCAACCTTGCAATTATTAGGGGTGACACAAGGATATATTCACCTGCAATTACATATCAACAAAACCACCCATGTAAGGTGTAGGCTGTACTTGAGATGTACAAAATCAAGTCAAATGTACTGTCAAAATGTACCCTGATTTATTGGTGGCAGAACATCCATGACTAAAAATCTTTTTGAATGAAGACATCAGAAGCTATTCGCTGTGAGCTTGTGGATCAAGATAAGCAGGTTTTGCTGGATTCCAGCACTAAAAAATCCATAATAGCATAACCTCATGTGATGTTTTACTTGAAATTTGTGTGCTGAAAAACTGTTTTCTGTGATGTACAGACTATAGTCATGTACATGAAAGGAAGTACTACTTCATCGGCTTTAGCTGTCTCTTAAGTGTAGGGAAGTCCTTGCTTGGTGCCAGGGAGATTTTGGCAACTACTGTTTTACTTCCGTTCAGATACAGACTGTCATTTTCTCTCCCTTCTCAGAGAACTTGTATGTTCATTTCTGTTTGTTTTGTCTCAGCCAGCTGTAAACTAAAATTAATGTTTTCAAAATTCATGGATCCATCTGATTTTGATGCCAGAATGGATTGTTAGACATTCTGATCGAACTTCCTGTCTAACATAAACCAGAGTTTCAGACAGAAAAACATACAATCCTGATTTGAAGATACCAGCCAGATCCTTTGCCTTTTTTGGTAGTTTACTTCATAGGTTAATAACTTTGGTGTTAAAAAAATTATTAAAAAAAAAATCATTATTTCTAATTTGAATATATCTGACATTTGGTTGTGGCAGTGCTTACCCTGATAAATTAAAATGCCTTGCAATATTTTCTATTTCCCTCCTGTGAAGATGCATAAGCACTGCAATCAAGTGTTTCGGCCTTCTTTTTATAATCTGAAGAGACTAAGTAAACTAAACTAATCAATTACAGTGTAATAGTTATTTCTGCTTTTCTGTCTAAAATTCCCACCTTACAGGTATTTCTTGGTCTAGCAGGTTCATACATTGGCAGGTTGAAGGGTTATGTGGGCACTTTTTGTACCCACATTAAATCATGGTACCCACTTTCTTAGCTGTGCATTTGATGTTTCAGGAATGTCAAGTTTATATCCCTGAGATGTTCCTCCACCTTACTAGTAAAGAGCCTGGGATGAATGCTCTGGATTTCAGCTCCTCATTTAGGCAGTGTTAGTCCTTGCTTTGGTCTTTCTAACATTCTCAGGATTGCTCTTGTGGGAGCTGCTCGCTGTTCTCTGTACATTGTACAGGGTATACATGGGGAGACTTTGCCTAGTTATGCCACCTGCTTTGGGTGCCTAATACGAGGTGATACAACTGCCCTGGCAGAGCTAATTAAAGCCACAGTAGTAGCTAATGTACACAGTGAGACAAGGCATGTTTGTTCTGTACATGTAACAGTGCAAATTCTGGTTCACAACACAACCTCAGATGGAGGGTGTTTCTCTTAAAGACTGCTTTTCTTTTGCAGGTTGTCAAAATAAAAAACAGCCCCAAAGTTAAGCACCCTCTGGAGAGGACACAGTACCCGTTTTAGGCAGCATGAGATTCATAACTGTGCCAGGGTAAAACAAAGTGCTTAAGACATCTTAAATCAGCTCTAGACAAGTGCCAGGCAGCTTCCAAGAGGATTAATGTACAAACCAATAGGAGGTAAATGCCTTGAAAATGGGCTAGAGAAAATCAAGTATAAACACTCTGAGGTACATTTAAAACTTGCCTTACCATTAAGTGATTAATCCAATTTTAAGTTGTAGCTCCAATTTTTGGACTCAATGACCAAAGCAAAACATTCCTTTTCCTTCCAGGCTTAATTAGAGATATATTTGTAATAGTATAATACTTTCTTACTATCTTAATCTTTACAAACTTGTACAACAGAATCCTCTAAATTCTTCTTATCAATAAAGGGTTATGTTTTATCACAGAAGTACAAGACAGTTATATGTTCCTATCTGTAAGAATTCTAGTAAATCTAACCTGTACTGTCAGTCATTATAAATGAAGCCTTCAGGATGAATGCTCTTTCTGATGTCACTAAAGGAAGCAGAATAACTGTACTGTAAACTACATATAATGCATGTTTATACAGGGCTTCAAAGTAGAAGGCAAACAGTTACATACACTGTAAAGCCATTCTCCATGTTTTATTAAAACCCACCTATGTTTTCTGTCAACACTACTGGGAAGTATTCTTTATATATATTCTTTTTATATATTCTTTCTGGTACCTCTATATTTCTTAGACATACTATATAAACTGCAAAGTACAGATTTCACACATGTTTTGAAATGGATAGTATGCTATCTAGCCATAAATAATATTTTCTTATGTAAGACAAATGTTGCATCAATTTAATTTATTTGTCAACTTTAATGGCTGCATGTGATGCTATTAGCAACAATTTTGGCAAATTTACCATTACAGCGATGGCTACTACTGCATAATTGCCTAGATGTCGTGGTTTAACCCCAGCCAGTAACTAAGCACCACACAGCCACTCACTCACTTCCCCCTCATGCCCCCCCCGCCCCCCAGTGGGATGGGGAACAATGCAAAACCCTGTACTCTTATCAAAGATTATAGTTGCTGTTGGATTGTGCTAAAATTCTGGAAGGTCTGGGCGAAGGTAGTTTCCAAATAGCTGTGGCTTCTTTACTTTGTATGGTACATTTCTGTGAGCACTGAACACAAGAATTTTACAAAAACTGTCACAGCATTCTTCACAGAAAACTTTTCCATTTGGAAAAAATCTGTATTTGGCCTAGGGTAGTGCTGGTAATATTCTGTATGTAGTGCAGACCCATAAGGTAGAGTCTCTTAGAATTTGGGCATTGTGGGTACAAAGCAAAACTTCAGTAGTATCCCTGCAATAGGAGGACTATAAGAACTACTACTCTTGACGTTGCTTTGATCCAAAGGGTAAACTGAATCTCACCTAGACCAGTATGAAACCACAACACTGCTGCATCAATCTAGCTGTACTGGCTAGCAACACCCTTCCTTCATTTTCTGTCTGACTACTCTCCCTCTTCTGTGGGAATTAAATCAGACAAAAGTTTTTATATAAGTTTGAAACCTGAGCTTTATGTTTGTTCTTATTTAGGGGACCATTTTCCTAATAGGCTTCAAGCAATGAAGTAAATTTTCCCCCCAGTCCAAGCTGTCCAGTATATACTTTATCACTGCCATTCTGCACAGGGCCTCCTAGCTTGAAATGCCATAGAAGAATGTGAAAATGACCTCAGGGCCCACCATAGCTCACTGCCAAGATGAAGCAGAGGCTATTAACAGTTTGAAGCAAAATCCTTCTTGTTTCATCACAGTGCAGCTTTTGCTAGGGCAGATTGTGGGGCAATTTTGTTCACTGATTATTCAGACCTTAAGATAAATCAGTGTGGCTGAGCTTGGTGTTTTCAACTTAGCACACAGCTATATTTTTTTTCTTCATATTTCTAAACAGCTTTTAAACACATAATACCCCATGACTGTAAAACAGTATTTAGAAGGAAAGATGTAGGTGATCTTGAAGATCTCTAAATCTCTTAATTTAGGGTTAGAGACAGTGGTTTTGTCATCAGCCTCGGTATGCATCAATAAAGGATTAACCTGCAATTTAGGAATAGCCTGGTAACTGTTTTCTGTCACTTTCTTTTAGGGAAGAGGCAAGGGAGAGAGACTAACCAATCCCAGCTATATTGCTACAACCGCCAATTTGAAAAGTTCAAAAACCATGGGTTAGGCTCCAGAATAATTTGAAATGTCTTAAAATGTGAGATCTTCTAGTCCAATCCTTTTATTTGTCTGCTGGCTTTTAGTCTTGTACTTGCTTTGTATTTTCCCAGCTTTTTTCTTTAGCCTTGAGAGCTCAAAAGACATTCTTGCCTAATCATTTGTCTCTATGAAACTGTGAGAGTAAAAAGCACTTCTTAAAATAGTACTTTTTTTTAATTGCTTGAACCCTACGTAGGAGAACGCTGAGGTCATAATCTAACTCTTACAGAGTAAATTCATTTTGTGTAATAATGACCATCATCTATGTAAGTCCTGACATCTTACTTATTGGGTAAAGTACTGAGCTATTGCATTGAGTGAAGATCAGTTCTTAGTCAGTGGAAGTCTTCTATATCAGTTTAGTCTGAATAGTTTTTTATTACTTTACTCTGTTTTTCTTCTCACGTAGTCTGGAAATTCTGTCTACTTAGGAGTCCTTAAGAGAGAGACGTCTGTTATTTGGGTTGAAATCCTGGCTCTGGTGACGTCAATGGAAAAAAACCACCCATTGACTTCAGCTGGGTCAGGATTTCTCCCTTGTGGTTTATGAATCTATTGATTTTAACTAAGGCTGTAAAGCCACACATAAATGAGAAACAAACTGCAGAAAAGGAGCAAATGATCAAACTCTTCCCCAAAACAAAATCCTGGAGTGTCTCTGGTCTCACTAACACCTGCCTCGTGATCTCATTGACACAACTTCCTTGACAATTCCTCTTTAGAGAGGAGACAAAAGCACTGCACAGAACAAGCTATTCCTTAGTTTTGTGATAAATCTAATAAATAGGATGCCTATGTACAGTTATAATCACCCCTCAGGTGGGAGCATGAGCTTTTGAGCTTTCTTCTAGCATCAGTCTTATCGGACATCAGTAGACAGATACAGTCCTGCATGCTGACAAAGAGTCACGTAGCAAAGACACTTTTGAGTAGCTTCGAAGCTGTGGACTTGACGTTTTGATAACACTTGGCCTTGAACTTTCTAATATTGTAGTTAGTCCAATATACTTAATTGCTCTTGCTCACTGAAACTCTTTGCTTTCTGTTACTGGTGTGAAATAATGATGCTTCTGCCAAGAAGGCAAGGTGCCGAGACCTGCTGGAAGGCGGGTTACATTAACATTGAAGAAGAAAAAAACCACAAAGCAAAAAAAAGCATGGCGCTCTATTGTAGAATGGTAGTGAAAGTCTGTGTGAAGCTTGTTTGTTTTCCAAAGGTAAATCTTTTGAGGGGACTGCAGAGAACAACCTCCTAAACTTAGTATTTGAGAAATTATTTCCTCCTGTACTATTCCTTCAGGGGAAGATGCTGTATCTCTATTTTAATGTTGCACTCATTTAAAAAATAGCGTTTTCAGGGGGTAATATCTTGTTATCAATGGATTGTCTCCTTGCTGTCATTGTGGCCATGCTGACAAGTGAGCTCCTTAATGTGAATTAGGCATCAATAAAAGCTGCCACTCCTATAATGTCCTAATAAATGAAATGAATCAGGAAATGCAAGAAGGGTCTGCTTGGGAGCAATCATTGATATTACTGGGCAGCTCTGTATTTGAAAGTCATGAGCCACCCTGTTAGGTCCTCCAGTAATTCTTTTTTTTCTATAAATGCAGTAGGTTGCCGTTACATTAATTACCAGGTTAGGATCTACTAAGATCTATAAGGATCTACTGCTCCACCTTGTGGTCTGAAAAGAGTTTTCTGTTATTCTACTCTACAGAGTGGTGTGTCAGAAAAAGTCCAGCCTCTTCGCCTTTTAATATTAAACTGGAATTTGACTGGAATCAGTATCATGCTTTTCCTTGAGATATGGATCTTAAGGGCAAGTAATATGTTGTCACCTTTGGCATGCTTCAGGATAGACATTGCAAGAGGTATGTGATTACAGAATAGAAAAAGAGAAAGAAAAATAAAAGTTAAATTGGTGAAAAGTGCTATTCAGTACACATAGTTCAGAAGGTGCAGAATAAATTATAAATGCTAGCAAAAAGTAAGATACATAATATTCGGCTGTTTTTTTCAGTACATATGCTAGGCCCATGGTAACAGCTTGTTTGTATGGTCAGTGAGGCAATCAGATAGGGTGTATTCTTCCATGCTGCCGATGGGCCAGAAAATCAGCGGCTTCCCACAGTTCTGCAGACTTCAGTAAAGATGAATGCTATGCTATTACCCAGCCACAATCCTTCCTGTACATCAATGCCACAAAAGCTGTTTCTCAAACTAACAAGAGTACTATAGCAAGACATGGCTTTTTACTCACTCTGTCACTAATTGCAGTGCTTGGAAATCATGCCAATATTTTTCTCCAGCTCTGAAATAAAGACTGTAAAGGAGTAATATTCTGCTGTTGAAATCACAACTCCTGTGTACGGAGTACAGGGTGGGATCAGACTGGTACTGCTCTTCTGATGCTGGGTTTGTTCTAGGGAAGCAGTTTATAACAAAGCAGTCCAAGTAAGGCTTTATATTTGTGTAGTCTAACACCACCGGTCTGGGAGTGCTGGATCCTATATTGGACACTTAAATTAGCACATATTCTTAAACAATAGTAATAGCTAAACAATAGCAACCAGTTAATACCTACTTAACATTAAGAGCACAGCTTCTGCAATCACTTGTGCTTTTGGAAGTGAGTGGTTGTGCTCATGAAGCCTAGAAGAGTAGGAGCACTGGAAAAATTACCATCTGCTATAAAAAGGCTTATTGTATAATAAGGGCAGCTTGTCTTACTGCATACCAGCAATCAGAACGCTAGTTATAAAAAACATTTATGGACTGGCAAAAGACAACTGCCAGCCCAATCCTGTCCAAGTTTTGTTTAGTAATATGTTATCACGGAATTCCATGCACTGGAAGGTTGGTAGTGTGCTTTGGATGAATATGAGTATAAAGAAGTATGTGGCTTACATAGCCAGACCTCCCTGCTGACAGTTTCTGTTTCTGAATGGTAGACCCTAGTTCTCAAAGTGGTGTACTGTTCTGTCACCTTTGTCATGCTTCAGGGGAGGGATTGCAAAACTTGTTAAATAGAGAATAGGCAAAAGGAGAAGGAAGAGTGAAAGTAAAACAAAGGATAGCTTTGATAAGTAGTTTAGAGGTTCTTTCCTGTGGTCTTGGTAAAGAATAATATGTCACAAGGCAAGGAACTTAACTGTTACCCTTCCATTCCCCCTACCTCCTTACCTCTTCTTTATGGATTAAAGGTTTCAAAATCTGTATGGCTAAAATTAAGTATGTTGAATCTATACAGAAGTTAAGGTGCTGAATTTACCAGTTATCTCTCCAGAATTTCCATGAGAACAGAGATTATTCAGCATTTCTGGAGGTCTAGGGACTCAGTCAGTAAAGCCTTTCATTTGAAACTATTCTGACTTGGCACCAGTGCATAAGATCTGCACAATTAGGATGAAATCTTGCCATGAAAGGTTCAAGACTTAAGTTGGAGGTGGGGAGAAGGAAAGGGGAATTACACGTTGACAAGACATGGGTAATAGGCTACTAACATGAATCCTTTGTCACCGAATGCCCTGAGGAAAGGAAGGAACCCTGAAGGTTTATAATCAGTGTGATATTCCTGGAATCTTTACATACTCTTCATTGAAACTGGATTGGGGCAGTGGAGTTGTCCTGAATACAACTTATTGCAAGTCAAGAGTCAGTTGCAAGATTCCCCCAAATCCATTATCATGGTTTTGTATATTCTGTATGAAGGATATATACAGAGAGAATTGAAAGTACTAGGAGCAAGGTAGTACTGAAAGAGCTAGAACTATTACAAAGACACTCCATTTAAATTTGTCTCCTGCCTCCTGAATTACAATATTTTAATATAAATATATCTGTATAGAATTTATTTGGTTATGGTTTATTATTTTGTTATAGTGCTGAGAGCAGTTAGGTACAAATGCTATGGAAGTTACAGTGCAAACTGATATTAAAGAGCCACGCTACAGTTCTTAACTATTTAACCAATTGCTTAACCTGGGACAAAGGCTTTAGAACTGGGAGTTGCTGATGTGCTTCCCATTAGACATAGCAAAAATGAAGGTATGAGCTATTTGATGTTGCTCCTCAGAACTGCTCAAAATTCTTTAAACCATTTGTTTCCATTTTGATTCACAGCAAGAGGTTCTGTAATTTGTGGACTGGTTTTAATCATAATTTCCCTCACAGCATATCTAAACACTCACTAAAGCTGTATGTTCCCTCTGATCTTACATGTAAGCAGTTGTATCAGCATTCTGTTTTGTATCAGTGCAAGTATGGGGAGGAAAGTATCTGACTTGAAATAATATCTTTAGACTGCTGGAGCTGTATTCACATATTCACTGAACTGACAGACAGGTTTGTGATATTTTGCCAAAAGACGAAAGGGAAATTCTGCCCCAAAACCATGTAGACCATGTCTCAGTCTCCTTAGAGATATTTTGGTTTCTTCGGTAAAGAAGGGCTATTGGCTGCTACACTCCTAATATGGCCTTTCTATTTTCCATTGCTCGCAGCGAATTTAGTAAAGAGCTTAAAAAGATGTTGGTGAGAAAACAGACTAGAAACAGATGAAGCTTAATTGCCTGCTATTTCAGCTTGAATGAGTATCCAAAACCTGAGATCCCTAGCCAAACTGTAAGAAACTCTTATATCTGTTTTAATGGGTGTTAATATGAATGTAGAAGGCTTCCTAATGCAACTTTCAGAATTTACTTGTCTAGGAGAGATATATATCCTATTGGAATGGCTTTCTAGGGATATTTCAGTACTTCAGTTTCTTGGCAGAACTGAGAAGGGCATACAGGAGTGAAGGTAGGGTGGAAGACCTTAAGCAGAGACTAAATTTCCAAACCACAGAACTAAGTTTACTGTTTGATGTCTTTTCTGCCTCTTACTTTAGAATAAAGTGCTTCTGAGTGGTAATCAAAATGTGTTCATTCAGCACGCTTAGAAAGAGGTATCTTTGCTTTTGTTAGAACAGCTCATTTGGTTCACACCAGCTTTTTTATCATCTTGGTAACATGGAGGAGCAAAGGTGGAAAACCAGTTTTGGTGATTGATTGGGCATTAATCACAGGATGCTCCTCTTAAGGTGTAATGTCAAGCTAAATACTATGAATCTTGCCTAGAACCTTTCTGTGCTTGTATATCTCTAGAACCTTTGTAAAATTATCAATTGAAGGGTTGCTAGAATTGTTCAGCCAGGTATTTCACTGAGAGTCCACATAGTGCACCACTTACACACTATTTCATGGTATCTCACCCCAGAGTCAGAAACTAGAATTTTAGAATTGATGAAAGATTTGGGTGAGAAAGATTCAGTTATTCCTTATCAGCTATTTATAATGCTTCATATGTAGTCAGTATATTACATAGTAGCTTATAACCCTGCAGACATTACAGTTCTGAAGATTTATTTTGTGGATCCAAAAAGACATGTAGAGGAGAACAGGGAATTTCAGAGAAGCAGCTGCCAACCGGCATGTAAGCCACAGTGCTGGTGAGCCTAGCTGAATCTACGCTCTGTATGCACCAGACAATTAGTGGATGATGAAGGAAAGGAAAGAGAAATGATGAAGTTATGTGGGAAAGGAAAGAGAGCGACTGTGAGCTGGCCACTGAATCCAGCTCTGGGGAGGGAGGTACTGTCACACCACACAACTGAACATTATCCCCAGTGTCACACGATGCCCAGGAATCCAAAGCTCATGGCCACAGTTTGGAGATCAGCATAACAGTTTAACCTATCTGACGTCACTGGTTTGATGTGCTAATGGGAATTGAAAACCCCGTATTAGGAAACCAAAATCATAGATTTGCATCTGAGCTTTGATTG
This sequence comes from Haliaeetus albicilla, assembly GCF_947461875.1. NCBI lineage: Eukaryota > Metazoa > Chordata > Aves > Accipitriformes > Accipitridae > Haliaeetus > Haliaeetus albicilla. The sequence continues at coordinate 19,828,722 of NC_091492.1, read as the reverse complement.
ATTGATGAGTCAAACTCTTGGCGTAGGCTTTGCAGTGAGATTACTTCAAAGTTGATTTATTATTATCATCATCAATGCTATTTTGGAACGTAAACCCTGATATTACAAGGCAAAGGTCATCCACCTTTGAAGTGTAAAGTGCCAGATTATATTCTTTCTCAAAATAGTGATGAAATTTGGTGGCAAACACTTGGCAAGATGGAGGGGGGCAGAGCCTAGTAGAAACGCAAGGTGCTGCTGGTCAGCATCATACCTTGCTTTTGGTGAAGCAGTGCACTAGCCAGGCTCACAGCTCTGTGGGAGGTGATACTTTCACAGGTGTCATTCTCACTGTGTGACAGCTCTTGGCTCCTAGTTTTGTGCTGGCCCTGTTTAGGGATGTTCGGATTTGGTGGTATGCTGGTTTTGGTACATGTGCTGTGGATTGCTTAGTCCTGCATTACAGCTTATGGAAGTATGAATAGGAAAGGGATCATTAGGATAGATTGTAAGATACTTCTGTTCAAGTGTATTGATTGCTGGTGAACTGCTCTTTGAAGCAAACAGTTCTTCTAGAAATATTGTGGTCTAAAAACACTTAAATAATGCTTCAAAGGAGATTAAAAGTGTATATTATGACAGGTAGAGAACTGTTAAAATTTTTATCTGCAGCTATTCATAAGTTCATGAAAAGCTTAATCTGATTCTTATGATACAGTAAGTCTCCAGTGACTAATCCGACAATTACATGCTTCCTAATGAGTAGTCCGAACATGACTGACCTTGCAAATACTTTGGCTAACAAAAAAAAGTACTTTATGTTGGTAAATTCTTTTCCCCACAAATTTCAATGGGAAATAGTAATTTTGCCTATGACTATGCAGGAAAACGAAACAAAAATGAACATTAATACTAAAAGTATCTTGTACAAAAACTACAATAGCTTTGTTAACTAAGACTGAGCATCATCCTCCCCCACTGTGAGCACATCAGATAATCATACTAGGCATTACTCAGCTTCATTTGGCACCAGTAAAATTTCAGATGTAATCCAAATATCAGGGTAAATCTTTCTCTAAGTTGATGAGACTCTAATTTTAATATTTGTCTTATTCCTTAATTCAGCATAGCCTCTTGCAGAACTGGGGAGCACTTCAAAGGTTGGATATGTTACAAAGACTTGTTTTGAGTACATCAATGTTGACCACTTAGAGAGTCATACAGCTAGAGAGTCTCTTTTTAAAAAACAAGAAAAATGGGCTCTTGCCAGAAATGAGTTGTAATGAGGATATAGCACTTGTGAGAATAGCCAGTAGAAATGACTGTAGTTGATGATTTCTCCAGTGACATACCCTGCTCCTTGAAACTCTCACAAATGGACTGCACAAGAAGTATTTGTTTTGCTGCAAACAGTGTTTTTCCTTTGTGCTGTGAGCAGCAGTCAAATACATACAAGTTGTGGTGTTTATTGATCAGCCAAACTGACAAGGTGATGTTTGAGAATTCCCCCTTCTGGAGTGTTGCCTTATCTGCTTAATGACAGCTTGCAGAATTTTACCATCTGTACAGAGCCTCCCTATCATCTTATAAAGTAGTTTAGAGCACATAGTGGGCATATCCCACTTCCAAGAAGTCAGTGAATGCAAGATCTCACCCAGTCTGTTCATACTAAACTGTCCTGAAAGTTTTCCGTGGCCCGTTTCATGTTATAATACAGCCACTGGATCTGTCTCTGCCTTTGTAAGGCAGGAAGGTCCTGTGGAAGTAGGTAACTGATACAAAAAATAAACATGCTAGCTTTTTAGTTCTTACTAAAGGTTGGGGATTATTTTTCTTTTGTAGCAGAAGAATGTTTCCAAAAATCACAGTTGTTCACATAAGGGTTACATTCTGCCATCTATCTTTGTGCAGAAGTCCCATTGGGGTCTCTCAGCAGGCTACTCCCAAAACACAGATGTTTCTGGCTATTCATTCAGCATTTTAGTGCTGCTGGATGCTTCTTACTCTCTAGCTTTTTGTTACTGGAAGCTTGTTAAAATACAAATAGGGTTTTTTTGTTAACACCACCGGTGCTGTCTCCAAAGTTATCTAACATGAAAAAGTCTATATAACTACCACTGGGTGGTGTATGCCTCGTGTAAGTAAAACTCACTGAAGTAAACTCTCGGAGTTTTGTATGTGTGGAACTTCAGGATCTAACCCAAAAGCCTGTATGTCTAGTTTTTAATCGGGAAATTTTCCTGGCGTTTATCACAGAAAAAACCTCAAGGATTTGGCTAGTAAGAAAGTGGGGGTGTATATGCATCTATGTCCTTATAAAATTCAACTTTGAATGAGGGAATACAGTGTGTATTTATACTTTCTTTCTGAGTTCCTGTAAGTTCTCATGCTTTATTGAGAACCACCTATTTTTACAAGCATGGAAAGGCCCTTAGTGTGTCTGCTGGCATCTTAAATTAATCATAGCCGGTCTTAGGAACATAACAGTCTACACGTCACCCATGTCACTTTTTTCAGATGTAAAGGGGGATGCCATTTTCTACCAATTCCATGTCCTTAACGCTGTTGTTCAACATCTAAGAGCATTTGTAGAACCTTTGTGGGTGTAGATTTTGGAAGGATAACAGAATTTCTTTTTGCTAGATAGCACAAGCTATGCTGAAAACAAGTGTTAAAATACTTCGGTGGCTTAGGACTTCTGGCATTGCAACATGCTGCCTTTTCACTGCCTATTTTGTATCAATCTGTTGAAGATACCTGAATTCATAAAACACATTTGACTATCTTTGTCTAAAGTCAGCTCTAGTTAAATTGCTGAGGATGAGTAATTGCTGAGACTTTCAGAATAAAGAGAAACTGATGGAGGAAGAGAAAAGGAAACCTTTTCTTTCCACTGATTTACTTTATACATGCCATCCAATTCAAGTTTAATCTGTTTTCGTTTTTTTTCCTTTATCTAGTAGTTCCTTATAAATATCAAAAGGCAAACTGTAATCCTATTACGAGCATCTTGTAAAACTTTTTTTAAAGAACAAGTCTGAGCACACTATACAAGTATAGAAATGCCACCTGATTTTGTCTCTTTAGCTTGCTTGGCAGTCTAGCAAAACTACTAAGATAATGAAATTAAATTTTCTCCATGTCTGTTAGTACATTTATTTTTATTACATCTTTTGTATGGAGGTAAGTAAGCTGGCATTTATATGAAACCCACTAGATAATTCTTTTGAAGCAGCAAAACTTGCTCTAGTGCTAGAAAGGTTCCCTCCTGCAGTAGCAGTGTGAAAAAAAAGATGTTTAAAAATATCTGTGATTTAGGACTGGAAAGATATCAATAAAATCCAACAATATCCCATAGCTCTGCCCATTGCCTCATGTTCTTTGGTCTTGTAGGAAAATTTACCCATAGAGCAAACAAGCTCCCAAACCCAGTTTGAAAGAGGGAAGGGACTGAGTTGGCTCAAAACTCAGTAAAGTACTTTTACAGCCTGAATCTCTTCTACTTTTCTACTAAACAGGAGTTTCTACTAAACAAAATTAATATATATGTCCAACATGGGAGGCAATGGATGGAAAAATTTTAAGATACCATAGAGACAATTGTTGTAAAGAGAAGGAAGAGAGCTGTTAACCAGTCCCTGGCTGTATTTCCATTCCCCACTTCTCAGCACAGGGTCTATCCTGGAAATTGTCATGACTGAATACTACTAGCTGATATGCTGATGGCCATGCTCTATCAAACAGCATAGAAAAAGAAAAATAATCTCAATATCTAGATATTATTAAACTTCAGTAAGCCAAACACGAACTGTAAAAATTAGTTTTGTCTTCCTATTAGCCAGAGGCGATGTTAGCTAGCTGACGTCCTCCATGAGAATACCTCCTTAGGAAAAGCCCATTGTTGATGGTTTTTGACCATCGGGATTATCCCATCTTTCATTTTATGGTAAAATAAGTCTTTTAAGCACCAGTAGAGGATGTTGTGATATTATGTCTGTGTTCAAGAATGATATCTTAGGTGTTGATTGAGATGCTTTATACTGCGGTTTATTCGCTATTGAAGAGCAGAGTAAACGAGTGTTTATAATCTCTGTATCAGTAAGCAGTTCTCAGTCATTCTATAGACTTTGATAGCATAGGGCCTCTCCACCTTTGCTTGTAAAGGTCTGATTTCACTTTGATGGTATGGAAGAATTGGTGCAAACTTTTCTCTGAAGGATGCCTCTTGTAGCTGTGAAGTAGTTAGCTTTCTCTCCACTGCAATTTGGAAGTATTTGAATTGAAAGATGCTAGTGAAGACCCAGGTTTCTCTAGCTGAACTGACATAGAATAATACACAGAGACTGAACAAAATGCAAGATTGTTGCGGACTGTTACCTCCTGTGCCTGAGCTAGCACCAAATTATAAAGGAAGCAGGTTAGGAAATTAACTGACCCAAATTACAACAGAAAAGAGTTCAAGCGCTCTGGGTGCCACCTTGTGCAATGTGAGATAGGGGAATATATTTCTTTCCCTAAAAATTGCCAGATGACCTGGAGATCTGGCAATGGCACATATATAATGAGTGGCATGAATGATGCTGCTGCTACACCTGCACCTGACATCATGGAAACCTGCTGGGTTCGTGAGGCATTGTGCTGCTGTAGTGTGAACTGCTGGAATGATTTTTGGACATAATGAAATAAAGGATGGAGGTTATTTTTCAGTACTAACTACCTTCTTCAGCCTGTCTGGGTGGTGAGTGAAGAGATTTTCTGACTCCCCTCAGAAGTTTTGGAGGTACCAAACTAGACCAAGTGTTTCAGTACCAGCCTTTTCTAGTATCCCATTCAGTTCCAAGGACAGGTGTAATTCCATGTTAATGGATAGGGATTTTCCCATCCTGCATTCCTCTTTTCACAGGAAGCAAGTATTTTATGCACAGAAGTGTGAACCATTAGCCTTTATCACCAGGCAACCACATTATCAAGACATACATAACTATCTTACAGAACATGCTTTCCATCTAGCAGTTCTTCTGTCTGTATCATTCACCGTTCACACAAACAGTCCTCCATCTGCTAGGCAGGGGCTGTTCTTCCTATGTGTGATTTGAAAAAGCACCTCAGGCACCTGCCCGGCTTGCAGATGGTGTTACTCCATCAGGGTGTGGAGTCATCACTGACAACACAGCGTATTTCAGGGAGATGAAAGGGGCTGATGGAGTTAAGGTCTTACTGAAGATGTGCCAGACGATCTGAGCTAACTGTAGTTACCGCGTGTAATTCTTTCTGTTGCTGTCACTGCCAAACTGTGCAGGAGGTAAGGTTTGCTTTGTAACAAGTCTCCTGCCTACTTTGAAGGAGGGTCTGGGGGGTGTGGGAGAACCCCCAGACTGCAGAACGGAGGGCGGAAATCCTGATCCCGCGTTAAAACTGCCCCTAAGAAACCTTTCGGTGGTCCGGCGCTAACTTTTCTAGATGCCGTTTTTCTGCTGAAGTGTTTTCGGTTCGGTTTTTCTTTTTTTGCCCTCTCGACGAAAAAAGCGTGAAGCAGGCTGAAGCGGCAGCCGGAGGCAACTACGCCTGTGCTCAAAACTAAGTGAAACTCCGAGGGGTGTGCGAGCGCTCCTTACCGCGAGGGTCTTGAGCGGCAGGGCGGGGAGCGGCGGCCCGTGTGGCCCCGGGGCCCGGAGCGGCGGCGGTGCCCCGAGCGAGTCGGCGGCGGTGGCCCGAGCGAGCCGCGGCGGTGCCCCGCTCGCCGGGACGCGCGGTGCCGGATGGCGAAGGGAGGAGCGGGGGAGCGCCGGGGCAGAGCGGCAGTGCCGCCGCTCCTCCCTTCGCCATCCGGCACCCCTCCCGGGCACCGCGGGGCAAGCCTCGCCGCCCGGCTCTCCCCCTGAAACTCCGGGGAGGAGGAGAAGGGGATGCCGGCCTCGCGGCGGTGGGGCTTTGGGGCGTGGGGCCGGGGGAAAAAGACCTCGCGAGCGGCGCTCTTACCCCCTCCATTTTTGTAGCAGAGGTATGGAAATCGCCAGACGTTGGCCAGGTCCACGGCGAAGCCGATGACGGAGAGGAGGAAGTCGATCTTCTTGCCCCAGGTCTCCCTGTCCTGGGCGCCGTAGCGCGGCGCGGGGGCGGCGGGCAGGAGGCTGCTGCTGGTGTACTGCACCCCGTTGTGCTCCTTCACCAGGATCAGCTCCACGTCCTTCCTCGGGGGCGGCGGCCCCGCGCGGTCCGGCAAGGGGGCCACCACCGACACTTTGCGGTCGGGCTGGATCTGTTTGTTCATCCTCGCCTTAAACATCCAGAGGAGAGAGCGAGCTGAGGCGGGGGAGCGGGCGAGGCGGGGTGTGGGAGCGCAGATAACGGAAGTGCACTTCCCGCTGGAGGCGACTCCGCGCTCCAGCCCGCCGGTGTCAGCGCGGCAGGAGCGAGGCACGGCCGTAATAAGAGCCATGCAAATGAGGCGGGAGAGGGGGGACCGCGGCGCCCGCGCCCGCCGGGGTGCCCCCGGGGAGCGGGGCTTCCTTCCCGCGCCTCTTCCTCCGCGGGGGAGCGGCCGGCGGCCGGGCACCGCGCCGCTGCCCGCGGGCTGCCGAGCGGCGGGCGCACCTGGGGCGCGCGGCCCCGGCCCCGGTCCCGGCCCCGGCTCCGGCCCCGGCCGCCGCTGGAGACCGGGCTGGAGCCTCCCGACCCGCGCCGCGAGCCGGCCGCGCCAGGGAGCGCGGAGCCGGCCGGAGCCCCGCACCGGCCGGCGCCGCACCTTCTCCTCCAGCGGCAGTTTCCCCTTAGAGTTAGACAGTTAGGGCTCGTCCTGCCGCAGCCTGCGGGGCGCTCGGAGCTGCTCCTTCCCGCGAGGCACCCCCGGCCGAGCCATCTGGAAGTGCCGTTAGCAGGCAACAGGTAGAGCTCATGCGGATTGCCCACTTCCCTTCTTCCCCGGCTGAGCTGCAGTACAGAGACAGCTTTCCCCTCTCTGCTAGCCTGCCTTTAGTTAAACAGCAGAATTTGGCTTTTGACATCAGAACCCGGTGGGGTGCAGGTTGAATGACAGAGCTGGACAATGCTAATACGCCTACGCCAGGACTGATGGATGCCCGGCTTTTTCTTTCCTGGCCAGCCTGGGACTGGTAGGATTCGGTTGTCAGGTTGAGGTATTTGCAGGACATTAACTATTTGCTGCTATTCCAAATGGGACCTGAGTCTTTTACGTGTAAAATCAGCAAAGCGTTAGCTGGCAGAACAACAGTGATTGGTGCCAAAAGTTGGCTAAATACAACTGCAGAAAGGGGTTTTCACGGGCTCTTCCCCTTACAGCTGTGAGCAGTAACTCTACGTTCAGCCTCTGTTAAGGGAATAAAATTTGAGCACAAAAGGAAGAAACTGGCTTCCCGTCCCCAATGTTGAATAGTTTCCCTTCTGCCTGGCATCAGTGAGAACAGGTCAGATCGCAGAGGATTCTCGGTGGTGTTACAGCCTACCGTTCTTATTCACTCTGCTAGGACCGATAATACAGTATTACAATTGTAACATATGAACAGGTGCTAGTTAGAGCGCGAAAGGAATACCAGGTTCCTCTGCAAACTTGGAATGTGAAAAAGAATCCCAACTCGGAGTTAAAGCTCACATATTAGTGTCTTCCCCTCCTCTCTTTAGGCCACAGACTACAAGATGCTAGTAAGACAGCTATTGACAATTTGCAGATTTTTATGCCTTCACAAAAAGCTCTTAGTTCAAGCTCCAAGATCCAAGTTGTGACTTGGATCCTAAAGCCCTCATGTGGGTGAAGTGTTTGAGCAGTGGCTATACTGTTTCACAGCAATTGTATGCTTAGAACATGCAGCTCATATGTTCTCTTTTGGTTACTCCGTGATTTCCTGCTCTCATCTTCTCCAAATACACCACATGAGACCATTTTCTCTGTTCTTTTTAACACTTCATGCCGTATGTGCTGCAGGTACTTCCCCTGTGCACAGTCATTACATAGCACCCTGTAAACACTTGCAATTTGCCTGTGCAGTACAACCCACATTTTTACACTCATGCGTAGCTACACTGCTGCCTACTCCTCATACCATCTATCAGTCACTGCCACCACATGCATCAAACACATACCCGTGTTACATGCAGTGCCCCCAAATATGCCCACACTCCCCTGCGTTTCAGTGAGCCTGCACACCCATTCTCCCATAGCAAATAAAGGACGAGCTCTGTTCTGGGCGTAAGGAGAGCCTCTGCTCCCAGATGCAGAGCACTGAAGCCACCTTGCTGACAAACTCACCAGATAGCACTGGGGATGTCTCTGTCCCATTCCCTGGTACCTATGGGGAGGAGGAATATGACTGAAGGGGGATTCCTCCTTCTTGGTTCCACCACTCTGGGACTGCAGTCTGTCTGGGAGCTGAAGCTGTAGCCTAGCCAGTAAGGAGCTTTTTAAACCTGGTTCCCTTCTCTCCACGTGACTATCACTGCCTTAATAATCTGCACAGACTTCCTACGCTAGACAACAGCACTCCCATATTGCTTCTGGAAAAATAAGGCCTTGCTAAGGAACACCCTTTTCCTCACAAGGTCTCAATTAGCTGAGCTTGATCATGATGTCTATGGTGGGAGGAATCTAGAAAGCCCCCGCTTATTTCCTAAGAGAATTAAGTCACTGTGCATATATATATATGCCTTTAATTCTTGCATGGAAAGTGTGCACAATCTGGTTAATGTAATATCTGCTGCACCCTCAAGGTAAGAAAGTCCTCAATTGGATTTTATAAAAAAGTTGCTTAATCTTGAATCTGTCTGGATCTTGTTATGCCTAATGGAGCCTGACAGCGGGTAGAGTTGAAGTCAGAGAAGGGAATATTGTATTTAGAAACCTCAATGGAGCCAGGCAAGATGGCGGGGTGTTAGTGATATTCCGCTGTTGACTGGGAAATAGGTTATAATTTACTTTAGAAAATAATCAGGTGTTGCTAGGTTAGTCATCAATTATTCAATTTCTTGTCTGTCATTCTCTTTGCAACATATAGGAGAACATACTGTATGCTGTAACAGTAAGCTGGGATTGTCACACGCATATGTTAGTGTCTATGAAGAAAAAAAAAAACCCAGTGAACAACAATTTAGTGTGTACTTCCAGATCTCCATTTGCTGCTGGTGTGAAGTCTCACTGTGCTTGTTGGCAACAGCGTTTGAATTCTCCACCTTCGGCAGCACAGCCCTCTGCCACTGATATTACAGAACTACAGGAGCAGCTGGCTACTGTCCTTCCTATGAACCAGCTTTTGAGAAGGGCTGTATCAAACAGTTTTCAAATATGTTGGAACTCACACTTTATAGTTGGTGCATCTGAAAGAGTCTTGCTTCATGTTATGTCTGATACACTTGATGAAAGAGTTTGGCAGTTGAGCCAAACAGAACAGTGACTGAGAGGGGATATGATTGCTTTATAAATAAATTGAGGTAAATGTCACTGACTGCCCCCTCCTCCCCCAACATTTAAACCAAAGGACAAAAGAACCGTGATACATTTAGTTGGAAAATGAGAAGAGTTCTAACTATCAAAGCAGTGAATACAGTGGGCACTAGAGACCTGTGTTTTAGGAGATTGTTTTATGAGCAGGGTTGTATGATGAAGTTGCTTGTGAGAGCTGGGATTTGGACTTGAAGACCCAGGACATCATTTTCTTATTATAATCCAAGATACAGTGAAAAGAGTAAAAACGGGCAGGGGATATATACACCAACTATTTAATTTCATGTCCTGGTACATCCACAGAAACTCTGAGCTCATTCTGGCCTTGGGGCTCACCGGCCCTGAAAGACTAAACATTTTTCAAATGAAGTGCATAAGCTGAATGAAGTTAGGTTTGGTTATTTTGTGATAGAAGAAACTTGGGGAATAGCCAGTTGCTGCAGGAACCAGGAAGAAAGTAGACATCAGCTTTCTGACTGAATCAATGTTAAAACAATTTCACAGTGACAGGAACATGGCAGTGGCAGGGGTGCCCATCTTTCTAGGTTAGCAGGTAGAGGACACCATGCTGTAGACTGTATCAGACACCTTTTGGTGACAGTAGATACATCAGCTCCAGCTTCTTGGACTGTTACGACTGGGTTGGGCAGGTTTGCTTCATAGTATCTCTAAAATCATATTGCCATTCCAAATGTAGTGTTTACTTAGCATTTAAAAGCTTTGTTAGGAGGCTGTTTTCATAGTATCTCTTCCCTAGAGCCAAAGAAATGCATGTCTTGCACTGAGAGGGCCCATTTGTGTTGGTCCAAACCTGCATTTTGACAGTTAGTGTCTGTCATTCTACAAACTGTCTTCAGACTGCAAATAAATATTACAAAAGCACTCCACGTTGTTTTGGTATTCCATTTATGCAAGAATGCCAAGTTCCAGGGGAAGACAAGGCCTCTCCCTGTTTCTTACGATAGTAGCATTTGTATCTTCCTTATCAAGTTGCTTGAGACTGTCACAAATGCATGCTTCCCAAGCTCATTTTACTTGGGATCTGCTACCCTTGGCATCAGGTGACCTTCTTCAAGGGAGCCATCAGTGTCACCCAAGCAAGCTATCCCATGGCATCTTTCTCATTTTATTACATACAGAATATGTGTGTGTGTGAAGAGGACGATGTTGAAGTCTAGGAGGTTTATCACTCACAATTTTGCCACTGCCCTCTCTCTATAGGCACACCATCTTCACCTCACTTTGGCCACGTTCCAGCTTACTAGCACTTACTATCTTTTAAAGATTATAAACCTACTTTGGAACATTTCACACCAGAAGTAGTTAAGTTCCAGCTCCAGCAATATTCTTTATCGCTACCTGCTTTGAATCGCTATCTCTTGGTGCTGCTTTAGCATCAGCTTTATTCTGTCTCAAAGGTAGCTGTGTGAGAGCAATTTGCAAAGCTGCGTGTAAGTGGGATGAAACTGGGAGCACTCCCAATTTCAGTCTGACTGTGCATGAGGTGCACTCCATCCTCCTCCCTTCATCTTGGCTTGTGCAGGAGAGAATCAAGGTGCAGGGTCCAGAAGGGAGCAAGGGCACACACTGACCTAGTCCCTACTTTGAACTGTAAGAGAACCAGAACACTGGTCCACTGTAGTCCGTCTTCTGGGTTCACCATGTCGTATGTCCATGTAATCTTTCTCTTTTCTAGTTGGAATAAACCTTTCCTGAGCAAAACTGGCCTAGATTTCAGATTAAGTCTTACCAGCATTTAGTGAAACAGTAATAATTTCCAGGATTATCAGACAAGACTTTAATGAGAAGGGGATCTCACTTGCCTTTTTCACACCTGTATTAAATGTTTGTCCACAGACAGGTTATAAACATCAAAGTCACTCTGCTCTGTCATTTGTCTAATTCTTAAAGGCCAGGTTTAACATTTTACTCTGTTCGCTTCCATCCCTTTTCTGTTATTCTAGGGTCCTTTTTTTTTCCTGTGTGAGTCCCATTCTTCACTGATTTAATATTGCCTGCCAACTTCACCATCTCCAAATTTCATTAGCAGACATAAACTTTTGGGTGCATATTATTAATGCAAATATTTAATAAATTCATGCTCAATAATTGATCTTTCGGGATGGGTAATCTCACTCCAAGCCTGTAATTATCCTTATAGCACAACATAGTATTATATCCTCTTTAGTCAGTTCCTTTCCTGTCTTAACAATTATATTTGTCTCCATCTCTTCTGCTCAGACTAATAATTACAAGTGTCATTGTAGCAGCTGCTTTTGTGAAGTCGTGATAGATTAATATCTACCACATTTTCCTTGCTTTTGTAAAAGGTAGTTATCAGAATAAGGTACCAGATTAATCTGGCTTCCTTTGGGAAGCTCGTTTTGCCTGTAGCAGTCTTCTGTGCTTGTATGCCTATGGGTAGAACTCATGAAAAGTGTTTTAATCTGGGAACTCCATGTGGTCATAGGATTATATGCACCTCCCTAAATCAAGGCTTTTCTAAGATATTTCATAATTTCTGTCGTCTGCAGACCCTGAACAAGACACCTCACTCAATGTCCAAAGCTAGACTGAGAGATGACTGAAAAAATATCATGATATGAAAACTCACTGAATTTCAGATGATCCTAAGATTAGATTTTTTTAGTGCATTGCTGATGGCAAGGAGTTGGATATTATCTTCCTCCTGTTGAAAAGACTAAAGAAAAAAACAGAAGCAATTTGACCTTGCTTGCTGGGAGGACCTGTCCTTTCTCTTGGTGCCAGTCTCTTGCTGATACCTCTGCTTGTACAGCAAGTAAAAGGTCCAATTGTGCAGACTGCAAAAAAGACTGAGAATGAGCACTGATATCTTGCTTCATTAGAAATAGGCACCTTAACATGGGCTTCTGATCTTAAGTTTATTGCGTACTACACTGATTATTGAACATATTCAAAGCCAATCTTTATGTAGCCTCATTTACTTTAAGAGGCATCATGTACCTATATCTGAAGACACAGAAGGACTGATTCTTTTTCCAAATGCAAAATAGCTGATTTCACTGATTACACTAAAGCCTAAACAAACAGTGAGAACATTTAAATTATTCACTGTTGGTGCTTTCTACTAGGCCTAATATTAACAGTGGGGACCAAATTATTTCCTTTGGTATAGAAACAGAACTCCCTTTGTGGCCAGTGAGAATGGTATACACAGATCTGGAGAGGAGATGTGGAAATGAAAGCCTCACTTATCTAAATTCTGTTTGTCGTTTTTGGCTTTTCTAAGAGTAGCCAGAAACAAGTGAATTGTGCTCAACAGATTTGCCGTTTCAATAAGGAAAGGCGTGCAAGCAGCAGCTCATACTACTGTTACCCAAGGCTTTCGCTGCAGTAACATCCAAATCAAGAGTTCTGTTGTGCTAGATGCTCGCTGAACATGCACAAGCACAGAAAAAAGTCAGATTCACCTTACCTACCTAGAAGCAATCAGCTTTCCATTGTTGGTAGCTCGAGAGACAGGACCACTGTGTCTGTCAGTGGTCCTAAGGCATCTGATTTCGTTAAGCTTTTGGTATTGTGATTACATCTCTCTGAGATGGAAGGAGAAAAAACCCAGTAGCTAATTGTAAATATGCCTCCAAAACACTGAACAGGAGCAGTTCTTTATTTCTTTTAAAAACAAAGTGAATCTGTAAAAATATAAACATTCAAAAGGATCCAGGTCTCATCACAGCTATTAGTCGAAGGGCCAAAAATAATTTCTTCTCAAAGTTTAAGAACTTTTGTATATGTTTTGCCTTATGTAAGTTTACACATTCATCCTACAGGTGTTTTCATGTGGTAACCTCATGTATAGGTTTGCATGGGTTTTACTTACTTTTACTGTCCAAAGCCTTTGCAGTTCTATAGCGACAGGTCCATCAAGTTGTGAACTGATTTAGTACTTGGAAACCTCCAGTTGCCCTCAGTTGTAGCATTTATCCAAGTGCAACACAAAGTAGCAAGTTAGCTTCCCAGCTAACATTGACTAGTTTGGACAGTTATAAGTAAATTGTTTTTGTTGAGCTGATTGTTTTAAAATTAAGCCTCCAAGCGCTGAAAGAATCAGCAATGCCGAAGGAGACTCAGAGCCTGTCTTCAAAGTTATGACAAGTCAGGCACTTGGCAGTTTTCACAATGACCTATATTTTAATATGGGCTATTGGATTATTTCTAAAGAGTCTTCTTAGCCATAAAAGAATTATGCTCATTGGCTGGGCTGTGGCAAAAATACAATTGAATTAAGGATTGAAATAATTTAGGATCCAGCTGGACAAGTTGTCCCTGCGGCTGAGCAGTAACAGATGGATTAAGCATTGGAAATTGCACAGAAAAAAAGGTATAATTGATCTAAGGTAACCTCACTACTTTATATTAAATAAATCAATGCTGATAAGCTGAAAGGTTAGAAGCAAGAAGCTGAATTGAAGGAAGGGGGACCTGGGAAAAAGCAAGTCTAGGTAAAACAAGTTAACTTTTAGGTCCTAAATGTGGTAGGGACTGTGGACACTTGAGGTCTGTAAGTACAGTGGCTATGAGTTTCCAAATCAGCAGGGATGCTGGGGAATGTTGGGGGAGAGCAGAGGAGGGGATACCAAATTGCACATCCTTGCAGAAGGGACACATTTTTGAAGTAAGGAAAAAAAATTGCAATTAGCCATCTCTATGTCAATATGTGCATCTAAAATAATTCGTCACTGAAAACCACAGGCGACTCTCAGCCCTCACTCTCTCACACACGTATGTACCTACCTGTATGTATCTGCATTTCAGCTGAAAGATTAAAAGGGAAGGCTGCACTGTGACAACGACATTATACAGAGCAGTTGAGGTTTTAGGAGTGTGATGTGTGTGTGTGTGTGTTATTAAGAAGCAGGTAAAACCAAAATGTTGGCCAGTAATGTAGGATACAGTAAATTCCTTCTGGAGACACCCAGTGCCTGAACGCTAGCAAATGGAGTGGTACTGGAGTGGGAGGCTATAGAGTGAAGAAAAAAATATTTTTCTAGCTGTATTTCTTCTTTGAAAAGTTGGGAGACAAACTTTACACAGTGAAAGCAACTTCAAATAAACTCGTGTATGTACATAATGTAGATAGTAATACTGAAGGGTAGGAGAAGACAGGATTTCCCTGTTGTTACTCACTTAACTTCTAATTCTTTTTATGCGTTTCCAGACTAAGCACAAATGGTTTTCATAGGCATTAACTTTGTTTTGCAAAGAATGAAACGATACAGAAAAAACCCCCTTGCAGTATTGCTTTGAGTGTACATATACTAAAGCGAACATATACTTGCCTGACTACTGAAACCAAGAAAAGGAGGCACACCAGTTGGCAGAGGCGGTATTGCCTCGATGAGGATGTTGTAGCAAGTTCTGTTAGCTCGTGTGCCGCAGAGCAGATAAAAGCAGGTGCCAGGATGGGGTTGCGTTTGTGCAGATTGGGGTTATTCAGTAAGTATCTAGAGAGATAATGATTACAGTGCTTTGGCTTCTGGTTTCTGAACGGCTCTGCTTTTCTGGCAGGAAGGCTTGCGTGGCTGGCTGTGGGGATACAGTTAAGAGCAACTTTTAAGTAAACGCTGTGGGAAGAAAGGCAAGTGTCTTTTTGGATTGCCCTAAAGCTCCACCTGCTGGTTATCCTTCCCTCCAGCCTCAGGGATTACGGGAAGGCTCTGGTGTGTAGGCAACAAGATGATGCACAGCAGCTAGGATTTCTGGTACTGCTGGACCTGACACTTCAGAAAAGTCGTTTAAGGGAAGCTGGGTCTTGGCTTATGTGCCTGTTCTCTTACTCCTATCAAATAGACCGCTAAAAAGACTAGAGCTCAGTGGTTTTCTATAGAAATTAAAGATACCTGCATTGAAAACAAGGAAGACACTTCCTTAATGATGCAGCAGATATGCTGATGTAACGCATATATTTGAGACCTATGAATGGCAATGTCAAAAGCCAGTCATGGCTGCAAAGTCAAGCAGTCAAAGTTTAGGAAAAGTTGTCAAGGTAATGTTTTAGTTACAATTTTGCTGTGGCACAAGTGAATGGAAGAGCTGATGTTAGATCTTAGAACATGGCTGTGCCTCTGACATTCCTCTGACAGCCAGCCCTCTTGCACACCAGACGTCTTCTGTCTCTCTGCCATTTCCAGGAATTGAAACTTTTGTGACCTACTAATTCCATGTAGGTTTCCTAAAGCTAATACCAAATTTTGCTTGATTGCTCCTTGTCCTGAGCAGACAAGAATCTTTGACGTAAAAGGAAGGGGAATGAAAATGCTGATTTTGAAGTTAGATTTGAAGAATCAGTTGTTTCTTTGTTCATTTCAAATAAATGAGCTGAGATGTAACCAGCAGGTAAACATCCAGTCACCTCTTCTTGCTGTGATTATTTAGTTTTCAAACTGTTCTTAATCAAAGTACATTGCTTGCATCTCAATAAAACATAAGCATAGAAATGGCTAAACATAAAGTTATGTAATTAAAAAATATAATACTTTGCCCAGCCAAAGCTTTGATTTTTGTTTACGTACTGAAAGAGTAGCGATATGAGAAGATTAATCAGCATGAGAGATTCTTTGTGAGACTTTATACTCTGAAGGAAAGATGGGGCATTCAGATGTATCCTCAACATTAAAAAGTCTTTTTTGCTTTCTGAAGATTTGCAGGTTGCATTCA
The DNA here is from genome assembly GCF_947461875.1 of Haliaeetus albicilla. Lineage (NCBI taxonomy): Eukaryota > Metazoa > Chordata > Aves > Accipitriformes > Accipitridae > Haliaeetus > Haliaeetus albicilla. The sequence goes on along the minus strand of NC_091492.1, from coordinate 19,812,593 downwards.
CTTGATGTCCAAGTTACGATGAGAGAGTGTATAATTCCTCATGGTCAAGGTCAAAAATTATCATTCATTGGGAAAATATCACGGGGAAGTTGAATATACTCATCTCTATACTGTCATTTCTGTGGTGTTTCTGAGAGAATATTGTGACTTGTTTGATAGTAGAGTCTAGAACCCTGTTGTAATAGGAAATATACAGTGGACTTCATCCTGTGCTAATGCACAGTTAGGGACAAGGACAGAAGATTACGGTGGAAACAGATTAGAGGGAGAGGAGAACAGTTACATAAACTGTGGCTCAGAATATGCTATGGTCATCTGCTAGTCCATGGACAGAATCAGATCCTCTGAATGTTAATTCTTACCTTTTCTGTAGACTGAGGATACATCTGCAGATTATACAGTCTCTGTTCTACCTGAAATCCATCTCCTGGGTAGCTTAATATCAGGATAATTGCTCTTCCAATACACATTAGAGTACAAAGCTTTTAGCGTTCCCAGGAGGGATCATGGTGGCAAGTATGGTAACACTGGGATTCCATGTTGGTGACTGGAGTCCCATTGCACTTCATGAGGTACAAGGAGAACTTACCCTGTTAAGAAGAGCTGACAGTTATGCTCCTTTTCTTTCTTAGTGAAGGCCTGCATTTGCAGTCTGCCCATTCTCTATATCCCACTGGTGGTCTCTTATACCCCTTCGCAGATCATTGCTATTAGCTGATTAGTCCATGTAATCTCAGCAGAAGAGTATTCTGCCTACCTTCCGTGTGACTGCAATTTGGATTTTTCAAATTTGGGCATAGAGAATATGACTCTAGGCATGACTCTATGTGCACTGGAAAGGCAAAGTAAATTGCTACACAGCTTATCTCCAAGCATGGCAGAACATTGTGCTATGCGCCCGCCTACCCTTCATCTGTGCTTTTGCCTCTGGTGAATTGCGGCCACAGTTCTTTTAGGATTCGGGTACAGGATGGGAACCCAAATGACACTATTCTCTCCTGTTTTAAGTGATGCCATTCGTACACTAAGGACAGTGCAGTGGGAATGGGATGGGATGGGACCTGGGCATGCCTTCACCGTGTAAGGGGAGGAACTGGGATGATGCAAATACAGTCGCTCTTCTGGCCATAGGGAGGAACCTAGAGAAATGAGCAGAGGGTGGATCAGCAGTGCATGCTCTGGAAGGATCTCCCACAGAAGGGAATCTCTTTTTAAAGAGAATCTGAGAGAGTGCCAGCCCCAGGGAGTGCCTGGCAGCGAGGCTGAGTTGGAACAGAGGTGGGGAGGGCTGGTGGGTAGTGTGGCCTTGTGCAGATGGGCTGCTATACTGCAGCTCACCAGGGATCCTCCGCCTTTGGGGGCGGGCCCAGGGCTGCCAGCTTGCCCAAACCTCACAATATTTGGGGTATTTTCATAGAAGTCCCACCTTCTGAATTTGTGGGATTCTATTAGAAACCCAGCTTCCAGTCAAGAATAAAAAGATACATTTCTAGCTCATAAGCTTGAAAATGTGACCCATAACAGTTCAAAACCAGAAGGCTAATAAAAAGAAATGCCTTACTATTTTTTGGAAGAAAAACAAAGATGAATTTAGGAGGGGTTTTTAGTGTGCTTTTTAATATTGTCAGGAGAGAGAAACCAGTTGAGCCTTTTTCTGTACATTCAGGGAGACATCTCAGAACTTTTCCAAGATACTTCACATTCTGCAGGTCTACTGTTGTGGGGAGGTAGAGATGGTGAAGCAAATGGCATCAGGCCCTAACTGCATAATGTTCTACTCAATTGTGCTGTCCTGTAGCTGTACAGTGCAGAAATTTCCTGCACAAAGGAGCACATGGAAACTTAAAAAAGGGGGGGAGGGGGGAGTGAGCTGAATGTGTGTGAAAAGATGTCAAACCAAAAGCAAACTAGCACATTATTACAGAAAGTCAAGGTATACTAGGATACATGGTGTGAGCTATAGAGCAACACAGAACAATGAGTTGTTCTACATGCTCACTCCCAATTCCTCAAAGAAACTTTTGCTGTTAATGGCAGGCTGTTGTTAATTATTAGTCTGCATATTATTAATGTAGACAGTGCTATTTCTTAATACATTCTTGTAATCCTAGTGTTTTCTGTTGTTTTGTTTGTTTGTTTCTTTTAAATTTCCACAGTTTGGACAAGGATCTGCCTGAGCTTCCATACATACTGCAGAGGGAAATCAAAGGGCCAGTCTCATCCCTGGTTTCTGCATCTCATTAGCAGTTTGCAGATTTTCTGGGGGAGGAAGTGTCGAATATATTCAGTGTCTCTTTATGAAGGGCTTGGGCTCCTGCTGGGCCACACAGCAGTGTGGTTTGCCTTGAGTTCAACTCCAGCCAGGAGTTGAGAGTCTTTCCAGCAAGGGCTCTGAGCTAAGGCAGTCTGATGCAGATGAGTTGAGTTAGACCCAAAACTTTCAGAGGAAGTTGGGAAATATGGTTTCTCCTTTTTTCTTCTCTCTCTCTTTTTTTTTTCTTTATGAGAGAGAAAAAAGAAAAAAAATAGATATAGGTACTGCTTTGTTGGGTCTTGAATGTGCTGGCATCTAAGAGCTGGTTTGTTTATTTAGGTTGCAAGAAGGAATAGGCTAGAGTGTTTGCTGGACTCTGATCTCTGGTTAGCACAGGAGCCCTTTCAGTAAATTAACAAGTACGGAGGAAATTATGGGAGAGTTTGAGGATAGGAGTATGCGTTGTTTGAGTGTGGGACTTCTCTGAAGCTTTCTGCATCTTTTTTTCATCAGGGGTGTGCTCTGGGAGGCCCTAGGTCAAATGTGGAAGGCAAACTCTACTTTGAAGGAATATTGTGTATTTAGGTATATCACTATATGTTGACTTAACAAGACCAGAAGAGAGAAAATAAGAAGATAGAACCAAATTAAGTTGGTATGGACAATAAATTCATCAGGGAGAGGCTACTGAAGGCAAAACTACCTGTATTTTACTACATCTAGGTCAGTTACTAGTTCGTCTGCTTCTTTCGTTTCTAGAATTGCTGCAGTTGTCTTCAACATCTACCTTTCCTGTGGGCTTCAGCCCCCACAACTCTTGATCTATGTGTCTGTAAGGAGGCATAAGCAGGGTTTAATGCAGCAACAGCACTTCAGCATTCTCTTTCTCAATAAATTAATCATTAACATTGACCACTGACTCCCATATTATTTATCTTATACTTTTCCCTATTTTCTCTTAGCTTCATTCTTTTTTCCCTCTTCTGAGTTGATCGCAGCAAAACTTTGTTCCAGTCCCTGCTGTTAGGTAAGTCTCTGCAGCCCCTGCGGGGAGGAGAAAATGGGTCAGAACTACAGACAGCAGCAGGGCACAGTCTTCTTACTGGAATGAGTATGAGGCCAGGAACAGAGAAGTGCTGGAAGCTTCATGCTGTGTTTCTGTGGTATAATAACACAGCTCTGATGGCACACTAATTCAGTTTTTTTACTTTTAGGAACCACTAAGGCAGTATCAGTGCTTCCTTAACTGTGCTAGTTCATTATCATACAATGTAATTATCTCTTTCTGGTATACAGTTTGTAGGACCTATTTTCTGGGGCCTGTTTCTTGGCAGATCTACCTGATAAGGGAACTTCCAAAAATGTGTATTAAAGGGTTAGATTGCTGTGCTGAATAAGTTATTATTTGTATTTCGGTGGGATTTGGGGCCCTGTTGTGATAGGCTCGGTAAATGTCTAGCATAAGGCCAGTCCAAGCCCTAAAGAATGCAGATGTAAAAAAACCCCAAACCACAGATAAGAATATGTAATAGGCTCAAGTCAAAATCTCAACCTTTTGGAAGGAATTTGGATGTAAATTGAAACTTGGCAGCTCTGGAGAGCTTATAATTAAAAATGCCAAATAAAACTCTGGTAGGACCCTTGCCATGTCATTGCTGACATTAACATTAGGCTGCCTTACTAGGATTGATAGAGGCTTTCTTCCTTCTTGTTTGATAATGTATTTCCTCTTGGAGGAAAAGTGTGGTGGTAAAACTTGGCAAAGCCAACAATGTGTCTCGTAAACAAATTAATTTCCTTCTTCAAACATTGTTTCATTGAAGAGCAATGCATTAAAAATTCCTTTTAGCACTGGTCTTTAACTGGTCACTTTTGCAGGAATGAAGCAGCCATTCTTTGAATCTCCCTTGAAGTTTGAAGTTTGTTAGAATCTGCTATGTTGTCTCCTGTTTGGAATGCATCCTTTACTGGATTGCAGCAAGGGAACGATCTTGGTAACATACTTCATGTATGACTTTATTTGGAGTTTCTTAGGAAAAAACCATACATTTGTTTTTAATGGTGACCATTTTCCTGTAATATTCACCCTTAACATTTCTCTAGAGGGATGCAGCTGAGTTTCAGGATTGTTTAATGATTTTTAAAACAAATGAGGGAGACCTGTTCCTGGAGTGAGGAGATTTCATCTATCTCTGAGAAAGCCTCAGCTGCTCTGCTTCTCCCAGAAATTTATTTAGTAAGGCCCAAGGAAGGGATAATAGGGCACTTTAATTTGTTTAATATTAGGAATAGCTTTTGCTGCATTTCTTCATTCATTGATTTTTTTTGTTTTTTTTCACACACTACTGTGATGTACAGATGTGATTTGAATACAGTTTTTTTTTTATTGAGACTATACAGTCTCTTTGCCTCCAGTTAGTAAGTGCAGTTATTTGAAATGCAAATGTATCTGTGTTACTGCCAGTGTTTAAAGTTCTGTACAGAGAAGAGACAGAAATGGAGAGAGTGAAGGTAAAGGAGAAGTGATATAATCTAAATGATTTTGTGGTTTAAGACTGAGTGCTGACTAAACCTGGGAGGAATAAACACTCCTTTGGGAAGTGTTTCAGCAATGAAAAGAACTAAGTTCCATTTATTATATTCTGTAGGAACAAATGAAATTCGGATTGCTAGTTGCCAGACATTCATCGAAACAGTTATGCAACTGAAGTTACCTTGATTTTAGCATTAATATTTCCTGGAAGAGCATTAATATTTCCTGGAAGGCTGCTGTTTAGGTTAGTGGTTTGTATTCCCTCCTTTTTTGGGATGGTTTGGAATTTTGGAAGTATTTTTATCCAATCAAGGAGTAGGGGACACACCATGTGACTGCAACCATATAGCAGGAGTGATAAATAAGGCTAAAGCTGTGGAAGACGGTATGCCGTGTAACCCAGGGCTGAATGTGTTCAATTAAAACTATTCATTAGATGCTCTCTCATGATGAGTGAATACAGAGAAAATCAGCACTGGCTTTTGAACTACTTATCAATTAATGAGAAACCAAAGTTGTAATGAGTATGGTGATGAACATTGACTAGTTATAGTAGAAGCTTGTAAGCAAGAAGAGGCCAGAGAAAAATATAGCACCATGGCAATGTTCCCTCACCCAGCCCTGAATAATGAAAGAAATGAATAGAAGTTGCCATTGTTGGAAAAAAGCCTACACACACAGACCTGCCTTGTGAGCCGGCACCGATTTTCAGTAGCAATAACTAAGTCAGTGTGCTACTGTGCCTTATAAATGAGATGAGCTTCCTTGTGCATAAATGAGGCTTTCAGCAAAGAAAATACACGGGGTTTGTTGCACTGGGTGGCAAACACCTTGCATTATCCCCATAGCAATGCTGACTGGAAACTACTTGACTTAACTACTGTAAGCCGAAAGGGCTGTGTCATGCTGCTCCTGTGCCTCTGGTTGCAGTTGCTTAATTACCAGGACGACAGTTGTTCTTCCGCCAGTACTGTGAATGTTGCCTGGCTTCTTGTCAGTCTTTGTTAACTCTAAGACAGCAGTGGGGGAAGAGTGGCTTGTACTTTTTTACCAGTCCTGTGCTCAGGTCCTCCATAGAGCTTATTTTCACAATTAAAATGGAGTTAATAGGGATTTTCTTCTCTTCTATCCCACCCTCTTTGTGCCCTGTGCTTGGCTGGGCTGTGTTTTCTGAAGAAACAGACTGAAAATGTATTTTAATGACACTTGGTCCTCTAAACTGTAGGCGGCTTTTGGAAAATGGTACTTTAGGCACAGAGGCACCTTTGAGCTTTAAAGAACATGACCTTCTGTCTCTGGGTGCTTCCACACAGCATTTATCTAGAGATCAAGGTAAATTTTTACCTATCTGAGATGCTTCCTCTGAAGTAATTGCTTCTGAAGAAATAGAAGAGAGTTCTTGATTATTTTTTTTAATCATTCCCCACTGCCTGAAAATGGATGCCACCAGTGGGTCACATGCATCTGTCTAGTGGCAAACTTCTAACCCAGAATGAATATTCTTGTTTGATGGTTCATTTCACCACTAAAGACATGAGCTATAGAGTTCTAGTAACTGAAGAATCCACATCTATATGTGTTTTATTCCTTAGAGTTTGGGTGATCTGATTGCAATGGCACTGTTTTTAGGAGAGAAGAGATGCTAACTTTATCATCCTGGCTTTACTATAGTTAAGGTTGCATCTGAAAGAATTGCCAAGGTGGTTTCTTCACTGATGTTTTAAATTAGGAAGCATCACCAAAATAAATTGGGTTCAGTTTTGCTGTATCAGTGTCATTTATTATGGAGAGCATTGTGAGCTGAAATGTATGTAGATGGCTAACAACGTAATGTCATTAAGTTATTTTATATTTCTTGGTTAGAAGATCATGGGATACCCGACATGCAGGCCTGAGGTAGGATCAGAATAGGATTAGACTATATTATTCATTTAAGAATAGTGTGGAAGTTTCAATATTTTAAAGAAGGGGGTGAAATACTTAATATTTATTGCACTTATAGCACAAATTAGTTTCAAAGAAACATCCAGTGATCAGGACTGATTCAGTCTTGATGAATTACCCTGCCTTACACAGTGATATAGCTAAAGGACACTTCTAGCTGGCTTTGTTTTTTATGGCCAATGCGATATAGTCCCAAGAGACTGAAGTACTTTCTAAGGAGGGAATACATTGTCCTCGATGCATCAACAGTCCTTTCTTGGGTACATTGTGACATTCTTTTTGTGGGATGTGTTTGTCACTGTGCTGTATGGGAGGTGTGTGCGTAATGAATCCAGTGGAAATAAACAGTGTTTTCCCCCTTATGAATATTTGATCTATGATTTATTTATCCACCCAGACTCGGCCTAATAGCATGTCAAATGCTGCCTGTTTGTTTTCCTGTTGACATATTTCTATCAGCAGTGTCTTCTGTATTATGGACAGGAAAAATATTAGCAGACTTATAAAACAATGGCTTAATGAGACCAATTCTTTGATGTAAGCTAGATGGACTCCACTTGGGAAAATAATAAGAGATTAGGTGGAGGGGACGGGTTTTTTGTCTACTGTGAAGTTGTTCACATTAGGCTGGAAGAAGAGTAAATGGAGACTGACTGACTCCACCAGAAGGTCAGACAGTGACTGGTGCTGGCAGACCGGTGTCTGCTAGGGCAGAGCTTGCCTACGTAACCCTGTATAACTGTATGGAGACCTGAGATCTCCATGCCTAGTGACAGCAAGCAAGTCAGAGATAGCTGCAGGTAAGAAGTACAAGTATTTTTATAGGGAAAAAGATGCTAAAAGAGTCTAAATGCACCATCTTGCCATAAATGACTAAACCTGTTTAATCTGCTTTTCATGATCTGATGCTGAGTTCACCTTCCTGCACCTGGAAAAAAAAAATAATCAGTGGGAGTGTTGAAGCAAAGAATGTCAAATTTGATTACGGGGTTTGGGACACCACAAGCACCCATGGGTAATTCACTTAATCAGGAGTCAGTACTCTTGTATTTCTATCTCTGCTGTGCTGGTACCCTCCTGTGTAACTTTTGGCAAGGTAGTCACTTTCCTTTTGCCTTGTCTATTTATAAACCGTTAAATATCCAGGAAAGGTAGAAACTCTTATTAGGTGCTTTATACAATACTTAGTTCAATGGCTGTTTCTTCTCCTAGAGCTGCAAAGGCCATTGTAATAAAATGAGTAATAATGGAGAGTTTTGTCAAAGGTGTCTCCCATTATTTGTCATTGTCTGAGGGGCTGATTCTCTTTGGTCCACAGAGTATCTTTTCTATTAAAAGAGAAGTTTCCACTATATAAAGCATAGACTTTTGCCTTTAAAATTGGCAATAGCAAAGGTAGAAAGAATGGCTCCTGCTCATATTTATTTCAAAGGTTGTTTTAGATTTAGTGTAGCTTTGAGTTAATAATAGTTCAAACCTGCATTCAAACTTCATAGGTGAAAATGCTACTGTTTCTCTCTCCTCAGTGTATCTTGACAATATACTTTTCTGCTTATAAGAGACAGGCTGTCAAAGACATGTAATTAAATAACATTATGGAGGTTGGCATGCTTTAATTCAAAAGACCAGTGTACAAAATCTAAACATTTTCAATTATTTCTGCTTTGAATGGCTCCTGTAGTTCATGGCTGGTTATGTCCAGTTTCAAAGACTTCCGGCATTGAGGAAAACAGCTTTCCTAAAAGCTGCTGGCAGTTCTGGTATGACTCCTTCTGGTCTCCTACACGTTTTCCTGTTCATTTCTTTTTTACATTTTAAGAAAAGAAAACATTTTGAATTTTCCTGCAATCTTTGATATCAGGAGATAGGAGCAGAAGCACAGACTTGCGTATCTAATTGTGCACTTGGCCTTATCTTTGTCTGCAAGGCTGATGTTTACCTTTGAAAAGGAAACTACTCTTTTTGAACAATTACAGCCTCTAAGCTTTCATCATGTCTCTCTAATTTATAGTGCTTTGCTTCTAGTGTGCTGTCAGATGCTTAGTGAAGTTTTAGGAAGATAATGTCCTTAACAAAAGGGAAATAATTTTTTTTTTAGAAGAAAGCTGTTTTTAACAATAATCTGAGCTGATCAAAATGCTCTTGATAAGCTGGTCTTTTAAATGCAGTGATGATAAAGCTAAGCTACTGCAGTAGGCAGGAATGAGCAGTTGTAGGAAGAGAGAAAGGAGGAAGCTGGTGAAAGAGCAGTTCTTCAGAAGAGGATCTAGGGCTTACAGATCAGCAATAGCTGTATATGAGCGGGCAATGCTGTGTGGTTTTAGAAAAGCCAAGCCTTAACACTGGATGTGTATGAGCAGGAATATTGACTGCAAACTATGTAAAGAAAGCCTTCTAGTCTACTGATGAATGGTAGGGCTGGAGCTGAGACACTATCTCCAGAGAACTTAAATGAAAACAAACAGAAGTCTAGAAAGTGCAACCTCTGAGGAAAGAATGAAAGAGGTTTTGCTTTTTGGCTTAAGAAAGGCAGGCTGGGAGATGCAAGAGTGAAACAGGCATGGTGATAAGCTCTGGATATATGTATGTACAGATATAGATAGTTACCCTGCAGAGAAGTAGAAATTAATCAATTCTCCTTGAGCAAGGTGAACTGAAGACCTAGTGACTTCAGCTGCAGAAGTATTTGGGTTAGACCATGAGAAAAACTTCTCTAACAGTAGAAATTGTTAAGCAATGGATTAGATTGTCTGGCAAGGCTGGGTGGCCTTCCTCTGTGGAGCCCTTTAATGACAGGCTTAATCTAATGAATTCTCACTTCTGCAAACAAATTCTATTTACTGGGTTTATTAGGAAGAGAATAAATTTTTGTTGTGTATTTATTGGGTATTCTTGCTAATACCAAATTCACAATGAAACATAAGCTAAGTATCATTCTCAAAATGCCTGTTTTGCTAGCAATTCCTAGAAAATACAAATCTCCAGTCTCCTATATAAAACCCATGACTGGTTTGAATGATTCCTGTTGTAGCTGTAGTACTGTTACACTGCTAAATTGAATCTTGTGCAGCCATTGTGTAACCTCAAGAGATAACACGCTTAGGGAGACTTCTAGAAACTAGGGAAACATGCTCACTCTCGCCTATGCCCAGTTTAGAACAAAGCAATGAGCTTGCAGGTGTAGCTTTAAAGATGAGCCTCAATTAAACCTTATTTTAACATGCGAAAGAAGATTTTCAACAGAATATTTTCTAGATAGTCTAACAAAAACTAACGGATGAAAAAAGTTAACATGATTGATTTACTTTTAGCACATGAAAGCATGTAATAGCATGAAAATGTAGAATAACTGTGATGTGAGAAGAGAAGAGAAGAGGGTCACGTATTTACTTTCAACCTGTTGAAGCACAGGGGGCTTAAAAAAAGACAACAGTAGGTAGTGCCTAGTTAAGGTAATGAAGTATTTCCTATTATAACATTGTCATGTGTGTCTAAAGTCTCATGAGTCAAGCTGTGATTGTTAACAGACTATCTTAAACTAAGAGAATGGCACAATAAATGAAAACTTTCATAAATTTTAATCAGTTGTGATACCATTTTCCTTGGTAAGGGTGGGGTAATTCTTACCATCATTGACAATAACTAGCCATTGAAATTTTTCATGTTTTCTCATTATTAGTATTATTGTGTGCTTTTAATAAGTACAATGTATCTGATTGATGTCTACAGGATTAAGCATACACGTAAGTGCTTAGTAGAAGTTGGGTCCTTAAATGACCCTTCTGTATTTCCTTTGTTATGGCACTAAACCTGCTGGGCTTCTTGAACTTTATCTGAGTAAGTGCCGCATACTGTATTTATATCAGACACATTTTTTTGTTTGCATTTTGGCTTTATGAAATGTCAGAATCAATCTTGTACTAATGAAATGTCCAAATTTCATCTCAGCTATGATCATAGCTGCTAATCCTATAAGATGTTTACTTTCTGCCTCTCTGGCTATGTATAGTAACAGAGAGTCTGCCAACTTAAGCATGGCTGACAAACGTCTCCCTACTGCTAGTCAGCCTAATAAATGTTATTTCATTGAGTAAAGATTTAAAATTAATTAATTAAATGTCATTAAAATCCCTTGCAACCTTTGACAAGTTTGCTCTTACTGCAGGGCAGTAAAAGTAGTTACCTGAATGCTGCGTAAGTACCCCCTGAATCCCATTCAATTCAGTAATTTTTGTGCTCTAATCTTACAATTTCTTAACTTTAATCATTGTGGAATACAGCTTTTGATGGTAGTGGCTGTGGTTGGGGCGGAAATGTGGAGGGAGAAACTAGAGAGGAAAGGTGGGCTGTTCCAAGGGATGCAAAACTGACAGGAAAATGTTAAGCCAAAGGCCACTCTGGACAGAGTCTAGTTTCCTAGCAAATCATACAAAGTGTAACTACAAACCCCCCAAACCTTTCTTAAAAAATTAATTTAAAAATTTTTACTGTGGCATTCTCAAAGTGAGAGCTATGTAATTCTCAGCATGAAATCTCAGGCTGCTTTGCTTGGTGAAGGCTGTGGTCAAACAGTTCACAGGCAGACTGTCCACAGAGGAGTGTGGGTGTGTTTGTGTATGTAGTGACATTTTTTTACATTTAGTTTCTAAACTTCAGGCCCTGATTTTCCACATCCATGCATTCTGAGTAGCCCTTGGCACCTATGGAAACACCACCAGAAGCCCACTCAGGCACAGTGGTGTATTTATTTGCACTGGCATAGGGCCTGAGGAACTACCCAGGAACAAGGCCCTGGTGTGCTGACCACCGTAGAAAAGAAGATCTCAACAAATGTTTCTCAGACTTCTGATACCCAGGGAACACTTTGTTTTAGATAGGAATTGCTAGGTAGATGACAGATGAAGCCAAGCAGCCCTTACCCTGTGCAGCAGTCCTATGAACGGTCATCAGACCTGTTAGACAACACGACCCTTCTTTGGCCTCCCAGGGCTCTTAGTCCTGCTGGGTTCTTGAGAGAGGTTATATGGGTAGAGCACACAGGTGTCTTGCAAAATTTCCCTTGCAAACCATTTGGGAATCACTGAACTTCCTTGCCCCCCCTCCAAGTTAGGGAGCAAGCTGATGAGGAAGAGGAGGTAACACCCACAGGAACATTGTGGGAATATGATTTGGCACCTAACTTGTTCTGATGTAAATGAGTACAAAAGCTCAGAAGCAGCAGCCCCTGCCTGGCTTGGTACCTCTCACTGATGCTGCACAGTTACTGACTGTGAAAATAGGAGATCCATTTTTGGATGCTTTCCATTGAAGTGTTACTGCTCCTCATAGTTCTACTGATGGACAGCAGCCAGCCAGGAATTAGGTGATTTTGGCAGTTTAGCAGTATGATCTGACATGAAACCTGGATGTGTTATCTCTACTTCTGCTTTTATTTAGGCAGTGCCACTGATACAGCAAAGGAAGAGCAAAAATACAGTTTTAATTTCCTTGGATCAGAAGATCTTTCCCTCAGAAATCAACCTCTGGAGTGGCCAGTCGAGACCCTGTTGATTCACCTTCCTTAAACAAATTGATCAGGATTTACAGTATTAATATCTTCCTCGTTCCAGGGTGAACCAGTAAGGTCCACTTTTCTAGGTGACCCGCCACTGGCTTTTATGTGTTCAGAAACAGGAGCCTAGCTTTTAAAAAATGTAAACGAGATTTATTCATAGTGTAGGTACATAGTTATCAGAAAACATGAAAAACAGCAGCCCATGGGCCTCTGTTCTTGAGAATCAGTTGTGTTTTTCTCTTGTAATAGACTTGTCCTCATCTGATTCTCACCCTTGTCCAGTTAAGATTGCTGGAGTTTCTATGTACAGTGTCTTTTTTTGGTATCTGTGAAGGATTTATCATCAAATCCATGTTACAGCATGACAGAGAAGTACTGATTAAATAAATGATATTTCCTACGGTGACATGGGACCAAATATACCTTTCTACTAGCTCTACTGTGCAGGACTCAAAATGATCCTTAAGCAGCATGTAGACTTAAGAACTCGCACCTCTGGAAGTCACAGGCAGAAAGGTGTCATCCCTCAATGCCTGATTGAGAACCATTTTCTGTTTAATATTTTTAACCTTCTCCTTCTGTTTAGTTCCTGCCCTGCCACTTAATGTAATGCCCGTTTATTGCAGACTGCTTTTAGTTTGGTCCTTTTAAAAGCTCCCTGAAGCACAATGATGCCTAGAAATTAATGTATTCCCTTCCTGCACATCAAGCAGATGTGTGTATATTGAGTTAGTGTCTTTAACGTTTAGCTGATTCCTTTTCAGAGCATAGTTGAATCACTGCTACATACCAAACGCATTTATGGCCTTTCCTCCTTAAACTAGCCAGATATGTAGATTTATATACACAATATTTTTAGCTTAATTGCAAAGAGCTTGTGTGACTTGAAGGTTTTTATGAAATCACTAGTCCTAAATATGCTATGCTATTGAGCACAATAGTGTTCCAGTTGTCGAATGTGTCTGGATTCAACAGGAACATACATAAGGCACCCTTGGCCTTCCAAGACCTTGAAGTGGCTGTCTTTGTCATCTTTGCCCACCCATCTTTTTCTTACTGGTTGGAATAGAAGTCGTCTTTGAAAAGATTACTGCTGGTTGAAAAGCTGAGGACTTCGGTTAACATGCTAGGTAGAAGCATCCTTGCCAAGAAATGAACATGTATTCCAGCTAACTGTACAGCCAGGTTAGGGTAACTCCTGCTTCTCCTTCTCTAAAGTGAAAGAAAATCCTCTCCTAATGTTTATATTACACAAAGCCATGACTGTTACTTCTCAGCTGTGGTTGAGGTCACTCATTTACCTGTAAATGGTGATGCCTTATTTTCCATCAGAAAATGGTAGTATCACTCCACATATCTGCAAATCTTCTTCGTATCATATCCCATCTTGCTGAGGCAGTCGACAGAAGTAACTCTTTGGGAGAGCATCGGTCCTGTCCTACTTTTCTAGCCTTACCATGAATAAAAGTGCCATCACACTCAGAACTAAAAATGCCAACTTCAGGTTGCATTGTGTTTATCAAGGTAAAACATCATAAGGATGATTTCCTGGAAGTCCCACCAGCCCCTTAAGGTAGACAGAGTACCCTTCCCACTGTACTAAAGACTTAGCTGTTCAAGTGAAGTCTTTTAAAAATATAGATTTATTTTAAGCACATGAAACATCAGGATAGGCACAATTATTAACACAGAAAGATTAAATATGGCAATAAGCTTGCAGCCAGACAGTGCAAGCAGTAACTTCAGAGGCAGAGGTTACCATTTCACATATGAACACCTGCTGAAAATTGGTTATTTTTGGTACTAGACATTCTAGGCTTTGCTCATCTCAGTTTTAATTTGAAAATACCCTGTCACTCCACCCCTTCCAAGTTTTTATTTAGAAGTATTTGCATAAATACCTATATATTTTAAATATTGCATAAAGTGCATTCAGATGAAGGATGGAAAAAGGTGAAGGCCCAATTTCCAGTGCACTAGAGGGGACTGAGGCAAAACATACTCAAACCATTGACTAGAAAGAGCTTGGTTTTGAATTAAACCCTAAGAACACATTGAGTAATGGCACAGTAATGCAAACATCGTTTCTAGGAGACAACTTTAGAGGAGATACTAACTACTAGAACTATGGCTTGACAGCGTATTTGCCTTTTAAGTTTTGCAGAGCAAGGTCACATTCCTCTGTTGATAATTACTAGAATAAAAATATGCTGAAGTTTGAAATGTTCCTCCTAATGTGATCCTGAACAGTTGTTACTGTAAACAACATTCTATTTATTTTGAAATAGTCCATTAATTCTTGGGTCTTATTGTCTGCATTTTCCTGTAGACTGTGAGCTGCTATCTTGGAATTCCAATTAGTTTTTTGTTGTTAGAAGTGCAGCCATTTCCATCTTTAACTAGCCTTTAAGCCTAAAGCTGTTTCTGTTAACATCAGTGAATCAGCATGTCTTGTTCAGAAGCTTAGGCTTTATAGTTCACAAGTAGTTAAGGAAATCTAAGGACAGCTGAAAGAAAACACCAGCTTCAACTCTGAGCTTCTTGTAACTCATTTGTGTCTCTCAGAAACTTGAGAAAGGCTAAGGGATACTGCAAACTAAAACACTCTGGCATCATTTTTTCCCCTTAAGACATGTTGGGGATGTAGAGGAATTGAGCAGCACCAAAAATTCCACTTGTTTTTACGCAAGTGGACGCCTCAGTCTCCATTCTGAGAGGTCACTGCAGTGCTGGAGCCTCTTGCCTCTCTTAGCACATCTGTTACTTTTGTGGAAGCATAAACTTGGAAGACAGTGAACAACATTCCCAGTATTGTGATACTGACATCAAGGATAGAATAGTTACAGTGGTTTTTCCCTTAGACTCAAACAGGAATAACTCCTCCTGATATGAAAGTAAAAAAAAGAAACTTTTTTTTTTTAAAAATTGTAACTTCCATCTCTATTTTATATCAATTGTGCTCATGAATAGCTAGGGAAAAAAATCCTGTAGAATTCAAGAGCTGAATTCTTTAACTCTTCTCAGTCATCCTTTTTGTCAGAGGTACTTGAGTTACACTCTTCATTGCCTTCAGGACAGACTTTATTTCTTGCAACTGGTGTTGTTTCTGAGACTGGAACTGTACTCTTTCTAACTGGACTGTGTTTGACTTCAGGTGACTCAGTGTCATCCTCCTCCAACATATCTAACTGGTATCTCTGTAGCTCTAGGTATGTAGTAAACAACTTGGCATATTCTGGATGCTTGAGTGCAAAGTCCTTGAACTCCTCTGAAAAATACAAAAAACACGGATACGATAGTGCAGCAAGAGAATCAAAGAAAATTTCAGTGCCTGCTCCTTTTACTGAAGCTGATTGCTAGTTAACTTTCCTCTGAAGCATGTCAGGCATACCACACAAAGTATCTAGGTCTGTGCTTCAACAGTTTACCCCAGAAACAGGGTATGAGAACCATCAGATAATTTCAGGGAGGAAAAAGGTAGGGAACTCCTACTGTCAATATGACTATCAGAGTGCTCTTTGTTACAAAAGGATGTAACTTACCATAGGACAGCTTCCCGGTTTCATCTGCATCTATTTCTTTAAAGAGCATAGAAACATCAAGGTCAGGCACCCCCAGAGCTGACTGAATGATACAAGCAAACTCATCTTCCCTTATAGTGCCATCCTCATCCATGTCAAAGAGCTGGAAAAGACATCAAATGTAGAAATACTTTAGCATCAGTTTGCCTATGAACCTTCTGTGCACATTATCCACCCATATTAGGTTTCTCGTATTCAAGAGATGATCTGCAAACAGTGCCTGGGATTTGAAGAGACTGGTTGCATCTCAGCTACTTTCTCTTGCAAAAGATTTTATGTATTGTCTCTAGAATAAGACTAAGCAGACACTTAGCAAAGCGATGTACATGCTATAGCTGGGATTAGAATATTCTCTAATAGGAAAAGTATGTAGCAAACCTGCAACAACAAACCAGCCTCACAGCATTAGTTCAGTAATAAAACCCATACAAAACTGATAAAAACAAAACATAAACAAAGGTTTATGTTAATTATCACTGTGAGCTATGCTAAGGGTCTACTGGATTCAGCTGCTCTATACTGGAACATCTTAGGTTTTAGTCTTCATTTTCATTAAGTTATGGCACATCTGCCATCAAATTAAACTAGTTTATGCTCTGACACAAAAGTACCTAAATTTTAGTATATGTGATCTGTCACCCACTAAGGAATTATTGTAATTAACAAGGAATTTTGGTGACTGGAATGTAGGCAGTAGATGTACACTGATTATCCCATCCTTCCCAGCACAGTGACAGTAAGCACCTGCTATGAAGCAACCCCTTGAGAAATAAAAGGGATGGATGGCTGTAATTCTTAAGGACTTGCTACAGGCAAACTTTCCCATTGCCAGGGAAAGTACATTTAGTGGTAGAGAAAACAGGTAGCAAAAGGAAACCCATAGTTCCATTTCAGACTGAAACAGGCTTTTACCAGCTGAACCAGTCATTTCCCGCTGAAACTGGGAATTAAATGACTAATTTCATAATCAGCGCAACTGTTAAGATACTGAAGAGTAGAATCTAGAAAACAAAACAATAAAACAGCAACAAGAGCTGCTAGGCTTGCTTCTTCATAGGAATCTGTAGTGATAAAACATCCCTGAAAAAGCACAAATCACTTTGAACAGTTGTAGTCCTTATCTGTAAAGCAGCCAGTGGATATAATGGATTGCCATAAAAATTCTGGTACCTCTTGAGTACGTACGCATCAGTACTAAAAAGTATCCAGTTTAAGAGGAACATGATCCATATCTCAATATATTGTTCAATATGGTTCATAAGAACAGATCAGTGTGTAAAATAATGAATCTGTGTCAAAAATCTACTAAGAAAGAAGTCACTCGACCATTTTCCTATTCAGGGATTCACAACCTGGGCATCCCTGGGTCACATATTGCCTGCTTGTACCTAAGACCTGAAAGGAGCTACTGCTCCTTGGCTGCTTGTACTATCAGGACACTATAGTACAAGCCAATAGATCATCTTAGATGTAGCCCAATTTTGGATGTCCCAGTCCTGAATAGCCCCTCTTGATTTTTTTTCTCCCTTCTTTGCTAACAGCAGTGATTCTACTGAGTGCTTGACCCGCAAGAGGATATTGCTCCATCTGTTGTCTACTCGTAACATTGAAGGATCACAGCAGAAAAAACCTCAGGCAAAAAAACTGCAAGTGCTGCTGAATCATTTTTGGAGTTAGCCTGCCAGGTTACATACTCATTAGTGCCTTCACATGGCTTTTAAAACCCTTTTCTATGAAGCTGAAGCCTGCAATTCTCCCCCTCCCCTTCACATTCTTAAATGTCAATTGGTTTAAGAGTATTACTCACATTTGCATAACAGATTGAAGCTATAAACTTATGATTTGAAAGCTAACAGATTTGCAGTCAGTCTTGATTTGTCACGTTTGTAGATTTACACTAAATTGAACTTACCTTAAATGCCATCCGAATAGTCTCTTCTGTGTTGGCTGGGTTACAAAGAATAGACAAGCCGATTACATATTCTCTGAAGTCGATGGTGCCATCTCCATTCTGTAACCAAAATATGCATGGCAGTAGTTATATAGTTAATATTGCAAATCACTTTAAAAGCTGTTGTGTAAATCAGCTATACAACATGCACTAAGACAGTTTACAACACTAGAGGTGTTTGTTCTTCCTGGAAAAAATACTAACAGCTGGCTAAATATATGTAATACTAGGGCTGAAGTAGCTACATATTTTCAATAGCTGGAAGCTGGGTATCAATTTCTATCTTAAAAACACCCAAACAAAAAAAGATTTAAAATGACTTAAAAGTTTTTCTTTAGTACATGACCCTCTAAAAGCCTCTAACAAGAATTGGAATAGGTGTGTTTAAGGTAACTGTAACAGTTCACGTACCCCTGGAAATTCCTAAAGTTCAGAGACCAATGCAACATCCTAGAATAAACAGGCCAATGATGTGAGGCTGTTGCCTAGAGTTAATTCTTCCTAAGAACCTTCAGCAATAAAATACATGTCAGCAAAAGTACAGCCTGATGATGCAGTAAATCTACGTGGTCTATCTTAAGCCCTTCCTTGAAGCAAATGCATTGCCCTACATGCTATTTTGAAGCCAATACACTGTCCTACCTTTTAAGCCAGGAATGCAATGAATTCATTGTAACAGCCTCTCTGGTAATTCCAGTTTTGATGTGAACGAACATTTATTTCAATGTGTTAACTACAAAGCTACATCAGCAAAACATTTGAAGCTTCCTTTGATGGGATTCATGATTAATTCTGTTTAAGCTGATTATATCTGCAGATAGTTAAAATGGCAGATGCCTGTTGAAATATATGCTTAAGTCAATAGTGTTACTGTGACCACACGGCAAGTTTCTTGAGGGTTTTAGGAAACACCCTGTCTGGGGAAAAGCCATATAAGTGTTTGGTGATGGGCCACAGAGTAGTTAATGAAAGCATAGTAGAGATGACTGGTAGCTCATAGTTTGGAACATACACAATAAGGGCATTCATCAAAAACATTTTAAAAGCAAACAAAAGTGTAAAGTGGAGTTCCCTTTGTGGATAATGTGTTGTACATTTCAAGAAGAATGAGATTTTTTAAAAAGTGGACTCCCTAAGTCTGAGAACAGCACAAAACTTTTTCAGCCAAGCAAGAGAGGGGTGGTCTCCTGGGTAAATCTAGTGAACAGCCAGATCTAGATTCTATTTCTGGCTCTCCTACCAACTTCTAATGCCCACTTGAGCATACCAACCGCAACCTTTCTGTTCTTGGTTTTTTGCTGCTGAATAGTGGAATATGGAGCTTGCCAGTGGAGAAATGCTAAGGCTGCTCTGCAGAGCGCTTTGAAAATCTTAGGTTCTATGAAATAGGGATTTCTGTTACTGAATTCAAGTTTTAAGATGGTTCTTGATTAACAAAATATGTATAATAATGTGTTCAGCACTAACTTTTCTTTATCAAACTATATATTTGACAGGATTTTAAACTGCTAAGATACAATTTTATTTAGCCTTCAAAACCAATTCAGGACTGTTTTGCACAGACAACTGTTATTTTCTTTATATTGATGGTCTAACCAATCTTTTTTGAAGACATGCAACCTTTTAACATCTTGTTCTTTAAAATCCTGTGAATTTTCGGGAAAGTTTTTAGCAAAGATATGAAGAGCCTTTAAGTTACTTTCATGTGTGTCTAAGGGATATAACTTTTGACAGTTTTTAATCATTATAAAAGGACAACTTTCTCTCAGAAGTGCTGTTTTATTTACAAATCTGTGCTCTCGTATTGCAGCGTTTGACTTTAAATATTTTGGCTACATCATAGTTCTCATAATAGAAATAATAGATACAACTTTAAAATGTATCATTATAAACCTAAACTCTTAAAACAACTGAAGCAAGAGTGTAGACAATCATTGTTCAAATTCCATGGAGTATTATTTTTGGACAGCTTTATAGACTGTATTCTTAGCAAAGGATTGTTTGATGCGATTAGAGTATTTTTTTAAATTTATTTTTAAAGTTAAGAGTATGTATCACAGGAAAAGAATTGGAAAGTAAACTTTAAATAAAACAGTCTCATTAAAAAACAGCTTCTTAAATAAGTTAACACAGCTGTGGCTGCACATGGAAAAATGACAAGAGCTAATAAGGGTCATAATACTTTCATTAAAGTGCTAAAACCCAGTATCAAAACTGAGCGCAATCTGATACGCAGGACTCCAGCCATTTGAGTGGGAAATAAAGTTACTATACTTGCAAGTTCATGTTGTGACTAGCTCTGCTAAACCCTAGGATGCTGGCTAACTTCCAAATGCTCTGGCATTTTGGTTAAGGAGAAGTGATGGGGTTGTTGCCTGGAAAAATAGATGGAAGTTAAACTGAAAATGCAGGAAAACCTTTAGTGCTTGTGTAGCACTGCTGCAAGCAAGCACTTGCAGTAGTCTTTCTACACATACCTAGCTGTGTTTGCAGCCAAGAATATTTTAAGGAAGCAACATGTGAGCTGAGCTCCAATTCTCTCAGTAGCAAAGCAGAACATCAATATTTAGATATTTGTATTTATGTTACATAAAATAATCAAAACAGTGTAACCTCAACAGCCCTTGTTTTCTTCAAGGACACTAGTCTTCTGCTACTATTTCCACTATAGCATGCTATGGTAACTAGGGTTTTGTTGTTTTTTTATATAATACAGTAAATCTTACACTTTGGGAAACTATAAAGTTTGCATTCTCATAAGCAGTCTCCATTTAGAATTGCACAAGCACTGCAAGACAGATGCAGTCAATAAAGTTTGAAGTACTACTGCCTCAAAACTTTTTTCTCACTATGTAAGGCAATGGGAAAATCAAGTTTGTATGTGTGTGCTAGTCATTCACGTTTAGCTCAGTAAACCCTGAGTCACTTATGGGGCTACCACAGAGAAGCTACAACTGGACCTTTTGGGGAGGAACTGCAGATGCGCCTCTCATGTTCATATCCAGGCTCATCATTTAAGAGGCTATTGCTGTAACTCCAAAATTTCCACCGCCTGTTGCTACATGCAAGTTCTAACTAGTCAGAAAGGGAAATTCTGAAACAAACCTGGTAGGATGGTGCACACCTGGAGATACCACACTTTCCCTCATGCTCACTTTTCTATTACTCAGAGCCCAAATGCCACTGTGGATAACTGTGTGCTTTTCCACTGAATAACTGGGAAGGGGGCGAATGCCATTAGGAAGGAACTGACCTCTTTCATCACAGTCTGGGCCAATACGAATGTTTTTACTGTTTGTGTCACCCAGCTTAGTATTAAACAAAGTGCAGGAGGAAAAAAGTCTGGGCAAAAGTTGTAAGTTACTTTTTCCTAAGTTGCAAGTAAAAGGCTTCTGCAAGTATAGCAGGGAAGAGATTTCATCAGTTTGGAAAGTACTATTTGCCAAGTGTAACTGCAGGATTCAGAAATCAAAGCTATGGAAATTTAGAAACAAAACCAAACCACAGTACTCCATTAGCATTCAGATGCCCTGCAGGTATTGTGAGGTGTTTCTCAATTAGTCACTGATGTCTCCCTGGGGAGGGGCAGGGGCATGTGCACTCTTACATCTGGAGACTGCATGTAGTGCACAGGCTGTGCTACTCAACTCATCTTTCGCATTCCAGTCAGCTAGCACACACCCTAGACAATTTTCTTTTAAAGCAGCAGAGCCCTGCTGAGAAATCTGCCTTGTTACATTGCAGTGCAAGAGCTGTTTTCATCAACTATGTAATCCTTAATTCCAAGAAATGTACCTTTGACAGTTCATTTCATTCCTTGTTCTTTTACTCAAAAGTTGACATCTTAGACAGAACTGCATAACTAGCTTGAGTGGGACACTGCACCCTGATAAAATTTAACTCAGATAGCCAGAGGTTGATTTTGGCTGTCTGTCTGCTATGTGACTGCATTATTACAGCAAGCTTCTCTAAATATAAATGTAGTATTTTAAGTTGTTTTCATTATAACTATAATAAGGCTTGAAGGAAAGAGAGAAAAGACTAGTTAATACAATTGTACAAAGGAGAAAAAAGTTGTAAAAGTAGCCTTATATAAGTCTTCAATTTTGTCCTGGCCAGCAGGTAGAACTGACAATACCACTCAGGTTTTGCTTCAGCAGACAAGCGTGAAAAAGCAGAAGTAGGAAGGAAATTAAATATGATTATATAAATTCATTGATCATTATAGTTATTGCAACCCTCATGTTTTTCCCCTTGTTAGAAATAACTGCACAACACTCTTTACTAGCAATTGCCTTCAGGCAAACAGCTTTATTCCAGCTTAGCGAATGCTGACAAATCAAAACAGTAACATCAACGCCAAACTTACGAGCTTTTTATATAATATACCCCTATACAAGCCACTTTATGTGAATAACTAAGCTTTGATCCTTCAACATATTCCCTCATTTCAGAGTCTAGAGATAGTTCTCCGAGACAGACTTATGCAGCTGTCCAACTGACAACTTACACAAACCCTTCAGAAAAGCAGACTAATGCATGCACAAGAGGAATCACAATACTTTTAAGCTGAGCTATCTGCCGCTAGCTACATCTGCCTTAGAACAAGGAAAAGACTACAGTTCTATAGCACAGGATTGTAGTCTTCCACGTATATCTTCCAGACGAACCTTATTCTTCTCTGCTATACCTTCATGAATACATGGTCAGCTGCAGCCAGTCTTCAATGGTCATTTTGATCTGTCCGCTTCCATCTCGGTCCAAGGACTTGAAGGCCCGGAACATGCTGTCTAGTCGTACCAAGCAGCTAATGAAGTTGTTGAAATCCATGCTACCGTCCTCATCGGCATATCTGCGCACGATTACCTGGCAGAGTTGTTCGTTCAGGTGGAACCCTGCAGCCTTCAAGGCATCTGGCAGCTGAGCTCTCCCAACAGTGCCTGACTGATAAGTATCATACTGCTTGTATACACACTGCCATTTCTTGATGTTGTTCCACAGATACTTAAACTCTTCAAAGCCCAGTTTGCCATTTGTATCACTGTCCATGACGGCTACCATGCTACGGCATGTGTCTAAGCTGAAGCCATCTGTCTTCAAGTCTTGATGTCTGGAAACAACCTTGTTCAGGATGTCCCTTAGCTCAGTGGCACACACTTCCATATCATCTCCAGCCAGCTGGACAAAAAGGCGACGAAACTGCCTGATCTCCTCACTCTCATAAGCTTCCACATTCGTAAAATGATGGTGAGGAGGTGGAGGTGGCTCTGGATTATACTGAGCTGCTGCTTCACTTATAAGATTGACAAGACCTCCGACAAGTCCTCCAAGATTCCCTCTGTGTCCACCTCCTGTTAGGAGACCTCCAAGGCCACGTGCAAGGCTCCCTCCACGACCACTACCACTTCCTCCACTCAGCAAAGCTTTAGCGAGGAACATGGCGAAGATTTTTTGAAAGTTGTTGTTCCTCAGAGATCCAGTGCTTCTGTAACTCTCCCAAGCCGTATTGTGTCTGAGCTGGGCGTGGGCAAAATGCAGCTTATCTGCGTGCTTAGACTTCCCTGTCTCTGTGCATGTCTGCAGCTGCCAGAGTTATCTCAGGTCTCAGTAGCTTCTGCCAATTTTTGATACGCCTCTATTTTTTTCTTCTTTGTATAGTTAGCTTTATGTGATTTGAGGAATCTTTTTAGAAAAAAAAAAAAACAATGAGGCTGCCACAGAGCAGAAGTCTCAAAATACCTGTGCTCATAACTGAAGCAATTTGAAAAAAGCCCTGCCACATTAGTGTGTCTGTTTCTCAGTTTAAGCTGATCTCCTTAAAGATGAATGCAGCAAAAGCTTACTAGAGTCTTGTCTGTTCTTGCAATCTTTTATGCCTTCAACTTTTTAGTGAATTGAGCATTACATTGCTAATTCTAGTCACTGATACTATTGTGCCAGACAGGGAAAGTGAAAGGAGTCTTGGTTGCCCTTAATTATTTTGGTTGCCACACCATATTTCTATTGTATGTACTGTGCCTCAGGACTCAGACTACATGTTCATAGGAGCCAATGGTCTAAGATGGGGAGGCAAGAATGAAGAAAGGATGAGTACCTAGCTCTGCTACAGCTTCAATGCATTCAGCAATTAAGGAAATACATTTGATTCTTCTCTATTTTAGAGCTTGTAAAACCTTTTTATCTGGAAAAATCCTGAAACAGTTTTAATCGGCATATACAATGCAATGACCTCCCAAGGACAGGTGTACCGTTGAAGCTAACTTGATCAGGAAGAGTGATGCTGAGTTGGGAGAGCTCCTATGATCAGAAACAAACTCCAGTTCATACGCACTTGCAGTACAACATGCTGCTTGCACTGTAGCACATATTGGATGCCTAGAAGTAAGATGAATTCTATGCTATGCTTAGTCACTGATGCTTCTGGTATAGTCAGAGGGGCGCATCCACAGAGCAATTTTTCTCATCTTCAGAGAGAAGCAGAAAATGGGAGAGATCACCACTGACTATGGGGGAAAGCCTAAATGATCAGATTAACGCATAGCCTCCTTTATGGCGGGATATAGGCAAGAGGAGTCCTTGTAATGTCTCATAGCACCCTTCACAAACACAGCAGGAACATACACTCTAGTCACCTTCAATCTGCCTTACATTATCTGCTTACAACTATATCAGTTAATTAAGCTGTCAGAGTGTACATAAGCTCAAAATCTGGGGTAGGCAAAAGGAAATATTCAGCCATTACCAGCATGAAGATTATCATCTGATGGTGGTGCAGCAACTTGGTCCAAGAGATGGCTGTCTTCTCACAAGCTACAAACTGACCAACCTTTTTCCATCGAAACTTAAGAAGGAAACTATAAGAGTCACTTATCTTTCCTACAGGAATTGCTAACGAAGAAGCATTTACTAAGCTGGACACAATGAATTAAATATCCTTTAGGGATGTGATTTTTAACAAAACATTGTCAACAAGTCAGTTAACCAACTACTCACCCTGTCAAAGAGTAGAAACAGCTCTTTGAGGACATCTGAAATCGGAAGCTTCAAGTACTCTGCAAACTCCTCAATTCCAATTCTTCCCCCTTTGGAAGCACTTGCAATAGCAGCAAAGGTATCCAACTGCTCTCTGACATGATTCCATTTTAGGCTATGCAAACATGAGGGAGAGGAGATATTTCTATGCAGCAGATCTTGGACAGATGGGAATTTCAGTAGGAGTTATTACAGTGTTAAAAGATAAGTAATAGCCAAACAGAGCATGTGTGTACAGCATTAGAAATGCTGTTACTTCCAGCCTGATATTTTATACGAAATCAGCAATTAAGGATGGCTCCCCCTGGTTATTAATATTAAAAGCAGGCAGTTCTATGCTTGGATATATCAGACTTCCTTAGAGTAACTTCCTAAACCTAGAATCATCTGTCCAGTTACTAGGCTAGTCTAGCAGAGAGCTTTTCATTACCATAAATTCAGGTGCAGCATTATTTTGCTGCATCATGCTCTAGGGAGAATATTTCCTTAACAGAAGGGAATAGATCTCAGCTCGATTAGCTAACTCTCTACCCAAATGCTAGTATCACTACAACCTGAGAAGTATCTTATCTCTCTGCAGAAATACACCACTGCACCACAGTAAGAATAATTAGGATTACCAGGTAACTATTGAAGATTGTTCCAGACAGAGTTCTATAAATGGATATACAGCACATATGTACTAAGTCAAGATTTACTGTGCACGTACTTCAGATGTGACGACAGCCATGCCAAGTTATTTGATGGAGTTACTGTATGATTAAGTGGTTCAGTCGTCAAATTCTACTGTATCCACACAGAAGAAGTTGACACCACTAGCAAAACATGGCTGCACAGTACAACTATGAACAGTAAGCCACTGGCTGAAGTCTCAGGCTGGAAAGAAGGTTTATTACTTCCTACCACACACTGCCTGTGCATCTCCACAAAAGCAATTTAAATTGGGCACCAAGACTACCATCAAGTGCCTAAAATAGGTACTGCTCTACCTTCCTCACCTTTTGGTGAGATAAATCCATAGAAGGTGAGAAAAATGCATTTTCCCTCTTGTAACACTGCCCACAAAAATTACTCAGGATTGGTTCTTACTGGGATTTTCCTCATCTCTGATTTCCATATAGTTTACGTATGTAAGCTGTATACATAAGTACACTGTATTACACATGGCCAAGTCAGTTGTCAGGTAATTTATCCTTTTGTCGATGGCCATCAACACCTGCAGCACTGCAGTAATTATGCTACCAACAGCTAAACTTCCCTTACTTGAGTTTCTTGCTAATTTTGGTGAATTCCACCAGCCCAGCTTCCATAGGTAGAGTCAGCTGTCCTGCTGAAATCATCAGTCTGCAGTCTTCAAAAGTGTGGTCAGTGACTGGCACATTCAAAGCACTGAAACAAAATTAAGGAAAAAGAAAAATCAGTTTCTTATATTAAAATTACTTTTAGTTGACTGTTTCCCTTCTCTGTCTCAGTTTGGCTTTAATGCTAATGTACAAAACAAATGATAATTCATTCTTGCACTGCTCCAAGTAGGATAAAGCAATATGTGCCATTCTGTTAAACTGTGAAACCATACTGTGAAACTACATTATGGCAGCGTCATGATGTCTTAAGATTTACAGTCTTGTAAATGTAGCCTAGTAACACTGGAGAACAAACCACCCACTTATTCTTGCCAAGCAAATAAGGGAACAATTTATTCCAACTTTCCATGAATTGAACATACTATGTTCCAATGTAAGACAACCTTCTTTATGCTCCATATAAAAACAATCAGGGTGGTTTAGTATAGGAATTTGACACCTCTTAGTGAAAATCTAGAGCAATTCCTATATATAGCACCTGGGACTTGACTAAATTCTACTTTAGGGCTAGGATGTATATGGAATTGCTGGATATAAAAGTTCTCAAAGATTTTATTCATGACTGAGTACATACGTTGCCATAGTTTGTCGGACTCTGTTGGCAAAAAGAATGGGATCATTCTTTTCTTCCTCAGTAGGGACATGAACAGGCAGAAACTGAAAGAGATAAGTTATCCAATCAATTCAATAGTCGCCACTTTATTAGCAACATGAACAATTTCTTGTTACTGTTTGGAATGGGGGAAAAACAGGAGAAAAATAATAATTAGCCATGCAATGAAGGAACTGGACACTAGAGGTCTCAACCGCCTTAGAAACCACTCTGGCTCTTCTGCACTAGCCACACAAACTAGATTTAGTCCAAAACTACTTCTTAAAGGTTGGTAGAAGCTGCTTCCATATGAAAAATCAAACCCCCGAAGAAGGAGAGTATAATAAATGAATACTTAATTAGAAAATTAAATGCTACATTAGTAAGAATGTGAGTCTGAAATACTGTACATTCCTTTTCAAAGATCCTTTTTAAGTGATGATATATATTGGAATAGTGTATGTAAGATTTTTAATGTTTTTAAGTACACCCTGCAATCCCACCTCGTACCTGTTAGTTGTATCTGTCAGCATGTGACTGATAAGTTTCCTGTAAGTTTTTCCTCCATGATAAAAAATGTTAAGGAATCTTAGTTCTGAATTGTTAAGTAGAGCACTAACTGGATACAAATACTGTAAAATTTTGGAACTCCAAGCAGAGAGTAAAAAACCCCAACAAATCAACTGCCTCTCCTCCCAAACCTAGAAAACACCCCAGATATCTAAATGGCAATACATTTACTGTTGAGGATTCATTCAATGTTAATATGTAAGAAGTTGAAGTAGCATTACACTAAAAATGTACTATAGATGAATTATTATCTAACATGGCATGAATGAGCATCTGTTTGTTTGCAAAGTAGTGTGTGTGGAGGAGTATTTTGTTCTTTCTACTTCAGTCTACAGTGTTTGCTTGCAGCTCTGTTTACCATGCCTTTTCTCAGTTATGTTTATCATTTATCTGAGTTCTGCTACTCCTCACCCTGCAATCTTGCCCTTAAATCCTGGAATACAGCAATTCTAGGGTAAGTATAAGGTGTTGCTCATGGTTCATTGGAAGACACAGTGGCTAATTATGTGTCAATATGTTTCTTCAGTTACATTGCAGTTGCTGGTGATGCACTAATATAGCGGTAACTGTCCCATATAAATGCAGTCCATCCTGAACAGCCTTTTTATGTTTGTTTTTAAGGAATGCTGCCTCTATGATTTTTATGATTAAAACAAGTAAGTTTATGGAATAGGTTACCTGTCAAATAGCCATAACAATTTTCTGTTTATAGCTAAAAGTTTTCTCCCCTGTAAGGACAGCAGGGATCTAGCTGTTTACATGAAGGTTTGAGATTCCATTCTTTCTGTAAGCAGTTGCCAGCTCTGTTCAACATCTGAAATACATCCCTGCTTATTACAACTCCCCTTCAGAAGTCACCTAACTCTTAAATCAAGGAAGTGCAGGCACATTGTACAGACACAGAAAACTGTGTCATCACTGGTTGAGATGAAGTCATAACTCTGAGAAGTTTATCTATGCAAACATGGGTCATGGTCTTGAAAGCAGTCATTACATCGTTTGAGGCTAAGGTCTTGCTCAGACAGCAACCTAAATCTCTGGCAGATTAAACAACACCTCCATCCCCTTCAAAAAACCTACAATTATTCAGAAAACCAGTTTGCCAGAAACCACAGCTGGGGATGAAGAATTTGGTTTCTTGGCCTCCTGAGGTGGCACGCATGCTCTCAAAGACACCCAGCTGCTTACCTGATGAAGACTAGTAAGTATACCTTCCCTGTCAAATTGCAGTCTTTCCAAGAAAAATTCTTCACAGCTCTTCCAGTAGCAAAAATACTTCTCTGATCTACTTTTGACCTAGTCTCTCTTCATACAGAATTTGCCAAATGCTGTATCTTTTGCAGCCCTAAAACTCACTGCCAGGTTCACTGTTTCATCTTCAATATCTACAGTTTTTTAGAATATGACTAGACATGCATGCACATACTCCCTTGGACTACAGGAGTACATCACTGTTCATGTGCAGTTAGTAGAGGCAGTGCAAGACTCATGCGAGTGGAGAGGCTACCTGCTTACAGTATGGGACAGCAACAGAAATGTCTGCTCTTAAAAGAAGTAGTCTGATTCCCTCCTTCCCCAGTTAAATCTGCCCCTTCTCTTTTTAAAATGGAATATCTTTTGCCTTGATGCTAAGAAATTAGTTCTGCTTTGAGGACACATGCTGCTGTGAAAGCTGCATATTTTTTCATGTTTCAGTTTCATCTTTTGGAACATGAAATTTATTTTCTAACAGGCAAGTTTGAGTTCTGTTCTGAAGTAGGGGAAAATAAACATTCTACTGGAAGGGCTCCATTAGCTGTTTCTTGCTCCCACATAGATAAATTACATAGGTATGTGCTTCCGTACAAAATTAGGAGAATTTGCTCTTTAGTACACCTTCTATAAATGTGTCTACTGCATGTACTATACAGTAACAAGGTGCTCCCTTAAAATTAATTTCATTGTTTCGCAACAAAGACTGTATTGGTAATTGTAAGTAGTATGAAGAAAGAAAGAAGCTGTTACCTTTAACAGAACGTATTATAATTCTTAGTTTTAACATCTGTAAAATGCATGTGGTGATAATTAGCAATGATTTTACAATGCTTTAAAAATAAAGGCATTTCTGACAGCTTGCTTTTAGGAAATCATTAGATTAAGTGATACATAGATATGGACAACAAATCTAAATATATTACTCACCGTGATTCTGTTCTTGTTTCTGAGACATTTGTTTATTGTTCACTAACAGTGACTGATAATGTGAATAATTGACTGATAATATGAATAATGCATTTATATTAAAGTATAAATTCCCTGGTTGCTGAATCTTAGTACAAAAATATTTCTAATTCTTACCTCAACTTCTACTCTTGTGAAGAGCTGACACACCGTCATTATGCACAGCTCTTTTCTGCAGGCAAAGAGGAAGAGGAAGAAAAATACATTTTACTTACTGAAAAACAAAGTATTTGCACATCAGTAGATGAAACTTTTTAAAGCATTGACAAAAACACAGCCAATATTGGGTGAGGTTTTTAAGTACCTTGCAGTGAAGTTTTCTGAAGTTGCTTTCAACATTTTTTCTACAGGGCTTCTGCATATAGCTGCTTCTTGCTCACTGGGCAGGCAACTTGTTGTCTGTTGTCATGCATATTAACAATACTATACACTTCTTTGGCCAGCAAAATTTATATGTGTCTTCATCTTTAAAGAGGTGAATACATACTGGATTTTAACGCTTTAAGAGCTTTGGTTCTGAGAATTAGCTTTATCTTTTATTCTGTCATCTGCAAAAGGGGACCAGTAACTTCCTTCTGCAGAATTGAAGCAAGGATTTGTTAGTATTTGCTAGCCATTTTGCAAATCATAGCAGCGTTTCCACAAATGTGTTAATGAAGTGTCATTATGTTTGGGACCTTCAGAAAAAGTCAAAAATTTTAGTATCAACAGGGAGGGGGAGGAAGAAACTGTGAAAGAGGGTAAGCATAATCACTTCCACTTCTGACTTGTTCTTTTCACTGTGATTTTTAAGCAGAAATGCACATTTGCTCTTTACTTTAAATCAGGTAAATTATAATAGAAAACCTTCAAGCAATCTTTCTTCTGTTCTTGTTTTGGACAAAATAAAAAAAAATAAAAGGAAAAGGCAGGAGAACAGCTAAGGGATTCCTTCTACTTTCTGCAGGAATCCACTCTTAACACTCGATTTTCTAACACGTAACATTAGGTATTCCTCCCAGTAAGGCACAGAAGAAAGAAAGAAGTAGTAAGTGAAAGCAGAAACTGGGTCAGGATGTTTCTGAGGAGGAGACTGGTACTGTCCCATCCTGGCCACAATATCCAGGAAGTTTTACAAAGAGTGTGACAGTTCTGCATTTTGTGATCTGCAGGTTTGCACGGGGGATGTTCTTCTTACGGATCCAGCTGTTTTTGTTAAGAATCTCTAGATTCTACCCCTTCTCTTCTCATGATTTTGCCAAGCTGTTTCTTTCATCTTTTCATAGGTTTCAATTTGAGCCTTCATCATCCAGCCACCAGGCTTAGAGCATTTCTCAATTTTTAGTGACTGGGCAGCCTCCTTCCTTCCACAGGAATACCTCTGATATCATTTCTTTCTTCACCTATTCCTACGCCATCTGTCATAACTGAAGACATAGCTCCTTTTCAATCTTCCATCATAAATCCTTCATAGGAGAAATCTGCAGTATGCTACTGAATTTGCAATGTTTGTTACTCTCAGTATGCTGATAACTGTAACAGCAGGAATAATAATAGCAAAAAAATGCTTGGGAAACCGAGATGGACATTTTCATCTAGGTCAGCTTTCATAATGTCCATTCTACAAGTATGCCGGTGCTAGGATTAACTAATGATAGCTTAGAAGGTGCTTATGATCTGCTCCACCAGTTCAGACATGTTTCAGAATTAGTTGCCTTAAAAATTTTAGTCAGTAAATCAGTACTGCTGTACTTAGATACACTACATATTCCACATGAAAATGTGGTATATGGATTCTACAAATCCACATTTTAATGAATGTTTATAAGGTGAAAAGTATTTTCCAGACATATTTTCGGTGCACCTGTAAAGGATTTCTAATACTTTAATAAAATATTTTAGCACATTAGAAGGCCACCTGTGTTGAGAAATAAACATAGATGCACTGCCTAACTTGTTTATTGAAATATTTTTCATTATTTCAATGCCAGATACTATCTGTATCTATATCTCTATATATAGCCTATTCACTGGGATCTCAAAACAATTGCTTTTGTTGAGTCAGGCAAAAATAAAAATCTAAAGAAGAATCCTCGATGTTTGAATGGGGAAAGGTGGGGAAAATTAATACTTGTTTTGCCCATCTTCTTCAAATGAGATGGAAGAATGAATAAACAAAGGGGATAAAAGAACATTTTTTCTTGTTTGTATACCATGTAGGAAACTGTAAACAACTATGGATTTTAATGACTATTATTGTTTCCCCAAGAAAAAGAATTTAAAATACTTCTTTTGCTCTAGTGTAATGTGCAAAACATAGGAAAAAATTAAACAAAATGGTGGCAGAGCTGGAAATAATGCTTCCCCACTTGCAAACCCTTTCTCTAGCCACTCAGATATGAAATCTACTGCATGACAGCATTATCACCAAGTATTTCCCCCTCATAAAAACAGATCTAGAAGAACATGTGTCTTGGCTTAGCTGAATCTGTTTGGCAGACTGTTTAGCAATGGGGGAAAAAAATTCAATATGTAATTTTCAGTAGGATTAAGAAACTTACAATGAATAGCCCTGCCATGTCCAGGTCACAGTATCCTAAGGAGAAAAATAAAACACAGAAATGTATGACAAAACCAGATGAAAGTCAGAGAGCAGATAAGTTACAGTATAGAAGATGGTTTTATAGTCCTGTAGTGAAAATAAATAAAGGTGTCAGGGTGACTAGGATTCCTTGCCTTAAAAATTTGGAAATAAGTATGGCAGACTTTTGATAATATCAACAATTGGGAACAAAATTTATATAGTTACTTAGATATTTTAAATCATTCATTCTGATCCAAACAACAGAGGTTGGAAAAAAAAAATCTAGTAAGACTTTTTCAGAGGACTTTACCAGTTCCTTTAGAAGGGCACCCTCATAAATATGTTTGATTTAGTTTTTAAGGACATTTCTGCACAGGTAATCTGTCATGCTTTTTCTTTGGGTTTTTTTTGATATTTTTTTCCTTATTTTATGTTTATTACTACTTATATATAATTTTTACAATGTATACTTCAGATCCTTAAATCCTTTCAGTGAAATGCAATACCAGTCCCCTTTAGTTGTTCCCTTAATTTTTGAAATTGATCTGTAAAAAGATTTTACAAAGGATTCTTTGTAAATAACAACAACAACAATAACAATCACTGGTTTTTAATCTTAAAAACCATTAGAAATGAAAAGTTTGGTCTTTTCTGGATTTGTTGGATGACCGGGTAATTAAAAAGAAAGTTAACAAGTTGCTAGACTCATGTCCCAGCATTACACCTGTCAGTGAAGCAGAGCCATACGTCTGTGCCCCTATACATGGCAGAAAGTGTAAACATTTACTCCGCATAACATGGGAAAGTTGCAGGAAAAGAACCATCTGCAAAGCTGCCCTCCTGAGGCTCCTGAAGGAGGGGGTGTTGGAGGTACTGCATGGCTTAGCTTTACTTTTGTTCCAAAACTTTGCAAGCCCCTTTGCAGTAAGAGTATTTTGAGCTTAAACAAAAAAATGGTGACTAGTAGAGAAGTTGTGTGCATTTTAGACTTCAAAGTACAGGCTCTGTGGCTTTGCAGGAAGTTTCTAACTTCCGCTGCAATACTTTCCTATGCTCCCTCTTACTTTAACTATAGCTAAGAAGCCCAGCAGTAATTTTTTACAATCAGAATAGCAACTACACCATGGTGACACTGGGGAAGCCTGGCTGCTCCAATGCTAAAGGCTCAGGACAATAGATTCTTCAGTGACAAGGCAAAATATTTATCGTAGGTACTGTTTAAGTCAGGATTTTGACTTCTGTATTACTAATTAGTGATAGAAGAATGTTCTGCTTACCAGCTTGTTGGGGTATCGGAGCAACACAGGTTGTACAGGGACTCGTGGAACAAAGGCACCTGCAACCACAAATTGGAATTGATTGTTAAGACTAAGCTTAATACAGCAGTTGGGAGTTTTAAGTGATTCATGTAAGACATGGTATCTGGAAGGAGAAATTTTTAAAAATGTGAGAAGAAATGGGAAGTGTTCTTATTGTTGTAGGTTTTCTGTGTTGTTTGTTTGTTTGTTTGTTTTTATATCAGCAGCACAACCAGCAAGATGTCAGGACAGAAAAGGGTTAGTCTCCATTTCAAGGAGAAAGCTGCCTAACATTCCTAGACTGTTCAAACTCGTTTTCTGTGTATTATCTCCCCATTGACTGGCATTCATTTCAAAGGATTAGATGCTCACAAGGCTGTTGAGGATTTCCTGAACCCTTTTCTGTTCTGATTATCTTCATAAGTGATATGAATCTGAGCATGTAGTACTGTTTTTGTACCTTTGCTACCCAAGGCACTGTACAACAGTAAGAAAGGAGAGCAACGTGGCTTTAACTGAAGTGCAGCACAACAATCTAATGATCAGTGATGCTATCAAGTACCTTTCTGTGTTAAAAATAATCGCAAGGCCTGCCTTGCTAAGCACTATGCAAAGAGATTTTTTAACTTGGTTGCTAGGTCTTGCATGGCAAAATTTACAGGAATCTAAGATGGCATGACTGTAAGTTGAGCTAAAAGAACATCATAAGTAGCATGTATTTTGGTAGTTCATCTCATAATAATCACAGTCAATTCTGGATAAATAAATTAGATTAAAACTGTACCCAGAAAAAACCCCAACCAACTAACCATATACATCATAGGTATTTTGCATCCTACAAAATACCAAAAATCAGAAAAGTAAACTGACTAGTATAAAATATTGGGTTTAGCGCCACTGAAACGGTAATGATATCAGACATTACTACAGTGCTGTTGTGGATGAGGTACCTGCAGAAGTATAGGCCTTACCAGAACTACCAAATTAATATTTCACACCTTATTTTCCAACAACGATGCGACAAAACCTCTCACCTTGTTTAAATGTGATCAGGCAAGATCGGTTTGTGCAGGTGCCTTCTGGGAAAATCAGTATCTTGGATTTAAAGAGAAAGAAATACATATATACACACATTTCATAAAAAGATTATACTTCCCCATCAGTTACATAAAGGCTGACTTTTTATGCAAGCTCTGTGACATATTACACTGCATCACAAGAATATCATTACTGTTTCGAAAGGAAATGAACAAATAAGTGAAGGATGCTCACAGTAGCATTAACCTGATCCATCCTGATTTGGAAACAAATGCTTTGTAAGAGAGAATTTCAGGGGAAAGGCCTTTATCAGTTCAGAAATACGGTACAAAAGGCTTTAAGTGTTTCACTTGAAATGTTTAGTGTTGGTAATGATAGGAGAATTGTTCCTCTGCCAGCAGCTCCTTATTGAACTGCTGGGTGTATAACCATCAAGAGTCTGGGCTGACATGAAGTGCATAAGGTTCTTGAGCGTTTACTGGCACAGATGCTATCAACATGAGTGAGATGAGAAGATCACAGCTTGAGGGGTAGCAACAAAAGGCAGAGAGAGCATATGCATCTGTGATGCAGAGCTCTGAATGCATTACATATCACTACACAGCCTCTGAACCTGAATTACTCAGACACACCAAATACCCAGAAGGTTTCTGAATTAGTGTCTGAAAGATACTTCATTAGATGCACAGTGAGCTGCAATGTGACACACTGAATCCAGCCCCCTATGGAATATAAGGAGGATCTGTGTTTCTCATATCACTATAGGATCATAAGAAGCATTCCAAAAAAACCTCAGTACAAGAACTGGTCTGGGTCAAAAGAGTGTTCAAGGTATGCTCCCACTTCAGTCCAAATGAACAGGTCAAGGCTAGATGAAAGAGGGCATCATTAGGTCACACCCAAGAGACACAGGCTGTACTAAGGTGTGATAGAGACAGCTGCACATACCGATTTACAGTCAGTCCTTCACTACGCATTCTATAATCAGAAATTGTTCTGACATGGACACAAAATGGATATGTTTCTGCTTAGCGTATGTCATAAGCCACAGAAAACGTATTAGTGACTGACTGAAAATTAAGTAATCATTCCCTCCTTCCCCTTCGTTTTGATACAGGGTTGGGAGAAGCACTTATCAGAACCTCATGCTATTAATAAGCACAAGCATTGCCCTGCTTGTTGTGTTTTGGTTTTAGGAGGAAGGAACAGGGAATCCAGCTACTCTTTCTTTTCTATTGTGCTAAGAGAATGCAGCCCATGCACTCTGAAGAGGATATGACAGACATCATCTTGTGGTCAAGTTTCTCAAAAAAAACCAGAGTAGGAGGAAGGTGTGGCCAGGGCACAGGACTAGGAATCACCCAGTGACACCCCCAGTTATACTGCTGACTTAGTCCTGGAGATTCCCAGATTACCTGACTCATAGACTATTTATGCCATGATACATATCTAGTTTTTATCCCAAGTGCAGTATTGCTGTAGAGCCAATTCCCCTTTCCTCCCCATGCTATTTTCAGCAGAGATTAGGTCTACCAGGGCTTTGCTGGAATCACTTCATCCATAACAGTCTAGCAAATTGCAAGCATCAGAGTAGTTTGTAAGCACAGTATTAAAAAAAAAAAAAGCCTTCCTAGCTTTGCATATTTAAAATCCTCCATATAACTGACAAACTGAAAAAAATAATGAAGGTTTTAAAAGTATTTATGGCAGCTTAGAAAAATGCATTTATGAATCAAATTAAAGTAGCCTAAACATTAACTAAAAAGCTTTTTGTAAGGTGCTTGCTAAGTAAAAATGATGCATGAAGTGTCTAAATAATGCCATTTCAAGAAAAGTGGCAAGTGTTGGTCTTCCCTACGTGAATGTTCTCTCTTTCTAGAGACTATTCAGCAAGTAGAGCAGTGTATTCAGGTCTAGCTGTCATAGAGATACCTGCTACTGAAGTCTATTATCTTCACTTGCCTCTCTTAATTTTCCTCAAGAGCCATTCACTGGAACAAAAGTGAAGGAAAAGTTAACTTCTCTCAGTCATGTAGGGAGTATCCAACTCTGACTAAAGAGACCTTGTGACTTTAGCTACTGAACCAGTCACTTCTTTGAGTTTTTATTTTAAGTAAATTAACCCCTAAGAAACCAAGTCAAGAAATAATTCAAATCACAAAGCATGAGTTTATACACAAATCTGCACAGAGTATCTCTAGAGAAAGGTCTTATATCACTGACTGTATTTGTCCAGCAGCATGGCAATGATACTGTATTCATAGTATCTGAAGGCAACATGAGACCAGAGTCAATGCAACAGAAGAAAGCAGAGAGGCACTGCCAAATGAGATGTCAGTAGGTTCACAACCGCTCCAGGTCTTTCTGCTTGCAAAGGATGCGGATTTCCATCCGAGCCCTCTCCCTGTTGCAAAAGCAGCAGAGTTGCTGCCTCAACACTCTTCTTCCTCTTGAGCAACCCCTGCCCCATTAGCTCTTCAGGATGGAAAGCCATCCAAGGCCTAGAAGCGCAACAGTGACTTGCTGCTGAGGAATGACCATGGGAAAAACTGTGCAGAATCAGTAACTATTGCTTCCATGTTAAAATCTTTCCACAATTTAGACTAATCTAAGTCTTGGGTTTAGTGCATTATTAACCTAAAGAGTGAACTGAGCTTCATCTCAGCTTTTCTCCACATGTGAAATCGATATTTTAAGCTTAAGTACTGTTCATGCTGGAGCGTGGACAGCCTGGGTTACCCATCTCATCAACTGCTCATCCCCTAACTGTTATGAGCACAGCTTTGCAACATAGCTTCTCATGCAAGAGCTAGCTTGAGAGTACTCATTCACATATACCAATGCAAGTCATCTGCTACACTGACGACAGTATGTTAAGACTTGACTAGGGAAAAGAGAAAGTCAAGAGCATCTGCATTTGGAACAGCAGTTGTCACTGGATGGATTTTAACTGACCCATTTGTCACAAGAAAACTCCTTCTGGGAACCAGCCTCTCATCTTCCTTTCCTAAACCAGTTATATACCTGAGAGCTGACTTCATTTTTGTACATCAATAGAATCCTATTCAGCTGGGCACTCGTGATATTATGATGCACAGTGAATATGTAATATGAATACTTGACAGAAGACTAGTAGCATATTTATTACCTGTGGCCACTGGCCTCTTGATAATGCCCGCTTTGTTATCTCGATGACCGTATTCTTCCGTGAATCAGGGTCTTGACGAGAAACTGATACAGGCTGAAGGGAACTTAAAATGGCTGTGAAGGAGATAAACATTTTTATTTGTCTCATACTAGTGCTTAGAAAACACGAGTTCAAGACTCTCTTATAGCAAAAACTTGTTATGCTCATGCCTGGAGACAGACTCTGCACAAACAGCTTTCAGACTAAATAGATAAGAAGAGTGTTATTATTGCCTCATTCTGCAAAATGGGAAGTAAGACATAGAAGACATACCTACACTGCCAGCTGAGGAGCTTTACAGTAGGTATAAACATGCCAAATTCACCCAAACACATTCTACTAATACTGCTGTTATTTTTCACTGAGCATTTCCACACAATTCTAAGGAAGAGACCTGATCAGGTCTCTGCTCATGGGCCACACTCAGGCCTAACTCATGCAGACTGCAACCAACAAGTAGTTTGAGCCTATGCTGAAGAAGTAAGACGTCCCTTTTCAGTGACAAAGCACACACAGCTCCTGCGTAAACTGCAGACACCCCCACACACATTTAATCAGGAGTCTAAATCAGAATGTGTGTACCTATTAAGATGTGATGAGAAACTTAGGGAAGAATTATCTTCTATGTCCCACTCCTGTGCTTTTAAGAGAAGATCAATGTATTATCAGTTAGTTTATTTCCTACAAAGACACTTTTCTATGTTGCCTACTGAGTTTAGTTTTGGGTTGCTGTACAGCCAGCAGAAAGTCTACAGCTGATTCTAGTAATAATGCAAATGAGGATTCTTTCTGTGCCAAAAGGAGGAGGAAATAATACAAGCATGAGTCATCTGATCTCTTCCATTCTTTGCCTTTTTGAGTAACTTCTCTTTTATTCTTTCCTGGTTTGACTCCCATTAAAAAAAAAATATCCGCAAAAATGCCTGCAAGTTTAAACTTATAAATACG
Organism: Haliaeetus albicilla; assembly: GCF_947461875.1. NCBI lineage: Eukaryota > Metazoa > Chordata > Aves > Accipitriformes > Accipitridae > Haliaeetus > Haliaeetus albicilla. The sequence continues at coordinate 19,773,964 of NC_091492.1, read as the reverse complement.
GTATTTTCCAGAATGCTGTAGTTTGGGTCTGTTTTGAAATAACCTTCACTAATCCATGTTGTACATTTGTGGGACACACTGTTAAAAGACAGCAGTCGAACAGATTTCTCAAGGTATCTACTAGGAGAATTTTAAGAGAAAGCTTCTAGCCTGAGCAGTTAGAAGACATCCTTTCAGTATAAAGCAAATTTAAAGTGATATTATATTTCATATCTGAAAAGAAACGGCATAGTTTTAGACATTTTGACCAATTCAGAAAGATAACTTGTCACAGGGATTTCACTAGAAATAATCTGTCAGTATCTTTGAAACCTAAAGGTTTAAGACGTCTGCCCTTAAATCACTTTCAGAGATAAGACTTTTGGCCTAATGTCAAATTGCTGACTTCTAACATTTTATTTTTTCATAAATACTTACTGCCAAGTACCGGAGTTGACAGGTTCTCTGCTCTAGACACTATTGATGGCATTCCAGTTAGGGCAGAAATAATGGCATCAAAAAAACTTGAATGAGGAGCTGCAACAAAGATTGGGGCTTCCAGTAGACTTGCTATTTTCCCTTTTACTTTAACTTGGAAACCCATTACGAAGAACAGCATACGAGTTAGGCATGAGAGGGTTGTCTGGATCATCCTCCTTGTAAACAGAAACACAAAAATATCATCCATCTTACAGTTAGCATTTCTTTTGTACTTTAAAAGAAAAGCCCATAATAGGTTTCCTAGTTCTCAGCAGCACTGGGGCCAGGCACAAGGTAGCAATACTACTCACCGGGAGAGTGTAGGGCTAAAGGGGAAGGAGTAGAAGCAGGGAAGGGAACATCACCTTTTCATGTTGAAACCAGATTATAATTTTAAAGATAAGGCAAGGTACAGCACCTTGCTAAACCTTCTCCCAGGTACACTATTTCTCTTGCCATATTTTACAGCATTGTAGCACAACACTATTGCGAGGGGAGGGTGGGTAATTAGCAGATTCGGTGTCCTTTTTGTAAGAACTTGGGTAACTCTGATACCAGTTCTGATAGTTCTTTTACTATCAGTTTTAAACAAGTAATATTAAATGACCCTGTTCCCTTACTGGGACATGTTCCCTCAGCAGGGGACATCTTCCCTTCACGGGACTCTTCGTAATCTCTCAGCCTTGTTAGAATTCACTTCCTGTGCCTCCTCCTCCTGCGTGCAGCTGCTGTGCATCACAGCTAGAAGGGAACTTCATTACTCTGAGGTCAGAAACCCAGAGCAACTGAAACCCAGAACCCACAGAGGCAGCTGTACAGTACTCCTTCAAGGGCAACATAGCTAAGAGAGGAGCTGTCAAAGCTAATTTTGTCATAAACTATAGCATAGCAGGAATGACAAGGGCTACAGAGAAACTCAGCCTATGTAACATTACCAAATACTTTTCTTAATGAGTTTCTTTTCTCAAATATTCCTATCAGTATTATTACTAAAATAAGTCCTGGCTTACAAATAGTCTATAAAGATTTTTATACAGATTTGTTTTAGCCTCAAGACAATTGAAAATCTACCTATTTAAAAAGCTCCACTATTGTTGTAAAATACACTCATCAAAAAGTTGCTTCACCTAAATGGGTAAAACTAAGATTTGACTGAGTACTCCTCTTTAGTCAAAAGGAGAAAACAAGTGAGAGGAAAAAAAAATGCGTTAGACCCTGGCTTTGTGTTATTACAAAAAAAAAAAAGCACAGAGTTTTCACAAATATTGGTCACTTTACCTTCTCCATCCTTTCAGCGGCACAGATCCTTTTCCAGGGTGACGGAAAGTTGCAATTGATGCAAACAGCCATGCTAGCAGTAAAATGAATGCAATGCATATGGCACGGAGGGGTAGCAAAATAATCCCCTGAAGAATAGTCTGGGAAAAAAGAGGGGAAAAATCTTAAGAAATGGTATCAACAGGAATGCCACTGATATCTGTGTAGTTACATTATATGGACTTTCAAATACTAACATTACTGCTATGTGATTTAGGCAGGAAAGCAGTAATGATTCCAGTGTTCATATGGGAAGTCAGTCATTCACAGGATTTCAGTTTCACTTTTGGGTTCCCATTTCAGGAAGAACTGGAACATCTGAATATTCAGGTTTTAGCTTGGATGTTGTTAGACAGAGAGGGTAAACAGAGTTTGCTGGCTTTAGTTTATACTTAGACTTGGTCTGCAGCATACAACCAGCTCAGATGAGTCTGCCCAGCTGATACATATCTCTGCTACAGAGCCTTCTGTCACTAGCTGCCTGTCTAGAAGCCAAGTGGGATTGTTAAGATGACTAAAATGTACTCTTGCCCTTTCAAAACGACAAATCTTGTGTTGAGTCACATTATTGCTACAAGTGATCCTCACTACTACTGCCTGGAGTAGTGTACACACAACACAACTTCATTTCCCCTAGTTGGAACTTAGGCGAAATGGAGTTTTCAGTAAAACTGAACCTGTGGTTTAAGGCAATGTTTCAGACTTTACAGTGCTGTTGAAGCTGCTGTAGCAGCTCTTGGCTCATCACCTTTGGAAGTGGTTTGCTCACCGCCTGCTGCAAACATGCAGTAGAACCCTTCTGATTATGGAGATTAACTTGTTGCCTCCTGTTTGAAGCGTCTTAGATATTAACCTCTGTGCTAGGACACCCTTGAATTTTTCATAATAAATAGAGAAAGCTTAGTTCCCTTTCCTCCCCGCAATCAGGAAACTGTTATTAGCTTGCTTTAACTTGAAGCAAAAGAAACTGCTGAGAGAGTTCTGCTATGGTCATAGACAACCAAGCTAGGTAGCAAAACCAGTATAAAACAGATCCAAGCCTGTTCACTGTTTCTTCAGTTCTTCATGTATGTTTGTAAGGGGAGTGGAGGGAAGGAGAAACACTAACATGCCCTGGTTGCAAATAATCCTCAAATATCATCCCCAGCCCCCCCTAAGGAATTTTTAGCTTGCATTTTTTCGTGCACAGCTCCAGGGAACAGGTATATTGGCACAACCTTGTTAACAGGCAGCTGTGGTACAGGGCAGGGCAGAAAGAAATTCTTAATTGTTCTACCCCAGTAAATTAGGTTAGAAACTATATCCTGAAGGTTGGCCTTTATGGCGCAACACAGCACTATGCAGATTGAGCAAGCACAGGTCTGGGAGGCAGGTGAGCTGTGTTAGCAAGGAGAAGTCATAGCCTAGCATTCCTGGTAAGCTAGTAAACGGTTCAACTCCTTTTGGCAGCTAATCCAGCTCAGCTACCACTCACTGATGAGGATCTGCAATGTGTGCATAGATATGCACAAAACAATACACACCCAAGCAGAATTGTAATAGTGATTTTTTTTATTTTATTTGGGCTATGTTTCTAAAAGTCCCTCAAAACTTTAATGAGCGTGCATCATTGGTCACAGACTGACAGCTCCACCAGTTCAGAAGTACAGTAGAAGCTATTGAAGGAGAGTTGTGCTAGTTGAACTTATGCATGTGAGCTTACTAATTTTTATGCTTTACTATTTTTTAAGAAAATCTACAACTGAACAACAGTGTTCCTCTCTCAAAAATCAGCCTTTCTAGTCAGCTCTTTAGCAATGGCTACTTATGTACAGGAAAAGCAAGGCTTTTAATAATAAGTAAGTTTTACAAAATAGCTTGTAACTTACATACTTGAGCTATGATTATTAAGCAACCCAGTGGATTTCAATTTACCTCTTTTCTTTAAACAGAAAAAAATGTTTGTAGTACATTTGGAATATAAGCATCTTTGAGTATTATTTATCCAATTCTTTGATATAGTAGGTTGGTTCTAATTTTCCTTTCATCAACACGGTCCTTTCCCTCCCCACCAAATCCCTTCCATCTTCACATAAACTCCTCTTACTATCCTCTTGTCAATATTCAGGAGAGGCTCTGGCCTCTGGCTCTAAACCCTGTGATGCTGATGAGGATTAACAGGAATTTTGGGCCTTCAGGACTCAGTTCTGTGTTACAAAAGGCACAGTGACAACAGACCAAACTTGATAGTGGAGAGTGTAAATTATGATAAGCATGAGAAGCAGGTACACAGTGTTGATGCTTATGTTCTGTAAGCACTGCCATATAACATATTTCCAGGAGAGGTCTGAACATTCAGGTGTGATTATTTCCTGCTTTTATGTAACAGTTGTATACAACTAGCTATGGAATTTTAACCGTAACTTCATGGACAACAGGAAAAGGACTGCTCTAGATAACAGAAATGGGTTCAGTAGCTGGGTATGAGAGATTTGGCCCTGGAGATCTATTGCTCCCACTCTCTGGTGCCAGTCATGGCCAATCTGAAAAAGTCAGGTAGCAAGTTAAACCAACCGAGCCTCCTTGCTTGTCTCTCAAAATCAGATGTGTCTTTTTCTCCATATGCATCCCCTTGTACTATGATTTATAGTCCCAGTTCAACATTTCAGCTGCATTCAGTTACCCAGAATGGGCAGCATAAGCATAACTCAGTGTGTTTTGACTTAAAATAACTTTTTGCTTTATGGAAAAAAAAATGCACTGACCTACAATGAAAAATAAAGAATGCAATAGCAAAAGCAAAACAATCCCTTCCTCAAAACTTTAATAAATTCATTAATCTATTTTAGGCAGATGCACAGGTGGTACTGATTTGCTGATGCAGGCTATTGGCTTTCTAGGTCACTGTGTAATGAGGCAGAGTTGATTTCTGCTCCATCAGCTGCAGAGTAGGGTAAGAAAAGGACAGAAAAGAGAAAGGTCAAGGTAGGCTAGAAAAGAAAAAAGTATAGAAGAAAAACATACAGAAGAAAATACAGGTTCAAAGTTTAGTAACTAATAAGTAGGATCATAGAATCATAGAATTGTTTAGGTTGGAAAAGACCTTTAAGATCATCAAGTCCAACTGTCAACCCAACACCATTATGCCCACTAAACCATGTCCTGAAGTGCCTCGTCTATGTGTTTTTTGAATACCTCCAGGGATGGTGACTCCACCACTTCCCTGGGCAGCCGGTTCTAATGCCTGACAACCCTTTCAGTAAAGAAATTTTTCCTAATGCCTGATCTAAACCTCCCCTGGTGCAACTTGAGGCCCTTTCCTCTCGTCCTATCACTAGTTACTTGATAGAAGAGACCAGTACCCACCTCACTACAACCTCCTTTCAGGTGGTTGTAGAGAGTGATAAGGTCTCCCCTCAGCCTCCTTTGCTCAGAGCCACTCCAGCTTCTGTATACAGTAAGCACGAAGATTATTCTGAGTCATCCAAAGAACCTTTTCCCACTTTTGGAATCACCTGTGTACTTTCTGTTTAAGGTGCCTGCAACAACTGCATAGCCTGTCACTGCAGTCGTTGCAGACACCTGCAGTAGTCCTTGCAGTCCAGGTCACATTCCCACAACTGACCAACTCTTGAGCAATACATGGGATTATACTGTCACTGATGTCAGGAACCCAGGAAGGAGAAAAGCAGGTCTATCAGAAAGCCACAGAATTCAGCTTGAAATTTTGTTCAACTTCAGCTGCTGACAAGTTATCTAGGAAGCAGCCCAAGAGCAGGCCGGGGACCAGAATGAAGCCCAACTCCAGCTGAACTCCCCTGACATCTGAAACTGTGATCAGATGGACTGTCTTCCAAAGCAGTACACGCACAGCAAGACATGGTCGTCCATGAGTGTCCAGAGTACGTCACAGCTCTGCCAGGCAGTCTAGCCACTTGCTTCCAGGTACAGGGTTGAAAATAACACTTATAGCATGCTGGTTGTGCCATTACATAGTTCACCATTACATAAATCCACTGAGCATCTCTTCTGAATAAAGTGGAATCTAGTAATGACTTAACTAGTATTTGTGCATTGCAGTTGCAGTTCCGAAGTCAGGAAGGCAAGTGAGCAATCAGGATGAACAGAACTAAAACTAAAAAAAGAAAAATCCCACCACTGAATTGCAACCAGCTTTAGTTAGAAGATGGAAACCAGAAGTATTTGAACAACTGTTTTAAAATCTTGTTTGGTGGTACATGCAGATGTTTAGCACAGCACAACTGATCCTTGTTTTGCACGTTGCAAAGACAGACAAAAATCTCATTGGCTGGCAAACTACTAGTGATACAAGGACTGGCAAAAAAATTGTAAAATCTTCTCACTCCACTTTTCAGTCTGGCTACAGCCTATTTTTATCTTTGAAGATGAATGAAATGCAAACAGCTAGCCTGTCTCACTTTCAGGCTCCATTGATCAGGGGACAGGAGCCTTTACATTCAGGGAGTTTACCAACATATGAAAATACAGCACTGGGCTCCCAGAGACAGTTTTGAAATTGTATCTGTTTTTATCAGTGTATGTTGAAGGAATAGTATAGAATAGGGGGAATATAACAAAACAGTCCTTTAACATGCAAGAATGGAGATACACTCCATTTGATTTAAATGGAAAGAGAAGGGGCACTTCCCTTTTCTGAAGTTTACAATAACACTCTCTGGTAAGGCTCTGATTCCCAGCTGGTCCGATATGCAGTGCTGGGCAAGACAGGAGCAGGTGTTTACAGGATAAAGCAGACAGTAGGAAGTATCCTAGTCTCTATGACTATAGGGGAAAGAGAACACAAGGGAGCAATACACAATACAAAAAGGTTGTCTCTCTTGTGTCTTTCTGCTTTAAAGTTCTGTGACTCCTGCAGTTTTGCTTCAAAGCTCACTAGCACCGGGCCCTAACCCAGCCGGGTGCTTTTCCTTCCAGGTGCATTGTGGAGTTATGTATGGAGTGTATCTTGCCTTAAGACACGCCATGTTTTTCATCCCTTCCTCCTGAAGGGAAAAAGTAGGATATATTTATGATTGCTAAAATGGTAATTGTAGCTTAAAATTGCAAGCTTTTGAAAGTAGTCTGTGCATCCTCTAGAAAGAACAGGCAGCACAGAAAGCTGTCCATTTCTGGAACCTCATTAAGAAACTATTTTCCTTACCTCGGGGTTCATGCCTACAGCTACTGATTCAGATGCATTTGAAATGTGTTTCAGGCTGCTAGTAAAACATCGGGATAAGAGGATTTGAAATTGTTTTCCGGGTTTCTCACATTTCCCCCACCCAGGTACCTTCAGGGCAAACATTGTTTATAACTTGAGGAAGAGCTATATGAAACATAAAATATTTAGTTGCACATCAGCCTCAGATATTTATAACAATCAGCAGACAATGCTGTAAGTTCACCTACACACAGATGTCCTCATTGTCTTCACTGAGATGTCGGTTCATATTTGGTTTATCAGCTCAATTTTTTTAGAGAATGTTTCTAAAAATCAAAGCCCAGAAATACTGTTTGCTTTCTCGATTGTAAAAGTACCCTGTAAGTCTTGTGTATGCTTGTACACAACCTGTACTGGGACAGCATTCAGCTCAGAACCCTAATTCAGTTCACCCAGTGACACCAGTCAGTAACCCAGTGGAATTGAGGATACCTTTTTTGTTGTCCACACTGCAATATGGAAACAAGAGATTAACATCCCTCCCCATAACCCAGGCTTAAAATCAGCCTAAAGTGAGTTAAGTGTCCGAAAGAGGATTACTGTAAAAAGTTATTTTCTGTTTTAGCTTATCATACCAGAGAGAAATTATCATCTTCATTCTAGAGCTGAGGCATTTGACACGATGGCTAGATGGACAGTATTTCGTTCTTGTGATTCAAATGGGATGCAAACCGGAGTTAAACAGGACTCCTTTCTCTAGGAGTCGTGTTACCTGTAATGATTGTGCAAATCTTCTCAAAAGCGTGTTGCAAATCTTGTGTCAGAAGTTTGAAGTCGATAAGCCTGTGTGTGTGTGTTGAGCAAGCATGCAGTTTGTGAAATCTGAGGAGGGACAGCTTGAAGAACTTCACTTCAAGAAACGGTGGCTTTTTAATGCCGAACACCTTTTGCATCTTTGCTTTGGCCATTTACATAACCTACTCATTTTCTGCTATCGCCAGGCTAGATCAGGAAGGAAACCGTGCCGTACCTGGGAAGGATCTGTTCTTACTAGGTGCCGTTTCCTGGAAAGCACAGGAGCTGTGGATGTTGAGCGTCAGGTTTGCTACTCGCTGCCCCTTGACGGCTCGGCACCGGGCTGTAAGCGCGGTGCTGCGGCGGGACCGGGCGGCAGGGTAGGTAGGCCCCAGCAGCGCCCGTGCTCCTGTCAGACAGGGCAGCGGTTTCGGCGGAGCAGGCGGCAGTTTTAAACAGTATTCGTTCGCACCGTGGCATTCTCCCATCGGAAGGAGGTCTCTTTAGAAGGACCACTGACCTTCACACCGCATCGGTGACGACCCCTTGGTTCAGAGCGGCGAAAGTAAGTCCGGTTCAGACCGGCCGGCCGGACACCGCGCCCGGCGCGGCGCGGCGCAGCGCAGCACAGCCAGCGTCCGCTGGGGCTGACAGCCTCCCCCGCCGCTCTGCCGCCTGGCCTCCCCTCCGCACCCGGGCGCATCCCGACACCGGGCGGCCCCGGCCCCGGCCTCGGCCCCGGCCCCGGCCCGCCGGGCAGGGCGCGCCCCGGCGCCCTCTCACGCCCGCCCCGCCAGCCTTACCCGCAGCTTGTCCCTGGCGCTCAGGCGCCCCGGGTGGACGAAGGGGTTGGGGACGGTGGGCGGGCAGAAGGACTGCTGCCTGGGCAGCGGCAGCACCCGCTGCGCCATGCTCCCGCCGCTCCCGCCGCCGCGCGCCGCCACCCCGGGCGATTGCGCATGAGCCGCCGGCGGGGCCGCGGCACCCCGGCCCGGCGCGGCCCGCCTCGGCGCGGCCCGGCCCTGCCCACCGCGGGGAGCCCCCCCCTCGGGGCAGGTGAGGGCGGGCCAGCCTGCCCTTCGGCGCCGCGCCCGCCCCGCCGCCCGTCTCCCGGGGAGACGGCGCCGAGGCGGGAGCTGCCAGGCGGAAACCCGAGGGGGGCGCTGGGGGTTCCTGCCCGCGGCGGAGCCCGGGCGGCCCCGGGAGCCCTGCCCGCCCTCCCCGCCCCCAGCGCGGCTGCCCCGCGCCGACCACAGCCATCTGCACCTCCCGTAAACCGGTCGCCGAGGCGATGTTTGCGGAGTGGCATGGCGGGCGCGTTGTCGATGGGCACTGGCAGTCCTCAGATGGACGTGGTCTGTTATCTGAGAGAGAAGAGAGGCGAGGGTGGGCGTAGCATGCGACTGAAGTTGTTTCCAGGGGCAGGATGCGTTTCCACCGCTGCAGAAGGCTGATACGGAGCCTCTGGTCTTGAGTCGGTGAGGTCTGGCGATCCGCTGCAGCTTTCCCTTAGGCGGGGTCTCTTCCCGCACGCCTGCCCTGTAGGGATGGGCCACGGGCCGCCGCCCGAGGGTGGCCGGCCCCAGGCCGCAGGCCAGGCGCGGGGCGCAGTTCCGGCGGAGGAGTGCCGTGAGGGACTCCACTCCTCGCTGCCTTCTGCCCGTCGTGCGCCTTCAAACGCGATGCCGATGCTTCTGGTTTCAACCCCAAAGGAAGTTTCAGCCTGACCGTATTTAGGAAACATGCTTTTAGGTTCCTACGGTAATCCACTGCAACGGCGGGGGTGAGCCACCGGTCTCTGCACAGGGAGCGCCGGTCCAAGACCTCTGGCTCCTGGCCTCTTACGTGACATTGGTTCAGATGCTTTGTTTTGTTACGGTGCTTTTCCCTTGCTCGTATCCGTCCTTCACATGAAAATACTGGTACTTCCCAACACAACATTAGTCCGTATGTTGCTGGACTGTTTGCGTTGCTGTAATAAAAGTAATTATAAGTCTCTCGTAGTTCAGTTCCCAGTTTGACGTGACTGCTTCCACAAAGATATCATCAGAATTAATAAAACAATTATTATAAAATTATTATTTGTGTTTTGCAATTGCAGGTGCTTAAGGAGTAATCATAATGATATATTTGGGCTAACTGAAGCCTGCCTATAATGGAAGCTTGATGAGTGTAGGATTTCCCTTGGCGGGTTTCCAGGGTCTCCCTGTGATTGCCAGTCCTTGCAGTGAGCACTATGCTATGAAAAACCAGAGAGCTGTGTACGAACCTGGTGAGCACAATTCTCATAGAAAGTGAGGCTGGGGGGAACTCCAGAGGGGAAAGATCAATTCTACCTCCATCATTCTTGACAGATGATTGTACAAGCTCTTCTTAAAACCCCATGAATTCCCTAGCTGATCCATTCCAGCGATACCACTTGTCTGGTACTGTCTTGAAACAATTTTTTCTGTATCTGAGCAGAGTCTTTCTCATTGCAATTTATATCCATTCTCAGTAGACATGAGAACAGTTTGCTTTCCTCTGCAGCTACTTTTTGCACACTTGTGTAGCATTATGATTCTCTCAAGATTTCACTAGACTAAACAATCAAGTGTTTTCAGGTTTTCTCTCCCAGGTCATAGTTTCTAGATATCTGAGCATTCTTAATGCTTTCCTCTGGCCTTTCTCCAGTGAGTCCACACCTTTCTTGAAGTCCCCAAACTGGAAATACTACTCCCTAGGAGGACTGACCACTGCTACTCTATGGGCAGGAAGGATTAATTTGTATCTAACACATAATATTTATATATATCTATATAGTGTCTGCTTTTTTGTCACTAGCCTGACCCTGTGACTCACACTGTGACACATGATAACACTTAGATCCATTTCTGAACAATTACTTGTCATTTATGGTACAGAGTTCTTAAGAAACACTACATTTGTCCTTACCAAATGGTGATAATGATCTTACCTCTTGAACTGGGAAATACTAAAACATCTGGCTTTACAGACATGATGCTTTTATTATGTAGAAGAATGTTTCTGGTGACTTGTACATTTGTTAAAAACAATTAATTATAAATATTTTACTCTTCTAAGGCTGATTAGCCATAGCATCATCAAATCACAGGCACCAAAATACAAACATGGTGAAAAAAGTTTTAATGTTCAGAACAAGTGAGAAGGTGCAATCATATGTAATTCTTTGGCTAAATTGATGTCAGCATCTCTTAGTCTGTGAATCTCTGGTAAAGAGAACTTGTTCTATGGTCAACTAACGCAAAACACCACCAAGCTTGATGTCTGGAATCACCTCAATATCTTTCCTTCATCAGAAGGTGCATATGGTCCTAGAGACAGGCATTGAGGGAACAGTAGCATTAGCTTGCTACTAATTATTTTTCTAAGTTGAAGCTACAGCTTCAATTCTGCAGGTCACTAGGAAGATGTATGCTTTCCCTGAAGAGCTTTACCCTACATTGCCTTGATTCTGCCTAGAAACTGTAAGAAAAGTGGCTCTGGAGCAGGTGTAGCTTCTGTATACAATCCAAGTGAATCACATTAGTGATACATGAAACCCCAGTAAACATTTCCATAGTGTAAGACAGGGATTCTTCTCTCATATAAACAGACACAGCTTTTTTAAACTTGTCATGGTTTAACCCCAGCTGGTGACTAAGCACCACGCAGCTGCTCACTCACTTCCCTCCCCCTGCAGTGGGATGGGGGAGAGAAATGAGGAAAAAAAAAGATAAAACTCGTGGGCTGAGATAAGAACAGCTTAGTAGAACAGAAAGGAAGAAAATAATAATGATAACAACACAATAATAAAATGACAATAATAATAAAACGATTGGAATATACAAAACAAGTGTTGCACAATGCAATTGCTCACCACCTGCTGACCGACGCCCAGTTAGTTCCCCAGCGGTGATTCCCCCCAGCCCCACTCCCCCCAGTTTATATACTGGGCATGATGTCACATTGTATGGAATATCCCTTGGGTCAGTTGGGGTCAGCTGTCCTGGCCGTGTCCCCTCCCAACTTCTTGTGCCCCTCCAGCCTTCTTGCTGGCTGGGCGTGAGAAGCTGAAAAATCCTTGACTTTAGACGAAACATTACTTGGCAACAACTGAAAACATCAGTGTGTTATCAACATTCTTCTCATACTGAATCCAAAACATAATACTATACCAGCTACTGGGAAGAAAATTAACTCTATCCCAGCTGAAACCAGGTCAAAAGTCTACGGAGCTTTATAGTTTTTAATATAAATTATATATACAGTTTAAATTGGACTAAGATCTTCGCCTCATCATAGCTGCCTTTACGACAGTTTACTCTCTTTTCCTGGCATTTGTAAAAATATAGTCCAACATATCTTCTTATCATAATGATTTTAATAAAGCTATAGTAATTTCAAAGTAATTCCAGTATATATCAATTCTATAAAATGTGGGGTAAAATCATATACTGCAGAATATGAAATCCTTGCAAACTTTTTAAAAAATCTTCTGTCAGTAATTCCTAACCTGAACCAGAAGCTAAAAGAAGTTGTCCTTTTTAGCATTTCCCTATTTAATTCTTCTGATAAGGGCTGTTGTACTACCTTTATAAAACACGCTGACAAAGGCATTTTTTGATAGAGAAATTGAAAACCTGCTTTGTGTTTGTACTGCTCCCTGCCTGCATTTGACAAAAATCTGCCATCTTGTGGCCACAATCGTGTAATACTGTTGCACAGAAAAGTTAGGGCGGCATCTGTTAACTGCTTGTGAGAAAAACAACCTTTTCTCAAGGACTTACAAAACTTCTTCATGTAAAGTACCATTCTGATTTTGTGTTTCTTTCTGTGTTATTAAATGTGAACTACTTGTGCAAAATGGGTATGAGAACAGAAGTAGATGGCCAATGTGTTTCCATTGTTGATTTTTCTTTTTCTTTCTTTCTTTCTTTGAGAACAGAAGTAGATGGCCAGTGTGTTTCCATTGTTGATTTAATTTTTCATTTTCTTTCCCTCTTTCCTTCTTTCTTTCTTTCTTTTTCTTTCTTTCTTTCTTTCTCTTTCTTTCTTTCTTTCTTTCTTTCTTTCTTTCTTTTTTTCCAGGCCATGGTCCCCTAATGCTGGTTCAGTCTCTGCTTCCCTCCTGAAACAATGCCGACTAATGCCTTCCAAGAGGCATTGTGGCCGCGCCTGACAGCATGTTCTCTTCAGGGACCAGTGCAGCCAAAAAGTGTAATACGAGTCACATGAAGTTTGTCTGTCTCCACCTGGGACAGTCTTCCAGTGTTATCCTGGTAAGCCATATACCCCCAAAGGTCTTTGTGCCTTGGCCATGCAACATACAACCTCAGTATCATGCTATGTAAATGGCACTGTGGCCGGCTGCCACGGGTATTTTGAACTAAAAAGCCATAAACATTTTTGATAGTTGTATGTCAGAATCAGAAAGGCAGCGTGTGAGGCTTCGAGGAGATAAAGGCTTAGTGCTAAGCAGTGTGTACATACTTTTCTCCTTGATGAAGTCTACAGGGATAAACGTGGTCTGTTGTGCAGACAGTATGAGCTGCAGTAGTAGACAAAATACTTACTGTGGAAGAGGAACTAGAATCACCCTGTACTCTTCCAAGATCTGTACTGCTAAAGGACAAATTAAATGGCAGACCCTGGGGTAAAAATGATCTGATTTTAGAAGGTAACTGAAACAAGCACTTTGTAACAGTCTTTAGAACTAGTATCTTTTTAGTATTGAATAAAAAATGCTGTCCATGGGAATGTTCAGTGGGCTGGATAACACATGGTGTAATTCGTTAGGGCTGCATCAATCAATTTTATTCTGCTGGAATCTAGCTCTGCATGTCCCTCAGTAGAATTTATTATTTTAGTGTGACTTCAAACAAGAAAAGCAGTTTTGGGCTGTTCATTTCACAGTGCTCAGGTACTTGTGGACTGGAGGATGTGCTTACTGGCATACATGTATCCATCCAAGCAGGCACACACGTGTGCATGCTTGCATACACAAACCCAGACACACTTTCTCTTCTTCTAAGACAGTTGTAGCGATATGTGTATCTTGGGAGTTTTCATTTAATGTTAAATAGAACTGAAACACCCCTAAAACTAAGTTTTCTCCTGGGTATTCCTAGACGTTTCCTCTTACAGAAATTCCTTTCTCTGCCTCTTTCCCTTCTTTCCTAAATGTTAGACTTTCTGTGCTAGTGTTATATCCCTTACACTGGTGCACATAGGGTTCACACAGTGTTTGCCTGGTAGGTTTCCAAATGATTCGTTCTATTTGAGAGTTGTTTCTAGCTGTTTTTATTAGAGGGAAGTTGCTGCCCCCAGTCTGTTAAGTATGAGAACCCAGCCCATAGGGATAGGTGAAAGAGTCCAAGAATATGTCCTAGGATGCTGCACCAGAGAGGAAAACCTCATGCTGAGAGTTCCCTGAAGCTTCTGCTGAATTCCTTTCTCTTTGCATTGCTTAATGGACAGAGGGCAAGTAAAATCAGTGGCAAGAATCTAGTCACTTCAGTTGGCATGTCATACCTGATAATGACCTCTGCAAAGGGAGGCACTTAAGTAAATGCTTAGCTTGCATGTTGTTAGTCCCAGTGGAGTAAGTAGGACTTGTGTTAGATTTTTGGTCCGAGACAGGCAGATAGATTGCTGAGCTAGCTCTATTAACAAATTAGGAAAAAATAGCATTGGGTCTTGCTGATGCCGAGTGAAAATAAATGTAGTATTATCTCAGGGAATCCACTGGGTGTGTCCCCTTAGAGAATCCTCCTGTTAAAGTTCCTCACCTGAGCTGGGTGCAGAACTGGACAACTCGACAAGAATTTCTCTTCTGTTTCTCTGGGTAAGGAAATCTCTAGACTGATGATGGAGGATCTCCAACTCCCAGTGCTCTCAAACTAGCACCTTCCCTGATTATTGAATTCACTTGAAAACAAAAGAAAAAAGTAGATTTACAAGAAAAAGAGAGACTCCAGTGAATTGTGTGAGAATGAGATATAAAATTAACTGGGTTTTTTTTTCCTTTGAACTGAACCCAGGAGCCTCAGTAAAGTTTACCCTATTTAAAGCATTAATTAAGGAGCTGACTGTACATAAAGATAAAACAGAACTCTTAAGGAAGTCTCCAGGGACTCCAAAAAACCCAGTTTTGTCTACATGAGGCAAAAGAATTTTAATTAGAAGCAACTGAATTGGAGTGAACTGATATAAGCAACAAAAAGAGAATTTATCCCACAATTTATTCAGGGAACATAATTGAATGTTCATTAGCTAAGAGTTATATACTGACTGTTAATGAGCAGAAATGAATATGTATTATTTCTTATTAAGCTGGAAATGTATGGAACTAATTGCATTTAAATATAGTAGCTATAAAGCTGTGTTTATTAAGTGTCACTACTAAGAACAGGAAAGACATAGGTGAATTTGTATTCTTTACTGCAGTATCATTTTAAATATTTATTATGCTAAGTGGTATTAATACATAGCTTTTTGTGGAAATGGTTATTATGTTGTGCTAGTAGGACTTGGTGATGCCTTCATTTGGATAGGATTTATGCTTTGTTTATTATAAATTAGGGAAGGCAGCATAACCAAGACAGAAGCTCTTGGATTACTGTAAGACAGTGTTATTCTTGCTTCTCATAATGAGAGTCCTCTGTTAATCATCATCAGATGGCACTTGGCTTCTTGGTATCATGGCTTAATAATAATCTCAGGAGAGAGTTTTGGTAAGGTTTCTTTGTTGAAGAGGTACAGGAGGAGAAAGCCATCTTGTTATGAGATGTAATGATAGAACAACAGAATTAATTTGTATTAACTCAGTGGATGTGCTGTGCGTGCACTCAGGAAGGGCCTATGCCTGCCTGGGAAAGCCTACAGTCATGTGATAGGCTAAGTCTAAGAGGAAAATGGTAGTGGGTAGTGGCCACTTCATCTTACGAGGGGATGGAGAAGCATGTGGGAGTAAGCAGTCACAGAATTGTTTAGGTTGGAAGGATTCTCCTAAGATCATTTACTCCAGCCCCACAAAATGTTAGTAAAGGGTGCATGAAGAAGGGCAAAGCAGAGGGAAGGGATGACATAGCTGGCCAGAGACTTAGGGCAAGGCACGAAATGGAAACCCTGGAGTTCAACAGCTGGCGCTGACCCTTGCTTTCTCTCATCTTTGGAGTTTTGTGAGATGAGGAGTGGTGGCTTTGCCTGAACATTTTATGGCTTTTACCGTGATTTCAATAGTCTCTTGGGAAAGGAGAGGGACAGCAGAGGGAGAGGGAGAAGGAAAGGAGCAGCAATACCCTGAGTGGGTGCAGAGCAGCATGGAAGAAAGAAGTGCCACAAAGAGGAAGATCCTTAAAAATAACTCAGCAGAGGTCTGATGGCTTCCCAGTGTTGAGCTAGCCTGTTTTCTTCTGGAGCTGCTGTGGAGTGCTGGACCAAGACATACCTAGTCCTGACTCTGGGACTTCACTGGGGTCTGCAAACAAAGTTGGACTTAGACCCATGATTATTCATTACAGCTGAAAGGCCACCTCTTCTCCCATATGACAAAAATAGATGTTTTCATCCTCCTGCTCCCTTTGAAATGGAAGGATATTTTGGGACTGCAATCAAGGATGGTTAGCACACCTTTAAGCTAGTCTGTGCCATTTGACATCAGTGCTGTAGGCAATGATTTTGTGGAATTTAGATTGCTGTCTTCCTGCTTAAATGGAAAAAATACCTTGTTTGGTCTGATTTGAATTTGAATTATTTTTGATTTTGCAATTTATCCTTTTCTGATAAAATTCTTATAGATTATTACAGTAACCACTGGTTCTACCTTTAGGAATCCAAATTTATGTTTATGAATTGTACAGATATGTTTTTACTACAGGATTCTTTAGTAGCAGCAACTGCGTGTTCATTTTCTGAAAGATTGCAACTTTTTTCCTATTCACAAGAGGGCGATAAATCTTCATCTTTATTCAGCCTCTCTATGAAGTGATCAGTACATTACTGCAAAATGCCATAAAAAGCAGCTTGCTGTCAGATAACTGATATATATCTACTGATCTGTATAAAATATTGTGACTCCTTTTCTTTTGTTTTATGGGAAGTTTAGGCTAGCCCTGTTCATTTCATGCCACTGCAGATCCTATTGTCAGTAGAAACTTAGATGAGGAAAAGTTATTTATAATTTCCCCCCCCCACTACAAGTGCAAGTGTTTTCTTCATGGTACACTTACAAGTATTAAATTCAGATGAATGTCAAGTGCCTCACATAATGCGATTTTCAGCATACTCTTCAGGAGAATATCCCATAGCCTAAAGTTTGTTGTGTATGTTTATTTCTTCCTTATAGTGAAACTGTTTCTTTGGTAATCAATATTTTCAATTTCTTAACTTTAATCCTTTGCGTCAATTGAAGTAGGTTCTTCTCTTGAACCTCCCCTTTAAATGCAAAGTTATTTCATCTAAATACAAGGACCACAACTTTAAGCCTTTTTGTGGTGATAATATCAGTATGGGAAGCTGCCATTAGCACTGTGATTTCTCTATTTATGTAGACAATTTTATAATTTATTAGCACACTATTATATTTTCAAATTTTTAGATTTATTCACTTTGACATCCCTTGTCTCTCCTAAATAGTTTCTGTTTTACATTGTATAGTAAGAATAGTTTCAGGAGTTTTACATGGAATAAGGAATAAGGAAAAGAAAAAGGAACAACTGATTCAGTATACTAAATTATTTTATGTCTCTGTTGACGTTACCTGAGTTCATTCCAGCTCCTGCGTTTGAAGGAGCTGGAGAGCTGGATTCCTTCCAGCTCTAAAGTTCCACGACCCAGCCCATGCAATTTTTAAGCTGTCAGTATTAGAACAAATTCTTAATAATTTACAGAATAGTATGGCCTCTGAAGGATGTTTTCACTCTGTGTTTTAATATGAAAAATAAATAAATGCCCAAAGTCTCTAGCAACGCACTGAGGCATTTGCTTAAGGTGTTAGTACAGCGCCCAACAGAGTTTTAAGAGCCTCAAATGATGTGACTTCCAATATATCTCTTAAATAATAAGACAAGTCCGTGACTCTTGAGGCTCTTTCTACAATCTGAATGGAGTTCTGGGGCTGTCTCAGATAGCTGAGACAAAAACACTTTTATATTGTCTTTCAACAATTTCAGCAGTCTTTGGTTGCAGAGATTCAGTCTTGCCTCGCCCCTTGCCTGGTCTCCGATTACCTCAGGCGTGTGGTAGGAGGGAGCTGTTAGAAAGCAGGACTACCCTTAGCTTACTTATTTTGATATTATCTTGCCTGTAACAACCTTCACAATTCACCTCCACCCCCTCCTCACCACTGTTGTCTCCAGGGGCTGCATCAGCGCAAGGGCAGAGCTGTCCTTGAGCATAGCACCAGTTCTCCTGTGCTACTGGCAACTGTAACGCAAACAGTAGCATGGCTGGGCCACAAGCGGAGCTTGGAAGAGATGCCGATTGGAGTTTTGGGGAGAAAAGCTTTATCTTGCTTACTCTGTTTAAGTGAAATTAGAGTCTTCCCTGTTCCTTTCCTAATCACCAGACAAGGTCTATGGCCTCTTCAACTGTTTTTACTCACCTCCAAAGTCAAAGGGTTTTAATGGATGTCTTGCCACAGTCAGTAGTTCCTAGGTTGGGAGTTCTACTTTAAACACCAGCTTCTTCACAGAGATTCTCAGTACAGTCAGGCATTTTGGCTATTTTAGTTAAGACCAAAATTATACAACAAAACCACGTGACTGTGTCTGTTGGTTTACCATCAGCTTTCCTCTGGACAGCAGCAGAGTTCTGTGTGCTTCATTAACGTCTCCTAACTTATTTGGCAGATGCAGCCCCAGTTCTGCTATGCATCTGAGGGTATGAAGGTCTTCAGAGGGCAAATTCAATTGTAAATATGATATGCCTCACGGTAATGTATAACTCATGTGTTTCCAGCTAAGGAAAACAAACCCTTCTTACCACAACTGTGCGCCTTCCAGAACTCCATCCGTATGTCAGAAAGATACTCAAGTCATATTTTCGTCATATTATTTAAGTACACCACAATAGTAGGAGAGCAAGTATGCAGATGGGCAAATTCTTTTTATATGTTTGCAAGAAATAAAGGGGAGTTGAGAGTGAAAAAGCAAGAGCAAGTGAGGCATTTCCAAACAGCTCACTAACTGTGTGACTCAGCTTAGGAATCTGAGGAAAGTAAGACATTGGTAACTGTAATTAAGGGGGGAAAGGAAGTTGTGCAATAAACTTTTTTTATCTAGCAACTGTAGGAAGATGTCCTCCAACTTTAGATACTTTTGTTGAAGTCTATGGGCTTCTTACAGCAGGTGGGATGAGAAGATCATCAAGAACTTGCTTTAGCAGTAGAAAGCTGAAGATTCAGTGGTATTACTGACTGAACAAAACCAGTGGGAAGCCCAGGACCCAGCATGGGTTGTGTCAGATCATGAAGTCCATTTTACCCTGGGTGTTGATGTAAGTCTGGACATGACCAAAGATTGTCCATTCTGTAGTGTTAACAGCTGCTTTGCTCAAGTTTCTGGATGCCTTTTAAAATGCTAACACTGAAGCCATCCTAATGCCATTAATAAGACAGCTGTGGCTGCAAGACTGTAAGGAGAGTAGCAAAATTCAGGTGTGCGAGCTCAGTTAGTGCTAATGTAATCTGTCCTGAACGACACCATTTTTTCAAATGCTGCAGATTTGTTGCTGATGGTGAGAAAGTTAGGTAATTTAAAGCAAGACCAAGTATTTGTACTGTTTAGCAGTCAGGACCCATGAAGACAACGGCAGTGTCTCTTCTACACAGGTACTCACAGATAAAGTTGATATGACATAGGGACCAGCCTAGAATTTTGCTGTGAAGCGCATAGCAGAGATGTATTGTGAGCATTAGAGTACAGGTTAAAAGAAATACATTTTTAGAGGAAAAGGGCAGGAAGAGTAGAAACAATGACAGTCTTGGAAAACAAGAGTGAACGCTAGGGAAAAGTCTTGAAATAATTTGGAGGTTTTCAGGGACCTGCTGCTAGCTGTGCATTAAGAATAAACATTCTGCATTTTCTGCTGACTGTAGCCAAAGTTGATGGCAAGCCAAAAGGCAGGGGAAGCTCTGAGGAAGAGCAGGCATGTAACAGGGAAATTTCAGATGCTGATTACAGGTGCTTTGCCCGATTGTTGGAACTCCTTATTTCAAAGAAGGTTTGAGTCTGGAGATGGCCTTTAGGATTAGAAACACTGCCTAAGCTCTACCCAGCTGGCTTGGAGAAGCTTTTGGACACTGATACGCGAGGCAGGTTCAATGGACTGGGACTGAGCCTTGAACAGTAAAACAATAACCTGTTTTTCTTCTGTGGAATCACATCACAGATGTGGATGTTAACAAAGGATTATGAAGCTGTAGCTGAGTTCTCATAAAGAGAAATGGTGATTAGTTACAGGGACTTGTGAGCTTACTTCTTCCCAGCAGCGGAGGGGCATGGACCCGCAGGGGCCGGGTGTTGGAATTTCACCCACGCTTCACTGGGCAAATGACAGCCACTCTGTGCTGGTTTTCCAGTCTGTAGTATGATGCGGTTATCTTACTGAAGGCTTTGAAAGGCATAATCAATTGTAAAATGCATTGACACAGAAAGTGCTATCTCAGTGCAAAGTGGTTTTATCTACTGCTGCACACCCAAAGGATTTAATTTTGAGGTGGAGACACATTTCTTAATGCCTGCGATTTGTACCGAAACAATGGGAAATATAAAGCCTTGGGTTAGTGGTGTTGGAACCTCGTTCTTATTGAGGTCAGTGGCAATTCCATCACCAATTTCAGCAGGAAGAGGATCAGGCCAGTTTATCAGGAAGCATTAGGTAAATACAAGAGTTTCCAAAACTAAGGATCTGGGATTTTGGAAGGCTAAATTATGCGGTGCCAGTCCTCACCCCGGTAGTCCAATGGTTCGGTATAGACACTTTATGTCAATTACTCAGGGATTTATTAACTTGAAATTTTAAGAAAACTGCTAGCTTCATTGCTGTCTACAAACAAAACATGCAGAGTGAAGAACATTTGAATAGCCGAGGGATTTTGGCAGAAAGTGAACATAAGATAAAGTATGTTAATTGAACAAAGGAAGGTAATTTGAAAGATGTGTGCCATTAAAATGGATCATATGATCCATGAAAGAAGTTACAAATAAATACAGTGTACCACTGTTGTGGAAACTGAAAAGTGACAGTAGAAAGAAAGAAACCAATAGATAGAAAGAAAGAAAGATAGGAAAAAACTCCACAAAAACAAATGAAAAAAGACTTTGTGGAGATTTGTGGAGATTTACCCCAACATAAATCCAGTTTAAAATGTATTGATATTTGGGAGATGCCTCTGACAGTTCTGAAGTCAAACAAGAAGCATGGCTTTTGCTCTGAAGAATTTCAGAGTGTATAGATCTGCTAACAATTTATATATCAAAGCAGTCACCAAATGGGCTGGAGAGGCAGAGCAACAAATCATTTCCAGAAGCTGCCATTATCAGGATTTAAAAATAATGTTAATCTCAGTGTTTCTACAAAAGTGAATGCTAATGTCTGTATTTTAAATAAAATCTGATTTTGATTTTGGTATGGGGGCTTAGAAGTCCTTGGAATTGGTCTTGGAAAATGGTGCTCTAGCCATGTCAGCTGGAGTCTTTTGACATATAGATGACAGAAATCTGGAAAGCTTTCTAAACTATATGTACTGTCTCGTTAAATCACTGTGCAGTGTTTCATCTGGCCATTGAAGACAACTCGTATAGTTAGTAGAGCTAACAGACAGGTGCACAGGTGACTTTATTATTAAAAATCAGAATATCCCTCATTTATTTCTGATGTTTTTTCTAAAGGATTTGTGCTTTCAGATGATTTTATGCCTTTGCATTCATTTCTTATTTTGGAAAGGAAGATCTTTTAATAATGTTTAGCATCAACCTCCTCCACCCCTGCAATTTGCTGCTCTGGTAAAAGTGCTGTTCCTCTGCAAAAGCTCATAACGTGCTATATGAAATGTCAAGAATGATAAAGCAAAAAAAAGAACCTCTGAGGGTAAATGTGCTGCCATGAATACCTAAAATCTTCTGAACCACTGCTTTATTATACTTAAATTTCAATAAACACTATTCTTAAGAGCTTGTGTTTCAGTAGGCAGGGAAATGTGTTTTCTATGTAAATAGCAGTGTTTGCCTTTTCTTTAAAAAATATATTCTCACCACAGTTGTAAATCCTACAAGCAGGCTAAAACACAGTTTAGGCCGTGAGATATGGAATAAAATCTCTGAAACCTCTCTCTGTGCTTGTTTGGTTGCCATTTGTGGCCATAGAGCAAGAATGCCTTAGAGAACTGTTTTTCACAATGTTTTTATGTCCATTCAGGTTTCAAAAATAAGAGAGAATAGAGGAAGCCAAAACCCTCAAAAGGGTGCTAAGAAGCTCATTTTGCCTCTTCCTTGTTTTACATCTTGCTCCAGATTTTATAGCTTCACTGTTAGCGGATATGGTATGGCACAAGATTTATTTCTGAGCGCTTATCACTCTTTAGTAGAAAGCATTTAGGTTTTTCCATAAGAATGCTTTCTATTCACCTCTTCCTTGACAGCATTTTTATCCACTTACTTTACCCTGAAGTATCACTTAGAAAGCTGCTCGGAGGTTGGCAAGGGTTAATGTAACCATTAATGCATTAAAGTTGGATGCTGGAGGTGTTAATGCTTTGCTGCCAGTTGTGTTTCACTGCTAGCTGTCTGTGTTGTTGAAGGACTTCCTTTCCTAAATGCAAGACCAGCGTTGTCCTTGTCTTAAGTCTTCCTCAGTAGCTCTATTAACTCTCCCAGTCAACACTTCTAGTTTCCCAAGAAGTCAGGCTTAGAGCCTTGAAAGTTTGAAAATGTATTTGTAATTGTTTTTACAAATGTTTGCAAATATAACTGGTTTTCCTTGGTGGTCATTTCAACATGTTTCATTTGCATCTCTTGAGAACCAATTTAGGAACCAAGCGGGAAGACAAATAAAAAGTGTAGAGTGTAACAGGCCCAGTTTGTGACTCCATTCTTTGCAGAAATATCACTTGAATAATATTTTCAGAGTGAAAGGCAGAGCCTCCACTTCAGTTTTATATTCTGCTTATGCTTTTGTACTGCCCTCATCCACATAACATCTGAGAGCTTTTGTGCAGTTTTTCAGGTGAGACAACTGTTATCTGTCATGCAGAGCTTTCTCTTTTTCTCCTCCTTCTTTCCAAAGAGGAACATTGTAAGGGAGTACTATAACAATAATAATATTGCTACCTGAATTACATTGAGTGTTGTGGTGATTGATTAGTTTTGCACTGACTAGGAAAAGGCTAGAGTTACAGTGTTCTAAAGTCTGCTGGTGGTTTATTCAGTGAGGTTGGATTGGTTCTCAAGCTGGTTTAGGAGATCTGTTTCACTGTGGCTAAAGCTGTCAACCACAATGCTTATCCATGAAAGTGAAGTTGCTTCCTTTTACACAGACCTAAGTAAGGCACATCTCCCTTGGAGATAATATCATAGAAGAAAGTAGTTTAATGAAGGAAAAATGGAAACATTGAAGAGTTCTTTGCGTGGTTTTTTTTTGAGATTTTTTTTTCCTGTTCTCTATCTCAAACTAAACATTCTGTCTTCGCATGAATTAGTTGAATTGTATGTCAAGACCTCTGAATATGCTTGGATAGCTTAAAACGAAGAGGCTCTATCATAGCGTGGTTGAGCACAAAGTTTGCAGCTGAATTTAAATGCTTCTGGGAGGACAATAAACATGTTTAAGGAACTTTGAGATAAAAGGTCAAGGATTTTAGCATGCACAGTTGTGCAACAGCGTTCCAGCTTGTTGTGCTTCATTAAAGAGAAAAAACAATGTAAAGAACTACCGATGTCCTTTGACGCAGTGATCTAATCAGATGCCACTGAGCAGATCCTTGGTACAGCACAGGTTGAAGTCTTAACTGAAATAAAGAAAAAGCTAATTGCTGTTTTGGGCCACAATGTTGCATGCTGGGTTGATTGCCTTATCCATTTAGGAATGTCTTATGTGATAAGCTAGAACATACTGCTGCAGGTGCAGAAGTTCCTATGATGTTTTCTGGAGAGAAGTTCCAATAAATAATTGTGCAATCTATTCTATCAATAACTCTGAATGCTGAGTACGCTGACCTTGTCTTTCTGAAAGGGAGGCTGTATTCTGTTGTTCCTACACGTTCTGCAAAGGCAGTCATGACACCAGCTAGATTCTTTAGTGCTGCTGGATTGGAAAGCTGCTGCCTTTTGGGCTAGCACTAGTAGTCCACCACTAGTTGCCCATCATTGCACCAAAATTAAGAAGCTCCATAATTATGAGGAGTATGGTCTTGCCTTCTTCTACCTTGCCCTGCCTGTTGCTTGCCATACAAGTCTTCAAGGGGGAGGGATTAGCAGATGCCTGTGGTTGCTCTGCAGTTCTTCAGAGAAGGTGGTGTTCTGGATCTGGTGCCTCTTCCTGTGGCAGCTCAGACTCCACACAAATTCCCCAGTTCCCAGAAGTGCTCCATGGATTAATTAGTTCATGTTTATAGAGTGCCTTGATGTAGAAAGTGTTATTATTACTTAAAGCTCTTGAACTATGCCTTGGTATAGAGATGCAAGGCTAATAGGTTTTAATGACAAAAAATATGTATACTGAGAAGCACAATCCCGTTGTCTGAATTCCAGTGAGTTTTTCTTTGTGGTTTCCTGTTGCCATCCAGTTGACTTTTAAGAACATTTGATTTTCTGGATTTTTTTTTTTTTTTAATTTAGAATGGAGGTTGCCAGATGTTAAAATATTTAGATTTATTCTGATTTTATTTTTAATTGCATACAGAGCTGCTTTGATTGAAAATATTTAGTCTGACAAAACTCATGCCAGTAGGCAGTATTGGTGCTCAACTCTTCAGGAAATTGCTTGTCTGTCTCTGTTGCTTGGCTATAATGCACTTGATGAAAACAGCTTTTTGTTGTTGATTTTTAGAGTAAATCTGGTGTAGAGACTTTGGAAACAAAGTGCTGCTGACTTCCCAAATAATTATAAGAAAAAAAAGTGTAAATCAATTTGTATGTAAGCTGTATTATTTCTCATTCATTGTATTGCTTTGCGTCAGAAGCCTTGGAAAGGTTAGAAGTAGGTTTTGCTGCAGGCAAATGATGTAACTGATAAAATGAACAGGGATTAATATGGAGTAATTGACAGCCCGTATGTTTTAAAGTTATTTATGCCACTACCTGTCCATCACACGTAATACTGCAAGTTGATGAAAGCAACAGCTTCTTTTTTTACTTCTTCCTCTAATAAGGAATCATTTAGAATGGTCAAATCATTTAGGTTGGAAAAGACCTTTAATATCATCGAGTCCAGCCGTCAACCATGCCCACTAAACCATGTCCTGAAGTGCCTCGTCTACGTGTTTTTTGAATACCTCCAGGGATGGTGACTCAACCACTTCCCTGGGCAGCCTGTTCCAATGCCTGACAACCCTTTCAGTAAAGAAATTTTTCCTAGTATCCAATCTAAACCTCCCCTGCCACAACTTGAGGCCATTTGCTTGACTCTGAGTCTTGCTGGAGGTTGACAGGTCCAGTCCTCGTACGTGTCTTTGCCTGAAAAGATGGACACAGTAATATGGTGGAAATACTTTTATAAAAATTAAATAATAATAGTTGCATTATTTAATTTATTCTAATTTAACTTGTGAAAATGTGAAGTTAACCTTGTTGAATGCTTTGGTTCTACGAAGACCAAGTAGTTCTAGCTTCTGCTTAAGGCACCAAGGTTAGCCTGAGTTGGTGAATATTATGAAACAAAGTTGCCATCAATGAACTAATGGGAAGCACATTTTAAGAAACGCATCTGCAGTCAATAATCTTGAAGAGTAAAGAGCGTTATGGACAAATTCGTTGAAAGCATATTCTGTATTGGATATGAAATTCTTGTGCACATGTATAAACAGCGTAATTCTTGGGCTCTGGAGGTCTGATACAGGGCTTTGGAGAGACACTCAGCTACCAGGGTTTGTATGTTTGCACATAGTTCGTAAACAGCATGATTTGGAACCCAGTCATGTCCTGTGGTTTCCTCATATCCTTCATGTTGGATGAAAAATAAGCTGTCATTCATGGCATTGTGGAAACAGAACTACTTAAAAAGACAGTCATTGGATGTGGTAAATTTTCCGTTGTTTATAGCCTTTAAATCAAGGGTTATTGCGTATCTAAAAGTGACTGTGATAGCTGTAGTAATCAGTGGTTGAAATTTGAGGGGACATTTAAGGAGATCAGGCTAAATTATCACAATGTTCCTTCAAGAGTAAAAACTACAAAAGCAATATTGAGCATATGCACAATCAGAATTTTATGTGCTACATTTATGTTGAAATGTGTACCTACTGTTCTAAAGCACTTTGGGGGGGAGGAGGGGACCTTCACTTTAACCCTCCCTTCCCCAAAGTCAGCATGAAGACAGTTATTTTAAAGTGCTGGGCAAAAAGGAAGGAAGAAAAGAACATC
The DNA here is from genome assembly GCF_947461875.1 of Haliaeetus albicilla. Lineage (NCBI taxonomy): Eukaryota > Metazoa > Chordata > Aves > Accipitriformes > Accipitridae > Haliaeetus > Haliaeetus albicilla. The sequence goes on along the minus strand of NC_091492.1, from coordinate 19,747,651 downwards.
CCTCCTTTATCTGTAATGCAATGCTGTTGTGTTTAATTCTAGGTCAATGTTTTTTTCCCCTAATAAACAAGAGAATCTTGCATTTTGATAAACTAAAAGTGTGTTTGCAAATAGCCCCCAGTACTGTGATACAGATAAAACCTGTTCATGTTAATAGTATGCACCCATCCCATCAGGGAAATGGAGAGGTCTTGCCAATATAGATTAGATCATGATGGATATTAGACAGTAAGGAAGAATAGATTAATCTATATAAATGTGAAGTATTTAGTGGTATTCTTCAGCTCCAGATAATGAAATGCCATCGAGGCACAGTTAAATTTCTGTTTATTGACAAACATCTGCTGCAGTAAAGAGCCTGCCAGGAGCATGGTCTATGTTTTGAATTGATTTTATATCCTGATAACTCTCCATAGTGGTGTGAAACATGCCCAAGTGCTGGAATGCAATTCACTAGTTCTGTCTATAGTAATAATTTATCTGTTACCTTGTCTATGATTATTTCTCTTCTGGTGACACCCCACTCCCCACCCGCAAATAACAGCAGAAGGAAGACCTCTGCTTTGCCTCTCTAATGATAAGCTAGTTCATCTCAGAGTTTTGAGCTGCTTGAATATTTATTTTATACTGTCAATACTTTGTTAATATTTCCATGATGCTTGAAGCTTTGGTGTCTGCCTACGTGCAGTAGCAGCTGTGAAAGATGTTTGATTGAGAAGAATAATTTTTGGACTCAGAGCGTAACTTTATGTTGCTTCCCCTCAGGATCTGACAACGAGCGCTGAGTGATGTACAGGGTGGGATGACATGGGGCAGATGAGACCAGTGTTGGTCTCTGTGGAGATGAACCATGTGGCTGCTTATCTCAGATCTTCATTTACTCTCCCACTTCCCTTGCTCTTTTCTTATGGTCATCCTTACTTACAGCCTCTATACCTTTTGGTTAATCCTGTGAAATTATTGGCTGGTAGCCCTGTACTTCCATTGTTAATTTGAGACTGGATTGCACTGCCCTTGCTCCTCTGTCATTCTCCAAAGATGTGTCTTAGGGGTGTGAGTGTGCAGCAATCATCGCTCCCAATTAGCAGGATTTCCCACTGTTATCTACCCTATTCTCAAGCACACAAAGATATTTCAGACTATATTTTCATTGTAATGCCATAGTTGTGCCATACCTTTTATTTGTAGAGGCAAAGCCTCCCTAATTTCCCGTTCTCCGGGCTAAGAAGTTGGCATGCTGGTCACATGCCAAAATCTCTAAAAAATTACTTTGCAAAGGGAATTCTAGAGTTAAATACACAGTTTTGTATGTTGAATTATACTTGAGAATTACAGTAAGGTGACAAGTTAAAATTACATTCAGGTGGTATCGGTTTAAAGAACAAAGAATTTAACAATGTGCATGTCTGGAAAAAAATACACATAATGGCTTAGAATATAAATAGTGCACAGCTGAGATACTGCTGAGACGTGGGCCAGAGCAGAGGTTTACTGGCAGCACACTGTGCTGCTATAAAGACGATCTTTGCTCTTCATACTGGCAGGAATTGCTGTAGGGGACTTACCTCCTACAACGAGGAAATGCCTTGAACCCGTCTCAGTCACTCCCCACCCTCTCCTGGCTGAAGGCTGTGCAGCTTTGGACAACTTTCCTCCTTTGGCTTGAAGGGATGGTCACTAAAATGCAGAGCCTGAGGGACATGGTGAGGAGGGAGGGACAGCCAAACTTAAGGGAAAAGCTTCCCCTAAGTAAGTGCAGTAAGTACAGAGTATGTATAGTGGAGTATGTATAGCAGAGCATATATGAGAGTCGTGGAATATAGTACAACAGTTCTCCCTCTCTCTAAAGAAATGCCTTTGTAAATGCATTTTCACACTTATTCCCAACGCTTTCCTTTTGATGTTTTAAATACCCTTTATCTTTCTGAATAGCTTGGTATTACCCCAAAATAACTGACACAAAGGGAACAAAATCCTGCAAGCCTCCTGCTTGGCAGCCTCTTGCTCTGCATCCAGGACTCCGAGGGATACAGATATTTTCTGTGCTGCCTTTGGTACACAGGCTTGTTCTGGGGCCATGATTTTGCTGTGGGGGAGGAGTGGGTTTGGGCTTGATGAAGGCGCTTTTCATTAGCTCTCACTGAACGACCTCCATAGGGAGGCTGGTGCAGTGATCCATTTTAGCCTGCAAGTGGCATTGTTTGTCTGGTTACTGGACTCGATGGTCGAGTGTATCTGAAAACCTTACCTAAAGTGAAGTATTTCAGAATCGCTCTTTCTTTTCAAATGTTTGTCTATGACAGCCTGTTTGCTGACTCTGGAAATAAAAGCAAACTAGAAGCAACGCTGTGTCAACTGCAATAACTCTCCCTCAGTTTGCTCTAAACCCATCAATTATTGTAAAGCCACTTCTTGGCATTGCAGAGGCTTTTCTCTCCTTGAACTTCAGGAACACTTCTAGTTTACATCCACATTTCATAAATGCCCTTCTGAATAAGCTGCCTACCTTGGGATTGTACGTAGGGGTCTAGTGAGGATGCAGTCTATTTCCAAAGTTATGAGAAATTAGGACTGTGTAAGTCTCATGAACTTCGGTTATATTATTTCCACTGGGATTTCTGCAGAGGCTCCTTTGGCGTTTTCACAGTGTGCCATGTGGCGTCTACAGCAGCTCAGCTCATGCCACAGTTATTCAGGTCATACTCCGTTATTTAAATAGACTTCTTAAGAATTTTAGCATTGGCAAGCAAGGGAGCTACATCTTCTATGAAGATACAGGTATTAAAATAGCGTCTTTGTTTCTGGGAGCTACTTCTTTACCTGCTGCGGTTAATTTTACTCATGTATCTCCTCAACGAGAAAATGGAATAGAAATTCTGAAGAGTTTGCTAATCATGACATTCCAGATATACCTGAAAACAACAGTGCATGTCCCATTGGTCCATTTTGGGTGATTTTTCACTTTTGAAAAACTAGAATGTTCCCACAAAGAGTGTGAAACCCAAGAGGGCCTCTTTTCTCATAAAATTTTGATTAGGAAATGTGGGAAGGTGGTTCTCCTATGGGGCTGTATTGTGCTGAGGAAGGGATATGGAGCTGGGAGTCTGGATTCTTTTATGGCTTCAAGAGATCTTTGCGCTTATATAGCAAAATATTTAGTTAAGATTCATGGTACACTTACAGACAAAGTGTGAATCATTATGTTTAATTTTTTAAGTAGAGAAACTAGGGCCAGTTCAACACATGAAAAAAGCTGAAGTTAATTTAAAAAATGAGCACCTAAATGGATGTTGTAACATGTGTGTTCTTAAGCCCTTCAGGTTCCACAGAGCATAGCCTTTTCCAGCAGTGATTAAAATACTAATGAGGAGGAATGAAATATCTGAAGAGAGATGAGAAAGGTGAATTAGGCTTGGTGTTTAGCTGTAAAGTTTAAAAAGGTGAGAAAGAATGTGTTCCCTTGACTCTAGACCACTTCAACTTCATAAAAGGAAAAATTACCCATGAATTCAGGACTGCACTGCCTGTGTGTAACAACCTTTGAATAGACACGGTTTTCTTAGGAACACAAAAGCTGCCAGTGTGCCCTAGAAACATAATATATTTTAGCAATATTTATTACAATGTTAGTTTTAATTTCCAGAGACCACATCCAGTTTTGCATAGCTAGAATTTATGGAGCAGAAATTTCAAGAAATAGAATTATTTAAAAAGAAATATTTTCATTTTTCACATACAGAGGCCCTGTGAGGTTTCAGAATCCACACAGCTTTCAATTTTAGGAGTATTCTTTCCTGTGTTTTCAGGAACTTTTCACATTCCTGAATCTAGTTATGGGATTTTCCTCTTAATTGAATCCAGGCTTAAATGCTAGAGTCATGCATTCTGTCAAATAGTGTAAATAAGTTCCCCAAATTCATTTAGTGAGTGCAAATAGTTTTTATTTAGCACTGTCTGCAGCGCTGTGTCTCCAGTGTATTTTGTCACACTTGTGCAAAGGATGCTGGGACATTCAGTTAGGTTTCCAAGAAGGCCAAAGGAGAAATGCTCTCCATTGGGAAAGTTAATTGCGCAGTACCAGTCAGCAGTTACACTTAGCTGGCTTTCTAGGTGCTTTTCTGATGGTGGTCCAGCAGCAGAATTAGTTACACAGCTTTTCTTTCTTTGGGGTGCCCATTGTGTGGCTCCCTCTAGTCAACATAGCACTGGTGGAAGCCATGGCTGGACCAAGGCAATCTCAGGTACTAGGTGTACCGTAACTCTGAGCCTGCTTGCCGACATCTCTGTGGCTTGGAAGGATGGTGGCACAGAGCCATCGTTCTCTTAGGGAGAGTCAGGAACAAGTGTGTGGAATCCTTTTCTCAAAAATGGTAGGTTTTCCTTCTCTGTAAAAGCAGCAGAGCTACCAAGGTGGGCTCCTTGCCCATGTGCGGCCTGGAACCCACAGTGCTTGGGCTGTTGGCATCGTCAGCTTATGGAGACTTTCTTGGCCAGTTTTCTGGGCTACCTTTGCAGCCAGTGTTCTTTTTCTTTTTTTTTTTCCCCCCTTCCCTCCTTTTTTCTGGTTTTGTGGGTTTTTTTGTCCAGAAAACTGAACTTCCGACATACAGTCTCAAATGCAGGGGCCTGTCTTGGTGGAAAACTTGGTCTCAGCGAGGGGAAAGAAAAAAAAATAATTCTTTTATGTTGTGGGAGGTTAGCACTGCACAACTGAGAAGAATGTGCCCAGAACTTCTCTTATTGCTGCCTTTACTGAAGGGTGTCAGGTAAGGAGCCAGCAGTTGGAAAAATGATGGTATAGACAAGCTTTCCACTTTTTATGCTGCCTGTTTAGTTGTGTTTCGTGTCACAATATCTTGTGAAAACTGATGAAGTGCTTTTGCATGGTTTGATTATTAGCTCTAGCATGCTGAAAACTTTCAACAGGCTAAAATCCACAGCAGTGTCTATTTCATGGGAGACTAAAGATCTTATAGCATTATAAGCAATCCATATTTAATAGCTTTCTGCGTGTATTGGTGAGTGTGGCTTTCAATAATTTAATGCGAAGAATTGCTAACACAGTGGAAAAATCAATTGTATTTATTGTACTGAAGGTAACCTGATAAGAATGCCATCTGCGAGCATCTTTCAAATTGGGTTGGTGTACGACTGCATAGTTATGTCTATGATTGGAGGGATACCAAATAAAGGGCCTATGATGAAATGTTAATATTGCTTTAAATTTGAGATTTCATTCTTCATTTCCTTGCTAAAATCTGCTTGTGCCTAATGTTGTCATCTGTTTGTTTGGAAGCGTGCACACCTTGATCCAAAACATCAGGAATGGTGAATCAGCTCTTTACTACATTCTTACCCACAAAAGTCAGCGGCGATTCCTGTGTGAAGAACAAATACAGATTCAGATCCTGAATAGGAAGTGTGAAGCACTGGAGTTGAAACTTCTTTAACAACTTCATTTGTTTGCAGTTTCATATAAGGATTTTGTAAATTTTTAGGGTTTAAATTTGCTAAAATTTTTTAATTAAATTCTTGGTTATCTCTCAGAAAAGCATGTTTGCCGCATAGCAAGATGAGCTGTGTTTATAGCAAAGTGAAGAGTACTTGCTGAGAGCATAACCCTATTGCGATAAGCACCAGCTTACCCTGAAGAGAAAATAGTTTTAAAAAGGATGTAAAGTAACCTTGTTTTGAAATCTTCAGTTTCATGCAATCTCAGTGTGTGTGATTATGTATAAAACTTGCCAAAACCAACATGGCCAAATGATGTGGATAGGCACCTGCTGGGCCTTCTTAGAACTGCTTTATGGGGCTAAGCAGGAGGTGGTTACCTTGGTCTAGTTTAGGCTCATCTGCAATTTTTTGGCTCCTAAATATTTTAGAAAATATGACCTAAATCCTGATGTGCTGTTGATTTCTGAAGCCTGTGTCGTGGTTTAACCCCAGCCAGCAACTAAGCACCATGCAGCTGCTCACTGACTTCCCCCACACCCAGTGGGATCAGGGAGAGAAATGAGAAAAAAAAAGTAAAACTTGTGGGTTGCCATAAGAACAGTTTAGTAGAACAGAAAGGAAAAAAACTAATAATGATAATAGTAACAATAATAAAAAAAGAATTGGAATATACATAACAAGGGATGCACAGTGCAATTGCTCACCACCTGCTGTGACCAATGCCCAGTTAGTTCCTGAGCAGCAATCCCCGCCCCAGCCCAACTCCCCCCCAGTTTATATACTAGATGTGACATCGCATGGTATGGAATACCCTGTTTGCCACTTTGGGTCAGCTGCCCTGGCTGCGTCCCCTCCCAACTTCTTGTGCCCCTCCAGCCTTCTTGCTGGCTGGGCATGAGAAGCTGAAAAATCCTTGACTTTAGACTAAACATTACTTGGCAACAACTGAAAACATCAGTGTGTTATCAACATTCTTCTCATACTGAATCCAAACCATAACACTATACCAGCTACTAGGAAGAAAATTAACTCTATCCCAGCCAAAACTAGGACAGCCTGTAATAGGTTTTCTGTGAGATCTAGATAGAGTAAATATCTTGCCCTGTTGTACCTCATTTCTCCAGTTTCTACCACAGTTCTCCAGTTTCTTTTTGTCTTGTTTATTTTAGACATTAGCACCTCTGACATAGGTACAGTCTTGTTGTCAGTTTGCCATGCATTGTTTACCAAATGTCCACTCTCAGCTGTGAACTTCTGCTTAATGGAGCTATACAGTATTTTATGCAAATACAAATATACATAAATATCTACACATATTTATTACAATAAATATATACTCAAATAGTTGGCATTAAAATTCTTATGTGGCCTCTGTGGCTTGAATACATATAGATGAAACTCCCTTATTCTGAACTCGAAATGAAAAGTAGAAAAGAAGAGTCTGTGTAGCAGATGTATTAACAGCCAAGGGGGTGCTGGCATTTAAATGGAAAAGCTCTATTTAAGCTCATGGTTTCACAAAAAAAATACAGCAAATCAAGCACAGAACCTGCTTGCAACTTCCTGTGTCTGGTATTTCCCAATTTTTCTGTGCATAGTACAGAATTTGCATGCAAAAATAGAGTGTATGTAGACAAAAATATCTGAAGGTGACATGATCTTGTTTCCTGGAGTGGGTTTGAACTGATGATTTACAGGTAATGGCTAACTCCTCCCTGCCAGGTTCTTTTTTTGGTCCCAGTGTCTAGTCGTTTATGTAAGAAACAAAGCTGAAAGAACAAAAGAGTAAAGAGGTGATAAAACTGCAGTGAAACCAAAACAAAATCTGTAAAGGCCAGGAGTGCTTTGATATATTATGCATTTCCTCGAAGGACTTGCTTGAAGCAAAAGCCAAAGCAAAACCTGAAAGCTGAAGATCCGTTAGGCAGGTGGCCTACCTTTTGGGTGGGAAACTTACTCCCTTTTAGCTTCGGGATGTTCCTAGATTCCAAAATACTGCATGAAAGCAAGAGGAACTGGAATTTACCTATGAGCATAGAATCAAGGCACAGTTGTACATACATAATCGGTGATATAAGACAAGAGATAAAGGACTGACACAGTGCTATGCAGTACTACATAGGAAGGCATCTAAATGTAAGAATGGATGAAAGGCATTATTAATGAAGAAAAGAGTCCTACAAAGGCCTACAAAGGTGGATTTTAAAAGGGCTTAAATAGGAGTCTCTTTGACCGCATGGGAAACAACAGAAAAAGAATTTTCAGGGTAGGTCCTCCTACTTCATACTTTTGAGCTGTTGAACAAGAGAATTGTCAGTGGCCTTGAAAGTACACGTTTCTTAATGGAAAAGAAAAGCATGAAAATGCAAGCATTTAATGAACCTTGCAAAGTCTTCAAATAGTGAGAAATCACTCTCTCTTTAGAGGACTAGGTTCAACAGTTAGTGCATTGACCACAGAGAGAAAGCAGACTGATTGTCTTCCTTTTGCATGCAGGACTTGCCTCTCGGTAAATTGCTTCAGCTTGGTTTTCCTAATACGATAGTCAGCTGCCATCCTGTAGAAGTAAACTCTGCTGTGGTGGGATTCTGCTTAAGTCAAATTAAGGGACTTGGAGAGCAATGGAGAGGGGCAGTGGCCAGAACTGTCTATTGTAAGTGCAACCACAGAAGAAATAATGTCTCTGTGGTTTAACTAACTGTATGATGTGACACTGGATAGCAGACCTGTGGCTGAATTTCCTAATTCCTTGGCTAGTGGTGATTAGAAACTTTGTGCGGTGGAGGTGCTGGGTCTTCATCATTGCCTGGCACCCAACTGCAGCATGTGAAGCTGCTTTCTAGCTTCAGCCCTTTTGGCAGCAGTATAATGGCTGCTGTAATAGGCATAGGGAAGACAGAATAAAGCTATGAAGCACTCCAAGGTTAGAGCAGTGGTTAGAGACACAAAAACCAAGTCCACCTAGATAGCTTAATATTGTGAATTCCTGTCTTTTAGGAAGGGGAGACCACCTCCAAATAATTCCAGGGACAGACTGCCAAGCTCCAGGCTATTGTAAATTAAAACAATTATGCTCTTGCAATTTTAAATTTATTTTGGCAATGTTAGCAAATTCTTAACAGCAAAGTGAGTTAGTTAGTCACTTGGGAGGAGTTCTGAGAAGTCCCAGAGGAAAGCACTGGGCAGTAACAAACAGTTGAAAGCTCAACAGTTTTCTGTTCTGTCACCCTCTGGCTGACCGTGCAGAGAGTCTGCAAGCAGGGTTAGCAAGGGAAATGCAGACTTGTAGTGACGTGAGGCCTTTGATCCTTACCTCCTTTTTTCAGAGTGGCTTGTTGGTTGTCTGGTAGAGTCTGAGCATGCACATGGTAAAGCTGGCTGAAGCTGAACTTTAGAAGTATACTAGGAGTTTGGGGATTTGCAAAAAGAGGTGAAAGAATGATCCAGAGGCTGCATCAGCAGGCAGTGTGGATACAGACCTCCCAGTGTTGGTTAGGCTCACCAGCCTAGTAGCATTGGTAGAAGCTGCTATGACCTGTTGAATAGTCACTCATTCAGCTGTTGTAGCTATGGAGAAATTACTTACTGTTTGAGCAATAAAACCAATAAAATACTGATTATTTTGAAAATCCTTGACTGTTATCTCCACTAGTGCTATCAAGGAAGAATATCTGTGCAGACTGAATACTTGTACTTTAATCTCACTGTATTGGCCTTTGCTTAGAATGTGGCGTATTTTATGTAGAAGGGAAAAACTGGTGCAATGTGCTAAGCAGGTTGAGGTCAATGAGCATTCAGGCAGTTGGACTAGGATCATTGTAGGCCCCTTCAAACTGAGATATTCTATTCTATTCTGACATTCATATGAAATCCTTAATATTAAATAAGATATTGTAATATAGCCATTTCTTTGTGTGTATATATATGTGTACACAGGCAGGCATATATTTAATACATAATTTGAAAAAGCTATTGTATATAGTTCTTAAAATTATAGAAATTAATTTCATAGCCTAAGGCAGTTCAAGGCTAGAAGAGGACATTGGTTAACTTAATCCAATCCCCACTTGGTCCAGGGCAGGATTTTTTTCCCAAATATGCTGTGTTAATACCATAAATAATACGTCTGAGTGAAGGATAGTCTCAAAAAAGGCAGGGAGTCTTGATCTGAAGACATAAAAAACCCCCAAACAAACAAAACCACAAAACCCCCACCTCTCACTTCTTTTAGTAGCGTGGTACACAGGCTTATTGTTTTTACCACTAATAAAGTGTGCATTTTTTTCTGATTCTCTTATTTTCTAGGCAATGGTTCATGCCGTATCTTTCTCCATTAGATTAAAGAGTTCTGAGATAATAACAGGGTTTCTTAATAATTGTCTCAATTAAGAAGAGACTATTTGGGGATCTTACTAAAACCATTTTTAGTGTAATGATGAGAATGAATGAATGTTATTGAATTGTCTTGTTTATACTGAATATCATATACCTGGAAAATTGGAGCCCATTTATCTCTGCAGGTAAAGACTTGCTGTTGCAATCAGGGTGGGGGTAAGCCGTGTACCCAGCTTCCTGGCTAGTTGTGCGTGAAATCATGGCTGTTTGTGTGCAAGTGTAAATCTCAGAACTCGACAATTTAGCCTCAGATGCCATTTTGCTCTCACTTCTGTTTGAAGAGGCAGTGCCAGAAGGAGACGTATTTCAGGTAATAGTATGTGACTCTTGACAGGCTCGGTGTGCAGAAACCTTGCTGGCAGCTTTTGAGATGCCTCCGGTTCTGCCTGACTGTGCTATTTCTCTGACAGAGTCTCAGAGTTGTTGGGTTTGTTGTTGTTTTGGGGGGGTTTGTTCCGGTTTTGTGGTTTTGTCCTTACTACGTTGAAGTACCTTAGTACTTATAAGCATTTTACATAACCAGTCTGCGACAAGTCTGTTTCCCCTTGCAGGTATAAATCTCTACGTTTGCAGTGATCCCACAGAGCCCAATGCCTGCTCATTTGTTGGCTTTATCTCTTCCAAAAGCAGAAGAATGTTCACTCACCTGGACTTTGCTGCTAAAGACATGCATGTCTGAGTTCATAAATAGAAATAATTTGTCCAAAATGGGCCCAAAGGACCTACTTCCTCCTGATTTAAAGAACAGCACAGTTACAGACAGTTGCTTAAATTTATGGGTAACTGCTGCTTTGTAAAATCATGACAGAATAGCAGGAAGAAAATGTATTTTTAACAAATACAGAGCGTTAGTGAGACACAAAGCGCTAAGCATGAGTCACAGTTCAGGCTGCTGTGTCTATTAAGTATTTAAACTATGGCATTTCATTATAGCCTTGGCTGCCTTTTATGTATTGTGACAGAGCAGTTACTAAAGCACTGCCCTTTACTCCATCGGATTGGAACTGCCCTGCTGGATGCATACAGCCTGTCCTGCTCATAACGGATAGAAAATTTCCTTCAGCTCAAGGAGCAAGAACGTCTGAGCCCTGTCCGTGTTGCAACAAGCCCTTGTGCAGCATGTGTGCAACTCTACCCTGACACCAAAAAGTCCTAAGTGAACCTGACTTCAATTTAATAAAACTGGAGAAGTAGAACAAGTTAGGTAAAGGTTTGATAGAGTTTTGTGCTGGGTTTTATATGGCTTTGAGATAAACACTTATGCTTTTGGCCTTTGTTTCTTCCTCTGTAAAGCAGGTAGGTAAAAATCTTGATTCAGTTCTGAAAATGTCTTAGGAGAAACATGTTGAGGCTGGGAAAAGCAAGGGCAGTGGCCTCAGTGACAAGGGCACGGACTCACAGTGCCCAAAAAAGGTGAACAGAGCAGGCCTGGGGAGGGTAATCCACTTCAGCCAAGAGTCCAGGGATCACCAGAGAAGTCCATAGCATTGCGGCAGGTCCAAAGTCAAACAGGGAAGCAAGACAGTGGGACAGATTGGCATGGGACATGGCCAGCTACAGGCAGAGCTGCAATGCTGCTGAGGCAAGGACTTCCCATCTCATGTTTAACTCCTTACAAACAGGAAAGAAGAGGTACAAAATCATTGAGGAAATGTACAATTTCTTGAGTTTTGGCCACAGGAAAAAGAAAAACACCCCTAACTGCAGAAAAGGCATTAAAGTAACTTTAAAGTTTCATCTCAATTATCATGACTAGGTGATATACTGGAGGTGGAGCAGGTTGTTTCTGGGTTCCAACAGTGAGGTTTTAAAAGTGGCTACCAGCAAGTGGATTTAGACCCGAGGACCTTTTCAGGACATATTTTGTGACTTTTGGCATTTCACAGGTCAAACATGAAAGGTTAATGAGAAGGACGAGTATACGTCTCCAGCTCGTCTGATATATGTAGATGATAACCTGGCAAATGTTACAGTTCATGAAGAGAAACAGATGTGTTTACAAATGACCTGTGATAAGCTTAAGGTTGCCAGTCTGAAACTGAACCCAAAGAAGTGTGAGTTGGTTTAAGGATAGAAAATTTATTTCTGGTTTTCTGCCAGTGATGTAGTCATTGGAGAATGGACTTACACAGGCAAGAACAAAACAAGAAGCTGAGCAGAACTCCTTAAACCCACCAGATGTGTGGAGTTTTGTAGGATTATGGTCTTATTATTACAGAAGGTAAGCTGGTAAATTTGCCCATGTTGCAAAACATATACATAAGTTGTAGATGAAAAGGAAACTGTTTCAGTCATCAGTAGAAATATGATTTAGCAAGTTCAGAGCTGAAAAGGCCCATTGCAAATGTTCCTCTAGTATATCTATGTTTCAGAAACCTTCCATATTAAATACAGATGCTAGAGCATGCAGTTCGGGACAGTATTGACACAAGAACATAAAAATCTATAGGGGATGGTTGTGGAGGATGCTTAAAACAGAGCTTAAATTCTCTAGGGAGAAATTATTGCAACACTCAAAAGGAACTCCTGGTAGTCATTAAAGCTACAGAAAATTTTCAACACTAGTATAGGAATATGTTTACGGTCAGGACAGACCATACATCCCTGCAATGGCTCAATAGATCCTGCAATCCTGAGAAGGTTGCCAGGTGTCTGTAAAAACTGCAAGACTAACATTTTGCAATTACAACTACTTCATTTTGTGCCTTATTTTGTTGATTCTGATGCAGGACTAATTGGGAAGGTGATTAAAGATTTCTGAAGAGAATGGGGATGCTCAGAAGGAGATAAGCCATCTTTTCTTTTGGCATAGGTGAAAATAGTACTGGTTCATCCAGGTGAGAGTTGTCTGTAGTAATTAACAGCTTCCCAGAGTGGGAGTTCTATCTGGATAGTGTGCAATGGAAAGATGATTTGGCAAATGCAGCCACTTTAGCAGCAGTATCTTTTCAGAATACCACAGTAAAAAAAACTCTTCTTAGAACAGGAAAGCACTGACTGTAAACATGAAGTTGTAGAGGACATGAGAAGAAACTGGTTGATTGTTGGCTCAGGTATTAGTTGGTGTCCTGGTTTCAGCTGGGATAGAGTTAATTGTCTTCCTAGTAGCTGGTACAGTGCTATGTTTTTGAGTTATGCATGAGAAAAATGTTGATAACACTGATGTTTTCAGTTGTTGCCAAGTAATGTTTAGTCTAATGTTTAGTCAAATAAAGTCAAGGATTTTTCAGCTTCTCATGCCCAGCCAGCAAGAAAGCTGGAGGGACACAAGAAGTTGGGATGGGACAGAGCCAGGGCAGCTGACCCAAAGTGGCCAACGGGGTATTCCATACCATGTGACGTCACATCTAGTGTATAAACTGGGGGGAGTGGGAGCGGGGGGGATCGCTGCTCGGGGACTAACTGAGTGTCGATCGGCGGGTGGTGAGCAATTGCACTGTGCATCATTTGTATATTCCAATCCTTTTATTATTACTGTTGTCATTTTATTAGTGTTATCATTATCATTATTGGTTTCTTCTTTTCTGTTCTATTAAACTGTTCTTATTTCAACCCACAAATTTTACTACTTTTCCTGATTTTCTCCCCCATCCCCCTGGGTGTGGGGGGAGTGAGTGAGCGGCTGCGCGGTGCTTAGTCACTGACTGGGGTTAAACCATGACAGTCCATTTTGGCGCCCAACGTGGGGCACGAAGGGTTGAGATAACAACAAACCTGACCAGGGCTTACTAGCCAGTTCTATGAATCGTGGACTCAATGTGAGAGACATGTTGAGAAGGATCTGGGTTGACCACTTGCATGATGCAGTCCACAGAGTCTCACAAGGCATTTAATGTGCATGGAGCTGGATAAGATTCTTGGCCAAATGGTGTCTGATCTCATGGGCAGGAGTAAGGTTTTACATCTCTGTTTCTCAAGCTTATATTCCCTGTAGGATACAGATACCACTGTGTCTATGCTGACTCTTCCTGTCTGGGTTGTGGTGAGGTAGCCTGCTGATAAGGAGAAAGAGTGTGGATAATAGACAGGCATGTAAACTGTTCTGAGAAGGCAGCAGGCTTCGTGGAGGCGTGGGACCGTATCATCTCTTTAATGTAAACTGCTGCAGTTACATCTTAGAACTAACAGAGAAAATAATCTAGGTTTCTAAATAAATCCAATATGCAGTTATATACTGGGGAAATACTGTCTTTCCTTTGACAGGTATTTCACTGTGACATGCTACTGAATTTCTAATTTTAAATGATACAAGGAAGCCTGGCCATGAGAATTGTTGACAGTGTAATTTGATTTTATTTGTATCATTGGCACTTCATGTGTGGGACATTCTTTTCTGTTTTATTTTTTTTAATGAGAAACATTCTATCAGATTGTGAAAAGAACATTTTCTGTTGCCGAATGCATAAGCAAAAAACCTAACTGAACAAAACCCCAATATTATAAAGAACAGAAAAATAAAACAAGTTAAACAATAATACTTGGCTTTTATGTATAACGCATTGACTTCAAAAATCTGAGTCATTCCGTCCATATAAACAAGTTATATAGTAGTAACAAAGTGCATGAAGCAAATTGCTGAATTTAACTAAGGTATTAAAATAAAAAGTACTTTAAAACAATACTTTAACACAGTTTCTTGCCATGATTCCATCATGCATCAACACAAATCAAATCCTGAGGCAACCTGTGCCTTTGACAGTCTTTCTGTATTATTATGTAAATAAGTGGAAGTAATGATCAAACTCGCAAGAGGGTGAAAAACATCAAGACAAACCATCTATTTATAACAGAGCTGTATTTAAAAAAAAAAAATAATCAAAGTGCACTGCTGGTACATCTCATTTGAGCCTATCTGGGACGTGTATAACACAGGGACGTGATCCAGTCTCCAATGGTTTCAATCCTCTGTTTAAGCACCAAGGGAATAAAGAATGATGGATGTTCTGTTACTAGCATTACTATGACTAGCATGAAAACTGAAAAATTGTACCAGAATATATACGTAAACATCTTTTGTATACTGAGGAGGCAAACACTCTTAAATTATCTGATGTGTACAGTACTGGTACTTAATGTTTTGGTGCCAGTACCAGACTGGTCCAGTAATTAGCATTCAGATCTATTTCTAATTACAGATAAGGCATATAACGAAAAAGTAAATATTTGGTTATTAATATCTCATACAGTTCAGCAACCCAACCAGTCAGAATTTATCTTGCCAATTTTAACAATCTTCAAACTCTTGTCTTCCATTTGTAGATAGTACTGATCTTTGAAAAAGTAGGTGTATCCTGTGAACGTAAATAAAAAAGCAGACTCAGATTATGGAGCACATAATTCTTGATCAAAGCTTTTCTGTCTGTTTGATTTCATGAAGCTTAATGAACTGGAAGACTTGTTTCCTGAAATATTTATATACAATAAAACAGATTTATTTTAAAAATACATAGAAATTCCCATCCTGGAGAAGAGAGGTCTTGTTAAATGGAGCCTGAAGTCAGGTTACCATTTTGTGAGCCAGAATTTTCTGGGAAGAAATGTTTTCTGGCAAAATAGATGTTGAAAATGTAACCGAGTTGAGACTTGTGATATCAGCACCGCTTCCAGACATATATGCATATCTGTGCAAAATATGAGGCCACTTAAAACCATGGACTGGGATCTCAGCTGCCTTTGAGAGGAGGTTAAAAAAAAAGAGTAAAATACAACCCATTTGTGCCTGTGATCAAGGAGGTTGTCATACTTGAGTTCTGACTGTGCTAGAGCAGGATAATGCTGAAATGGTGCTGGGACTACATGCAGGTATTGAGGAACCTATGGAGCTGTCAAGAAGTTGGGAATTTCCAAGCTATAGGGACTGGCCCAGTCGTGTCTTCTGGTGTTAGGACACCCTGTGCATCAGACATTGGGTTGCAGGAGTCGCTTTAGTCTCTGTCTGAAACTACACTGGAAAGAGAATTTTCCACAGAGCTAATTTTCCCCATGCCCAAATTGGAAAACCAACATGAACCCAGATCTGAGCCTCGGGGACATCTTGACATAAAAGTGACTGCATCACTGATTACTTTCCTCCATGTCCTGTCTGACATTTGTATAGCAGGGTTCTAGACCTGTATAGCAGGGTTCTAGACCTGTACAGCATTGCAATGGAAAGCAGTAAGATGCTTCAAGACACTCAAACAAGACAGTATATAGCCTTTAAAAAAAAAAAAACCAAAAAAAACCCCCAAAACAAAACAAAAAATGCACAAGGAAGAAAAGGGGAAAGATGCTAATAAAAGCTGTTTCTTGCCTTGTTAAGCTTTGTAGTATTCAGCATCAAGGAAGTAAATGATAAAGAGCTGTAGCAGATTGAAATTAAATGACCTTCATGAAAAGAGAAATTAGCGTAACTGTTATTTGCTTGGATAAAAATATTCAGGAGAGGTCATATTCCCTAAATGTTTCATGTTAAAAAGTTTAAACTGTGATTAGTAGGGTATTTATCAAGTGATATTTAATGGGAAAATAAAGAGATAAAATAAGTTTGTTTGAACCAGTGGTTTGCAAAGCTGAATGGGAATTTGGCTCAATTTGCTTCCTACTCATGGACCACAAGAAATTAAAGTCTCTAATAACTTTCACAGCAGACAAATAAGAGAGCTTGTTAGTGACTTGAATCAGAATTACAGCTTACCACTGTCACCAAGACCCAGGACAGCATCGAGGTTATCTGGAACACCATTCCAAGAGTCAGCAATGAATTTAGGGGATGCAAGCTCCATTTTCTTCTTTTCTTCATTGTACCTGAAGAAAATTATATCCCTGCATTACAAATCTGTATTTAATGTTAAAATTTAACATAATATTTCAGGGAGTCCTCAGCAAATGTGACTATATAAAACAATCAAACAGAAATATAATAACTGAGATGTAACATTGTTTCTATTTCATTATAATTATTCCTGACTCCTTTAAAACCCTGTGAAATTTTACATCTTTCCTTTTGGAAATGCAATTCTTGCTGAATTGAAAATACACTTTCAAAACAAAACCTTTTTCAGAAAAGCAGCTTTAAAATTCCAAACATAATTCTAGGAAAGGTAACTTTTTTCAGGCAGCAGCCAGCATCTGAAGATAGCAGTTTTTAATGTGAAATGGCTATCTTTTTCAAATCTTCTTTGAAATATGCTTGTAGTCCATGTAATTGATGGATTGCTATTAAATTACTAATTACTTTCCCTAACATTTCATTAAACCCCCTGTTATTTTCACACAGTCTCTCTCTCAGTGATGATCAACGGATAAATGCTGAGTTAAAAATATATGCTTTTCTTTGGGGGGGAAAAAAACCCCAAACCACAATGGCTTTCACAATCTGTGCTTTAAAGAGGAAAAACTCAGCTGATGTATATCCACCTAACTCCATGGAAGTTGAATCTAGTTTGCAGTATCCTTCAGAAGTGAATGGATCTGTCTGTATCCACATCTGCAGATGATCATTTGTTTCATTTACTCTGTGTGCTTTCCAGTGTAGAATGCAAAGATAGATTTGTGCAAAGCCAGTTTTACACTCCCACAAAAAAGTAATCCAGGATCTCCCTTTCCATATATAGGGAATAAATGTCCCAGGGATGAAAGGTCCTTGAGAGTGAAGATGGAAGGAGCAAGACTGTGGCCTTGTTTTCCCATTTTTCTGATTCATAGATAGGAGTCAGTGCTGAGCAGGAGGAGTGGAGATGTCCTGAGAAGCAATGACATGGGATGGTGTTTGAACCAGGCTTCCAATGCATGTGAGGCCTCAGTCACCCTAGCAGCACTTCTTCAGGAGCAGTGGACTTCAGAGAGGTCATCTTTGACTAGTACTGGAGAGAGGGAAGCATTTATGTTCTTGATTTCTATTTATCTGTATCTGTATGTATCTCTGTATGTATCTTTCCCTCATTGCTGTATGGAACTGCTTGGATTATATCCAAAGTTACACTAGCACAAATGAATAGTAGGTTGATCAAAATCGATTTAAATTATTACTTTAAATTGCTTACTATTTTTTCCTTGGATATTTAAGGAAAATCTAGTACCTTGCTGTGTAGCTTTAAAACCAGCTGTGGAAGCTGAGCCGGTTCCTCCTCCTCTCCGTCACAAAACTTCACTTTTTTTATCAATCTTGTTATAACAACACTAAAATAGCTTGGGGCTGGAAGGAGGGAGAGGAGAAGGTTTCAAAAAAATCCATTTAAAGTAAGTGTGATAATGGCACAGGAAGGACTATGGTATGTAACTATTTTGATTCCATGTGGCAGAGCGCTTGTATAAAATAAAACAGCCACATACTTAAGGGTTATAGCATCTGTGTTAAACAGAGATGCATTTTTTTCTGAAATACTTGTCAACTGCTTGCTTTCTTCTTTACACAGATGGAAATCACTTAATCTTATTTTGATGCCTTAACAACAAATTATGCATTCCGCAGTGACTGCAATTGATAAGGTACTTTGATAGAAATACTGTCTGTGATTAGAGCGATGAATTGCTTGGAGGCCCTGGAGCACAGTTAATCAAACCAATAGCTGGTACAGAGGAGACCAGCAGCTTTGCTAACTCATAGTCTGTAGATTTTGAGTAGGAATTCAAAGTATTGCAAATGGCTGTATTAGAACTACTTAGAACTACTTGCAAATGTTTAAGATGGTTTCTACAATATGACATTAAAAAATGAATAACATTCTTTAGCTTTTAAGTTTTTTTTTTTTTCTTTAGATAATGAAGAAGAGTACTGTCCTCAGAATAATTGAAAGTTATGATGAAGTGGCAATTGTGAAAGGGTATTTTATTTACTTACAGGAATCCACAGCCATTAGGATATAATAAAGACACTTATCCAGTTTGATCATAACATGAAATTAATGTTCACATAAAATGGAGTCAATTATACCGAGACCTCCTTTAATATTTCATATAGAGCATCTCTCAGAAGGAACCCTTATAGCTTGGAGAATCTTTTAGATTTCTGGTGGGTGTTTCTGATGCTTAACTTTCCTCTAAATTGTCAGTTAATTAATGGTTTAACTTTCATCCTGTTGTGTAATGTCTGCATTCCTGAAGTAAAGTCTGGTTCCTGGAAGAGACCTCTGATGGTGAAAGCAGGAGTTAGTGTCTCTGTTTTGCTCTCATGCCATTCTGATAGGCAGCACCGAGGTAACTCACACAGTTCCTCAAAGCACCAAAGTGCCTCTGCTTTTTAAGGTGATCTTTCCTGCCAGATCTTCCTGCCAGTTATGATAATGAAATTCTATCAAATACAATTAGTAGACTCTTCATCAGGTTTAATATAGGTTATTTACTTCTACCACAGTAATAGCCTTGAGGCATTTTAAGGACATTCTTTCCTAATCTAAGAGTCCAGTATCTTTCCTGGATGGAGTGTGGTAGCAGGTCACCTGAGTGTGGTTGCTTACATTGCATCGTATTTTGTGTCTCATACAGCCTTTCGAACAGGAACCTTGGTGCAAATAGGGTTACACGCATTTGTGGAATATCACATTTGTGGTGTTCTTTGCAACAAAAACTTCTCTGAGCATGTACTGGAAACATGAAAAGGATTGTCCAGACTGTCAAAATGAATTGAAGCTAAGACTTTTCCCAAAGTACTAACAGATACACTTCTTGTGGTTTGGTCAGATCTCCTGAGTGCCAATTCTATTAGTAGAGCAAATGTGTTAGTGACTGGTACATCAGCTGCTGAAAGGATTTACAGTCATCCCTAGCATGCTTTGCTAAGCACCCTGCTGTTTCTTTTACATCTAGTGCCTCCAAACCTGATGGTTTAGTGAACGAATTTCAAAGGCAATCTGGTCAGTCTTTGGCTTCAAGTGATTGGAGATCAGCCCATTTTTAAGGAATTCCTTTCAGAGTTTTCTCCCAGCAGTTGTGAGCTGACAGTAGGGACAGCTTGCCCCCCTGAAGAGCCTGAGACTGACGTGGGGCAGTTGGTACATAAGGGTTGAGGAATGGGTTGTTAGTGGCGAGCAGCCTGACAGACTGCCAGATATCCTCTTCCATTGCAAGCTAGTTTCCTGCTGCTGTACTGAAGCGCTTTCCTAGACATGCTCCCTGGTTCAGCATCCTCACTCGCCACTGCTGTCAGTGCTGTCCTGGCAGCCTTTGGTTTGTATTCTCCAAAGATGAACCCTCTGCCTCCTGAACC
This sequence comes from Haliaeetus albicilla, assembly GCF_947461875.1. Taxonomy (NCBI): domain Eukaryota; kingdom Metazoa; phylum Chordata; class Aves; order Accipitriformes; family Accipitridae; genus Haliaeetus; species Haliaeetus albicilla. The sequence continues at coordinate 19,727,616 of NC_091492.1, read as the reverse complement.
TCAGTATGCATTCAGCCCTGGAGACACAGCTTGACTAACAACATACCACCACCACCACTTCAATATATCTTACTTCCAGTATCTGTCTCCAGCAAAAATGTATGTCCTCTTGTTTCTGCCCCAGTTAAAAGCTGCATCAACACGTTGCACATCAGGGGGTAGTCCCAGGTTGGTGAGTTTCTTTGGATAGCCCCTATCCAAGTTACTGGCTGAATAAACCCAGTACTCATTTCCTAAGTAGGGGAGAAAACAAAGCAAACAAACACTGTTTATTAATCAGATACAAAGTAGTATTTCTTCTTTTATGCTTTGTTATGTGACATTTTATCGCACTAACTGCACTACTAGTCTTTCTAGTATTTTACCACCTGTGAAGTACTAGATTAAAGTGCAGGTATACTGTGATTACAATTTCTGCTTTTGCCTCCTCAGTGTTGCTTGCCTCTCAGCAAAAGACTTCACCCCAGCTTGCTCTTGCTTCCTCCCTTCTTAGCTGTCCCATCTTTGATGCAGATGCTGTCTTAATACAGTTGGGGTTATGTTAAAACAAATCGTTAATATTGGTCATTTTTTGTATGATGAAGATAGTCTGAAACGAGGCACGGCCACCTGAAGGTCAAATGCAGAAGCTCGTGTTCACCCTCCATTTGTTTTGTTGAGTGATTTTATTGAGTGATTAACAGGAAGTTTTCACCCAGACTTCCTGTTTCTTTTGTCTTTTGTCACGCAACATTTTCTAATGTCTCTCCAAATAGGTACTAGTGAAGATGTACTAGTATTCTGCGGTCTTTACATGGTATTATAATTCACTGAGTAAATACCCTCAGTGGATTCACTGAAAGCCATGGAAAGATTCATTCATGAAAGCACATTTCTTTGATTCTGTGCTAGTGGGAAAGAAAGTAAGTATAGTCTTAATACAAGAAAAGTATAATGTAGCATTTGAGTTCCAGAGAAGTTACTATTTGACCCTTCAGGAGCAAAGGGTGGGTCTCAGTAGTAAGTAACATAACTTTCAACCAGTCTTTCTTTGTTTGATAGTTCTTTTTTTTTTTAAAGCAGGCTAGTTACATTTTCCTGGAAATTACAAAGAGAGGGAGAGAGGTTTAGCTGTAATAAGATTATATATAGTATATGCAATATTTAAAGTGTTTTGGCTTGCCTGAAATAAAACTTTTTTAAGCCACCCCCACCCCACCCGCTCCCTGCCATGTAAACTAAAGCAAATGACCTTTGAGACATGTGGAATACATTATCATTACTTTTTTTCCCTCCTGTACAGAAAATGTACAGCAGCATCAGCCATATGGTTTTTACATGATTGGAGATGTTTAGTCATGTTTTTAGTAGATACTGGAAGCCAGTTGTTGCTGGCTCAGTTTTTCATGTTGAAAATAGCCTCCCAGCTCCTCTAATTTGGCCAGGACAGCTGAACCATATGTGTGACTTAGGAGGGACAGAGTAGTGCTGCTTCCTGTTGTCCTCCTCTCCCATGGAGGCAGCTAGCACAGCCGCCTGTATCCCCTGCCTGATGAGCCACCAAGGCAGATACTTGGAAGCCAGAGTGGAAGTCAGTCTTTGGCAAAAGAGGAGGAGACAAGGAAAGGCATGGGGGGAAAAAAAGATCTAATCTTCTCAAGCAACATGTACAGGGACAGTAAATTAAAATGAGAGGAAACAGAAGAAAACCAGAGCAGTGACTGATGAAACAGAGTTCCCACTGTTGTTGTTGTTGCTTTTTGTTTTAAATATTGACCTTTGTTTAGTCTTGCTTAACGTCGAAGGTGTCTTTCTAGGTCTTTATAGCTCTCCTTTGTTGTAATGGAGGCTGAGTGCTGTTCAGAGTCTTTCAGATCCAGCCTTTGTCCTAAAATCCTCAGCATGGGATGTTTGAGATGTCACCCATACCTGCTGGCTATACTGGCTCTTAGGCAGGCCATTCCCTGGCCCAGTTACAACTCAGAGGAAACTGAGCCTGAATGCAACTTTTATGCAAATGGCTACTCACATTTTAAAACTTAAAACAATACCTGAAAAAAATACAGCCTTCTCATCTTGAGGGGCCTCGTAGACAGCATCAATTTTCTCTGGCAGATCAGGCCAGAATGTAGCAACAAGAAGAGGACCTGTGGGTTTTCCTCGGGCGTTTACAGTCCTCCACATGAATCTGAGCAGAACAGAAAATTGTGCGAGATTTACAATGAACTAATTCACCAGCACATCTGTTTCTCATCATTTCTGGCAAAGACCACATGAGCGTGCATATATACACATGCACACACACACACATTAGCAGCAATACACGCTTGTAACTGTTTTCCTACCGTGACTGAAAAGCTGAATCATTCATTTAGAAGCATGTTGCTAAAACAGTTGCACAATAAGCTGCATGCTGGAGTGCAGGTGAAATTGCTTGCACTGATTGCTTTGGAGTTCCTGTTGCTTTTTGTATCAGGGCAAAATGTATTCTGTGCTTGAGTATACAAATAAACTGATTTACAAGGCATTTAAACTATTAGAGCTCTTCTGCTGTTGTGTATGGAGCAGACGGTTGAGTGTTTGACAAAAAGAGAGATTTGTATTCTGTGAATTGCTCTTGCAATTACTATTGTAGTGACTAAAAGTTCAAATTTAATAACAGTATATCAAACTGCTTGGAAGTGAGCTCGCCTGTAAAAGAAACTGCTAGCACTAAAAATGTTCATTAGAGAAATGCAGAGGGTAATTTATTGGCTATTTTATGTATAAGTAGGATCATCATTTGATTTAATCTTTTAAAAGCTGTAATTATCTTTAAATAGCAGAGCTTTGTGCTGAGGGCTTTTTGTATTAAAAATGGCACTGCTATTTCCTCTCCATGGAATGAACAACTTTTTTCCCCAACAGAACAAAAGTTTTGCCGTGGTCATAAAATGAAAAATCAGCAGGCTGGTGGAATCACTCTTGCACCAAGCTATAGCTATTAAATTCTCAGGTCAGACAGCTTTGACCATTATTATGTTGCAGAAGCTCCAGGTGCTACTGGCATCTTATTTTTTGCAGACTGCAAATAGTCATTACCCATTCCTACCTAGAATAATTATACCTTTAAGAAACCCAGGATCTGAAACTGAATTTTGGGTTTGCCTAAAACTTGGAGGAGCAGTCCTATATTCATTTAATAAATTGCTTTATTTTTATCAACAGAAGTTTGACTGTGAACAGAGCTAGTTAAGACTAATAAAACATTTTGAAATGCATTTGCAAGTACGATTAGTTGCTGCATACTGAATTATGATAATCTATAGAAGAGTACAACTGGCAAGTGCATTGGTTTTTTGTCTCTTAATTAAAAATACTTATTAATTTAACCTGACATATGGTACTAATAATTAAGATATCAATATGTTAACTTAACTCTCATTTTGCATACATACATGTATTTTTAACATGTACAAAAATATCTCTGAGCATAACTCATCAAAATTTTCACTTAAAGAAAGAGGCAAGGAATAAGGCATTTAGCTAATTAGTCTTGCTCTTGACAGCATTTAAAGACATATGAAATGCTGTAAAAGGCTATAGCATTTGTTCCATTCATCTCTTTTTTTAGACAGAAAAGCAGATCCCATATGATATGAAATGGAAATACATATAACAAATCTTTCTAACACTGTATTCATAAAAGTAGCTCCTTTAAAAATCCAAGTTACAGAATTCTCAATTAAATTTGGACCTGATTTATGACTGAGTCAGCACTAATAATTACTATCTGCATGAATTCCAAACTTTCCAGAGCCAATGGAGACTTAACACCAGGTTTTTATTAAAGCACACATTTCAAGGGACTTGTTAAAACGGGAGGTTTTCTCATGGAAAGGGAAGCTTTGTCAAAGCTGAATTTTCTTTTGTTTTTGAATCGGGTAGGATGTATTTTTATTTCTACTCATCTTATTGAGGAAATGGTGAGATTAATTATTTGGCTTTCTCATTTCACTTTCAACATGTTAGAAATCTTTTAACTCATGCAGGTTAAATTTTAGTATGTTTATAGACAGATTTAATACTTTGTTACAGTAAGTATTTTACATTATATTTTAACATAAAAAAGATTTGCCATTATTATTATTACTACATGCAGTTATATAAAGGGACCAAATCAGTGGGTCTTTTTTAATGTCTTGGTAAACTTCAGAAGTTTGAATTTTTGTTCACTTTCAGAACAAAACCACCTGTGTAAATGCTGTACTCAGGCACTCTGATTGCTTGGAGGATTTTGTGCCTGGTGGAAAAGCCCAACTGTTCTCTGTGGCCAACAGCGCCTCCAGTAATTCCCTTTTGTCTCCTTGGTTTGAGGGGGGACAGAAAAATACTTTTTTGAAAGAATTAATCTGATCTGACCTCCTTTTTGCTATTTACTCCTTTTGCCTGTGTAATATGACAGTTGGATGCTGTGGTCATTTTCATGAATCATAAAAGTCACACGACACATGATAGACATTTGTTTTTTGAATTCCAAAAGTGAGTCATAATGCTACTTGCCTGATATTTGGAAAGCTGCAAGGCTGACAGGCAAAGCCATTCCAGAGCAAAACAATTCAACAATTGTCTGCTTTTGCTACATATTAGATAGAGCATGAACAGATTGTTTTGGTATTTGCATAGTTCTTTGACCAACTGTATCTGAATGTGAAATACTTCTGTTTTGTTAAGATTATATAGAATACTGAATCACTTTGCTGATTTAGGAATAGATTTAAAATTGTTCCGTGTTGGATCAAGCCTCGCATGATTACCAGTTTACAAAAGCTGAAGCAAGGTGGAGGTCTGGCTGAAAACCAAGGCCCATAAGTGAGCAAAAGAGGATCAGTGTGCTGTGAATACTGTGGAACCTGAAAGATTTTTTACTGCTGTGAGACTATGTTTTTCCTTTTGAAGGCACTGAGCTGAGGTGAATACTTTAGCTCTCTGATGATTATGCTAGCCAAAGTGGGCAGTGTTTTTGGCAAACTTGTTAGTCCAGGCTGGTGGGGCCAGCTGTGTGCAGCTTGTTGGTCGAAGGGTCCAGTGCTGGCTTTCTGTGGAGCTGATCTGTTGGTACTGTGGAGCCATTTCGTGGCCAAGAAAGGGCTGTTTCTTGCCATTAGGGATCACTGGATTGTAAGGAATCTTAGCCTGCCACTAATGGGTCCAAGAGCAATAGTAGAAAAGGTATCATAGGGGTCCCCACAGACATGTTGAATGAACCCTTTTTGCCCCTAGCAGCTGTAATAGAAATGGGGAACATTATGTTTTTACAGCCAGAAGTTTTCAATCCCATTTCTGCATTGCTAAAATGCAAAGTTTGTGATAAAGATTAAGTCAAACTTCAAAGCCCAAGCACCATTATTCTGGGTATCACATAAACGGGAACTAGAAGGAAATGCACTGAAGGAATTACTGTATACCATAGCCTGTAAAATTACCCAACTGACTGTGATTTTTTTGTTACAAAAAGCTGGTGAGTAGAGTTAAACTGTGCAGCATAGTAATAAATCCTTTATATATTCTAGCTGAAAATTTAAATCTGGAGGATGTGGCTGGACTTTACACCACAAAGAGATACAAATAACTATTAAATTGCTGTTTTGTGAGGGGGACCTTGTCTGTTGGTTCCTGCTTGCTTTTAAATTTCAGCTGACATCTGGCAAGAAGCAATGAACATGTGAGTTGTAATACTTCCATCAGCTTCAGATACTTGCATATGTTTCTGTATGATAGGAGACAGTGTTTGATTTAGGCACGCGCAGTGAATGTGACTGTGCCCACATCTTCAGTGGCTTTGGGAGAATGTTCAGGGTAACTGAGGATAAATGATTTCAAATTGGGCATTGATTTGTGGCAGGAAGAAAGGAGCTTTAGTGTCTCTCACCATGGTGCTGCCAAGTCCCGTTCTCCTTAGGAGATGCTCTTCATTGCTGAGCAGCTGGGTAATAGGAGGCCCTGGCAAAGACAGTGGGAGCTGCAGCTGTGCAGCCACCTAATTTTATCAGGAACATCTCTGCTTTTGCATCAAAAATGCCTTTTGTGTCTTCTGCCTTGGAGGCCTTGCACACATGGAGCCTATCCCAATCACCAGTGTCCTTGATGTGTTATTACAGCGGCCATGAGTCACATCATACTGTTATTTAATGATTTTGGACTCAACCTGGATTAAACCACTCAGGGACAAGACTTTGCTCACAGTTTTTCATGATTGTATCTTTATGAACATGGGAAAGGAACAGATCCTCTTTGGACCAGTCTATCATAATGAAAGTTATGCTAAAACTGAAGATTTGCTAAAACAGTGTCTCCATGGTGGAAGAGGCATTTGATATTATTGCCACTAGCTTTGGATGAACTACTTTTTTGGAGGAGCATTTTTAGAAATTGAGATTGCAAATTTTCCTGCAATCAGATTTGAAGCTTTCCCCCAGACTGCAGACTATATGAAGTGAAATCAGGAAGGATAGTGCCTCCAGAGCTCTACTCCACTGAAAGTGATGGGATTTCCATTGCTGAATTACAATCCTTGTAGGTTTTGCTACAAGAGGCATCCGGAAATATTTTATAGAGAATGAATCCTTCTTTGGCAGGCAATAGACTGGTTAATACACCTCTTCCATTGCTAATTTTGTGATTAATATTACAGATGGGTAAATCTCTAAAGATTTTGCAGGTCATATCTGGTTTGCATAAGCATTTAGAAGTTTGGATGTGTCTCCCAGCTACTTCACCCTTTTAAGCAACCCTTGTGTGACTCCACAGAAGCCGGCAGGGCTGACACCAGGGTTGATTTTTGCTCTCCAATCTCTAAAATTGGGCAGAAAATATCATGAGAACAGGCTTTTTTTGTGAGGTTTGTGGCATTTCCTTGTCCTGATTTTAGCTAGAGCTACCACCAGCCCAGTCATTGTCATAGCATCTTGGCATGCTCAATCCCAGTGTAGGGCAGAAACCAGAAATTAAAAACCACCACAAAACTGCCTAAAATAATGACTGAAGTTGAAAATTCCAGAGTCTCAAAGTTAAGTTTGAGAGTAGCTCTAAGAAAAAGTGAATTTATGGCATAATCATGTCACCTATCTCTAATTACAGAAAGTCTTCTGGACATGAAGATGGTTGGGAATAGTCAGCATGGATTCTCATGCTTGACCAACCTGGTAACCTTCTATGATGAAATGACTGCCTTGGTAGATGAGGGGAGAGTGGGTCAGAAAGGTTTTTAATTTCCCATTTCCAATAAGATTCTCATAGAGACGCTGTTGAAGTGTGGGTGATGTAAGCAGACAGTGAAGTGGACTGAAAATGGGCTGACTGGCTGGGTGCAGTCAGTGGTACGAAGTCTAGCTGGAGGCCAGTAACTAGCGGTGTACCCCAGGTGTTAGTACTGGGTAGAAGACTAACAACTTCAGTACTGATCTGAATGCTGGGGCAGAGTGCACCCTCAGCAAGTTTGCTGATGCCCTAAGACTGGGAGGTGTGGCTGATAACACCAGAGGGTTGTGCTGCCATGCAGAGAGACCTTGACCCCTGGAGAAATGGGATGACAGGAACCTCACACAGTTCAGCAAAGGCCAGTTCAGGGTCCTGCACCTGGGGAGGAACAACCCTAAACACCAGTACAAATTGGGGGCCAACAGACTGGAAAGCAGCTTTGTGAAAAAGGACCTGAGGTCCTGGTGGAAAACAAGTTGACCACGAGCCAGCAGTTTACCCTTGTGGCAAAGAAGGCCATATTATTTAACTGTAAAACCAGAATTTGCCATCTCTTTCCCTTAGGAGTTGATTAGGACACTTTGCTGCCTCTGAATGCACAAAAGAGAGGGCAGAGATTGTGCCTGATGATAAGTTTCTAGATTTTGATGAATACGTCAGATATAATACAGATTCCTCCACCTGAGGCTCCGCTGGTAAGCAAGTTATCTCACTTACCTATCTTTGAAGAAAAACGTTTCTCCTCTAATTTGTGCAACTCCATCAAATACAATGTCATGCTTGCAGAGCTCTGGAGTGACAGGTCCAAGGGTTGGACGTGGGCCTGGCCCTGGTCCTGGCCCTGGTCCAGGTTCGACATCGGTCGATACTTCTGTAATGATGAACACAGATATTCTGTTACACTGAAATACAGTGCTGCATGGGTTACAGAGAAGATGAACTACCATGACTTCTAGAAGGGGAATAATTTGGAGGCAGTGCTTGAAGGAGAAAAAATTTATAATAAAATCTTCTCAGAAGAAGGGTGGTCAAGTACAGCTGAGAAGGCCTTAGCTTCCAGTCCTGCCTTAATCCGCTGTGTGGCCTCATTCAAGACCCTGTGCCTGTGTAAGTGTCTGTCCATGTTGAGCTGTCTGTTTAACTTGAAAGATATTCAGAAGTGGCTATACTGGCTTCAAATATTAACATTACAATTTTTTTTTTACTGGCTTCTAAAAAGAAGAGAAATGCATTTCAAAGTCCTTCTATTCAGAATTATCCGCAACTCTGCTGAGAGAGACATCAAAGTGGATTTCTCTTCTTTCTAGAAGTACCAATATTTTGCAAGTTACAAAGATGCATTTTGAGCCATTTGTATGATCTTTCTGCCCTCATCAATAATCAAAATATGCTCTTCAGAACATACGCTTTGCCATCTGGTTTATTTTATTTTGTTTTATTATTTGGCTGCTGCTGTATTGCCTTATAAGGCATTTGCCTTTTTTCTTAGACATCACATTGATTTACTGTATGAAACAAAGTGGAGTGTGGCTGATTCGAGATAATTATAATGCAAGAAAACAAAGGGTTTTTTGAATACTTGTTTTATATAGAAAGTGGTTTGTAAAGGGTTATATCAGTTATAAAGAAGCAAGAAAGATAGTTTTGTCTCAGGTTTTGGAGTGTGCCCTGAGAGAACTGGGTTAAATTCTAAACTCTATCAAAGATATGCCATGTGAGCTTAGAAAATTCACTTAACCTTGCCCATGTCTCAATTCCCAATCTTAATTAAAGTGGCTAAGAACAAGGCAAAAATGAAGATTCAAATCAGATTTTTGATAAAAAAGTGTCTCATGGTAATCATTTTGGTATATTCTTATTATCATTCCTAAGGTGTTGAATACGGTAAAATATAGTCACTTACAATTAGGAAGATATCTCAGTAGAAAAGTGAAAAGCACAGAAAGAGAAATGGTATAGATTTTCTTCGTCTGCTTAATTGACTGTAGGATACTTGTGCCTCTACAAGGTAGAAAATGTATACATGGTAGGAACTTTAATCCTAATAATTCCTATGCATTTTACTAAGAGTATCTGTGGAGAAAAAAATAAATTTTTAAGATGTACTAACATAAAAATACTTAAATCCACTTTTTCTCCAGGAGCTTACCAAATACATTAATGTTGACGTATCAGCTCCCACACACTCTGCAAATGTTACTGTGGCAGTACAGCTTGAATTGTTGTGGGAAGGCAATGTGAACTGTTTCCAAGCTGGGACAGGAAGCAACGTCCTTCCCCTCTTACAGGGAGTTGCAATCTGGGAAGCTCAGAGTGTTGTAGACAGTAACACCCCAAACCACCCACATCAGGTATTTCAAGCTAGAAAAAAGCATGACATTTCATTGTCCCAGTAAAGGCAGTAGAAATTTTCGTCTAAAAGTTTGGTTATGGGGAGTTTTGGGGCTCCTGTTAGTTCAGTAAACTTAGTGACCCCTCATCCTTAAATTGTGATATTTGATTGAAGTTGGAGTGGTGGTAATAATATGAAGAAAGCAGGGAAAAAGGAACAGACGATGTTTGTGGCATTGGTGGTATTGTGAAGTATGTAATTTACTGCAAGTTCAGAGTCCCAAATTTGAACCTGTGCTCCATGCTTTTCTGATAGGCTCTGCTGGCGAGGGAGGACTTTACCATATAGCTCCTGGATCCCTTTAATATCATCCTGAGAAAGTCGAAAGTTCTTGGTGTAGGTGTAGATAGGGGCCATAAGAGCTCCTGGATCCTCAGAGTGCTCTAATCCCATAGCATGGCCAAATTCATGAGCAGCAACCAAGAAGAGACTGTATCCTAAATAACACAGCAAGATAGTATTAGCTGCTTGCATCTAAATAGAAGTGTACCACACAGGTTATTCATAGTCTTACAATTTTATTTCCTTGCCACCCATCAAAAATCTCCCAATAATAAATATGATAATATGTACAGCCTCCAATGGTGAATGTCATACACATTGCCAGAAATGACATTTCATTAGATTCTAAAACTTCCTTCTGTAGCTGATACTTGCTCATGCAAATCTCACATGCAAATGACCTTGACCACAGTCTTAATACTTCTGTGAAAAAAGGATGTGTAGCAAATAAAATCAGACTTTTTTTTTAAGCACAGAAGAATTAAACTTGCAATCTAGACCCCAAATCTTACTTTACATCATGAAATGACATGTAAGTGATAAACAGGTCTGTATATCTGTGTGTCTGTGAACAGAGCCTGGATCAGTACTGTTGTACCACATATTGTTAGGTTAAAAAAAATCTTTTATCACAGGATGACATTTTATCAATTATGCCCAAACAGTCTTTGAAATTTGGCAGTTATTTTCCTCCTAAAAGAGAAACCTGAATCTAGCATTTGTTTGTAAATGTGTAAAAAGCCTTTTGCTATATTTAATTTTACCCAAATTTAGCCTAATAAATATAGCCTTTTGCTATTTTTAATTTTACCTTGCAAATAAGTGCAAAGATTAACCAAAATAATTTTTAATACTTATATTCACCATACAAATTTTATATTGTCTCTCTCATTTTTAAACATGTTTTTCATCTTCAGCAATATCGGCCACAAATGTATTAATTTTTTACATTTAGCATTTGTTCCTAATTTGGCTAATATAAGAGGGTAATTATGACATACTAGTGAAATACTATAGTACTTGTGGCTTTTAGCCTTGGAAGTCAAAACTGGCGTTGAGAAAAACATTTATTTATTTCTTAAATGTTTTTGGTTTTTATATTTTGGCAAGATACTTCATTGTTATAATTTTAGAAAATCTGAATGTTTCAGGCCTATGAGCTCTGAGACTGACTCTTTAACAATAGTCTTACATTTAAATGTAGGGGTTTTGCTCAGATTTCGGGCTGAGGGGAAGTACTGTAACCAGACAGGAGTGATAAGTATGAGAATGCAATCATTGTAAGTGTGACGTCAGCGGTGTGGTCAATATGCTGTTACCATTGTATTGCTCTGACAAACTGTGTTACCTTGATCTGGACAAAATCCCCACTTGCGGTCATCATCATAGCTACCGGTAGAAGCACACCACAGCTTGCCATCATTGCGACCTGCACTCGTACAGGACTCATATTTATTCCCAAGGAAGATGAAGGGGAATACACAAGGGGCTCCCTCTGAATTTCCACCAACTGTTGACATGGCTGTGGAAAATGACAGAAAACCACAGTGTGAAGGAAGTCCCTTTTGTGAGATTAAGCTGATGCATCTTCTCCTAGACTACACACTAAAACCAGAAAGCAAGCAGAAAATCTGCAATCCACTTAAGAACATGAGGAGTAAGATTAAACGTAGTATTTGAAAAGAAACTTGTCTGACAGAAAAAAAGGAAAAAGTCTAGGCATTGCCATTGCAATGAACTTGCCAGTAGTTTTGGTGGGAGTAAGAATGAGCCCTGGACTTATGTTCACAGCTCTGAGAAAACAGCAGTTAACAGTGTTTTGTGGAAGGTGATTGCGTAGCAAGTATCTTTTGATGGTCTTTCCTGGTGATGTTTTAAAGTGTGTCTCAAATAGGTCGAAGGTAGGTTTAGAGTCAGAAAGGTTAAGGAGCTATTGAGTATCCACCTGGTTAGTAGGTGTCCCACTCAAGTATAAGCTCTGAAGAAAAAAAAAAAACAACAAAGGGTCCAGAAGAGGAGTCATATCAATAAATTGAGGAATTGTTTTATGCTGACAGCAGGGTACAGTTTAAAAGCACATGGTTTTAAACATTTTCTAAAGAAAAGGATATCAAATGTGAATGTTGGTTTGTTTTGGTTTTTTTTAACCAGTGTTTTTGCAAAAACTGGTAAATTTTTCCCCTCAGTGTGTTCTTATCTATGTAGTATATGGCGGTAATATGTAAGAAATAACATTTGTATATGCACGTACAAGTTTTTTCTAGAGGGAAGAGGGTGTAACTAAATTTAAAATTACAGTTTAAAGTAGGTATTGTAAACAGAATAGGAAAAGAATATAAAACTCACTTAAATTCATTTACACTGCTACCTGGCAATTACAGTTCCTTTCAAATTACCTGGGAAGGTACAGAAGAGCAACACAGAGGCAAAGCTGGTTGTGTCCCTAATTATTTATTGTTATTTATTTCTCATTCATTATTACTAATTAATAAGCCAGAAATTAAAAAAAAGGAAAAAAAAATCACAGCTACCTCAAGCAGTAATGTCTTATGCTGAAAAAAAGCTTAAACTAAGTGTATTTCTTGGTTCCAGTGATAGAGACTGTGTTACCTAGGACTTTGGATATATTGATTCTATATATATTGGTTCTTTTGTTTGTTGAACTATCCTTTAGATTTTTCTCTTCCTGTGTAGCAGGTTAGAATGAATTTCCTTTCTTTTAATTCTCTTTTTCTTTTTTAAACATCTGTAAGGTAAAAGTGAAGGGTTACACCTGGTTATCAAAAGTAACAGGAAGCCAAATACCAATACATCAAATCCCTATTGCAAATGCTTAGGCCATTTTCAAAATACTCAAAAAACAGGATGCATGTAGGTTTGAATGTAGCTTCAGGGTGCAACAGGGTGAATGTAGCTTTTCCTTGGCTCTGTTTAAAAGCCTGAGATTTTAGAACTGCCATAGCTAACTTATACAGTCTAAATACTTATGGCTCTAGTCTGTACCCTAAAATTGAACATCTGCCAAGCTATACAAGGCTATAAATTAATTTTTGTTCCTTTATGTAATAAAACTCAAGTTAAAAAGTATAAAAAATTGTGAAGAAAGCAGAAATCTATTTTCCTGACTAAACCATTTTACTTAGTTCTTTTGAATTGCTGAGAAGATCTATTAACTCAAGCTTAACATACTAAACAGGATTTCTTTCTTCAAGTGTAAATGGTAAGTATTAAGCTAAAATATTATTCATGCTTTCTTCCATCACATGAGACTTCTCTCCGAGGGCCATTAACAAATTGTAATCTACTCGTAATTACCCTGCAGTGGTAGACGTTTAGTCCTATGGTTCAATGACATTTGTGTATCCCTGATAAGCTTGGTGTGCTATGGCATACTGTATTGTTTACATAGATTGCTCCTGTTCTAGTTACTTCCTTGGCCACCTATGCTGAAATTGTGCCTAACTCATCAACTTTTGTGTGCTCTCGTGGAGGTGTAAAAACAGGAGGCTTTTGTTACTTAAAACAATGACAAATTAGACTGTGCTATGCAAGCAACGTTCCTCATACCAGTTTCCGGACAGAATCCATATTTCTTATCTCTATCGTAGTCTTCAGTGGTTCCACACCATCGGTATCCATCTGTCCTGCCTTCTGTTGTGCACTGGTCATAGGATTGGCCTTGAAATTTAAAGGGAAATTTGCATGGCTGTCCATCACCATTGCCACCCATTGTAAAAAGTGCTGTAGAGAGAACGAAGGAGAAGAACGTTAGTACACAATGCTCAGTAGCAACAAGGAATCACGTTGTGCCAATGGTAACGTGTGAAGGTCTTGACAGAGATTCGACAGCTGTCATGCGTGCTGCAGTTCACACTTAGAACTTCTATTTTACACCAAAAATGAAATGCTTTGGCAAGATAGACAAGAGATGTTACAATCTCACAAATGTCTGGAAAGGAATGACTGATCTTTATAAATGAACTGGGAATGAAGAAAACTCTACCAAGCTGTTTGAATGTGGTTTGAATTGTGTGTATCCTTTATAGCCTGCCTTATAACATAAAATTAATATCCCTTCTTGAAACAACGTTTAGAAAGAGGATTCTGAGAAAGTCACTCATGTTCCTTAGTGCTCTGCTGGTTCATCTACCTTGCATCAAGAATGTTAGCTAGAATGGTAGACTTTGTACAGAGCCACAGACAAGTCAGATTGGTTTTTCCCAGTGGCCATCTGTGTACATTTTCAGTTTCTTTAAGATACTGACATACAGTAGAGTTAAAGTCAGATAATAACCTGTAGGCTTTTCCTCTACTTTGCTTTGCTACTGATTTCTGAGAATCCCTGCAGCTGGGCTCAGGCACTCAATAGATTAAACAAGAGAGGACATACGACTTCTCCGACAAAGCTGAACACTGGAGGCTTCTCCTGTCGTTTGCTTCGTTAATGTTCCTGAAGGTAGTCTATTGGTCTTCTACGTGTTGTTTATTGTCTGTCTGCATACACAGACAAGGCCACATGGCTCAACCCTGAGAACTAGAAATCTCTTTCATGGATGAAGGAGTACAGATTAAACTAAGTTGAGAGTTCTGGGATCTGTTTTTAGGATTTTAGTAAACCTTCTAGAATAACTAGAGGAAGAGAGATAAAATCTCTCATGCTGATATTTAAAACATGTATGTCCAAATTGAGTTACATGAAAATGCAGGTGGCTTGGAGCATCTGATATCTTGTGAACCTGCCTGTGTCTTCTCTCAGCTGCTTTATCAGTGGGAATCCTCAATAGCAGGACAGTGTCTGTCAGTGCCATGTGCTGGTGAGAGGAAACCGTGAGGGTGACAAACTGGGCCAGGCTTTGCACTAGAACAGAGTAAAAAAAATCTTTCATGCAGCCATGCGCTAATTCCCCTTGAGATTTATGAACAGCACCTTAGAATGAAACACGTCTGTTTGAATTCCCAGTGTAAAGTATGCATGATTTGGCCTTTTTTAAGGTGCCCAAGGGGACACCTTTCTGCCTCTCCTTCCCTCAGTTTAAAGCTACAGCTAAAACCCAAACATGTATGTGGGAAGGCTGGGCAGGTTATTTCTAACTTTGCTGTTGTCATTTTTGATGACCAAAAAGCCATTATAGCCTCAGTGTCTTTGTGCAGGATTTCAGGGGTTTTGCCTTTGCTTAGTCTGATACATTGATGGGAAGAGACATTGTTTATGAGCATGCTTCACTTTTTAGAGTAGTAATAAATAAAAACCCAAGACCTTTTCTGGCTGAAGGGTGACTGGGAAGGGTTGTAACAAATGGGGTATTGTGACACAGATGATTCATTTTGCCTTTTCCACTTAAATCAGTAATTGGCCACAGTATTGGGGGCATGAACCAGTAAGTTACTGAAGTAAGTTCCAGTCCCAGTGAGGAGAGGACTTGGAGCTTTGCAGGCCTGGCTCACACGCGAGTTTGCTGAACTTCTGATCTGGCTGAGCTCTCATCTGTATCCTTCTGCATCCTGGACATGGAAGCAGCCACACAGAGGTCCTATCTCTAGGCAAAAGATAACTGCAACACACACTGTGCCTCCCCAAAAGAGCAAGCTTCAAATGTTTGTATTTGTCTCAGATGCTGTAATAAGTTAGGAAATGTGCATTAACTAGGACTGTGGCTATCATGATTGGAGAAAGACTTTATTTTTTTATAAAGAAATTATAGAATTGGAAGGCAAAATTAAACTGAGTTGTTTAGATGACTCATTTACCACATGAGCTGCTTCAAGCTCTAGATCTGGCACACTCTGTATTTCAATAGCCTTTTTTATTGGTTTAAATGTGGCTCAATTGCAAAAACCTTATGGAAAGTCAATCTCTTGGACTCCATGCAAAGCAGTTTCTGAGTCACAGTCAAAATGCAGTTTTTTCATTTTGCTTGAGGTAACATCATGTGATGGTAACAACAGTGGTTTATTAAGTTTTCAAATCCTCTGTCCCCTCCCCCTCCCCTTAACTAGAAAATTCTTTGCTTTAATGTAAATGAAAGTTAAAGACAGAGACTAGGTCAGTTTCCCCAAAACAAAACAAAACAAAAGCTTTATTTACTTGTAAGAGTATCTTAAACAACCTGAATCTTGTTCTGCATCATGGTAAGCTCAGCAATTTAAAAATCAGTGAAGACATGCTGGTGTGAGAGCAGATTCAGACTGGACATTACTAATCTGTGAGCTGCACTGCACTGTTATCTCTTCCCAGAAAAATCAGCCAGTTGTGATGTAAGGAAACCTCAGGCTGGAAGGCTGCTAAAAACCCTGTGGCACAGGTCCAAAGTGGAGGTAGCTGCAGCTTCATGAGGGTTCTGCCTGGGAGAGCAGTCGAGCAGCAGCCTACAAGAACTACGATCAGTGTGAGGGAGGTACAGGCAGAGTACAGATCTCAGTAGCGTTAAATATCAGAGGACCAAAGTTAGGAGCCTAAACTCCCTGTAGTGTCAGTGGAGTTTGGTAAAGAAAGAGATTCAAGATCCCTTGATCCCGTATGGCAAAGGAGAGGTTCAGCACACCTGCGTAAGATTTCTGTAGTAGGTAGACAGCTTTCTGCTTTGACAAATGATAGTTGAATCAGCCTACAAAATTAGGGTACGGATCTGGGATTAATGTTAGAAAAGCCTGGTGCAGTACCATAGCTTTAAAAATGTTTCCAAATATGCAGCGTGGCTCTATAACAGGAAGAATTAAAACTAACTTAAGTGAATTAAATGGGAGAGAAATAAACACTGACAACTAGGAATTTTGCCCCCAACACAGACTCTATGATGTAAAAACTCCCCTATCTGATTTTATTAGCTGGGTTTTAGCAAATGGTGTCTTGGAATAATGAGTGAACAATACTGCTCTGAATTTAATAAGAAACATCTGTGCATAACTGTTCAAGGATCTTGCGAAACAATTACATCAGAAACAAAAGGCTGAAACCCTTCTGTTCCGTTTCAGAAACCTTGACACAAGCATTTCCAGGAACATCAACTTCCAGAACCAGCTCTCCCTGAGAGTGCTTCACTGCTTAGATTTTCGGTCTTGTATGACTTTGGGATTTTACAAAGGTATCAGTCAGAGTATGTGGATCTCGGTTTGTCCAGCTACCTATAATCTGGGCTTCATTCCGACTATATCTGAGCATTTGGAGTATTTTAAAGAAATAAGGCCAATTTTGCTCTTTTCCAGCTGGAAGGATTAACCTGAAGGAGAAGAGATTTGGGGAAAGGTGGGGAATGAAGGAGATGGCAAAGTTTTAGGAAAAAATGATTGTGCGGGTATGTGCATATGCACGTATATAATCTCCTGAAATAAATGTTAGGTAGAAGAACTTAGTTCTGAAAGTCATGTAACTAATGATAACTTTTTTTTTTAATTAACTGAAGTCTGTCAAATGCTCACACTCCTGCTTGTTCATCCCCTATAATCGTATAAATAGCTGTCACCATGGTAGATCCAGCTTAAGATGTGATCTATAACAGGCGATCAGGGTTTTGGAAATTATAGAATTTTTTTTTTATCACATTAGGGCTAGAAGACTGGTATGTTCTACAACAGATTGTCTTTGCAAACCAGTAGCATCCTGATGCAGAAAATTTGTAATCTTACATTGGAAACTGTGTGGTCTTGCAAATGAACTTGCGAAATCCCTAAAATTTGTCAAGCAGGAATCCATTTAGTGTTTGGCTACAATAGGATACCAGAGAAGTTTTGAAGACAGGGTATCTGAACTTTTTCTACATACACATATCTGTGGTCTTCCAAAAAATTATATGTACTTAACTGGCACATACATATTAATGTACATACATGTGTTTTTACAGTACTTGTTGAGGCTTGCCTGGGACATGTCGGCCTCTGCTTGTGCATTCTTTGTCTGGCAAAACCCTGAACACGTCTTGTTTTGTTAGCTTTGCATCTTAAGCATCGCTAATTTTCTTTCAGCAACCTGCATTCTCTTTCCTTGTACTGACTGCATGTAGCCATAATATTATAAATATGTTTAGTACTGTTGTTCCAAGCAGGATTAGTATGAGTCCAACAAAAGCTCCATTGTTTTCTGTTTCATTCTCTTTCATAACTCTCTTATTATTTGTTATGACACAGCAGTAGCAGGCAGGAGTTTTAGTGACCCTGTGGATCCATTGCTCAGGATGTAAGGTAACATGAGTGACAAAACACTCCCTGCTGCCAAACACTTATAGTAATCAGTTATGTACAAAGGGAAAAAAGTGAATATGGAAAACTGCAGTACCGGGAATGTCTGTGAGTATAGGTGGCAGCCCTGGAGCTGGCAAACAGGAGATGGAGCAAGTGGCTCCTTCTCCACTCACTGCTGATAAATCAGCACAGTAGGCTACAGCCAATTATACTTAATTGCTTCTCTAAAGGTTTCCTGCTGTGTGATATACAGGAGATGAAATTAACACTCATATAACAATAAATTGTCTGAAATCTTATATTCAGTAGACTCATCAAGATTTTCAAGCATATAAATAAGTGTTCCTGATGTTAAACAGGAAACATATTGTCATAATTTCATTTGAAAGGTAATCATGTTGTGTATATTTTTAAAAAGTTAAGGCTACATGAAAGCTTTGCACATATTGTTTAATCTGTAAATTAGTGTTTCCAAATATGAAATAAATTGCTTGTGAAACAGAGGATTCTGTTCACATTCCAAAAAGTTAGAAATTAAATATGATTTTAGTTTTCCTAGACCCTCTAACAGTTTTGTATAGATACTGATACAGAGTTATGATTTCTGAAATACAGTGTCATTCCTGTATCTAAAGTGAGCTGTGGCACTGCTTTATAAGTAAGAGTTCTAAGACCTGCGTTAAAAATAAAAACCTAAATTCTAAAAATGTGACTGCTTTCCTGGCTAGCAATTTGCAATGTACCAACATATAAATAACTTTGTACCAGGATACATACTTGCTTGAAATTCAATCATTTTTATTTTGAAAAGCAGTATGAGGCCATTTAAAGGTGATTTGTGACAATAATAGTCTCACTTTGTACTAAAATGGCTCCTAGACTAGGAGGACCCGGGCCACCAGTTGGTAAAATTGGTATGCAAGGTTATAGATGTTTGGCTTATTTGGTTTCATCCTTAGCTGATAGTTTTTGTCAGTTACTGCTCTTGAAGGAGATGCAATTTCAATTGTTTGTGGAATGGCCTGCAATTTAGGGAGAGATTTCTGTTATTTAGTGTGCTCCATCTCCAAATTTGGCCCTATCCTTACTCTGAAAGGTGGTTGTCCTCCCTGCTTTGTGAAGCTCAACCTGTAGTGTCTTTGATGTATATATGGGGCCAACTTTGCTCAGACATATCTTTAATATGTCCTTGTTTTTAGAGAAAGGCCTTGGCCTCATCATCATCAGTTACAAACTCTCCTACACCAAGGGAGCCTTCAGGGAGTTTTGTCTGCTTAGATACTGAGGAGATATTAAGGAGCAGCAAATATAAATCTGCCAGAAAGGAAGTGGAAAAAGTACAAGGAGAAGTGGATGGGCAAGTAAGTAGGGAACAGTCTACCACGAAAAAAACAGTAGAAACAATGATCTACTTACACTCATGCGGACAAAAGCCATATTTGCCATCTGCGTCAAAGTCTTTGGTTGTGGAACACCAGAGGAATCCATCGTTGCGTCCTGCGTCTGTGCAGCTGTTGTATTCCTTGCCATTGAACCAGAAGGGAAATTTGCAGTACTCACCATCTGCATTTCCATACTTCACTCTAACCACTATAAAGAGAACAAATGCAGTGGTGAAATTAGCCACCAACTGATATAAAAAACTACAGTTTCTGGACATCTTCTTTTCCTGGAGGATACTGGTATAGAAATGCAGTTTGAATTTCCACTTTGAAATTCAATATGCTGCTGGTCTCTCTATTGGCAAGATGATCATAGCTGAAATAATAACTGGTAATTTTGAAAGAATTACATGGATATTACTCATGGTGAAGTGTTAGAATGAACAGTCCTTAAAATCAGCCCAGAAAAATACATATGTTATTGTTACTATGGCAAGGCAAACTTATAAACATGCTGTTAATACATTTAGTAATTTAGTTTCTTTGGTAATATGGTCTAAAATGTTCACTATAGTTTGAAAGGTTTCAGGCAGCAGTTGAGCATGAGCTGAACATGCCTTATGCCTCATAAACCACTTTGGTATTTCCAATTTGACTTGAATGAGATCTGCTGCGGCACTGGGGGATAGGGTGGTAATGCAGACACACCCAGATCCTGGGTTTTATTTCAGTTTGTCACATGTAGTCTTAAGACTACAGTACTGGTGCTGTAATATATGTCAATGTATAGGTAATTCACTTATCCATAGCATTTCTTTTAGTGGCAGTAACTAACTGGATGCTTGCACAGTATTTCCACTAATATGGAAAACAGTTTCCTCCTGCTCGTTGTTAGTCTGCGGCAGGGATCTGGTCCAGTTAGTAGAGCTACCGGTCAATGCTTCTGCTAAAGTTAAAAGAAAGCCAAACAGAAGGAAGTTGACTATTTTGGTATTAAAGTTCAATTATTTTTTCAATGGGAGGACAGCTGAGAAAACTAGAATTTGAAATGAAAGGCAAACATGAATTTGCATTCTTATTCTAAGTTTTCCAAATTATTTTACAGTAGAAGAATTATAATCAGTACTATATGATTGTGGCAAAGTTCAAGCAGAAAAAAGAGGTTCCAAACTACTAATACATGGTCTTGTTTGTCTAGTTCAGGTGATATTATCTGGACTTCAGTTGTTTTCTTCTAAAGGGTATGGCAAACTGCCTGTTAAAGAGTCTTGGAGATGTTCTTAATCCACTGTTTGATGTCAGTTTTGTTTCAGTCATCAGCATGAGGGATTTCTATTCCATTTGTTTTTGACAGATACCATAAGTTTTTATAAACTTATTCAGGTGGATGGTCCCATTCTTAACAACTGGAGCCACAGCTTAAATTGTCTTAAAAAGGGTATGTCAGCAGAAAAGCACTGGCCAGTCTGCCTCTTACTAATGAACTTAAAGATGTTGCAGTTTGAGTCCCTGACAACTGAAGCATTCAAAATTGTAGTTGTGGCTTTGTATTTTTCCCACAATTCATGAAGGTTGTGCAGCATCTGGTTCATTATTAATTCAGTTTGTCAACAGGCAATAGTAGAGGAACAGAAAGGGAAATCATAGGTAACATTTATTTAGGAATTACATAAAATTTTGTAGAGAACAATTTAAACTGTATAATTTTCACCCACTAACATTTATTGACATGTCGATGAAAACATTTAGTTCAGTGCCTGAAACAGCATTAAAACATAGCAGCCAGCAGGCTGTATGTTCTGAAACATTAAAAAGTCTGGTACCTTGCCCCTCTCCAAGAGTCCACAGTTCATCATCATCGAAATGGGAGTCTCCTCCAATTCCTGGCCCCGGTGCAAAGGCATGAGCCAGAAGACCGTCTTTGCCATCAAATGGATAGCCATCACCGTGTTCTGCAGGAGGAAGCAGACAAAAAAGAGCAGTTTCTAATGACCTCAACTCTGTCAGAGTCTATACATGAATGATGATTATCATGTGTACTTCCCCATCCAAGACAGCAGCAGAATACTCTAGTGGGTGAGTTTATTGGTATAGGTTGTGCTGGCAAGACTGAATCAGAAGAGAAAAGAAGCCAGTTCCTACAAAGAACATTAAGTGTCAGTACTGCAGTTGTCACAGCATGTTATTTTATATCTCGTAAGTATTGTGGAAAGGAATCAAAGATAGTGAAGCACAGTGAAATATTGTACATTAGATGTATGACTGCATACACGCTGCTGTTTCTCAATGGAGGCTGGTAGGGAGCTGTAAAATAAACATTGTAGATGAGGAATATTTTCAGATAATTCATATCAGTCTCCAACACAGACATTAGAAAGTAAAGGCAGATTTCTTTTAGCAGGCTACTCTTTTCTGCTGCACCTCAGACTGCTGTGCTCTTAGTGCAAGATACTGACTACTTTAAGCAGGAAAGCAAATCAGCTGAGTGTCTCAGTAGCAGGCCTCTGGAAAGTTAGCTCTTATTCAGTGTTCCGAGTCCTGTGAATGAGCCTATTCCTCCTCCACATCAACACTCCGAGACTCAGGCAGCTCACAGGGCAACAGCAGGTTAAGTAGCTCTCCTGTTATTACACTGTAGGCTTTTCTTGGAAGTATACCGCATGTGGGTAAGGCAGGCTGGCAAGGGCATAACCCTGGTATTCATAGCTTTCCCACCACACTGACCTGTGCATCAAAGCTGGCTGCCAGCATCTCCAGTTGCATCATTTCAGGCCTTTTGGTCTGATGTCTTGCCATTTAACAGAAGCCCTAAATACACAGGCATGATTCTCTACTCTGTTACACCAATTTCATGCTGGTGTCGCTCTCTTAATACTAGTTCCCTTCATTCATTTCAGTAGACTAGTGTGTTAGTTGTCAAGGAGAAGATTTTGACATATATTAGATGCTTTACTCCCATTTATTTCAAAGTAGATCGTTTGTTTAAGAGAAAGCTTGAAGATGAAAAACCTTGTGGATATCCCAGCTCCTGTGAATCTGACTTGCAGTAAAGTGATAACAATGAATGAATGTGAAAGAAGCTCTGCTCCCACTGCTTCTGAGCTGACTATAACCAGCAAGTACTAAAACCAGCGTAAACACTTCTGCTTTTGTAAAACTTCTTTTTTGCGAACTAAGCCAGCCTGGATGAGGATCTGAAGTTTTCAGTTCTGTACAGAATCACTGAAGCTTTTGAGGTCAACTCATCAGTAGCTAAAGCAAAGAAAACCTGCTTGAAATGGAAGCTTTTACAAAGAGCTCAGTTATTCTTTGAACTGTTCACTTCACTTCCAAAGTCTACCTCCCAAGTGATTGGCTGCACAAGTATCTTCATTAGTATTAAAAATTCTGTGACTGTCTGTAAGAAGTTAAATTGCCCCAGGTTTACACTGAAAAGCTATAAACATTCTTCCAGGGGAAACCAAAATCAATTGAGAAGGCATCTACAATGAAAATTGATTATCAAGTCACCTATGATCAGCTGGACTCAAACCATAATACAGCTTACGATCCATACTTTTAAATTCCTCAGGACCAAAGAGTGCATTGAAAGCCTGCATTCTGCTATGCTAAAGAACAGAGACCAGCTATGGAGTCAAAATTGAAAGCCACAAATCCATTTTTAATCTCCAGTATGTTAGGACCTCCACCACTATCACTGGAAAACTGAGTACAGAGCTATAAATAAACAGTACAATGGCATTCCATTCTCTTCCATGGCAGGAATCCAGCTCACATCATCTGAAGATCTGTACCAATATTTCCCAGTTCTATTTCTGATTTGTTAATTTAAAAATAAAATGTTGCCACTAGCAGTTCTCTTTCGGAAAGATAAATATAGTACAAGGATATTGTATAAATACTTCTATCTCTCTCATGTATAAGAAAGAAAAAAAAATATCTTAGTGAAATTAGATTTTAGCCAGTATAAGCCAAGTGCAAGCTAGGACAAGGTTTGCCAGAAAGGCTCATGGGTACTGCTTATTGAGGGTAGATCATTCCAATACTAAGGATTAATGAAAGGAACAAAACCAAAAACATATGTAAAAATAGAAAAATATACCCCATCGGCCAAAATTAATCATAATGTCTGCTTCTCCATCGTTTATTCGGTTAAATCTCAGTGGTGTGACATCACTCCAGACTTGAAATGCTCGCGCAAAGGCGTCATCTACTGTCTCGGGATCCAAATCCGGGGTGTAGCCTATAATCCTTAGAAGTAAAAGGAAGAGTTAAAGAACACATAACCCCCCACCCAGTATTTGTTGTTTACTGATCAAAATGCTAAGTAGATTCAGTAGTGAAACCAGTTAAGATGTAACACTGCTACATGCGAGATCTAAACACTTTCCTTTGATTCAGAGATGTGTTTAGATGTGGTGCTTACTATTTATTTTCCTTTGGAATTGATGCAGCAGCATGAAGACAATTATATAGCCAGAGGCTGTAAAGCCTGCATGGTGGCGGGTCTTGCACAAAATATTCAGGGTTTTGCATCAGTCAGTGCTGAGGGGCTGGCAAGTCATACTGTCACTGTAGACATGAACATACAAGCACATCTTGATATATAAGATTTATTTGCCAGAAAAAAAGCTCAGTAACATTCTGAAAGTTTCAAGTGTAGATTGTTTTGCTCTTTAGCAATAACAGGAAAACAGCCCTTCTCTCTCACCGTTTTAGTTACCTGCATATTGTTTCATCCCAGTTGAATGCTAATCCTTTACCAGTGTGTCGATTACACTGGCAATAGGATACATGGGGAAATAGGAGGTAAAAGCGTGTAAGATAGAGCCATAGGCCGGGAAAGGCACAAACTCTTAACTGGCACAAACTCTTAAAAGGCACAAAACTCTGCATTGCTTTCTTCTTCTTCATATATTTTAACTGGAATTTTTAGTGCCTTATATTATAGCCAGCCAACCTCCATGTAGACAAGTTTCCAATTCTTTGCTGCTGGGGCTGTGCATAGCGAGGGAAACTACTTCGTGCCTAAGGAGAATGAGGAAGAATCAGAGGAAGCACATCAGCAAGCGCGGGCTGCGAGAGCTGCCATGGTTTTTTTCAGTATTTATTAAGCTAGTTGCAGCACGAGGGATGCTTTGAGTCATAGCTTGTGAGGAAGCAGCAGACCAAGTCAAGCAGCTAAGACAAATCTGCTGTTTCTTCTCATTGGTGCTAAAAGTTTGTTCCTGGACCACCTGAGGTAATAAGGGTTTTTTTATTACTGACTTCAATGAGAGCTATATGGGTCCCCAACTCTTCAGAGTAAGAGTAAGAAATTAAAACATGCCAAACCTATTGCAATAGGTTTGCTTAAATCATGTCTGTATATATTTGAAGTATGATTGTTTTATTTTAAAAATTATTGACAACCTCCATTTTCATGACTGCTGAGTGCAGAGGAGTTTGTCCTCCTACATGGCCCCTGCAGTCAGTAAGTACTGTGGTCCCTGCTGAGCAGATGGGCAGGTGGGATCTCCTGCTCCAGTTCCCTTAGGATGCTTGCAGCAGAGCAAAGAACAAACCCCAAATCTCTTTAGTCTCAACCAGAACCATAAAGTTGATCTTTAGAAGATTGTTCCTGAAATTTTAAATTTGAAATTTCAGAGGTGTTTGCTAAAGCATTGGGTAGTTTTCCAAACACAAAGAGATTCTAATTCAAGAAATCCTGTCTAGCCCTCTAAGCAGCTACTCCACTTCTACGTGTCTTGTCTGATCGGTTCTTGAAAGCATTATGGTTATATGTGAGCAAAACCCAATATCACCAGTCAGTACCTGTATGTTATATGATTCTTTTCCCATTTGGGCTTTCTTGGAAAGAAGTTGTAATTGGCTACATCTGGGTTACCACAGCGGGGTTTCTTCATTGTCTCAATAGTATTTTGATCCAAATCTCCTGTTTCAGGCAGCCCAAAAAATTTCTGCATTTTCTTCAAAGTATCTTTCAGGACAAATAAATTGCAATTGTCTTTTGGGCACCCATAGTATTTATTCAGGTATTGCTTGGAAAAAAAGCACAGAACAAAGACTTTAAAATTCATAGAAGAAATAGTTAATCATTACAAATAAAATACTGTAATTCCATGTTAGCTTTCCATCTGTAATTTGCAAGTTTTCTTTTCAAAATTACTATTATTAGTAACTGAGACCAGCAGAATCTCCTTAATTGACACAAACCATCCTTGATCACACAACATTGCTAATTAAGCAATCATTTCCACTATTAGCTGTTACCTTTACTTAATGAATTGCTTTATTAGTAAGTAGAGCGTAGAGCTTTAATGTAGGAACTACAAAGTAAAAATGAGTTTATCTTTTTTGGTTTCTTTATGATGTATAAAACTGCTTACAGTTTTAGATTTTGTGTATTTTTTTTTTCTTGGAAGACTCTATGGATTATTGAGAAACTTGTGAAGGTATCAAAGCAACCACACAAATGAGACCACATTAATTGAAAAGGCAAAAAAACATTGCTTATTCAAACCACATAGAGCTATTTGAATGTTGTGTGTGTTTGCTTTTGAGTCAAACATTGCAAAGACCTGAGGAAGAAGGTCTTTGGTAACATCTCATTTGCCTGGACACTGCAGCCAATCAATATCTGCATACTTAAAACTCCATTGAATGCTCCAGCAGATTATGGCCAGACTGATCTTTCTGATACAACCATGGTGGCAGGCCGCGAAATTACCTCTCCTTAGTGGTCATAAAGGATCAAAAAGGCAGCACAAATTCCATTATTTTCATTTCTTATCTAAAATAATACCCACCCAAGTCTCCTCTACTTTCGATTTTGATCAGTATTACCTCATTAGCAGGTATAGTGCTGTTAAAAAAAAAAAACAAACCTCTGTCTGTTGTTTGCCTCTAATGCCCGAGGAGCAATGGGTTAGTCTGTTCCCTGGCAATTGTTCCAGTTAAGCAACCAAGTCTTTCAGATGTGTGTTGATAAGTTCCATATTTATGTTAAACTAAACTGTAGATAAACACCTGTGGTCCTGAATACCTATACATGGTCCGCACTCTCTGTGCAACACACAAGTGAGATCACACAAACCATTTAGTATTTTTTTCCCTTAAGTTCAGCGCTGACTGGCAGAGTAACTGTGAGCTTCTTGGGGTAGAGACCCAACCCTGAGAGAGTGCCTGGCAGTCTCTAGCATGTGGTGAAACCTGCCATAAAACCATAGTCATTCAAATGAAAAAGAGTGATGAAGTTATATCGTCAGGAATTGTCTAAAATCAACTCTGTTCCTATCTGGAGACTAACAAACATGGCCACACAACAGACTGCTGGCTAGCTAGAGGTTTTGGATTCAGTGTTTGGATCTAGACTGAATTTGAGAAAACTTGTAGCTCAAGCTGTTGCCTTAGCTTGGACTGTTGCACAGAAAAGCTCAGTCACGCTGTTTAGATTACACAGAGCTTTAGATTGTTGAATTTATATCCTCACTGAGGAGTAGATAAATGGATTATGATGAAGATGTTAGTTTGGGTACTTCTATAACGATAATAACCTATCATTATCTACCTATCATTATCTAATTATTTTCATTCGCAGGTTCTAAACAGCTTGACTAAACTATCTGGAGTTGTTGGCTTTATCCAGTAAAGTGAATCTTATGGTTCTCTTGCACAGAGATTTCAGGAACTCCACACTCTAGTCTGTGTTTGCAATATTTTATGCCTAGCTCTAAAAGAAAAGCTACAGCCATGTCAAATGGCAGGTGTTGCCAAACTGATGGGTAGGCCACCCAAACTGGTGTGTAGCATGGCACAGAGCTGAGAGATGCCCTTGCCAATGATGCTGTTGGACAGGAAGGTTGCAAGTTACTGATCTTTCCAGTAAAGTTGTCTGTAGCAGAGGAAGGAGCATCATTCAGGTATTGTATCCAAAATATTAACTACAATCCAAGGTGGGAAAACACCCTAAATAAGGTAAAGGTGTATTTGCCAAAAAGGTATCAGAAATATCAGTGAGAATTATTTCTAACTGAGGATTACATGAAGCCTGACAAAATGACTGCACATTTAAGTTCTTGTGCAAGGAAGTATTCCTGAGGGAAACCTTACTTTATGTGTCTAATTAATTGACTGAACTTCACCCAGGAGACTGGGGATAAGACCACTAGATCGGTAAAATATAGCAAAGGATATCTGATGACTACGGTTGGTCAAGCCTGGATTTCACCACCTCCTCATTAAGTCCAGGCATACCTCATCTACCCTGCATAGGAAATGGTTCAGAGCTTACTCAGAAAAAGGATTTAATCAAGATGTTGCACCATTTCCTTCAGAAGGTCCTCCATCTACCTACTGACTAACTAAGCACAGACTATGCCTAGTTTTTGTGATATTTTGTAACTTCTGATGTGGTATTTCTCCAGTAGAGACTGTGGCACTGGCAAATAATGGACACAGAATGGTTTCACCTTCGCTACCACTAAGTTTCTATCTAGTCAGAGTTAATGGGGCCTGGTGGAAATTATGTGAAATCCATGAAGAACATAATCAAACAGGTCAGTTTGGAGGATCTGTTCTTATCCCAGTTTTCATTTTAATGTACTTTGATATATTTTCTTATGCTTCTGTTTGCATCTCCCAATGAGGTACCATGATATAATACAGACTATACATCAGACCTGAAGTTTACTGAAGAAGCAGGATGCTGCTTTTGCCATTTTAGGTTTGGGAGTAAGACATACAACCAAAAATATAAAATGAGGCATGGTAAAGAATTTTACTTGCTAGGATTCTAAATAAAAAGCTAACCCCTCTCAGTTTTTCCTAAAATGGAGATTTTACTGAAGATGAGAAATGAACATAACCAGCTGTTCTATGAGAAGAGAATCTTGAAGAAAATGTAGTGTCTATGTAAACCACATCTTGGCCTAGGCTGCGAAATTCAGTTTCCCCAGAGTCAGCAGGGAGCTGTGGTGATCTGGAATTTTGATCCAGCCCATTAATGAAACAGGGTCCAGCTGCAACACAGCAATTTGTGTTCTGATGCTGAGTGTTGGGGCTGTTCCGATGGAGGGTGTGAGGGAAAGAGAGCCAGTTAGCATTACCCAAGAATACTACAAGAAAGACAAAGAAGAACTGCAGTGTTAAACCAGCTTGTAATTTTCCTCTGAGTACACATAATAAATAGGTTTTTCGAAAGAAACAGAGATGAGGGGAGATGTGAATTGCTGTTACTGAATAAAAGCCTGGCAGTGTCTAATAACATAGATTATTTAAGAGTGGTTAAATTGCTATTAGGCATGTGGGACCCCACTCTCCTCTCCTACATGCACTGCCCCCCGCCCCCATCCCCTGGCTGCTGTGCTGCTAAGGCAAAACCTTGGGTGAATTTGTTTTGCTAAAGGCTGAGGAATGCCCTTTTGGGGTCAGTTTGTCTGTTTTCCTAAACTTTCCACCACAGCTCCCATCTGGAAATTCTCTCTCTACCCTCCCCCAGACCTTCTTTAACCTGGCAAGCTTTCCCAAGATGCACATCAACTCCTAAAGAAAAGTGACCAACTTTCAAACCTCTGTGTCCTAAAATAAGAATAATTTATCTCAATCTTCCTTAAAATGGACTTACTGCTGAAGAAGAGAAATGTCTATAATTTACATGCTAAAATAAGAATAATTCATCTCAATCTCCCCTCAAATGGACTTCCCCATAATGTCATTTTTATGAAGGTCCACAGGGCTAAAATAAGGTTAGAATAAAACACTGTAGAGTTATAGCTATAATTTGCTAATGTTGCAGAAATCCAAACTCCTTTTTTTGTTCCAGATTGAATTTGGAAAAAAATTTCTTTAAACCTCTGATGAGATTTTTTCCCAAAGTCAAAACTAGTCACAATGGCTTCTGGAACTCGAGCCAGCTTTCAGTTGTAGTTGTCCCTTAAAGCTGTGTTTATGCAATGCACGGTAAGCAATCTGGAAAACAAACTTCTGAAAGCTGTGATACATGCATTAAGTAAGTCTCGAGAGCCCTCACTTCTATTTGATTTAAGTAAAAAAATTAGATGTCTCTTACTTGCCCTTCTCCCCTCTTACCATTTCAATCTTCTGATTATAGTCACAATGATTTAATGAAATTATTTTGTATGTTCAGACTTAAGGAAGAAAAAAAACCAACTTTCTTTGCCGGCTTTAAAAATTTTAAGAGAGGAAACATTACTTGGCTCTAGTTTTAACTTTTGAAAGCTGATACCTTTGCTAGCTAGCTAGCACTTCCAGAGACTCTAGGGAGAGAATGCTACAGTCATTCCTTAGCCTCAGCTGAAAAAAGAAAGAAACATCTGCTTATGAAACAACAATATAAATCTGAAGCAAAGATGAAACCAACACTTACCACTGCTAGTTCTTTGTCTGTTTTGGGAGTGCTGTCTCCAGGAAACTTAATGATTGGTGACGGTGCAGCTAAAGTTTTGTTAAAAAGGTATACTTGGATTAATAGTACTTTAAAAACGAAGCCACAGACAATGTGAGTCTTCATTCTGCCTAAACTTGTGCTCTCCTCTTTGCAAAAAGTTTTTCCCTGCCTGCCTGTCTGTTACTTTAGCTGCACAGTGCACCAGTTGCTTATCTGCACATCTTAACTCTCTGCACCGTTTTCTCTTTTGCTTGCTCTAGCAATTCCTTTGTATGTTTAAAACATCCAGATGCGCAGTCTCAAGCTACCACAAGAGGAAGTCTGAAAACTAGTGGAAACATGAGAAAAGGGCAGTTACCAGATGTGATTGCAGTGATTTTAAGGTAGCAACAGGCAGATATTTATTAGTGCTGAAAGAGGCCACATTTTCTCCTCATTTGCATATATGAAAGCATTTAGTTAGCCAGAGAGCATA
Source organism: Haliaeetus albicilla (assembly GCF_947461875.1). Classification (NCBI taxonomy): domain Eukaryota; kingdom Metazoa; phylum Chordata; class Aves; order Accipitriformes; family Accipitridae; genus Haliaeetus; species Haliaeetus albicilla. The sequence continues at coordinate 19,697,284 of NC_091492.1, read as the reverse complement.
AAAAAGCAAAATCTGACTTAATGTTGAAGATGAAGTGTCCCACATATATTTTAAATAAAAAAATAAACAAGTTCGTAAACATTATTTTCCTGGCTAAGTATTTTTATTAATTTTTAGCCTATTTTTTTTGCCACAGACATAATAATCTGCTTTAGTCATATGTGGTTACACTCCTACACAGTGCTTTACAGTAAACATTTTGCTTACGGATTTTGAGGCAGACCCTGCACAGGCCAGTGCAGCCGAGTGAGGCTTCTTGTCCCACTCCTGCTTAGGCTACATAAACTGTAGGTCTGTGTACACAGGGCTCACCCGCATTTGGCATGAGTGTTTCTTCCTCCCTGATCTGTGCAGAATGTGCAGATCTCTGAATAAGATTCTTGTGGCTTGTTTGGGTTTAGAACCAGCTTGAGGCTTTGCCACCAACAGGCACAGTGTATCACCTTAATCTACAGGGTAAAGAGATCATCAGGCAGATTCAGCAATAGAAATTATCCTCAATAATTGACGTCAGGGGAATTGTACAAAATTCAGGGTTTGCTTATGCTGGGGGTTTGGTCCGCTGGTGCAGCTGCCTTAGTCTGAAATTTTGGTGTAAATATGGCCATTGTCATGGACAGTCTTTTTATTGTGTCGTTCATGATATTGCTAGCTTTGAGATGTTATTACAAGCTGAATATTTTTTTAGCTGAATATCCCTAATCTAGGGGCTTGGCTCATGACTTTTTAAGACGGGAGGCTGGCAATTCTGCATGAATGCAAACTGTGTTCTCGCCAGCCAAGTGTCTACAGTTTCTATTAAACATGAGTCCAGCCATCAAGGTTCCTCTGAGCTGTATGTCAGCATAAAGGCTGTCATGGCTTTCCGCTGAATGTTAAATGAAAGTTTTCCCGATATGACTCTTGTTACTAAATAGGGCTGTTAATGAAAAGGAAATACTTTGCTGGTGTTTGGTATTTACTCATAATATTTTCATATCTGATTGTAAATAGTTACTATTGACAGTTCTTTAATTTATGCTAATATCAAGCTATTTTGCTAACTGCACCCTATCATCTATGGACTGAATAGTTTTATATAAAGGCAAAGATTTCAAAGGGTGGGCTGAGGTGTTCAGAGAGAAAGCATTAGCAGGAGCTTTTGCTGCCCATACAATTCCATCGACAACCCAACACAGCAGCTGTATGCACAGCCACTGGGTATATCAGCCATGGGAAGCAGCACTTAATGCTCAAGAGAGAAAGAGGAGTTACAGGAACTTCATACATGAACAGAGCTTTCTTTGTAAGCAAGTAGCTTTGTATGTATGCCCTCTCATCCATTCAAGTAGGGTTCCAACAGCACTTGAGTAACAGTGAACAACTTTCCCCTAATGGTTTGGCTTTGAAATTACATCTTCTTTTTTAGGTTTTCCCCATCAGCAAAAAACCACAGTAATTTCTAAGATTTGCCTTAATAAATGGCAGTTCTGAAAATATGATCCGTTTTTTCCACAGCCCTGCACTTGGTTGTGGGGAATGACTCTCCTGCTTTGTTTGTGGTGACAGCTCATATTTGTGTCCGGCCACGTGAGACTCTTAAGAGAACAAAGGCTGAGAAAGCCTTCACTAGATGTGCCAAGTTACTCTTAGCTTCTCCTTAATTAAGCAAGTAAAAATATTATGTGTTGTGTCGCAAGAGTCTGCAGTTATCTCTGTGCTTTGCATTAGGTCAAGGGCTGCTGTAAATCTTAAAGCATAAGAACCATGTCATTTTCAGAAGAATTTTAATGTAATTTATGATGGCTTAGTAGCTTTCATTTAGAAGGGCTAAATGTGAAGCCATTTAAAGCTGAATGTGTCCTGGCACATTCCTGTTGCACTCGTAAGCCTCATTGAAATCTAATGAATGCTCAATTCTCAGTGTGTCCTAATGAACATTGAATCAGAAGTGGATGAGGAAACTTTTGAATGGACTGTGAGGTCTGTGCAGTTTGAAAAATCTCACTGTATTTTGTTTCTTATCTTTGCTGTCAGTGAGAGTAGGTTGAGGTCACCTTATAAATACATTTCCTCGAAAAAATTGGCAAAGCAACAGAAACCGTACAGACCTGCAGTGAAGCATGGTTTCTCACCTTTGATTGCAATTTTGCTGGTAAACTGCTTTGCTGGTACTACTTCAACTAGTGAGCAGTTAAGCAAGTTATGTTCAATTAGGAAGCATAATACATAATGGAATATTGGATTTAGGGGTACTGGGTGTACCAGTATATTGAGTTTCTGACCATTGAGTGAAAGGCATTCTGTTCCATTAGCACATGAGATCAGTAGCAGTTTATGAGATCCTAGCTGAGGTGCCCTCTTTCAGATAAGCAAAGCAAAGTTAACGCTGGTGACGCTTCTTTGTGAGAGTAGAAGTCCTATCGTATTATGACTAAATTTGGGGCAAAATGTTTCTTATCTTCTATTTTTCTTTAAGCTCTATGGGATCATCCTGTTCTCAATGTGCTACAGATGTGCTAAATCCTGAAAGTAGGGAAATTCTGCTGCTGGCAGGCCTCTGCTTTGAGCCAGAGGTTAGGCTAGATGACTTCCTGAGGTCTGTTACAGCCTGAATTACTCCATCATCCTACCACTCTTGCTGAATTTGAAAAGGCACGGCGTGATGTGTTTTCTGTTCTCAGACTAGATAAGCTTAAAATCAGGGAGACAGACTCTGAAACATTTGAACTGATGTATTTTGACATTGACAGATTGACGGTGTAACCGCTATTAATGTTTAGTGTATAAACCTCCCTTGACATTCCATACTCTGAAGAGATTACCTCTAACATTAATTAGTGACTTCTGAATAGATTCCTGGAAGTTAAAAATTAAGGAAAGAAGTGATACAAAACAGAGAGAAAGAGGAGGAAGCCCCCCTGAGAAGAGAACCAAAGGCCATCTACCAACTTTAAGGAAGAGCTGAAACAGTAACCTAGGTCTCCTTTCTCTTACCTTAATACTCACTCTACAAGATTTTTTGTCTATGTACGTAGATGCTACCTCTGGATTAGCTACAGAAAATGAACGCAGTTATAACTGCAACTACAGCCTTTATGTGTTTGTGGAAAAAACTCATTTCAATGTTGCATATAACTTCTATATAAGGTAAGATATTTATTTGATATATACATTAATTTATCTCTCTTGAGTCATAAAAAGCTCCTCTCTAGTGTTTGTTTCAGGTTAGAACCACTCCATACTGAAAATTTTAAACCACCTACTTTATGAGTAAGATACCAGTTTTGCTTTTTAAATGCCTACTTTCATGCATTAATAGGAACTGTATAGCAGAAACCACACAGTCTGAGATGGCAAATGCCTCTTTTGAGGACATACTTCAGTAATAACAGTAAAAAGGGAATCATGATGTCTTGTGAGCCATAAGCTACATATCTCAGTAGATCTGACTGATACATGAGTGTGTATTAACATGCTGTTTTTATCAAAGGATTTTTCTGTTTCAGAAAATTATTTTTGAAATGATTCAGGAGCACTCAGCAGTTTCAGGATTAGACTTCAGATGGTGTCCTGGGTAATTTGCTGACAGAGTAGTCATCCCTCCAGAAATGTACTGTAGCAATTCCTACTGTCAGTAATTCCAAAATTTTATCAAAAGCTGATGATTTCCTGGTGGTTCCGGAGGAGTATGTTAGGCAGAGTGTCAGTGAGCACAGGCCATGGGAGAATGATGGATTTATTCTTAGTGGGGTTTCATGTTTTAAATTGAAACCTGTTGCTAGGCTGAAGAAATAAATAATCATCAGGACAATTAAGTTCTCAAGAAAGCAGCTGATCCTCTGATTACAGAGTCAGCTGGCTGTAACTGGGTGCAGTGGGATGTGTGTCTCCAAGTAAACTATTGCGGTACATGTATGTAACCTCTTCTTGTATTTGTTACTTCTAGGTTCTGTGCTGTCAGTTTATAGCTTCAAGTTTAGGAAGCAAAACAAAAGTTTGGTTAAAGTAGATGGACTTGCATTGATTTTAGCAGGATTTGTCAAAAAGAAACAACCAATTAAAATTGTTAGAGCTAATGTGGTGTTCTCGGAGTGTTTCATTCAGAACTTATAAGGGACTGAAAAACCTGAAGCTCAGGTGATGGAAAAGTTTGCCTGGGCTTCAGGAAGGCTGCCGTTGTGACTGTCCCAGGTCCAGTTTAGCCAGGCCTTTGGCTCCTTCTCAGTTGCCAGGGTTGCCTTGTGACTATTCTCCTTTGCACAGATCCTGTTCTGTAATTTCTCCTGGATCATCATTCCAGTGCTGCCTTTCTTCCTGTCTGAGAAAGAGAAGTTTATAAGTACCAGGAAACCAAAGAGCTTATGGAAGAAAGCATGGAACTGGACTAAGCCAAGGAGGGATTTTGATGCATTTTGACTTGCAGTCACATGTCTGACTAGGAGGGCACTGCAGTAGAAAGTAGCAAGGCTACCAGCATGGTGCCAGATTGAAGCCCCACTGAACCTGAGCTGTATATGAATCATGATCTACTCACTGGTCTTTCTTAGTGGTACCTCTGCTGAAGATGGACAATCTATACAAGTAATAGTATTAATATACTAAGGGACTACATTCTTTCTGGTGTTTGGCGCTGGTAAGACACTAAGCTCCAAGTACCTGCCATTCAGTGCCTATCACAGAAATAGCGGGTGTCTGCTGCAGTTGACTGATGGAGACATGTGCCCCTGTAGGAACAGAGGAAGGCATAATATTAGCAGTTTATCTGTTTTAGTAAAGTTGTCTCCAGGAAGCAATGATCAGTCACAACAGTCCCCATTGGAGTTTAAAAGGATTCATAACTTCAGCAAGAACTCATTTATATTGCAGGGAAGTGAGCTCATCTAAGATATGTATGTTGAAGGGTCGATCCTAACAGGACATAAGTCTTAAACTTCCACATCGTTTATTATCAAGATATGCTCTCTGCCTGCTCAGTGGCTGGCTCAGACTCCAGTGATCAAATTCACCATATCTGACCACCACATGAGGGAGTCTTTAAACTGTTGGAAATCAGTGTGTGTGTGTGCGTGCATGGGGAGGAGTGAGAGCGGGAGAATGTACAAAGGGTCAACAGTTGGTACCAGATGTGATTTTCAGCATTTAAGGTAGCAATTATATTTTTGCTTTTGTTTCTCTCATCCCTTCTGTTTTGGGAAGTTAGGTCCTAAGGACGTGAAGTTCCATTGACACATGGATTTCATTTGTTAGCTTGCTACTAAATTAGAAATGAATTTTAAGTAAATCTGTTACTCTCGACAAAGCATTTTCCATTGCATTTGTTCATTATGCTTCTGCCCGAACCAGGAATTTCTGCTTGTGTCCTCAGCTGGTGTTAATTGGCATTGCAAAGCTTCTGTTGGGTGAATTAGTTCGGCGGAAATATGCTGAACTACTTTGGGCAAAACCCCAGGCCAAGTTCACATGTGTCACGAGGACAAACTTCTTTGTGCCTTCTTAGTACTGCCAGATAGTCTAGAGAAGGTTTAAAATGCAGACTCCTTTGATAAATTTATCTCTTGTTCCTATGCATTTTCCTAATGTAATTCTTACCTGTTTTAACTATTTTGATTTCAAGTATGCAGTAGGATAAGTAACATCTGGTGAGTTCTTATAACTTGAATTTGGGGTGTTCTGATTACTCATTGCTGTTGAGCATTCTGCTAGCTAGTTAGTTCAGAAATCATAAAGCCTTTGTGAATTTGGTTAGAAACTAATTTCAAACACTTGTGTTTGAAGTTGATCATTGCCTGCTTGTCACCCCTGAATTTCAGACAGAGAATAGATAAAATTAAAAAAAAAAAAATGTATTTTAGGTAAGTCCATTTAGAGACTGATTATAGTAAGTAGCATCTGCCTGACCTATTAACTGTTATGGTCACTAATTGAAATGTGTCTTCAGTGAAAATTATGGCAGTAAAATGGAAAGTATAGTGCTTCACTAAAAATTACATAGTTTAATAATGTGAGGGATATGAATGGGGAAATACTTCTAAATCGCCATAAATGGAGCACAATATAAGGCAATTCCTTATGGTGAAACTGTGAAAATGCTCAGAGAAATAGTTTCTGTACAAGAAAAATTAATTATAATAGAGGTCATAAATTGGACAACTAGTGTGGAATATTGTGAAAGTGCATATTGATAATGTTTTTCAGAATGAGTCTGAAGAACTCCCTTCTAGCTTATAGGGCTGGTGAATTTAAAGGAAATCAGGTTGGTCTATTGGTCAAGATAAGCTGCTCGAGGAAAGAAAAGCTCGAACAAGGGGATGGCTCTGGCTTCCTCAAGGGCCTCGCTTGTTAGCTCCAACAGACCGGCTGCCCACGCCACATGTAGTTTGTAGAGAGGAAACAAAGTTCAGACTGCTCCTCAGCAGTGAGGTGAGAAAAAGGTTTTAGTGTCAAGCTTTCAACTGCAGAGCAGTAAGAGGAAACCTTTATTTTGGGAAATGAGTGAAGCTGATCATGAGTAAGGATTTTTTAGTTTTGAGTTATCAGTATTCTCTGAGGACAGAGCATCTGTAAAAGGCAGAGAAAACCCAAGTTGTTTCTGATGTAAACCCAAGCACCCTTCTTAGCACATAAAGAAGTGCATCAGTTTGTTTTATTTCAAAGAAAAACATCATGACTATTAGTATCTGATTTTATACTTCTCCTTTTTCTCCCTTTTCACATATTGGCTTTTCCCCTTATTTTCAAGCATCCAGTTCCACAGCGATTTACAACTGAGGTTATCACTTACCATTGGAATTTGCCCAGTTGGTTGTAACATATGAAAAACACCTAGCTGTTTTGTGTTCATTCACATTTGACTTTGTAAAGTGTCTAAAAAAATAAGTGGGGCTACTTGTAGGGAAAGGGAGGGACATCTGGCCAATGGCTTCTCTATTTGAAAATGAACAAGATCTTGTGGATAAAATGTGCAGAATTAATTTGCCCTTAAAAGAAACTCCACATCACTGTTGGCTCGGCAGAAGAATGAAGTCTTGATGCTGCTGTATTTGCTTAAGCTTGGTAAACTCAGCATGATCATGAGTAGCACTGGGGACAGATCCTGCCATCCATACTGGTGTTGGTTTGTGTTGTGTTTTGTCAGTGAGCCTGTTGATCTTAATGAGGTACCTTGCAGTGAAAGATGTGAGTAAGGATGATGGGATCTAGCCCCTAGCTAGTAAGGTAGCCACTACCGCACGCACAGTAAGAGCTAGAGCTAAGTTGACGGGATTGCGTGATCAGCTCCGAAGCCCCATAGTACAGAGCTATGGAATTTCTGCTTTTCAAATTTCAGCGACAGACCCGAAGGAGTATCTCACTGAGTGACCCATTTCTCAAATTCCGGGAAGAGGCACATTACTTACAAACAGTGCCACACCAAAGCTTGACTATTCCCCACCGCTGTTCTGTTTGTATTCATGGGAGATCTCGTTGCTGTAACAATCGGCAAGTGCAATCCTGAACATGTCAGAATAATAGTTCTGCTTGCTTTGCTGCTGCTGCTGTGCAGCCGCTTGTTGATAGGCACTGTACATCTCACTTGTCATTATAGTGTTAGTATTCAGACACCGAGGGGCCTTAATTAATGACTTTGAAGATCTGGTCTTTTATAATTCATGACAGAACTTTAATTAAAATCAAATATATAGCAGTTGAACTAGCAAAGGATTTAAAGTGCACAATCTTTGATGGAAACAGTGATTCCCTCTGACCACTAGTGCTGTATGCTGAATGCAAATTTCATCTCATCACAGCAGATTCAGAGAACACAATGGGCTTTCTTTGAAACAGAGAGGTCCCTGTTGTTACAGACTCTGGAAAAATGGTAAGGCCAAGGGGCCTGTAGTCATTTGATTCCCCCTCCTACTCCCCTTTTCTCCTTCTAAAATCCTCATGTATTTTCAATGTCTGTATTGGTAGGAAAAAAAAAATGACACACATTTGTATGATGCTTATATACTCATTTATTATTTGTAGAGATGGTGTGTTAAAATGATGTGTATGGATTGGGTACTCACTCCAGGACTCTTGTCAAGACAGTAGGAAAATTCTTACTTCACATAAAGGGAAACTGAGGCAGTGCTTTCACTCAGACAACATAGGGGATATTCATGTATTACTGAAGCCTGGTGCACTGATCAATTACATCTCTTTCTGGCCTATCTTATGATAACTGGACTTAAGCAACTGTGTAGCAGAGTATATTGCTGTAGCTTAAATCTGTTGTGCCAGGAAGTGTGGTTTTCTTATGACAGTTGAATTTGCTTCAGTTTATTTGGTCTTACTGTATACCTTGATTCACCTGAATTTCTTATCAAATACGTTTTTTGTCTAGGCGACTTATATTGCTATACCGTTACTGCAGTGACTTCCATGAAGTTCTTTGAATGGACTTCATAGTCTTGCTGGTTACTCTGCCTTCTCAGAGTAAAGATTCAGAGGACATTTGTGGCTTTGATTTTACAATTGTGGGTTGTATTTTAGGGTTTATCATCTGGTCTGGTCTACTAAGGGATGGATCTTCCTTTCTGTGGAATTAGTTGATTTATTGGGGTTGCTAAGTTTCTCCATCCTGTATATGGAGGCCAATCTGTGATTTTACCATCAGAAACAAACAAACAAAACCAACCAACAAGAATAACTACCTGCTACATATACAAAAGCTAATAAATTAAACAAAATTTACAGTTTAATAGAGCTAAAGGAAATTGGTCAATAAGTCACATCAAGATCTTTCAAAAAAATTGCCTTGAGAGGGAGATGAATAATGGAAAAAATTGCATTTGAATAAATTAGTCACTGCAAGCTGGCAAAAATTCAGAAATGTCTTATTTATTAGCTATAGAAATGGTTTAGCAGTAGGAAAATACGATTCACAAGTCTTCAGCAGTTGCTGAAAAATGTGTTTGATGAATCTTGAACATCATTCAACCATCTGTAGTTACCATCTTTACAGTGGCAAAAATTTCTTAGTTATAAACATAAAAATATATCTAATAAATATAAAATATCTTCCCTGGAAAGGAGACATTACTTGATTTCTTCAGTAGTTGCTCTTGGTAATGTTGCAAAAAGTTTGTCAGTTTTATATTACTAACTTTTCACATAGTACTTCAACCAACTGGTAAAAGTACAATTTGTAAACTTAAAATTGAATTCCTGGGCACAATCATGGGGGGGGGGGTATCTGGAGCTTTTTCTTTTGTTTTTATTGTCAATTTGCTACAGTAAACTGTTACTCATATTTGATTATTAAAGGCTGTTTGGCTGGCAGATATATTTATATATGAGTCTTAATAGCACTGGGCTGTTACCGCATGCCCAGCCATTGTTAGGGCAGCTGGGGCTGGGCTTGGGTCGTTTTCAGTGTGTTAAACCAAAATAAGTGTTATCTAATGCAAACTGTCCTCTGGTTGAGCAGTAATTTGTGGCATCGTACTAGAAAAGCTCGGGATTATTTTCAAGCTCAAATGTGCAGGAGTATGTTTAGTGTCCGTACCAAGATTGTTCAGACAGTTACTGGCACTGCACGTGTAGCAGGAGCTGTTTGAGCAGGCTGTTAAGTGAATCAGGCTCGCAGCTTCTATTTAGTGACTTCCTTTCTTGTATAATTAGGTATCAAGGTCAGCTTCTCTCCCTTTAACAAGACATACTAGGTCATTGGTCTGTCACGGAGATCTCAGGAACAGAATCACAACCTCAAAGATGCCAAAAAGACGAAAAATCTAAGGGCACTGTGGGAATTCCAAAGGCGGGGAGTGACGAAAGTCTACCAGCCCTCAGTGGTTAGGTGGGAGGTATTGAGTTCAAAGTAAAACCTCCATTAGAGTGAAAACCTGAACCAGCGGCACCACCTGCCTGTCCTTTAGTGGTCTGTGTTAGTTGTTAATGGGAATGACTGAATAAAGGCAGCATTTTAATGGTCAGTGAGAATGTTTCTATAAAGGGATTAAATTCCAACTTTTTGTCTTTCAACATTTTTATTACTCGTCCTATGATTTTTATGCGCCGTTGATTTCTTTCATACTTGACCGTTATTAATACAGGGCAAATAAAAGGCTAAACTACTTCCAGAGGCAACTTGATAGGCCATACAGCATGTCTACATTTTCCTGTCAGGAAGACTGATTCTAGGGCCATTTGCCTAAGTTTTATACTGTTTTTTCTTCCTGATTTTAAGATGATATTAAATAATATTACTACTGCTGCACACAAAATCCAGATCACATTTTTTTTTTCTCTGTTTCAAAGAATAAAGTGCTTAAGGTTTTACTCTGACATTAAATGGTAATTTACTTTTGTTTTATTTCTGGATTTCCTTTCCACCCCCTCTGCTGTGATGTAATAGACAAAGATTTGAATCAGGAATTATGATCATAAGCGAATCAATACATGTTTTCTGATGATAGTAAAATAAGCAGTGGGAACTTCTGTGTATAATGATGGATTAAAAGGCATTACTGAAAATATGCCCTCTTCTATGGTGCAGCAGCACCTGTACAGTATTACTAAGTTTCCTTTATTTTATTTTTTTAGCATTACCATCTGTGATGGAGTCATCTTCCTATTCCAGGAAGGGATATACTTTAAAATGCAGCAAGTTCTCTTGCTTTCAGCTCTTCACATTGAGAGTCTTTGCAACCTCAACAGTCACAGTTAATTATCTTTTTCTGCTTGATCTCCTGTGTAGCTTTGGGAATGGCAGTCCACAAGTCACCTGAGATGACACATGATGTTTTACCCAGAACACTGGTTTCATTCTGGACACTGCTTTACTGAGCTTTTGTCCACTCCTCTGGTGCTTGTACCTGCAGTCTACAAATCCCTCTCAGGTAATTCACAGATCAGAAAACTGTAACCTTAAAAAACCATCTTTCTGTGTTCCCAAGGGTGAGGTAGGACATTTAGGCTTCTTTGGGGAATTAAATAAGTGATTTGCCATTTATTTTGGTCTACAAAGATCTCATAAATTAAGAAAAGAAGCTTTTTCACACTCTTGGTCCAAGACCCAGTCCTCACTCTCCACCAGCCCTTACTGAGCATAGTGACACTCAGCATTTGCTGCTGCCAATTGTGTGTAAGTTAGTCTTAACCATATTTCTACAAGAACTGATCCAATACCTTTCCTGATGACAGAATTTAGTTTTTGCTTACCTTAATAATACCGTCTTTGGAGGGAAGGAGGGCTCTTCAGGTATCCCAGATGCTCAAATGCTTTATTAGGTTTTGCATTGCATGTCTACTGCAGATTTTTACACATTAGCTTTTCCAGTTTTCTGCTCCAGACAGAAAATCCCTAGATTTTACTCCCAGAATTCACAATTTCAAGAAATATTTGCATGTATGTTGCTCATTAATTCAATCTTACTATGACTTACCTGTAGATTGTTCTGTGCTAGGCTGTTTCTTAGGTACATTAGCTCGTATGCACAGAAACTTCCATTTTCATTTGTTTCACTTAAGTTCATTAGGTCTGTCTTTTCAGTAAAGCTGATGGGATCATTCCAAGAAGCTCTTCAGGGTTCCCCAATACCATGTGCAGAGCTGGGGCTATGATTGCTTGGCTTGTCATATCTCAAGATTTCAAAGTTTTGGTGGGGAAGCGGGCAGGGGAAAGATCATCCTCTGCCTTCTGTATTTCATTCTGGTCAAGGAAACCTATTTATATTGAAGTCAGATGAAATCCTAATAATCTGTAATGTTGCAGATTACAAACTGCAGCCCTCATCACAGTGAGTCTCTGACCTAATACAACATCTCAGGAAAAGCAGTCTAAGTGAGCACTGTTTATATTACTTTCTAGTTTATTGCAGATAGCATGAGAACTGATTCATAGCAATTGTTTGTTATTAATGTGAATATACAGATCTGAATCAATGAAATATGTATGGATATAGCTCATTTCACTGCATGTACTCTAGAGGAATTCATGAGTTTATACCTCGTAGGTTGCACAAACCTCCTTATACCCTGGATCAGTTTTTTGATTGTGTAAGAAATGTAACTACTGCTGATGTGTAAAACAGGGAGACAGCAGAAACAGTCAGAGACGTTGTTGGTGTATTAGATTCTCACAGATTTAGGAAATATACCACAGCTTTCTTCTGAAAAGAAAACCTGGTCCCTGTAAGGATAGTGAAGGGAAGAATCTGTCTCTTCCCTCAAACATCTTAGACTTGCAATTAGTGTTGCTTTCCCCTCCAAAGTCGGAGCAAGATGTAACAGAGAATACTGCAGTTCTAGAGGAAGAGTCAAGACTATGATGGGAAATTCTTATCTTTTGTTGTTGTTTGGTTTTGTTTTTTTTTTTTTAACCTGTGTACAGGTTAACCCATAGTACAGGTACTATACCATGTCCATTTTGGTGGGATGGGAATGAAATTATTGATAGTTTCTTCAAGATTTGGAAGAGAACTTTTATCAAATCACAGAGTTCAACTGCCAATTGCTGCTTATTCTTGCAAAAACTCTTATGACCTCAATTTGACAAAGCACTTGAGCACTTGTTTTTACTCAATAGTCACGTGAAACAAAAGAGATTAGTTTTATGCTTAAATGCTGGATTGGAATGTATTTGCTTGAAGAAAATTAAATGCATTTATCATTGCAAAGAATGTAAATTCTATACTGTCAAGTTCTAATGGGCTGAAGTTCAGTCAAAAGAATAGCACTACTCATAAACAGTACGAAGACGAAAGCAGGCATAATAGCAAGAAGAATATTTAATACTTCCAAAGCACCTTTCACCCAATGAGTTCACATTGCTGTGTGCATAAAAATGATCAACATTTCAACACCTCTGTGAACTAAGCTGAATATCTCCTTTCTCAGATGGGAAAGTCAAAGCACAAAGACTTTGAATGATTTATCTGCATGAATTGGTAGCAGAGCTAAGAATCAAATCTTGGCTTGACTCAATCTGCCATGGTATTATTGCTCATCCCCACTATTCAGTCATTTATACTACATAGAAGTGACAAGCTCTGTCATTCAGCTGGATAAAAATAATTTTAAAATATGATTTCAGTACAGCTCTTACTTGCCATTCTCCAGGTTCTTTTTATAAGAAGTTTGCCTTTTTCTCTCCCATGACACCAAGCCTTGGATTTAAATTTTACTGCATTCATTCTGCTTTTCACTTCCACCAAACAGTAAGTTTGGCCTGGCCAAGGCAACTTGTCCAGTGTTAGTGCACTGCTATAATAAAAGTGTGAATAGGCAAGGCTATGTGGAAAAATCATTCCCCTCTTACTGACATATTGTATTGGGTTTGCATGGCAAGGTTTTGGTACTGGGGGGGGCTACAGGGGCAGCTTCTGTGAGAAACTGCTAGAAGCTTCCCCCATGTCTGATAGAGCCAATACCAGTCGGCTTTAACACGGACCCGCTGCTGGCCAAGGCCGAGCCCATCAGTGACGGTGGTAGTGCCTCGGGAATAGCAGATTTAAGAAGGGGGAAAGGTTGCTGCGCAACAGAAACTGCAGCCAGGGAGAGGAGTGACAACATGTGAGAGAAACAACCCTGCAGACACCAAGGTCAGTGAAGAAGGAGGGGGAGGAGATGCTCCAGGCGCCGGAGCAGAGATTCCCTTGCAGCCCATGGTGAAGACCATGGTGAGGCAGGCTGTCCCCCTGCAGCCCAGGGAGGTCCACCGTGGAGCAGATCTCCACCTGCAGCCCGTGGAGGACCCCACACCAGAGCAGGGGGATGCCCGAAGGAGGCTGTGACCCCGTGGGAAACCTGCGCTGGAGCAGGCTTCTGGCAGGACCTGCAGACCCATGGAGAGAGGAGCCCACGGAGCAGGTTTTCTGGCAGGACTTGTGACCCTGCGGAGGACCCATGCTGGAGCAATCTGTTGCTGAAGGACTGCACCCTGTGGAAGGGACCCATACTGGAGCAGTTTGTGGAGAACTGCAGCCCGTGGGAGGGACCCATGTTGGACAAGCTCATGGAGAACTGTCTCCCATGGGAAGGACCCCACACTGGAACAGGGGAACAGTGAGGAGTCCTGCCCCTGAGGAGGAAGGAGCAGCAGAGACAACATGTGATGAACTGACCCCAACCCCCATTCCCCATCCCCTGCACTGCTTGAGGGGCAGGAGGTAGAGAAAATTGGGAGTGAAGTTGTGCCTGGGAAGAAGGGAGGGGTGGGGGGAGGATGTTTTAAGATTTGGTTTAATTTCTCATTACCCTACTCTGATTGGATTGGTAATAAATCAATTTTTCCCAAGTCGAGTCTGTTTTGCCCATGACGGTAACTGGCAAGTGATCTCTCCCTGTCCTTATCTCGACCCACAAACCTTTTGTTATATTTTATTTCCCCTGTCCAGCTGTGAGGGGAGTGATAGAGCAGCTTTGGTGGGCACCTGGAGTCCAGCCATCGTCAGCCCACCACACATATAATACTAGTTGTGAAGTCTGTTACTTGCTTCTCATTCTGAGAGTTATGCAGCACTGTATGTTTAGAAGATGTGTAATATACTCCCCTGAAGCATGGGCAGAACCTTTTATCATATCACCCAGCGATGCTTCTCTCTCCCAGCCCCTGCAGGCTAAAGGTGCTGCCTCACCTCTCTCCCCGTTGTGAGTGATGAGAATGGATTTTTTTACAGTCCTTTTTGTGTAGAATATACTGCTAAGAATAATGTTGTTCTCACTATGTAGTAAACTGGAATTTCGAGATCCTAAGGAAAATTGCATAACTAAGAACTTTAACATGAGTTCTTTACAACAAAAAACCTTTGTGTTTTACTAAGAACTTTTCGAGTGTAGTAAAACAAATAGCTGGTGTTTTACTCCTGAAAGTTTTGATGGTGGACTCTTTCTCTTGCAGACCTTGAAGGTTGGCCATTCACTTCACTGGGGAACAGGACAGGGTCCCTTACTTTAAAGACCTTGCATTAAGGTTTAAGCTTTCTATTGTATAGAAGCCAGATGATTTTCTTAGTCCAGCTGCCTCTCACACAGTGCCCACATGCATATCCTACTTCTAGTTTACATGCTGCAAGTAACTTCTTCTTAAATGCCATTATAGTGAGGGAAATGACTATAGAACAATGGCACTCCCCCCCCAGACCTGCTCCCCATATGTCTGATGTATCTGCTTACTTAATGGAAATGAGCTTTTATTATTGCTAACAATTAAGGGACAATATAGTTGTGGGAAAGTGAGCTGGTTTTCTGCTCTGTATGGCAAATGAACAGCATCAATCTCAGGTAAATTTCAGTTACCAGATTTTTATTATTGGTGATGATACTTGAGCCCTTAGGATCAGACTTCTGATTCCAGGTTGCATTTGCAGAGCTGGCAGGAAAAAAAAAAAAAAAAAAGAGAGGAGAAAGGAAAATCACTTGCTTTGTAAATTGAGTAGACTTAGCCTGGAAGACATTGAGAGACACTAATGGTTCATTAAAGCACATTTTCATCATTTTTAAGTTCAAACAAAGTTTGGAGGGAGTGGGGGAATAGTTGTTAATGGTGTTTGTAGAAAAAATATGTCAAGGTATGAGAGGTATCATGATGGATTGTGGGTCTTTCTTTTTAAAAGGTGTGACATGTTCTTACTCGGTTACCTGTTTTATGATGTGTTTCTTCTCCTCCAGGACTTTAGCCTCACCCCATCATCTGGTTGCACACACCTGCTTTTCTTACTGCCGCTCCAGCACACTCTCCAGAGGCACAGCTTGTGCTTGGCATTCAGTATAAAACTCACTGCAATGGCGTTTCTGAGTACCATCATGGTCATGCTGTTTCTACTTCTGGTTACATTACTACAAGAGACTTCTATGTGTCCTGGTTTCAGCTGGGATGTAGTTAACTGTCTTCCTAGTAGCTGGTACAGTGCTATGTTTTGAGTTCAGTATGCGAAGAATGTTGATAACGCTGATGTTTTCAGTTGTTGCTAAGTGGTGTTTAGTCTAAAGTCAAGGATTTTTCAGCTTCTCATGCCCAGCCAGCGAGAAAGCTGGAGGGGCACAAGAAGTTGGCACAGGACACAGCCACGGCAGCTGACCCAAACGGGCCAACGGGGTATTCCATACCATGGGACGTCCCATCTAGTATAGGAACTGGGGGGTGGGGGCGGGGAATCGCCGCTCGGGGACTAGCTGGGTGTCAATCAACAGGTGGTGAGCAATTGCCCTGCGCATCATTTGTACATTCCAATCCTTTTATTACTACTGTTATCATTTTATTAGTGTTATCATTATCATTATTAGTTTCCTCATTTCTGTTCTATTAAAGCATTCTTATCTCAACCCACAAGTTTTACTTCTTTTCCCAATTTTCTACCCCATCCCACTGGGTGGGGGGGGAGTGAGTGAGCAGCTGCGTGGTGCTTAGTTGCTGACTGGGGTTAAACCATGACATATGATTAGCACTTTTTTTATTCAGTTTTTTATTGTTGTTGAGGTCATAGTACAAAAGAATTCAGAGATTAATTAGTTATTTCTGCATAATTAGTTGTTTCTGCAGATTTGGTGGGACCGTTTAGCACCAGCTGTAATAATGAAATTCAAGCTGTTGTGGTTTAACCACTGGGTTGTTGGTGACTTAAGTCAAAGACACTTGCTAAATGGTTGTTAAGGTGAGTCAGGGGCTTCCCATCCCACGATTTAGCCACATCCCAGACTTCTAAGCAACGTGCACCTACTGTTTCATTCAAATGTGACATTTCCACCATTACCTGTCTTCTTCCTCAAATGTATATGTATGTTCCTGGGAGGCTCCAGCCCACGGGAAGCAGACACTGCTGCACAGTTTACAAAGTACCTGTCCCAAGTCTGAAAACATGGAATCAAATGAACTTTGAGGGGAGCTGAGCCATTCCGAGATTCTGGACATGCCAGGAAATATCTGCTGTGTCTTTGTACTTCAGCACAACTTGAATGTACAGAGCTAGAGAGTTGGAAGGTTTGGGGTTTGTTTTTTTCTGCCTGGTAATGCAAAACAATTGTCAGCACCATTTAGCCAGCAAGTTCAGCTGAGATGATGGTGGCAGAGAAGCCAAGCCTGGTGAAGTCTGTCCCAGAATGTATTACTGGCACCCTAGTTTGTGCCTATAATATCTGGAGTACAGGAAATGTTGCATGTTTTACTGGAGATTGCTGCCTGTTCTTTCCTGCACTTTTAGTAGTTGAGTGAACGAGACATGGGGATGACAGTAATGTGGCAGGCAGCAAAGGCAGGTTGGGAAGTGACCCCAGCTATGTATGTGTAGATATGAACAAGAGAGAGTAGAATGTGAAAACCCACATTTTTTAACCTACCCATAACAATAACAAAGGAAAGAACCACAAACAATGGTGCTGGATGTTTCAAAAACAACCCAGCATGGTTGGGGTGTGATTAGTGTAGCACCAGGTGCCTTTTGGTTTGGTCTTACTGGCGATATTTGAGAAAGAACTAAATACTTAGTCAACAGGATGATAAAATATCAGCTGTACTCACGGGGCTTGTTTGACTTGTAAGAGGCAATTTTTCTCCCTTCGTAAAGTGGGGAGCTACCAGCTACAGTATTGCTGTGTGGAGCGGTGGGTGTTGGCAGTCTCTCAGGATGTTGGTAATTCCTCTCAAACTGAACATTGCAGAGGTGCAGTTGTCCCCCTAAGATCACAATTTTATGGATTCTGTGACTTGAATATGTTGTTGTATCCTCACTGTGGAAGGCAAAAAGCAGGCGAATAGGCAGGTCTTTATCCCTTTTACAAAGCCATGACTTGTGGTCTCAGACCAATCTGACTATTTCTTCTGGGTCACCGACAATCAACAGCACAAAGCTGCATGTCCTTCTGGCTCTTACCAGGAGCCCCAGCACATGTCCCATGGCTTATTGTCTCCTTGCCTTTTGAGACAACTGCTGAGGGGTCCTACTGCCACCCCTCCAGTTCTTTAACACCACCCTTTTAAGGCTTACTTTTCAGAAGTCCTCAGAATATTTATAACTGCAAAGCTGTTTTGTGTATGTTTGTCTGAGGATGCCTGTGGGAACACAGTGGATCATAGAATCGTTTAGGTTGAAAAAGACCTTTAAAATCATTGAGTCCAACCATTACTAATCCTGTTGCGTCATTAGTCCTGGAAAAAGTTTGAAATGCAGCTTTGACTCCCAGTAAAGGCATGTTGGATTGGATAGCATTAGGTTATGTTCCAGTGGAATAGAGAGCGCAGCATAAAAACACTTCCTAAAGACGTGCAAAAAGAAAGTTGTCACTCTTGGTGCTTTCATTTCTCCACTAAGAAGTACCTGTCATACTGAAAGAGCTGTACCATGTAGGTTTGCTCATTAAATAGGGTGTTCAGTTCCTTTGCAATGGACAGTGCTACAAGCAAAATGTGAACTCTTAGTGTCTTCTCTCTAATGCATGATATTCAGGAAAAAATACAGTACCCTACTAGTTAGCCTGGTGTCTGTAGCAGCTTCAGGTATAAAGCAGCTGACAAAATGTCAGTTGATACAATAATGGATAGTTTCCTGTGACTACCAACTCTGTGCTAAGTATCAAAATTCTTCCTTTAATGAGACATGAGATTACTGACTATATGACTTGTTTTGTTATCAGTATTAGAACACTACCATGCTTCATTTATGAGTATTTGCATAAATCACCATACTCATTCTTTAATAGAATGTACAATGCTAAGATCTTAACTTAGGCTAGAGTTGCTTCCTTCTTCATATTTTATGGAGCACATGGACTTGATTTTTAAATTTTTAATTCTAACACATCTTATTAAACGTGCAGGCATAGAGAAACACCACCAGTCAAAGACATCATTATTATATGCATGGAGGGTTATCTTCTGTCTTTCTACCCTCATCATTCATTAATGATGCACAGAGGCTTGTCATTTGTCTTTTCAATTCTTTGACTTTATTTTATTGCTCATATTTTATGACACATGGAGAGCTCTGTAGCAAGCATTCATCATCAGGCTCACATATCTATGGAAATAGCATCTCTGTTAGGCCAGAAAAAGTACCTTTTGTTCTCTTTGTATTTTGCTTATGAACTTAGTCTAACATCACTTTCTCATTGATGCTGTTTCTTTCAGTCTTTAATTTTCTAAGAAAACTACTAACACAGCTCTGCTGTATGCTGAAAAAGAAGCTAACCCGTACAGCCTCACCTTTATCTCATTTCGTAGCTGCTCATACACCCCACTAAGTACCAGGTATATTCATGTGAACCTCAGTTGTAACTCCAGTTTACCATTCAGATGGTGACCTTAGATGTGATTAAGATGCTGCTTAGTCTTTGTAAAACTGCCAGATAGAAATCTCTTCTGCCAACTGTGTTGGGTGTGTGTCTTTGCAAGGCAAGCTGCGGTCCAGTGGGAACAGTGAGGAGACTACTAAAGCAGTTCTGACTTCTACATGTCACTTTGGAAAGCCCCCCAAGATACTCTGATCATAGAGTGTTTGGAGCTTTTTAAGTTTTTCAAGTTCAGTTTAAAGAGCTTAATCAAACTTTCTGACACAACTGGCACACATTAACATTTTTCAGCTGTAAACACACAAACCCAGGAATTTCTAATTGCCAGTAATTAAAGTGTGTGGTTGGTTTTGAAATGCTTTCCTATTTTGAAGAAGTCTGAAGTGGTACAGCTCCCCAGTGACGTTCCCAAGGAGACAGGCCTGCCCGAGGCTGCCTTGCTGCCTCTCAAAAGGTAATAAGGAAAAAACTGGGCTGTGTACTCATCTTGCATAAACATTTGAGCTGGGGCTACTGTTGTGTGCGTACATAGCAAAAATTTAGTTGGGTGACTCCTTTTTATTAAAAAATTAATTAGCTCACCATGCAAAATATCACTCACTGCCTGATATGACATTTAAAAGGACCCTGGTATGTATCAGTTTTTTACTGAAATGGTTCAAGAGCTCAGAAACACAAACCCATACTGTCCCAGCAGAATGTGGGTGGATTCCATTGCTTTATTAAAAACATTTATGAGTGAAATGTTCTTTGGACTAGAGCTAACCCTGAATTACTCTGAAAGGATCCAGAGACCTACCAGTTAGGGGCCAAGTTAGATGCATTTCCTCTGAGCATTTTTGAGCATGGGGTGGGAGGAGCAGTCCTTCTCTGATGCTACAGTGCTTTACCCAAATGCTGACTATGGGAAACAGGGGGGGAAGGCCTCCTGGGGAATATGATATACTAGAACTGTCTCAGCTTCCTCTGGAGCATCTGGGGCTAATGACTGCTAAGAGGAACTTGATAGGGGGCATAGCCTAATCTAATATGGTAACTCCTAGATTTTCATGATAGCTTGATGCTTGGCAAAAGCCACTGCTGCTTTTCTCCTTCCATGTGCTCACAGAAGATTCTTGCATAATCTAGCTCGAAAAAAGCAGAGCTTCTGAGCCAGGGCTTGGCAGTCCACTCTCTAGGGATGCACTTGCAAGTATTTTTGCTTCTGAGAGTGGTGTTTCTGGTGGCCACATCACAATTCAGTTTTCAAGTGCTTGTCTTTTATTATCTCTCACAGGGTTTCTTGATCTTCCTGTCTCTTCTAGTCAGCTGAAAAATACAGTAAGAGCAGCCTTTATTGTGGTATTCTGGCACTTCTGTTTTCAGTTTCAGCTATAGGGAGGAAGCCCAGAAGGAAAAATGCCTTTTTTTGTTATTTTTGGAAGAAGTTAACCATTTGGAGCCTGAATTGGTTCAGCAAGTGCAGAATGGGGTGATGTTTCTTACTCCGAAGATTCAGTTGAAAAAGTTAGACATAATCTAAAGTTTCTGCACGTACACCAACATGAAATGAATTAAAAAGATTTAATATTTAGGTCATTAAAATGTCTTCCATTGCAGTGCTAGCAATCCAGTAACACAAGCAGGACCTCCTTTTACAGGTTGACCAGTCAATAAATTCACACTCCTTTGGATTACTGTAATGCGTGAGCAGAGAATGGGTGAGACCGTGAGAAAATGTGAGGCAAGGGGCATTATGGACCCATCTGAATTTGATTCCTTACCTGCCATCTTTTATCTCTGCTTCTGCTCCAGGTCAAAGAATTATACTTATGATACAGCAGAAGTGCTATAGTTAACATGTGTACTAGGACTATGATTGCTTTCACTGTAATGTCATGTTTCCTCTGGATACATATCTGTGCCAATGAAATTAGTAAACGTATTAAAGACATATCTGACATCCTGACAAATGGGAGAGAGAGTAGTTTACCAAGAAGATTAGGTTTATAAATAAGTACTTAGAGGGAAAGTGTGTTGGAGGATTAAATTAAAACTGCTAAATTCTGGTCACCTCATTATTCTAAGACATTCAGTAGGTGTTCTCCAGTGTCCATTTCCTCCTAGCTATGCACAGAGTCACCTATCAAGAGGAAAAACTGAGTGCATTTCCATGCAACATGGATTGGAAAAGAACAAGAATCAGAAGCTTAACAAAGCATTTATTGCCTAATAAGAAAGATCAATGCATAACTTTTATTTTATTGATTTGTATTTTATTTTGTGTTCTTCTAACAGGGGAGCATGGGGGTAGGGGGTTTTGGCAATACAGGATCCGCTCTGCTCTGCTAGTGGTGGACATACATTCTGCAGTACTTTGTGTCACTGTGATAAAATGACTCAGGTGTTAGCAATTCTGCTACTTCCTTTGGAAGACTGTTTCACAGCTGAATAAACATTACTACAGGAGTTCTTCCTGCTGTGCTTTAATTCAGAGAAGTGAAAAGTACTGTGGTCCCCCTCATTCTGTAAGGTAGAATCATGTTGGGATCTTTGGGAAACAATGTGAAGGTGTTTGGAGGGGAAAAGGAGAGAGTCTAAATGTGTGGGAGAGAAAATGTGTACTGAGGATTTATGCTTTTAAAACTAAACCAGACAGTAGTAGAATGAAAGTAAAATGTCCATTCTAATGAAGGCAGCTGCAGAATATCAGACAGATGGCAGTTATGGGATGGTGATGTTTTCATTTATACTTCTGCTTCCGGAAGAGCCCACTTGTACGCAGAATCCATTGACTGTCAACACTAAATACTCAGCTTGCAGTCAAGCAAATTGCTTTTTAAACAATAAAGTCTTGGAAGACCAGGACTCTGAAGTGCCCTGCTTAGAGCTTTTCCATGGCATTTTTCAAATTCCAACTCTGACACTTGGAAGTCCAGACCAGAGTTCCCCCATTAGACTTCCAGAAACCCACGGAGTAATTTTACAGGGATTTACTCAGGAAGCGGCCATGCGTCTGCCTCAGCTCTGCATGGACAGGTTCTAGCTTCAGGGCTAGAAGCAAGTCCCTTAGAGTCTGAGCAAACTGCTAGAAATATGGGATTACATGGTCTTGGTAAAAGTTGCTTGCAACCTGGTCCAGGGGGTGTCTGCCCTGCTTCTCTTGTATCCCAGGGTAATGAAAATGTTTCCACTTAGAGTATTTTAATGAGCATAATTACACACACTTGCTGTGCGTAGTTTGTAATGCTCTGACTTCTCATCTCATGTTTGCAAAGCCACAAATCAGAATGCTATTTTTAGATGGAGACAGTCTTGGATTCGTACTGAGTATAAATATTTATAAGAATATGGAGCCCAAATAATTCAAGAATGTTAAATTCCTCTAAATACTTCCAACACATGGGTGAAGTTAGTTGGCAAGTAAAAAAGGTGAAAGTTAATTTCTCCATTCTCTTACAACAGAATTTGCTGAAGTTAATATATATTTTCCAGACTTGTATTTACTCAAAGATCATCTATACTAAAGGCAGAAAAAGAGACATTCTAAAGATTTGGCTTTATAATCTATTTTGTGTCCTCTGTGTCAACCAATGCAAGATGGTTTTCTCTCCAGGCAGCAAGTGCTAGTGAAGGCATCACAAGCGTCTGAAGTGATACTAAGATCTATCAAAGTTTGTTACAGCCAACTGTGAGTGACTTTCAGACACTTGTGCAATACACATCACCTGGAACCGTGTGTAACTGAAAAGCATTAATGCTTCCACTCTGGAGGTATGAGAGTCAGGTTTTCTTCTGAAAAGGTTCCTTGCTGAGGTGTCGGGAGAAAGGAACCATGCTAAGTGTTATCAGACTTGGAAAGTGTGCATGGGATTGTGACACAATGAAATACGGTGAAAGAAAGAAATTGCAATTTATTCTCCTCGTTCCAAACTTAAAATTAATCCAAGATAAACAAGACCTTTACTCCACTTACACTGACAGCAGAAATACTTAGGGGAGTCCCTTTATACATATGCTGTACACCATGAAGGGAACACGCTTGGAGGGCAGCTGGTGCTACCCCTCAGTTTTGCAAGCTCTTTTGTGACCCAAATGCTACGCTGGTAACTCTGTGCTTCCTTTGACTGCATATGGTGAATGTGTCAAATGCCACATCACTGAACCATGAGAAGAAGATCCAAGAGCGATGGCTGTTTATAACTGCCAGGTAGGCTGTGTTTTCTCAGGTGCTTGAGTTGCTCATTAAGAGCAGATGTGGTGATGAAAAGTCTTATGGTACAGGCCTGTGAGCTATTACGAGCATGGACTGCCTCAAAATAAGGGTGTCAGGGTGACACCCTGGCTAACTACATATCATTCACTTGCATTAAGCAGTGAAATACAGCCTCTGCAGTTGGTATTCACAGTCAAGGTAGGAAATGTTAATGTCAATTAATGTACATACAGTCATGGTGAATAATGCCAGATCTGATCTTAATTCTAGTAATGAACTTATCAAGTTCATACTAAACTTACTGAGTTCACAGGTCAATCAGTTGCTGTCAAAGTGGCCTAAAGGCATCGTCCAGCTCTGGCAGCCCCTGAACCACCAACTCTTAGAAGCTTCTAAAGTTTATACAAGGAAAAATCATGCTATGCGCTTATTGTCTCTCATGTTCTTCTCTAGACATGTACTCCTGACCACCAGGGACAGCCACAATAGATGGGACTAGAGCTAGATGGGACTTTTTCTTTGAACTGTCATGGCGTTTCTTATGTTCTTAAGCTAAAGGCATCCACTTAAATTTTGTCCAAGAAGGGATATGAATACAAGGGTTGAGAAACAGGAAATGCCACTTGGCATGAACTTGGGAATGTTTTTGTGTGTGTCCCAGAGAATTTCATTGGGAGCGACACCACTTTGGAGAGAGATTCAGTTTCTCAGACAGCAGAAACACACCACACTAGTCTTTTTAGATCAAGATCACTTTCTGCTGTACCAGTCAGTAAATTGGAAGCAGACATGAGTATAGTATTCTATACTACGTTGGTTTGAGAGAAGCATTCTGGACTAACTTGGCCCCTTCAGGCTGGCTTACAGGGTCAGCCTTACATAGGGTGCTCTGAGATTTCCAGTCTGTAGAGCTTCCTCGGTCACACTGTGGTAGGATGTTGTTGTACAGCATCTGCATCCAACTCTCCTGCATACACTAGCACAGGTCAGAGGGGCAGTAGAAGAGATCAACTCAGTTTTTGGACATACCAACAGTTGTTAAGAAGCATCTTTTTGTTCTAGGGAAACCTGAAGGACGGTCCAAGATTGCCCTGAACAGTTGGCCAAAATTTAATGTTTGAATTTTGAGCTCCCCAGAGCATGGACTTTATGTCTCTGTTTATCTGCAGAATGCCTTTCAGCACGCTATTAAAAAATGCAAACATTTATAACCTCTAGCCATTCCGTTTGTGCTTGTCTAACCGTGAACAAAACATTCCCCTCTCATCCCTCATTCTCATCTTTATTCTTACCCTTTCTCAACTTCTTCCTCAGATGTGGAAGACCGACGGTCTTTTCAGCTCTTCTGTGGTAAGAAATGTTCTTTCTGACTCTTCTGTTCTGCTGTATAAGCTCAGTGAAATTAATGGACAGGGCCATGTAGCATGGGCAAGCAATGAATGAAACAAAGGCCTGGCTTACTGCTTGTAACTGGCTGTGAGAGAAAAGCAAGCAGATGAACTTTAGGTATGCAGCAGAATGATGATCCCACTAGGTATTCTGCTGTCGGGTACTATCTGGGATGCAACTTCAAAGAGGAAAAGAAGCAGTCACCACAAACAGATAATTAGAAAGTTGTTTTATAACTGCCTAGCATAGCTTTTAGTAAATTAGTGAGAGATCCTTTTCTTTAATGCTTGGTGACACATGCACAAAACCCCCGGCACATCTGATTTCTAAGACTTCAAATGATGGCAAGTATTTCTCTTCCATCCAGAACATAAATAAATATGAAAATGCCTCTTTATCTAATACTGATTATGGTCTCAGTTCTGAGCAATATGGAGGAGATTAAAGCCTGATGCTTCTGTGTACAGCCTAAGGCACTCTCACAGTGAGAGGATGGTGGTCCCCTTGTTCCATGTACTGTTCCAAATTCCATAAATGTCTCTGTCACTGCTGTCACCTGCTACCATGTAAAGATCAGTCTAGTTCTGTGCATCAACTTAGCTAAGTGCTTGTTCTTATTAGCCTGAACAGTGACAATTTGTTATCATGGGCTGCTCTGGGACATTTCCCTCTCCAGTAGTACGTTGTTAGCCAAATCTACGTGTTACTGCAGTTGTCTCTGCAATGCAGACTGCTTGTGAGGATAAAGCTAGATTTTTAAACTTGAACACTTTGTAGCTGAAGGCGAAATTCTGTTCTCAGTTACATCTGATCAGATCAAGGCTAGATTTTAGTCATGTCATACAAATACCCCCACTCCTTCGTTTACATCAGGCTAATTGTAGGCAGAATTGATCACTCAGCCTTGGATGTCTTTTGTTTATTGAAATGTAACAAAACATCTTTTCTGTTAGTTTTATTTGTAGAGTTTCATATGAACATTAAGACCATCTAGGTGTTTTGAGCACCATTAAAGTCACTTAAGAAAAAAATAAAGTTATTTTCCGGGTAAAGGATAGCAGGGCCATTTGACGGAGCAAACCAAATGCTTTTGGAGTCACTTCTATCATAGCAAGCCTCGGGCAGCTGCATTCCTAGCAATGAGTTTTGGCTAGATGCACGAAACTGGACCAGTGAACCTCACAGAGGCATATGGAAGCTTTACGTCTCCAAGAGCACTCTGTTGTGGTGGCTGCTATGCATCCTTAGCAATCAGTGGGGAGGAACACGTACTTAACATTTCCCTGCCTTCTTTTGCTACCTAGTTCTCTGGAGAAATAGAACAATTCTCTTACAAGGCAACGAAGCATTCATTTTTAAGCAAGCAAGACATCGGTAAACCAAACATGACCAAGAACTGAACTACACAAATTACTTCAGTTCCTAGCCATCCCTATGGTTGCTGATAGTTCTCTGACTTATAGCTATGCAGTCGTCCGAGACAGGACCATCATTTCCCTAAATGATTTGCTGCATCAGGTGTCCATAAGTAAATACATCTACGGGATGTCCTCAGCTGGTGTAACTCAAAATGAGCTCCGTTAAAGTCAAAGGAAATTCAAATCACTTGAGCTACCTAGATTTGCAGCAGCTGAAAAATCTAAGTGATAATCTGTATTTCAAATGCAGCTAAGGTTTCTTTTCCCTCACTCCCAAAAGATTGCTTTCACTTAGGATGAGTTAGTTAGGAACGCTGGAGTGCATTTGAGTCTTCGTTGAAGGCATTATCTGCTACAAAGTAAGTTTTACTCAATAAAGGCTATTTTTTTAGTATCAGTTTTCCTGTGTGTTTCAAAGACAGCATGAATAATGTAGAATTTTTATAGTGGTTTTACTCTCCTTGTTCTTTTCTCCCATTAGAGAACAAAAGACTTTTACAGATCTCTATTACCAAATTTCATTTCAAACAGAAATATTCTCCATTTTCTGCTTTAAATATGTAACTAGTTCTGTTCCAGTTGCTAACTGAAAAAAGGTTTGTTTATATTTTGGAATAATTAGTGTCAATATCATGTAGTGAAAAAATTATGAAAATGAAACTACCTAGCATATCTTCACTTAAGTCAGCAGCCCTGTACTAGTTTATACTAGTTCAAATTTCAAACACGTGTAGCAGGCAAGAATTTAAGTAACTAGACATCTTTCTTTAAATGGGATGTAATAAGCTTTACGGATTAACATTATAAAACTAGTGGACAATTAATTATTAGTTTCAGGCTACTGAATAATAAACCATGTGTGGGACTCAAAGGAATTTGGTAGCAATTTTCTCTCTCTCAAAAAGAAGTGTTGTTTTTTGTGGGTCAGGTTTGTAGGTATCTTGTGCCTTTCTCTTACCTAGCAGGTCGTAGACAAAGCTGAAATACAAGAGAAGAGGCAAGTGACTGCATGTTTCTGGGCCTATGTGCTTTTGGGATGTCTTGGTGCTAAACTGATATTACCATTTGGCAATCTTAAACAAACCTCAGAAAGTAAAGCCAAACTTCTGACGTGGCAACTTGAAAATGTGTGTGGGGTTTTCATTAGGTTAATTGAATCTTTTGAGGTGTGCAAGTCTGGTTACGGATAAATCATGATTGTGGCATTTCTTTAATGCACTTATGATTGAGCCTGGGCTGATTATTATTATTATATATTGTAGTTCTGCCAGGAGACCCTGGAGGTACTGCAGGCAATGTATCTGGACTTCTCAACATTTGAGAAGAAAAGAAAACAAATGTGTGGGATGGAATGTTTCCTAATGAAATACCATATCTCAAGTATTTTGTTTCTGTTTCAAAGTTGTATCTTGTAGTGGGGATTGATGTAATCTCAACATAAAGAAGTTCAGACTTTAGTCAAAGCAGCTGATCCTGAACCCATGTGTTTTGATTAGCAATTATTCCTCATTTCCTCTGAGCAGTTTATTTGGGTTACTTCTAATTATGAAGAGTATCAACACTAGGCTGCTTATGTGGGCAACATAAAAGATACTATGATGGGGACTTCTTTAATTTGTTTTTTTCACTGCTTCATGCCTTAATGTAGACTCCTCTGCCTTCAGCCCACTGGGCCCTTAGGAGCCAGTTTGGCTTTCCAGACTCGGGTCTCTGTTGAGAGAACATGTTAATAAATTACTTCAGGATTTTGGGAAGCATAAACTTAATGTGTATTTCTTAATGACTGTAAGGGAGACTAAATTCTCAAAACTAAATGGGCATTGCTAGGTGAGCAAAACAGAGAGAATTCCTGACTGTATTTTCAGTTTTGCTGTATACGCATAAGGGAAGACATGCTCATTCGTGAAGCTAACTTTACCTAAACTACTGTCAGTAACTGCGTATCTACAGTTCTGGAGCTGAAATGAGTATTTTGTGTTGGCTCAGTTTGAAAACTAGGAAGTCTTGGAAATAGTCTTGAAAGTTATTGTGTTACTATTGCATTTGCAATTTACAGTGCATAAGTATTAATCTCTGCTAGACTTGGGGTGTGGGTTTCTATGCGGGGGGAGAACACTGCTTAGTTTAACTGTGAATGAATTCAGGATTATTTTCTATGTGGTTCAATAGTGGATGCAGTGTGCATTATGAGGACTAGAATGTGAGGCACCACTCATTCATTTACACTACCATTTAAAATGGTTTTGCCTAAATCCAGAAGTTATGAAACTTGGTTGATGGAGAGGGATAGAATTCAGGAATTGGAGTTTTCCAAGTTCTGAAAGTTGACAGTTGCAAACAGTTTTCTGACTCTGAAGAAAATTCTTTTATTTTGATCTTTTGAGGCAATAAAAGATCCAGTCTTGTAGCTGGGAGTCAATCAGTAGATTTTGGTTGTTTGGTGGGTTTTTTGGTGTTGTCCCCCTGCACCCTGTGCTACAAGATCATTCAGAGCTGAAGTGTACCTGGAACTATACAGAGCTTATGTGGGTCACCTGTATTTTATACCTGAACAAACCTGGTATGCTCCAGCACAGAGGGATTACAGATCTCTTAATCTGAAACTCAGTAACTGCTGGGGATTACTTTTCTTGCAGTGTTTAATTTACAGCTTCGTAGCGTGGACATTTGATTTCAGTTAACGAATGACGTAGGTTCCCTAGCATATATTGGTCCTTTTGCCTACCAAAAAATGGGTTATTGTGTAATTCTTTGAACACGGTGGTCAAGCTCAAACATAAATCTACTGTAAACCTGTTAGTTTTCTGAAGGTATTAATCAAAAGCCCACTGAAATCACATGAGAATAATGCTGTAAATCATTCTTCAGACAAAAAGCAAGAAAAAAAATTCCCAACTCTTGTCAATACTTTTCTATATTTAGGTAATTTTTTAAAAAAATTATTTTAGGAAGTTAATTGTGGCCTTTTGGGGATATAGATGAATGCCAGTACAGTTTGAGAAAGTTAACCCACTCAGTCCATGAAAGCACTTGACATGACCTTTGGAATTTTTTGCATCTCCTTTTAATGCTGTTGCTGGGCCAGTAAGAGTTGTTGTTTTTCAGATTTTTACATACTAGTCTGTGCAATTTCTATTGTCTGTATTGTACCTCACCGTTTTTTGTTTCCTCCATGTGAATCCATTTGGGCTTGCACCTAAATTAGTCTGCTGTTGTGCATTATAGTGCAGTTTTCCTACTGATCTGCATGTTAGAGGAGTTTAAGTGGGCATGATGTGCTGTGACAGATCTTGTAGCTGGTGTGGTTGGGTGGGGTGGTTTGCTTGCGTTTGTTTTTTTTTTTGTTTTTTTTTTTTAAATGAACATTTTATATTCAAAAAGGAAAAAGGGGAGGAGGGAAGAAAGTTTAATATGTCAAATGGCCATATCCATTAAGAAAGTCTGGGTATTTCTTTGCAAGTGAAACTAAACTCTAGGTTATAGCTGCCTACATACATAACCAGCGGAAGGGAAGCCAATAAATTAATTTGACTCTAATACTTCACCAGAAATTTAAACTGTTCTGAGTTCCTAACATGAAGATGTCTTCCAGGCTCTGGTTAATGCAGGTGATCACTGTGCCACAGCCCGCGAAGTGGTTTCTGGCCTTACACCAGCTGCAGTTATGAGGTGACAGCATTTCTCCCCTGCAGTTGCGCTTTGCTTTTTGGGGTGGGAGGCGTAAGACGGTATTTCATTTGGAAGGAATGTCCTGGTGGGAAGCAGCTTTCAGGCAATGTGCGACAAACGTCTAGCTAAATAAATTGCTGTACGCTTGCCAAAATTGCAAAGCAATTTAACGTGCCTCTGCAAAGCTGGGCAAGTGTTAAAAGTTTGTATTATCAACAGCAACAAAAAAAAAAAGTGTGAAGGAAATTAAATGGCACTTTTCCATGGCTGTTCACATGTGAAGGGGATAGAGGAATTGAGAAGTCTTATAATATTTTCAGTAACTGGCCAGTACAACTACAACTCTCTCTTCTCTGAAATTTAGGTCAGTGCCTGACAGTTCAGGGTCCTGTAATGGACACCCTAAACCTTGGCTCTGTTTAACATCAAATCCAAACTCTGTGATTTAGGCCTGTCCTTGGGCTTCTGGAGTTTGTTATTTCAGCCCATCAGACAGTTCAGGTCAGATGGGACTTTTTCTGGTGTAAAACTAGTATATAGGATAGAGGGATTTAGTTTATCTGCAGGATTATTTTATATGTATTCTTGACTTTAAAGACAGGCCATCTTTAAATATTTTACTACAACACAGAGGAAAATATTTGGCGTAGTGATAGTAATGGAAATCAAAACTTGGAGGGCTCTGTACCTGAGTATTGTCTTGTTACTTACAGCAGTCTAGGCAGCTTCTGTGCCTCTGTTTCAAAAACCTGTTAAAGCAGATATGAGGGCATTTTAAACTTAAGGTACTTTAAGGTATAAACTGGGCAGCTCAAAAAGGGATGCTGTTGAGCATGAAGAAACACTGCAGAGTATGATGCTCACCATGGGAACCAGCACTTTGAAATCCCAGGCTGAAAGACATTATATAGCCACAGAGTTGTTTTAGTAAATATTTATGATCCAAAGTAGTTTTCTGTTTGGGTATTTTCCTGAGACCTTCGAAGAGCCTTTCTGTGTATTTATTTTCTTTTTAAAAGCAAAAAGCCTTTGTGTGTATTTGGTTTTTCTTTAAAAGGAAAAAAATCAAAGCAAAGTAAAACATGTTTGAAATGCTGTAATGCAGCAGTTTCTCCTTTGCTCTTGTCGTGATGGTTTCTGTTCCATAAGCCTCTTGATGCCAAATCCAGGCAGGTGGGTAAATGCTGAATGAGGGGAAGAAATAGTGTTAGGGCTTTGCCATTTGACTTGGAGTTCCCTACTAGCGTGGCACAGAAAATCCATGGCTTGGCAGGTCTGTATTCTGTTACTTAACACATCGTAAATGCTCTAAAGTGCCCTTCCTAAGGTCAGATATCTGCAGTCAACTCCAGGGTGATATTTCACAAACATTCTGAAAGAATGAGTGTGAAAAACAAAGGCTGGTTTTGAAAGTGCTTTAGTAGCCTCAATTAATCGTAACTCCCAGTAACTGTGACGCAGTTTTGCTTTGGGGGCTGGATTAACTCTGGTTAAGAGCAGCTCTCCTGGTTTTCAGATTGCCAGCTGGCTACAGCCGATAGAAATGTTCATGGGTCTTGAACTAATTCCTGGATTGTATGTTGCATTTTAAGTGGTGTTTGATCATTTCTGTACTTAGCACAAGACAGTTAAGGTTTGGACTCACTGAGAGAGAGATACTGCTGTGTATACGGCTGGGAGGCCGGCAGGATGGAGCAGTCCCTGCTGTAAGGACACAGTCCCAGCCCCAAGTGTGACAGGGAAACCCTTCTGTGAGTAGCCTGCTCTCACTCTCCCACTCTTATCTTCAGGCTTCACCAGTAACTGTAAACAGCTTGACTAGAAAATCAGCAGGGTTTCAGGAAGACTTTTGATTTCAAGTATGAAGTCGGTCAGGCATCATAATGTGGTATAAAAGAGTATTTAAACTTTTGCTTGTCCCAAAGATGTCAATGGGATTTCACTTCTTACCTGAATCAGGATTTGTAGTATGAATGTCTTGTTCTTCAAATTGTCTCCATGTGAGATTACCTGACCTCCAGCAAAAAAAAAAAAAAAAAAATAGTCAGTGGC
Organism: Haliaeetus albicilla; assembly: GCF_947461875.1. Lineage (NCBI taxonomy): Eukaryota > Metazoa > Chordata > Aves > Accipitriformes > Accipitridae > Haliaeetus > Haliaeetus albicilla. Next base: position 19,665,331 of record NC_091492.1, on the reverse strand, counting down.
ATTGTGAACTTGCCATGAGGATCTGTATTGACATGTGGCTCTGGAGTACCCCATCTGCGAGCAGGGGGTAGAGAGGGAGTGACATTTAAAGCCCAGTGACACACAGTCAAGGAGCATTACAATGCTTGTGACGCTTTCGACCAAATGCACGAGAGATGCTCCTATGTGTTGAGTTGGCTCCATATGGCCAGCACTCATAACCCTTAACAGATCTGGTGGAGCTCTTGTTACGTTTCCTCTTACCATGGCAAGTATCTCCGTTAGCTGCTCCCACACGTGGGGAGAATGGCAATATGGACCTTCCCTTCCTATTTATCGGGCTCATGCTTTATCCTTTACCTGAAGTGTGCTGAAGGCTTCATTACAGTTTGACAGGTCTGCTTTATCCTGAATGGAAGTAAAGGGAAAAGGAGGTGGCTTCCCACCAGTTCTCAAAATGTGTGTGTCCACATGGGAAAGACAATATGAAGAAAAGGGGAGAAAACTCTGCTTTAAAATATTTCCAAAGTTCATCTTCCTGTGGAATATTCCCTAACTGAATCCAGCCATAAAGGAGTGATTGGTCAGGGTATCCTTGAATTAGTAAATGAGATTTTTTTGGTATTCTGAGGATTCTCGACTGAAATGATGTGATGTAAAACTGATGTTCCAGGGCTAAAAGACAAGGGTGGGGTGGAACTTTGCCCTTTTTTTAGATTAAAGAAATCAAGGTCATCTAAATGAATTCAGGGAATTTATTATAATGAAGAGAGACATCAAAGCATGGCATAACTTTGTCTTCACAACATTTGTAAAATTCAATATTAAAGTCATTCAACTTAGGGAATAAAATTTGATGTGTGCACATGTCAAATGCTGTAATTCCTCAATCAATATCATGAAACTGAGCTTTTTCAGCATTTGATCAAAGGTTAACTGCACAGGTTTCACTTTTGTCTATATTAACCCGTTTTCTTTTTTGCATGTCCTGTAAGGCTTTCGCTAACAACATGGTTCAAAGTATTTAACAAACCCTGAAATAAATAGTCTCAAACTGGCAGGTCTGGTCAACCTCTAGAGAGAAGTTTTACTTCTGCCTACTGCCCCTAATTTTGTTCTGTGACCTTCAGAAGAGAAGAAAATATTTGGGAATCTTTAAGGGATATTTTTAGGGTTGTTTCTGCTGCTTCCATTGGGGATACATTGCATTTTATTTTGAGAGTCCCTATTGAAATCCCCTAGAATTTGTCTCTTAAATGCAGCTAGAGAAACAAGACGCATAGGATCCATCTGCAGAAAATGCGGCAATAGATAGAATTCAAAATAATCTGGGAACATGGCCTTCATGCTGCTTGTGCTGGCTTGGGGGGGCATTGTCTGTCCAGAAATTCATCCTGACTGCAGGTTGCCATATGTGCATGTATAGTAGTTGTGTTCCACAGAAGGGTTATAAAAGGATTTGTGGGTGCTGGAGAACTAGTTTGGGGTCCAGCTTGTTTAAGAGTTCACACACTGTGCTCCACTGAATTGTAGGACTTAAGTTTGTTCCTGAACTATTCCCTTTTGGAAGTGCTATTTTTACATTTGAAAGGAGTACTTCGGGCCTCCTGGGGAATACAAACTACTGATACCATAAATCTGAAGGAGAAAAGCAACACTGGAGTACTGGTCCTATGCCTTATTTCTTCTGGCCTGGTACTATTGAACTCCCTATTTCTCCTGTCCTATTGCTTCCTGACTTGCGTCTGATAGTGCTTTTTTTTTTTTTCTTTCTATTTTTTGACTATTTTGACCCCCCCCACCTCTTCCAGAAAATTCTAACCTTTTTCTCTTTGATGTTGTCAAGAAGCATGATGCAGAGCCTGTTGTAGACAGAGGATGGAACCAATCTTGCCAGAGACTGTAAAGCATCTTTCTATATTCCATCACTATGTATAAGATAGGAGTGTTGTAAAAAAACCTTGTGACTGTAGGGATTGTATTCAGTTATGTTTTTAAGGAATAAAATCAACTGGATTTATCAGTTTGCATAGTTGGGTCACATCAGAGGAATCACTGCATTCTTTGGATGGATGCAAACTCAGCAAAACATGTATGGGACTGATCCCTTTTGGTCTACTAACTCCTCTCCCCAAAGTCTGACTTTAGCCTACAGTGAATAAAATATTTTACCCATGGGTACGGTATAGAAGTAATCTCTTAGTTACAAAACCATGCTGTCACTGCTCTGAAACTAGGAATCATTTAGCAGCACTGTTTATCAGGAGGTCAGACGTCACATGAAGCTGTTCTTGCTTCCAGTATTTGTATCACTATATCGATTTTTATTCTTCATTTCCTTCCGAAAGTTAAGGACTTAGTAATTTACATGTTCAGCTTAAATAATCATAATGAGATCACAAGTGTATCTGCAAAGCTAGTCATGGTGTGGTTTAGGTTTTTTGTTTTGTTTAAAGGATTCATCTTTTGCAGAGTGTTCATCTATTGGGATATTTTGTTTTCTCTAATGACAGGTGAATATCAGACTTAGAGGTATGATAACAAGCATTTGGGATTCTTCTTTGAAATGCACCAATATCTTTGATCTTCTAGAGTTATCTGGTAATTTTTTTGAAGACAGTCCTGATATTCTTTTTTATAGAGTTAACCACAACCAGGAACAGAAATTGAAGGCAGTAGTTGGCTACACAATTTTGAACTCTAAGTAAGGTCTGGTTCAAATTTAGATCAAAATTTTAGACTTTTCATCTCTGTTCTCTTTTTGTTCAGATAATGGGAAATGGTTAGCTTCAAAAAACTGCTTCCTTTGAAGTAGTAAATTTAACTGAATAGAGATTAGGGTGTGATCTAAAGCTTTTACAGGAAGATCATGGCCACCAGTGTGTATGGTAGAAACACAGCTAGGGTTCCTTGAATATCTGCCCAAATTATTTTTTTTAAAGTATTAACATAAATGCACAAATTGAAAGAGTTGGATGTAGTATACTGTTCAGACAAAGCTGCAGTAAGTCTCCTACTGTGAGTGAAACAGGAGAATTACCCACTTCTTGGATAACCACAAGAACTGAAATATTAGAAATGGGTAAGACTGTAATAGTAGAAAGTGCAAGGTATTATACTTAGAGATGAATTGCAGGAATGCTTGTTATACACTTAGGTCAGCTCAATGACCAGCAGGTTAGTGATATCTGGATATCTTTGATGCATATCTAGCAAAGTCTGCCTGATTAATTGTTTACATGGTATCTGATGCAATATTCTCCTGAATTTAGGAAAACACAGGAAGAAACTTGGGTGTGGTAGAACCAAACTTTGGCAGGAAGATATAATAACCTTAGGGATTTATTCAGGTCAATTTCAGAATTTCTTTATAAGGCTTCACCAAAGCTATCTGCTGTTACATGGAAACATATATCCAGTGCTGCAGATCTCCCAGGAATGAGACTCACCCAAGTGTTTTAGGCAAGCCTGTGCCTTTAGGTACAGCCCAAAGAAAAAAAACAGTTAAGTGAGCTGCATCAGGCTTCCCAAACGTATTGCTTGCTTCTCACTCTCAGAAGCAAAGTTGCAGCTTGGAGAGCAGCTAAAACATATTTAAAATAAGTGTCTATATACAATTTACTAGCTCTTCAGAAGCACATACTTTTTTTCTGTATTGTAGAAAAATAAAATCATATCATTTTGCAATCACCCTATCTAGGGTTTGAAAACATGCAGTGGTTAACTGTCATTGCACCATTTTGGGTCATAGGATAGAACTGGGAATACCATGGGTACATCATTGCAGAAGTAAAGAGAATAAAGGGGGGGAACTGGTACTCCCCAGAAACCTTCATTAAATGCTGTGTTCATACAGACAGCGGAGGTGTTTAGGCCCAAGTCTTGTTATTTGCTACTCTGATTCCATAGAGTTGGACAGACCTGAGCACAACTTGGCTTGGGTCTTTTCTTAAATTACAAATTTCTCCCTGCTTAACAATTGGCTCGTGGCCTTTGGCCAAGAAACCAATGTGTTCCAAAGTTTTCAATGTGTGCAACAATGTTTTTGTTGGCCCTAAGCATATTTTACAGCTGTAAAGATTTCTGCAAGGCTAGCCCAATCTCTGAAGGACTGCACAGTGCTGTTGCTTTAGTATCTTTGGTAAAAGTTGCATGTGATGAAGCTGAAGCAACACCCTTTGTGTACATATTAGTACTGGCAGGCAGCCGCTCTTAGCTCGCTTCCAGTCCTTAAGTTCATTGCTGACGTGAGAGCATTTGCCTCCACTCACAACCCCAACACCTATAGTGGGAATATAAAACCCAGGTTATGTTATGATGACCTTTCTAATGAACAGCACTCAATCTCAGAATCCCATCCACGTGGAGAAGAAATGTGAATCCTCTGGCCATCTATGTGAAATACCTCTTTAACCAGCTGTAGTGGACCAGGCTGTGATCAAGCATCACAGGATCTCAGTCTTGTGAGATAGGATGCACAAAAAAAATGCAAGGAAACAACCATTTATGGGTGATACTGTGTTGCAGGCTTATTAAGTTATTTTTTCCAGAATTACTCGGGGGGGGGGGGGGGGGGCGGAGATAGAAGGATATTAAACTTTGTTCCTGGGTGTTTTCTCAGTTGAAGGGAGTTTCACTGCTCTGTGTATGCAACCCTACGTGCAGTGCTTCAGGGCCGTAGGACTGGTGACTGAGCCGGAGCTGCCTCTGCTCTAGGGCCTTCTGTTACTTCTGAAAATCCTCCAATATGCCCTCAGGGTTATGGCCTCCCAGGTTTTCCTTCTGGAGATGCTTTCTGCAGGAACTTTGCATGCGCTTTCCTAAAGAGCTGGTTCCTTCCAGGCTTCCCCACCTGCACCCCTTGCAGGGGAAGAGGCTGCAGCGCGGCTCTCCGCAGGAAGGCAGCGGCGGGACCCAACTGACAGGTCCCCAGACCCCCAGTGCTGTTCTGAGCTCTCCACTCTGGACAAGTGGGAAACAAAAAGAGGAGTTGATAGGAAGTTTATATAGGTTCTGAAGCCAAGCTGCAGTTGAAATTTTAGTGAAGGTGGGTAATATTTTTTTCCATGAGGACCTTTTCAAAAAGGTTGAAATTTAAACTGGGTGTTTTATTTTTTTTGTTGTCACTTTTCAACAGCCTTCAAGTTGCAAACTGGCAAACTTTCACACAAAATTAAATGTTATTTCTTTGATGATATACTGAAAATACTTCACCTTTTCCCCTGAGGCCTATGTTTTGATTTTTTTGCCTTTGGTTCAAATGACTTCATTTGGAACTGGAATCAGGTTTTCTGCTGCAAAATGCAGCTACCTATTCTAACAAAGGCTTATCAGATAAGCAGAGTGCTGTCTCCTTGCCTGGGATTGCTCACTGTTTCCTACTTGTGATCAGGCAACAGTTAAAGGGGCACTGTCAGAAAGCATAGAATCAAGCAATTTTGGAGTTTGACGCAAGGTACGTAGGTGACGACAGATTTTGTAGAAGATAATCTGAATATAAATCTACTCCTGAATGTAACCAAGTGGTATTAGGAAGATCCTGTAAGTCTAATACTGAACAGTCATTTAGATATCCTTAAGGAACTTACTTTGTTGCAAAGGGTGAGCATATCCCACAGTAGGTGGCTCTGGGACTAATTGCTCAGTAGCTGAAAACATTGTGGTGGAGCTAATATTGCCAACCCAGGGCATTGTCAAATTGAGACTCAACACTCAAAAAATCATGAAATTTTGAAAGCAGTAGGGGTTTATATCTTGTAACTTGTTTCCAGGTTTTCATCATTGACAATGCATGTTTCAAAGTTTTCATAAATACTGACATTTTAATTGCCTTGAAAACAACAACTGAAACACAGCCTCATGTAGTCACATAGCTGTAGAAGCTAGGTCTTCTTAGAAAACAAATATTGCCATAGTGACAATCAAGTTATGTGTTGGCAATTGAATGAGCAGATTTCCTTCAAATGACAAGCCAAATAAACTAAGCCATGACAGGTTTGAATTGATTTTAATTTTCAATTAACCATCCTTTTGCAGGGTTGATTATTCATTTGCTTAGTCCAGTTTTGCTGGCATTGGAGGCCAGCGAGTAAAAATGACCGGTCTAATTTTGGAATTAATTGAGGCTGAACAGTGCATCTACAAAGCATATGGCAAAACACAAACTAGATTTTTAAGAAGTTACTTCCATTTTAATTATCTGGAATGATAGGAATTTTAAGTGGTTTATGTTGATTGAGCCGTTAAAATGAAATTGACTTGATTTGGTAAACACTAATGCCTATTTAAAGCCGATTTACAGAATGTATAAAATATTTCTATAGATAAAACTATTATATGTGTTTTGCATATTTTTAAAATCTAACAGCTTGTTGTTTTCCCTTCTAGGCAACAGGACTCTCTGAGTTAAGCATGGAAACACAGAACATATTCTCAAGTCTCGTACAAGTTTTGTCATATACTAACATTTTGATCAGCAGTGGTACTTCAGTGATATGCTGTTGAGAAACAAGTATGTTCTACTAAGGTAAGGTACCTCGCTCTGAAAATAACTTGCTTTAGATGGGTCCAAGGGCTTTGTAATTCATTTTAGAAAAATCGCCACTGCAATGTCAGTGGTTTCCTTTTCTGCCTGCCCCCCCCCCCCCCCCCCTTTTTTAATAAAGGCATCGTGTCAAAATTTGCAATATTGAAAAGCAGCAATGACTGAACACTTTCCAGTTCTATGTATAGACATTGGATAATGTGGTGGGTCCCCTACACAATAAACAGAGAGAAAGCCAGTCAGGTAACAGTGATACCAGCTGCCAGCTTTACAGCTGTGTTCAGATCAGCATTTCACTTCAGTGTATTTTACAGTTCTCCTTTCTACTAAAGTGTGTGTGCTTGAGCTTCTAAAGGTACTTTCTGTTTCTTAGACAATCAGTTTCATGAGAAAAACAGTTTGGTTTTTTTTCTTTTTTCTCCTCCCCCTCGGGAGGTAAAAGCCAGCCTACTTAACATTTCCAGCCTACTGGGTAACTACTGTTAATGTTGCTAAACCATGGGGAGCTGGTCACTCCCACTTCTGCAGGGCTGTCGGTAATCTATCTACCCTGCTGTCTTATTAATAACTGCTTGTTTATGTAGCCACAAGAAGCCAAAGGTCATCCAGACTTTGAAAGTAATCTTTGCTTTCCTCAAGTCTTAGCTTTTGACTGTGACACCTTGGGCAGGACTTTCATGCACTTGGCAAATATGACATCAAATACATGGGACAAAGCTGGTTCACCTACAGTTGTTAAGAAGTAAGGCAGCTCTGAGTGAGTAACTCGTGGTGAATTAGGGCGTCAGTTATCTAAACATGAACAGATTAGTCTTGCTTTATGTAGTATTTGATCAGTTCTAGGCTTTCCTTTCAGTAAGATTTATTTTCAAGCTGTTTTCAGTCCCGATTCATGCTTTTTAATCTCTCTGATTCAGAAGTTAAAAGCAAACAACGCACTGCTTATTGTAGCAAGACTGAATCTGTTAAGCAATAGTAAGGAAAAAGGTTTGGTTCTTGGTTTTGTGCAAATTACTTTAAACAAAACAAGCCATTTTATGCTACCTATAGCCTTGGTTTAGACTTGCAAGACATGATCTGGACCCAGCTCGGCTCTCCAAATGTAGGAAACTTTTTTCTTTAAAACTCATGTTAGTCTAACATTAGAAAAGTTATTTTAGATACGCTGTGCGCGTTTGCTAGGAGCCAGAGGAACTTTTTCTAGGCCGGGTATAACCCTCCGCGTTTATAGATCGTGCTAATATGAAATGACAGCTTGGTTTGAAGTGCCCTCTAGTGGCAAATGGGATTTTGGATGAGGCATCTGAAATAAAACCAGCTAGAAGGAAAGCAAGCTTCAAAGCTAGGTCACCTTTTGAGAATGACTAAGATCATTATTACCCAATATTAATTACTACTCTGACAGCACAGAGAGCGGGATTAAGGTTTGCATGTCAGGATGGGCTAATACTTGCCAGGTATTCTTCTGGTGAAGTTTGTGGATATAAGGAAACACCTGAAAAGAAGCACATAAAGAAATTTGTGCAACTAGATCCAATCGGAAGGGAAACTCTAAGCAGCTAGAGGTGCAAAGCTTTTCCATGGCCATGTTCTGACTGTTACTGAGGAAGTGTTTGCAAGTAAAAGCTATAGCTGTCAACCTCCTTAGCTGCTACAGTTCAGAAAGATACTACTTCGATTTGCATATGAAATTTGACATCAGACTGGGGAAGGTAAAGTGGTGTGGCCCTACACTTTGCATGGAGCAGCTCCCAAGCTCCTGCAACGCCGCATGGTGCTGCTGGCTCTAAAGCCAGAGCACGTTTTCCCCTGGTGCCACTGCTGGAAAGCCAGCACTGAGGTGTCACAGAGCCGACTTCATTACCTGTATAGGTTTAAGAGAAATATGGTTTCAGAACTGTTTAATCAGTGTGCTTTGCCTGAGAAATGACACCAGTGAATTAAACGGACCAGAGGGGGGAGAGATGTGTTGTTCACTGCGGATGATGGTGCCAGAACTGAGCTCCAGGTTTATCCCCTTCTGACTTTTGCCTTTCAGATAACTTATTCTCAGGGGTGCAGCTTTAAGGTGGTTACTCATGTGAGTCCTGTGCTTCCAGCTGATGCACACATACATGAGGAAAGCATATTTAGCAGCATCAGAGAGCAGTAAAATCAAATGCATTCTCACATTTCATTGAAGGGATGCCACAGGGCCTATTTTCCTCTTGTAATAGCTGTCAGCACAATAAAACGCTTACTGGGATACTTCACAAAGCAAATACACATCCACGTACATTATTGTGAATGGTGGACGCTTTCCAGTTTGCCTGTGCCAAAGGCAGCCGATGCAGAACTCTGACGCAGTGAGTCATGTGCCATTAACAGTTATGGAGATGTCTGACACCCGAGTCACATCTGAACTCTGTCACACGTAACAGGCAGTACACCTGTCAGGCTCCAGCTAGGGAAGCCCTTCCTGGACATGCTGCTGGTCGTGGTAATGCAGTGCCTACTTTAAGAACTACTTGTATGTTTTCTGTTTAGAGATCTGCCTTTTAATGCTGAAAGGTTAGGCCTGAAGTATTTACTCTGTGGGGTCCTCAAAACAAGCAAAAGGAGTCTTTGTAATGCTCACATTGAAGGAATATTAGGATTTAATTTATTTTAACGACAGAATTTTCAAAATAACTCGGTAATAAGGGTATGGAAATGCATGATCATACAACATTTATGATGATTATCAGCTAAAATGAGAACTAAGAATACTTGGACCAGATTTTTTCCAGGATACCAAAAATTAAGCAGCGGAGTTCCAAGCCCTTCTTTTTATTTCATTGCACCATCTAGTGGCCAAGTACATCCAAATACTCGAACTGGGTAGCAGAAGTGCAGTCACACCGAGCCATCTCGCTTACTTCAGTGTGTACATCCAGCAAACCTTCTTGTTTGCCAAGTACCTGGAGAAATTGATAGACAAGTAGAAATTCTAATGTTGTGTTTTCCACAAAATATTGAATGTGGGAAGGATGCATTCTGAGGCACTAAGTGGCACTATCCTGCAGTGTGCTCAATAGAGTCTCCCTTTGAACGGGATTCTGCATGAGATATAACAGTAGAAAAACATTTTAATTATATCTGCCTATCTGTGATGGTAGGTGGGCTTCCTGATGCAACATGATAAATCACAGACATCTATGAGTAGAACTGTTGTTGAAGTGTAGACAGACAAGAATGAAGTTAATATAATCACCTATGGATTTTGTAAGAAAGGCATGTTACCTGTGTTAGCTCAGCTGCTGAAACATACAGAGTAAAATCATAATGAAAATAGGGAAGTTAATAACTGTCACATAAGTTAGCTGTGAAAGTAGAGATTATGGGGGAACAACAGGCTAGAAAAACTTTTTTTTTTTAATACAAAAGTTCGGCTTCATGTACATTCAATGATGGTCTGTAACCACTGTTTCTTGCTATGAATTGTTATAAAATAGTAAGTGCTTTTTATCTAGGGATCTTCAAATGCTTTACAAATGAAGCAGTTACTATACTTTTTGTAATTCTGCTGCATTCTCTTATCTGCAATGTCTCTATCTTTTCTTCTTTTCTGGACAGGGTAACATTGAAAATTCAATTTACCTTTTAGTTAAAAAATAAACAACAGAAGTCATTGGTTTAGGATTGCCTGAGTAAGTTACTGTCTTGAATTCAGTTTGCAAGAAGCCTGAGTACTCTGCATGTTACTATGATAGCAAGTAATGCAAAGCATTTCTATTACCACAGTGTAGAATATCTTGGGGCCAGTCTGGGTAACAATTCTATGGTTACAATGGAAACTGGATCATATAAAGGGATTTAGTCCTCTTTGAGAAAAGCCACATTTAAGTCAGCGTGCTAATTCTTCTGTCTTCCTTTCACACACACTGCACTATTCTTTTCAGCACTTCCCTTTGAAGGATGATTTTTAAGGAAATATATATATATTTCAAAAGTTTCTTCAGACAAAATGGACCGTTTCTTCAAATTAACGCTAATTTCATCTTTGTCAAGTTGTACAGTCACAAACTGGTGGTGTTAACTCCCAGGAAATCAGTCAGGATCATTTCGTGTTCCTACCTCAGCTAAAAAGCTCTTTTAATCAGATATAGGTACATCTAGCATACCTGGCCTCTTACAGAAAGAGGAAAAAGTAGATTCTAAGGCAGTCTTTATTTTGAGAACATGTATCAGTCATGGTACAGAGAAGTCTGGCTTAGCAAACTTCTTTTTTTTTAGTAAAGCATCCTGGGAATGGGAGGAGTCTCCAGCCTTAAACCAGTGTTCTTTCCCCTACTAGTTTTGGGGGCAGGATGAGGGGTGAGAAGAAAAATTATTCATGGCTTGGAAGTTGCTTTTGTTGCGTTGAAGCATTAATACAGGTAGGAGTACTTTTTTTCTTTTAAATTACTGATTGATCTGGTCAGCTAAGTGGGGGGATACTTCCTAGTAAAAGAGATGAAAATTCTCTTTATCATCTGTTCTTTCCCATGCAACAGTGTGTTTCTAGGATTGATAACGGAGCAGTTGTGTTATTGTGGAGAAAAATATGAATTAGTGTTGGCTGGAAATAATTTCATGGAATGTTTTCCCCCAAAAGATAATATGACCCAAAATAAAAGTCTTTAGGGCATTGCTTAATGAATTTCCTATTTTTAATGGAGGTAGAATGAAGTTTTGCACGAGTTTAACTTTGCTTCAAAACAGCTGATGCCAGAAAACTCTCGTCTGGGTTTGCAATAACTTTTGGGTTAGAAATTCAAATTAATAGTAAAGTATTGAAATGAAAAATTTCAAGAAATAATGTTCAGTTCATCTGACCTACATTTTGTTTTGTTGTTCCCTTTTTTTATTTTGGGAAGACCTTCACATCTTCACTTTTATGTCATCAGTAAAGATGTGGAAAGATATTTGTCTTTTTGTTACTTTTTTACTTTTTTATGGGCTGATGGGAAAGAGAAAAGGAGTGAGGTAGATGTGGCCAAACCTCAGTAGCTATTGCTGCTACTGCTGCCCAAGGAGCAGGCTCCCCAGGCCATGGAGGTACTGTAAGGAACTGAAGGTGCCCAGGAGCAGCTTTTTTTTTTTTGGTTTGTTTTGTGTCCCCAACCCGCCCTTTTTTTGGCTTTGCCCTGATAGCAGTGTTGTTTGATTCAGATTCATAGCAGGCAGGCAACCATTTGTAATGTAATGTTCCTAAAGGGCCTTATCTTCTTTTTAGCTTCATTAGCGATGGTTGAGCTGTTCAACGGTAGCATCGGTAAGGGTGTTTGGTCAAAAAGGTGTGTGTTTGGCTCTTCATCTTTCCTGTGGCTCCAAGTCTTCTGAAGTTTGTCAAATGGTTTTCAAAACCAAGTACAGAGTGCTGTCTGGTGAGCAATAAGGTAATAATACCTGTTCTGAATACTTTGCTTTATAAAAGAAAACAGTACATTTTACATCTGCAAGTTACATGATTGTCCCAGCTTTGCGTGACTCTGGGCGGAGCTCTTCTGTCAAAGGCTCCACTCTGGCTGTCTAGATTCATTTCAGCATGAAATATCAGGGTGTCAAGCCCATATTGAATGCATTGGAACCAAAGAAAAACATTTCTGTGAACCCCTGTGATGCACAAGCAGAGTTTCACACACTGTTCTACTCCAGAGTTTAACAGCTTCACATGTGGTGCCCCACAAGCAAATCCTTGTGCGTGGGTGGATGCAGCTCTGCTGGCGATGGGGCCAGGAGCTGCAGAGCTCATGACTCTGCACCCTGCGATGAGGAGCTTGTAGTGCTGTACCAGGTAGTGTTGGTGGGAGACAATACTTCTTTTATCTTCTGCCTTCTGGAAACCATGTCTCTGGATAAAATGCTCTCCTCACTTTTATGTTGTGTCTGAAATCAGTTGAAATAAGTAATTGATTTATCCATACCTGGGAGCAGACTATAAGGGATTTCTGATCAGGTTATGTAGTTTTTCAGTCTACCCTCTGAACTGCAGTGCTGGAGAAACAATCTGAGTAGCTTGTAACTGCCCTGTCCCGGCTGAGTAACCTCTTGTGTGGGCACTCCTCAATCCCAGTAAGATGCTGGTGCTGTGCTATGACTTGTGCTGGAAGGGGTGTTTGCTACCGTGTTTCCATATGGTCTACTGGTACAAATGTCCTGTTGTGCTATAGATCTTCATAATGTGTTTAAAGCCTCTCTTGCTCAGAAAATATTCATAGGCACAAAAGCTGCAAACACACAGCTGAAATTAGAGTGATACTGAAATGCAACAGGAGTGAGATTTGCCTGAGCTGCTTGATACCACTTTGGTCAAGTCAAGCTTTAAAAATTTTTTAAATCTCCTCCACTATTTTGAAGTGTGTCAGTGGTTTAGCAGTGGCTCCCACTTTTGTTTGTGCTCAGTTTTGCCCCATGCTTTTCTAAATGATGCTTTTCCCTCTTCTTATTTTTGGGTGAATTTCACCACAGATCCTCCCCAGGGCTTTCTTTTCTTGGCACCATTGCATTAATCATGCTTCTGCCTAATACTGCCCTTGGGGCTCTGGCTTAGGTTTTGCCTACACCCCTGTGAGCAACAAGAAGCCTTCAGTTTTGCCTTTGCCCAGGCATGTGCATGGCAAGCAGCCTATCCTGGAAGACATGAAATGAGATTAGCTCAAGCAAGTGGGTCTTGCTTGGAAGAAAGCACTGCAAGTTAGGCTGAAGATGAGGAACCAGATGTACATGTACCACCTTGAGAAGGCATTGGCTGCTGTTTTAGCATTAGTTGGCACATATCTACACAGAGAGAGAGAGAGATTTAAAAAAATATTCAGGCATTTTTGGCATTATAGAAGCCATGACAGTCAGTCTGCTGGAAGTAAATATACAAGAGAGTAGCTGTGAGGATGGAAAATGGCTGTCTGTAGCAGATAAGTAGTGGCTGGAGAAGTCTTGTCAGAAATCCTCTAGGAAAAGCAGCCAAACACCCATAGGGCTGGGAGAAGTCTGCTCTATCAATCAAACTAAGACAAGAAAATTGTGCAGTGAAGCCAATGTTTAGTTTTGCCAGATCTCAGCCTCCTCCCTGGCTGTGTATTGTATAGAAATGCAACTGCATACAATAGTCGGAGCAAAGCAATTTGCGCAAGGAAGGGAGGGAGAGGTGCTAGGTTATGCTAGGAGCTGCTCGTCCCCAAAAAGCTCCCAGGCCCTTATAAATCTGCCTGGCTCCATGTGCACTTACGCCCAGCTGGCATTTGTCTTCACTGCAGCTAGAAGCCAGCACTACTGCAAAGTTAGTTCTAGAAATGGTAAAGTTAACTAACATATAAAGAGGAAAGACCTGGCTGGCCTTCATGCTCCTATGAGTTTTGCTCCAGTGAAAGTTGTCAGTGTAGCTGTGGCAATCTCCAAATGAGATTAGTTTTGAGTCCATCCTCAGCTGGGAGGGTTGGGTTGGTTTGCTGAGGTTTGGGGAGTTCAAGCTGAACTCTGGGATTCAAATACTGTGAAGACACCTTGGGTGTGAAATAGGGAAATTCTCAGTAATATATTTTAGTTATGTGATGTTCTCAGGTTTACCTATCCAGTTTGTCTGGCAAAAGCTTCTTTCCTGCAAATCAGAGCTGGTAGTTATCATCATTATGATGTTTTGTTTTGCGTTGGCTTTTCAGTGATATTAGTAATGAGAGCCTTGCAGAATGCTCATTTGGACTTTGGTCTGATCCTACAGGCTTTTTTGTTGATGCTAGATAAAAATGAACAAACAACTGGTGAACAACTTTTACTGATATCTTCATTTAAAGCTTGGCCTGAATGCTTTGGGAAGGTTACTTGTGAAAGTAGTGCTTATGCAAAAGATGCCAGGCAAAGAGCAGAGAGCTGGCTTTAGGCACGAAAACAGGCAAGTTCTGATGGGGTCTGTCAAATGTCGAATGCTCCCATCAGCTGACTCTACATTGGAACTGGACCCAAAATTTGCAGGAGGAACTTGACATTTGACAATTTATCTCTTATCTAAAGGACAGGATTAACAGAATGACATCACTCGTGAGAATGTTCCTTGAAATGTAGCTTTAATATGGCTTGATATAATGTTAAGATATGAAGATTTAATGTCAGAAATAAGCATTTTCACAGTGAGGCAATTTGGTTGCAAAAAGATGAATTTGGAACCCAAAAATAGTATTCATGAGAGTTTCCGAGCCAGGTTTCAATTTAGGAAGAGCCCACTTAACACTGCTCAATCCAGACCTGGCTGTTACGAAGAGAAATGCCCAGAAAACTACTAGGCATAAATATACCAAAGGATTTTATTTTGCTTTTTATAGATGATCAACTCTATTTTAAGAATGAACATGCCTTTTAAACTTCTAAAATCTTTCAGCATGTAGGAGACTCTCAGTGGAAGCACTGCCTTTCTTACTGTTTCTATTTTTTTTAATAGTTACACAGCAGTGTTGAGGGCTCACACACCTGCCAGCCATCTTCTTTCTGAACTACCACATCTGGAAAAAAATTCAGACAAGCACTATTGTAAAATGGAGTTAGAGGGACCTCTGTCCAGTGCCTTCCACACCCTTAGACTTTAAGGCTCTGCTGGGAATTGTGGAAAATTAGCTTAGAGTGGTTGAGCTTATTCATGTCCTTTGTTATACTGCTTACATGCTTCCTCCTGCATCACCACTAGACCATTTTAGATTAATAGCTGGACTCTCAAATGGACTATCTTCTAAATTAAGGGCCACAGAAAGAGCGTGTATTGACTAATGCAATGATCAGTGAGTTCTGCTCCATATTTTAACTTGCACTTGAATAACCTTACAACTTTCTGACATCTACTGAGAATCCTGTATCTACTGATAAATATATCCAAAAGGCAAAGGAGACTGACAGAGTGTAAGGGAGCTTAATATATAACATATTGCACCTCTTTGTTGACTCTGCTCCGTTATTCCTCACTTGTTTGTTTTCTTGATAGGAAACGCTGTATTATCACTCCAGACAGACATTTGCAGATGTTACTGAATCAAAATGAGAAGCTAAATCTTTCTGGTTTGTGTCTAGTAGGAATTCTTCCTTGCAATCAAAAGCACTGCATGTTTCAAGCCCTCGAAACAAAGACTGGAAAACTATATAACCTGTATTAATTAATCTGTCCATTTCCTTTGCCTCAGTGTTCTTGTACATTAGCCTTATTTTTGAGGCATATCTGCCATTACAACACTCCACGCTTTTATTCAGAGGAACACTCTTAAAATCACGAGTATCATATCAAAGTATGGGGTATTGGCCAAGTGACAGTATAGGAACAATCCTATCAAAATTGCTCTTAGGACACCAGATACATCATCGGTGTACCTAACCCCAATTGGCTTCATTAAAGCTATTTTTGAGAAAATAAACTGGTTTAATAGACAGCAAGTTTTTCTTCGTTCCTACTGTCACTGCACCTTTTTAAATGTAAAATGTGGCTTCACTGTAGAAACCCATTAAAGAGAGATAATATTTCATTCAGGTAAGTATTGCCTTTCTGCTTAAAGGGAAAACACCATTGTGAGCTTAGTAAAGAATTTAATTTGATGTATATCTGCAGGAAGTAAGCCTTACATCAAAAAGTAAGTACCAGCAGCTGGGTTCAATATGGGATTTGACACTGTTTTCTATAAGCTCTTTACCAAATGTGTGCAGTTTCTGAAATAGCCACATGCCCACCTTATTATGATCCTTTCCTGGAAAGAGAAATACCTTTAATCTTAAATATGACATTCACATGCTTATTTTTTAAAGAATTGATTTAATATGAAGGATTTTATTTCCTGTTTTTTATTAAGATCCAGGTTCCTTGTCAAAGTACTGCCGTAAGTAACAAGCTATTGCACATCCTGTTCTTCATTAAAACAGGCAGGATATCAAAGTAAAAAACATAAGAAACATAAATGTAGAGGAATTTTAGGATTGAACTGTAATCTATACCATGCAAGTGACTTAATAAGGATCTCAAATGATAAAGGAATTCAAGTCTGGGCAACATAAGCAGAGCAACTTCCCCCCCCCCCTTATGATCTAAACTACTATTTTTTTTTTTCCTGTACTACTAAAAACATCATGTTCTTGAATTAATATTTATGTTAATTTACAAAGAAGCTGGGAAGAGATATGTAGTCATTAATTCCCGCTAGTGCTATTACTCTCCTTAAATTCTTTTTCAGTCACTATTGATGAATTCAAATCTTTTTATGAATACCTTGTTGCTTTAAGGAATTAATGTTGGCCATTCTAATATTAGTTATGGTCATTTTCAGGAAATGTTTTGTTAGTTCAATTTGCCGTTGTGAGTTTCCATGTGAAACAAACTTGAACTGTCCAGGAATTGATACACACTTATCTAGTCAGGACAGGCAATAATACACAAATGTGATTTTATTTGACCAATTGCACCTAATTAATAAACTCCTGCTGAGTATGATTACGGTGGATGTGAAATATGAAATACCCTCAGGGAAATGGAGAATGCGGGTATGTCTGCAGATAAGGATACATTAGGTTTAATCTAGACATCATGGCTAACCAGAGCAAGGTAGGAATAGGCTTCCATGTAAACTAGTGACTGGAGGATATCTCCAGCAACACTGGTGGGCTTGAATTAGATATTTTGACTGCCTTGTCACTAATACTGTTAGTTATTTTGGCTGGCTGAAGCTGGCATGAATATATCTAGCGGAGTTGGATGCTTATCTGGAAGTGTGGCACAGAATACAAGGAAAACTGAATTTGTCTATGTAAATATTCTTTGCTGTTTATTTCTGTATTGCTTAACAACAGAATCAAGTTAAATTTCCACAAATTTAATAGAGGAAATACACAGAGGTAAAACAAAGTGCTGTTGGATTGGCATTGTTCTTTGAAAACGTACAGGTGAGGGTGGAATGGCCTGAATCGAACAGGAGTAAGTAGACTTTTTGGATTCACAAACCTAGAAAAGGTAGGGAATTTCATTCTGGCATAGGTATGTGATGGACTTGGGAGACCTCATTGTATCATGTAGCTGGAGCTTAGCGTTGCTTGTAAAGCACCCTTGCACCTGAGGCAGCTGGCACAATACGAAGGCAATTACTTCATGAAGTGGTTTTTTATGTAAAAAACACACAGAAGGTAAAGGACACAGAGGACAGACCAGAGAGATACAATTGGGCAGGTCCTGACTTTTATTCTGTAGTGTATAAAACAAGCCACTATTCATCTCTATTGAGACGAGTGTGAGCACTTGCACTGGAGATGTGCATAAAGCATGCATGTGAAGCCAACACTCCCTAGGAGACACAGGCTAGCAAGGACTTAATCTTCTCTAATCCCTGACTGCAAAATTACACAGATACCACAAACTTTGAAGAAAGAATATATTAAAAGAAGCCTTGGAGGGGAAAAAAAAAACCCCCAACCAACAATCCCAAGCTTGAAAATCTACAGGGGCAGTGGGATGTCTTTAGCAAATGTTTCCAGCAACACCCAAGTCTGTTTTGCTCTATTTGCCTTTCTTTCCAAGAGCTGCTCCTCTCAATATGCACTGAAATGACCCTAATGTGTGGGGTAATGCAACCTTGTGAGCAAAATCTCTGTTCCTGCTTTTTCTTTCTGTTTTGGGAGAAGGTGTCTTTACAGCTTGCAAGCCAAGGGCAAGCTGCTTTTAAATCAATGGGGGATTTGAAAGTGAGGAAAGCTGGGGGAGGAAAGAGCTGAAAATCGGAGCAGTGGTGGACAATAGGAGCCCCCTCCATCCCGAAGGCAGAGGGGCTAGGTGCCAGTCCTGGCTCGGTTGAGGGGATGGGATCTATGAAAGATAAGGTGTGTCTTGTACTGGGGGGATTGCAGCAAGGCAAGATGGAGGGTCAGTGCCAAATGGCTCACTCTGTGTCACCAGAGCCTAATAATTGCAAATGCAGTTCACTGCTTTGTTGTGTGTTGGCAGCAAGAGATTGCCAGTGGAAAGCCAAGCTACTGCTGCCTTCTCAGGCTGTGACTGTGCCTTGTCTTCATTCTCTTTCTACATATAGATTGAATTTAAGTGAAGGGAAGGAGACCAAAGCACAGCTGTTCATGATAATGTGGGCAGAGCAGCAAGGTGCTTCATGCTTGACATTCCTCCAATTCAGGGGTCCTGTGAGTGTTCAGACTTTTGCACAAAGTGTTTCTCAAGGCTGAGCCTAGGCTCTGCTGCAGGTAATGTCATGAGTTGCCTCCAGCCTCTGGCTCCATTTTCTTCACCACTCGCTTCCTGCGGATCTTTGTGTACAGTGGAAATTCACCAAATAGGAGAGGTAGTAAAGGAGAAGTTGTCTTTGTTCACTGTCCTAATCATCTGATACAGATCAAAAAGTTGTATTACTATCTATAGGAAGGGCTTCTTATCTGCAGATGCAATTGGCTTTTGATGAGAGGGTGGCTGAGATATTAACTGAGCTGAAAAATGGAGCAGACCCCCCCCTACGCAGGTCAAATACAAATTCTACCCTTGGATATATGCATGCTACTTCTGTCATTAGGGCCAGGGAATGTGTGTGTTAAAGTGGAATGAGCAGATGCCAAGGGAAACATCAACTGTTGGGTCTCCAGTTTTTATGGATATTACACTATTTCTTCAAAAAGTGTGAAATGCAGCCCTGAGAATATAGAGTTCTGATCTATTTCTACTACCCACATGGGAAAATAAACAAAACACCTTTGAATTGTTTTTCTTAGATCATTTTGCCCATCTGCAGTTTTTTTATACACTAATAACCCTGTACGGCTTTCATAAAGCCCTAAAATAGGTCAGATTTTTGCAACCAGAAGATGCTCACCAGTGTTCTGCTTGCAGTCTTGTAGCAGCAAATGTAGACAATGTATAAAAACATGGCACGTGTAAATTTGCCACCTTGTTGCTTTTGCTGCTCTGGCTCTATTGTCAGTAATAATACCACAGCAAGGACGGCTGGAGGGAAGCCAAACATTTATTTGGTCTTTAGGCTTTGATAGTATGTTGGCAGCTGTGTGATCTTTGTTAATTTCAAAAATGCAAAGTGTAGCTTGTTTGTAAGAATCAGATGAGACTGTTGAGACAGATGCTTCTTGGAGTGATACCCGGTGAGCTGTGACACACATGTAAATGGGGGTGTTCGACCACTTGTCCATGTATATTGAGATTTGCCTGGTCTCTGGAGCTATTTAATTAAGTTGGGATTCAGTGTTACACAAATGAAACATTGTGAGCTTGGACAAAGGAAATACGCCTTTCCACATCCCTGCTAGCTAGAAGGCCCCTCTTCTGGAGGGAGAGAGCACGCACAGTAGATAAACATTTCTCTTAACTGGGACTCTCATAATGGTAATCCTCTAAGAGAACACGGAGATACATTATTTTCCAACTAAGTTAGCTCTTCATATGTTTTATGTGGTATGTCCATAATTAAGCTCTTGCCAGCAAGCCTGGGGTTGGTATCGGCAATGGTTCATAACAACTCTAAAAAAGCAGTGAAGATGCTGCTCCTTTCCTTTCTCAGCTTCTGGTCTGGCCTGACTAAGCGAGGATTTTTGTAAACGTGAGCATACTGTAGCATGAATATTATATGAGTGACTAATATCTCTACTTATGTGGCTGAGGATGTGGTTTCTTTTGCCATCAACAGGACTGGAAAGCATTTTTTAATGTTGTCTTCAAGGGTTTTTTTTAATGGTGCAGAAAAAGGGGGTGGGAATGAGTAAATGACTGAGTGCAGGAGTGTGGGTGCCCCTGTTCCTGTTTGAAATCTATTCTTTTCCAGAGCTTCTGCTGGTGGGGGGCAGGTGGACGAGAGGGGTAGGTTTTCAGTCACATCTGCATTGGAGCAGGCCACAGCAAACTGCTCCAGCTCCTGCTGCAATCAGACTTTTAGTAGAAAGTTAGAATAGTTCTCTTTAACTTTCTTGCTACTCAAATGCAAATGAGAAGGGACCGAACCAAAGTATATATATACCCCTTTTCCATTACACATTTGCAGCCAGCTGGGTATGCTAATAGCCAGAATCACACAGTCGAGCAGATAAGTAGCCTGACAGAATCAGTCATTCAACTGCTTAGCATTTCTTTGTTGTTCTTAGTCTGTATATGTAATTTTATTGCTATAGTCATTTTGGGGATTGAAGTCGAACTGAAATATGATTAATTGCACTGATGGTTACTTGCTGTGGCCAGAGTGCAACATGGAAGGCAACCAGCTGCATAATAAACTGCATAAACTAAGGAAAAGTCCATGGAGTAAATGAAACTACGCAAGCAAGATTAGCTCCACCAATCACAGCCAGAATGCTGAATATTAAGAGGACCAGAATACTTTTGAAATGAGAACGACCAAGATGATAAACAAAAAGAACTTAGCCAGGAAACCACTTATCTTTTGGGTCTTGTTAGTCCCCATGAGACTCCCAGAGCCACATTTCCTTTGAAATAATGAAGTGGCCCAGAGCCACTATCTTGCAGAGCTGCAAGGTCAACTATAAAAAGCTGCAGGTTGCTGAACTCAGCAGCTATTTTTGTTATTGAGGTTGGGCTCTACATGCCAACATGTTCAAGCCGAAATGTAACTTGCCCAGGAAATTAGTTAGTGTGCACGTAAATACAAGATTATAATTACAGCTACAGAATGCTGCTCACTGGAGAATTGAGCTTGGATAGGAAAGCTAGTCCTTTTCTTTGTCCATTTTATTTGGAAAGAAAAGCAACAATGAAAGCTGCCAATATTTTGATGTCAGCATCCTTTGTTTTTTCTGGCTATCTGAGACCTCTTTGATCCTCATGCTGCTAGAAATGTTTGCTC
Source organism: Haliaeetus albicilla (assembly GCF_947461875.1). NCBI lineage: Eukaryota > Metazoa > Chordata > Aves > Accipitriformes > Accipitridae > Haliaeetus > Haliaeetus albicilla. The sequence goes on along the minus strand of NC_091492.1, from coordinate 19,643,992 downwards.
TGGCTGTGCTCCTTCTAGCAGATCAACTATTTTGCCACAGGCTGTGAGAATCAAGGTCTTTAATTTGATGAACTTTAGAGTGTATGTCTCTCAGGCACCTGTTTTTGTCCAAACATCTCTGTTTTTAAACATGTAAATTAATTTGTAAACCATGACAATTGGTGGCACATGTAGAACCTGAATTCAGGTCCTCTGCCTTTGGTCAATGATGAGACTCTATTCAGCACTGCAAAAGTTATTGGATGTATAACGTTAATTAAATTCAGTGACCAGGGTACGTTGACACAGAGTATATTTTCAGACAGCAAGTTACAGTGCTGAAATATGCAATTCATGGAACTGTCCTGCTGTTGTCTTTGGAACTTGTTGGATGAATGTGAATAAGACTCCAGCTATAAATAACTCTGATTAGTTACTAAGCTGTATCTAGGCAAAAGCAAACCTATGCTTTGTGTTTTGTATTGTGTTTGTGTGCTTTGTCGATCTCCTGTGGCTTGCGATAACTTTTGAGCTGGGACAAAATGAGAAACTTCCCACAAAGCAGAGGGGCCCATATTGGTTAGCCTAGTTATTCTTGGTACTAGAAGCTCCAGCTATAATCTTCTAGGAGACAAATCATATTTTATATTATACAAGAAGAATATATTAATTTTTCATATTTGTCTAATTTTTCTTGTCTGACCATCTGTATATATAAAGTATTAGTGAGATTAATCTTGTGATAGTTGAAATCCAGTTGGATGTTTTTAGTTGAAACACATATAAATAACTGAACTAGTATCACACCATAATCCAAAGCACTGATTTACATTATAGTCATATATCAGAATCTTTTTTCTTTTATCAGAGATGTTTTATAACATTTAATGATTACAACAGCGTAGGTGGTAGGATGAAATTGCACATTGTGCTAAGGGTACTGCTGATGTAGGAAATTGCTTTTTGTATCCACAGATCAGAATACTAAATCATTTAAGAATTGGTGCATATCCAAAACGCATCTGTTGACCCAGATTCTGTCCTCTGATAACAAGACTGAAGTGATTGTTTTTCTGAGAACCCAATAGATTTTATTTACATTAGTGGAACTGCCAATAAGTACTTGTTGCAGGATTTGTAGGATACTGCTTTTCTTAAAGAATGTGTCCATGAAACTTGACTTTGTGTTATCGCCACTTGGCTTTCTGATTTGAGGAAATATTACACCAAGAATTTAATAACAATACAAGCATTCTAGTAAAGACAAAGGGGAAAAACATGTTCCAGACAACCACCCACAATACTGTTACACTTCCTGGGCAGCAAAAGTGACGTAAACACCATGAACCGGATACTTATAATACCAACTTTTTCAGAAATACAAGGTAATTTATGCTTGCACAGAAAATGAAATGGAGGAGGAGACCTTGAGCCTACTACATAAATCCTCTTAATGTATATTTTATTCTGTGTAATAGTAAGTGTTTCCAAGGATGGCATTCTATCCACATTCTTTATTTTCCCTTAAGTCAAGAGTCTCTTCTGTTGATCCCTCTGCGCTCTCCTTTACTGAGTGAACACATGTTCTGGTAGAATTAGTCCTGGCATGGAGTATCCATGCTGTGACCTGCACAGAGTGAGCTGGCACTCAGTCATAGTTCCTTTCCCACGTGGAGACATATTTCTGCCTCCCTGTTCTTTGTACAAAAGTGTAAGCTCTGTATAATGAGGATACCAGATGTTTGCCTTTAGACAGAACTTGCATTATCATGGCTTCTAAGCTGCCAGGAAGGTCTGGACTCCAGCAGTGCGTTATTTCCTTACTGAGAGAGAACGGAGTAGACACATGGATGGGATAGTTTATCCTGGTCTGTATGTATTCATAATAATCTACACTTCTGTAGATATAAAATACTCCAGAGCAAACCAAGTAGAGGTTACAAGTCTCAGAGCTGAAGAAAACACATGTGTTTCAGTCTCTAGCGGCTTTGTTTCTCATTGTAAACTACACCAGGCACTGAGATTCAGATCAACTGCTCCAAGAACTAGGTCAAAGTTGTATTTGTAGGCAAACCTGCAACATGGACCTGAGAGGAAGGAAATTTGAATTGCATCATGTTTCCTGGTTACACCTCCAGGAGAATGGAGGGGATCTGGTGCTATCGGAGGACCTGAGCAGCCAGTGTTCCTCTTGGGATGGCCTTATGCTCCCCTATCAGCTCCGTCTGACCCCTCTGACTTGCTGGAGGTGCTTAACTACCAAGGGCTCTCCTGTGCAGTGACAAGCTCTGGAAGCTCTCTCTCTGCTGGCACAGACGGACCCCAGCTGCCCCATTCTTGTTGTCCCTCTAATGCCTTTTCACAGGAGGGCATAGAAGAGGACTACTGAAGAAATCAGGGCGCTGACATATAACATGTATGTGCTTATATCTCATATGTATATATGTGAACATATAACATTCTTTTGTGTATGTGACTACCCTTCCTGTCTCTGCTTACAGCATATCTTCAGCTGTAGCTAGTGTCAAGTTAATTTTCTGCTGACTTACTTGGTTCTTTATTTCGTGGTTATTTTCTGGGTTCTGGCACTTTGTAGAGTTGAAACAATGAAAATTTATGGCACATTTGTTGAATAGCTTTTAACAAATGCAACTTCTTCGAAGAACTGCAACACTCCCATTTTTCAGATTAGATTTTTCCGAGAGGCTTTTGGGCCTAATGTTGTGCTAGTGCAACTAATATGGCTTCTGAACTGGTGCTGGCTTGGGTCCAGCCCAACTCTGAGCATGGGCAGAGCTGGCTGGCAGCTGTCAGTACCCATCTGTGGAGGCATAACCAATAACATTCATTGTATTTATAAAGACCCCTTGCTAACAAATGCATTCACCCTTCTGAAACAATAGTTCTTCCAACTAATTAAAAACAACATTACCCCAACAATATTGCATACTCAAGAAGTAAACAAACCATAAAACAATCAGCAAACACAGCAGTATTCATTTAGAAGTGTATCTGCTGGAGCACAGGGTGGAAAACGACATTGATTTGGGGCTGGAGAGCATTCTATACTCCTGGGATCACCACCCAAAAGCTGGGACCACTTGCTGATCCTGGCATGGTGGCAGAGCTGCAAAGCAGCAGGTGGCAGATGAGTGAAAAAATCCCATCTGGCAAGAATTGAGGTGGTACAGAGAGCTTTAGACTCCAGCAGGTTCATCAGAGCATCCATTCAGTAGGCAGCAATTACAAGAACATAAATCCTGGTGAATACGATCACCGTTATTCAAGGCTCTGATCTAGCTTGTCTCTAAATCCTTTGTAATGCGTAAGTGACAGGGGGCTGAGCAGTAACAGTGTGAGACAGAAGCTGCAGCTGCTGAGAGGTGAAGTCAGAAGACCACAATGTCAGCATCCAGCACTAGCTGTTCTGCAGGCCAGTGTGAGAGAATGAACGTTTCTCACTGACTTTCTTATGCCAAGGAAGAGCTAAAAATGTGTTTCCCCCATTATTTTGTCATTAAATGACCTGCGAAAAACTGCAAAGCTGAAAACTATTTCCATACCTTGTTTAGCTTGGGACCTTGTTTGGAGAGGTCATGATCTATACTAAGAACTAAAAATTTATTCTTACTGTCCAAAGGAATCTACTTGGACTGATCTGATCTGAAGGAGTGAGTCACCTTGTCAGAATGATCACAGTCCAGTAACGTTCCCGTCTCCTCTGGGATGAGGACAAGGCAGATCTGACCTACCCAACTAGCAATTATGTGCCAATAATTGAATAAGCAGAGAACGCAAAGCATGTTCCCTGCTGCAAACTTATTTTGCAGATTTGGACGTATCGTTTCACCTTTTTTCTTCCTGCTAGCATTGATTATTATTTTGAGTTGTATGGTTGTTAATATCCTGGTCTTCTGAAGATGAGAAAAGAGGTGAAGTTCTAAATCCGTAATTGCATGCCACTGTTGTTCGTTGGTTGGTTTGTTTTTAAAAAAAAAGAGCTATGGTTGTGTTGTTGAATAAAATGTTTTGTTCAAATCGTAACTGAAGTGCTGCAAAAATTTTTGCAGTACAAAAAGGTGACTCGGATATACCATTTGAGCACAAAAAAAATACATGCTTTGTCTGTTAATCTTGTCTCTTGCTGTATGTCTGCAACATGCTTCCACTGTGGTTGTCTAGAAGCAGCTGTGTATCTGCCATATTGCAGAGACAACTACCATTGTGTTCACTTGGATGCAGATAGGTCAGTTCTTATCAGTCTAGGTTTCTCTGTGTTGTCTATCAGTTTATCTGAGGACTAATCAATGGCAGAAAACAAAATAAAGTCTATAATATTCCTCTTTTTCTGAATAGCCATTCTTTATCTCATATCAGGTGTTGCTGGAGTTACTCTTCCCATTGCCAGATTCTAATGGATTTTCACCTTAAGACTAACTTGGATGCTGACTTAAACAGTATTTCCAGGAGGAAAATACATTTTCCCATAATGATAGGCCATTGATGCCCAGGTAGTATTAAATGCCTTGGCCCAAATGACACAGCAAGACAGGTGATCAGAACCGAGTCCTCATTTCCTGAGTACCTGTATGGTAACATCCTAAATAAGATAGTGCTTATGGGAAAGGGTAATGTCTTTTGTTAAACTGAATGATGTAGTTGCAGGATACAGACAAGTCTTTGGACGTGTAAAAACTTGTGAAGTCCTGATCTTGAGAAAACCTTGTGTTCCCCCAAACTGACCTAATAAAACATGTTGCTGCTCTTCACCAGCCTTGCCTTGGGTCCCTTCACCATCTGGGTTACAGAAGTCTGCAACAGGCAGAATTGAGGAGTAGATGGTGTTCCACTCTTAAATTCTATGTCTGTGGCTTATATTAGTGTTGAATTAATGCAGGAAATTACCAACAGGGGGTGTTAAATGTATACTTTGTTAGTAACAAAATGTAATGTACTATTTATTTTGTTCATCTGAAAATTCTCTTCCCAAGTTGAGCTCCCTGTTGGCTGAATTTGCTGTAGCAGTGTCTGGTTCTTAATAGCAGGGCTTTAGCGGTAACTGCAATTTGCACAGGAACAATGAACTCTTTGTCACAATGAAGCATTTTGATTAGATGAGCTCAGTTGAAAATGAAAATAAATTCTTCCAACTTACGAAAGGTATCATCTGAGTTATAGCTGGGTCAGGTCAGAGCTGAGTGTGTATTCTAAGTAATTCCTCTGTGGAATTATTACCATCACCATAATAATATCTCAATGGAATAAAAATGGAGATATTTGTCCTGATAGCCTTTCACTTTTTATTTGGAAAATCATTATAGTTACATTATCTCAAGGTTTATGGAGGAAAGATAACACCTGCTCCAGGAATCTACTGAAAAGTTATTTCAAGGGGAAAACTATTAAACTAGAAATTAGACAGATATTAAAACCAGAACACTCTTTTCCTTTGTGACAAAACTCAGTCTTGAGTTGCATAATCCTCTAAGTTAATCACAACTGGTCTTTCTGTCTGTGGCAAGAACTGTCATTTTCAGCACACTTTACCCCTGCACCACTCTGTCTACCCACAGGAAAGTACATGTTGGGTGAAGTGAGTTTTTAATGGGATGAGATATTAGCTCTAACGAGACATTCAGTCTGGTATCGTTCATTCTTGAATAGTTTATTTTCCCCAGTATGTCAGCTGAAAATGTAGAGATGCATTATCTGCTTGTTGCTTTTCCAGCCACTGTCTAGAGTGATATGTATGTGAGTCTTTGAATGTTATGAACTTTGTCTTTGCATCTCCACCTAAAATTAAATTTCAAGAAAGTCTCCTGTCATTTTATATCCCCTCTTTTTCTTCAACCCCTGGAAAAATGTGCTCACCAGCACTTCTCTCCACTGTAGGCTTAAAGTGTCTGCAAGGCTTCAGCTCAGTGTTGGATGCATTTCTTGATTGACAGTGTCTATTTATGTGTAGGGTGTGGAAAGCTATCTAGGGTCCTTCAAAATAATATTTTACTCAGTCGTAACTTTTTTTCTTTAATGTAATGTGGCTACGGGTTTCTAGCCACACTTCCATTTTTAAAGAAATATTTCTTCCCATGTCTCCAATGTGTGCAAGTTTCTTTTGGAGGTGTTCTATTTCTCATCCCACAGATTTCATATAGAATTACTTTTCTGTGGACTAAGAGAATATTTTTAGATTTCTATGCTTGCATTTCTGCTTGCCCTAGTTTTCTTTGAACATGAAGAAGTTAATCCTCCTCTGAAAGAAGTCATATGCATTACCTTGTGGAGAGAAAGCTGGTTTTAATATTACTTTACTTCTCTGCACTCCAGAATGATAGTTCCAGTTTTGTTAGTACTACTATTTTAGGAGATAGAGAAAGGCAAATCTGGGGAGTTAATGCTTTCTTTTCATTGAAAACCAGCGAAAATAGGAATCTTTGATGCTCAGTGATTTGATGATGACTGATCTAAGTTAATAGACTTTGCTCCTGAAATTCTTGCATCTCTCCCTTTAAATGAACAAACAAAAAAAGTTGTCCCAAACAAGTTCTTAAATGCCAGCAACGTCTTGGTACCCTAGTGAATCTCTTCACCGCAGACTTATGCAGCGCTGATGACACAGTTTTCTGTACCGAAGATTTAGATGTGGGAACTGGGAAAAATGCATTTTCTTGCAGGGAGAGAAGATCTCTATTAGCTGCGCTGACAAACCGTGGGAAGGCAAATCAGCCATAAGACTCCATTAATTTGATTTTAATCTTTACTTTATAAACCTGTGATTCTGGATGATAGGACACAACCATTTTAATTAAATGCCTTGTACTCTTTTTTTTTTTTTTTTTTTTTTTTTTTTTTGGCAAGAGCTTTGCATAGTTAATAAGGACAGGATTACCCTACCTGTACATAACTGATTTGTGTAACTTTCAGGTTATTGTACTGGATGCCATTGTTCACTGTGAATCATCTACAAATGTACAGGTTTTAAGCAACATTGAAACCAATGGGCACTTTTGCTGATTGGCAGACTGATTAAAAACTAAATATAACATTATCTGTATATATTTTCAACCTCCTAAAAAATCCTTTGGATTTACATTTTTTATTTCTTTGCATTTCTTGTCAGCCACCAACATTGGGAAGAAAATCCATTTTGGAGAAGTGGAGGTGTCACACTGCTTTCACACAAATACTCTTAATATACCCTCTTATGGGTCCTGGCATTACTTAAAGTAAAACTAGAGGGCTTTTTTCTCCTCTTTCTGAAAGACAAGCAGGGTTTGCAGCTTTGCCTGGCTAGGTAGTTTCCTGCAAGTAACTTTAAACGTCAGAAGGCAACTTGGGCTTCTTTCCTATGCTGATAAGGAATGCTTCTTGGTTTCTCAGCAGTCTGCCATTAATTAGCCCGACTTATTGGTAGCACATGCTGACTGAGTGGATGGTTTATTTTCTTTAGCACAAAAGGTGGCAAAGAAATCAACGTATCTTACATAGTATGATAACTTTTTTAGTTTGTTTTCTTTAATTCTTTTTTTCAGTGGAACTTCTCACATAAGCCTGCATGTGTGCATTGGCGTCAGCCTTCTGCAAACAGAAATAATATGCATGAAATTGTAATCATTGCCAGCATCCAATAAAGTGGCTCCTATCCAGGGCAGTGGGATCAATTATTTTTCTAGGAGGCTATGTATGTGGTGCTGTTAATTTTACAAATGAATTACAGGAAGAAAGAAGGAAGCATATCTGATGGATTGTTACTGATGAAAGAATTTATTTTGCCCAGTAATCATTCGCCATTCATTTGTGAAGAGGAGGGGATGCATTTTTATTGTTACTGCTGCTCACCCTGGAGGCTGAGACAGAGGGGTTTGTATTGTTCTCCTCTGTGAAATTGTTTTTGCATCATCTCGTACAGAAATTTATGAAGTGTATGTGGACTGAAGCATGGAAAGGGACTGATTTTTTTGTTATTTTAGTGCTCACTGATACTTCTTCAAAGTGGTTACGCTGCTGTCTCACTGAGTCTAGTGTGTGGCTGGTAGGACCAAAACCCAGAGGTTTTATGCAGGTGAATTAAAAAAAAAAGTATGCATTGATTAATTTCTTAAAATAAGAGCTACAAGTTTGTATTCTACTGGGGCTTGGTGATTTGTTACAAATCTGAATCTTAAATGTAGACCAGCAGTCTTCTCCAAACAGTGTCTTTTAGTTTCTTGGCAGATAAATGTTGTAACAGTTTCGAAAAACTGTCCTTACATGATAAAGTATAAATTCTTCTGAACACTTGGTCACTGTCCTACGTTGCTGTTGTGTTTTTTTGCTTCTCTTCCCCCCCGCCCCCTCCCCGAACACAGCAGTAGCACAGCTGGAGTGACATTTCCAGATGACCCTTTTGAAAAACTGCCATAAAATAGCACAGGCAAGCCCCTCAGCCCCTGCCTCCTACTCCTTGCAGACGGCACTTAGACTATAGGAAAAGCATACAGTGTCTGAAAAGCCCCACATCGATTTGGGGAAAGATCCTCTCACTGTCATGTGCAGAAAACAACCCGAGGAAACAGGCGGCCAGTCCACGTCCTCGCAATGCAGAGCAGCCTAGGATCACACAGAAGCACAAAAATAGTTTCAAGTCATTAAGGCGTAGTACTTTCCCTAAGAAATCTTAAGCTTTTCTTCAGAGTGATTCAAACTGACTGCCCGCACTAAACAGCTTCAAGAGGCATCCCAGCTACCTTTGCACTTCATTTATTCTGGCACAACTAAACAGAGCCTTTCTTCTCCTGTTAAGACATGAGAGCTTGTGAGCTTTGCACTCATCCATGAGATCACATACTCGGTCTCAGTTTCAGACCCCAGTAGTAGCAGCTGGTGGAATAAAAGGATTCCTTGAAATAGCACCAGGTCCATGTGGTTGTGCCTGCGCAGAGGGAAGCGCAGGCTTTTGGATAAGCCCTGTGATCTTGGGCCTCTGCCCATCCAGACTGCAGCACCTCTGGGAGCATGTTGTGGTTTCCTGCCTCTCTGCACCTTGGTTTCTTTCCAAAAGAAATCAAAGCACACAAGGAGATGGCGCGCTCTTGTTTGTGTCCCGGGATGGGGCTGAGCTGCGCACCAGTTACGGTGGGCTGCACACCAAGCACGTCTGTTCTGCGCTGTAACTACATGCTCTTGGACCACGTTGTCAGTACGCTGTCCTGTTGCTCTCCGACTTCTGGGGTCTTTGTCTGCAATGCCTAACACTTGGTATCTTTACTCAGAGATAGTATAATATGCTTGAGAAAGAAAGCCCATAAACTGTTTTCTATTGCTTAACACGCTTACTATGCTGGGCAAATTCTGCTTCCAAGCCCAAAGCTTTCTCAACGGGACAAGAGGAGTACTCCAGGCAGGGTGTCCATCCTTGGCTGCTGAGTGTTCCTGGAAAGTGTGGTGCCTTCACTGTGCGTGACATCATCACATGCCAGCTCCAGGCATATTCAAGCTAGCATTAACCTAACCGCACTCCACAGTCACTGCGATGTAATTGTTAGAATAGGAATATACACAAGCAATAAAACTATGCTGAGCTCTTTATGGGCATGGCTACGTGTGTAACTGGACCCAAGCAATGTTAAAGCTAGCTGGTGTGTGTCTTGGCAACTGTCAACCTGCTTGTCCCTGTCCACCCAGTATTTATTTTGTTCTTGATGCAAATAGTCTTGACGTGATTTGGTGCAAGATGTGCATTGAAGGCGTACCTTGGTTTGAAGCAATGACAGGCTGTGAAGGTACAAGGTAGTGCTGAGCTGTATGCTCGCAATCAATCATGCGCAGTCTGTACTGGCAGTTCTGTGCGGTGACAGTCACTGTATGTGCGCTTTCTCCGGGCGCTGATGCAGAAGCCTATGTGAGAAGTTGTCTGTTAAGGTTCCTGGTTGGGGTCTGTGTTTTCTCATCTGTGGCACTGGGCGCTCGGGGAGGAAGAGAAAGCAGCTGCAGAAGCAGAACAGCTGACTGAGCTTGGTTTTTTAGTTCATGCTTTCTATCCTGCTTCAAAACAGGAGTTTGATGTTTCGATAGCGGAGAGCAATGGTGTGCTTGTTTGGGTTTTCAATTTTAAAAAAAAAAAATTTATATATCTATTTTAAAGTGAAAGGAATAGCAGAGAAATGCTTTTAATAAGTGAAACACACCACTTAGATTCTGACATTCTGCATTCCCATGAACAGAGGTTGCAGGTATATAAAACCAAAAGAGATGATGATTTATTCAGGTGCTGTACTTCCCTTCCAGGTTCTGGCTACCTGAACAAATGAAGGAATTTTGCAATTGGTCAGTCAAATTAACACGTAACAGTTTATAGTTTCGTAATTCATTCTAATGTTCCTTATTTTTAAATGATCCTTCTGTTGAAGTAAGATAAATTTCAGAGATACATTTTCAGATTAGGTGCTTTAAGTATGAAAAAATCCCACAATTGTTACATCAGCTTTTTTTCTAGAAAACTAGTTTCTTAGAATGCAATATTGAGCATGTTGCCAAAGTTACACAGAATTCAGCAGTGCTTTGAATCTCCATCTATTTCTGCTATAAGCATTTAGGTTAGGATAAAGTCTTGATGGTAAGTTTTTGGCATTTCCAAGCACAGCACCTCTAACAGAACAGGTGCTGAGAAACACTTCCTTCACAATATTTGTTATCAAATTTAAGGCACACTTCAATAACACTGATGTTTTGGATCTTCACTTTAGAGAAAACCTTGCAGCCCTGACTTAAATGATCAAAATAGTCCAGCTGCCCAGGATGAGGCCAGAATATTATTAGATACGTGTTTCTGCAGTGTCTCTGCCCCAGCCTAGAGGGCCCAGCTATTTGAGGATTGTAGGATCGTGGAATAATTCAGATTAAAAGGCATCTCAGGAGGTCTTCTAGACCCTCCCCCCCTCCTGCTCCAGGTAGGGTAAGCTGTGAATTTTGGTCAGTTGAGTCAAGACTGCAACATTTGACCCAGAGTGGATGGTTAAAATGTGCGTGTCATCTGCCACAGCCCTTCAAAATCAGCAAATAGAGACTCTTTACTTGGGGATGCTCTTGCGAAGCAAGAAGGGCTTGCTGCTTGATAGGGAAGCAAATGGCAATCATCTAACAGGGTATTTATTGCATTACTGAAAATGGTGTCTTAAGAACCACTGATTTGGACCATGATGAAACCTTTAAAGGAGAATTGCTTTCAGCTGGGGAATCCTCTGGGAGCTGATTCTCAAAACAGGGCATTTACATAATCATTGTCTGCATGCAAATTCCTGATTTTTGAAGCATAAAGGGCACATAAATGTTTAGTAAAGAGGGCCCGATGTGAATTCTTTTTGAGTCTTCCTCAGTTGCAAGGGAAACATTATAATACTGTGGTATGCTGCCTAAATTTAAAGACACTCGTAATAGGAAGAAAGCTATTTTCTGCATATTTGTATTTTGTGTGTGTAAGTACAATATGTATACATGGTTGATCCATACCTTATAAAGTATACTTGCTTTGCTGCTAAGTTATATGCATTGAGAAATATATTGTCAACCTGTACCTTGTACATTTTATGCCTTCTAGAGACAGTTTAATAAAAACAGGTGCTTTTCCATAAGAAAAGTTCAGCAGCCATAAAGAAATATGCACAGCGTGTTTCCATTTCATCTTTACATATCTTGTAATTAAAGATGTGCCAAACTCCTAGAAAATAATTCACTTGGTCAGTGAACCACATTATTCAGCGATTTGCAGATATCACAAAAGAGAAAGCTTAGGCATTTTGATTCACTCTGCAAATCGACATAGTATTCTTCGACATTATGTCTCGGTGATGCCCGGCAAATTGACTCTCATTGCTTCACACCACATTACTATGCATCAGGTCAAAGTAGCACTTTTTTTTTTTTTATCAGATGTGAAATGTTAAGTGGGAAATATTAAAGTCACAAGAAATTTAGCAAAAGAGCTATTTGCAAGGTAAATCTTGGGGAATTTGTTCTCGGTAGAATTATACTTTATTAATATGCTTTAAGAATATAATCAATGGATTCTGAGGCAAGTAGTAAAATCAATCTTGTCTCTCTTTAGGGCTTGTCTGGCGTGCTTTTTAGGAGGCTCAAGGCATTGTTTACATTAAGGAAAGTGGGGTCACTATGCTGATGTATTATGTCCTGATCTGCTGCAGTGATACATAAATAGGGGTTCATCCCACTGCAGCTGAATCTACTGAGAATTCTGCACAAAGTGTTCATCCCTGCTGCTGAGGCTGCAGCATTCAGACTGTGAAGGAAGGAGAATGACCCCCTCGAGGTCCAGAGCAGCCTTCCACAGGATTACTGCATTGCCTGTTGTCCGGAGTTACAGCAGATCATCCCTGAAACCTCCATTTTTCCCCTAAAAAAAAAAAAAATCCTGTTTTCTTCATTGATGTCCTTTTGGCCTCAGCATACAGGTGACCCCTGTGTAAGCTCATATCCTCCATGTGGCCAGGTCTACCACAAATGGTTTTGTCAGGAGCTCTTAACACCTGTGAAAGCCAGAGAAAGATTTACCCCTGATCATACAGTGATTTTTCCATCATCTTGCTTGCTTTTGAACACTTGGAATGTAATTTTTATGTCTCTGCCTTACTGAAGAGGTGAAGTGGATGATCTTTCATTTCCCAGCAGCATTGCGTTCTTGTAGTTCAGCTTGCCCAAGCTGAGCAATACCTTATGAATCATGTAGTCAGCAACAAAGCTTATGCTGTATTTTTGTATCCCAGCAATTGCCTGGTATTTAAAAAAATATATGCTCTCTTTACATAATATAAGTAGCAATATCTTTCTGTTGTAATGTTTGGGTGTTTCGCTGTGGGAAGGATTGATCTCTGTAGGGGTGGGCTGCTTCACTGTGCAGCCTGCTCTGCAGCCTGGCAGGGGTTCGTAGGAGCCTCCTAGGAGGAAAGTGAATTGCACCGGCATGTCTTCATTGGCCTCAGCCCTGCCACCTTTGAAGTCTTCTTGCTGGATTTATAGTCATTAGAGGATTACAGGTTGTGAGCTCCTTGCACTGTTGTGTGCCATTCAGACCAGTTATGTTGCTGTAAGCACAGAGTACGGAACAAACAAGCAAATTAGTATTAGATGTGATGGAGAGAAGAGACGTCCCATATTAATTCACACACCTCTTGGTGTGTGAGCCAAGGCCTCCTGCTTGTAGTGTCAAGTGTTGGGCAAATGGGAGCTGTAGTGTTCCTTAGCATTTCAGCAGCCAGCTGATCTGATTCATCATGAACATGATAGAAAGTTGGTTTTGACATGACAAATGTCTACAGGTCAGTGTTATCCCCGGGTGCTTGTGCAGCATCAGCTGTGCCTCTCCTGTTTCAGGTGCTCTAAAACATTGCTGTCTCCATGTTCATCATGTAGTGGGGGAAACAAAAGCTTTGGGGCTCCTCCTTTGGTTTCATGAGCTCAGCCATTTTTCATGTTCTGGATGGACTGTGTTGCTGATGAGACTCATGGAAACTTATATTTCTGTGTTAAATATTCTGGTTTTATGATGCAAAAAAAGATGGTAGCTGTGCTTTGTGGAATTTTAAAATTCTTCTTTTACTTGATCTTGTTGGGGGAAGAAGAGGCGCCCTTGTGTTCTCCCAGCAGATGTTGCATCTTTTTGAGAGTCTGTGCTGCTAACACTGTGTTTGCTCCAAGGTCATGGGTGTATTGCATTCAGTGGTTTTTAAAAGATGGAAAGAATATCCTAACAGCTAGGTGGGATTTGGAGTATTTCTTAGCTGTAGACCTGGAAAGGTTGGTGTGGGCGGTAAGGAAGAAGGTGGAGTGTTTTAGTTGCTCAGAAGGTTTAACACTAGTCACTTCAAATCTTCTTTTGCTGATCTGCTGAAGATTGTGTAATCTCTCTAGCATGCAGATGTTGAACAAAAGAATATTACTGTAACATCCTTAATCTGTCTTTCCTGCTTCCCTTCCTTCCTTATGATCCACTCCATATTCTCCTGGGAATTGAAAGTATAAAATGGAATTTGAGGAAAGGTGCATTTCTACTTTCCAAGAACTAATTCTCTGCAAAGAGATTATCTGTATTACTGGGAAAAGCTACTGCTCATTAAATGTCTAGCTGTAGATGCAGTTTAAGGCGATAAATAAAGTATTCTGGATCACAGCACACAAGAATATAATTAATCGGGTATTTGTTCTAGTATGACTGCATAGGGATTTAACAGGAGATCAGCTGTATTTAGTAATTTCACTGATAGCTTTTTTCCTTCCCCAGCTGAAGGATTCTACTTTTTTCTGGAATGTCAAACTCTGCCCTATTTTACATAATGTAGAGTCTTTCTTTTGTAAACCATAGAAGAGAGGAAACAAACAGGAAATAACGAATTTTTAAATTATGCAAATATATGAGGAGTTTAAATCTTTCCACTTTTTTTTTTTTAAACTAAGTCAGAGCTGTAATATGTTTGAAGTACCTGAGCTCTTGAAGCAGTCGTAGGATAATGCTATGCCTTTACTCAAACAAAACTCACACTGAAGTCCAGAAGCAAGATGTTCACACCCTAGAAATGGGGAGAAGTGCTTTAGTAAACTAGTGAATAATAACCTGTATGTAATGCTATTATAAATGCAGCTGCTGAGGTAGGAAGTGGATGAGAAGGTCATACAGATGCAATGAGTTGCAAAGATAGTCCTTCAGAGCCACAATTTGCCATTCCAGAGTAGTTCAGCACGTCTGTGTAGCCCGTGGTAATGCGCTTGGCAGGCATTGGAGGTATCGCAGGTGTAAGATGCCTGTGAAGTGGTAGGTGTCTCCGAAGCCCCAGCCCAAGTGCTGCTCCCAGCCCTGCTATTGATCGATCCAGGAAAAGCAGTGTTTCCTCAAGACTCGTATGTGAACACTTAGGTCCATCTAGCTCTCATCCGTGCGCAAGCATGCACGTGGTACTGTGTGTGTGTGTGTGAGAATAATCCCTTTCAGTGAGTGGCAAACTGTCTATCTAGACAATTTGCATGGATAAGCGCAATCCATCATAATACATCACCAAAGATTAGCCTGCTTATGAGACTGACATGTTTTGAAAGGAAAACACCAAAGTGAAATTTATTTTCGAACTCCTAACTCTGTGGCTTTGATCAAGAAAACAAAGCATGATGTTGTTTTAAGAAGACACTAACGACTGAAAAAGAAGTCGTGTTTAAAAATCTTGATCTGCTGCAGGTAATGGTTGCAGGGCTTGCCACCAGCTTCCCATTAGTGTCTGAAAAACTCTCATGCTGTACCCTGCTGCACAAAGCTAGCAGAAATTTTAATACTTACATCTCTGATTTAACTAGAGCACGTGCCTATGAAAGACTTATTTTTTTAAGATCAACAAATATATTTCATATTGCTTGCTGCAGAATACAAAACCTTAAGATCTGCAAGCATCAATGAACAGTAAAATATATGGCCAAATGATTGACGGGGCAAGAAACAGACAGGTATTTTGTGTAATAGGCTAAACCCAGCCTCTGGAAAAAACATGAAAAATGGAAATTAAAACAACAGAAAAACAAAAAGCATTTCAAATTTGTCTTAATTCAATTTTTATAGCTTTGCACATGATGTTACCCAGCCAGAAGTGAGTGTAATATTTTATAAATTTAATAGTACACTTCTGTATTTATATGCTCATGTCTTTTATTCTGTATCAAAGTTAAATGAAAATGGAAACATGAAAGAGTTGACTGTGAAAACATTCAAGTGATTTGACTGTGATAACATTCAGGTCATGTCTCATACATATATTTGAAATGTTAACTGCACCAGCTTGCTTACAACTGATAGTTATATGAAGACTTTAGTATTTTTATTAACAAGTAAAACTTAAGGACAGGCACCTGGTCCTCAGAGGACAAACCCTTTTGGTTTTTTATGGGATCACCGGGAAAAGAAATCTCATTTCCCCATTGCAACTTTAGAATGAACATTTGCATGTAGCTTTCATTTTTATCTGAGCTACTGCTAGACTTTGACTGCTTGGGACTATATCTCATCTGAAGTTTGGTTTCTGTACAGGCAGTCTAGTTGAAAAGAACCAGTAAAGTGAAACTGTACTTTCCACAGATGCTACAAATCTGAATATTTCCTTCAGTCTACTTGTACCTGTTGCATTTCTACACACAATCATGGCTTTTTTTCTTCTGTCTGACTGCCATATCTCTGTATTGCATGCTAAGACAGTCCACTGGAAAAAGTAAAATTGGATGGTGAGTTGCAAGTCTTAACTGAAGCAATTGACTGTTTTCTCTTCCATGTTGGGAGGATTTTCACTGATTTCATAAAAGTACCAATTGATGTGGCCTTTTCAAGCAAGGCAGACACTGTATCAAGTGATCTCCATCAAGTAAACCCAAAGGTTTTCTAGCTAATAACAAAGTGGAAATAAATAAGGTTTATAAGGTCCATTTGAATTATTGCAGCATCTTTCATAATTAAAATTATCATGAAGCTGTAAGGTCTAACAGCTGCACAGGTAGTCTGAAGAAGTAGCCAAAAATATATGTGTAACTTTTCAGCCTACTTGGAGCAGGAAGGCAATCTCAGAACAGGTGACCTCCCTCACTTTGGCTTCTGCTCCTCTTGGTCACGTGATGCAGAAAAATCCCTCAGCCATCAAACATTTGGTCTGAATTCAGTCATAATGTATGTGCAATCATTCACTTTGGATTGCCTCTGCTAGCATTATTTGTTGGAGAAATTAGTGTGTGTATATATATATGTTGTCATTACATCTACAGTTTAGTGGTGAGTAAATCCTCTTCATGCTCTGTATCCGAACACTGGTCTGGGTCTAAATATTGAAGAAGACTGGGAAGGGCAGTTACAGGTCATCACTTCTCTGATCAGCACTGAGTTCCTACTATAAACATTTCACCCTGAGTTCAATACATTCTTCACCTGTGTGTTAGTAGTGTTGTCACTCAACTCAAGGGTATAAAACATCAGGAGGTAAATGGGCATCCAACAGACTGTCCACTTTCTTCATCTCTATGAGCTAGCCCAGTATTGTCTTTCTACAACTATTACTTCTCTTATCAATGTATGGCTTCACATTGTGTATATAATCACATCCATTAAAATACAAAGATTCAAGGATAGGGAAATTGCTCTGAAAGTGGTGCAAAGAAACATTCCTCTCTGGGGGTTTGTTTGCTTTCTCATTTATTGACCTGGGTGTCTCATTTGTTGGGTTCCTCTAGCCATCTGTATGTAACTTGTATGTTCTGGTGGGATTGAAAATGTGAAATATGTGAATTTTTATGACTCAGATGGATAGTTGCCGAGGTGCTGACTGTTCTGGATGGCAGATGTAGCAGTAGGCCGAGGAGGGGCTTTGAGCAATATTCAGAAAGGCTGGCTTGCCTGGCGCTAAGTATAAAAGCAAACATAATCACAGGAGAAAAGACTGCCAAAAAAGCAACATCTTAACATCTGTCCCATATAAAATACCTTATTTTTCCTTCCATCATACAATGTTCACTTTCTGGTTTCAGCCTGTACAACTGCAAAGCCGGTAGGGCATTTACAGTTTCATGAATATCTGTGTTGAAAAGCTCAAACCTATTTTAAAAGTTCTATGTTCCCAGCTAACTAGTACTTTAACTTTTGAAGTGAGTCTTTTTTTTTTTACTGAAACTGTTATGAGATACTAAGTTAATTTTCAATGAGAAACAGATATTTTTATTCTTAGGAATGAAAATCTTAAGTGCTGATGTTTAGGCCACACTAATCACCGCTACTTCTGTTTTTGAGACAGACTTGGTAGTTTGTTTGCTTTTGAAGTGTCTACTCTCTGAAAATATTTGCTCACGAGATTATAGACACACACATATATATACATACATATATAAAACACCTAATTGGTGGTTTTCGATCTGGTGTGGGTCACCTCTCGGGTGCTCACAAAAAATAACTGAAATAACAAATTCAAAGCATAATTTTTCTGGGATCTGGATCTCTTGTTGAAAAATATATTGATGTTTGCAAATCAGAAGGTTGGAGACCATTAAACTAATCTGTTTGCAATTGCCTGGAAAAGCATACGTCTGACTATTACCCAAATACTCAGTTCTTCTCCAGTGACATACTGAATCGTGAGCTGCAACCAACTTTCTGGAGACTGCCTCTGACATGGGGAAGGCTTCCTTAAAATGGACAGGTGCTTTGGGTCAGGCACCGAAACACCGTAGACATGAGCTGTGCAGCTCCTAACCTGGAGGTCATCTGTCTAGGAAGATGTTAACAGCAAAACCTGTCACCAGGGCCAGGCAACTCATTTGACGGTGACTGTATGGTCGGTTTACAGCTGGCTGCATTTTACACGCTAAACAGCGAGGATGCCTGGTTAAACCATAGCTTTATGTGTGGTGCTTACTTTAACGACACAGAGGTTTTAAATGGTAGTAAAACAAAGTAAGTAGGTAAAACATGGTATTTTGACAAAAATAATTTGCTATGCATGGCCATGAAAAAATTTTGTTTCAGAGGAAGTAACCAAAACTAACAGCACAGAGCTATTAGATACAGCAAGGATGCCAGACTTGATTTTTCTAATACTGGGATTGGGGGAGAGGTAATATACTTGGAAATGAGAAAGGATGATGCTTTTTCTTTCTACCTTTACTTTTGTTAAGGTGATGTCAGTAGGAATTATGTCCAATTATATCCAGTGTGCCTGGAACATTAGAAAAATTGTTGGTGGTAGAGTGGGAATAGCAAATGGCTAACATTAACAAGATTATGCTGCTTAGATCAGAAGCTACCCAAAAGTTTGTAGTGTTCATAATGGTGAAAAAGTAATCGTTATGAAAACTTGAAGAAAAAAAACAAAAGTCAGATTTTCTTTATAGTCTTATGTCATCATTTTTTTGGTTTGTTTGGACTCTGTCAGTGTTCTGCAGAAGGTTTCTCTGAAATATATAAAACTGTCATGTGTTACTTTCTTGCCAATTTTTTTCTAATTAGTTCAACATGGCACAAGACCTCTAAATGACCCTTGGTGCTGTGTCACAGATTGCACTTTGTATGTTTATATGAAATACCAGGATAAGAGTCAGCCTGGGAGCACTCTGGTGTTTTTTGAAGCGGAAAAGTCTCTGTGGGGCAAATGTTTGTGATAACGACAACTTTATTAAAGCTTTTGAAGGGAGTGAGTAAAATGAGACTGCAGAACTTCATCAGTGACTGAATTTTTCCCAGTGGCTGTCTTTTTGGCTGAAAATAGAATTTTAAAAAGAGCCAGGCCCTGGGTTTTCATAGTATTAAACCTCATTTTGTTGATTAGGCTAGGGTAAAGTGAGTGTAAATCATTACCATTTTGGTTTGGTGCATTGTACTATTATAAGGGACTGAGTGTGATATAAAGCCAAGGTGGGTGCAGCCCAGTCTCTTGAACATACTGAGGCAGCTTGAACCAGTTGTATGATTTAACCATGGCCAGCCATGGTTGCCAAAGACCTTTAGATCTTTGGGAATGGGCACAGTGAATGTTTGTGCACCAGACCTAAGCTCCAAATAAAGTGAACTTAGTGTAGAAGGCTTCTGAAAGTTAAAGGAACTGCATTGGTCCCGTACAAGGAGTTTGCCCACGTGGAAGAAGCAGGACCATTGATTATCATAGTTTGGAGGATGTGGTTAGTCTTTGTTTGGCCAGTGCTAGGAAGGTCCCTCAAAATATTCAGCCCTTAAATGTCCAAATGGACTGCAGTGGCCTTGGAGCATGAAAGTGGAAACAGATTTCTTGCCTTCTCCAGTAGCAAGTGCACCCCTGCACCATGCCAGGCTCCATAACGCAACTCAGAGAAGAGAGTCAACACTGTCATCTTAATCCTAGTCCTTATGTGTATTTCAGTACTATTTTTCCCTTTACAGTGAAAAGAAGGCTAAGAATAAAATCCAGTAAAAAGATGAGCTAAAGATCAGTCTTTTTTGATGGATTTGTTTTGCAAATAAAACAAAGCTGGTTTAGATTGTGAAAAAGTCATACATTTTATAGTCCAACTGTACACAAAAGGCAGGGTCTCCTAGGCACTTCGCATCCTACCAGCTGTACCAGAAATATCTGGAGAAACACGTCATTTAGACAAGTGATGTAAATAAGCAGATTAATTGATTAAAATCCAGAATATTACATTTAAATAATAATAATAATTTAAAAAATCAGGTTTGTTCCAGTGATTTCCATGGTTTCTGGTAGGTGACTGTAAAAGGGAAGAACAAACCATCCCAGTAAACATGAAATCATAGTTGGAGGCTGCAGAGTCAAGTTATCGGATAAACGTGTGGTACAAAAGTAAGGAATATCTGAAAGACTGACATTGAAAAGGTGCCTTCTTGTCAGAGTGCTTAAAGAGTACAAAAAAGGTTTCAGGTAAAAGAAAACTCTCAAAAGGATGCATGTTTTGAGGGGGATCCTTTTAACGTTACAGTTAAATCGAATTAAATCTAATTAATTTGATTCAATAGAATTTTAAAGCCTGAGTTCCTCAGGTCTCAAAATCCCAGGCTTAACCTTGGTCCCACTTTCTAAATGTTAAAATCTTGCCTTTGACACTGGGCATATAAAACTTCATATATAAGAAACAGTTGTGTGGAGTCGCTAGTATGTCTCCAAGTTCTGGAATAATTTTGAGAAGGAGGCTACTTCTGAAAATACATAAGATCATGGTTTGGGAGCAAAATTCTTCATTTTATGGGGAAGGAGAGACTTGAGGAGTGAGAAGAAAGATTCTAATAATCCAGTCCTGGATTTCATCTCTTAGGTTTCCTACTGCTGTACTAGTTCAGCTGCGGCTGATCCTTCAGATAAGTTGATTTCTCCTTACTGTAAAGCTTTGTTCTTCTCTTCTCACTTAATGGCACAGTTTTTCCTGCATCATTAGGCCATGATGCATCATTTTCATAATAACAGCTGCATAATTTTAACCAGAATTTATAAGCTGTTCATATATTCCTTCAAATAACTCAATGCCTCTTGTATACCTTTGGTATGGTCTTTTTATTTATTGCTTACAGCTGTACAAACCATTTTATTTGGATGTATTTGGATGTAGTTCATAATCTTAACAGAATTGTCTTTGCAAATTGCTTCTTAGTTACTATCGCTGAGTATCTCCTTTAAAGATCTGAATCACTTCTTGGCATTTAAATGAGTGGCATTAATAGGATAATTAATGGATTGAAAGTAGGAGAGTCATCTCTAGATAATATTTCAAATTTTACTTAAGTTTGTTCACATAAAGAAAGTGAAAATTTGTTTGGAGAAACACCAAAATCACTCCTGTTGGTCTTGTACATATTTTTATTCCTGAACTGCATTTCAGGAAAAACCTGCAAGAAAATCCCTCTGCCTACCAACTCAGAAAACTCAAGTAAGCTGATGGCTTTAGTCATTAGCTTCCAGCCTGACGACCTGGGAAGAGGTGGCTGAATGTCTAACTCATGCTGGAAGCGTTTCCTCTTTGAGCAGTTGAAGATGTGTCCTTTACTAAATTAACAGTCAGCCTTGAAAAGAAAGTATATGAAGCATGGATCAGCAAATTAATTCAAATTAAAAAGAGAAATGGTATTGAATCTTTCCTTTAAACTCAAAGTCAGCATTTGTTCTTTTCTTAAATTTAGACCTCAAATGCCTTCGAACTGTGGACTACATCATAATGTAGTTTTTTGTGGTCCACTCCCGTCTCACTGCTTAAATCAAAAAATCCCTGTGGCTGCTGTAGCTGTGGATTAATAGAAAAGTAGAAGTTGGAAAGTATTTAATGTTTTCAGCTGCCTTTTAAATAGAATTTAGGAGCTGGGAATGGGAGCTCTCCAGAGAAAAGTTTCAGAAGTTTTGTTGTGAAGACCGACTGCGCAGGTAAACCTTTGTAATGGAAGAGTGGTTTATCAAGGAGTATCAATCAATTTGAGTGGCATGCACAAAATGTAGGGTTTTCATGAGATAAGAAGAATGATGTTTTCTTTCTGTGGTACGTTACAGTGAAGACAATTTTTTGTTTGTTTCTTTGTGTACTACTATCCATTCTTGAACTCTTATAGTTCGGTCTATAAATGAGAACTAACCCAAGTATGATATATTATTAAAAAGCAACCTTATATTGTTCCTTATCCTTCAGCATTTCATGATTTTGTCATCCAAAGTTTGCTGTTAATTCTCACTGAAACCCCAGCAAAGTTACAGAGGGTGAATTTTGGCTTCTTGCTTAATATAATGTGAACATTTACTAGCTTTTTAATGAATATTAAATTAGAACAAAATTATAATCAGTCCTAACAAGAGCACTCATTTTTGTTTGCTTTTAGTTACTTACAGTTTTAAAATACTAAAATTGAGATGTTTTTATATATGTATAGAAAATAAAACCTCCCCATCAAACCCTGAATCTAAATTCCAATGGTGAAAACATCTGCCAAAGGTTGCATTTTAAACTTCTTGAAGTCCCAGAGATTACTGGGGACTGTAGAAATAACAGGGCTGTTAGTTTCAGTTTGCTGGTTATTCTTGAGGAGGAAGTTGGGGGAATTAATAAGTCTTATTTAGGTCAAATTATACATTTTATGGGACCAACATAAAGAAAGACTGGTTTTAGTTCAAAATTTAGTTTTCTGTTTTAAAGAAAGCTTCAAAACAAGATAATTTCAAATTTTCTATATGAGATACTGTATTTTGAATTCTGTTTTGAACCTTCAGAAAACAGCAATATGGACTAAATCGAAACATCAGATATAGGACATAAAAAATGTTTTAGTAATGGGTGAAATTATGCATTTGGGGGGGGGGGGGAATCACAAACTGCACCTCACCAAATGGGTGTCGTTCTTCCAAGCATTAGCATGCCGTGGTAATAAATAACACTATGAACAGATGCTGTTTATTACTGGTGGGACGTTGAATTGGCAACCTGAGGCCTGTTTTTGTAGCATATCTGTGCCAGATTAGTTTCCTTGGAGTTCCTTCAGTGACTGGTCATTTTGCAAATGCTTCTCTGAGGCAAGGCTGGATTTCACAGGACAGCAGAGGGAGCACTGAGATATTTGCTTGCTAATGAGAAAAAGTAGTGGCCCTGAGAGGGGCCAGTGGTAGAGCTGGAAGTAAAGTCACATCCCTTTATTCCTGCCCCCAAATCTTGTCTGCTTTACCTCTTTTTTATGTAACTTGGGGCCACCTATTTTTAAGGCCCCCATACAAAGGTGGGAGATTTAGGAGTCCACGAGTACCTTAAATTTTGTAAACTGGTGTTTGCCACATGAAAGCTAATCATGAATTACTTAAACTGTGTAGGACTAATTTATAACTGAGCGATTCAAAAGTGCTTATTGCAGTTACAAAGTAGCTGCCAAAATCTCATAAATGACCATGGTAGTCATATTTTTTTCTTCTTCAGAAGAAATATTTCTTTCTTTTATTAATATAAAACCACAATGTCATTATGTCACCCATGCATCCACTGTGTAATTACTCCATTTTAAAGATAAATCCATTGTCTTGGGATGCATCCATCATGGATGTCACCTTTAGCACAGAAGGTGAGACACTAAATGGACACCTTTTACTAATATTAATTTCTATATAGTCATCAATTGCGAATAGACTATCCATTGTTCTCTTTGACAGAGACAGGCCAATGACAAAGATTAAATTATCCATCTTTGTGGAAGCGAGGGATCTGCTTCAAAGAGTGCTCTTCAAGATCTTGCTTTTCTGGCCTGAGTATATTATATTAATCTACAATTTGTTCATTTTAAACACTGATCAATTATAGCAGAAGATTGCAGATTGCTTGTTCTTCACTGAAATGAAAGGTCAGGAATGAGAGAAGCTTTGAGTTTCTCTCTGAAAGATTTTTAGTTGAAAAGAAAAGAAAGTGCCTGGTTTTGTCTCTTGCCTGCTGTGTTAATCTGACACTCAGGGGCTCTTTCTGGATCTTCTGCCAACCTTATCTCAGATTTTCATGCAATTTAAACGACAATTTAAATTACGCAGGAGTGTTATTCTCAGAATATACTGAAGGGTACATCTTTGGAAACTTGCTAGAGCCAGTACAGGAGCCATCAAGGCCTCAGTGCCTTTAGCAACTGATAGACACTTTTATGTTCTTTCCAAAACTGCCTAAACTTTTCTGGGAGCACGTGTGCTGCATATGGGCTTACTTTCTTCTTTTTATCTTGGTGTGATGAGTAAGAGTATGACATGCCTCTGTGGATACACTGATATGGGAGAAACTGCGACATAGGACGAATCAGATCAATGGCCTATGGAGATATTTTCCCATTCTGTCTGGATAAAACTCCTTAATGTAATGTGGCACTTAGGGATATGGTTTAGTGGTGGACTTGGTAGTGCTAGTTTAAGAGTTGGACTTGATGATCTTAATTAAGGGACTTTGCCAGCCTAAATGATTCAATGTTTTGTATTTGAGAAGTGTTTAAAGTTAGACTTCTTTGTTGTCTCTGGGAACATTTCAGTTCCCCTTCAGTTCAGAAATGATACAGCAGCTAGCTACATACTGGATTATTGTCATAAATCCATCACACATTCATGAAGTTACATGGAATAACTGAGAAGAAATAGAAAGGATAAAATCCTGTTTTGGGAAGGTACTTCAGTGGGAAACAGTTCAGTACCAGCACAGGCTCAAGCAAGCATGGAAAAAAGATCCAAATCTCATTGAAAGCGTCACTTAAATTAATGGGCTTTTAGCAAAACCTAACTGCCTCATTTCTGGTGGGTTTATACTAGCATGTGCATTTGGAATAGGCACTTTTAAAATGCCTAACCAAGTTCATAGGTAGCTTTGCTATAAAATAAGAATAAAGTAATTACCTTTTTTCCTTCCCACCTTCCCCATGCTAATATTCAGGAGAAAAACTGGAGATCTATATTTTGGTCACAGTAAATGGCAGGGGACAAGAGCTTTGATCTCCAAAATCAAATGAAGACCACTTTTACAAATAGCAGTTGCATAGCTCTTCCTGCAGTGATGGTATAGGGGTTGCTGTATTCTCTGTGTTTATTTGGCTATGTATGTTCACATGGGCATAGCACTTCTGGAAAAGGCCATGAGAAGTTGGACCTGTTACAGGTCATAATACTTCCATGATGAGTTCTGCCAAAAGAAATTTGGTCTTTGCCATCAAGCCTTCTTCAAATTCATATGCTTTTTTGCACTGGAATTTCCTGAGGCATCTGGTTTATTTAAACTTTACAGAGAACGCTAAGTTAAATTTCAGGATAATCCAAAATGTTTTATTTTGGGAAAATTAGGAAATAGTTCTTTTCCCTACCCAAAAATAATTGTGCTTTAAACAGTAAATATTTCACAAAGAGTTTGTTTTAATGTTTCCACTGTTTCTAATAGAAGTGTTATGTTCTGCTATGTAAAGGTAGTACAAATCGGACAGAATGCTCGTCTTCCAAAATACAAGAAATTTTGTAGCAGATTATTGGTACTTAATGCTTACAGTCCATCTTGTAGTAGGTGAATCTACACCCTTCTTGGTGTTTTTAAATAGTTATCAGGCTATTTTAAGGATTTGGAGTATTCTTCATGTATCTGCGAATTCCTGAATGCTTTTGTAACTTTTGTAGTCTACTTTCTTCTGACTTTTAAATGCAAATTAGAATGGGTGATTTTTCAGTGCACACAAATCCCTTTACTGGTTAAGGTCCTCTGCTTGTGACATTACCATTTTTTATTTACTTACCGCTAGCTAAGATGTTACCCCTAACTTTAAAAGTTTTTCAGACAAAATAGTACTGCCTTCACTACACTCTATTGATTCCTTTGTATTGTCATGGTTTGTTATTCTTCTACAGCAGACATATACAAATGAACAGATTGCTGTGAAAAGGAATTGCATTTTTATCATATTAAAGACACAATTATTGGAAGTACTGATATGTGAGAAACATGAGAAAGACCTCAGAGGGCACTTTAAAGAAAAACTCTGTTATATTACGGCATACATGTACTTCTGATATATGTACTGATAATGAGAGGCAACACAACAAAATATATGCTAGGTTTAGTTTTGAAGGGTTTGAAATAATAGCACTTTTAGTGCCATTGCTTTAAAATGGTGACATCAGATTTAAATCTGTTAACAAAAATTAGATTTCTTTATGACCTTTTTCCTCATTCTGTGTATTTCTGTTTATCTGCATTTTCTTAAAGGAAATTCTGGGACAAACAAGGGACAAATGTTGTCCAAAGTTTGGTATTCTAGACATCTGCTGCACATCAACAAACTGTGTGTGTACGGTCTTCAGTGTGTCTGGACTTCTTTCTATAATAATTTGTGTAGTTGTTAGGGGAGGAAAAATCCATTCTGGAAGGACTACTATTTCTTTTTGACTGGGTGACCTACAGTGGACAACCACCACAAAAGGACATTAGTCACAAAGTTGGCTGGGAATACTATTTTGTTAGGAGAAGAAGAAAAAGAAAAAGGGCTCTACTTGAGTGTGGATCTTTTCTTTAGTCCTAATTAGAACCACAATCCATCATGCTGGAAAGTTTCTATTCATTTTGGTGATTGGGGACATGACAAATGAATCTCAGAATAAATGGGATGTCAAGGCAGAGCAGGAGATGGATGTGTTCTGCATGGGATGAATGTAATAAGTACAGTTAATGTTGGCAACCAGCCAGTCCCATTGCCTCACGCTGGGTGAGTTGCCCCAAGGCTCTGACCAGGGGTAAAACACCAATAAATGATTCCCCTCATCTCCCATTTATTAGAAAATGAACACCTTGTCAAGGTTCATTTTCTGTTTTCCTAACTGTCATTTTGCTTCAGGGATGGCAACTAATTGAATATTAGTTAATTGTTTCTAATAAAATGCTGATAATTAGATATCTCTTTTCATGTTGCTGGCCTAGCTCCTCTCTTTAATTTCACTTCACTTTCAGTAGCCTCTGTTTCTCACACAGCCACGTCGAGATTGATTATCTGCAGCGAGCGAGAGGCCAAGCAAGAAACTTCATTTAAGATTAATTTCAGGGAAACTGTTTTACAATTTTTCTAAATTGAATTTAGTCTTAATTTTAAAGTGTTAGGGGTTGTATGTCTTCAAAGGTTGCTTTTGGATAATTTATTATGTATCAAGTAATCAAACCCACTCTTGAACTAGGATGCTCAACATGTCTAAAGGCACTCCTTGGATTTAGCTGTACTGACAAGCCTGGTTTTGCTCAAAAGTGTTGGGGAGAGAAGGGAGGCATTCCATGGCATGTATGCTAGATTGCCAGTAATGTAGCATCTTTCTTTCTTATTAAGCAATTCCTAGAAAAGACCGTCTTTTCCTCTTCGTATCAGTTCTTCCAGTCTTTGGTGATCCCCAGATACCCAGATGCCTTTGGTAGTTGCGGTAAGCATAGGGGACACAGATGGTTTCCCCTAAATGCTTGAAAACCAAGTCTATGATAACTATGTAAGTTCATGCTAGCTCCCAGATGAGGATGTGTCTTCTTCATACCAACCTGGTTAAGGCTCAGAGGTATCTTCAAGTGTATTTGAATTGTAGTCTGTTCTTTGGATCCATTTAAAAAACCCTCCAAAATCTAAGACCTGTGTGAAAGATGCATGCTGTTTTTCTGGAAATGCTTACCAGCTAACTTCCCTGGCCCCCACCAGGTATAAAATGTGATAGTGCCACTAATTTCAGTAGAACCATGATGACAACGCATAAGATGAAAAGCTGTCCCCCAGGACCGTTCTCTGTCTTGTCTGGAGTAAACCATAATATAGCAAATATATTCCAACCTAGATGGCTCACAAGCTGAGGAAAGTATAGTTGTAACAATGCTGCTAACAAATACTTCTACAGCCTGGTGGTAGGGAGGTGCGTGTGTCTGGTAAGAGTAGAATAAAAAAAGGCAACAAAGGATCCAGAATTCCTACCAGATTGGTACTTCCTTGGGAAAATGAGAAGGCTGGAAAAGGTACCCCTAAGATCCCTTCCCCCTTAGCCTCTATCTCTCCCCACACTTAGCGAGCTTTAGTTGTTTGAATTCCCTTGGGGGAGGGGATGAAGCTGTAGCACCACTGCTTCTTGCAGTCGTTGACTTGTGTAAAGATATCGGGGGATGGATATTTGTACCACAGCAAAATGCTGAGCAGCTCAGTGTAAGAACTGCTGAGTTGGAAAAAGAAGCTGGAGAAGGATGAAATGAATACTGAAAACACAGATATAAGCAAATGGAACATAATGCAAGCAGAATTAGAGTACTTGGAGTCTGTCCTAAGATATTCCCAGCCAAGTTTGTCCCTTCAAGCAAATAAGACAACCCCAGGGAGCAATCTGGCCTACCATGCATACATTTGGACTCTCTGAAGAGAAGCAGAGTAACCCAATTGCATGGACTGAGAAAAACTGTAACAGCTTTTCCATCCTATTTTTTGCTCTAAGAGATCCTGAATATAATATATGGATTATATACAGTCCTTGTTAAAATCAACGTACTACATCTTTACTAGCTTCACAATGTACCAATTATTTAAAAACTTCTCAGCATGAGAAAAGGTCAGATTCTGAATGAAGGTAGGTGAGCACTTGCCTTAAACCTGCCAGAAAAGTTGGTCTATAAGACTTTCTAAGCTTCCTTTTTTTTTTGCTAGCAAACCTCTTGACTTAGCAGGAATTGGACTTGCAATTCCCAAAGAATTCAGTGTGTATCTTTGGATATGGCTGCACAGTCACGCAGGACTGTAGTTCATATAGATGCATTTGAGCCAGCTTTAAATTAGGAATGTAACCATAGTCTCACGGAGCTCAGCATGGGACAACATACTTGGCCGGTTTCTCAGGTAGGTTTTGCTGTATTACGCTGCCTGAGGTGTGTGTATATCCTTTGTCTTTGCTAAAGGATGTCAAAAGACCTTTATTATAAGAAAAGAAAAAAAAAGTCTGGCGGTCTGATTCGTTCTGTATTAGAGAACATGAAAAGGTTCTCCTCTGAGTGCAAGGACTGATTTACACTGGTCTCTGAGAGAAGGATGCAGGCTTTTCTATTTCACTCTCTGGGTCAATATGTAGATAGAAAAATAACAAGGAAATTAGTGAAAGACAAGCAAATGTTTCTTTCATTGCCAAGCCCTATCCTTTGTAGAGGTGGAGTTTGTGGTTTTTTTGTTGTTTGTTTTTTTTTCTTTTGTAAACAAGGAGATTTTCTTCATTTACATTGGCTACAATGACCTGTAAAGCTGGTAGGAGAATTGTTTCTTGTCAGGAAGGCTCCTACTTACTGGCAAGGTCTAAACTTTGTAACCTACCTCAAGTAACTCTGTAGTACTCTAACAAATGGTCCCTCACTGGAGGTGAGCAACACAAGCTGGGAAAGATGCTGTAGAAAAGACTTGCAGGAATATTCACATGTTCTGGTCTTGAGCAAGTCATCTGTTGCTTCTGATTTTTCACTGGAACAGCTGACTGATGAAATACTTTAATATTGTTTTAAAAAACCATGCTGGATTGCTTGTAGCCTGCTATGAGCTTACTCCACTGGCAGTTCAGTTTGCAGCGCCCGTGATAAATGAACAAAATTAATGATTGCCAAGTGCTGCAAGATTATACTTGATGTAAAGTGAGGTGGGTTTTTTTTGAAGTTCAGGCTGTCATCAGATTTTTTTTTTTTTTAATTTATTTGTCTATTTTTAGAAACTATGTAACAGTAAATAAATGTGTGCCATTTACTGCAGGTTGATAGACAACTGAATGGCAAGGCTGTAATGGGATCTTTCAGTTCTTACTGAATAAAGTCTGTTTCCTTTTTATTACTCTGATTATACCGACATACCAACAAGGCATATTTAAAGCTTCTAGGAGCCTGGTATCATCATAGCAGAAATGTGTTTTCCCTTTCCAGAAAGGGGCAGAATTTGGAGTATTTGTAGCCTCGTGCAGCACTTATGTTGCCTTTGATTTTGAGTGGGGGTTTGGAAGTGCCCAAGAAGGGAAAACAAGATGTAAATCCATGTTAGTGTCGTCCCATCTGCTTCTCACCTGTCTAGGCCACAGGGATGTGTGTGTGAGTCTTTGGGAGCCCGGGGAGGTCTGTGCCGTTCAGTTACCAGTTTCTGCCCTGGAGAACGTGAACCTTTGCCCAGCGCAGCCAGTTGGAGGGACTTCTGCTGGATCATCTGAGGGGTAGAGCTCCCCACAAATGAGTGAGGTTGTACTCAAACTGACATGGCATCACTGGCCAGGAAATAACCACCAGAGGGGTCCTTTGTTTAAGGAAATCTAAACAAATTTCTCTTGAGATGAATTCTAATTCCTAATAAAAAATCTGGATAACGGGCATCTGGAGAAACAGTTGATTCCCCTTGCTCAGCTGTATCATGAAAAGAAATAGGTTTTTACAATGATGCATATAAAAATTAAGCCCAATAGGAAGATTTTTTTAAATATATATCAAATAGTTTAGTAGCAACTCATTCTACATGGGTAAATGTCCTCATTTAAAACTTTACTGCTCGACAGATGCAGAAATGTCAATTTTCATTATAAAACGTAGCACATCTTCCTTTCCCTTGAGGGGAACCTCATTAGAAACTGTAACACTAGTGGATTTGAGGGAAACCCATCCTATAACATACCCCATTATCTTTGGTTTATTAAACACAGGGCTTTATTTTCAGTCAATGTCAGCACATTAAGTTTCCTTGTCACTTTTGGATTTGCTGGGAGGTTGTAGTGCTTGTACATGGGGCAGAAAAGAGATGCCTAACATCATGGTTGCCCTCCATAGCTTTCTCCATGTGACAGAATAAATCCTTAGCAGAGGTGATTCAGGCTTCATGTGTACAGGGTGTCCCTCAGTAGCAGAGAAGTTGCAGATAATGTGAAGCACCATTCCTAATGCGAAGTGATAATCGAGGTGCTTATAGATGAATGTAAATTTCATAATCAGCTGTAGTCTGCAGCTGGAAAAAATACAAGTATGTAAAGTGTTTTCAAATTATTACTATTCAGGGATCATAAGACAAAGATTAGTTGTCTAAATCTGTCTCATAAACAAATTAACAGTGATGCTTTCTGTTCAAAATATGATTCTTGTCAGAAGGATTAAACATGTTAAATCCAGCTAGAATATGCTGTGATCGTGTTTTTTAGCAAAGCTGCAATAATCAGACATTTACAACTAATAAATCGGTACTCTAATTCCTCTGCAATAAGGCTTTGAAATATAATCTGTCATTTCAGATTTATAGAACATGACTTCTCATAATTATAATTCTCAAATGCACATTACTAGTTATAATTAAATTCACTTTCAAAAAATCTGAAGCATTTTTGTGGATTATCTGCTCATATTATGTTCTAATGGTAAAATTAATGTATAATCTGTTGAATAAATTTGGTTAGTTCTTGGATAGAAAAATATACTCTACTATTGATCAAGTCCTGGAAACTTAGATAAGAAGAACAAAAATGTGTACTGTATATCTTAAGAGGGCTCTAACAAAGCCAGATCAAACTCAATCATAGGCAAAGAGGAGAACTTTGCTTCATAAAAGAAAAAATGAAAGGATTTAAACTAATTTAAAAGAAATTTAAAAATATTAAATTATAGCTCCGTTGGAAAAGATGTTAAATATTGGTTCTGGTTAGGGTGTAACAATGGATTAAATTATAGACTCCTTCAACTGAAGAATGAATCCCTATTCGTGGGAACAAGTATATTTATTTGTGGGTGTTGGTTCAATAAAAGCTGGTGTATCACTTACTCAGCTTAATGTTTCTAATTAATAAGATACCTAAGAACCTGATGTATTTCTTGCCATTATTATCACAACTGCACTATTATTTCACTAAAGCAGAAGCTCAGGTTTCAAAATTTCAGTTTTAAAGTCAGTGGGTCAGATCCCCGCTGCTCCATTGTGGGAACTGGAAGGATGCTTATCGAATGGCCATCCCTCACAGTGTGACCTCCTTCTTCTGCCACTACCCCACTAGTGCAGCTGTAGGTGACCAGTATATATAATCCTTTAGATTTGTGTGTGTTGAATAATGAGAATAATTTCTTCTGCCAAGCCCTTATGTGAGAAGTATAGAGAAGGTAATAGTCTATCTCCTTTGCCTAGCTGGGGCAGGTCAGACCATCAGAGGATGAAATCACTGGTGGGTTTGGAAATAGACACTTGGAGCCCTACCTTCTATCCCCAGTTGGTTTGTTGTTGCTGCAGGGACCTCTGAATTCCTTTCTGCTGAGGATTTACAGCAGTTGCACCTGCTCTTTTGGCCTGAGCGGGCTGCATTACTACCTGTGGGGCACTGTACACAACGGGTGCGCGTGCAAGTGATACGTGTTTGCTCACGAGCAGGCAGCAGCCAAGAGGAGCCCATATCCTTATAATTTGCACAAGAGCTGAGCATTGCTACTGTTTCCTGAGCCCTTCTCTTCTCTTTTTGAGAAGCCCTTCCCTTCTCATTTGCCTCAGAATGCCACCATCATGAGACTAAATGGCCATTGTATGCCAGGCTCTCTTCCCTGAGGATGACAAGGGCACATCCAGGGCCCATACTGCAATCCCAGGCTCTGGGAGAGAAGCAGACTGTAAGTTTTAAGACTCATTTTAATGAGCATGATCTGGGTAGTATTTTACTTCAGCATATATATCAGCAAATTATATCAGAACAATTGAAGCTGTGCAGCTAAACTAAATGTGCAGATCATCTTACCCTTGGAAAAGTTTGTGGGATGGTCCAAAGTCAATAGGAAACTGAAGACTTAGAGATGAAATGTGCAGTGAAAACCAGGTCATTCACATGGGAAAAAACTGCTCTTGGGCTGCAGGAAGGCAGTATTTGTATTTAACTACCTTCCGTTCAGTAGGTCTTTAAGCCATTTAGCAACTTTTCTTTAACTTTCTAGTTCCCCACGCAAATAATAACGTTTCACTTCTGTGTAAAATTACATGCTTTAGCCTGATTCAGCTTCCCTAGCTGAAGATAGTAAAGGAGTTACTGGGCAAGAGAAGGTCGAATAGTGCCAAATCAACCTCGAAACTGGAAATCTAAAATAATAATAATAAAAAAAAATGTAACCAGTCCAAGAGGAGGTAGAGGGAGAGCCTTTTTCTTGCAAATAAATGTGAAACTATTGGTATGCTTTGGTACAAAGGCAGCTGGATTTGAACAGGGATAGGAGCTGGCTGCCTTGTTAGGGCTGAATGCTTTATGGGGTGGTTGTAATTACAAGAGTGAGAAGGCTGAAACAGGACTGATAGCAGCGGTATCAGGAGAGTCAGAGAGAACCTCGTGCTCCTGTGACACATTATATGAAGACAGCATTCTTAAAGATGGCCTATAATGCTGAACAATTTCCCTACTTACAGCAAATGCCAGTAGTTTCCTGATTTTGACAGGGGAATAGAAACACCCAGCTGCTGAAGGACAGTCCTTGCCTTAAAGAATTTGTAATATCCACAGCTAAATCAGGCAAAAGCAGGAAGGTGAGACCAAGGCCCAGAGAAGTGAAGTGACATGGCAAATTAGCCATTACACTGAATTTATAACTGTGGTCTCCTATCATCCAACCTTGTCTACTGAACCATCCAGCCCTCCTCACATGCTACTCTTTCCTCAAAGTCTGAGAATAGACAGCAGTCAAATGCAGTAAATATATAATTCAGGGGCAATATGTAATGATCAATGGAGCATTCCAAATTAGAGCATGCTGGCCTGCAAGCAAAATTATGTGGCTGAAAATCAAGGTCATTTAGGGACAGCTTGCTTGTGTGTTCACTATACTGTCTTTAGTTTGTATCCTAATGACATGCATTAATAAACCTTTGTTGTGCAGCATAAGTAAAAGCAAAATCAGTTACTTGAAAATGCTGGAGTATTTCATTATATTTGATCAAGTGCTGAAAGAGTATTCTTCACCAACTGAGCAGTCCGTTACAGGAGATATCCTTGAGTTTTGTGGAAGAGAAATATCTCCTGTCAGTCTAAGACTTCTTTGCCAGCTGTGTAGTCAGAAATAGAAATTTAGAAGGACTCTGACAGAGCGGAGAGGGATGTGAAGGGCTGCCATTTCTGCTGAATATCTGTAGGCAAACGACGGCAAACATACCCAGCCTTGGGTCTGGGTGCTCCCTGGGTGAGCTGGCCCACCTGTGGCTGCACTTCTTGGGAGAACTTCTAGCTGGAGGTACATGCACATCCCAGATGATGGAAGTTCTTAATTAGGTCTCTAAAAGAATGGATATTTATCTACACTAATCTGTCCACTTAATTAAGAGGCTGACATGGTGCCATTAAAAGATACTGTTGCCATTACTAAAAATAGTCGTTAACGTGCCATTTTTAGAATTAGCTGAAAAGCAGTTATTAAGATGTACGGTCTGATGCTATTTGGGCCATCCATGTCATCCTACCCTGTCTTCAGATGTGAGGGAAGCAAGCAAAAACTGGTGCCTTTCCACCTTACACATGGTGCAGGGGTAGCAAGTGGGGGAGGTTGGCAGCTTGGTGTTCAATGAGAGAATTGCAATTTCTTGTATTTTATTGACTCTCTATTTTTAAGATTCAAGAAAATTTAGGGTGATGAATGAGTAATGATCCATGTCGTCTGTTTCATATTTGAATGTGAAATATTATGCAGGTAATCAGATTGTTCTTAATTTTTATAGCTAAAGATATATGGGAAAGAAATATGGCCCTTGGACAAGAGGTTTAAACAAGATTAGGCTTATTCCTAGAGTATACTGCGTCAGGTAAATTTGACAGTTATATCACATAGGCACTGAATGTCCCATGTGCAGCCAGGGCCTGTGACCTGCTGTCCTGCTGTCTTCTGAGTAGACTCATAAACTCCCTGAGTAGTTGTTCCTATCAGAAGGGATGAGATTGAGGAATAAGTGATGTGTGACAACTGCAGAATCAGGTGTTTAAAAAATTAAGGCGGGGGGGGAGCATGAGGTTATGAACAATTGGGAATTAGTGTGTATCAGCAGGGGTTATGAAAGATACAGCTATATATTTTATCTGTATATCTGTGCTTGCCTACTCCAGTCTGTGCAAACGGAGGGGTTGATAGGTGAACCAACACTTGGCTCTTGCCTTAGAAATGTACACTGAGCTTTCAATTGTTAAGTGCCATATGAAAATTATAAAGACGGGATCAAATCTATCCGTATTTATGTCTTGTCTGTGATAGTGCCATATCCCTTTACTCCTCTTTTGATCACATTCTTCTTGATTTCTTTTCCTGTGGACATGTAATGTATCACAGAATAGTGCTAAATTTGTTCTACAACCTGTGTGTTGGTTTGATTTTTTTTTTCCCCCTTCCAAATTCTGAAAGCCTACTTTGGCTTCTTGAAAAGATATTGAGAGGATCTTTCTCACATGAGAAATGTGTTGGAAATATTTTCTTAATAGCCTGCTTTGTGCTGCTTAATCTGTCTTTACAAAAAAAAAAAAAAAAAATCACAGAACTGCAGTTTTCAGAAAGTACAGAACAAATAACTCATGCACATCCCAGGAGCTAGGCAATTGATATAAATTAGCAATGCCTGAGGATGGAGGAGATGCCCCTATCTGTTGAAGCGGTCTTTTTTTTGTCAACAACAAAAATTCTTCAGAAAATGGATTGCAGATGTGCCTTCCTCACCCCCCCACCCCAAATACATTTGGTGATGTCTCAAATATATGTAAATATTTTCAAATTTGCCAATCTGCTTAAAGATGTGTGGTAACACAATAGCTTTTAAATACAAATATTTATTTCAAATGACACTTAGAAAACTGGACAGCCTCCCTGCTGATGTGTACAGGATACTATGACAAAGATTATTTAAGGCATGTCAGGGATTTTACATATATATTGGGAAATGTTCCATGTGCATGTTCACGTGGCTGGAAAACTTGTCTGAGTACAGGAAAGACTGTGGATCTTTGGGAGTGAACGTACACGAGTGGCCCCACCGACCGCAGGCTGCAGCTGCTGTGTGTAAAGCACAAGCTTTCCTGTAGGCTGGGGAGAAGCAAAGACTCTCACAGTATGTCTTTCTTTTGCCCTAATAACAATACCAGCACTAACTGGGACTCGCTCCCATTGCTCAGGGATTTTCTTACCCAGCTCTGGTTTGTTTGTTTTCTTCTCTTTTCTGTTACCTTTGTGATTCACCTTAAAAAACCAGAAGATTGTCATTTTAACACTGAAGGGCTGCAAGTAAAGCTCATGAAATAAAACGCAATTCTGACCTTCACCACTCTTTGAGCAATTGCCAGTCATTTGATTTCATTCTGAAAGCAGCTGAGCACTCTCTAGCTTCACAGGATGGCCACAAATCTCAGTAATATTCCCAGTATCTTCAGCATCTTGCAGGATTCTGTTCCTGAGATCAGGTACTTCTCTGTGTTTCTACTACTGGTACACCATTTCCTATTTCCTCTCTGTCCACATCGCGGCTTCACCTTTTATTGCTCTTTTGGGCTTATTAAGATACTTAGCCATTCAGTTATGCAATGTAAACTCTAGTCTTTGAAAGCCTGAGGCTGAGATTCTCAAAACAATTAAAAAAACCTTGAAAACTCTTCCGCTAAATTTTTTGATGGAAACTAAGACTTTTACTGCTCTACAATAGATCACTGTGCGTAACACATGAATTATTTTTAAGTCAGAAAAATGTGTCACAGTTTCTTTCATGACTGCTTACGTTGATATAGTTCATACCAGAGTTGAGTCCCATTGACTTCGGTAGGACTTTGAGGCTCCAACCTTCATGCATCAGAGACCAGGATATGAATCATCCTTGGGGGCATCATAAAGGTTCTGCCAAAGAAAGAATACACTTATCTTTCTGAAACAGGTCTGACAGATAAAGAAATATTTGTGTTTTTAATCTGGAATTCACATATATTTTTTCTGAGCATCACAAACTCTGCTGGGGAAATTGTCAATTACTTATTTGAGTACTGGAGAAAAATCAAGGGCACATCAAGGCAATTCATA
This sequence comes from Haliaeetus albicilla, assembly GCF_947461875.1. Classification (NCBI taxonomy): domain Eukaryota; kingdom Metazoa; phylum Chordata; class Aves; order Accipitriformes; family Accipitridae; genus Haliaeetus; species Haliaeetus albicilla. Next base: position 19,607,002 of record NC_091492.1, on the reverse strand, counting down.
CCTTTTGATGCAGTCTGAAATGTTAAAATTCCACTCTGGCAAAATGCTCTCAATTTTTTTTCTGCCTCTGAACTTGACAATGTTTTCCTTATTTTTGCTGAGAAATGAATGCATCTGTTTTCTTAACAAATGGAAGTGTTTGACTTACAGATGCTGCCTTTCAAATCAAAGCCTACTAAAATTCTGATATGGCCAGAGAACATGTCACATATTTTCCAGCTAGTGGGTGAGAACTTTTTCTGCAGCTGTACTGTGTGTCTTGGCAAATGTTTGTCTGTGCAAATACCCCTTCCTCAGATTTATCAGTGCAAAATTTCTAAGCTGCTGTTGAGATACAATGAAAGAAATCATTTCTCCACTTGGGAAGGAACAATGTAGGAGAAGAGACTAGTTTTCTAGTGTCCCAGATGTTGTTATTTCTATCTTCCAGAGCTCAAGCATCACCCTGATGTAAGAAGGATAAGTCAAGGACCTCCTCTTACCACAGCGATGGTGTTAGGTGGATCTCTCCTTGAGGGTATGAACTGGAAGCATATTCTGAAATATGTGTGTCCTGCTGGAAAGAAACACTGGTTATGCTGCATAGAGAGTGTGGAACGTTATTGATGGGTGAAGAAAATATGCTTGTCCCTCTCTTTTATTAACGGGTGCAAGGAGGGGGAGAAGTTGATGACCTTAAAATTCAAGACTCTGCGTTTTGAGTCAGTGTGTGGGGGACAAGGAAAAAGAGGACTAATTGACATTGTTTTCCGTCAATACTTCCTGCAGTCTCCCCAGCAGTATGATAACTTTGGAAAGATCTGAACATTGACAGTATTTCATACAGCAAATAAAGACTGTAGGGTATTTGTTATGTTCTTTCAAGACAGGATTAGCATCAAACAGTGTGATGTTAATGGCAGGTTCTTATATGTCTGGACTATCCCCGTTTATTTTGTGATTTGACAAGAAGGCATTTGTGATTAAGAGACTTCAACACAGGTCTCTAATTCACTTGTCTACAGGTGAATGTTAATTCCAATATGAATAGGATATAAGCTTACTGCACGCAAGCCATTCCTGAATAATGTTTTGTACATACCAGTTGTAATGTTTTTGACTGCGCTGTATTTAGAGTAAAGATGCAAGAACAGATTCGCACACTGGTTTTACTTTAATGGTTTATTAATAAATATTAAATAACAGCAATTTTGTCTTTGCTAACCCACTTCTTAATAAGCCAAAAAGACCTGTTTAAATATAGATGTGTATGTGTTAGCTGCAGGCAAGTTATTTTTATAATTAACTACAACATTAGAAACCAATCATATAAGTATGTTACTATAGACCAGTCTCCTTAAGTCTAATTCAATTGAAAATTTGTAATTGTTATGGTATGTCCTCTAGTAATAATAAAATTCTTGGCATTAACAAGGAACAAGGAGCTGGCTGGTCTAGAGAAAAACAAGGAGATTCCTCCTTTTTGCATTTGTCAAGTTTTAGTTCCCCCCTTGTCTTCTAAACACCAGACAGGTCCCAGGGAAATTCTTTCTATTGAATATATGGGTGTGGTGTTATTCAAATCACACAAGACTGCAGCCAACTCTATAAGCTGCCAGCTCCCCTCTCCAAAGCAGCCACTGACAAGACCTTCAAACTCCCATCTCCAGAAGTGGGTACCCAGGAGGGATTACCCGACATCAGTCACTTAATTCAGATATCTAGATTCTTCTTGCATTTCCTCATGCCCCAAACAACTACACCTCCCAGCATTCAGCCCTTCATTGCCAAGGTAGCAAGAGTAGCTCCCACACTACGAAGGAACACCTCCAATCTGCTTAGTGCCTTCAGGTGAGATGTGTTTCCCTTGCCTTCCTGCCAAATTGTCACCTCTGCTCAGCTGGACAATATGTGGACATTGCTGCATGGGAACAGAGAGAAGAAAATAACTAAAATCCCACATATAACAGTGACATAATAAGATACAGTTTCCATTTACCTAAGCACATAATTCGTCAGGGAACAGAAGCTAAAGCTGTTGGAAGGATTTCCTCTGTCCTTATATTTAGAGTAGCCAGTGGAGAGGCTTTTCTGGTGGTCTACCCATTTCACTAGGAGAGCCAAGTAGGTTAGTGAGCTCTATTGAGCCTAATCCAGTATTTTAAGGTTAAATTATTTGTCAGACAGTTAATACATTTTTCAAGTTTTCCATTACTTTTACACTTGACAAGAGTAACTTAGTCAAGTCATGATGTAATATCCACATGCTTTGTGGGAGCTTGTGCGTCTGTTTGACAATCATCATTTGATTTATCATTCATTTAAGCTCAAATCGGGGTCAGAGTTTGACAGATGCCACTGGTCCATCCTAGAACTGCAGTTCTTCCTTTCCCTCCCAAACTGTTACAGTGACATCACATGGAGGTGATGCATATAGTAATGTTAAATAAGCTCTTTAGGATGACAGAAAATAGTATGTCTGTAACAAATTCATGTAGTGTGTATGAGGTTTTCAGGAGAGTTGAGTATCTCTGCTGTTAGAAGTCCAAATCCTTTATTATTTCAGCTTAAAAAAAATAAAAATCAAAGAGTTGGAGGAACTGAGAAACATAACGTGGACTATCCCTACCAAAGGGAATATGACATACTGAGCTAAATACCTTCACCTTCCATATAACACACTAGGAGGTAAGAATATTCGGCACTCGGCATGAAGTGCTTGCTCAGCACCATAGAAAATAGGGCCCCATAACTGTTTAAATTTCCCAATTCTGTTCATAAGAGATGTCCTTTCCAATCACCTTTTTTTTTTTTAAAGAATTGTTAAATGGAGTCATTTTTATGTAAGTCCTAAAAATATTCTAGGAACAACAGACTAGTGCATAAAACGTGTTGCCTGCCTCCTCCCCCTAGTTTCTTTCAAATAACTAGAGGTCATAACCCCCCAAATCTGGCTGTTGGCTGTTAGCTAGTAGAAACCAGCTGAAACCCTGGTAAGACAAATCTTCACAGCTGTATCATATGTCTATTTTTGTCAATATATCTGCAAAACCTGCCAACTGCTTGTCACTTAACATAAAGTGGATTTAGAGAGGGATGAAGTAGAAAGAGAAAGAGATTGCAATGCAATCTGAAGGCATGTTGATCTGGTAAACTTTTCTTGTCTTATTTACGTCTAGTTTTTTCTTTCTCTGCTTCTCCACCCTACTAAAAAGCTAGGCACATTACGTATCTAGCCACTAGGCACAGATTTCAGAACCAGTGCTTTGTTTTGTTTTCCGTATTATCCTGGTACATGGAAAGTAATTGCCAATCCTGTCTAATGAGTTAGTGGCTGTGGCCAGGTCAATATACTGCCTGTAAGTACTACAAGATTGCACAACAGAGGCTCTACTCCTTCAGTTTGTTTTTCAGGCTGGATTATACACTGCCACTGACTTCAGAGTGTTCTCTATGCTGTCTCGAAGCAGAATCAGCCTTGGCCCAGGCTCACCCCTCTCGGGAAAGCTCTCCTGCACTGAATCAGCCCTCCAGGACCCCGCACCAGTGCCTTGGGCAGTGCTGTGGGCACTTTGGGGTTGCTCCCCGTATCACGATTTTCAGCAAGATTTTGATCTTGCTAGCAATAGGCAAATTCCATTCTAAATATATACTTTCTTTCCTCAAGGGAATGCAGATTTTTAGAGAAATATTGTAGCATATTTTTGTATGCGTAGCATTTTTAGGGAAATAGGGAAAATGAATTTGTCTTTGAAAATATTTTTTCTGGTACAAGAGAATGGATGAGGAGAAAAGAGAAAAGCTTATTTACTTGTTCCATTGTCATCCTTCCAATATTAAAAAAACAACAGTGGGATCTTCTTCTTCTCCTTACAACTGAATTTTGTTTCAAGTTTTGGAAAAACATTATGATGTATCTTGTTTTGTTTTTTAAAAAGAAATTTTTCTAAGGCAATTTAAAATTCATTGAAAGAAAAGAAAAAGCAACTAGATAATAATTTCTTGGCCAGCTATAGTTTTTATTTCCATGTATGGAGGGTTTGATGCTGCACAGAAAGGCAGGGCAAGAATTTCAAAGGGACAACCTGCCTCTGAGGTCAGTGTCTCCCATGCCTGGTAAAAGCTGTCCACTTTTAAGTGTCACTGAAAACCAGACAACTTCTTACCTAGCTAAAGTGTCTCATCACAGGGTCACAAAAGATCTTGCTCCTTTTTTTTTAATTTACTGAAAGAAAATCAAATATTGGAATGAGAATACCCAAAGCGTTGTTTCCTGGCCTCGGATAAGGACCTACTTTTCCAGTCTTGACTTAACCTGCCAGCGACTCCTGCAGGGAATTGTGCTAGAGAGAAAGTATACAGATCACACTTGGATTGCAGCTAATTATTAAAAATGGCTTACTTATGTTTATTTTTAATTGCTCCAAACCTCAGTAGTGTAATGAAGCTATTAAGAAATAACTCTCTGAAAGAGTTAAGGAAAAAAAAAATCAGATAAGGTCCCCAATGCACTTTTGCATTTTATTGACATTTTAATTAAGACTGTAGTATACTTCAGGGATCTCTGCACTTAAATAGAAACCATTTTAATATGCTACACTGGCAAAGAGTAATGGATGAATACAGACCCATATTCCCATATGTTTTATGGTACTTAGTGATTCTTTTGTACAATGTATTATGATGTTAAGACATTTTATGAGTTTCTATTGGCTAAGCTGAGCCATATCAAATTATAATTTTGCTCAGTGGATTTTACTGTAAGCAGATTAAATAGGGCACGTTCTGTATTTATTGTACAGTTAGATCTGACTGTTTTTGTTTTTCCTATTATAGTCTTCATTTACTTTTCCCCTTAAAGTGAATATAACAAGCATTATATGAAGAAATCACTTGGCTCCATTTACAGTGGGCTGGGGTGGTTGTTTGGATTTTCTTTTTTTTAATAAAAGTTGTTGGAGCTGAAAGGATGTTGTTCCCCTGATAATATTGATCTGAATGAATTCTTATCCATTTAACTGCACCACTGATACAGCTGTGAATATTTTTCTTTTTAAATAGACAAGTTGGCATCTAGTATTAATATCTGGGGACTCCAGCAAGCCAGGAGAGAGGAGATTATTTGTCCCATTTTGGACCCAGGAACAGGACCATGTGTCAAAGGGCTGACAAATGTAGTTTAATGATGCTTACTAACTCTGGAGTTTTGAAAACTTTGAGTACCACCAAGTTGTAAACCCGCTCATGAGCAACATGAGAAAGTGTGAATACAACTCCAGGACTGAAGTAAGGCAGCTCAAATGTGTAACTGAGTACAGCATCTGATGGAGCCCCTGTAGTTGGAAGGGGTAAAGTGCTAGGGCGAGAGGCACTGGTGTCCGGCCAGTTGCCCTGGCCACCGCTGTCACATGAAGCAGCTTGGGTGAGAACCACAGGCATGGTACAAAGTCAGGCTACACGTTGATATTCACTTTTATTATTATTATTATTTTTGGACTCTTCTCTCATGAGAGAATGTTTCTGTATGGTAGCCCAAGTCAAAACCAGAAAGTTCCAGGCTTGAAAGCTGATTCTTATGAGAATGTCAGTACAAGCAGTCATCCTCCGTATCTAAATGGCCATCTCCAAGTGAGTGAAAGCAGATGAGTGTAATGGAAGGGGAACGTTCCAGTTGGTCAAAAATGCTGATTCAGCAAACCCAAAACTTTGTGGGGAAGGTGCTGGTGTTGATGAGAGTTTTGGAGAAAAAAGGCCTTCAGTATTCCATTTCTTTTGCACTAATGAGATTTTAATGCTGAAATTTTAGTTTAGGCAAAAAAGATTAGAAGAAAATATGTCAATGTTTAAACATAATTCTCATGGCATAAATGAAATGTTGCAGTTGTACATGGAGTCTGAGATTATCTGTCCATTCAACTTTTCAAAATTTTAACTTTTTCTGGCCTAGAATCAAATGGAGTGGGAAAATTGGAGACCTTTAAGCTTTCCTGGTGTAAGAATAACAGTTCCTGGGTCACTCTCGCATTAGTATGGAGATTGTATTGCAGGACGTGGACAGCAAAGGGGTTTACAGCTAATTTTTACAATCCACACGTTAAATACTTTTGCCACTTCCAGAAAACTTTGACTTGCTCCTGAATTACCCTAATTCCCAGGTATTCTACTGCTCTACTTTTCCTTGAAAGCCAGCTTCACTAAACCACTGGTTTTATTGTTCTGTGGTGATAAATGATGTTTTAATGTAGAGAAGGTCAATAAAAGAGGTGAAACTGTTCAGAGAAATTATGAGGAATCTGTGCATTTGATACCAGCACCACCAGACAAAGCTGTCTTGAAATCTGTAGATGAAGGAAAGGAGAACGGAGCAGAGGAACAGCGCTCAGTCATTGGGGGCTATCGATGGATGTGCTCAGAGATGGGGAAATGTCTAAAAAAAATCTTCAAATTAGGCCATTTTAATGCAAAGAGCTTTAAAAGGGTATGGATTTTTTTTTTAATATACTTTCTATTAATACATTAGAGTGGGATAAAAAATGGGAAAGTGCTGCATTCAGGGTTTCTCATCCCTTTTCAGGTTTCCCATCCTTTTTGAGGATTGTATTCAAAATGTTTTGTACTTCAGCCTTTTACAGCCACACTGTAAGGGTGAGACTTTTAAGTAAATATCATCCAAGTCTCTTTGGGGCTATATTGATCCCAGCAACAGCTTCAAGCCTTTCAATCCTTTCTTGTCACTGATAAAAGAGCTGGTACCTGAGGTCGTATCACTCCCATGTTAAACATAGTAAGTGATGAGTTTTATGTTACTTTCCCTTTCCAACCTAATACTCTATGAACCTTTGAAAAACAGATGAGGTAAAATGAGACCTGGACGTTCAGGTCCATTTGTCTGTGGTTCAGTGGTGGGTGATTCCTTTCCAGGTGAGGTTTTTGGTGTGCTTCAGCATACTTCTGCCAGAATAGGGCCTGTACGTCATGGGTGAGAATACTTCACTGGCACGGAGCTAAAGACAGCCCTTGCCATCTCAGCTATCTGTGATTCATTAATTGATTCAATTCATATTGCTCATTTGGCTTTAAATCTATCTTCTCTGAGCAGAAAGGTTTCTGGCATGGTGCATGACAACATCTGTCAGTACCCGTCCTTGTTAACCAAGCCATCCATAGAGACCTCATGCAGAAGACCAAAGAGAAGTAAAAAGCCTGACATTAAATTCAAGCCCTTTGGATCCAGTCATGCTGACATCGTTCCCTGTTGTCTGATTAGGGGGATCCCAGTGTCTTTGAAGATGGCTTTGCATAGCTGTGGCACACAGGCACTGGGGATGGTGCCAGCTGGGGAATTTGGTGGAAAAACTTAATGTGTAACTCCAGCATCTGTTACGTTTCATCATAGAGGAGTTTTTTAGACGTTTAGTGTAAAATGCTGATTTCTCTCCTTTAAAAAGAAGCAAGACACCAAAAGACATCTCTCAATCTTGATTTCATCTCTCTCTGGTGCACTGAGGTGTTTACTGAGGTATTCTCCTGTACAGTTGTACATATGGAGAAATCAGTGGCATGTGAGTAAGTGTGCTGCTTGATCAGGCCTTTGTCTGCGTGCATGTTTAGGTAGAGTACAGCTCCCCCCCTTTTCCTTCATCCTTATTAATGTTTCCTTTTTCTTGGTCCTCTTCTCTCTCTCTCTCTCTCTCTTTCTCTCCATCCCGCCCCTCCTTGCAACCTTCTGCCACCCACTGCTGCTTCCTCCCTCCAGAAGAGCTGATAAGCAGCTGTTTTTGGAGGCACAGCTAATGCCATCCCTCGGGGGGGTGTGGGCGAGGAGGGGGGTGCTGGTGCACGGGAAACTGGGTGTCGCTCACGGAGAGCAGAACAAGTCACCTCCGCAGTCAGCACAGCAGCCACCCGCCTCAGGCCTAGGATGCCGACTTTATCTCCAAATTCAGATCTCCTGGTTCACAGCCCCATGCCAGACGTGCTTTTTTTAGATGCCTAAGGAATTCCTTGGTATTAAACTTAGAGAGAGACAGGGAGAGAATGTGGCGAGAATACATTGCTTTGTCTGTTTTAGCATGTGCTAACAATAATTCCTGATGCTGTCTCACAGGGGAGGAATACTGCCATGGTAACTTTTAACATAAGCATGAAATCAGCAAGCTCCACTCTGATATCTCATGTAATTAAATAGCTAATAATGTACAATTGTAATTTATACTAATGCTTTTGATATTTCGTCTTTATCTTAGAGCCCTTACCTCTTGGCGAAGCATCGTATCAATGTGGACGTGGTGCTGAGGGTGGGGCGAGACAAGAAAGGGATCAGAGGATACCTCATTATAAATGTGAGGCTGGTGCATGAACCGTGTCTGCGGCAATCAAACAGCTAATTGTTATGATTTTGCTGATAGTGTCTTAGCTGTAATATCCTGCACTGTGTCAATTTTTCAACCCTTAATGTAACACATTTGCATATCGAACCATCGCAGTGACTGTCCTATCAGCTGTACTTGAGTGTGTGAATCAAAAATGCATTGTTCCCTGTGCCCTTCAGCATATCGGATCAAAAAGCAAAGCTAAGAGATAATTTTTATTTCAATTATTTTTTTTGGACTTGGAGAAGTAATCGCATAGACAGTTTCCTTAAAGATAAACCTCTTGCTCATGCATGCGTTAAAATTCAGCTTGCAAGGCACCTAGTGTGGCTGAAGCCTAGATAAAAGAATTGAATTTTTGAAAAAATGGAGGAAAAAAATAAAAAGAGAAGCTGGCGTTTAAAGTGTCCTGTGAAAGAAAGAAGGCATTTGGCCTTAGGCATGTGCATCCACAAGAGACAGCTTCAACTCTTATAAAGTGGGGAGTTTTGTGTGAGCACAGATGCATTTTGTTTTCCTATGAGGAAAAGATGATTAAATTATCAGAAACAAAGATAAAAAACCTAGGGCTTCCTGGATAGTCTTCTTTTACCTCCCTTGTGTCTCACTTATTCCTACTGCTTAGCAAAGGTGCTGACTGTATCTCTCTAAGCTTTAGTTTAAATGTCCAACACCGCTTATTAATGAAAGTAATAGGCTTTTGTTTATTACATGTAATAATGGTGAATATGACTATTTAATATAAATCTGACATTTAAATTCCACTTAGTTCCAAGATTCAGTTGATATAAACGAATAACTCTTTACCCTAGAGTAAAAACTCCCTCAGTCTGCATTTTAAAGCATTGAAGTTTTCAAAGTAATCAGTTTTTTTCAGAGGAACCAAATTGTGAAGACATCTGTTATGTTATTAATTTCACATAAATCTTAAGCTCCTCAAGGCCTGAAATGAGGCTTCATTCAAGCCGAATTAATGAAACATGATTGTAAGTCCCTTGCATGGAAATGCTGTCATACAGTATTGAGTTGCTTATAATCACTGAGTAATCTTGCAGGCTGCCAAGGGAGAGCTACTTTAAATCCCTCTATAAAACAATATCTGAAAATATCAGAACACTAACTATATCCTGGAAGATTAATAGCAGATGAAAATTTCTATGAAATGAATCATTCTTTCTCAGTAAAGGATACAAACATTTCCAGTAACTGCAGATTGTATAATATAAAGCACAATCTACGATCCAGATGCGAGCTGCATTTAAGCTCTGAGATTCGTTCTAAATATGAAGTTGCTTAAGTATGCAAGAATTCTATATAATAGAGAAAATGTTTGGAATTATATAGGTTTCTAATTCAATATGGCCTGAATCCTGAGGGACTTAGTCAAAACTCTCACTGACCTTTCTTGCCTAAGGATCGACTGAAGGATTTGGCAATATGTGTCAATATTGCACCGAGCAAATGATAACTAATCATAATAAGTAAGAAGTAGCATACTAATTTTGAATTATTTTTTTTGAACAGCATTTGATTTTTGGTATTTTAATTGAGCAAATGAAACTTGCTCTTCTTTTTTAAAAAAAAATTAATAGAACAGTATCACACAACTTATTTTAAATATTGAAAGAAGAACTTTTGAGAGGCAGAACTGCCTTAATCAAACTTCAAAATACTACACTGGTGTCCAGCTGAATTGGGAAATAAAAATCTGCCTATGATATTTATTACACAAATCTTCTGAGTCCTGTTAGCTTTGATAGATTTTTTTTTTTTAATTCTCTTTTCTCCTTTAAAAAAAATAAGTAAAAACCCTAAAGATTAAATACAAAGGCAGTCCTTTTAATGTAGTGGCATATTATGCAAACTTATTTATAAGGACAGTATATACCTAGGGTATGGGATACTTGATAATTACTCCTCAATTAGAAACCTTAGTGACAGTGGTATCTTACATAATGTAACTTTAGGTGTAGCTATTTGAACCTGCATTATGCAATGCTTCAAAATGCCAGTAATTTCCTCCTGCAATTTCATCTTGAAGATTTTTATACTTTTGCACCTCAACACATCTGTTCTGTCAGATTATTATTTTTTTTCCTCCCAAATGTTTTTGCTGAACATGATCAGTGCTTAATTGATTATAAATAAATAGTTATAACAGTTATATATATGCTCCTGGTCAGCAGCTGTTGGTATTGAAAAATACTTTATATACAAGGGAAGCAAGAACAGTTCTAGGAGCTATAGTTGCAGAAGATTTTTTTATGTATTTTGATGGAATAATTGAGGTTTGTATTGCATTTTTGATCGTATCACAGCTTTTAGAGTTTTCCTTAGGTCTATGATGTGATAGAAATTGCACACATACAATATGAATTTTCAAGTGTCATTATAGGGTCATTAGGGCAAAAACTTTTATATCATTATACTGTAGGATCCTGTTATTGCTAGGTTGGCAAAAAGTAAGGCGAACCATCAGAATTCATCTTGGTGGTAATTTTTAGATAAAAGTCTGTGTAATTCACAGAATAAAGATGCACTAATATCTAGCTGCCCTACTTGAAATTTTGACAACCTCAGTATGGAGAAAGAAAAAAAAAAAAAGCAGCTAGGTCTACATTTTACCTATTAGTCAGATTCAATATTACTTCAAAGATGTTCTAAATCTGCATTTGAGTACCATATGTTGACACTGTGTTTTGGACACTGGAGATTACTTGAAGTACCACAACCATGTCTTGTACTCTTCTTCTGTAATCCCTGTTCTCCAGGGCATTACTGAATTCAGAGAGAAGCAAACAGAGCAGGTTTTGGGGTTTGGGGTTTGGGGTTTTTTTTTGTTGTTGTTAGTGTTGGGGGTGGGGGGTTACTGTCTGTTCTGGGTGCTGCTTTCTTGTTCGCCTCTGTGAATCCATGTCAAAATAAACGGAGACCTTATCTAGAGAGTGCCACACTTTGAAGTGCAGAGATGCAAATCCAAACATTGCATCACACTGTCAGATACAGAAATTAGTAGCATCCTGCATGTCCTTTGAAGTTCAAGGCTCTGCTTCCATGGAGTGTATTTTCATACAGAAATCAGATGGAAGCTATTCAGACTCAGATAGCAATAATGATTTACTTGCAGTAAATCTTACAGTTTTTGGCCACACTTAGGGTATGATTTACTAAATACTTTTTGTCAGATGTTACTTATTAAGATACTACTCCCTCCCCCCAACTATTTTTTAATTAAAGGCTAGAGATCTAATGTGCTTATTTTCTCTACACATATGTAAAAAATCAAATAACTATTATATACCAGATTATTTGCTTCTCACATCTTTTAAAAACACTGTGATTTACAAACTTTGATAGAAGATAGAACTACTTGACTGCAGCAGCTGTTTAATCACAGTGGAAAATATTTTAAAATGACAACTTCAGTGGTGGTCTGTTCTGAACAACAAACAGAATGAAGTAGGCTGGAGGTAGAGACAGCACATTGGTAACAGCAAAATGATCAGAGGCACTAAATTCAAATGTTTAACTGCTTTTACAATAAATGCTGTCGCCTGTCCATGGCCCTGCAACCAATATGCTGTGACCGTAACTCCCTTTCCCCTCTCCATCCCTCCTCAGCCTGCTGGCTCCTTGCAGTGCTGGCTGTCTCTCAGGGTATGTTTGCATGGTGCACAGCACAAGGGGAAGGTCCAGTTTCTTACGTCTTAAAACAAAAGTTCTTAAAGCCCAGTCCAAAACTTGATTCAATTGGCTTTGGGTCAGATCCAGAAGACCAGGTTTTCTTTGGCTACATTTGTTGGTCTTCAACACCCACAGTTGAGGCCAGATTTTTATAGGTGCTCAGTGCTTAACAGTCCACAGTGATGGTTGGAAGGTACTTGCAAAGTCCAGTCTCCTTAATCTCCTTAAAAGAGAGAAGGTCTTGCAGAGACCAGAGCAGTTGAACTTAGCTCTAATATTTGTTCTGCTTCTTGAGCCACTTGCCTCTCTTCACTGTCAATATGGCTGGGAAGATAGCACCCCTTGGGTGAAACTCTTCTCTGTGGAGATTCCTTTTGCTCCCAGTTTTGGGTCTCTGAGTGTAGGAAGCTGGTGAACCACATTCATTATATAATGGGAGAAAATACCCATTTTTAAGAGGAATGTGTGGTCTAGGTTAAGACAGTATTGATATTTGTGTATCCAAATATCCTGACTGAGAGCCTTATCTCTGTATTCAGGAATTCAGGATCTCCTATGGGCTTCTACCACCATAGATAAAAGAGAATAATCCTTTTTTTCCTTTTTTACAGTTAACACACCCATTATTTCTTTTTCCTCCATGATTCTCTGTCCTCAAAACTGCTAGAAGTGAATTGCTGCTGCTACTGAGTTCTTCGGGTGTACACTGGGCTCACAGGGGGACTAATGGGACTATTTATATAGTATAATTACAATTTGAACAATAGGTTATTTGCTTGACTATGGTAGGCACTTGTCTCACTTCTGATGATATCATTTGGAGAGAAAGGAACTTTGCAATATAGCTTCAAAACAGTAATGCATAGATGTATGTGGATGGGAAGTATTTATTTAGCCATATATTATATCCAAACCCTGAAAGATGGAGGAAGGAATTAAGAAAATGGAACTGCTTTGAAAAGAACAAACCATGAACTAGATCTATTTTTTTTTCCCCACTGGAAAAAAATAGAAGCAAGATGGGGAAAATGAGATTATTTCACATGGTTCTTGTTGTTATGCAGATTGCCTCTTTATATCCATACATTCAGCACATCTGGCTCCCTTGTGGGTTTGCTCTTTGAGCTGGGAGGAAGAATGCACAGTGAGATTAAGGGCGAAATAAGGTGGAAGGACAGAAATGGAGAAATACTTGTGGAGTGAGGACTAGCTGGACTAAGGAGGATTTCCCTCAAAAGCCTAAAAATCTGTCTTCTCTTCCCTTAAACCTTCCCATCTTACTATGTTGAAAATTGTGCTCTCTTTCTCTTGAATAACATGTGAGTGGTCAGGCTGTTGCTGCTCTGTGAGCAGTGCCCAGCGGGCTGACCAGCTTCGCCTGCACTTGCTTCTGTGCCCTGGTTTTCCTGGGCCGCAGTACTGTCCCATGTTTTTTTCTTGGATTGTAAACTCCTAGGGGTAAGGGCTCTGCTGTACACGTTTGTACTGCTGCTTGCACTGCGGACGACTTAGCTAGTGTGATAAAGCAAATAATACCACCACCTTTATTTTTTTGTTACGAAGTAAAGGCAGAACCTGAGACCTCCCCTCGCAGTTTCCCAACTGAGAACTCATTTGCCATTTCACACTGTGTAGATGCTTTGCTGTGGTCTGAGCAGACAGCTCTGGAAAGGCTCCATGAGGAGTACAGGGCTATTGCTGCAGGGCAGCCTGGTACCTCCCGCACGGAGGTGCTGCACCGTTGACTTGGTTGATCCAAGGAGAACATGGGATGTGCAATGCCAGAGCACGTGGAAAGATGGCATTAGAAGCAGACTCTGTTGATGAAAATCTTACTGCACCACTTGTTCTTTTAATCATGGACCACAATGAGACTTTCAAAGCCTCCGTGGCATTTATTGTCAACATGATGAACCTTGGGGAAGGAAGATGCTCATTAAAGCACCTACACGTTTTACATGAGCACACACGCAGAGGAAAGCCCAGAAGTAATCATCCTGCGTATCCATTTGCATCACAGAATAGATGGCCAGGCCTCCTTTGAGTCAGGTTGCTTCCATATTGAAATGCTGCTTCTAATTTACTCTGTAAAATACAGAAGATGCTCAGAAATCTTGGGTGTTCCCTGCTGTGAGGTGTGAAGCTGCAGAGGGCCTGCCTGGTTTCAGTCTCAAAAATCAGTGTTGAGGCTTGCTAGATTAATCTCAATCCCTAGAAGAGAGCTGAGTGTTTTGGTCTGCAAAATGTTTATCAAGGAACACTTCATAAGTGATGCTCTGCATTATAGTTTGGAAAAAATTCCTCTTCCTCAGAACTTTCTGGATCAGATTCCTTTTGCTGAAAAAATCTTCCCCTGCAGTTCAAGTGAGCTATTCATAGCCATACAAGAGAGGCTGAAATGGCTAACATTTTTTAGCAGTGTAAGCTGTATCTTTTATCTGTTGTTATGTTTCCAGCTCCCTGTGCACTACATGACTGAGACAATGCACCAAATAGGTCACATGTAAACTAAATCCTTCTAAGACGTTAGCCACTGTCGCTCTCTCCACAACCTGTTCTCAACTCCTCTGAAGAAAACTACTATTTAATGCTACTTTAAGTCAGATTTTTGAGGTTTTTTCCTGCTCCCTCCCCCCTTAGAAACCAAATATGTGAGCTTTACCGAATACTTTTAGACATGGGAACACAGAGCTGTCTTTTAAATGCTTACAGTGGATATAGACAAAGAAATCCAATGAGCTGTGACAGCCATATAACCAGTCTCTGATAGCTGATCCTTGCAGTATGTCTGTGGTTAGATATACAGCTCCCACAGTGCTTCCCTGCGGGCTCTCCTGCCTGGTGCTCATAATGCAGGCTGCACACTTTGGACGCTGTGCTGCAAGCTGAAAGGGACCTGGGAGGAGAGCTGTGTTTTGGACCTGAACATTTAAAGGTTGTCACGACACTTGTTCTTCTTACTAAACAGGGGAGAATTGCATTCTTGCAAGCTGGTCCCCTCTGGAGTGCTGTTTTGGCACGCAGCCTTTGTTCCACTGTGTGGTTTCACGGTGAACCCCTTAATTCAGTATGACCCTTTTAAGAAGTCCAAACATTACATGCTACAAGAGGGAAACAAAGCACTTAGTGGTATGAATCATGTTTTAAGGTGGAGCAGAGGTGGTGTTTGTGTTGCCCCAGACAGTTCCATTTTCAGTGGAATGAGTCTGTTGTAGGGAAGATTTTGGATTCATTATGACTAATTGCTTTTTAAATTTCAGTGATTTTGTTTTGTTTTTTTAGGGTTTTTTTTTGGCTGGCCTAGGAGCCTTGTGACTCAGTTTACATTACTAGATTGTTTATCTTGTCAGTTTAGAGTAATCTTAAAACAGTGCTGTTGAACAGCTTTCCCTTTCTATCAGGTTAAGTCTCTGCTCCCGGAGATTTGCCATTAGAGATCCTGCTCATCTACTCCCCTATCTAAAGCATCTGCTGACAGAGTCCTGGAAGGACATGAGAACATGCTGTCCTGGGTTGTACTCTCAGTTTTCTAAGGCCTGTTTTCTTTTATTTAATCTTTACCGACTGAAATTGTTCTCCTGTGACTCTTACGTCAGGAGATTGGAGTGCCAGGTAGCTTGAGTTTGGGATCTGATTTTGGTCTGGGATTATAGAAGTTGTGCAGAGGGGTGTTTTATTTCCCCTGGATGATGAAGGAAAAAACCCACCATTTTCTTTTTCATTAGCCTAGCACCTAGTGGACAGTCTTGCCTTCCTAATAGCTCTGTTCATATAGGCTGTGTGTAACCAGTGTCAAGTGTATTTTGTGAAGAGTTTTCTACTGGGTGAATAAGTGCTCTTGAATCCAGCCCAAAGCAGCCAAATGTGTGATGAGAGGGGCAGTGATCATGAAGATGTCTTCGTGTGCTCTGCTCATGAATTTCAGCTGAGTCCTCCAGAACACTGTCATTACTCAAGAATATATTTCATTGATATCTGTATTAGACACAGAGCTTGACAGGTGGTTAAAAATCTTGGAGGATGGAAATATGGCAGCCCTCTAAAAGGACAGGAAAGTGTTAGCTTTTCAAATGTGCAATGCTTAAGCACTGCACATTTGAACACCTTTTCTTCAGTTGTTATCCTACCTTGAAGTCTTGCTAGGGGAAATTACTAGGAAACTTCTGAAATGTTGTTACTAGGAAACTATTGAAATGTTATTTCAATAACATCTGGCATACTGAACTTTTTAATATAGTTTACGCTCTGGAATATTTTGGAGTCTCTGGTGGTCTGGTTGGTATCATGATGGTCTTCAAACACCTTCCGTTCAGTGCTGGCTCCTACCCATGAGGAGACATTTAACAGTGGTGCTGGTGGCAGTGGGGAAACCATAGGATGGGGAAAGGGCAAGTAATAGCTAGAGGTGACGAGAAGGAAAAAATTTGCCTGGATTTATTTGTGGAAGGATGGAGCACGTATGGAAGGAGAAATAATTTCCAAAAAGCAAAGGTAGATCTGAGAATGCCATCCCCTGTTATGCGGAGCTGGCTGATTTTTGTACATTAGTAACACATTTTGAAGGGATATATGTGCTGTTCAGGTGATGCTGATGGTACTGCTATTGATTGGGGGAGTGGGTGTCTGCATTGTCTGCAACCCTCAAACCTATACATTGACTGATAGTCATAGCGTGGCTTATGCCATTGGAATATCTTTGTGCTGCTTATAAAACAATTTGGTATTATGTTTTCTGCTCATGCTTCCCTTTGCTCTGCACAACTTTGGCTCCTACAAAAACATTTTAATACTTACAAGTAAGGAAAACTGTAGACAATCTATGAAGAGTGGTCACATACTTGCAAAGGGTCCATATATTGTTGCAGTGAGGCAGGAAGAGAAACTTATAATTCATGAGTAGTGAAAGCTTTCTTTACTTCTGGGATAAATATTCCAACCCGTTAGGTATACTTTATATGTAACATTTACATCTTGCTGAGTGATTAGTTTAAACAGCTATTTTTATCCTGCATTTCAGCCCACAACTCTCTAATGTTAATTAGTATTAGGAAGGAAGTATGTTTTCTTCACATGCCATAGCAAATGTGCTTTATATAATGATTACAGAGCTTGTTTGATCTTTTGTTTTTACTGAACACAGTCTACAGCACTGACGGCAAACTGTTTGGTTTTAGTTTTCTTGTGCCTTGGGCTGTTTTCCACTGTGTGAAATTGCTGAACTTTTTTTTTTAGGTGTTTTTCCACAATCACTGAAACTGTTGGAGTAAGATAGAATTTCACTGTAAAGTTTCTTTAAATTGCTGTCTTTCAGTGAACAGTTCAAATAACCCCTGCCTCTCCCCATTTTATACAAGTTTGAGGGCATGGTTAAAACTGATAAACTAAGAAGTTTGGACAGAGGGGTTCAAAGGTTAGTCACAAGCTGTTCAGGTATTGCACACAGGATGCAAAGACTGCATTGGGGGCGGGGAGGCAAAAATATAAAAGGCTTTAGTGAATATTGCCAAATTGCCAAATATTTAGAAATCAATTGTATAAAACATCCACAATTTGGGCAACTAGGAGAGCTTCAACTGTTGTTCCCACTCTACGTTCATGATTGTAGATAATAGAGAGATAGTTTTAACTGATACAAATATACTCACAGAAATAAAGACATAATTATAGAATTCTTAAGTTATTTTCTTGCACCATTACAAGTGGAGGAGAGTCGTTGATTCAAGTCCTCCAGCTCTAGGAAGGAGAAAATTATGAACCTGAATACAATTTTTTAACTTCCTTCCTTTGGTACTTTGAAACTTAAGATCTAACACTTTGCCTGAATACTACATGTCTATAGTTTTTTAAAAGGTTTTCCTCCCAAAATTTCCTAGGACTACATAAAAAAACATTGAAGAAACCACTCATCATGCTAGACCTGTATCATAAAAATCAGCCTGAGGTTTCTGTCAGTTAATTTAGAATAGACCAAGTGTATTATTACAGTTGCTTTTTAGTTGTGAACCTGTTCTTCAAAGTTGCTGACAACTGTTAGTTTTGTTTTTCTTAGAACCAAGGAAAGTGCGATACTCCTTTGTAAACAGTTACATCCCTAGATCAAAGCACTGATCCAGCAAGTAGGCATGTGTTAGTCAGTGTGGAAAAATGGGTGGGTTAAGGGCCATCTGTGAAATCGTAGGGACTGGACTTGAACTACATGGCAACTCAACTCTACCATGATGGACAGAACTGATTTCTGCGGAAACTGTGTATGTATTTTGCATCATCAGTGGCTACGGATGCAAATTCTAGTTGGTAATTACCAGATCTGTGGTGCTTGTTCATTAATTAAAGGTACCTCTGGCATCCAGCGTTCCTGCTTGAAACACACTGGAGGCTTAATTACAATTGTGCAGCCTCTGTATCTGTAGGTGTGTGTGGATCTGCACTTGTTCAGTGCCAAGGTTTCCAAAAGAAGATGAAATAATTGTTTAGGGTGGAGAAGAAGGAAAGGAAGGAAACCAAACCAAAACAAAAAAAAAAAGGAAAAAGAAAGGCAAGAGGCAAAGAACAGAAAGAGGAAGAAATGAATCCAGCCCTGTGAGGAGTGTCTGTCCTCCTGCCCCTACCCTGACAGGTGCTCAGTCAGGATTTGCTGTTTCTGGCATCAGATACGTTCTTTTGGAAGAATTCAGAAAACTCAGTCTGCCTCAAACTCTTTGTGTTATGATCTGGGGCTCAGCATTATGTTTAACTTGCCAGCAAGAGGGGTCAATCAAAATACGGATTGACTGTGCTGTAGCGGGCGAACCCGAGCGTTTCCAAGGCTCCCTTCCTCACCGCCGTTCATGTCCCTCTGCTGCCTTTAACGCCCAACTTCACATGGCCGGTGCCTTAACGGGGGCGAGTTCATTGTTGCGTCGCGTCCCCCAGTTTTTGTTTCAGTTGCTTTCTTCTGATTGTTTATGAAAGGGAGATGTTTGGGGAGAGAGGAAAGCAAGCCGCCGGCCCCAGCATAATGGGAGCTGATGGAGCAGATGAGTGACAGCCAGCGGGAAGCACTGAACCAAAGGCCCTCGTAGCGGCTGAGCGCCGAGTCATCAATAATGCAGAATGAATTCTTGCTTCCCTCAGAGCTGAGAAAATAATACCCGGCTGGAATTGAGCGAGCGGTAGGGGACACAGCACCCTTGAGACTGCGGGTCTGGAAATCCTGAAGGGGAGAGCTTTGGAGAATTGAGTTTCTCCCTGCCGTATGCCTGATTTCTTCTCCTGCCCACTAGAAAATTGAGAAGTCAATTGGCCTTTTATTGTTAGGGTTGAAATGACTTTTTTTTTTTTTTTTCTTCCCCCAATTAATTTTTTATTGACTTTTGAGAAAGGTAGATTTACAACTGCCACCGCAAAGGAGGAGAGAGATAAATAAATATAAAATACTCAGGCCGGGAGGCTGGGTGGAGGGGAGGGCCAGGCCGGAGCCTGCACCTCCTCAGGCCCAACTGCAGCTCTCCTCCTGAGGCGGGGGGTGCGCCTGGGCAAAGCCCGCGCTTTCTGAGGCGTGTTTCCCTCCTCAGTAGCCACCGGAGCTAATTGGTACTTAATGCACCTCACAAGGGCTGTGTGAGTGTTCATTTCAGTGTTTGTGGAGGAAAATACCCAGCGCTGTGTGAATATAGCATAGTTTCGGCCTTGGTCTTGCAGGCTGTTTTCCACAACTCTGTACACCTTTACTGCTTCTCTGCCTTCACCGCTGGCCTGCTATAAAAACGCAGCTCTATCAGTGTATGCCCAAGAAACGACTGCTCTACTGTGGTTTTTCTGTTGTTTTGAAAAATTAGGCATTACATGTGTGGGATTTTACATTTAGTGTGGGTAGCTAGAGAAATATGGACCCATATGTGTACATATATAAACACTGGCAGGGTGGTAACCCCTGGGCTCAGACTGGCCATCAAATGCAGTCCTTTTCACCAGATAGGAAGCTGAGGGGTTTGTTTTCATAAATTCCTTTAATTTATCTATAACAATTCAGTTATTGCATAAACACATTTTGGGTTATGTTTTGCTAGTGAAAAATTTAGTTTGGTTTTTTTCCATTTGAGGGTGAAGGTCTAGGCTAATAGAAGAAGGTGGTGTTGCTAGGGTTTTTTTTGGTTTCCTGCCCTTGTCCACAACCATTTTAACCGGAGATAGTGTAAAAGCAAAGGGCACCCCTGACACTCAAATACAACACTTCCTATGTGAATAATGATTTCTGAAGCTAGCAGCCATTGCTCCAGACCTCACGTAAACAAAAATGCAGTTGCATGAATAATTATGGTGAAAGTGAATAAAATAGTGACACTGAGGATGTGGTTTGTTTGTAAGCTCAAATGTTTATGAATGTAGTTTTAGAGCAGATGTCTGTAATAATTGGTATCAATGCACAGTAATGGTTACTCGCTACCTGTAGCTGTTTCCTACAGCAGGAAAATCTTATGGTACTGCTCAGAAAAAAGAAGCTCAGGTCACCTTGCATGGAAAATCATTGAATCTAGTAATAAGCATTTCAGCTGATTTTAATAAATGTAATCCTGACTGTTATGAGCTCTGCCATCTGTAACATTATGCAATATATCTCTTACATACAGGAGACATGACATTCTATGTGGAAGTGGCAGTGACGTGACAGCCCCCGATAGCTCTGCTCTGCAGTGTGGTGGCAACATTCTTCTGCAGTAGTAAGGCCTTTATTTATTTTTAAGATCTAAATTAATTCACTTTGGCCTAAAACCCCTTATGTCATAGGTTCTGATACCATTCTTTAATTTTCATTTTATTCTGTTTTTGAAATGGCCACAAGTGAGATGATAAAGTTATCTAGCTAAAGCCTTTAGATTATAAGAAGTTCCAGATATTTCTGCGATGATCTTCTGATACAGCAATTTGGCATGGATGAAAGTCTGGCTTCCACTTTAACAAACTGGAATTGGAAAATATTTCTTACTTATCACATATCTCTATATCAAAGTAAAGATGACTGTGATTATTTACCAAAAATTGGAGGCATATGTCAGGGCAGGTTACAGTCTTCTAAAAGTCTCTAATATTCAGTAAAAAAAGAACTTGGGTTCACCTTAGATTAGATGGCAGATTCTGTTTGTTTGAGCTGTCATTCTGCCCTGTTTTGGCAGACTGTGATTAGAAAATGATTATTCCATCCTTAATGTTTAACTGCATCCCTGAAACAACGTGGGCAGATAAGCAAGAATTGCTGGTTCATGTTGGTGTAGATGATACATTTTCACACATCTCCTTTGCACTCAAGGACATTTTTCCAGCTTACATCCCTGCTGTTTCATGCATTACATTTGGCTTGCTGGGAGCTGGGGAGAAAGGGGAGGCTGAAGATTACATGGCCTCCAGCATTTTGTTTATGAGAGCATCCTTCTAGCAATCAATGTCCATGTGGGGTAGAAGCAGATTTCCCTCCTGAGATAAGAATCAAGCAAAGTTGCCAAATGCACAGTCTTCCCTTTCAAACATTCTGCTGCTTCTGAAGCCGGGAGACGGGAGGGCTTTGCTTGTCCAGGGAGGGACGAGGTGATGGCAGTGAACCCTGAACTTCAGCCTGGGAGCAAGCCTGTACCCCTGCTGCAGTCCTGGCACAGCACAGGAATGCTTTCCCATCCATGACCGCCGGTGTCTGTACATCTCTTTCTCTTCATTGCAGGTTGCCAATGTTCTCATATGTGAAGTGAACTGATATGAAATGTAGGTTACATCACTAAAAACTCTGAGAACAGTCTTGTTTTCACTGCACTGAATGTGAATTGAAAGAACTCCAAACATAGAGTAAATACCTGATGTTCCTTTTTAGGCAAACCTTTTATTCTTTGCTTTCTTTCTCTTTTTAAGTGGAGGTTGATTCATGTTTTCATACTCCCTGATAAAAACTTAGGAGCCATGTAAACCCATGATCTCCTAACACAGTATTGAATGGCTTTGCTCAAACCCAGAAGGTCATTAGAAAACACTTTCTACCTGCTTTTCTGCTCTCCTACCTGTAAGGGGATGCCACAGTTCCTGCAGCCTTCAATAGATACTGCTGGCTGAGACTCATATTTAGGAGCTGCTTGCAGGTAATTCAGAAGTGAGGCTTTCACAAGCCCTCCTTACAAATTTCAGGATTTTCTGACAGTGGTTATTGTTGGTCTGTACTCCGTCGTAGACACTGCCACAGGAGATCTTTCACTGGTTGAATTAATTAATCACTTGCCAGTCTTTAGGTGATTTCTCTACAGAAGGCAGGTTTTGCTTGCTGTGATGAATCCAAAGTGCTTTAAATATTATGTGACATTGCCCACGTGAAATGAGTACTACATCAGAATAGCTGTGTTTGTTTTGCTGAAGTGTGGTTGAAGGTTAAGGTTTGCAACATGGAGCCATCCACTGGGTAAGGAGCCAGGGTGACTGTCATAGTTTCTTAGGCCATGGTGTTTCTGGGCTAACAGCAAATAGTTGCCTCAGTGGGTGTTCGGCAGGCAGATAGTCTCACGTTTTCTAGACAACAGCCTCGTAAGGCATTCAAATATTTTTGAAAGATGTTAACTAAGATATTCAGAAAATTGAGTGAAAATAATGTGCCTTCTCAAGAAATATTAAGACTACTTTGGAGTGTTTTAGGAAGCTCCAGTCTTGCTGCCCTTGTAGTTGCTTGGATCAGAATTGTTCAGAAGGCAAATGGCAAGAGCTGTAAATGATATGACAGTGGGTGCTGATGTAAAGGATTTCAAAGAGTGGTGCTTGGGTAGTAACAACAATATCAGGGCTTGGCTGTGCACCGTTGAGGCCAATGGGCTTCTAGAGAAATCTGTTTCACTTCATAGCAAAGCACATATTTTTTTCCCCTGTTTATTTCCAAACAAGAGTTTTGTCATGTCATACCAGCAGCTGCGTACTCGATGGCTTGGGGAGAGCATGCTGGCTTTTCTGCACTGATCTGTTTTCTTCCTCTCTAGGTGGCATGTCACTGCTTTCTATATTTCTATATTATAATTTGGGGCAGCAATAGCAATGGTCTGCCTTCTCTCCCCTTGTTACCAGTTATGGGTAATAGCTCTTCAGCACTATGGAGATGGTATGAACATGCATAGCAGAAAACAGGCTGGTAAGACATCCTTTCAGTGCACCCCATTCCTGAAGGCGAGGCAGTACCCTTGCTACAATCTTGTGTTTTCGGTTCAGACATGACAGAGTCTAACAGAGGGTTGCTGTGCCCCTGCGCACTCCGTGGAGAATTTGTACGTTCTTCTTCCGTGGCTGCTTCCCCTAACCTCAAATACAAAGTTCTTTAGACAGAGAAATGCATGTTTTGATCTTTTGTAAATGGAAAAAAGACATATCAAGCTAAACCACTAAATGTCCATGCACTGAAAGAGATTTCACTATAAATAGAGCAAAGCCCCTGTGGAATTCATTGCACAATATTGGATCCTTTTGTTCACTTTGTTAAAAAGGGAGCCTTCTGTTATAGCTCCTTTCCTTCCGAGCAGATTTTAACTGTACATGATATACCATATCTGAGATATAGAATTTATCTTAGTTTATCAGCTGTACTGCTATGTACTGGCTGCTGCTTTGTAATCCACTTGTGAAAATTGTACGATATGTTATACGTAAGGAGGATACAAATATCTGTGTAGATTTCCCACATTCAGCTGTGGAAGTCATACTGTTATAGGTCCTCTGTTTAATCCCTAATACATAGCTGTAATAAAAGGAATATAAACTTTATTCAGGTCCTTTGTCTATTTATGCCTGTTCACCCTTTGACCAGCTGCAAAACAGAGACTACATATCACTGATATCCTGCATTATTCAAATGCTATTGGGGGGATATTTATTTTTATTTCAAAAGAAAATATTAAAAATAAGGAAATAAAAGAAAAATAACCTCTCTTCTGGACTGATGGAGAATTTATGGGTATATAAATGAAAAGATCAGCTAAACTTTACAATGACAGAGATTTTATTTAACAAGCAGGATGGCTTTAAAATTTTCATACCACTATGCATTATTTGCAGATATACATACATGAAAGCAGAGATCAGAGTTATAGTGGCTTGTTTAGAAAGGCAGTAGGATATCAGAAGCTAATATTTAAAATTGGGGCCTAAGTTAAGACTGTATTTTTTGTGTTTTACTTTCTGGAATCCAATAGTTGTACATCAGGGTGAAGCCTGAGAAACAGCATGCAGAAGTAGGCTTCCCAGTGAAACAGTCTCTCTAAAACTTACACGTGTAATTTATTTGTGTACTGTGTTTCTCTTGCCAAAGGACCTAGTTTAGGCACCTATGGGATTAATCTCATTATTAAATTACTGAAGTGTTCTGTATGACAGCAGAAAGAACTTGTCTTTGGGTTGAGATGACCAATACTTGGGTCTGCAGTTTATGTGCAAATCCACTCTGGCAGTAACTCCTGGTTGCTAGTGTGCCAGTGTGCGGGGTCTGTGTGAGCTCATGGCAGGCTAAGGGACAATTTTTCTGGTGTATGTAGTCTTTGTAAGTCCCCTACATTGGGACAAAGTAAAAGAGAGAAGATGCTGCCCTGCCAGAAGAGGCAGCGCCACAGTGTCAGGAATTATTGACACTGCTAGGAGGGATCCAGGTTCAAATCCTTGCTCTGGGTAAATTAGAGCAAGGGTTGGACTTGGGTTTCCCAAATCAAGATGAGTGATGTAACCAGCAGTAATGGAGCCTCTGTGTCTCTGCAGAAAATTTGCTCTGGACCTAACTGATCTTCACTGAAGTTTAATCAAAACCAATAATTACTCTGAGCAGAACTTATTAATAAGATAAAATATTTTTTTAATAATGTTGATCCAGCATTTTACAAGCAATGGTAATCAATTTATAAAGCACTTCAGGACCCTCCTCCAGACAGGCTAAACAAAACTGTCATCCTGGGACTGCAGGTGTAGAAGACCTGACCTCTGCTATCAGGCTCGATGCTCTTCTGTGTGTCTGGGCAAGCACAGTGGGTTCAAGGAGTTTTTGTGAGGAAAGGATGGTGTGAAAAGTGAGGAATGAGGTCAGGACTTGGCTTGTTACTACCTGCACAATATGAAATGAGAAGTCAAGCCAAATGCTGTTGTCCTCACACAGCGGGAACCAGGGCAGGGGCTCTTGCTCTGGTGTTGCTTTTTTCACCATGTAACAGGGCTCACAGCCCTGTCACAGTACAAATTACACATTTCCCACTAAAGCAAAGAGGAGATTTACCTTTGGAAACACCGCAGTTTTAGTGACCAGCGGAGCTGCGGCCTCTCTGCTGGCGAGCCTCCCCACTGCAGTTCATGTCGCATCCCTGACATGGTTTCAACATCCCCTTTCTATGGGTGTGTGTGGTGCACGCTAAGTTCACATCTCCTTGTAGTGTATACTTCAAATGTACAGTTAATATCCAGCAGATACGTGGGAAGGCAAGCAAGCTACCTTTCATCTAATGTTTGTAACACAGAAAACCTTCAATATTGAGAACAGATAGACTGGAAGGTAGGTTCACATCTCTCAGCAAGAGAGCTGTAACTTAAATCTAATACACCTGATCAAGGCTTTCTCTCTGCCTTGTAGGTATTTTAATACAAATGTGTCTTTCATTTGACTGATTGAAGGTCTCCAACCTGCAATAAATGAAACATCTGATCCCCTTGAATCCAAATCACTTTTTCTTTGATTTTCTTTTACTTCTATTTCTTCTTTCTTTGTTCTACGGCTAGAGTCGAATTTCCCTTTAGAAATTGAAAGAATGTGTGTGGGTTTTTCTGCTCCTCTTACAGTGAGCCTGTGCAAAGGTCGAGTGGCTAGTTGACTAGCATATTAAGACAGAATTCATTTCACAGACAGTCTGTAGTGATGTGCTTTACATATCATTATCACGCTGAATTGAGGGAAACTGATTATACAAATTAGTTACTGTACATTATTCTCCAAAGCCTTTTATTTGCATAACCAATAGATTTTATGCAAAGAATATCCTGAAAAATGATACATGATCATGTATAGTTGAAAGAAAGTTGTTATTATTTAGGTAGGAAAATAAGTAGGCATTATTCACAATTTAAGTTTAAATTACTGTGTATCATAATATTGAGTGTATCAATTAGCTTATGCCAGACGTAGCCTTTAAAATATATTTCCTGTAAACATGATTGTGCCTGGAGTCCTGAGCGCTGGGAGCTGCTGATTCCAATGTTCTCTATAATTATGTCTTTGTATGAATCAATCAGTTTAAATATAGAGCGACAGTCTGTTAAAGCCATGACCTCTGTTGGGTTTATTTTTTACTCGGGTAGTCATGTCTCTTTCCAGATGTCGGTGACATAATTTGTATGCTCAGCATTTCTCGTGTGGAGATTTTTGTAGTGGGGGAGAAGAGGGGAGGAGGACCTTCAGAAGGAGATGGGAGTTGGAAATATTAAGCTGTAGAATCATTGAAAGTGTTGCTTTTAATCTATAACTATAACCATGTTTGTAGTGAAGTGTTAACTCTGCTACACATGAACACACTTAGTCTTTGCATAGATATTTTGCTGGGTATTAAAATGTATGTCAGGCTGGAGAACAAAGAACACGTGACATTATGGACTGAATTCATAGTTACAATAAAAGGAGCAATGAAAATTCAATAAGGGGACTGGAACCAACAGTGTCTTTGTACTTTTTATCTCTGCTAGAGTTTCCAGAGGAACTGTTAGTGATTAAGGGCCTCATCCTGCGCACATTAGTGAGCTGTGCTCGCTGCCCTGCGAGCGGCACCAGGCGCTGAGAGCTCCTGCAAGCGGCATGCTGGGGCAGGAGCACGCAGCACCCACGTTCCCTACAGTTGGTAGCTGTTGGTGGTCTCGGGGGATTTGGCAGGATAAGACCCGACAAGGAAAGGAAAGCAGAGGAGAGCAGTCATGTAAAGTTCATTTTGCCTTTATAAAACTTTCTAGGGATTGGAAACATGCAGCAACATCCAGTTGGCAGAGGAGATGAAACACTGATGTGTGCTGTGTATGAAAACGAGACTTTATAGTTAGTAGGTCTCCAATGTAAAAGTTCTAAAAATAAATCTTTAAAACTGTTGCAACCCTTTTCACCATTTCATTTCCCTTACGTTTCTGCATTTGCAGTAAACACATCTTTGATGCTAAAACTGAAAGTGTTTTATGTGCTATGATTTTTTTTTTAATGGAGAGACTCACCTTACTTTAACTTCAATGGAATAGGATTGTGTTAAAAACACCGATACTTTGCTCTGACAAGATGTTTGGATGCAAGTCTGATGCATTTCAGAAATGTTTCTTTTTCAGTGATAATCTAGGTCTATTTTATTGATCACAAAATTCTAGTTTTGAAGACTAATTACATGGAACATTCCATGTTGTATAAGGTATTTGTCTACATTTTAATTAGAGGGAATTATTTGATTTCAATATAACCTGTTTTAATTGCATTCTTTGTACACCTATAAACTTTAATAGCTATAGACACTGATATTATTTTGGGAGTTTGTGAGATTATTCATCTAATGTAGTTTCAAGGGAACTACATTTTTATTTCTTTTAAACTTTCTAAATAACGATCGAACTTTCAGCCTTTCCCTTGTATTGTTCCCTTGGATTAGTTTCAAGTTGGAGTGAAAGCCAGCAATTGTGAGGTAGCGTGGATTTGACATTTTCTCATGTACCCCGCATATTATTTGCAGTAAGATTAGCATCAGAAGGACTGACTTAGATCAGTTGTCTTTGCTTATGCATGCCCTATGTTTCTCAGATTTTTGGGGGGGGGTGGTGGTGTAATATTTAGTTTCCCTGTCCGAGCATATGAAATCAGCTTTAGCTGGGTGTTTGTGTCACAGAACTTGCCAGGTAGAGTGTAGGTGGAGGATAAAATGAAAGCAAAGAAGGTAATGTAAAAAATTAGACACTGGAATAGGTACAAAGGAAAACTCATGTTCTTTGAAATTACAATCCTGAAATGAGCAGCAGTGAGCTAATAAATCAGCATGGATCTGTGTGGATAGAAGAGGCTGCTTAAACTCAAGATCTAAATGATTTAAGCATGCATCTTAGTGTATGGATTATAGTTGTCCTCAACTAGGGGCAAATCCTGTCTCCAGTGACATGTGCACCTATTTAAAATCAATGAAAGCTGGAGGTGTGAGAGACTAGGTTTTGTGCTTTAGCTTTTGTCTCATGCGACTGTTACCAGAGAGTTTCCCTGAAACGCATCTGGGTAAGTTAAACTTGTCACCTTTGTGACAAGAATACTCACATAAGTAACCATAATAGTATTAGCTCTCACAAAACATTTAAAGAATCTGTCCTTTGGCTAGTAATATTCTTCAGATGTCGCTTTGCTTTTAGCAGTACAAGAAAAATTACATTTTTACCCTGGATAGTGGATTTGTTTGGAAATGAAGTAAATGGCAGAAATGCAGCTCTCTTCTTCACCTGAATAAAAGTTCTTTTAAGTTCAAAGTGTTCAGGTACATAACTCTAAGCTCTCTCTTCCTGATGCACAGTGGGCTACCTAGCTTTTTTAAAAATTCATGGTAGGGTCTCAGAGCAGGGCTGGCAACCTCAACTAAAGTAACTGCTGCTTTTATTTCCCCATGACTTTGGTTCTGTTTTAAGGTCTCAAAAGACCACACAAACCAGATGAGCAGAGTAGGAAGAGAGATGAAAGATGGAGATGGTAATTTTCAAAAAGAAATTGTGTTGCAACTGATGAGTTCTTTATGACTTCTACTTGAAAGCATAAATCAGCCCAGGTTCAATTAAAATTGCATCTAAATTGAACTAAATGAGCTTTTCCTGGCTTAGAGTTTCTATATGAAATTTTTTCACATCTCTGAATAGCAATGGCAAGTTGTCAGGAAGCTGAAACCACTAAAGCTTTGAAGAGGGCAGTGATTTTAAAGCCTGCTCCTGCCTCATGCCTCACAATTTTGTAATGTTGAAGGCTACCTTCTCTGTGAAATGTAAGTACAAACAATATTTAAATAATGACCACGTGCTCTCCAAAAGTTGTCTTAGTCGTTAATGTTGTCTCAGTGTTTTAAAGTTAATGGTGGTTTTGGTTGGCTTTTCAAAAACTTACTAAAAAAGCCTAGGTCTCAAGCATGCTTGCAGGTAGATTCAAAAGGTTAATTCCAAAGGAATTAACAGACTCCTTTCTCTGGAAGTGAAGTAGCAGAGGCTGGACAGGACCAGAGTTTGCATTCAGTAAACCGTCAGGTTGTATCACAGGTTTCCATTAGCTTGACTTGGCTGAGGTTTACCTGAATTAGAAGGTAGTGACTTGGCAACATTTTTTGTGGTGGAGATGTCATACTCAACCAAGACTGACTTTCTGTAGAGGGGTTAAGCAAAAAAGGCTCGGAGAATCGTCACTAAAACTAAATCTTCAGTATGAAATGCGTAGGGAGTCTGAGAAAATCCTTGCAGTTTCTACTGAAGTGAGTAATTTCAGACAAGTCTTCTAACACTTGGGTCCTTTAAATCAATCAATAAATTCTTGCTTTATAGAGGAATAATCACCTGTAAACAAATACACCCCCTTGCAAGGCTTCTGAAGCCATTGCCCGCCAATGGGAGCACATCGGCTCCTTTCATAGTTCTTGCAGATCCCGTTTACATAAAAACCCAGCTGCCAAGCACTCAGCTAAAAGCTGCTGGTGTAATGTGAAGGCATTTTTTGAGCCAGAGCCACTTTATAAAGAAAAAAATGCTTGCTTGACATAGACCAAAAATGACAGTGTAAGTGGATCACCTGCCTGAAAGGCTCTCAAGCAGTACGGCTGTCCGACCCTCATGTCATCCTGTCCTGACCCCTCAAGAATTCCTTTGATCTCCCATGAAGACATCAGCCTCCAGGACTGTCATCGCCCTGCAGATGTCCGCCCTGCAGGAGGCGGTGGCCTGCCCAGGTACAGGTGCTACGGCTGTGGCCGTCCCCAGTGTGGTCCAGAAGCTGCTGCTCTGTAAGGCTGAAACATTCCGTGGAACAGCTGCAAGTGCGTGAATGATGGGTTTAATATTTAAAAACTTAAAAAAGGAGGAGAAGCCGCAGCGTTTTCATATGCAGTCTCTTTCCTCTTGTTGTAATGCTGCCCATCATATTAACAAATTTGGCATTGCTTTTGCTTATTTTTGAACATCACAATTTCACCAGGCAATTGATCACTTCTGTACCTTGCCGCAAAGACTTCTCATCTGGAGAGCAAGGCTCCTGTTGTAGTCTTCAATCTTTATGTAAGTGAGTGTGCTGACTCACAAAGCAAGAGCTGAAACACTTGCAAAGCTTTTGTATAAAATCCTTGGTTATGAGAGTTATTCACCTTCTCATTTTCCAGACTGGCTGGCCTTATAACACTTAATACTGCTAGGTTATTACAACTCTGGAGTTTCACCAGTTCACAGGAACTGCAGTAGTTTGCACTGTGGGTGAGATTTCAAAGCATACTGAAAGCACTTGTGAATCTGTTTTACTTCATGTAGCAATGGACTAGGAGAGCCTGAAAAGCAGTCTCCCAGCTGAGCAGGTGGCAGCTTCCAAATGAAGGGTAAAAAATTCTTAGGACACCCTAATTTGATCGCTTGTCATGACCTGGCTCACAGACGCCACTGAGCATCAACAGTATTTGGGTGCCTGGGTCCTCTAGGACCCTTTGGGAATCTCTTCCTGTACAGGAGGGTGGGATCCATATGGTAAAATCAAAGTCCAGCCAGATGTAGCAGGAATTTGTATGCTACTACCTGACTCCTTGTATCAATAAAGAGCTGTTTTTGTAAAATATGAACAAACTACAATTTCAATGGAATGTAATCATTTTCAGCTCGATTGTGCTGATGGCACACAGCCCACTGCCTCGCAGCAGTCTCGGAGGTAACGCGCCTTCGGGAGTGCAGCCTGCAGCTGGGCCTTTGCCGCAGCTGGGTGTGGAAGGAAATAAGCCTGTACCCCGCATTGTCCTCACTCCCCCTTTGGACTGAATTGTGCCTCTTGATAAACAAGGAAGGGAGCGCATCTCTGCCTATTCAGGTTAAGTTGCGTAAGATCCACTTTTAAAATTCCGCCCCCCGTCTGAAGAGGATTTTTTTTTTAATTAAAAAAAAAAAAATTCCTATAACGTCACATTTAAAAAGCTTTTGAATTTTGCTTTTGACCTTTTTCATTTTGTATTTGTTTTCTTCACTGCAAATATGTAATCTATTTTGGGCAGTTATGAGAGGAAGCAAATTCAAATCTCTTCATTCTACAGGTATATTAAAAGGTGATGTCTCAACATCATCACAAATCCACCGATTCACTAAAGGAAATTTAATTGATGCTTTTCAAAACTGCCATTTGTATGAAAATAATACTTTTCATCAAACCAACCCATCCACAATATTTTGACATTTTTCAAATAGCTCTTTTGACTAGTTCTGTCACAAGCAAAAGGAAAGACGTTTGAGAATCACCCCAGTCTGGTCCTTTCTTAAAGTTCTGCTTACCACTCAGCACAACCTTAGAAATTAGCCAGTGGCATGAAATGTATCACACCAGAGTAATACATTTCTTTAGTAAAAGGACTGAAAATAAAGCAGGAGTGCAGTATTTCTCTCAGTTGTAATATGTTGATGAACCTGTCAGAGCAAAGACGAACTGCTCTGACTTCTCTGCCTGTTGGAGCACAGCAGCCAGGATTGTAACGGAGACATCACAGGACAGGTGCTTTGAAAATTACAGAATTTAAGTAAAGGATCATGTGGCTTTCCTATACGATCAAGAGTTCATCCTTGCAGATTTCAACACCCTACATCCCCATTTGCTCCTTGATCATATGTCTTTTATGTTAATAAATAATCCTGTAGATTTTAAATGGCTTTTCACATAAGTAATTTATCTCTGTGCAGTCTCAGCCTGTGACCCAGCAGAAGTCCAATTTAAACCTTTTAAAGGCTATTTTATTCAGAAGTTAATTTCACCCTCTTACACATAATCACTGCTAATCATTGAGGTGATTCACAGGTATGAGGGATGCAGAATCAGCTCCCAGGTAAGCTCTCAAAAAGCTGTAATTTTGTTTGTAAAAAGCACCACAGCTATAAGCAAGAATGGTGGTTCTGCAGAATCTAGGAGCTGCATTGCTTCTGCCTTTGTTCTCTGATTTTTTTTCATGTGTAACAGATTTTAAATAAATCAAGGAAAATGTATGAATTCCACACTACACAGCATATTTAAAATCTTACTAGAACTGGGCTGTAACCGTTACCTGGAGGTCTGTAAATATCTGCAGTAGTTTACTGCTGCTAATGCTGTAATTACACTTCAGTGTTGACTCACACTTAGGCTTTTTTGTGTTTGTGTTCAGCAGTACAGTTTATTTGAAAAGTGCATAAAATATAAATATCCAAACTTCAAAGATGCTGTAGTAGAGGTAAATTGCCAAATGTTCTGTGATTTTCTCAATAGTTTTATGATAACATAAAGCCAGTGTTTCATCAAAGAATTTTTTTTCTTCAAGGATTGCACCAACTAGGTATAAATTATAAATCATATTCTGCTTTACATGTGAAATGGGAGCTCTGAAGTGTATCACACTTGAGCAGATGGAGGCTAGGTCTTCTCATGTTTTTCTGAGCCTATGCTTTGTTTGTGATGTCATTTTCTATATATTCTATCCTTAAATTCCTTTGCATAGGGGCAAGAAACCATTGCCAAGTAAATACAGTTATTGACAAGTGTTACTAGCAGCAGGGGGCAATGACAAAATCATCAGTCATACACACATACATGCTGGAGTGACATTTGTAACACACAGAGTAATGAGCTAATTGAGCAGCTGTTCAGGTTTCATGACATCAGAGATTTTATTTAACAAAATGAGTGATCAAAAAAACAGTGAATTACAAAATGCTAAATATATATTTGCTCAGGTAGCCAAAGCTGTTTCTGGCTTCATTCTAGAAGCGTGGCTGAGTTTTGGTACAATTTAGAGGATTGGAAGGAAGCACCTTAGAAGGATGCTGTCTAAATTACAGCCTGTTTGTTCATTATTGTTATTTTATTATGTTGACAAATTGCAAATTGAGCTGAGATTTCTCGTTCCTTTGATAGCACCTTTGCTACAAGGTAATAACATATTAAAATCATATGGCATTTGAATGAAATCGTTTCCTGGCTCCGTTCGCTTGCAAACTGCTTTTAAGAATGAGGGGGAAAGGCAGCAGAGGGAAATGGCTAGTTTTGCAGGGCAGAGATGAGAAAACGCAGCCTCTGTGCATGTTACACAGGCAGAGATGAAAGCAAAAGAACCAAGAAGCACTTTTTAGCCAAGAAAATAAGCAGCATGGGCTCCTTAGACTTAGATTAAACCAGCTGTAAAACAGGAATTTCCGTCATTGTTATTGACCAGACTTTGAAGACTTTTATCAGCTGCATGTGTTAATAGCTTGTTAATGATTGATGCTGAGGTCTTTTACGACACCAAATGAAAGTGAGAAATAAGTGCAGGATTTCGAGGTGACTATTGCAGTCACACTCTTTCAGTAGTAGTCTGCAGAATTTCAGCTATGTTTTAAAACATTTATGCCTGCCAAGATTAGATAGGTTACACCGCAACTCAAGATAATACAGAACTACCCTGACTGTGCTGTTCGTTTAGCCCTACATTGAACAATAAAAATACAGCAACCCTCAAAATGAAAAGCTAAATTTTAGAAGGTGATATAGTTCTACCAGAGCGTATAAAGGAGTGTAAAATGTATAGATGACTTGGTATGCAAGGCAAATAAATACCAGATTTGCAGAACACTGTCTAAAGAGAGCCTTGCTAAAATTGCTTGAGTATTTCAATTAGGGATTTCTTACATCCTTCATTTCACCTGGTTCAGCAAAGTAGTTCAGCATATGCTTAAGCTCCAGAAAAGTCAGTACAACACATTAGCACAATGCATTTCTTGTCTCCGTTGGTTATGTATTCTAGAGCTTAACACAGCGATCTCCGTATTAGCTTAGATAAACCTTTCTGCTGGTTGTAGACTATTCTGTGTGGTTATTTACTTCATGTGTAACCACATTCCTTCCCTTTTTTGCCGAGTAAACTAAGAATTGACAAAACTGGAAACACTGGGTACTTGGTATCTCTTGAGGAAAACACAAGAAATGTGTAGGTGTCTAAGATTTAATATGCATTTATTTTTTTCAGTTCATGTTATTCCTTTTTACCATCTCCACTTGCCTGTTGTAAATCCAATTAGTGAGCTTTCTACATTGCAATAAACTGCTTTTCAGGAAGAAAATTTTCTTCGTGAGCAAAGCCTTTTTCCTACAACTAGGAAATAACTATTGTTATTTTCTGTTTTTTCACTGCCTCACAAAGTGTTTAAATAAAAACAAAATAAGCTCTAGCACTGCATTTACTGCACAGCTCCCTCTTCCTGCAAAGTGCCTTTTCCACCTTCAAAGAATTTTGCTCTAGCAAAAAATTCTTACAAGGATGAAACAAAAATATGTAATAAAAATATAATAAAAAACAAAAGAATGCGTAGATCCAGCCCAGAATAAGCAAAAACCTAATTGCTGGTACCGTTGTGTAAGATGGGAGAGATCCAGGTTGAAGCCCCTGGTCTGAATCAAGGACTTAAACTCAGATTTGTCACGCTTTGAACAATTGTTCTAACTGCTACAACACTTCTGTGCTTTCTAGGTTTCAAAAAAAGAAATTCAGTTGAATACCTAACAAAACTCTCCTGCAGAAGGGATTGTCAGAACTGGTACATTCTTGTAAAAGTTTTATTTCCTGCAGATAGATATTTTCTGAAAAATATTACAGGTTATTTTGTTCAACTATTCCTCTTCCTTTCCTTTAACCAAGTGAATTTTGACTCATAACACAGTACAGGCTTAAGTACTTCTGTTCGTTTCTCCAGTCTGTGTTAACTCTCTGTGTTCCAAATGTTATAGACTTTAAATAGCATCCAGAATATTGTGAACCTTTCAAGATAACTTTGGAATAGAGTAGTCTCTGATTTTAGCTGTCACCCTGGATTTGGGTTAATTTTTTCTGTATTGTAGTAATGAGTAATTCTAGGAATTGGGAACCCTGCCGTATATGTAAATGACACTCGTGAATTGTCTCTGGTCGCTGTGTCCCTTATTCTCATTATTTATTCATGCTTTTTTTTCTCCTCAGAAATAACAAATTAAACCTTAGGAGACTTGGAGGTTCAAAGGGTTGGTCATTAGTCTTTACTAAGTCCAGTTCTGTAGAGATTAGAACAGGAAACACCATTAAATTTAACCGTTTCAGCGTTTCACTGAGCCTAAATTCAGACAGCACTATCACTTTCCTCAAAGGATATACAAAAGCCTATTGTATTATAAAGAAACTGATTTTTTTTTCCATTTCTATTCATTGTAAGCAGTTCATTCTAGTTTCAGAGACATTAGTGGGTTTAGATATTCCTTTATGTAGAATAAAAACTGGCAGAAAACCCCAATGAGTTTTCTGACTGCATCCACAGCCCGTATGCGCTTTTCTGACTGGTTCATTGCAGACTGGAGTTCTTACAAATGAGACCAAGGCTGCAGGGGAGTGATATCTATTAGCAAATTAAGAAATGGTGGCTTTGAATATATAGTAGTCATCATGAAAATGCTAGCTCTCACTATAATGTAGCATCAGAGAATGATGGCTCCTTTTTTAAAGGAGACTTCTGTAAGTAGCTGTTAACAAATGCTGACTCTATAATAGGAACCACTGTAGAACATGTACAAATACAAGAGAAGTGGCCAAGAACTTGCTGTTTGTTTTCAAAACCATATCCTTTTTGCATAGTCTTTAAAAA
This sequence comes from Haliaeetus albicilla, assembly GCF_947461875.1. NCBI lineage: Eukaryota > Metazoa > Chordata > Aves > Accipitriformes > Accipitridae > Haliaeetus > Haliaeetus albicilla. Next base: position 19,571,117 of record NC_091492.1, on the reverse strand, counting down.
AACATATTAGCAACGGAGATGCTTTGGTGACGCTCACAGAGGGTGACTGCAGCCTGGCAAAGCCTGTGTGCTGGGCTGCCTGGGCAGATGTCTGGAAGGCCCTGGTGTCACCCCCAAACATCCCACCACATAAAGCAGCATGGGCAGATCAATGTCTGCAGGTATTAATAAATTACTGCAGGAATTACTGCATCATCTCCTGCCTGTCACTTATTCTGCAGTTAAAGCCCCAGGAAATGAAAAAGGTGGGTCACTGTCTGGGGTAAGAGCAAGCACATAAGCAATCGCTGTGGGTGATGCAAGTTCTGTTGAAAAATGGAGGCTTCTGAATTGCCACATCATCTCTGACATCTTTGTGTCTCATTATAATTTACCAAAATTAATAAAATTCATGTTTCATGTGGTAATTTCAGGGTGCATGCAAATTCTCTTTGCTTACCATCAGTAGAAAAACACTTGACGGAGATTGTTATCCTTATTTTGCAGAAGAACAATAAAATGTATAGGACCCATATCCTTCCTGAACCTGGGTCTCAGGAAGAGCTGTGTCAGCTGCATTCAAGGGAATTGGAAATTTGTCTAGTGATGCAGGAACTGGAAGCACATGAAAGTCTCTGCTACATGGTGGTGAGGCCACACGGAGAAAGCCTGACACCAGCCGAGCCCAGCAATGACTCGTTGCAGAGGTTTGGTGTTACCTGGAAAATCAAACTCCAGGAAAGTGTGTGTCTGCATTTGTGAATACATAGCAATGGTCTACCTACCTGGCCAAAAAGCAGAAATGGCAGCACATCGGGAATTCCTGGAGGGTAGAGAAAGGGTGCCTTTGCCTTTGCTAATGCTGAGAAGCAAGGTGTGCTCCTGCCTGGTAAGCAAGATCTGCTCTGGCCCCAGGGTAATGCAGAGATTATTTGACAGTTACCAACACAGTTTGTCAAAGAGATGCAGGCTGGGAGTGACAAACACTCCAGCGGAGTATTTGCAGTGAGTCAGCAGGTCCTGGTATGATAAAACAGTCCAAAATATCTGTTAGACAACGCTGTAGCAAAGGTGGATTAATTTTTTTTATAAATTTACGATGAGCAGAGAAAAAGGCTATAGCCATCAGAGAAACAATTTGTTACAAATTATTTTTAACTACTAATAAAAAGTTGTGGGTTAATTAGGCCATTACACTGGTTTCATTTTAAGAACGTGTGAATTCACTGGGACTGTCTCTGTTTTCGCTGGGTTTAATGAGAGGAAACTGATCGGGAAGCTTTGAAACAAAGAGAGAATGTGTCTTAAAGGTGGAAAGAGGTTTTTTCCAGTAGCCCATCTTAACCCTTCAAAAATAATTTCATTAATTTAAACTTTTTTAAAATTCTGGTTATTGTTTTATTTATTTTGAGTGAGAAATTCTCAGAATGTTGAAAAGTTTAAAATGTGTTGATAACAATGGAAGTTTTTTCTGACTTCAACAAAAGAGCTATTTAAAAAATAGACTCAACAGATATCACTGTGTCTAAAGCAGAAAAAAACCCTCTTTTTTTTTGTTGCAGAGCAGGACCATTATTAAATATCTTTCATTTTACTGGCATGCAAAAGAAAGTAAGGGGAGAAAAAATGTATTTGTATTCCGAAAAAGAGACAAAGTAAAAAGGAAGAGAACGTGGCCATGCATGCAGCGGTAAAAAAATATTGCTCGCTGATAGGGTTGCTTGTGAAAATGGTCCCCGAATGTTTTCATGGTTGTGCGACTTTTTTTTTCGTTACCATAGTCATGCAAGCTGTGTGTTGCTGAGCTCCTGCTGAGCAACAGTGGAGGAATTACTGGAGCTCCATTCACAGTTTCAAAAGTGTTTTGCATTAATGGACAGCCTGAACTGGATTTGGGTTAGGTTTCACTCCGAGCTGTAACTCTCTCTCTCCACCCCCTAAAATAATAATAATAATTACAAAAGTATGAGATAGGGCTAACGTCTCCACCTCCTGTTCATAACTGAGCAAACCAAATATTATTACATACATTATTGAAGGGGTGAGGAAAGTTAGAGGTCATGAACTGAGCTGTATGAATAGCTGGAGGTCAGATCAATCACAGCCATGTATTTCATGGCTGAGGCTTCAGCCCATAGAGACTGGTTTAGTTATACTGCTTTCTACCAGCTGATCACATATTCTAATTTAAATCACAAATTAAATTAAATAGCTAAGAAATACATAAACTAAAGAATTCTTTAATGTTCAGTAGACAAGTAACTAAACATTATTTTTTTCTTTTTATTAATGTATGGGGAGGAGTGGAGAGAAGGGAAGCCACAGACATGAGGGTAGGTGTAGTACTTGGAAATGAGGTAGAATTCAGGGCAAAATAATACCTGTTCTGTGTCTTAGTAGTAATTGTATGAAGAGAAGCTAGTAGGGAAATAGGGGAATTGTCTGACATGAGAAATAAGACCTTTTTTGGAACATTCTCTGAATCTCAATAGGATCTCAGATTAGACACCCAAAAATTAATGCACGTGATACTGTGTCCTCTGAATCTGTCTCTAGGATCAGATAGACACTTTTAATTGCAGTTTTGGAGTTAGATCAAAATACTCGTGAACTGTGAATACAGAATTTTGCTAATGGCTGGGAAGGGGAAGGCAGGAAGGTGGGGTTTAGGGCAAACCAAGCTGATTTTGTTTGCATCAGACCCCTTTGAAGTGGCAGCAGTTTGTAGTTGCTTTGTGTTTTGCATTGCTACCTTTTCATATCTGAAGATTCAAACAATAGCTCCTGGTTATTATCCGACATATTATTGATTAAAAGCTTTGCCCAAAGACCTTCCATCTCACTTTCCAGCTTAGTGTGATTTACTTTTCTTTTTACTCCCTGTAACATATGATTAATGCTGAGCTAGAGAGTCCCAGTGAGATGAAGCAGAGTGTCAGGTAAGATTTGTCAGCTCGGAAGTATAGATTATTTTATGTTTCTCGAACTTTGTGGGCCCAGGGAACACAGATCTTGATTGTTAAATCCATCCACACTTTCCCTAGGGCTATAATATGCCAAAAACATTAAATAGCCCACTTAATACATAACCTCATTCTGTATGCTTGACTATTTTGTTTTTAATTTTTCTTCCCTTTCCAGGCTGCTCAAATGAAATGGGATCAAAGAAAAAAAATTATCCTCACTGGATTTTGTTAAAATATTAATAGGTTAGGGTTGACTGGCTAAATTGAATATCTATGCTGATCTTGCTTGCATGTTTAACTTGTGCTTAGGAAAATATGTTTCCTAGGTGATAACCTTTTATGTACCAGCCTGACTTCATTGAAATGCATAGAGATAAAAATATGTCACACTCCATGGCCATGCTATTCTTGTGTGGCAGTGTGATTATTCAGATGATAATTGACCCCCACCTGTAGACAGCTCAAATTCTGTAGTCAATCATTCCATTTGATGTTAAAATATGTGAAAGTACAATTATATAATTTACATTACAAATCATCCTGAATGCCAGGCATCTCAGAACCACTGACAAACGAAAGGGAAAAAAAGTCAATAAATGAAGTGAATTACACTAGGCAAAGAATTCAACTTTTCTTATTTGCTCCTGCACAACAGCTTTTATGTGGGTGTTGTTGATGGAGCTCAAACAGATATTGCTTAGTACTGAATTTGACTGCCTTTCAGCCCCTTCCTAACTTTGGTGATACCTTCTGGATAAGAATACCTTCTTTCACTGTGGAGATGAGAGTCCTCACCAGCAGATAAAGGTAGAAACACATCCATGTCAGCACAGACTTACACAACAAAGACTGGGCCAGTGAGTTGTGCTCCAAATACTCCAACTTTTAAGCTCCTGTTTCTGCAGACTTTGCTGTGTATTTTAAAGCAGTTAAAGACCATATTTGTACAGTCGCAGATTGCTGTTTGTCATGCACCTGGTTAAGGCCTGTTGCAAACTCTGTCGTCAGTGCTCAGATAATGTGGGCTCATGCCATTCCTGCATAGTAAATATATGCAGTGGTGGGCTTAAATCTTGTCTCTGGACCATCCCAGTCTGTCTGTCTGAGTGTTGGACACCAGGAATCCAAACTTCACGTGAATCTTATGGTAGATGAAGATTTTTTAACTATGACTGGTTTTCTCCTCACATTGTTTTGGATCCCTCAACCCCTTTACAGTAATCCCCATGACATGGCTGCAGATAATATCTCAGACATGGACTATTTCTGAAATTTCAAGGCTAAGCATTGTAATCCTCTACTTATTTATGATTACTTAAAAAAAAGAACCTTCCTCTTGAGGAAATTATGCCACAGGTCTGTACTGGAGCATTCCAGTCTGCTGAGCAAGACAGCTCAGGAACATGTAATCAACCTTTTAGCAAGAGGAAGCTCAGTGTTAAATCAGTTGAAGTACGAAAAAGTGAGCCAAAGAACCAACACAAAACGTTGCTGCTGGTAAAACAGAACTTACTGCTTCTCTCCTGGTTCTCCTCATGCCATTTTAGACGCTTGCTCCTTAGCTTCATATTGAAGAGCCATAGGAAATAGCAAGAGTTAAATTTTTCTGTTTAGGTTTAAAAATCGCATTATTTTGCCTTACTATACTAAAGACTTTGTCAACCGTGGATTCTCCCTTTTGATGCTGCCAGTAACCATTTGGTCACAACTTCTTCCCTGAGAACATTTAGGTTCAGACAATTTTTGGGAACAGCGGTGTCTATGTGGAGAATTCATCAGCCAAGCAACCACTGATTAATAATTAGTGATTCCTGCTGGTACATGATTTCATTAAATAATTATAAATCATAAGTTAAGAGATAACGTTGACTTATTTACAGTCTATCTGCAATAACAAAAGTAAGCGGAATTCATCATCTAGATCTACACTGAATAGTTTAACCATCTATACGTTGAAATTAATGCATGTGGCTTAAGCCTCTATTTCTTAGTGAGGAAGCAGCCCAAATATAATTTTTAATCGTAGCCTTCATACTCTAAAATTGCTAATTAGACTATTGTCCTTGGTTCTAACATTACTTGGAAAATAACATAGAATGTCTTCATGTGCTGATGTATACTCTTCTACAAAAATGTGCAGAACATCATCATTTCTTCAGCTGTTCTTTCTTTCATAAAGGTAAGACCTTTCGTAGAACAGAATCCAAATGATGTAAAATTGATAAAAGTTTCAGATTCCCAAGTACAAATATTCTAAGCAATGTTCATCACAAAGCAATTGTGAAACTTTATGTGCTCAAATGCTTCATTTTACAAGATGAAACAGAATTTATGAAATTGTTTCAAACAGCCTGAACATCCCTGATATGTGAATGGAAAGGACTTATTCAAAAGGCTCTGGTTTACTATGCGGTCTTATTTCTCTGCTCCCAATGCAAAAGATAGGTACCTTTCCTGGTAGTTCTCCTGTGAAACTTCAGCTCTTCTCATCACTCTTAATTTGGGAGTGCAAGCAGGAGTGTCCTCATCTAGTATTTTGTCCCCCTGAGCTGCTGTGAGCAGGAAGAAATTCCCAGTGTTGCTCAATGTAGAGCAAGGTTGAACCCAGTCAGGGTAACTTCTAGACAGGGAAATACACACTTCTCACTTCTTTTTTCTTTTTTTCTTTTTTTTTTTTTGAAAGTCTGTTTTCCCTAGCTCCTTTTTAAAACAGACTACTACCAGGAGTTGATTTCAGGCCTGCCACGAGTGGCTGCAATTCTTCTGACCTCAGCAAATTTCGTCAATCATTATCCCAGGTGTGAATTTGGCCCGTTGTCTTTAATTAAAGCTCTAGTCTGCTCTCAGTAAATTTCACACCCTGTACAAGCATCAAATTATGTTCTTCAATTAGTTATATCTTTTTTTCTATCCTTTTAATTTCAGACCCATCAAAGAGCTGGTTTACTAAATCAATTTCAATGGGAATTTACACATTGTGAATCATAATGGGATGCAAAATTGACTTGGCTAATGAATAGTTAGTGGCTTTGGGGTTAATAGTTTTGGGTTTTTGTCTCAGGTACTTTGTATTAAATTTAATTTTGATATTGCTTTAATGAACACAATGTATTACTTCTCCTTTTTTCACCCAGGCCCATCTAAGGTGTATTCTCCTTGCCTGCCTCAATTGATTTGCTTTATGAATAACTGTATGAGGTTTCTGTTTAAGAAAAGCACTTCTGCTTGTCCCATTTCTGTGCGCTAAATATTGTAGTCTGATGTATAAAGTTTAAATAGAAAAGAGTCTGTACATTATAACAAGGATAAAAAAAGAAGTTACTTTAGAGGCTACTGCCTCTTGCTGCTTTGCACAATCAGTCATAGAACTGCTATTTGCAGGAATAATTTTAAGCATTCATGGGACTCCTCTACGAATAAAAATAAGTAGAACAGCTATCCTGGTAACAAGGGACAACCTTGGTATAAATAAAATATGTCACCACCTCACTCATTTTGTGGGTTCCAGTTTAGGAATATCAGTTTTGCCCAGGAGACACTTGAAAGTTTGGGCCCCTCACTACAAGAAAGACATTGAGGTGCTGGAGTGTGTCCGGAGAAGGGCAACCAAGTTGGTGAGGGGCCTGGAGCACAAGTCTTATGAGGAGCGGCTGAGGGAGCTGGGGCTGTTTAGTCTAGAGAAGAGGAGGCTGAGGGGAGACCTTATCGCTCTCTACAACTACCTGAAGGGAGGCTGTAGTGAGGTGGGTGCTGGTCTCTTCTGTCAGGTGGCTGGAGATAGGACGAGAGGAAATGGCCTCAAGTTGCAGCAGGGAAGGTTTAGATGGGATATTAGGAAAAATTTCTTTACTGAAAGGGTTGTCAGGCATTGGAACAGGCTGCCCAGGGAAGTGGTTGAGTCACCATCCCTGGAGGTATTCAAAAAGCATGTAGACAAGGCCCTTCAGGACATGGTTTAGTGGACATGGTTGATGGTTCGACTCGATGATCTTAAAGGTCTTTTCCAATCTAAATGATTCTATGATTCACATCAATGCAGCCTCCGCAGGCTGTCCCATGCAGGCTATATGAGTCGCTGTCTGACTACAGGGGCTGGATTTTGGCAAGCCTGGAAGAGGTGTGTGTAAAAGTTTCTGTTCATACTGTACTAGTTTTATGATGGAAATGTTACTTTCAAGTTCTAAGTTTTCATTACATCCCAAAGTTTATTCCTTTCTTACACAGATTTTTAAAAAGACAGTACCTGGAGGCATAATGACTGAATCAATTTTCTGGTAATAGTCTTGGAAATAGCTGCACCATGATTAAAAGTACTGTTCCCAAGACAGTCTCTATCCCAAGCCTACTGTCACCCAGGATCTATTGAATCAACAAGATGGTAGGATTAAGATGCCCATGAAAGAGCTCTCCTGATCCATCTGCTGCCTGGCCTTATTAGAGAAGGCTGCTCACAAAGGACTTCGGGTGTGATTTTGACAAAATGCTTCTCACCTGGCATGATAGCCTGTGTCATCACAGCCATGTACCAACTTCTCACGCCTGAGGAATGATCGACACTGTCCCTATCATCACTGGGTATGATACCCCTTGTCATAAAGTAAGTTTATCCATTGCAACATTGTGAGTTTTTCAAAGATTTCTTGATGTGTAGGCTATAGCACATCATTTCCATATGTTTCTAGGTAGAGAATCTAACTGTGAGTGCTTTTAAGCTGAGATTTTTAAGAACAAAAAAGAGAACAGCAAATCACTTTTCACACTTTCCCAAAAGAAGCCTGTGGAGCTTGTTGCCCCAATATTGAGAGTTAGACACCATTTTTAATAACAAAAATAGCTAGAATTTTAACAGGAAGGATTTTTTTTTAAATGCAGTGGATAACCTGAATGTGTGCTTCAGAGCATGGGCCCGCATTTAACAAACATTGTTTAAGTTTCCTGTATTCAAGCATATCGGGAATATAAACACCAGAGAAAAGGGAGAAGACTATTCAAGGGGCAACTCCAGCAGGATAGTGAATGGGTATAAGATGGCCAGATGTAGATTTAAGCTTAAAGCAGATGATTTCTGCCTATCTGAGGAATGAAGTTCAGCAACTTCAAGAGGAATAGTTGAAACAAAAAAGTCCAGCCACAGGCCAAATTTGGTAATCCATGAGTTAACTGTCTGAATTTCACATTAATGGTACTGCAGACACAGAGGCAGCTGAGCCGGCTCTCTGAAGAGCCAGCTTGTGTCCAACTGAGCTGGACATTCATGACATGAACATAACTGTCCTGCTGCTGGTGGTGAGCTGGAGCTAATTAAGCCCTGCTGGACGTGATCTCATTCATACTGAGGCACTGGGGTGTCTCTGCACCATAAGCTGCTCTGTGTCCCTTAATACCTATTTTTTCCAGTTTTTCCCATTGTGCAATGTATCCTAGCATCCTTTGTTTGCATGGATAATGAATCCTGATCAGATTTTGAAAGCAGGTCCTTAAGGTAATTTCTAAAGGCAGCAGTGACTCTAGAGACCATGTGGTCTCATGTTTTCTAAGTAGAAAGTATCAGGACAGGTAATTCATATTTACCTTTGTCAGTATATGCTGTACCTGCCTGTGCAGGCTGACCAGCTTGGACTGACCACTGCTGCAGGGAGGACTCGGGATGCAGCAGACTTCTGTCTGGGTCCAGGTTAGCGTTTGCAGTGTTTCTGTACCAAGCATGGCCACAAGAATTACTGCAAACTGCACAAAACTGTTGTCTGTTATTTGTGGTTCTGGAGATTGCATGTCTAAATCTTTTCCATATTTCATACTCCCCCATGTCTTTATCTTATATTTCTTTTTGTAAAAGATTTGTGTCAGATTGTTGTGGAAGGGAGCCTAAAATATATATCAGAGTCTCTAATGTTTTTATGTACATCAACTTTTTTTTCTGCTATTCTTGTCTTTTTTTTTTACAAAAGAAAAGAAAGATTACTATGTGCAAAGGAGAAAAAAAAGTTCTCAAGTAGAATTGAAACGTGATAGTACAAAGTTGCCTACCCAAATATTTGAGAGACAGGAAACAGGCTTAGATGATCAGTAGTGGCTGTGATCCTGTCAGGAAAACGCAACTTAGAAAAACTTGGGTTTGATAACCTAGGCTGAAGCACGGTTACTTTTGGAGATACTGTATTATCTTCCTATTACCTTCTGATAGCTATATGAGAGAATGGTTTGCTGACAGTCTGTTGGGTCGTCTGTCTGTTCTTCTCGATACTCCCTTTTATCAGCAGTCACCATGCTTCTCTTTCTAGGGCCAGATCCAATACTCACTGCAGTCCATGGAAAAAATCCCAGGATCGTATACCCTGCTGTGCTACATGAGCCAAAGCATGGGTTTTAGAGTCCACTACCTCTGGTTCATTAGATGCTGAAATGAGTTTTGCCAGAAAATAATGACTCCCTCCTATAGGCAGTGTGTTACATTTGTAAGAAAGGCACAGTCAGTGAACTAACCCGAATCTCCTAATTCTGTGCCTTCAGTCACAAAGGGCTGGATTCCTTGCTGATATACATCAGCATTGTTCCCAGCTTTACGCTACCATAAAATGTCCTGAGATGTGTATGGTTTGGGTTGTTTTAAAAAAATATACTTTATTAATAAGCAAATATAAGAAAGAATATTTTAATGTGAGTCTTAGTTTAAGTATGTATACAGTATGGGAGAGAATAGTATAACCTGCAGCTATGTTTCTGCAACAAATGTGATTCTAGTATTTTAAAGTTCTGTATAACTTACCAAAAAGAGGAGACATGCACTAGCAGCAATGTATGCAGCTCGTATTCAGCTACATGTGTCTTACTGACTCAGCTGCTTATTTTTGAGCCATCGTACTTAGGATAAACAGTGGAGAGACTGCTGCAGTATTGCTGGCATTACACAGCAGGCATTAAAGACAATTAATGGGCTTTAACTTCCCAAATTACTTAAGACCCTTCAGAAGAAATCTGGAGAACAATTTTCAGTCGTTGGAATGAAAATGTCACAGTTTTGTGCTTTGGTAAATAACCAGTTCACAGAGATGTCTTACTTATCACTGTGGTATGCTTATTCATTAAGGGCTAATTGCAAAGGTCTCTAAATGAAACACTGCAAACCACATTCCACTCCAGTGCCAGTTTGTTTAAAGTCTGCAAAGCTTTATTATTAGCACGATTTAATTATGAAAATGGCAACCATGGAGAATTCTGAACACATTCTTTCCCTTGATCATTAGTTACAGGGCAAAAATGAAACACTTTCAACAATGAAGGGTTCATATTTCAAGCTTATACAGTAGCTGCTAAAAGGCTATACTCAGAAAATCAATTTTATTAAAGTCCTTCAAGCACTAAAGGGACTTCCATGCAACTAAGCAATTTTAAAAACATGTCCACAAGCAGTGACTTTTTGATTCATGTTTTTAGCAGGGTTATATTTTCACTGTTTTCAATATTGTCCCCCAAAGCAGGGTCAGAAATGGTTTGGGGGCGGGGAGAAGAGGTGAGCAAAGCATGTTCTGACATAGCTGTGACTTGCATCCTTTACCTTAAGCTACTTAAAAGAGGACTATGAACTGGATCTGAGAAGCCTGGCATGCTCTTAACTAAAACAGATCAAAAGTCAATGGTGTTTTCACCTTTTTCAGCTTTCTTTTGCAGCCCAGGAAATTAAGTTTGGGGGACTACTAAGAAACAGTGTAGACTCTGGATTTTTTTTAAAAATGAAGCTGTGATTTGAGCTAAAAATAACAGGAAACTATTTTCCTAGAGATAAAAGGGAATGACATGTATGGTTAAAGGATGAAAAGAGTTCACACATTGCTCTGCTACTAAAGAGGTGACAGGGGGTTGAGAGCTGTGTCTGTATTTCAGGGCCTAACATCACTGGACCAATGGAAAATTGAGTGCAAGTCCACCAAAGTCACTGAGTTGTAAAGTAAATTATTGCCCTGATCCAAAGTCCTTTGACTTCCATGAATCAAAACTCCCCAAATTAGTGGATAACCCTAGCCAAGGGTAAGAGTGTAGAAAGTCTTTTAGTGCATCCTGAAATTTCAAAGAATAAAAAAACTTAGTCTTTATATGCATGTCCATGTGTGTAACTGAGTTAAAGCTTTTAAAATGGGTATAAGCATCCCATTGGTTGTCCACAGAACAAAATAAGCTATCATCTAAAATAAAGTATCAATAAAACATTGCTAATGAAGTAAAAGATAAAGATAAAAAAGAAACGAGAGAAGATTAGGTGCCTTAGAAGGGTTGTCACTACTACTAAGAAAAAATAAAGTGAAACAGAACTGTCCCCTCTTATCTATAATCTAGTTTTACTTTGTTCCTTGTTATTTATATACCTGTTTTCCACTTCTTTTCTTGTTGTTTCATTTTTTCAGACCCATATTTCCAAATGCACTGTCTTTTTGCCACTCAATAGTCCAAACTATTCCAGATACCCAAGTATGCTCTTCAGATAGATTAATAATGAGTTTAAATTTTTTCACGTGTGGTATCTGAAACATGAGATCGAGAGTTCAAAGATGCTGTCATCTAAAAGAGCTGGTTTTGTGTCTGCCATTTAAAAAAGAACCTCTTCATAAGGTCACTATCACCCATATGAATGCTTCTGTGTGGTTCAGTAGGAAGAATCTGGTGTCTGCTGTTCAAGTGGGGTTATCGCAGCAGTTGGGATGTGCCTGGGAAGGGCTTACTGTGCTCAGAGCGGGGCTACTGCTTCTGTCCTGCTAAAGCAGGTAGCGCCGGGTGAACTCCTAGTAAATAGTTTCCCTAGGCTGTATTTGTAGTGCTTGGCCAGGATTTTCAAATGCACAATGTTTGGCCTAACGATCTTCCCATTTAACTTTGTTATGAACCTTGCATCAGCTTAGTGGAAAGAAACTGAAGCACACTGGCAGCGAGTTAGAAAAATTATGATCAAGTGCATGCTTGTATATACATCTAGTGTTCCAAATATTCCATGCTGCAGCCACTGAGGTCAGTCCAACACATTTTATCAATTTTAACGTGTGAATTAATCCAAATTCTCCACGTACTTCAGATTTAGCAGCAACAGATCAGTGAAGTCATTACATTCTTTTTTTATTTTTATATTATGGGATTGTTAGACCTTAAGTCTCTGGTGACAGCAATAAATATCCATCATTAGGTATGAGTGATTATGACAGGCTGTTCTAGTTCTGCCTATGAAAGATCATTTCCTTCTGGGAGCCATAAGGAATGCAACTGATGGGGGAAGAAACCTCTTCTTTGTAAACTTAAAATACATAAATCCTAATGTTGGTTGTGGTAATTTTTAATCGCATAAAATTAGGCACTGATATTGCCAGTTTCTGCAAAATGTGAAGATCCTAGAGGAGCCCTGCTCAGGCCCTGGCTTTTCTTGCAGCTCGGCCACCCTAGCTCCCTGCAGCCGCAGGAGCAATTCCTCTCCCTGCTTCTCGTTCCTTTTAACTGTGCTAGTGAAAGCAGTCAAATTACTGCAGGGAAGAACAAACCTTCAAGGGCTCAGACCTGAACCAGTCCAGGAGTGCTGGGTCTTCTGATAGCCTGCATTTCAGGCCACACTGGTGGAAGTGGGCAAGAAGGAAAGGCAGTGTTGAGCAGACAATTTTTTCCTTGCAACATGAGTTGCTTGGCACAACCTCAGTATGAGAACCACCTCAAGTGGCTGTGGAGGAAGATGTTACAAGTATTAAATAAAAGCAGACATAGGTGTCTCTCCAAGTTGAAAAAGAGCCACACAGTTTGAATTGCAACTCATTGCTGCTGGCTGAAAACTGGATTTTGTCTTGCTCAGCAGCAGTCTAAAGAATTCTGCGCAATTCTGGTTGAGAGTGAAAAATCCTTGGGTTTAAAATAGGTGAAGTGGATTATGGGGGGAAATTATTTTTGACCTATGAATATATATCATTAAAACCAATGTTTCATTTCGGTGTCAAGATCTGGATTCTTATTTTATAGAAAACACTTGTAAAGAATAGAATAAAAATGAAGCCTCCCCAAAATGATTATTTTAAACTTTTTAAACTACAGAAGGATCTTTACCAAAATAACATATATTCATGAAAGGCATTGATGTTCCAAAGGAGCATTCCCCCCAGCCACATCTGCAAAATCAAATGGAAAAACGTCTTCCAGCTACACAGAGTTCTTAATTTTACTCACGCAAGTATGAGTCTAGCCTACCCAGGGCATTGCAGAGAAGGCCCGGTTCTCCTTGAGCTCCAAGTAAATATTGGCTTGTTATGCAGGCGGCTAAGGAGAAAAGCCAATGTCTGTTCCCTCCTGCTACTGGTGAGCGGGACCCTGTGAAGTGCCATTTGAGATATTAGCTGAATATAGCATTTCAGGACACAGAAATCCTCTAACCACTTCTTTGCTTCCCCCTCATTCACTCCACAATTGCTGCTATCTTTGCCTGTGCCTTTTCCTTAGCTAATTTATGTGAGCTTAGCTTGGCTTTTGCCATATTCTATTTTTTGTTGTCGACATTATTGACCATTTTGGGTGGTGACAAGCAACTGTACAATATAAATAACAATTTATTGGGTACTCTAATTAATGAATTTACCCTGTGACCCAGCTGCAGTCACAACTGTGTGTTCACTGTAAGCCTGCGGATGGAAGAGCAGTACTCAAACTCAGGTGCTGTGTTCAGACTAAGCAGCCTGTGAATTCTTCTTACATTTCAAAAGACCAAGGAACACAAAAACCTCAGAAATTATCACCGTACTGTTGATTTCATAAGAGTTGTAATGATTTAAATTCAGAGCAAACCTTTCAAATAATGAAGTAAGTTTTCTAACAATGACCAAAACCTGTAAAAGCCACTTCATTACATTTGACTACAACATACTTTTTATTTCAGTTTAGGAACAAGTAGCTGAACTGATAAGAGTATACAAATGTTGGGTTTAAGATAAAGTGTTGTAGCTGGGACAACAAATTTCATATGAAGTGGCAAAAAAAAAAAAAAAAAAAAAAAGTCTGGTAAGTTGCAGTAAACTTCCACACCTGGAGCAGGAGCAACTCTTAGAGCTGCAAGGGGTTGTCCCCATCAGCCATCCCCATGCGCCCCTGTGTGCTGCCCCTGCCTCCACCTTCCCCAGGTAAGGATTTGCAGTCCTGTTACGAATCTTTATTTCTGCATGAGTCCATTCTCAGAGGTGCTTGTGCTACCCTGTGCTTCCATCAGCATCGTGGGGGCAAAGCCCTGCTCTGGGACCACTGGGTAGGTGGGGGGAAATGGGGGCAAGCCCCTTTCAGGGCAGTGGTGTGGCAGAGCTTTTGTTAAGCTGCTGACTGGAGGGATCTCGATGGCTGATGCCAGAGGTGGTCTTGTGCCTGTTTCCATAGGGGTCTAGTGCATAAATGAAGGTCTTCCCAGTTCCTCATGAGGTGCTCTGGTCCTTCTTGGAGGGCTCTTGGGTGTGGGCTGTGGCCAGGGCCTCTAATCAATGCTGCATGATTGCTCTTTATTGTAGAAACAAAGGTAGAAATAGGTACAGCTACTTAGTTTCTTCCTTTGCTCTCATCTTGCTTGCACCCTGATGCCTGTAAGGAAAACCCAAGTGTAGCATAGAGCAGCTCTGTCCTTCACCATTGGAAGGTGGAAGGCTCGTTTTCTGGAAGGGCTGCTGTACAGCAGGAGTAGAAGAATTATTGGTGTCATGGCAGGTAAGATGGCAGGGAAGGAGCCTACTGACAGTTATTTCCTGCGTAGGGCAATGGAATTTCACACGTGTGTGTGACTGGACATGGATACATGTGTTCTGTTTAAGGGGGGAACGTATGAAGGGGCCAATTTGTACTTGGTTTACTCTCAAGAGAAGCACCTCCATTTCTGGGTCCTATTACACATTTCGTCACATTCTCATTGAACACATTTTTCATCTTCTGCATTGCTATTTCACTGTCTAAGTGGAAAGGAAATTCAATGAAGTTTGATTTTTTTTTTATTTATTTTTATTTTTAGATTTTATTTTTATCTGAACTTTCAAACCCATTATACTCAAGTGGATTAGAAATTTGGCAAAATAAGTTCACCTGGTGGCTGGCTGTATGCCTTCTACACAGATGAAAGCCCTGACCCTGCAAACACGCTCTTGTCAGGAGTCCTTGATCTCATGGTAGTCCTTAGGACTGCTTGGATTAGAAAAGAATTGCAGGATTAAGTTTTAGCAGTTCATTTGAAATACAAGACATTTGTTGCTTAATCTTGCAAAACAAGGCTCAAGTTTTCTTTTTCTTTAAAACAATATAAATATTCATTGAGTCATGAAACATGTGAAATTGAGGCAGCTGCAATAAAAACTTGCGTGATTTTTATCTTTTCCCATCAATATAGTAAAGGAGTTTATTTGCTAAGTAATGAATATATGATCCAAATGTTTGTGAAATGCCCAGAAGCTACCTCTGGAAAACCAAATAACAAGTTCAGCTGTAGGGATCTGTGGCTGTGTTTTCAGAAAGTTTGAGGGTGTGGTTTTGGGTGGAATCATTACCTGAACACAGTGAGTTGGAAAAAGTAAGCCCAGTAAGATCCCTCACCTCTGGTGGTACAGCTGCAGAGAGCACAGTGTGCCAGAGTTGTGCTCGGAGGCTGCTGGGCATCCCGAGCACTGTGTTAGTGTATGCGCAGAGCTGCTGTGCTTGTGCAGGCAATTAATAAGGGATCTGATTCTAATCTTGGTGATCTTGGCCAGGCTTTCCCCCAGATCCGAATGCAGTAATTAAATCCTAAACTTCTGATCATCTGCCCCTTTCTCAGAGCAACAGTAAAGGAAGTGTTTTCTGCTGGCAGACTTGTTGGGCTTGGTGGCAGGGATCAGGGAAGGCAGTATGCACCCACTGAGATCATTTGTCACTGATGCTAATTTCAGTATTTGAAGAGGTAGCCCTTCTCTGCTATGGTTATTGTGCAGTGTGGTATTTGGTCTTCTCTTTGTGACTAGCTGTTACTTACTGCTTTGTTTGTGCTCATGAAATGCACTGTGTGCTGTACGTGCAGGCAAATCATGCAGAACTGGAAGGGAAGCGCTGGTCTGTCGCTGTAAGCAACATTGTTTGGGTATCGTCACATACTCGGAGAAATGTCTCTCATGTACAGAATGCACTGCTCTAATTTTTTTTAAATGGCTACATTACCAGTGTATTCATTTGAGAGCTGTGGAGCTTTCTCATGAGTAAACATTTATGAAATCATTGTTTCTTCCCTTTTAATTTGTTTTTTCTACATAATATGAGAAATCTGCGTTTAATCATTGTAAGGGCTTGACTTAGATTGATAAAACCCAAGCGCTTTACAGCCTGACACTTCATCCTTCATTCATGTCACCACTCTACTTTTGTTTTGTTTCCCAGATCAGTCAGAGTTAAATCCAGACTGTCACCTATAACTTTGAACTTCCTGGCTTTTCTTACAAGAGTACATGTCTCTTTTTTTCTTGTTTATATTGATCTTATGATCTGACCTATGAAAGAATGATTGGGAGGTTACAGAGGCAAATTGTCACACTGCCATGATGGGATGCAGCAAGTAGAGGGAGCTGCAGAATAATGCAGCTGCTCTGCTGTAGCTGAAGCCTCGTACGTGGGAACTGTTAACTCCTGTGAGGTCTGGAGTCCTCCTTTGCTGCTGGCCCCAAGCTTAGCTCTGCTCTGCTTAATAAAGTAAAACTGGAGAAATCTTCATCATAAACAGCAGGCAAAGATACTCCTGAGATTTTTAGAGGCCTAGCGGGCTTGAGATAATGCTTGCAAGGCACAGAGATGGTCAGAGTCTACAAGTCAGAATACAGATGCCAGTAGGAATTAATGACAAAAGAAAATTGCCTTGAAGTGGTGTACCAATTGAGTAGCTGTGTACCAACACAGTACCAATTGATTTAGGAAAAATAATTAGTGTATCCCAGGTACCTAGCTAAGGTGTGCAGGGAGCGGTTGCATTTGGTTATTTAACTTTCCAGTACTGCCATAAAAGTAGTATATATACACAAGGCTGCCCTTGGCCTTCCCTACCTGAAAATAAACCTGGGGGGTTTCAGGCACTGCGTGGGGGGCTTTCTTAAAACCATGGCTGCTGCTAGAGTTTGAACTACTTGCTAGGGCTGAGCTGTTGCGAAAACCTGTCTTCCAAGAAAACTCAAAAAAGCTTAATAAATTTAGTAAAAGTGTAAAGGTACATTAGTAAATCAAATAGTATTCAAGAAAAAGTTAGTTCTCTTTAAACTTACACCAGTAAATTGTTTTCAAACAGCAGATTGTAAATGTTTTCTCCTGTTAATTGGAGATTTTTTTAAAAGACACATTAGGTTTATGCTGTAGTGTTCTGCTTGATCCTAAGCGATCTCACTTTCCATACAGAGAGATTATTTTGAAAATACTTATACCTACAGGTTCAGAGTTCACTGACATCAATAACGTTTATCCAGTGTCAGAGAAATCAAAATAATGCCCCCATAGGTCTAGCAGTAAAACAAACAAAACAAGAGGCTTCTGCTCCCTGCTTATAAAACCCTCATATTTTTAGTTATGAAAACAACTTATGTAAAATGTGCCCAGTGAGCACAGCTGGAGTGAGGCAGGGTATTACCCAGCACAGCCAGAGGTTGATCTACTGTAAACGTGATGATGGCAGAGACTCTTTTGCCTGTGTGGTTCTAAGTCTGTGTAGGTTTCAGTACCATTTATAATAATTTAAACTAACAAGAGAAGTTAATTTAAACTAAACGACCAGTTGCTAAATTTAATTTGTGAATCTGATCACCCGTTGTCAACAAACAATTGAAATTATTAATAAAAATGGGATATTTGTATATTGGTACAGTTGTTACTACAAAGCAAAATTATTTTAGGTTGTTCTAAGCAAACTGGCTCTGAGCGTTTTGCTGTGAATAGTTTGTGGCTGTGCTTAATCGAAACTAGTATCTTCAGTATCTATAGTTCTAACGTTGCATTGTTCTCACCATCTAGATTAGTAGATCTTTTAATGTAATCTTCAAATTTTCATTTCACAAGTTCAGAGTTCATTCTGAATGAGTGTTGTTTAATACCCACCTAAGATTTGCCTTTTCTGTGAAATGGTCTTCCCAGCACACTGATTTACTGCTGTAGTTGTAGAAAGCACATAAACACAGCCAAAGCGAACTAGGTATTTTCTGAAGCAAACATTAATGAAAGAAGTCATCTATTTCCAGCAGCTGTGCATATATCAGGGAAAGCTTCCTAAGATTGAGCTGATTTTAGGTATACATTAGATATTAACTGAATATTTGATTACATCTAATGAAACCCAGGCAGTTGTAGCTGTTTCATCTGTAATACCAGCTAGCATGTACATACTTGGTAGTTCTGCTCTGCAAGAGGAGACTGGTGTTTGGGCATCTCTGCAGTGATTCGACGGACAAGAAACTTTGTATTTGAGAAAGGTCTGAAAAATGCTGCTCGCAGAAGCACCACTGGTTATGGATGTACTATTCCAGCATCCTTTGCGTTTTGATCCCTCACCTTCAGCCCAGGAACTATAATTCTCGTTAGTGTTGATAATCTGCTGTAGGTGCCTGTAGTTCTCAGACTGCTGCTGAGAGAGGAGTTTCCTATCGGAGCACATCCTAGTCGGTAGGATGAATTCCCCGCCGCCAGCTCGCCCAGTGGGCTTTGCTGGCCTCCACTGAAACCCACACCTATGTCTTTGCCTGAGCTGACAAAATGCTTTTTCTAGAGACATGACATTCTTTTATTTTTAAAGCTGCTATTGACTATATTCAAAAGAAGATGTTTCAGAGTGGATCGGTGGAATAGTTTTCAAAGAGACCAAGCAGGCTCTTCTGATCCAGTCTCATTTCCTGATCTACGAGCCCGCGGAGAATACGCTGTATTATTGTGATTGTGCTCCACTTGCATTTCTCCTGATTTACTTGAGTGTAACTGAGTTCAGCATCTCTTTTTCAAAGTCTAGTTGTGCCTTCAAAGTTCTCTCTCTTCCAAAGCATGGTGTGTAACATGCACTTGCTGCCTTTTCTCTCTAAGTTTTTGCTAGGAGATGGCAACTTTGAGCACTGTTGTAACAGCTCCATTGCTTCTGTTTGAATTTTCTTGGAATT
Organism: Haliaeetus albicilla; assembly: GCF_947461875.1. NCBI lineage: Eukaryota > Metazoa > Chordata > Aves > Accipitriformes > Accipitridae > Haliaeetus > Haliaeetus albicilla. Next base: position 19,552,045 of record NC_091492.1, on the reverse strand, counting down.
ACTTGGCGTGAATCGGGACCACATCCCTTCTCACTCTCTGTAACAAGGCTTAAGAGCACGAAGGCCCTGTGTTACACGAGCTAAGAAGGGCTGAACATACACGCCTTGAACTATGTCATCCAAAGCAAAACCAGGTGACAAAGCTGCTTGTCTGCTTGTGCCCCCTCTTCATATCCAAATTCTCACCAAGGTCCATGCAAGGCTCCGTTAGCATCAGCCTGCAGGATTGCGCCTATTGTTAGGAAATTGGTGCTAAAAGGACCGGATTCCTTTCTTGATCCCTTTGTGAGGGGGGTGGGTTGGTTTATTTTTAGACCATGGCACCTCTAGTAATGTTATGGGGCTGTGAGTGAGGACTGAATTCAGAAGGCAGAGAGAGCAGGGGGGATTCTGCATTTACCTCTGTTCCCAGGGTATTCTCTCATCTCGATCCCTGATGGCAGCGTGGCAGAGATTTGTGCCATTCAGCACTAGTGACTTGCCCAGAAGCAAAAATTCTTATTTTTTTCACTAATGCTTTAATTGAATTTAAGGGATTGGTTATGTTTTGCAGTGGCATAAATGCCACATCAATGGTGTTCATTGAGAGAGATTATTATTGAATGGATCAGATAAATATGGCCTACAAATGTGCTGATTTACTCCAGCTTGTAAAACAAAACAGTTTACGTATACAATTTAAACATTCTTTCTCCTTTCTTCCCCTAACCACATCCCTTGTGTGCATAATTGAGATTTCCTTGCCACCCAGAAGACAGCAAGGGAATTCTTTAGGGTTTGGGCTGTGTTTTAAGCGGGTGCAGCTGGAAGCGCAGCCGGGGTGCGCAGTGGCCGCCGGATGCCGCACACCTCCAGCAACGCTAGAGAGCAGGCTGACACTGCTGTACTGCTGCTGCCGTGCTGGCTGAGGCCCTGCAATCTGCTAGAAATGTAATAATTGCTCTTTTATTCTTTAATAAACACACGCCACATCATACAGAGAAACAAGGTGAGAGAACGAGAGAGAGGATATTGCATTCTTCCACAAAGGGCTGCTCAGTTTATTTTATATGCTGGGGTTTTTTATACCAGCAGAACAGTCCTGTCATTTTAAATTACTCTTCCATCTTTTCTCCTCTTCCCCCCCTTTTAGTTAATGTATTGATTAGAGCCCATTAGTGTGTAATCGATTGTTAATTTGACTCATCTTACAAATCATGTTTATCTTTATCAATAAAAAATGAAAATATATTTCACATCTCATTCCTGCAATAAACTGACAAAAAGCTGGGCATCCAGAATTAAGGCTGGAACTCCAGCTGCAGATGTAAAAATACTGACTGTGATAACTTGCATGTTATTAAAAAACATTAGCTATAATTTGTAAGCAAATTGTTGTAGAAGAGATGGAGTAAGTGGGAGGAGTAGGCAAGTGTGGAGGGAAATGTGTGATTTTTTTGTTTGTTTGTTTGGGTTTGGGTTTTTTTACCTTTTTTTTTTATGAACAGACAGGAGTGGACATTGTGATATCACTGAAATATGGAAAACATCCTGCTTTGTGTGCCGGTGGTCTGGCACTGATCACTTCAGAAAGGAAGCAACTTGCGTATCTGGACTCATAATCTATGATCATGTCCTTAGAATGCTGTGTGTTTATGCACTGGCTGCTCTGCAAACTTCCCGGTTGACTGTAGATTTTCTTTCTGACATAGCAAAAATGAAATATTTTAAATACTGAAGTTATTTTTTAATTTTGAGGCCAGAAGGCATATACTTTTTGAGGAGAGCGGAGGAGATATCGACATTCAGGCAATAATCATTGTGCTTTATACAGGCAGGATCCATGTAGATACCAACTAATCCCCTCCACTGAAGCAAGTATAGCCAGTATTATTATCCCTGTGTTACAGATAAGAAAACTGAGATGAATAGTTAGTGGAAAGGCATATATTTATGTCAAAGTTAGCATAAAAAGTTTAAACCAGTAAAGCTTTGCATATAATGGGTACTTACTGATAAAAATTAAGATAAAGTCTTGGTATTTGCATCTTTTTTAAATCTGTCTTTTGGAGACTAGAACTAGACTTGTTTGTGGGTTGCTTGGTTGGGTTTTTTTTTTTCTCCCTAGTATTTGCAGTAAAAAAATGTGTAAAATAACTGAAAATGCAGTGGTGACTGAAGGGGAAGAGAGAGATGCTTTGGGTGAAATGTATTGAACTGTTTCAAGCAAAAAGTTCCTTTTCCCAAAAACCTGAAGTATTTTCCAAACAAGGAATTTTGAAATAACATTTTCACTTCAGTATCTTACAAGTTCAATGAAAATATTTTTAGAAGGATATCAAACCACAAACAGTGAATGTGTAGGGTCAGCTTATTCCACACAAATCTTTTTAAATTTTTTTCCTTTCATATTTTTCGCTCCAGACAGCAGACATCCCCCCCCCCAATTGATTCTTCTCACAGTTCTCTTATAGATGGCTTCATTTTTCTCCAAATATGTTTCAACAGCAGACTCTGTGATCATATAGTGCTGGATAGATACAATCCATATGTTTCTCCTTTTAGGAAATATGACTCTTATATAACAGCTAAAAAGTAAAGGCCACGAAGATTTGCAGAACCATATAGCTTATTAGCCCATAATCCATATTGGAAAAGACATTTGTACAGTACAAGATATGCTGTGCATGTGCAGATGCAGGCAGATTAGTCTCTAGCAGGTCTGCATAGTCAGAATTTCTCAGTGAGAGTGATCACTGGGGAAGTTAGAACACAAAGGGCCAAACATAACTGAAAAAAACGTTTTTTTCAGTTCAGCCCTGTAGAATTGCTGTAATGCAATCTGAAAAGCAGCACGCTCTTCAGATCTGGTCCTAAATGGAGATGTTGGATCACATATACTGGTATCTGGGGAAATTTTGTGAGAGTGGTTGAAGTTTTGAATGAGAATCACGCACAAGTTGATGAATTTTGTGTAAGTCAGACTAAGTTTTGCGCAGTATGTTTTAGCTTTCCTTTAGGAAGGAATTGAGTCTTTGTGACATGGGCTTTTGCAGATCAGATGGAGACAACTGCTCCAGCTCCTGTCTGTAACCATCCAACCCGCTCTGGCCATCAGAGGAAACATGCCTCTAGTTGCAGCCCTGGCTCCCTAACAGCAACGCTGCACGGCCAGCGCGCCTGTGGGCAGCCAGTGGGCACCTCCAGTCCAGGCCAGGCAAGAGCTGATGTTCTCCGGTAGGAGCTGTATATTTTTATCTAGTGCAAAATTCTGCAAGTGTGAAAATACAAGAGTCCCCTCCGTGGTTTGTAGGAAGTGCTGGAATATCTGTGCTATTATGTTTTATCTGATAAACCTGAGCTGCAGAGCTGGATGCAGCTCTGAAATGTTCTTTCAAGTTCCTTATGGCAAGGTCTTTAATTAGCACTTGCAGAGCATTGAAATACCATGACACTCTGCTACTACTAATGAAAATAAACCCTGAGTTGTGTTCCGTGGTCTGTTGACATTTACAGTTGTGAAATCTGAGCCAGGCTGGGAGCTGTTGCTTATGCGTAGGTGAAACTTCAGTGCAGCAAATACAGATCACAGCGAGACGTCGAAGCGCAACCTGAACTTCAAACCCGTGGCACAAATCAGTGGGGCAGCGGCTGTGGTGCTGCAGGTCCCCCAGCGGGCCCTGCCAAAGGGCCTTGCTGCCCTGGTGGCTTTGTTCCAGCTGGGATGCTGCTCTAGCTGCCTTAGAGGCTACCTCAGGGTTTGCCCTGCCGTGGTTACAGAGTTTAGGATAATTTAGCTAGAATATTATCTAGGAAACTGTGATGATGAGAAGAAATAGCTTCTGTAAAGCACATTGCATATGTAAATGGCAGCAATGCAGCTGAGATCAAACTTTGAGTTTAAATTGATTTTGAAGCATCAGGGTTTTGGCCAGTTGCTTGAAACTTTCAGTGCTTCAGTGATATGCTGGGGAGGGAGTCATCCTCCACGTGCTTCTGCCTGAAGGTATTTCTAGCCATCTCCTTATCTATGGGACTTGCAAAAGAGGAAAAACTGAATTGTTCCTTCTCATTTTCTTGTATTGTAGTTATTTTTTTCTAAATATAAACAGATAAATATGTAATACCAGACAGCTTAACTTGGGTAAAATGTGGGAGAAGGAGGGGAAAAAGGAAAGCCTTCACAAGCTAAAAGAAGTGCAAAAATATTTGTGCTGTATTTTAGTCTTTTTTTATTTCCTTTTGGCTTTGTTTGTTTTGTGGCATTAGTGGGATAGGCCCTACCAATTTTGCTGGCGTGTATTTGTAACCCAGGAATGCTTTTTGGCAGATGTAAAATTAGAAACAAATTTCATGTGTTCTGCAGTGCCCTCCAGTGCTATAAAGGACAGGAACAGAATATGTGGCTTTGTCAGGACGACTCCAGGAAACCACAAAGAAACAGAGATTAGAAACAAAATCGGGGAAACAAATAAATAAAAAAGGAAATAAACCCCCCTTAGCAGATGCTGCGCAGCTTGGGAGGGGAGCGCAGAGCAAAGGCCCCCCCCCCCCGCTGTGCTAATAGGAGCAAACAATGGAGCCCTCGGTGCGACAGGAAACAAGGACGTGTGATTCGGGGTTGTTTTCAAATAAGTGGTTCCAGGATTTCGAGGCGAGATGGTGCTCCAAAATTTACCTGTCTATTTTCAGGCGTGTGAATAAATAAAATACTGCTCCCCTCCCCCCAACAGGATGGGAATGCTGTACGCTCAGCCCATCAAATTAAATGCAGGCAGGTTTTCATTTCCAAGCCTGCATGTTTGGAGATGATGGATGGTGAGATATATGTCTCTATAATGAAGGTTTCATTACGAATTTTTTAAAATGTGCAACATGGCTCTTCATTTCCAAACAAGAAGTGCCATCCTCTTGCTTGCAGCTCCTAGATCCAATACGTGTGATATTGCCAAAGGAAATGATCAAATAACCACTGAATATATTGATTTAATATAAAGTTATATTTGCACCAGTTTTACGGCAAAGGTTCAGAAAACCTGAATGACATAATAAACTGTATAAATAAAAATAGGGAGGGGTAATGATATAGCAATTACAGATAAATGATCAGTGGGATCATTTGGTTGCAGGTATTCAGGAAGATTTAACTGGTTTGTCTCTGTCTTATTGATGCCCTGCTGCTCACTGCCTACAAACAGTCAAGTGATCAAATTGTCCCGACTCAAACACTTACAGAAAGCAAGTTTGAGTAAAGAATGTTTAGAAGCCACTCATAATTAAAAAAACCCACCAAAACCTTGAACTCTTTATGTATCCATAACAGTGAATTTTCCTATTGCAGTAAGAATACCTTGTAGTGTATATATATGATAATGGTTGATGAGCAGCAGCACTCACTGTGCCTTATATATGGACTGCAGGTTACATAATCTCCATTTTTAATGTTGGCCAAATCTAGTACGTGTTTGGGTTGACGGAGAGTCGCAGGAAGCCTGTCATAAAGGATTTTAAGCCAAAATGTTCTGCCAGGAAACCTGGACTCTCTGTGGAATTGGTCGTATGTGGAAAAGGTTAATCTTTATTTGAGGGAAACAAGGCACTATGGAAATACCTACAGTCTAAAAGATGGGCTATTGCCCACAAGTGATAACTGGCTGAGAGGGTGATATGGATGGAGCAGTACTGTGTTAGGTGTCATCTAGGGGAGGTGTACTGACATAGCTATAAATGCGGGAAAAGGGAACCTCTGTAAAATTGCCCAGTGATTTTCCTGCAATTACCAACTCAATTTCATGTTAACTGTTTTTCACCTTTCCTTCTCTCCACACTCTCCCAAGGGATTTTTTTTACTTCAATTTGCACGTGTGTGTGCAGTATGAAAGTGTCCTCATTTCCTTAAACCTCTCTCTCTGCCACTGTAAAAGTTGCCCTCCAAATGCAAGAAGGACTTTGGTGACCCAGTTTTGTGTGGTGTCAAAATGTGAAAGTTCAAATAGCCTTTTGTGATTTTTCTGGTAATAGCGGGCACAGCCCTTAGTGCAGTTACCCTGGAGCTGGTAGAGTTCTAGGAAAGAGGCAGAGTTCTAGGAAAAAACCCAGCAGCACCACTTTCCTCTGCCCCTGCAGCACTGCCCCCCATTAAAAACACATTACGCACTAGCACTGAGAGGATAAATTAAAACCACCCAGACAGCTTTAGGTTATGCATTAGTGTGCTGAATCCAGCTGGTGGAGAGCTGGGCTTTTGCTGAGGCCAGGTATGCTGGTGAGTACACATGTTGAGAGCCATGTAATACTGTCCTAGTGCCCACAGTCACGGTCACTAATAATTTTTTCCTCTTGCTGTTTGGTGGAGTCTTGGTCCGACCCATTCGAACTGGATCCTGCAGGAGGGTTTCTCGTGTTGCTTTCTTGTGGACTTCCCCTCTTTACCCATCAGTGGGTACAGTGATGAATTTTTGTCATGGCAAGTCTTTGTGCTGCTTCCTGTGAAGGTCAGTGAAGGAACAGGCTCTTCTTGGGGAAGTCTGACAACAGCCTCTGTCTGCCCTGCACACAAATTCTCCGCAGACCCAGCCCACTCCGTGCTTAAGCACTAAATTGACAGACTACATCTCAGTATCATCATCTGAATTTGCCTCCAGAGTTTCTGGTTTGCTCTGAGATTTTCTCCGTTGGACACTGTCTTACCCTAGGAGGAAAGGATCCAAGCATTTGATACTAATCTTACAGACGTTTGATTTTTAGCTTTCTCTGAAAGTTGATTAAATGCAGCTTGTCATCCCCCTCCTTTTTCAAGAAGCAATAAACTGCACTGCTGTCACAAGGACAACATGTCTCTCAGAGCTTCTTCCACTGCTGTGGCAGCATAGTACCTAAGTGCTCGTTCTACCTAAGGGGTGCAAGAGTTAGTGCAAAAAATGTCTAATAATAATTAGAAACCTATAGACTAATTATAATAATTAGAAGCTTGCAAGAGAGATGTAGCTTAACCAGCTTACAGGATGGGAGGGAATATAGGGGGCTGGGGGGCATAAGTAGCAGACAAGACCTTTGGCTGACAATTTGCCCGTCCCTTGTATCAGTGTCCCTGACCTGGCCATATGCTCACACAGGTTACATGAAAAAGTTTTCCATGTTTGTCATAAAGAGCTGCAAATCCATTACACAGATGAAGTTGGATCACAGAAATACCCTTTAAGGGAGGGAGAACAAGTGAAAATATCATAAAGGTCTTTTATACCTTTATTCCTGTGGATGGATGGGAGCTTTAGAAAAGGTGTTAAAAAAAAAAAAAGTATCTCGCTGGAAGGTTGGCATCCTGACAAAATAGGTAACACAACCCACGGTGGACTATCATAAAGGTGCCATTATGGTCATTTTAGGGAATGTAGGGTTTTGAGTTCTGTGAAATGTATATTCTGTATTCAAGGTCTGATGAAGTGGATTATTGACAGGTAAAGCTATAGGCTGCTTCCAAGTCAGCACTTGTTTTTCTTGTACTAATAAGAATCCAGTAAGCTTTTTAAAAGGGAAATTTATCCTCTCCTGTAAGGTACTGATGGGTGGAGAACTTTACCCGAGATCACAGCACTCAGAAGTTAGTAGGAACTGGAGCTCTTTGAAAAATGAAACCCTACTTTCCCTACCAAGTGATTGGGAGATGATTACTTCTATATCTACATGCTTGAAATAGATAATTTTTATTTTATTTTTTCAAAACATGTTTGAGTGTTGAATGCTGTGTACTAAAAATGCAAAATTAAATGGTTGGAACTTCTTGAATTTATTCTCATGGTGCTCTGTTCCTTTCTGGTTACTGTGATGCTGGTGGTGTTGCCACTGCCAGGTACAGCTGTCCATCAAGCCCAAACCGTACGTTTGACTCACTTCATTCTTCTGAAGAAAGCAAAGAAGAAAGCAGCTGGGTTAGAAACACTGTAGTCCTCCAGCAGGGAGGTATTGCATATTTGTAACATAAAACTTGGATTAAGTAATTTTGAGGGGGGGAGCATTCCCATTAAGGATGGTTGGTAGAACTTGGCTGCGTGTCCAGCCCATGCCTGGAATTTGGCTGTCGCCTGAAACTCCCTGTGTGCCTCTTGGGCTGCGCTGCCAGAGAGAGCAATTGAGGCCCGCAGAAGTGGGCAGCTCCATACCTGCGACCAGGCAGGACTGAGGGTAGTGGCAAACGTGCTTTTTTTGTATTCAGTCAGGCTTTGCTTCAGCCCGTCCCATAACAACTGACTGCAGAGCCTTGGCACTTTCCATCAAAAGAAAGCTTTGGTAGAGCTTTGATGGTTTATGGACTGTCTTCTGGGAGTGTCTTCACATACTGACATTTCTTTATTATTATTATTATTACTACTACTACTACTACTTTGAGCAGAAATTCCCCTTAATGATCTTTCGTCCATCAGCCCCCTTTTGCATCCCAGAAGAATGTAAGATGGTTTTGGCTACAACTGGAGTCCTCTGCCCCAAATAGAAACTGCAGCACTTGGTGCTATTAGTGAAAGCTTTGTATTTGTGTGTGTTTTCTAAGTGCAGAGACTGTTAGCACTGCTTTCTATTAAGGCTACCCACTCCCCATTTCATGCCCAACGTTCAATTGTTTATAATATAGCTGAACGTCAGCTGTTTACTTGTAATTATAAGACTGTGGGCAGCACTCTCCTGCCTTGCTGGTGATTACAATCTTGTCCTGTTCAGCATATGTCTGTGCAACAAATCCAGGGATAATCGTAACAGGGGCTGGCTGCCGGGGTTGAAAGATACCTATCGCTGCAGTGCAAATGTGGCAACATGGGTAAAGGGGAGAGAAGTTATTAGCAGTGAAGGCATGGAGCCATGGGCCACCAACTGTGCAGATTAAAGCCAGCATGGACGTGCTCAGCTGTGCTACAGCCTGACATCAGTGTCCCGTGTGGACACCTTTTCGCGCAGTAAGCTTTTTGGGACAAATTTTGCTTCATCTTGACTAACACAGATAGGTGCTGGGCTGGAAATGCAGAGGATGTTCTCATGGAAAAACTGAGCTTTTAACCAGCCAGCAGAGTCACAGATGAAGTCACGTCATACACAGCCTCTGCCTGAAATTTTAACAGACAAATGTCACTGTGGGCCATAGACTTGCGTGTATGTTTTGAACCCACAAAGGCTTTAAAAATGGGCACATTCTTCTTGTATGTGTTCTTCCAACTCTACCCCTTAGTGTGAAGTAACATATTCCTGTAGTGGACACCACTGAAAAATGCACTCCCTGCTGCGAGGGAGTTTATGCGATGTGGCAGGGAGCTGGGGAGAGCTGCTGGTACGAGCTGCTCCGCCTCGAGGGAGAGAGCTGGCAGGAGCTGCAGAGTCTTGCTGAAAATGCAGTGTTTTTCAGCAGCCTCCCCTCTGTACGCTGTAGGTGAGGGCAGTTTGGGCTCAGGGAAGAGCTGCAGTTGGTCACGTCCAAACCTGGGGTTGGTGCTGCGATTGCACCTGGCTCTTCTTGACAGCAGAGTCGTCTTCAGCCTTGCACAGCTTAAACTGCTGCCTGCGCTGTGCTCACCTGCTACTTTTAGTTAATAAAGTTTGTACATGATTGTTCCTGAACCTATTACAAACTGTTTTCCCTTGCAAGGAGATTTTGTCTTGGAACCCTTTAAAATCCTCCAGAAACCTCTGTTGGTGACTGAGGTAAACTATTACTTTCATTAGGTTAATGTTACAGTTTAGCAGAATTACTGTTTTTTTCAGTGTTCACTCTCATAAACAGTGATTTTGATTGTCACATGTTTTCTTTGGGAGTTCTTTGTTTCAAATGATAAATCTAAGTATTTAGCTGACGGAAGAGGAAGTACAAATTTTATTACCTTGTTCCCAAGAGTGTAGCAGGATATTGTCCTGCCATAGGAATTCCTTGGCCCTGGATTTTTAGCAAGACAGGCAGAGCAGGGATGGTAGGGGAGGAAGGAGATATCTGACTATCCCCTACCTTTGGTAGGTGGAAAAAGAAGCTTTAGGATGACAATCCCTGTGGTAGCTTTCTGAAGACAGCTTTAACTCCATATGACATCCTTTCCACTTTAAGTCCTTTAAGCAGTCCAGAGATAGCAAATTTAAGATTACCTTGGTTTTCTTACAGCTCCTTGAGTTTTCAATTTCCTTCCAGTGTCTCTTTTCTTTCCTATTTCATCTTGCTCCTCCTAGAATATGTCTATGCTGGAGGCAGCAGAGCAGGGTAGAGACACCCCAAGAGCATTTTTGGGTCTGGCCGTGTTAGCACAGCGCGCTCTGCAGTGTGTGGACGTGCCTGAGGTACCAAACACGCACAGTGTACTGGCCCAGGCCTCCTGCTGTGTTAGTGAGTGTCTGATGTAGATGGGATAGGAGAAGAGGATTCAAGCTCTGCTAATCATTACACTGATCCCTGGTGAGCTGGCAAACGAGCTTGCTCATGGTGTGTAAAATAGTGACCCAGAGCTGCTCTGACTAATGTCCAAGGAGCCATGAGTTGCTGTGCTGCAGACGAGATCCATGGGCACAGTGAGCAGCAATCTCTCAGCACTGGCTTCCACCATTATCTCCCAGTTAGCAGAGAACCCTTGGGCTTTATTTGCTGCCTTGCTCCCTAATATTGCGCTTTCATTTCCTGCTGTTGCACAACTTACAAGACCAGTTAAAATCGGCTGACATCTGGAGCCTTTAACAGAAAAAAAAGTTAGTGGTATTCCTGTTCTAGAGATGGATCCTGAACTCCTTACTCAGAAAAACCTTGCAGCGATTTCAAAGGCACGTTCTTCAAGTGCTGCTGGATTGGTCCCTATAGTACATTGACTGGTGTACGAGAAATAAAGAAAAGCCCCTGACTATTAGTGGGTTCTGCTGTAATTCAGAATAATACCAGATGTTTCATTATGTATCAGCCAGCTATAAAACTGCTTCTTTGAGCCATTGAACAAAGACAGTTGACAAAAGAAAAATTAATGTTGTGTCTTTGATCTCATGTTTTAAATTTGTCTTTTATAAATAGTGATGGGTTCTGGTTAAAAACACTCTAACAATTTGTTAAATATGCAAATGTCTGAAGTTTCTTAGCAACAGAACAAATAAGTGTTTTTCTTCTAATATAATATGTATGCTAGTTTAGTAAGCACACAATAAGTTAATTAGGCTGCGGTTAGGTATTATTTGTAAATGTCATATTAGCATGCTGTTTTGTTTCTTTGTTGCAACCAAAAGCCTCAAACTCACTGATGTCACTTATTGCATGTTGTTTTTTCCTCTAGTTTTGAAACAAGTTTATTTTTTAACATACTTGTGGGCAGAATAATGATTTATTAAGTTGTGTGTTTATTATTGTTTTGCTTGGTTGTAATGTTTCATTGTCTTTACACTGTTAGCAATGTCAGAGATTTTACAGGGAAATTCTAGGAAAGTACACATTACATGCGTAATAAAGCTGCTGCAGTTCACTATGATTAATGTTGTTACAATGAATACCAAATGAATTAATAATGATGGGGCCACTTAATTTTAAAATGTTGGCATTTGTCTAAATGCTGCTCTGAGAGAGGGTGGAGAAGCTTGGCATGGTAGGAATTGGATAATGCAGCATTTTTGCTGCCAGCATCCAAGCAGCTTGTTTCTCCAAACAGTTATGGTCAACTGTTAACATATTCACCGCCAAGTAGATTTGTGTAAATCCAGAGAACCTTTTCCTATGACTGTAAAATTTCACTTTATAGTCTTGTGTTTTCCCCCTCCTCAAACAAAGCTTTCTGCCAATAGCTCTGCTACTTCCATGGTCTTTGTTGTAGCAGGTGGGGAGAAATTCCAGTCCCATGTGCCTCTGGGTTACTGGCAAAGGCAAGGGATAAGCAAGCATATTCATGCAAACAGCCAAGCAAGAAGTAAATTTCTTGTGAAAATTTTGAAAGTTTGAAACATTCAGATCAAATTGCGTTGCTAATCCAGGAATGTTTCCCTGACAATCTTGAAGCACATTTTGAAGCATCTTAAGCCTCACTGCAGCAGTCCTATAGTGCTTATCAGTAGGGAATAGTTTTAGATGAGGCTTTTTTGCCCTGATAAAATATCTGGAAGAGCGGAATTGTGAATTGCTCAATTAGAGCACTCGGAAGAGAATTGCTGTTCACAGAGGGCAGCGTGTGCAAGTCATTGCGTCCACCTGGCTGAAGCCCAGCCCTAGAACTGGATGAGAGATGCCTGAGGAGAAACAGCCTTGACTCTGTGGTTGTGATAACATTTCCATCCACATCAAGAGAGTAATTTTTGCCATATCTGAGCATCTGGAGATAGATTTTTATGCTCTGTGCATGGAGGCACATGCATTCTCATAAATTCAGTTTTCAAGTGGCCAGCAGAAACTATCCATTACATCCTTGATACATGCCAGAGGATCATGGTGATTTGTTCCTCTGAATTTTTATGAAACAAAGAAGCTTTTCTGCAAAAATAAAACAAGATACCATGGGTTACTCTTGCCCAAATGTATTACCCCTAGTCTAGCAGGTCAAAGCTTGCCAAGATTGTTGCCATTACTGAAAATGATGTTCTGCTGTTGGTGAGTTACACTGAACTAGATGGACATTGTCTGTCTCCTACTTCAATTTTGAATTGCCTTCTTTCTCACTGGATCATCTCATTTTGCACTAGTTTATATTGCCTTTTAGTCACCTAAGCACTGGAAAATCATCAGCAAGACAGTCACCTCCTATTATGTGCATAGACAGAATGCTGTAAAATTGAGCAGATGATTTTATGAAGGAAGGTGAAAGGAGAAATCCAGCAGAGGTGGGATACGATTGTCATGTTGGTAAGAATGGAGAAAATGGTTTGAAATCATTGCCTTCCTAAGGCATTAAGGTCACAGGAGTATTTGACAGTGTTTTCCCTGTTAGTCTTTGTTGTGCACATGAGAAAATGCTGCTGGAAAATGCCTGTAATAGTACAATTCTTTTAAGAAGTGTTTTAAACGTAGACAGATATCGAATAAGTCCTAGGTGATAAGGACTCCTCTGCTTTGGAGTTGCGGACTTATCCTTCAGTGTCTGTATTTTGTAGCATTTCTGGAAATCAACCATGATGTCTAATGAACCTTTTTGACATTTTCAGCTCATTCTTGACACCCGTGCATTTGTTGACCCATTCCATGGCACCCACTAACAGAGTCGCATAGCGCTGTACTGGTCACTACTGCAGCACTCATCCCTGGAGTGACCAGTGCTCCTTTGTGTTTCTACATAACTTTTGTCCATCTCCTGCATTTTGGTCAATAGCAGTGTTGTAATTCCTGCCCTGGGGCTTTCCTTTGGGATCAGCGCTGGGGCCCCTCACGTGCTGTGTCTCTCCAGACACCATTCCCAGCAGCCGCTCCCCCATAGCTGTGGGATTTGCTTGAGAGGCTGGTATGCCAAGAAGTCACTATCTGCTGTGTTATAACAAGTAATTGGGCTCCTTCTCTCTTTTCACTTTCAAGCACAAAAAAAAAATAGTCATCTTTCTCAAAGCTGTTGCTAATGTACAGTAGCTCAGATGATTTACACAAGAGTATCTTAATCCGAGAGAAATTTTGGATGGCTCGTCCCAAATATAACTTCATAGAGTTTTTGTTGCTGTCTGGCTGCCGCATTTACCCATGCTGATTAGGTGCAATAGTGTTGTTGGGTACAGCTGTAGCAACAATATTATAATATTTGGATCCCTACCAGCTTGTGGCGAACTTCATTACTGCAACATCCCTGGGAGTTGAAGGTGATTGGACTTCTGTTTTTTGCAAAAATTCCATCACATCAGCAAAGTATCTTTATTATCCTGGGAGAAAATGTTATGAGCATCTAGATTGGCCACCTGTGTAATGCAGGGCATAGATTTTCGGTGCATATTTTCACTGCAGCACCCACGAGCTCTCAGTTGAATTAAAGCATGCTGGGTGGTTTATTTTCTAGGAATCCTAGAGCACATTGAATGATGGACCTCCTTCCCAGTAGCCTGTTCAATTTATTAATTAACTTAACCAGTAATTTTATCAAAAGCTTTTAATTTTGGATGAATCCGAAGCCGGCATTGCAGGTTAGATGGTTTTCCCCTCCTGAGGGATCACAGAAGGGCCGTATGCATCAGTCTGCACGTGTTTTTGCAAGGATAACTTACGCAGATTGGGTACCTGCCTGTCCTGGTTTTGGCTGGGATAGAGTTAATTTTCTTCTTAGTAGCTGGTATGGTGTGTTTTGGGTTTCATGTGAGAATAATGTTGATAACACACTGATGTTTAGTGGTTGCTAAGTAGCACTTATCCTAAGTTAAGGATTTTTCAGTTTCCCATGCTCTGCCAGCAAGCAGGTGCACAAGAAGTTGGGAGGGAGCATGGCCAGGACAGCTGACCCCAACTAGCCAAAGGGCTATTCCAGAGCATAGGATGTCACGCTAGGTATATAAACTGGGGGGAGATGGCTGGGAGGAGCAGATCGCTGCTCGGGCATCGGTCAGCAGGTGGTGAGCAACTGCATTGTGCATCATTTGTCTTTTCTTGGGTTTTATTTCTCTCTCCTTTTTTTGTTATATTCCTTTTCATTACAATTATTATTGTTGTTATTGTAATTTATTAATATTTTTATTATTATTATATTTTCTTTTACTTTTTTTTTTAAAGTTATCTAAACCCATGAGTTTTACTTCTTTTTTCGATTGTCCTCCCCATCCCACTGGGAGGGGGAGGAGTGAGTGAGCGGCTGCATGGTGCTTAGTTGCTGGCTGGGGTTAAACGACGACACTGCCCTTTGAGGATGGGGGACACAGACAGCTGTGGTACCTACCAGCTTTGAAATTGTGTTTATGAGCAGGATTGCAGAGGGGGCTCTAGGAAAAGGAGTTATCCTGGGGCTTGGCAAAAGTAAATGGCCTGAAGAAGTGAGCAACAACCCTCTCTATCGTGTGGCCATTTCCAGCTGCTGCCAGCCCTCATGAGAAAAGGGAGAAGGGTGGGGGCATAAGAGCGGGATGTGCCTCCGGCTTGTGAACAGCTCTCTGGCCCTGCATATGAATGAGCAGCACAGGATTGTACATGCACATTTGGTTAATATCCTAAAATCCAGCTTAATGAAAAATTGAGGTTCCATAATAAACCAACCTCTTGCTAATTTAATCAGAGGTAGCCTGGGTGTCCCCTTTGACTTGAACCCCTTTGTGGTGGTTTGGGTGGTCCTGTCATTTTGGCCAGTATGGTTTTATTCTTTCCTCGTTACGGCTGATGTCTGTCTCTCTGCCATTCTGTCTTCCTTTTCTTACTCGGACTTCCAGTGCCCTTGGCTGTAAGATCATCTCTGGCCTGTGCTGAGGTGACACCAAATGTGATACAGCTGTGATTCCTGGCAAGGGCTCCTGATGCTGACAGAGGGGGGGATCACAAACAGGTGGAGGGTTTCCCTAAGTTCATGGGCTGTAACAGTTTGCACAGGGAGTCTTTAAATAGAAAATACTTTGCTTTTCTTAAGTCTGTGCAAAGCAGATCTAACTTCCCACTAAAGCATGCGGGACTTTTATTTACTTTGTTGGTCACAAAGGAAGTTTTACAGTGTGTGCTCATCAAATTCCGATAAATGCCCAGCAAGTGCTATATATGCTAATTAAGATATAATGTTAATGGGCTGAAATGTTGTCACAGGGTTACGCTCTCCTGCTGCCACCAAAAACGTTGGGGCACTTACCAAAATAACGGTTACAGATGTGGAGCCATAGTTAGTTCCCAAAGCAGGTACCACGGACTGCGGGACGGGGCACGATTCTGCCTTTGGTTGTGCGAAACTGCGGATGGAGAGGGAACCGGTTGCCCGATGGATGGACAGACAGACGGATGGACGGCGTGACAGACGCCATGCTATTGTTATCCTGCCCCTTTCCCACCGGCTGCGGCAGGAGCCTTTGTCTGCTGCGGCCAGGCAGGAGGGGGCTTGCCACAAAAGAACAGTTTGGTTAAAGCGTTCCGGTGTTTTATGAATAAATTGGATTCTACTTACAGCATTATTAACCTGCTGTATTCTGATGGGCTTAGGGGGAGATTATCGTGCGCTTGAACAAATCAGTATCCACAGATCCACACAAATACTGGGTTTTAACAAAAATATACTGTGATTAAGGCACACAGCGGATCAAATTCAGCCCCGACTTACACCAGGTGCAATCTCATTGATATCCGTGGGTTAAAAAGCAATTTTTACAACTTAAAGCAATCAGAAATCAGCTTAGTGTACAGACTTACTAGACCAAAATAAGGCCCAAGAGACTGTACGCTAAGCTGATTTCTGATTGCTTTAATTTTTTTAAACTTTTATCAAAGATTAATGGTCAATTATCTGGCAATCTGATTTTCTGGTACAGATTCCATTTACATAATTTCATAGACACTTAAAATATGACCAGACTCTAATCAGTATGAAATGAGTTGAGGCATGGCTTGGTATGGCTGATCAAAATCAGCCACAATCCCCGTAAATATGTACTATTGCTTTAGTAACAAGGGTGATTTTAATAGGCTGTCGTCTGAGCAGTAAACAATCGGTTTAGATCCTTTTTTCTGTTCTCTGCATGGCTAAATATGACTCCAGGGGCTAATAGGCAGAAGTATGCAGTCAAAACTTGCTTTCCTTCAGGTTTTTCATTATGTGCTTGAGCAGCACTGTTTCGGCAGATATTCCTGCCATTTATTTGCTTTTGCTACAATACTTGCAAAAATGTCCATCAAACTGCACACACAGGTTAAAGTGGAGAATACTCTGCAATATTTGCCCTCTAGAGTAATCTTTACTTAACTCCTATGAGTGTGGAGTGCCGCTCTTTTGTAATATGCGTGCAGGTCCCTGAATGAGAGGTAAAAAAAAAACCAAACCCAAACCAAGAAAGTCCTAAAAAGTATATACCCTGAGATTAAGGAAAGTTGATTTCCCAAAGAGGGCTGATAATGCTGCTTTACAGATATTTCAAGGCAAGGAAGGATAGTCAGATTCTCTGCTTCTGCTCCCTGTATACATCATGGGCCAGATGATGCTCTGGCAGCTGGATGGAACTGCTGGAGTACATCCTCTAGAAAGACACCCGGTCTTGGTTTGGAGGTGTCAAGAAATGGAGAATTTGCCATCTCCTTTGATCATCTGATCTAGTGCTTAATTACTCTTCTGTTCAAATGTGTTCCTTATTGTTCGTATTTTCCTGCTTTAACTCCAGCCTGTCAAGATATTCTCTGGTACCTGGCTGTGATGCACTGTGCTACCTCTGTCTCCTTTTTGGCTTAGCTAATCTGATCCAGCCCTTCAAGGAGCCGTCAGTGTGGCACTCGGTGGTGTGCAATGCATCTGTGCTGCCTTTAATCCAGTTCACTTAGTAACAAAAGCGATCGAGACAGCAAAAGGATGACTATAGGATGAAGCTGGCCATGTGGTGGGCAGGCTTATCTAGTTAATGCCAAACCCTTCTGCAGCTGTGACATCTCTCTTGGTGTTACCAAGCCAAACTAGACAAAATCCTTCCTCCTTGCTGCAGTGCAGACTGAAGTGAGCCATATTCTCTAGCTTTTTTGCTCGGGGTGTTTGGAGAGGGTGGATGTTTGTGCTCTTTAATCTTTTAAGATTTCTTCCAAAATAGGAGCCTGGGATTCTGCTGGTGTCCTAGCAGTGGTGCTCTGCTGTTGGGTGGCTGCTCTTTCTCACTTGGAGATTTATTAGGAAGGATTTTAGGCTGGAGAGACTGAGAGCCAGTGGGTCGCCAGTTGTTTAGTTGCCAGGACAATCTGCTCCTGTGGAGGAGACCAGCTCCTGGGTCTCGGGACAGTGGGACAGACTGTCTCACTGGTGGGCGTTCCCTCTTAGCCCAGGGGGGTCTGGTCCACCAGGGATATGCAGTTTGTGAGTGTTCAGGTGTGTGTCACGCTGCCTGTGATGAGGGGGAATTATGTTCCATGTCAGCCAGTGGTTTGTGGGGTTTGGTTGGTTTTTCTTTTTAAAAGGAGAAAAAAAGTGGGGGCAAGCAAGGGTCCACGGGTTTCATTCCCCTTGGTATATCAGTGCCTGACATGGTTGACATGGTTAGGTGTCATCAGAAAGGACCAAGCAAATTGATGGAGAATGTTAAAATAATAAATCTGGTCATCCTGCCACCTAAAGCCATCTGTGAGACAGCTTCTGCTTGTGTACAGTGAGCTGGCTGGGGGGGTGAATGCTCATGTCTTCTAAGTCTTTTTCACCTCATTGCAAACTTTCCAAGGATGGGGGTTATAAATAGCCAAAACTTCTGTGCTGACCCAGTCCCCTCCATTCTGGTTTATCCATAAATACTAATTTTTATAAATCTGAAAGTGAATGCAGGTTTTTTTCCTCCTGTCTTCTGCTGGTTTTATAGGTCACAATGCTCATTACTTATCTGTCCCATAAGTATGTGACGCATATACACAGAGAAATGGGTCAGGAGAAAGCTAATGTCACGGAAAGACATGCGTAAACTTTGGGGTTTGTTTTCTTTGGTGTTTTTTTTCAAATCCTGGTTTGATTTTTAAACCAGCTGAGCTTCTGAACACAAGGAGTGCAGCACTGGCAGAGGTCACCTTCCCTGGGTCCCCAAGTCCCACTCCAGTGGTCAGCAAAAAAACCAATAGGCTTGCTCCAAATGCTGGTATAAAACAAAAAGAGGATTCCTAGACGATAGGACTCAAATTGAAAGAAACAGTAAAAGAGTAGATTTCTGGTTATCAAAAAATATAAGAGGCCATGTGTGTAAAACTCCATTCAGTTCTTTCCACGGGGGACCCCCTTGCAGAGCTTTCTCCTCCTGGTTGTGTTCATTTTTGTTGTTGTTTTGCAGCATCTCTTTTGGGGTAGTTTTTTTGTGCAGCACCGTTTCTTTGTACTACCAATGTTTCCTCCCAAAACATAAATAAGAGGAAGAGAAACGCCTTATGGGAAAAAAATCCTTTGAATTATAAAGACGCTTATAATTTCTTTTAAGACTTTGGAACCGTCTGATAAAATTAAACAGAAGTGTAGATACATAACATTTACTGTGGAGTGCACAGAACAGGAATATATGGATCTCAAAGATTAATAGAAATTAATCTGTTATCTTCATCCTCCATTTAATTCCACAAGATTTTTCTGCAAAGATGTGAGTGAGTACTATGATTTGAATCTGAAATGTCTTAAAGTTTGGAGTATTCAGGGTCAACTACTAGAATCCTAGGGTGGTGACTGGGTTTCTGAGAAAGGCCCTGAAGGTTTTGTTTTGACTCTGGCAAGTCTCACTTCTGCAAAGGTCATGTTAATGTATTCACTGGGGTTTTTCCTTGTGAAATTAAGCAACAAAAAATGGTCCTCAGTTTTGTTTTGTTTTTTAGCTATTACTTTATTTTAAGATATGGTAAAGTGAAATGCAGCTGTGGAATATCTTTGCAACAGTGAGACAAAACCCCAAGCTACAACCCTGTGGTAGTGAGTGCTTGCAGTCTTTCTGTTTCTTTCTTTTAGAAACAATTATTCTTGTCCCTTCCACCATAAGAAAGCTTCACAGTTCTTTGAATTTATTAAAATGCTTATTTATAGGCATAGGTATATATTTATGTTTATAGTTATATATTTATGTTTGTATATTTATAGGTCCCATATTTTTTGAAAGGTTAATTACAAAAATTAAAATTTAATGTTTGCTCACTTGTTCCTCCCCACAAACTGCATGTGTTAAAGTGTCAAACCTGTGCCTGAGCAAACACTGCTGGCCTGTCAGCTCTGCATTAGCTAAACATGGGGTGAGGGGTCACTGAGCGGGGGTCTGTAAGAGTGCGGGGACAAAAGTTGTTGCCGGTTTGTTACCTGGGGAGATGTCTGTCTGCAACATCCATCAACCTGCCTCAGGGAATCCCATGTGATTCTGTTAAAGAATAGGGGTTTCCTTCTGTTTCTCATTTATGCAAATAAAAGGTGAACCAGAAAAGACATCAATAAAAGTTAAGTGGCAATATCAAGTCAGTTTTACTGCCAGGTCACTTGGTCCCCAACAAATAAAGTAGGAAAAATGTCATTTATCAATATAATAAACAGGTATATCACTCCTAAACCCAAACAGCTCTCTTGAAACCATACCTCAGAGCAAACAGCCCATATCCTTTGCAACGTACTAAGTAGGACCTCTCTGTAGTGCTTCTTTCTTTAGACAGTGCCACTGGCCATGGAGCTGCCAGCAAGCAATTTGACCTGCTGTAAGCCACAGTGGGGAATTCGGCAGGTTGTGCTAGCTTCTCTTGACATCTTATGGAGGAAAATATCTAGATTTTTCTCTCCACTTTATATAGGGTAGAATTGTGATCCAGGCTTTGGACTAATAACTGTCACTAGCAGAGCTTTATAGACATGCTGGTATACCTGGCTGGAAGGCTGAAAAAAAAAGAGTGAGCTCTAGCAGAGATTTCATTAGATCTTCTGGTTTTGGGGGACTTCATTTCTTGCTCCCTTCTGTCTTTCCCCTACTTTCTATCTCAAATAATTCTTGTTGAAAAATCATTTCAGTCCTTTAAAGTATACTTTGCCCCAGCATTGCACATCACAAGTTTGTATAAAAATGTCTTTCGGGTTGTGTTTTCAATTGTGCACATCACTGCCATGATTTGCGTGATCAGGCACAGCAATTGCATGTAGGGGAAAAAAGAAACAACCATGCTATTCCTAACCAGCTCGAGTGACCACAAGGGATGAGTACAACCCCAAGGCCAGGATTAATCCCTCTGGACTTCAGGCATTTCAGTGTATTGCCTGACTAGGGAGCACAGCTGCTCCGGGTTCCTCTAGAGAGTAAGATGGCTCTGAAACTGTTCTGGTTGTCAATGGGAGAAACTTTTTTCTCCATTCATTTGAGATGCAGGCCAGAGCGCACATATCCTCATGGTAGGGATTGGCTGAGATATGACAGTCAATTTAAGAAATTATGCAATGGCGGGCAGATGTTTGTGTTCTCCCACAGTGGTTATAGGAGCTTTGTTTCCATAAGAAATCAGGACAAAAGTTTTATTCTGGAGAACAAAACCCAGCACATTCTGAAAACAAATAGTGTGCACAGAGTTTTCTCTGGGGAGAGGCTGAGGGAACTAACCATGCGACAGATGATGTTCAAGATCCCTTCACAGACTGCTGCACTCATGACTGGGCTGTTTGGGCTGCCATAAGCAAAAACACAGACCTGAAATTTAGGTCTATGCAATGAAACTCTGGTGACATCCATACAGCAGTCAAGAAAAAACCCACTAGACTTCGTCACAATTTTCCCAGGAGGGAAAAGCACTGCGTATCAGTGAAGCTTAGAAAACTGTAAACTATAGTGCACTGAATTTCATAACTAATAATTCAAGCGGTGCTAATTTTGTAATCACTTTTACAGGTTTGATTTACCAGCTGTATCAGCCTGACCTGATGGTTAGCAGTGAAGAGGGCAGTGAGCAGCAAGCACTGCATTGCGCTCCAGAGAGCCTTTGAATTGAGACTTGGGCATCTCTGTACAAAGAGAGTGTGTAGCTCTAAGAGAAGTGGGGATCGCTGGGTCATTGCTGTGTCCTGGTTCTCCTCAGCCCTTAAAATGTCATTTGTGAGCCATTGCAAGTTAAACCCATCTTAATGCCATGCTGAGTGGAGCTGGACATGGTGCAGCCCTCTGTTAGCCTCAGGATTTGGGGGGAAAAGCGACCTAGAGACCATCTTTGTTATTATCTTTTGGAGTGTGCTCTAAGTACAATTGTCCCCGAGACTACACTCCCACACTGTAATTATATCTGCTTCATTTACGGAATACCGTGTATTATATTTGTAGCCTGAGTTTTAAATGTGTATGAAGAGAAAATGAGGTTATATTATTGCTATAATTGAGAGGAACTAGGACAAGTTTTATTAATTTCCTGCCACAGAATACTGAGTAAGCCAATATTTTATGGGAAAGTTCAGGGAGAAGAGTAATATATGTTACATTTCTGAATTCCGGAGGATACTTGAAGAGTTTTACTGGCAATTGATCTTTCTACAGGTAAATTGTAATCCTTGATAGGCAGATGTGCCCCAAATGTAGTGTCTCCACTGAGAAGCACTCACTAAGGGTACGGTGAAATGGAAGCAGAAACTGTATCAGCTCTGCTCTGACAGGCAGTGAGAAATTGGAAATTGGAAAGCCTGCCTGTAGAAGCTACCCTTCCCTCAGTTAAGGCACCTATTACTGCATTATCTACATTACTTTGAATGCTGAAGGTTCACAGAAATATTTAGTGTATGAGTATCTGATTAAAAAATCAGTAATTTGACACGTGTTTTAGGAAATTATTTCTCTTTACAGACACTACTTTGTCTTGGTCTGTGTTAACTTTTACCTACCATTGTTTTCTATCATTCCCTAATTGTGCTATGTTTTTGTAAGTCTTTAGCTTTCTGTATCTCTGTGCAATAGCAATAGCAGCTAAAGATTTAAAAATCACACTTGATGTTCAGCACTGGAAAATGCTGCTGAGCTCTTGAGCTGACAGGCCTTTGCAGAGAGGTCTGCAGGATGCCCCTGGTTGCGTAGCCTTTGGAAGAATGAGCTCTCTGCAATGACGACGTCCCTTCACTGGCGGTTCTGTCCCGCACTGCTGGGGGGACTCCGGGTAAGCAAGGGGGTGGTCGCTGCGGCCTCGGAGGAAGTGGCAGCAGTCAAAGGAGCAGAAGGAACTGATCCTGCGGATGAGAGACCTTTTGCTTTCAGTTGTGCTGGTGCTCGTTTTCATAGGCGAGTTAATGGAGAGATCTTCACACTGTTGGTTTTACATGCTCCTGATGATGTGTGTGCTGCAGTGTGCCACTGCTTCGCATCATGTAGTCACGGAGGTTATGGTGTGTCGGGGTTCAGTGCAAAAAGACCTGCTTAATAGGAACCTGCTGATATGACATACACAATGTCGTTGCTGTATCCCTTTTCTTCTTTTAAATGGTTAACATCACAGAAACGCTTTGCTGATACTGAAGTTGCTGAAGTCAAAGTAGTGATGGCAGTGTAAAAGAGCTGAAAATATATGAGTCAGTGGTGCCACCTTCCCCTCTGAGAGCAGGGTTACTCTGCAGTGCTTTTGGCCTCTCTTAAGGAGGGAACAGGCAAATAAATGCTGAGGGGGTGGCTGGACAGCAGAACTGCTGCTGCTCTGGGTGAATTTCGACACTTAATTTCTTAGCAGTATGGGCTGTTCACGTTTCGGGTCTTCATGCTGCAGCGATTCACAGAGACTCATTCACCTCCTCACTCCCCAAGTGGCTTTGGGCCATTTCAAAATTATCTTCTCGTACATGCAAAGGAGAGATCTCGTCAATACAAAGCAGTGCCCTGAAACAGCACTGTCCTGGGTGTCGGTTAGGTAATGGTCAGGCTGTGGTACCGTATCACATGTCTTGCAGGGGCAGTTATTTCTGCTTCTGTTCCTCTTGGGTACTTATTATTCAAGGGGAAATCAGCTGTCCTGCCTTAGTCACTGCTGGTTTTGGATCCTGGGCTAGCCGACTGGTTTGCTGCTGATACAATGCTGCAGCAGAATTGTCCATTCTTAGTATGATCGCAGCTCTGCTGCCAGTGACACTCCTCAAAAGAGCTTTGTTTGTCCTGTTGTCCTGTGGGTGTAACAAATGACCCACTTTTCACTCTGAGGAGCTGCTCCACAGCTGCACCATCAGGGAGACTCATGCTCCACATGCAGTACTGAGCTCCAGGAAAGGTCTGCTACTGCAGACACTGCAAGAGAGCATTAGCAGGAAGGTCTGAGTGCTGCTAGCAGCGAGTTACCCTCCTGCAGTACATGGAGCGCTTGTTCTTGTACTGGCTGAGAATGGTGACCAGGTTGTCAGACTTCCCCAGAATAAATTGCAGCCGGTGACTGCAGAGCTGTGAAGCACATGGTCAGATAAACAAGATTTAACTGGGAAGCATGAATCCCTGGCAGGCTGCTGACTCAGAGTTCCTCGTTGTTCGATTCCTTGTGCACCTAACCCATTACTTGCCACTGTGCCTCATGTGGTTTGCGTAGAGAAACCCTGAGCGTGGTGATGTGGATGCTTGATTTTTCTGTTACGTGTAGCGAGCAACAGTGGGATCAGTTGTGGCAACAGCAGCTCCAGTCGCTGTTCGTTTCTTAGCTGTTCAATAAATTTAAGACATTCCATTAAGTAGATAGCTGTGGAGGGTATCTTTTAGATGTTGTACATTGATGACGTGTGTATTTAAAATTCAGAAGTGAATCCACTTGAATGAGTCATCCTAGGCAGGTGGAGGAGACAGTACTGTTATATTTTTGGTTACAAACTGGAGTTAGCTACATGTTTCACGTTTACTCTGGAGGCCAGTTCGTGTGGGCCTGCTTTTTGAATGGCCCGTGTGGTTGAGAGCACCTGCCCTTCACCAGGAGGGCTGACAGGTAATTGCGCCCAGTCAGTCTGGAGGGGTGGGCTGGCAGGTTCACCAGCTTGGCTGTCTTGTCTGGTAATGCAGAAATTCTTGCAAACACATGCCTCCATGAATGAGCTAGTGCTGTGGCATGAACTCAGGACTGCCTAGTAGCAAACTCACACTTAAGAGCTGTGCTGGGTTAAAAAACGAAGCAAAGCAAACCCCCAAAAGTATGGGTTTGGTGGTGCACATACTAAGTCTGATGGATTTAAAGCAGGTTTAAGACTTGTTTACCTTAATCTAGTCCATTAAGCTAATGGACAGGCACATGAGGTGGAAACATCCTGACAGTGGTAACTACAGCCCCTCCCATATGCTGTAACCTTCCCCTGTATCTAAAAGCATTTTGTTGGCTCCTGTCACGCTCTGCATTATCTGTGTTACCACTCCAGTGGGACCAGAGCACCAAACCCAGCCATCCAGGGAGTTATGCCATGAATTGTAGCGTGTTACAGGTCCCGAGAGTATCTTTCCCATAAAATATCTTATTCTGGCTGAAACCAAACATCAGAAATTCACATCTGAGTAAGTGGGCAATGATTTTGCTATTCCCTCTTTAGCAAAACCATGTCTACTCAAGAAGGAAAGTCTCATGTTAGGGTCTGCTCACTGAGGAATAGGGTGCCAGCCTTAGGTGAACATGCCTGAAGGAATTGCTCCAGGCCTCATTTCATGTCAGCGGATCCATAGGTGTCTGCAGCAAAATTCTTCTGTGTGGCCGTTCAGGCTCCACTGCCCCCCTTGCTGTCCCAATCAGCGGTACACAAAGCTGTCTTAATGAGAGGGAAAGCCAGAGAGCAGTTGTCTTAGTTCTTAAACCCGTGCATGTTAAGATTTAAGGGGTAGTGATTGAATGCTACAGTCATTTTATTACGAAGACACTGTCCCAGGAAGGGTAGATAACATCTAAAGCACTAGGAAGATGGCAAGGAAGAAAAGAAAATGAAGATGTTCTGCTCAGTTTTCTTGCGGTTTTCCCCTCAGGCCCTTCAGCAGGGCAAACGTTACCACTGGCTTACTAACAGCGGTGGGGAGTACACCTTGACGGCAGCAGGGCAGTGCATTAAGGTATTTTCTCATCTTTAGATGAAAAGCCCAGCTTTTGGATTCAGGAAAAAAAAAAGTATTCATCCTGCTAAGTAGATTGAAAGAGAATCCAGATTAAATAAATCATTAAATCATTCCAGAATGTTATCCACCTGTTCTGGCCTGTAATTTATTTTCAGATGAACGGTAGGTTAAAAAAAAAAAAAAAGCATTACAGTGGCAGAAATTATTTTCCCCTACCAGATGCTTTGATCCTGAAATGACACCTGGCCTGGAGAGCTGCTTGTGCAGCTTTTGAGATCATTTTGAACTAACTGCTCCAATCCATTGCTCCATAACCTTGATAGACACATAATGTTAAAACTTCTGCTGTAGCTACCTTTGAAGAGGCATCTCCAAGGGTTTTGCTGCCACAGGGCCAGTAAAAATCATCCCTTTAACGTGGGATGGGAAACCTGTAGTGGGACAGGACATGTTTGAGGGGACAGTCAAGTACCAGCCAGCTGGGAGTGAGGGGTCCGAGACCATTTCAGTGTCAGGACCACTCTCCTCATGTGCTGGTGTGGGAATAAAGGAAGGTTTCCTCTCTCCTGTGTTCCTGAAAGGCGTGTTGTGCTTCAGAAGGCTGGGAAATGCCGCTCCGGGTGGTTGCTTCTGTTGCCCAGACCTTCTCATGACTCCTGAACGGTTCCCTGTGCTCACTAGGAAAGCATCAGCACGTTTGTGCCACCTGTGTTGGCTGGGGATGGGAGGGAGGTGAAGTGCTGGGAGCAGGTGACCGAGGACCAGAGATGGAGGACAGCACCGGTGCTGGGAGCGTGGGGAAGCGGGTGAAAGGTGCTTGTTGTCCAGCTCTTCCACACCTCCACTCTGCCCAGCTGCAGCTGAAAGGCAGCCACAGCCCGAGGCCCCCGTTTCGTGTCTCTCCGGTGTACATTTCAACAGATTTAGCCAGCTCGGTGGTCAGTTTTCAAATGAATTCTCCCATTTGCTGAATGCAACAACGTTAAAGCTGGACTCCGTTGCAGCGGCCCGTCGGGGGGGGGGGAAGAGGGGCAGAAACCCCTCAGCCGAAAGTGTGCGGGTGTTGAAAAGCTGGCTGGGGGTGCTCGTTATCTCTGCCCTCCGCCTTCCTTCCGGGGCTGCTTCGCTCGTCCGTAAATCAGGCTGATAAACTCTGGCTCCGGGAGGCCGGCCCGTCTCTGCCTTTACCTGGGGGCCGGGCACCGGGGCCGCTGCCGCCGCGGGGAGCGGGGCCGGGCGCGGGGGTCACCGCGGGGGCGCAGGAAGGGCCGGGGGTGGCCGGGGAGCCGCGCCGTCTCGGCCGCACAAAGCCGCCTTTTCATCGTGGCCTCCTGCCCCCGCCGAGCCCGTAATTGTCTTTGACAAAACTTCATTAGCGAGCGCGGCGGCGGCGGCGGCGGCCCCGCGGTCGCGCTGCCTTTGAGCGGGCGCAGTGGAGTGTGCGCGGCCCCGCCGGTCCCGCTCGGGGCCATTAGCCCGGCAACTTTGTTTTAGAAACTTCCCACCCCAGCGGGGGACGCGTCAATCAGCCGCTCCCGCCTGTCCCCGCGGCTGCGGCTGCTAATTGGGGGGCGATGCGGGGCTGCGGGGGTGGCGCGGCCGGTGCCAGGCGCGTCCCAGCGGGCTGCGGAAAAGGGGGAGCCCCGGCCCTGAACAACGGAACGGGGTGGCGGGGGGTGCTGCTCTCCGCCGGCCTCTCGGCCCCGCCGCCCCGGAGGGAGCGGGATCTGCACCTTGCGCGTCTGGCTTGTGCCTGGCCCGGCCGGGCCGAGGGCCAGGGGCGCTGGCGCCTGCGGCGGGCCGCGCCGCGGGGACCTCGCACCGGCCCCATCTCCCCGAACGGCCCCGGAGGAGCAGGCTCCGACTTCCCCATCAAACGGTGGCCTGCAGAGCCGGGCTGCCGCCGCTCCGGCGGACAGCTCGAGTTCACTTCCCATAGCTCAGCGGCATTTCAGAGCCCGGCTCGTAGCAAAGCCCAACCAGGAGACGGTTTAAATGCGTTTATTATGGCATTGGAGGCGCTGAATTTGTTCCGTGAGACCCGGGCGAGCCCCTTATTTTACTTTTGCGCCTGGGCGCTCGCAGGCTCTGCTCCCGGTATTAGTTCTCCGTCAGTCCCCGCTGTGGTTTTTAATCAAAACAGTATTCGGAATATGATTCCCGAAGATTACATTTTGAGAGATTTGCGATACATATCTTGCCGGCCTGACAGATTGCAGGGGAGACCTGGGCGGGCGGGATAATCTGCGTCTCGCTCACTTGACCTTTAATAAAAGGGGAGTAAAAGTAATAAAAAAAAGTCTTAAGACTCCTGGAGGTTACCTTCGTGCCTGCCTTAGAAAGACGCCGAAGCCTGCACCCGACTAATTAACCACCCCCGGGGGCTTCGCGGCTCCTTCGGGCGCTCCCGTGGAGGCCGGGGGATACCAGGGCCGGGGGGCAGAGTCGGCAACCCGGGGGAGCTCCTGGCCGCCCCTGGGCCGCGAGGGCCGTGCAGGTTTCCTCTCCCGTGGGCAGCTCAGGAGGCCGCTGCAGAGCTGCCTCTCCGGGGAGCCTCTTCCCAAAGCCGCCGGGCAAACGGAACGGGAGGGAGCCGGGTCTCTCCCCGGTGCGCTGGGCGGAGGCGGCCGGGACACGGCGGGGAGCGGGGCCCGGCCCGGCCCCGCCGCCGCGGACACGCGTAGGGAACCTGCGCTTTGTTCCCGGAGCAGATAACACCTCTCCCCTCCGCTGGGAGAGGAGGGGCGGAAAAGTCGCCTTGCAAGAACTCTTCGAAAGGGCCTAATACTCTTTATTACAAGCCCTAATCCTTCAAATCCGACTTGAAACAATGTTTATCTTTTCGCAGCTTAATTTCCCCTACTCTAAGCTGCGGGTCACTGCCAGACTGCGGCCTGCGCTGCCGCTTGCGCGGGACTGCTCCGGAGAGCGGGAAAGCCCCGTGGCCGGGCGTCTGCGGCGGGGCTCCCGGCCGGCCCCGACCCCGCTCCCGGCCGCTCCGTTACCTGCTGGCCTTCGTGTACACTTACACCCCCCCCCCGCCCCCTTCCCCGCCCTGGCCCCTGCAAAGCCCCCCAGTTTGCCTTCTTTGACAGGTGCCCCCGCAGCCCGGGGCTGCTCCACTCCCCTCCCCAGGCCGGGAGGGGCCGGGGCCGGGGCCCGCCACCTCTCTCTGCGTTGAGCTGCAGTTTCTCCTTTCCCCTCGCAAACCCAGAGGACTCCCAGCTCTGCAGCCCCACTTGTCTTGGTAGCCTTTGGTAAACATACAGAAGTCTACTCGATATTCAAGATTGATTTCCCTGATTTATTAAGGCAGAATTCATTGGACTCTATTGACCACAAATGACTTAATGTAAATGTTGACCCTGGTGAACTTGGAAATAGCAGGTATCGGGTTGATCTATAGATGACCTCTTAATTACCAGTTATTAATTTAAATTATTGCCACTGCTTCTAGAGAGAGGAACAAAGAAACATTCTTTCCTCATCCCTGATTCGTTTATTAGTCTGAACACAACGTGTTGGATGACACTTTTAATTAAACAGAAATAATGCAGAGATACGGTTTCCCTTTCTCGTCTGTCCTGTAAAGTGCAGCACTGCTCTTTTCACTGACTGACGGCGGTGACCCACTAACAACGTCCTACTTCGCCGCCCGGTCGCCACTCGCTGCCCGGGGGTGCCCCGGCCGTGCCCTGGCCGTGCCTCGGGCCAGGCGGTGGGTGCCCGGGGCGGCCGGGGGCCGCTCTGCCCGGGCTGCGCCGGCTCCTGCCTGAAGAACTCCCGGGGTCACAGGACAGCTTCACGGCGTTCAGCTTACGCCTGTTAATGAGAGACTCTGAAAAATACTTTCAGCGGTATCTATGTACAGCGACGGGAAATAAACGGCCCGGCGTAACTTGCACCGCTCCTCCTCCTCCTGCCTCCGCGGGACGGCGTGGAGCAACCGCGAACAACGCACCTTGGTGGAGGGGGGGCGCGGGGGAAGCAGGGTGGGAGCAAAAGGAAAAACAAGTCACGACGTGGGGAAGAAAAAGAAAAGATTAGCTTTTTTTTGCCCTTTTTTTTTTTTTTTTTTTTTTTTTGCAAAGACGTTAATGACGGGTGTTGAACAAACGGCAAGCGGGCGGCGGCGGGGGGGCAGGCGCCGGTCCCGCGGGCGCGTCCGCTCCGCCCGCCGCGCCCCTCGGCCCCATGTGAGAAGCACGTTGTGCCGCGGCGGGACGTTTCCCCGGCGAGGGCAGGGGAGGCTGAGCCGCGGGCCGTGCCTGCGGGGCGGGGAAGTCATCGCCGGGCCGGGGAGAGGTTCCTTTCGTTGTTCCAAGCCGAGAGCCTCGCTTGCAGCCGGAGTCCCGACGCCAGCGCTCAGGAAGGGGCGGGCGGCCCTGCGGGAGGGAGAAGCGGTGATGAGCGTTTCCCGGGCAGGCTCCCGTGCCGGCCGGGCTCCGCCGGCGCTTCCCGGGGCCGCGCCCGGGACCGGGGGGTGCCGTCCCGCCCGGACGGGGTGGGGGGACACGACTCCGGGAGCGGGGCAGAGCGATGGTCCCGGCGCTGCGCTCCCAGGCCGGGCCCGCTCCGGTGTCCCGGGGCCGGGCGGGCGGGCTTGCGCTTCGTCCGAGGTCGGTCCCGGCAGCCGGCCCCTCACCTACCTCACCTCCGCAGCACCGGCCGGAACGCCGTCCGCAGCCTGTCCAGGCAGGTCCCGCCCAGCTCGGCGCCCCCCGGGCCGCCCTTGGCGCCCCGCCCGAAGCCTGCACAGACACGAGCGGCTCGCGGTGGGCTCGGCCCGGCCTCGCCGCCCTCCCCCGCCCGCTCCCCTCGAGCGGGGAAGCCTCGGCGTCCGCACCGCCGGGCTGACACCTGGGCGCGGCGGGGGTCAGCGCGAAGGCGGGCTCACGCCGCGCCCCGGGTCCCGGCCCGGCCCGCGGTCCCCCCCGTCCCCGCCGCCGCGGGTACCTTCGCCCGCCGCCGCGTACTGGCACGGCTCCCCCAGGCCGCGGTGGGACGCGCAGCTCCGCGGGAGCGGCTGCAGGTTGAAAGCGGAGCTCCGGAAGGCCTTGGCGGGCAGGGGCTGCTCCCCCGCCGCGCCGCCGCCTCCCTCCGCGCCGCGGCCCTCGGGGCTGCCCCTGCGCGCCGCGCTGGCCCCGGCGGTGCGCGCCAGCGACCAGATGCGCGGCTTCTCCGCGGGCGCGTAGGGCGGCGGCGGGCCGGCCAGGGCGGCGGGGGCGAAGTCCGCG
The DNA here is from genome assembly GCF_947461875.1 of Haliaeetus albicilla. Lineage (NCBI taxonomy): Eukaryota > Metazoa > Chordata > Aves > Accipitriformes > Accipitridae > Haliaeetus > Haliaeetus albicilla. Next base: position 19,521,272 of record NC_091492.1, on the reverse strand, counting down.
GCGGGGGCCTTGGCGCAGGGAAAGGCGCGGAAGGGGCCGGGCAGGCTGCAGTCGCTCCGCGGAGCCTCGGGCAGCGCCGCGCCGAGGCTGGGGGCTTCCTGCAGGGAGCTGGCCCGGCCCTTCTCCGGCTTCCTCGACTCCTCCTCCTCCTCCTCCTCCTCCTCCTCCAGGTCGTCCAGGTCGCTGAACCGCAGCTCCTTGTCCTCCTTGCAGCTCTTCTGCTCTGCTCGGACAGACAGCGGGGAGGAGGGGGCGGCAGGGCGTTAGTGCGGGGGCGGGGAAGTTGGGGTGGCCTCGAAATCGGCCGCCACTTCGAGCTACTTCGAAGCGGCCGTCCTGCCTCTCCCGCCTACCTCTGCCTTCGCTCTCCGCGCCGTATTCCTCCTCTTCCCGCGGGGTTTCTTCTTTCCTCTCTTCCCCCGCTTTGTTCTTGGGAGACCAGGTCATTTTGTTTTCTTTCTTGAGCCTCCGTCTGGCGTTAGCAAACCAAGTGGACACTTGCGTCAGGGTCATTTTGGTGATGATGGCCAGCATGATTTTCTCTCCTTTGGTGGGGTAGGGGTTTTTGCGGTGCTCGTACAACCACGTCTTGAGGGTGCTCGTCGTCTCTCGCGTTGCATTTTTGCGTCTGGCCGAACCACTGAAATCCACCGTCCCGTACCTGCTGGGAGATGGTTAGGAAGGGGGGGGTCGGCGGGAGCCCCCCCGGCCCGGCCCCGCCGCAGGCCGCTGTGGCCCAGCCCATCTGCCTGCCCGCCTGCCCCTGCCCGCCTGCCATCGCCGCCCAAGTTTGATTTTAGCCGAGTGGTGCTCCCGGGGCGCCTCGTTTCTTTTGTACAACGTTTGTCAGGTCGGAGCCCCCCCGCCCCCCGCCGTTTGATGTCGGCCGCTGCCTCGCCGGGGGATGCTAATGCTGCCGGGCGCTGATCAAAGGGGTTTTACCTGTCGTACTGGTACTGCCCCAAGGAATGATCGTAGGAGTAGTAGGCAGCGGGCTGCGCGATCCCCGAGTGCAACGTGCCGGCGCCGTCCTTGATTTCATACTGGGGGTTCTGCAAGGGAAGCGGCAGCGTTTGGCCTCGAGCAGGAGGGGAACCCCGCCGCCCGCCCCCCCCGCCGCCCCGGGTCCCCGCGGCAGCCAAGTCCCTTCGGCCCCCCGCCCCCCCACGACGGGACCGCGCCGGTTCCGCGTCCTTCGGCGGTCGCCCGCCCCGACACCGACCGCGAACCGCGAAGTTTGCCGCCTGTTGCACACACCGCCCCCCCCCCCCCGCCCTCCGGTGCGCTGCCCGGGCGGGCGGGCACTCACCAGCGCGGTGTAGAGCGCTGCGGGCTCGGCGCTGTAGGGCAGGTAGTTGCCGTAGCCCTGGCCGGCGGCGTACGGGGCACCGTACATGCCCAGCGCCGCATTGAGCTCGGCGCGGCCGGGCGCCAGCAGCCGGCTCTCGTACGGGGCGCAGCAGAGGGAGGCGGCGGCCGGCGCCGAGGAGGCATCCGGCACGGAGCGGGGGACAGCCTCGCAGCAGGTCGTGCTGGGGCTGGCGGGCACGAAAAACTGCGGAGAGGAGAGGAGAGAGCGGGACGGCGTCGAGTGACTGTCGAGGCAGCCCCATCGGGGGGAATTTAGAAGCGTGTGCGCGGCTGTGTGTGTGCGGGGGGGGGGGGGGCGGGGGGGTGAGGTGGGGAATAGGAAACCTGGGCTGAAGCAACTAATTATAGAAACCGGGAAATAAAGGAATGGGAAGCGGGAGCCCTTGGGAAGGGGGCACGATTAATCAAGCAGGCAAAACTTTAAGGAAATAATTGCTCTCGCAAATGGCAAAAGATCCGTAACGGCTCCTTCCTTCCCGCCCCCGCTCGGTACGTTTGCATTGATTTAAAGGCAAGAAGTTGCGATTACAGTTAATTTGACAATAGGCAAAGCAGTAAATATGTCAGCTAACGCAATCGAAGGCATTTGATTTCAATAAGTTCAAGGGGACAGCTAACTTCCCAAGCGAGGGAGGCACATCTTGCAGTGATTACGGTGTATAAATAATTCTACCCAAATAAATCGTGACTCGAGGTACGGTATAGCGACGACTTAGTTAATATAGGGTGCCTTGGTGTGGGTGTGGGTGGGGGGTGTCCTTCGGCAATCGTATGGGGAGGGGGGGAAAACTCTCGACACATCCTAATAAAACACAGGAAAAGGACCGACCCGGGGAGGAAGGGTGGAGAAAACGGCACAGCCCGGTTCCGCAGAAACGCTAGTGAAACCCCGAGCCGCCGAGCGACGGTTCCCCCCTGCCCGCACACCCTCCGCGGGTGCCCGGGCGGCAGCGGCGCGGCAGGGGCAGCGCCCGGCGCAGCGCGGTCGCTCCGCGGGGCAGCTCCGCGGGCTTGGAAATCGGCCGCTGCCGGGATTTATGTATTTATTTGTTTGTTGCACTTAAAACTGAACAGTGGGGGGGAAGGGGAGGGGGAATTACCGGTTTCCTAAACGCCTTTGCTGTGCACGCTGAGAGTTATTTGTTTAAGCCTAACACAACACAAACGAGACATAAACACACACGCACATTTTTTAAAAAAAGGCTCCAGATGTGCCCTTTTAAAAAAAGACTCTAAGTAAGGGAAAGGGAAGAAAAAAAAGGGAGGGGGAACAAGACATCTGGACAGCAGCAGCAGAATCTGAACAAAAGTGAGTGCTGCTCACTCGCCTTACCTGTGAAGTGGTGCTGTAGGGATATCCGAACTGAGAGAAGGACATAGTTGCTCCTTATTTTTGGACCATAGGCAATATTTTCCCCCCAAGATCGATTGTAACTAAACCCTGCTTCAAGATGCACCTTCTCACACACACATTTCCACGTATGGCTTTTTTTTTTTCTCAATTATAGATGATTGCACTTAAGAAAAGCAGCCAGACATCTGAGGCGGGGGGGGGGATGGTGGTGTTGGTGCCTGGATTAAAAAAATAGGCTACCCCCCGCTTCCCATCGCTCTTAATAAATATGTTTGTATAGAGAGAGTTTAAAAAGCCACCCCACATGTATAGAGAGTTTAAGTGCAAAGGGGCTTTTTCAAAGAGGGGGGGAAAATCACGTAGGGCTTGCAAGATACGGAGCTTGCTTGTTGTATTATTTTCTGCTCTATAGGTCTTTAGCGTTCATCGGTGGGCGAGGAGCGGCGTGACGTCACGGCCCTGCCGGCAGGAGCAGGCAGCGGCGGGCAGGAGCAGGCAGCGCCCCGCGCCCCGCGCCCGCTCCCAGCGCTTGTTTCATGTTGTTTTAATGTTGTGCCGCGATGCACGTCAAGGGCAGGGACCGGCGGTGCGTTGCGGTTGGTCCCGTGCCCCCCCCCCCCCCCCCTTTTAAAACACAATCCGAATTTGTCTTGGGGACGAAAAAATCTAAAAGGGGGAAATCACGGCGTCCAGCGGTGCGCCCGCCGCGTCCCCCGGACAAGCGTGGCCCTGCAGCTGCGGGGAGGAGGAGCGAAGGGCAGAGCCGGCGGTGGCCCCGGCGGCGCTCGGGGCGCAGGACAGCGGCTCTGCCCGCCGCAGCCGGGGCAGCAGCGCTCGGGGCCGGCCCGGCCGGCGCGGCCCCGCCGGCCCTTCCTTCCCGCTGCCCCCCGGCTCCCCCCCTCAGGGCCGGCCTCCGCTGTACGGCACGGCACCGCTTTTGCAGCGGAGCCGATTCGTTGTGCTCCCGCTGAGACAAGGGGAGTTTTCCGCACGTCACCGCCTTGGCTCCCCTGCCCTTCGCGGCGGCCCGGAGCCGCGTGAGCGGGCTCACACCTCGCCCCGCACGGCGCGCCCTGCCTGCCCGGGCAGGGGCACGGCTGGGGCCGGGACAGCGAGCCGGCCGGCGGGCAGCCCGCCTCCCCGGCAGCCCGAAGCCTCCTTCCCTAACGCGTGCTGAGCGGGGCATCCGTCCTCCGCTCTTAGACCCGAGATGGTCCCACCAGGAGACGATGGGGGGGCGGGGCCGTGGCAGGTCAGCGGGGAGGTGATGGATGGCTGCCTGCAGCCCGGCCTGCCCATTACCGCTACGGCGTAATTGCAGCAATTAACAAATGGAAATGCCCTTGTTTAACCAGCGACTTACGTATTGCGAATTTGCCTTTGAGGCGAGATCCCCGGGAGGTAAATGGGGATTTCCCCCCCCCGCCCCCCCCCGCACTGCGGCGGGGGCCGCCGCGGCTCTCCCGGGCCCGGCCGGGCGCGATGTCCTGCCAGTGGCAATTAAAAAAAGAAAAAGAACGAAAAACCACACCAAGAAAACCACCCAACTTCGCCCGGCCCGTGGCGGGCCGGCGGCACTTGTCCCGGGCGGGCCGGGGCCGTGCCCCGCGGAGGCGGACGGGAGCGGCGGGCAGCCCCCGCGGCCGTGCCCGTCCCCGCCGGACCGGCCGCGCTCCGCCGCCGCCCGCCGGCCGCCGCCCGCCGGCCGCCGCCCCGCTCCCCGACGGGTGGCGCTGCCGAGCCGCGAGCGGTGCGCGGCGGCCCGGAGCGGAGCGGCCCGGCCCGGCCCGGCCCGGCCCGGCCCGGCCCGGGGTGCTGCCCCCCGCGGCGCGGCCGAGCCGGGCAGCCGCTGCCCTCCCCGCACGGGCGGCGCTCCGCCGGCAGCCGGCGGGCAGAGCCGCCGCCGGCCGCGGCTAGGGCGGTCGGGCCCCGGCTGAGCCCGGGCGGAGGGTGTAGCGGCCCTTGCCGGCGCAGGGCACCGGCAGGGCTTCTCGCCAGTCGCGGTCCCTCCGCCGGGGCCGGGAGCGGAGCGGGCTGCCCGCGTCGTCGGGGCAGCAGAGCGCCCGGCCACTGCCCGCCGGGCCGGGGAGGGCAGCCGAGCCGCAGCGCCCGAGCCGTGCCCGCCGCGCCGGGGCGAGCAGGCTGGCCCGGAGCTCCGGCTCGGGTGTGACAACCCTCCCAACATCGCCTGTAGCCTAGCGAGGAGGCGCGCTCGGGCGCTGTAAAAGTGAGCCGTTTCAGTTGTCGTTAACGGGGGCAATAACTTAAGAAAATTCATTAAGGAACACCTTTGGGTAACATTACTGCTAATTATTTAATTGCAAGAATCCCTATGGGGGAAATTATGCTAATTATAAAGTAATAAAACTACTTGTTCTAAAGCACTTAATTCAGCAAAATTTAGTCTTTTCACCAGAACATTTCTTAGGTTATTGGATGAAAGAAACAACAAGACTAGCTGTGTGCTCATCCTGCCCATGGGAGCTGTCGCTGGCACCGCGTGCGTGCTGGCAAGTTGCATGCAGGGCTCTCGCTCTCCTCACCGATGTGATGAGCACAGTGGCCGCCGAAACCAGGGCAGGATTCACTGCGCAAAAGCACTTTTAGAACAGACATTATGCAGGTCAACGCAAACGTTGTGTTTGCCGGTCTTCATTGTGCGCAGTGAACGTGGAAGCAAATCTGCTACCTGTCAGGTGCATTGTAGCTGAGCCCAGCTTTGAGAGGTGGCCTTTTGCAGCACAGCTCTTGCTATGCTTACAGTACTCTGCCCTATGGAGATGTTTCTGTAGCGTACTTTGTTCTATACATGCCCAAGAGCCACCTTTTAATTGCCCTTACAACCTGGGTTATTATATGGCGTTCACATTAACAAATACAAGTTCTGCCTTGCTCCCCAGCTCTTCAGGAGGACACAGGCTGGCTCTTTGTGTTCTTCTGACCACTGCCACCATTCACCCTGTCAGTCCGTCACTGCGCGGCTGGACTCACCGTGTCAAAGCTGCCGAAACAGCTTTCTGCAACTTGCAAATATTGGCATAAACCTTCTGATAATGGGCTCTTGAACTCGGCTTGGTGGAGGGCAGCTTTGGGGAAGGAGTGTGCAATTTGCCGTTCTTTTCATCGCAGGGCAACAGCTTCAACAGCCAGATTTCCATTCTGCTCATACACCACGCCTCGGAGAAGCGTAACTGATGCTGTACGTGGTCACTGCAGATTTTTCTTTCCTTTATCTAAATCTGTGTCATCTCTCTCCCCACTTACAAGCATGTCATCCCACCCCCACAGCACACATTGCCTTCACCCAGTCATCCTAGTGAGGACTGCGTGACTATAAACACGAGCAAAACTGGAAAACGATCTCTCTTGATTCACGAACTTTCGTTCTTGAAAGAGAGGAGTGTGAGGCTTAACTGTAAACATTTCTGCGAGCAGTTCCTCTTGAAGCAAGGCAGGAGTTTAAATGCAGCCTACAATGCGATTTTTTGATGCTTTTAAAATCAACATAATTTGGTTTAGCTCTGATACTGCTTTGCTCAGGAGGCAATTGCAAGGGGTGAAAGTAAGAGTACGTGCTTCCCACCAATGCAAATGCAGCTGCCGATAACTGCGGATGAAATAATAGGTTAATTGAAATAAGCATTGGAGTATCATTTCTGGAAAGGAAGAATAATGTTCTTAGAGGGGTAAGAATAAAGCAGCTTCAAAAACATGTAGCAGAAATATGGCTGAGAAGAAAGTGTCTTTATATTTTAGAATACGGGGGGATTTTTTGGCTGTTGCTTTTTTGTACTGAGAAAATGAAAATTCTTCAAGTCCATGCATGAATAAACAAGTACAGCTGGGCAGCCTAATACATAATTTATACTGATCAGTCACTGCAGATTTAACTGAATAAAGCCAAAATGAACACTAATTGTTTTGACAAACTAAAATAGTGTATATGATGGTTTATTGTGAAGCTTGCTGGTTACTGTCCTTATCTCAGTGGCTATTGTCAAGACTGATTTCTGCATGAGAGGCGGAAAAAGACGAAACAAATTAGGACAATATTAAGATTAATATCTTGTTGAAGATAAAGCATTTTAATTGCTTAACATACAAGCAGAAAATAGAAAGAACTGTCTTCAGGACAGAGGAGAGAATTGGCACAGTGAAGCATGGGACATACCCTGATTTAGGGGGCAAGGTATAATTGCTGAGATGACGTGCAGTACCTTGTCAGCTGCAGGCTAAAGCTGAAAGTAGATTTTTTTTTTTTTTTAGATCACTTTTGAAATACATCAGGAAGAACTTTGATTGCCTTTGGACACTTGTCTTCTGAAAGGGAACATCCAAAAAGATGTCACTCGGTTTCCAGAGAGTTATATATGTAGGCTAGTTAATCCAAGAAGCTGCACAATTTTGCTCTGGTTTTGGTATGTGCAAAGTGAAAGAAATACATGGGTGGGCCTTTACTTTGCTTCTCCAGACCCTCTCATTTAGATGGATGGCTAAATAAGAGCCATTTAAAATTTCATCTGGAAATCAGGTAAGAGACAGACGAGAGTAATAATAATATTCACAGGGATCCCTCAGCACCACTTCTGCATGGACTTCTTCGTGTGACAGTGAGCTGCTGCTTCCCATCAGTCCCCTGCAGTGGCCTAACCCTGCCACCTCGCCCTCCTGCCTCTTCTCCGAGGACTGGCAGCCCCACTTGGATCCCATCACCACTTTTATAATGACCTATGGATTTGCTGAATCTCAGACCATCACCGTGTTTTCTGTGATTAAGTTTTAGCATATGGCTATAAAATCAAGAGTTGGGCTTGAGTGTTCCTGGAGTTGGAGGATGGTTGGACCCGGGGCTTTAACCTGGACCATTCTGTGCCTGGAGGTGGCCAAGCAGTTGGAAGCTGGATGTGAATCTTCCCTGTGCTCCTGGGTGGGATTTTCCCTTGGATCTGAGGCCATCACTAAACCTGGCTTCTGAAACCATACTTGGCTAATGAGGAAATAACTTCTTTTGTAAGAGTGCTCTGCATCAGGGTAATCCAATACTTCCGTACCAGCTTTCTTAGGGTTATCTGTAGATTATTCTATAAAGTGTGAGTTCATCCGGTGAAGATCCATCTACACAAAACTCGTGAGAACTTCACCTCTGAGGACTTGTTTGTGCTTTGCTGAGATATGGGCTAACTTAGGGCGGGTCGGTCAGGGCAGCGGCACACCACTCATTCAGGCTCACCCCTCTGTGGATTCAGTTTCCAGTAAAATCAATAGAAATAATTTTGAATGATTTTTTTTTTTTTTTTTGACAAAACGATTGCTGTTCTGACACAGCTTGAGCAGGGTATTGGGCTCACCAGGTACCGTTAACCACCAAGCTGTGTTTGTGCTTTCACGGCCTTTGTATCAGCTGATGTGCAGTTGGTGTGAAAGAGTCATTTGGCTGCCAAGCTGAAGGTTTTTAATTTAATATCACCTTAGGTATAGTTTGTCATTTTTGTTTGCAGTTTGTCAACTGCAGTAAATGACAGTTTTATTCCATTACCTAGTCTGCTTGCTGTAATTTCCAGGATCTATTTTTTTAATTAGCATGCTGGTTACATGCAACAATGCCTTATTTTCCAAGAGTTATCACTAACTTACGTGCACTATTAAACACGGATATCAGAACTGCTTCCTTATTTACTTTCATTTGTAATTTACAAAAACCCGGTTGTGTTTGGCCCCATCAAATCAGTTGGCCTTGAGCCTCTTCATTAGTTAACGTCAGAGTAAAGAAGGGGCTCTGCTTGACTCCCCCTCCAAATCCTGTCTGAATTAACTCCAAATCCTGTCTGAATTAACTCCATTTTGCATTTATAGAAATAAGTGCAGAACAGGACCTGCTGGGTAGTTTGCTGAGAACCCTTCCGCTGGTCTTCTTCAGGTAATTCAGTTTTTTCTCTGGTCTTTCCTTCCACCAGTATTTCAGGCAGTACCGAGTACTGGGGGGGAGGGGGGGCATTGGGGAAGAGCCACAGCGGCAATGGGCCATCTGCAGCCCACTACTCTGGGGAAGCTGGGACCACTTGCGATTTCACACACAAGCAGCACTAATCTACAATAAATCTTATGAAATCAATAAAAATATGGAAAGTATATAATTTTTAAAGAAAAAACACATGAGCCGTGGCCATTAAGGGCACAGCCATTCAAATACCTGTGTCTGGTTGAAACTGCAATTAAAAACATTCCAATAATAAATCTACTTCCAGTCTCGTTTAATGCTTTTAACTTTCTTGAGAGTTCAAGCTGGTATCCCAAAAATGTGCCAGGACTTTCACAATGTATTTTATAGACTCATAAATAAATATGGCAATTAATCTAAGCTATATTTCTTTCATATTTGATGACAATTTATTATGACACTCACTCATTCACTGCACAAAAACTCTAATGCACTTAAAATCGGATTTCAAACCAAACGTTTTATGGGAAAATATAGTATTGATCATCCATTTAAAGGTATCATGTGATGATTCATAACCTGCTATAAAAAGGATCTTATGAGGACATTCAGAATGAGTTTTGTGGACCATTCTTGCCACAAAATCCAACATACGAGATCTATAGTTCTCAGTAATGTTTTATATTTCTGTTTGGAGTTTTTACTTGTAATGTTATTGTGGTTTATGGTGGATAGCAGCTTTAAAATAAACCATTTTGCATACCTAAACTAAAATTAAATAAATACAGACTAATTTGTTAAACATATACTAGCACTTTTTGTCCATTTACACAAATTCATGCACAAAATTTGTTCCTTTCAAGGATAATTGCCACAATTTCAGATATGTTAATTGGGCTTTTTGTGCAATACACATCTGCTACTGTGTCCTTTAATAAAATGTGACCCAGGAGTCATACGGCTTCACATACTGCTCGTTGCCGGTTTTGTGATACACCCTCTGCCGTGCACTGCTTGGGGAGCTGCAGCGGCTTGTGCTTTGACATGCCAGCAGCAGTAATCTGCAGTCTGCTGTCCTGGTTGCGTGGTGCATCACTGGAAATGTTTTCAAAGCTGAAAAACTCTAGAAGATACATCTCAAAAATGCAGGCTCCTGGGGTAATTTATTTGAACTTGAGATCAGGTGCAGAAGGAAGGAAGGGGATTGCAGCACGTTGTACACTGCATATGGTTTTACATCCAGGCTGCGCAGGACAGGCTTCTCCAGTCCTTCACCAGCAGCCTGCAGATGCTTTTCGGTGGAAATGCTGCTTTGGTTTCCCCTGCGGGTGGATCAGCTCTCAGAGCCTGGCTGGGGCCAGTGTGCAGCCATGCTGGCGATGAGCGTGTTTTCCATGCAGAGGGAGCGTGAGAAGGAGGGTAGAAATGGGAAGTGTCTTCTTCTACCTTTGTAAACAGATAGCGTCTGCATTTGTGGACTTGACTGGTCCCTCCTTCCTCCTGACTCTGCTTACCTTCTGCCTGCCCACTGCCTCGCTCAGTTCCGTGGGGTGGCTCTGGGCCGCAGTGGGGTGAGCAGAGCAGCCCCTGGCTGTGTCCCAGTCGGCGACCCCCCCAGGCTCCAGCTCTACCTGGGACAGATGTCCTGCAAGTACCTGGGGTTTTGCAGCCATTGAAAATAGCTGACTTCTCATCTCATTCTCTGAGATTCTTAATATGATGATGTTTTCCTGTTCAAATAGCCCATACTCATTGCCAGCCTAATTATTTTCTGGATCTTTCCTTAATGCCATAGGCTTTGGGTGGTAACACCAATGCTTGGAGAGACAGCAGAAGGAAATAAGTAGTGAAGGCTAAAGCACTTGGTTAAAGAAGAGTCTCATTTATAAATCAATTTTAATAACATATTTAAAAGCTCTCACATTTGCCTTTAATGTGTTTCCATTTCCCTCTTGGTCATTAATATTTAAAATATTTTTCTTTACTGATCTTTTTTCTATTGTGTCCTTTCTAACTTTCCATTCTCTCTTTAATCTGCAAACAGTGAGTTTTTGAGAAATGCATAATCCATGAGAAATCCAGATAATTTGATACAGAAAAACCTTCAATCCCATGAAAGAAATTTCAGAGGAGATGAGTAATTGTCTAAAAGTTATTCCAAACAGATTAACTCATAAAAGGATATATGTTTTCACCGATGGACTTTCAAAATGAGGGGGCCCATTATTTCTACCAGGAAGTAATAATCAGCAGTGAAGATTTAAAAAAAAAAAAGGAAAACCTGTGGATAACATTTTTCAGCAAGCCTGTCGTGGAGGTGGCTTCATTCCATGGGTGATTTAAGGGTGTGAGATTTGCCGGAAGTCCATTGAGTTTGTGTGCCAGGGGCCTACTTTACTTTTGAAAATGGGATTTGGGTTCCTCAGTCATATACACCTCTCAGGTGGAGATCACCTCTTCAAAAATGCTGTTAAAAACCAAAAAGGAGAGGACTAAAGGAGGAGAGTCAGTAACTGGTCTCACAGGTGGGGTTGAGTAAAAACCTCAGACATAAGCTTTGGAGGATTCATCACATTTTATGAATAATGTGGATTTTATAAGCAATATTAAAATGCAGCTATGATGTCCGTGATTGCAACCACAGGTGGGTCTAGGAGCCAGCTCTGCTCCATTTAAGGATGGGGGAAGAGTTACTCCTGTAAGGCCTCAGTTAAGTGGATTTGTTACACCTAGAGCAGGAGAGAGGCGAGGTGGGTGGAGGCAGGGGCTGGCTGTGGTTTAGGATGAAATGTGGCTAGAAGCAGGAGCATGAGCCACACGGCTGTAGGACTGGGACTGTCTGAGGTGGGTGAGAAATGTGGTGGTGTCTTCACTGTGCTCCTGTCTTCCAGCTGTACTTGTGCTGGCTCCGGGGAATGCACTGGGAGAAGCAGTGCTTGCCGGGGTCTTCCTGGGCAGTGGGGGAGATGGGTGGGAAAAGGGGCTGCAGAGAGGGGAGGTGGTTTCCCAAGGTGGCAGAATAGCTTAGTAGTAGAGGTAGGAGTTACGTCCCTCCTTGGTCAAGGCAGGCAGCAGTGTGTAGCTGGAGTAGCGTATCATCTTGGAGGAGATACAGGAGCTAAATTTAACGTGTTGTAAATTCTCTAGAGACAATGGGGAAACCTCCAGAAAGTAATTAATTTATATATCATGGGAAGGCTCTATGGGCAATGAAATTATATGCTTTATTGTGGAACAGAATAATGACTACTTGTCAGAGTCACTGGAAAGGGTTTTAGACACTTAACAATATCTGTTTGATTTTTTTTTTACTTTAATTTTATTACTTTAATCATTAATTTACTGTGCCTAGGAAGAGTTTATCCTCTTCGTAGCTTGTGCTGGGTTTTATGTTTTTATATATATATACACACGTATGGATGTTATTCTCAGTCCATTATTCATCTATGAATTCTTCATGATTTGTAAATGGGCGATGAAGCAAAGAATACTAAAATGTAACAAAGATGGAATGGGGGTCTGCAACATTTATTAAGAGTTTAATATGAAGATGATGTTGTCTGATGTTTCAGTATCTACCAAGGAAGTGCTATAGCTACCATAGCTATTTTGTATTTTTTTGTCTTCTTATCTTTGTAAAATATGTACTGGTGTTTGGGTGGATGGGTTTAGCACCAGAGATCTGTACTGGTGGTAGTGGTGGAGGAGACATTTGTATATATTTCACTGGCTGTTGTTGAGAGTAAAAGATGAGTTGGTTGTACCAACTACTGATGCAGTAAGTGGTAGGTCTGCCCGGGTGTCTCACTGGGAGCGGGACGGGTGTCCCTGGGAGGTGCTGCTTCTCTGAAGTTTCAATTGCATGTAACAGCACAGGCTCCCACAAGGCTGAACCCTAAATGATGGACAAAGGCTTGTTCCTCTGCTCGGTTTGTTCCTCATGCATCAACTTCCAGTGCCTCTTTGATTATGTAGAGCTAGAAAAAGCCTGAGTAAATGTGCAGCGGGCAGTCGGCAGCATTGGAATAGCCTTGCTGCAAGGTCCTTTCCCAGCTTGCTTGTGCTCCTCGTTGCTTTCTGTGTAGTTTTACTGTGTAAAATTCCTCCGTAAAAATGTTGCCCCATAAATTCTTTTGCCTGTACTCTTCCATTGAGCCTAAATATTTATTCAACGTCCTTCCGTTGCTCGTAGCCTGATGGTTGTGGGGTTTCATTGCAGAAATAACTGATTGCCTCCTTTGCGTGCTGTGCTGGGGAGGGACTGAGCAGGCAGGGCTGCACGCCGGCCTCCGAGGGGCCCTGAGCATGGCAGCTGTGGGCCATGGTGGGAAACAGCCTCATTAAATCTGCCCCCCAGCCCTGGCCAGGTGGCTACTGGTCACAAACAACTTGTGTGCAGGGCTGTGTGTGTGTGTGGCTGTCCCTGGAAGAGGGTCGCCAGTTTGGGGGCTCTGCAGTTCGGGGCTGGGTAGCGCCATGACTGCAGTGGCCTTCTTTAGTCACCTCTATGCCTTTGGTTTGGTCGTGTGTGCCAAATAAGCCCTGGGCAGTAGCAAGATAAGTTGAACATGTACCATGATATGAATATTGTTTTATTTAATAAATATTCAATTAATTCCCTTATGAATAGCTAAATGCCACATACAGACTGTATGCAGTCAATCTCTCTAGTGTTAATAGATACGTTATCTGCAGAAGCAGTATCCGAAACTGGTAAAAAACATATTGTTTGTAGACATAGCGAGTGAACCCCACAGGGAATGGTTCAAACTGGTGTGGGAAGAATGTCCTTACTGTGCCAAAGGATGGTGTGGGTTGTTTTTTTTAAGATGGCATCAGTTTAGTCTGCTCTTGTACACCTTTCGTGCCGTTCATTTGCCCCTTGTTTGTTCTTCCAGCCTAATCTGTGTGGTATAGTGATGAAGCAGAGCTGTATTGTTGGAGCTTAGAGAATGAGGGGTAAACAGTGAGGGTTACGTGGCAGATCTTTGACATCAAAGAAACACAGAAAATATAAAAACCAGTATCCTTCGTAAGCCAGATTTGGTCGTTAATGCATAGTGTTACACTAGTGTGTTCCTAAAGCCCCAGTAGTGGAAATCTCTTTTCTGTGTCGCAGCCGAAGGCCATGTGAGCCAGTGTGGTGAGTAGCCGAGGCCCGGGGCAGCGTGCTGTCTCGTAACAGCAGAGCCAACTGCGGTTTGCATCAATGAGAGACATTGTTAGGTCAATTTAAAACCAGAGCCTTGAAGTCAGTGTAATTATGCAAATGTTGCCCTTGCTATTAGCACTTTTGCCCTGATAGCTTTAGTGTATATTTTCCAAATGAAGTTACTGTCACATTTCATTACGCTGTTTACTGACCCATTGCTTTGGAGATGCTGTTCTCACTCTTGGGTATTGGCCGTTCCTGCCACCATGGTGTGTGTGCTCTTCCACAAACTGAGTGACACAACTCGGCAGAGACCCATCTCTGCTGGTGTTTGATCAGATGACTTTGAGAGTTCTGTTAGTGTTCAATACAAGCTGTGGCTGCCCCCAAATATTTTTTCTCCTCTCCTGAGTGTTTCCCTGCAAATGTTACCTGTTCTCACTAAACTCTAGTCAGCCTAGTTTCTTTTTAGTCTTCAAAAAAGGCCTTGGTACATTTAATTATTAAACCAGAAAACAAGAAGTGTTTTGGGAAAGGTAGAGGGAAGCAGAACAGGTGACTGAGATTCATTGGTTTAGCATTAGCCTAAAACTGCTTTTGTTACTTGAAAGCTTTACCATTAACTCAGTGGTGGAGTGGGTGGCTGTTAAACAGAGCTGGTAAAATTCCCTGGGTTTTCAGGTGGTGCAGTGGAATAGCCCTCTTGGAGAAAGGCCAACAAAAGAAAGGCCCAAACTTCAGTCCTTGTATGATGAGAATTATTAATATCTAACAAAAAAGAAAAATACTTGACAGTGGAAATCACTTGCAAAATCTTTGTGTATTTTGAGGTTGCATGGAACAGATTATGATTATTTTTTTTATTAGACCAAGAAAATAAAATCTGGGAGCTCTTTTTATTTGATGCCCCTCTTAGTTCTGCAAGCTCCTCCCTGCTTTCAGTGATTCCCCAGACACTGGATTTGGGGCCACAGTGGGAGCAGGGTTTTCAGCTCCCTGCAATGAGATGTTGAACTTCCTTGGAGAAGGCTCAGACTCAAGTTTTGCTGGTCTGGGGATTTTTCTAGAGAGCCTTTCCCAGGATAGGGAGCCTCTTGGAGGCTTTCTGCTGATATTGATAGTGTTGTAAGGAGGGTCAAGCTTTGTCTCATTCATAAGTGAGTTCGGCACAGCAGAATCTGTCCAGGACTGCGGTGCCTTCAGTGGGGTGGTCTCTAGATGTTTTTTTCCCATTAAAGAGGTCCTGGTTCAACTAATGCAATTTTCTTTTTAAACTCTTGTTGACTACACATAGAGAGGGTTTACATCAGCCTAACTTGGGTTGGCTTGCTGTTGGACTTTAACAAGAGCTAATCAGTTTAAATGCATCTGCAGTTGCGTTTTGCATCAGTTCAATGAGGTCAATTTAAAATTGATTTCCTAAAGCTATTGCAGGGCTTCCCATATCGACAGGTCAAAGAATTATTGAACACCAACTTAGTAACAATCCTGTTTGCATTGCAGTGTCTTCATCGCTACGTCAGTGCCTGAGCACTTCAGGAGCCTCTGTTTGAGTTTGTAAATCAGAAGGGAGAAATAAATAAAAGTGGAGAGTGATGCGAGTAACAGTCCCTTTCATGAATCCAGGCCATTGTTGAAAGCACATCAAGCTCTTGGTAGATAAATATTTTTCTGGAGTCAAGAACAGAGAAGCATGTGACATTTCAATTACCACTGTTCATATTTAAATGTAAATAAGTGGCTTCTTTACTCTATAATTCAACAAACTTTATAATTATGATCTTATGATATTTTCATAGCACTTGCAGCAACATATGCCACTTCAATAAGCAAACAATGCAAGAAATGGAATTAAGAATTTCTGTGATGTTTGTTTGTGTATTTGTGGCTCTGTTATAACCCCTTTGTTTTAAATACCTCATTTCTTAATTTAGCAGTTTATATAATTGGAATGAATTTACATGGAACAAAACTGAGCCTTGTGGTTAGGTTACTGCTTATGTCCTTAAAATCTGAGGTAGGAGTTATCTGCTGGAAAAAAACACAACTCCAAGCAGCTCAATAGTGGTAAAAAGTATTGCCAAAGCTAAGTGATCATTAAGGACTGCATGGGTCAGTGCCTTTATTAGTGTAAATTATTTTAGCTCCTGCAAATCCTTCTGTTCAGAGCACTGTGCTGATAGAGTTTCAGACTATGATCTGTACGAAGGCTATAAAATATTGATTTGACTTGTAATGTTTCTTGATATCTATGACTCAATTCACAAGACCTGTGCAATATCAAGACTTGAACTGGAGGGGACACTCAGGCCCTGACCTGATTCAGTAATATGCCTCTTAACTGAATTTTAATAATATTATACAGTAAGGCACATAGCAGCACCTGGGATTACTGATCAATATGGAAAATGTAGTAATATTTTGTACCAAAAGATTATGTTTATAATCTCCTTCCCCAGCCTTTGACCCCTGTTCTGTTTTATGTACAAGTTATTGTTTTCAATATACTAAAATACAGAGAAGGGAAATGAAGCTGGGAACTCCTTAGGCAACAACTGTGTTGCAGTGCATGTCTGTACAGCACTGTGCTGATCTCAACTGGCATCCCAGGGAGGCACCATTGGATCTGCCGTAGAAAACCATTGTTTGGAATTGTCTTGGCGTTTGTGCTGAGTTTATTGCCTGCGTGGCTGCATGCAGGGGAATGCCAGAGCCAGCTGGAATGCAGTGGAAAATGAGGTGGCGCTGAAAAAACATCCTCCGGTTTGCAGGGGTGGTTGGTGCTGTTTGGCAAGGGAAAAGCAGTAGTAAGGGCTTGCTCTGTACTAGATCATTCATAGTGGATCTTAGAAAAATGGGGTGTTAGTGTTTGCAGCAGCAGAGCTGTAGGAAAGCTGTCCTGCCACAGCACTGCGCGCTCATATTTAACAAAATTGTGTGTTTTCTTTAAATGCTGCTGGGTGATACTGCAGAACAGCAAGATTGGAGGGGTGTGTGCTCCCTTAGTGAGTGATGGTCACTGGAGTGTGATTTCAAGCTTCTGAGATACCTGAGGAGGTTTGTTTTTCTGGCCACAGAAGTACTTCCAGAGTTTGTGGGTTTCTTAACTCTTATGCCCAATTTGGTTGCTGATGAGCAAAGAAATGGTAATTCAACTCAGTTGTGATTAAATAAATAAAAAGACTAGGGGGAAATCAAACTGTACCTTAAAAGGGAGTGCAACTACAATGAGACTTATATCACAGAGTGTAAATGTTTGGGAGGTATAATAAAATATTCACAGAGCCTCTCGAAGTACATGTACTATAATATACATTTTAAAATAGCATTGGGTGTTATTGGCTGAAAGCAATTTATCATTCACAGTGAATTTTAGATGTGGCTAGGCTCTTGCACTGAGCTAATGCTCAGCTTATTCCTTTTATACTCTGTATTTTGTAATATCCTCCAGAATTAAATCAACATTGCTATTTAAAACTTTGAAGCCAATTCATGTCCATGTGGCTCTTGATTTTTTTTTTTTTTTTTTGGGGGTGGTGGTGGTGGTGGGGGAGGGATGGGAGCTGAGGCCTTGAATGGGTCATTCCCTGCAAAGCACAGCACTCTGTGTTCTTCTGAAGCACTGGCTCAAGGAAACTGGCGTTGCAGTTGCTGCTGTTTGTGTCAAGGCAAGTGTTGTACACAATATATGAAGTGTAGCGTAAATAATTTAACTAGCCTTTGAACATGGAAATAGCAACACAATAAAGTAGCAAAACATAACAGGTTTCCAGCCAAACACATCACTGACTAGTTAGCCTAGCTAAAACAAACAGATTTTTTTTTTTTTCCCCCTTAAGTGAAACTGATTTAAATGCAAGGAAAAGGCTGCAGAAAGCCCTGTTTGCAGATTAACAGCACCCTGGTTATTTGCAGCTGCGAGAACTTCCCCAATGACAGCTGAGCTGGGAGTGTGCACTTGGGAAAGAAGGAAGGTGAAAGCAGGTGCAGTTGTGTGTGTGTGATGAGGGAGAGTTACTGGCATCTGTGGCAATGTCCCTTTTTGACTGAGGTGTGATGTTTCAGCACAGTGATGGCACAAGTCAGGTGTCTTGGAAGATCCCAGGTCAGACTTTCAGCTGGGATAATCCCACTGACCTCGAGACACTCCAGATCTGCTCATTCACCTGCAGAATTTAAGGATAATATTTTTTTCCCCAAATATACAGAAGTAATTTTATATCCCTGCCAAGTAATACTGCTCCGGATGAATGAGTTATGTTTGTGCTGCAGGCTCTCTGGAGTCTATACCTCCATTTCCAATAGGATGTAGACAGTCAAATTTTTAAAGCTGCAGTGCTGTCACACCAAGGATTTTTTTTAAATGAAAATCTGATTTCTGAACAAACCTGCAGGACTGACACTTGTGTGAGTTTGCACCTGCCTGAGCAGGGAGTCTGATAGCAGCACACAGGCAGAAATGCTAAGCTCTTTTTCTGATCCAGAAAGGCAAGGAGCAGCTCTCGCAGAGTAGTACTCTATTGAATATCTCTTGGTTGAATTGTTGCAAGCTTGTGTTGTGTATTATCCTAAAAAAGCCTTAGGCACAAGATTATCTCTTCTTGCACATCTTATTTTAGGCATCAGCAGCAGTGTGTACGGAAGGCAGATTTACTATTGGAACTATCAATAAAACATAGTTTGTCTGTTAAATTAGTAATCATGAAAAAAGCTCCCAAGGTTTTTATCCCTCCCCCCACCTTTTTTTTTTAATTATTACAAAGCCAGTTTTAAATCTTGCCGTAGGTGGAAATGTGCCCTCCTAAGACTGTTGATGCTTAAGGATCACAGGGTACCTGGGGGCCTTATTGTTGGCCAATGGTGTCAAGGGAGGTCTGAACTAAAACCTAATAATGATTAAGTTAAATGGCTTCAAGTACTATTTTGGGCTTGTTCAATCACAGATGCCCTTTGTGGGGGGGCAGTTTTCAGCCAGCTGAGAAGTGGTGAGTGTTGGGGGGGTCAGGAGGCACAAAGGTGGGAAGTGATGATGTTTTCATCTGTCTTTTTGTTCGCTGTTGTGATGACAGAACTGGGAGCAGCCTTCTGCTGTGCTGGCTGACGTGGTTCTGTGATTAAGGCTGATATTCCTTTATTATAAAGCTTATTTTCAATGTGTTTCCTTCTTTCTTTCTCTGGGGGGGGAAGGCATAAGAACTTTCCTTTTGAAGCAGTATCTTCTGAGACATTTGGTAAAAATTGGGGAGAGTTTTAAAAATGATGATACTTTAAATAAGTTGGCTGTTATTTTTGTTTTTGAAACTTATTTTAATACTTTTGGGCTTATTTTTAACTCTTGGAAAGCTTGGCCTAGAAACTTGATTTGTTTTGTTTGGCTGGGCTTACTGAGAATAAGGATGTCTGGGTGTATTTTGGTGGGAAATAGGAGCATTAAAGACATGTTTTGGTGCATAAAAATTATTGTTTATAATTTAAATGGTTAGAAATGGAAATAAAGTTGTTTCTGGCTTGGTTTGCTGGAGCCAAATGAGCTGAGGGAGAAGGAAGTGTGCAGGATGGGCACCTGGGCTGGAAAATGAGGCATGGAAGGACTGTAGAGGAGGTGGTTCAGGAACGGCATCATTGAAACATGGACCTTGGGAAGCTATAAGGCTGATACATCACACTCTCCTTCATGTATGCACTGTTTGATTACATTTTCTTAGTTAAAACTACTTGTTATGAAGCACTGCAGAAACAAACAGTGCAGCAGTATGTAGGTGTAAACCAGGAGATGGCATGAAGGTCTGCTCATCTTGCACCGTCCCGGTTCAACAGTGAGGGTCTTGGAAGCCCATTGCAGTCATTGACCTCCTGGGACTACATTAAAGCTCAGTGTGGCAGGTTTGCGTAGTACCCTCTGAACTGGTACTTGCAAGAATGGAATTTGTGGTGGGATGAGTAGTTGGTGCCTTGCATTACTGATATCCAGCATGAACCCCAGCTGTGGGCATGGTTACTTTAGAATACAGTGGATGTCTTTTTCTTAGCTTGCTGCAGTTAGACTATTAGAAGCCTTTGAGGAAATGACTGCTTCTCATCAACAGGTGTTTTTGGATGATTGGAGGAGTACAAGTATTTTATTCCATGACAACTCCAGGTCTAATCAGATGCATATCTTGGATAGGAGGCTCATATATTTGTTGCAAGCGCATCTTTCTCACGTTATCTCCTCTGTAGTATGGTGCATTGGAAACACAAAGAAGAGAATCACTCTACTGGGATTAGTGGTTTCTTTAACTCTTCACACTGCCTTAAGTACTGGGAGAGGATTGTGGTTTCAGTGGAGTTTAAAGGTAGGAAGTGAGACAAGTGAGTATTGTAACCACTGAAGGGATGCAGAGTAACCCCAAGAAAACTGAGTTGATCCTACACTCTGGCAGCTCCCTGGTGCAGGTGGTACATGGTGGTAGGTTCAGACAGACCCTGGCTTGTTGGCTGTGCTGTTTGCAGCAGCTTTCAGTGGGAATGAGGGCAATGGGAACGAGCAGCTAAACCTCACCGTGTACCCAGGAGAAGCTCCTCTACCTTTTGCTTGACCAGCATGGCCTTGTTATAACGAGTCCCACAGGACTTAGCCAGTATTTGGTTGACTTTCTGCTACAGAGGAAACTTCAGGCATCGTATTGATTTGGCCCAAGATACTATACGTGTATTTATTTGCCAGCAAAGATGTACAGAAATACTAGTGCTCTGTTTTAATACAAACTCAGCTGTTTGCTGATCAGCAGTGACTATTTAAATTGACCAATCTACCTCATCCTGGCTGGAGATCAAGGGATCAGCACTTAATTTCATTCCTTGAATAAAGATTTTTTTTTTATATATATATATATATATCTCCACATGGAAATATCAGAACATGAAAGGTTAAATCAATATGGAGTTTTACATTGCTTAAAGGGCATTTGCATCAAAGCAGCCATGAATGCAATTCACTTGTTTAATGAATTTTTTATGCTTATTTAATGAATTTCACAAAGGTTTGGTGTTTTTCATAAAATGGATAAGGACTTCCAGTTTTATGAAATAATAAAAATGGAACTGAAGTTATGAAATGAGCAATCTCATTAGTTAGGCATGATATATTCATATGAAAGTGTACATGTTTCTGAATTATTGCAAGCAGCTCTATTGCTCGAACTGTAACTCGTTATAATAGTATTGCAAATATGCCTTTAGTTAAGATATCAGAAAGTGACAGAAAGAAATTAGATTTTGATTGTTAATAATGATTTAATTAATACTTACTGTATTTAGCATACTATGGATGCGTTCGTTCTTTCAAAAGTGTATGCTTGTATTCTTCATTGGTGGACAGTTAGGGAAATACAGCACTATTCCTAGCCCCTTTTTGCTAGAATTCTAGCTTAATTTTGTGTTTGTAGAGCTTTACCCTCCATTTTATTATCCTGATGAACAGAGGAAAATATTATGATGGTCTGCTGGTAGTAAGAACGTGCCTGATTTTGCACCTTGGTGCTTCTGTAATCTAATGTACTTTTGGAATTGCATCATCTTGCTAAAAAGTTCTCCCAACTTGATGACACTTCAGAAGTGAGAGGAGATTGTGTGAGCATCTTTTATTTAAATAACTTGTCTGGGTGACTATGCACTGTGGTGTTGCTTGCTGGTGGGATGTTGTGCTCCTCTCCAGCAGGAACAATGGCAAAGGCTGCTACTTGCCCTCCTGTTTGGAAAGGACAGGTGGATGCAGTCATCCTGTCGTACTAAATTGTGTGTTTGAAGGCTGCTGTCCTGATTTCGAGTGCATGGTGTTACCTTTGACTTCAGTGGGGTTGCTCATGGGCACCAAACTGCAAGCCTGGGCCAAGGTGTTGCTATGTGCTGACTGATTCCTGTTGGCTTCTGTGTGTCTCCATGCTCGCTGTCCATCTGGGTCCCACCACAGCAGTTCGGAAATGTAGCCCAGTTCCGTTCACCAGCCAATGGGTATTTGCATTGTGCTGGGGTTACGGATGATACCTGGGTGTGTTTCCTTCATCCCTTCCCTCTCCCCCTTCAGCTATTGCAGCCAAGCCTTTCCCTTTCTTTTCTGACATTTTTTGAATGACTTCTGAGTGCCTTATCCAAAACAGCCTTTACAACATGCCTTAACCAGAGTATTGTAACTACAGTCAGTGAAGCAGCTCCAAGTGGAGTAAAGGAATCCCACTGCCTAGCCCTGCTGGTTTACAGCCCTCGTGCTCTGCCAAGGCAGTGGGCAAAAATACTGCAGTAATAAGAGATAAAGCAGGACTTTCAAAATTAATGATCTTGCCTTATTAGACATCCACTGTGCTATACTTGTAAATAATCTTGTTAAATATATGCATTAAGACACAACAAGGCAGGACAACTTGGTAGGATAATGGTCCATTATCAGTGGTTATTAGAGGAAAAAGAGAAATGAAAGGCTATTTCACCCATGAAGTGTCGCTATCCCACTCTTTGGCATGCTTTGAAGCCTTCTTGTGATTGTGCAATTAGCCAAATAAGATACTTAAAGAAAACAACAAAGACCCAACAGCATTTACATCTGCTTCAGCAGTATCGCCTCCCACAGAGCATCAGCGCACAGGTGGAGCTGGTGCTGTGCCTGTGCCCTAGAGGAGCAGCTGTGGGGCAGAGCAGCTCCAGCCTGCCTGGCTGGAGAAGGGGCTGCCTCCTCTCTTAGAGCTCCAGCTGAGCAGACCGCTTACTCTTGGAAGGTTGTGCTGCTGTATCTGCACTGCTGGCATGGCTTGTCTGGGCTGGATTCAGGATGATTCTGCACAATGCAGTTTTTGTCTCTCTTATGCCTTAGGCATGTAGGTATTGGTATATTTATTCTTGGAAATTAAATCAATGTGATAGGCCTTTTGCACATTTAAGACTTTAAAGAACACGTTGGGGCTCTGTGTGCTCGCACACAGGTAGTGTCCCTCCATGAAGCGGGGGAGTACATGTAATCCAACATCTTCCAGCTGGGGAGGCTGCTGGGCCACCCAGAGCATGGAGGGTCCTGTTCCCTCCCTTTCGCGGGCTGGGCCTGCTTCTCCCTTCACAGGCACTGTGTCCTTGCAAACTAGAGAAGAAACTGTTTTGCTCCTGAAGACAGAAGCATTTTCCAAAAGCGGCAGAAGCGTGGCATGGTGAGGTGATTTTTTCCTTGTATCACAGAGCAAATCTGTCCTTGAGCTGGGCTTGGTACCAAGGATTCCTGAGGCCATGGTGGCAGCTTGACCGATGCTCTGGGTTTGGAGGTAAGGCTCAGGAACCCTCCTGGAGCTCAGCCAGCCTAATTACAGTGCACCTATTGTGGGCAACAGTACCTGAGAGCTTCATAGTGTTGCACCAGATTTAATAACTAGCTGGTATTGAATTTGTGGTGTGAAATAACATCTCTTATTATATCTAACATAAATATTTACTTGAGAGATTCAACTAAAAAAACATTTGCTTGCCTTCTAAGCCTATCAAGTTCTCATCTGTGGCTGACAAAGAAAGCTTTGAGTGCTTAAATTCATTTCTAGAAATTAAATTACAATTTTCAACACTAAAGCTTCTGTGATTCCAGACACTTTTCCTTTCCTTTTATTGTGTTTGACAGCAACTAGCCTCTCAAGGTAAGTGGTAGAGTGTAGTCCTATGTAAATGTAAGGCATAAAATGAAAACTGGGGGGAAGAAAAACATTTAAGGTAGGAAATTAGAACAGTTACTGAGTTCCACGCTATGGTTAATGAGTGTGTAGAAAGAAAACATCTTCTTGGCCTAGTGAGCTGGAGCATTACAACTGTTGCAACACCACTTCTGTTTTTAGAAGGAAATAAGTAATAACCCCGACACATGGGAAGTCTTCAGTTTGCATTTTTTAATGCCTCAGGGGAGTGCAGTGTTTCTGGTTTAGAATCTGTTAAAATTTTCTTTAAAAGGCAGGTTTTGTTCTGAAACCAAAACAAAAATTAACATATTAAGCATATCTGTAGGTCAGGAGTGTATGGGAGAGGGCTTGGCTGCTTCACCAGGACATGGCTTTTTCAGAGTTGCTCAGCTGAGGTTATAGGCTGTGAAGGGAAGACTGAAAATTACTGTCCCTTACTGAAATAGATTCAGTGTATTCAGGATTTATGCTGTGTTGCCCTGGGTATAATTAAAAGCAGGCTGTAATTGCACTGGAGCAGAGGGAGGCTATGCACAGGTTCTCAGTTTTGGGGTGCTTTGCCATCCTGCTGGGGAGGGGAGGCTGGGATGGGATGGTGCTGCCCAGGTGAACCCTCTCACTGTTCACTGACTGCAGCCAGGGGTTGTAAATGTTTCCCCTCTATCTGGGAGCAGAGGAGAAGACACATCTAAAGCTTGTTGGGGATGTGTTGTAGCATCCCATTGAAAGTCCCTTTTTTCTATGTTGCTGGTAAGCTTATACTGTCCTCACTGTTATACTTTAACTGGACTCTTCTCACGTGTTTGGTACTAAAATACCTGGGCTAAATTGTCCTATGCTGAACAGAGTCCTGAGATAAATTAAGTGATTCAGTTTAAGGTACGTGGCACGATGTTGTGCAGCTGAAAGATACCTGAAATTGCTGTGAGTACATCCCTGTGGTTACAGCCAAGGTATAGGGCCATTTGGCCTCAATTATTAAGTGTTGCTTCTCCCCTGGGCTAATTAGCTGTATGGGGTATCCTGCTAACACAGCTATGCAGCTTCTACTATCTCACTGAATGTCTTATGAGGTACAGTGCATAGTTTTGCATGCTGCTGGACTGTGCAGTTTAGGAATACTCTTGCACACTTCATGTGCTATTAAAATCCCTTTCATGCAAAGGTTGAAGTATTTCCATCTCCTGATGCCCTTGCTGAGCAAGCTGTTGAAAGGTGTGAGCAAGTTGATTGATATTTTGTCTTTTCCAGGCTAATAAGTTCATTCTTATTGACACAGTGTGGCTGGCTTCCTTCAGTCTGACAAATAACATCCCAAACAAAAAGTAATTGGGATTTTTTTTAATGATGCTTTCATTGGGAAATATCTTGGAGCCAGGCTGGCACTTAGGGATGAAGCTGGTGAGGGGATGTTTAAACTCTACTAGGTATACATGATGTGGGACTGAGCAGGGACCCTCAGTCTGGTCCCTCTCCTGGGCTGGGAGGAACCAGGTCATGAGCGTGGTGGGGGTTGTGTGCTCAGGGAGTGACTGATTCCTGAGCCTGCCTGGGCTCATTTGCCCCTCTTCTCTCTTGGCCAGAAATGTCACTTGGGCCCTGAAGCTAAAGACTTGACTGACGCTAAAGTTCTGCAAAACAGCCAGCTTGTGCCCAGCTGGCATCAACTCCCTGTCCCCTTCCTCCACAGCCTGCCCTGGCAAAGTTTTCTGCTCGGAGCAGGACCAGCAAGGCTTTGTTTCTTGCTGCCCTGAATGGCTGGGAGCAATCGCATTTGTGCCCTCCCCCTTGCTACCTCTCAAATTTAAAAGCTGCTCTGAAGTTTGTATTACCCTTTTCATTTCCCAGAGATGTGGAGCTTAAAATTAAATAGTTCAAATCTGGATCAAGATTAAATAATTTGGGTCACAGCATAGTCTCAGGTGCCCTCCAGGAAACACAGTCAGTGGTTAACCTAATCAGCTCCTGTAATTCCACCAAATTCAGCTGAAACAGCGTTTCTCCAGTAGAAGGAAACTTGAAGCTTAATAGCAAGCATCCTGATTTTTTTAACTGTGCTTGAGAATAGTTTTGGCTCTGGTATTCGGAGCAAAACCCAGAAACAATGTCAGGGCATTGGTTAGTGCTGGTCCTCAGCAGCTGGGTCCTGGTCCTTTGTACGTGTTGTGATGCCTCTTGCTTAGTATCACATAATAATTAAGAGTTATTCTTTGGGTTAGAGTAGTTCAGAAATTATATTGCTGATTTAAAAAGAAGTACACAGGCAAGCCTGCAAACTAAAATAGAGATTAAACCAAAATAAAAACTTTACTGGTTGTCAGTGAAGTTTGATTTTTATTTTTGTATGTGTACATAACATATACATATATTTTTCAGTGCCTCCAGAACTTGCAGCCTTCCCTAGAAGGGATGCTGATCCATAAAGGCTTGTCCCCTGTAAAACACAGTGGCCCTGTTGAGCTCCAGCGTGCAGAGGTGCTAGGGAAACCTGGGCAGGTACATTGTCAAACAGCAGCTTTTTGCCCAATTGTGCTGTTTTATTTGATCAACTCCAAAAGCCTTAAGACATGCTTGGGGGAGATCACCGGAGGGATCAGGCATCTACTTCCACTTGTGCCTTTGAAACAATTCCTTGTCTTGTGTCTTTTTTTTTTTTTAAATATCGCTCCACATGCACCTTATGGAAAAAAGTTACTGGGAAAAGGCATAAAACAGCTTGGTTTTGGAGGCGGGGGTGACCCAGACTTGATAAATATCTGTGCTGCTGGCAGTCAGAGGCTCTAGGCCTTCCTCGGTGCCATGGTCCCACCGCGGCCCCTGCAGCCCCTCGCTGAGAGGCATTTGTAGAGAAGGTTTTTCCACTTGCATTGAGCAGACTCCTGGTTGTACCCAGTGCCTGCTGAAGTAAAAAGAGAGTCCGACAGGGCCCCAGATGTCAAGCTTTTAGGGCTGCTGCATATTTCTCTGCTTGGGGGAGAGGCCAAGTGTTTGCAACTTTAGAATGTAAAATGTAAAAGCACTTGGTTGTCACATGCCATTAGCTGTTTAAAGTGTGACATCTCAGGAAATGCTTCGTCGTAATCCTCCAAATGAAGAAATCTATAGTGAACTTCAAACTGTTTGCTCAGTTTGGGTATCATGTTACAGGGTCAGATTGTGAGCTCAGAGTTGTACCTACTCTCAAATTGGTTTAAACTGCAGTCAGACAGTTCAAGTCCTGAAAATTCAACTTTTGCATTTTCTTTACTTTTTATTTACAAGTGAAACCTAGGACCAATGCCTACATGACAAAGCTTGTCCAAATACTCTTCTCCGGTTGTGTTCCCCAAGACACCTTTTGCTCAACAGCACTGTTAGTTTAGCTTTATCATCTGCTTGAGTTTGCTTTCCTCTTCCTGCAGCCAGATGAGTAATGGGAAAAGCTGCGTTGAAGGTATATATGTTGGCTGCCTGGGCTTTTGCTGCTGCACCTAGTTGTATTTCACTCCAAAAAGAAAAGCTTGGATCTTTGATGCTATGTAAAGCAGGAGGTGGCTTTGATGCATTTGGTTTTGTTCCTCAGTAGTATTTTAGTCGTCTTGCTCTGTTAAGTAGTCCAGCGGAAGATGTGTATAGTATGTAAAGACTGGCAATCATGGCTTGTCAAGGCAGCCAGTGAAAACAGCTTTGTAGTCATCCTGATATGAAACTGTTCCACTAACAAGAGTATGAAAACAGAAATTACATAGTGTTGTGTGAAACAAAGTTTATTCAACTGTGATGCTATTAAGCTGTCAGTTTGGTCTGCTTTGTCCTTGATTTTGCTTCACCAAAATTTAATGTGGTTTCAGTTCTCAGAGCCAAACCCTTTTAAACTGACCTCTGTCTCCACCCAGGTTAATGCCCTTCAGAAATATTTTTGTTACTTCAAGATGTCACAATTGTCTCTCTGGTCAGAAGTCCGGCATTCCTTGTTTATTATCTTCTTTTAACATCACAGTCCATATTCATCCCTGTGTAACTCTAGAGGGCTGATTTGCCTCTGACTTCTGATAATAAAGAAAGGTGTGTGTTTGTGGCTGCTGGGCTGATAGCTGTGCAGCATGTTAGCTGTCCCTAACGTTATTAAAATTAAATCCAGGGCTGGGTGAGTCTTTGTGCAGATGAATTCATATGAATCCTTGTGAAGAAAGCACAGATACTAGTGGACCTGACAGTGAATTTAATGATGCTGGTAGTAACAAGAAATGCATGGTTACTGGTGACCAGGGATAGATTTATTTCTTTAAAAGGACTGTATTGTTGAGTGTTGGTTTTACTACTTTTTATACAAACTTTTCCTATTACTTGTTTTGATACAGAGAAAATCTTATATTTCCATTAAAGAATGTCATTGGTGTCATTTTTTGCTTCATTTCCATGCTATTCCTTGCTGATTACTTCAAAATACTATTACTGATGTTTGCTTGTTAGATTGCTTCCCACACTGTACTAGGCAGTTGCGGCCTTCTCTTTTCTTGAAGAGTCTTCTGGCCCTGACATGTGCATAAACCAGGCTTCCATTTGATCAGGCTTCTTACTGGCTAGCGTAGACCCTGCTTGTCATGCTGTAAGTATTAATCATCCTGTTTCTCCTTTGCTTGTGCCATAGCATCCTGCTCAGGCTGAGCCTCTTGTAATCCATCTTCACGAGATGAAGGTCCCCTTAAAAAAGGGGAAGAGGGAAACCATCACATCTTACAAGACCAGTAATAGCACTAAGTGATGTGTAATGGATGTGACTGTGTGAATAATCTGCTTTTGCCTGTTCTAATATTGGAGACCAAGGGATGGGCGAAGGGATAAAGAGAACTATGAATTGTGAAGAGGTTTGCCTTAAATTTGTCAATCCCTTGTACAACATCTGCATGTTGTTTTGCTTCTTTCCCTGCCACTTTAGAGAGCACTGGATCAGTGAGAAACAGATAGCTCAGTTCATAAAGCAGTGCTTCTGTAAGCTATACACAGTTGGGGAATGTGCTTCTGGTGGATTTGTTCCATGAAATGCAAGGGAAGGATTCATGCGTACATAAAATAACAGCCTAATCAAAGAAATAAACAAGAACAAGTCTGTAATCTTCACAAAATTGGGGGAAAAAAAGTGCTTCTGATGGACTTGCTCCTACTGTTTTCTTTGTAGCTGTTTCCAGAGCTCAGACCATCTGTTCCTTGTTGTAGGTTGTTAAGTGAAATGTGCTGCCAATACAAATAGCTCTGCTTGATGTTTGTTTGCATAAATTGTTTTGAAAGCTTCATGACGAATTTTAAGGATTACTTACAGGGGTAGGGCTCTGTGGAGGAGGAAATATAAATTTGATGATGCATGTTGGAATCCATTAATTTGTTTGGAATTTATTATAAAAGCGAACATCCTATGCATTTGTTGGAGGGGAGGGAAACAATTTCATCTTGAGCCCAGAAGGTTATGGTGACGATATGCTAACTTGGCCACGTTGCAGTAAATGTGATCAATCTGCCTTCACATCTTTCTAAGCATAGCTGCCTTTACTTACCCAACCAAACTCTATTCAGTATATCCAACTCACAAATTTCAAAGAAGTGAAATCTGTTTGGGTTTTGTCTGCCTTAGGAGTCTTAAAAATCAGATTTTTCAACCTCTTGGATACTGGACGGTTGAGTGGGATCAGTGGCCTTGAAATGAGTGGCAAACATAAGTGAGGGGAGTTGTACTTGGCTGCTGTTGATTATATGGTATACTGTGACTCGGGATGTGCCGCGGTGTTGTGGCATGTATGCTATAGCACATGGGGGGCATAATTCCTGCTCCCCAAAACTGGTGATCTGAAGGCTGACAGAAGATGAGGGAGGAAAGTGCATAAGGAGAGAGAGAGAAAGGATTTGATTAAAGCCATCTAAGTCAGCGGCTGAGCTTGAGTAGCCAGGCTTCTTCTTCCTGGCCTGTATATGTGATGGTGCTGCCTGATAGGGAAATGTTTGCAAGCAGTGGGCTTGGAGCAGGTTATACAGAAGCAACTCTTCCTTTGCAGCTGTGTGCCTCCTCTTAGCAGAGATTTAATTCTGGTGGTTTATCTTTAGCCTTACTGTTTGGGAACTTTGACTAGTTGAAAATCAAAGGGTTACCTTCCTTCCCGTCAGACTTTGAATCTGGATTTTGAGTGACTGGGCAGTCAGATGTTCCTCTTACCTCTATGAAACTGTACATTAAAAACACAACCAAACATACGCACACACACATGCTCCTTTGCTGCTCATCACAGCTTTGCAGTGGTAATTCTCTGGTTTTAAGTGAATTGACCTGGCTGCTTTCATCTTCAGGTAATGCAGCCCCAGTTTATAATTCAGACCAGGAGCTTATGGAGATTTAGAAAGAGGCCCAGAGCTTTGCTTTACTGTGCCAGTTAAAGCATTTATACTGATGACAGTTAAATTGTTGAGGGCTCTGTTATTCATTTACATCACAGACACTAAGGTCCTCTGACGACCTACTGCAAATGTAAGCCAGATGTACCTAAACATATCTATTGTACATTTTACTTCATTTCAAACACTTCTCCTGACTTTCAACTCAAACCTTCTGTCTGTCTTGTCATGCTACAGTGTTTAATGATATTTTATTGCATTAGTTCACAAAACCCTTGAGTTTTTCAGTTGTCCTAAGCTAATGGACTGGATCTGTACCCATTTGCTAATACAAGATCTTTTTTAGTAGGTAGCAGAGCTATTAAACATAAATCAAGGTTTCCGATAAAATATTAGGTTTCTACTGCATCTTACAAAAGGATAGTCTGCTGTTTTACCTGATTATTATATCTTACAAGCTATAGTTAAAGCTTGTTTAGGGATTTACTGCATTCCATACCCAGTAATTTCATACAAATCCATAATGATTATTTTGTATGTTCCTTTCATTTAGCTCATAAAAGAAACCACGTAGTTTGCTAGCTGTAGAAATGAGAGCTGTCCCCTATTATTTCCTTTGGAAGGATGCACTAAGAACCTTTTTTTTTTTTTTTTTTTTTTTTTAAAAAAAGGTATTTCTTCAGTACTTAACCTCTGTATCAAAAATCAGGCAGTAAGGAGATATCCTGCCTTAATAAGACAGAACTAGCCTGGCTTGCTACAGGGAGAAAAGCAACACTTTGTTGTAGCACTAAAATCTTTAGGTATTCTTTCTGAAACATAGGTTAAAATAGTATAAGCTTTGGGGAGATTTATAATTTTATTGTCATACCTTCAGGAGTGAACAGGTGTCTCCTATTCACCTTTGGAGCAGGGATTCTTCCTTTTGGAAGAAAAAGGTTGATTATTTGGCATGTTCTCTGGTCCCAGCTGTGGAAAGCACTCAAGCACAGCCTTGGCTTAACGTTTTTGGTACATCCTTCCAAAGTGTCTCCACTCCCTGCTGCTATTTTTAAGTGCATGCTCAAGTCCTTCTGAAGGAAACGTGATAGTGGTTAGGCTGTCCTGAAGTACTGCTTGATAGGAAAGCACTGAAGGATACAGTTCAGAGCATATGCTTTTTCAGAGTGGGATGCAGAGGGTATAAATGCACTGTTACCTTGTATTATAGCAAGCTAAGAAACACGTGTCACAACTTGATCTCATTTTTACCAGTGTAAATCCGGAGAATCTTTACAACAACCTATTGGAGTTGGTTTAGAATTACACATTGTGAAACAGAGCACAGTGTGGCTTGTTTCTTGGCTAGAAGGTAAATACAGTTGATTGGAGCTGGTTGGGAACTTCTGATAAAAGACTTTTTTGGAAATGCTGATGCAATGAAACAAAGTTTTAGTGAAACTGGATCTGTCTGAGAGTGTCTTGGTTCTGAGATAAGGGAGGGAGCAAGATGGGCCTGTTCACCCAAAATAGCCACAAGGATGTCTCCTGGGATATGGGAGTCCCAGGTTCAAGTTCCCTCTGTGGGATTCAGAAAAATCTAGTCTCTTATGACTCAGGCTTGTGGTTAGCCTTGCAGTTATAACGGGGTGAATGTGTCACATTTGGGGATGGAAGGATGAAATGTTTTGAAGCTTTGTACTGGAATGCAATGCAGAGAGAAAACCAGCTTAGAAACCTCAAACATTTCTTTGTGAAACAGGGTTCTTATTTGTAGCTTGCAATACAACTGTTTTTTCTTTCTTCAAACTTCAGTTTACCCTGGTCTTGAGATGATATTACCAGCACTGTAATTCTTGTAGTCATCTGCTCTTGCAGAATCTGTTACATTCCTAAACAATGTAGTGTATTAAAACGAGAACTCCAAAGAGTTGATCTGTGGTGCTATTGTAGAGAAGCAAGAAGACAATCACACTTTTATGTAGGTTTCATGAACCTGTTTTGCAGACTAAGTTTGGTCTGGTGTTTGTATTTGGGTAGGTTTTTGTTGAGTAAGCTTGCCAGTGCATCTATGTGGTGGTTGGAGTCAGGCTAGTGATAGCAGATGCTTTTATAGTAGGTGATAACACCAGAGTGACCTTATGGAGACTCTGTTTCTGCAAAGAAAAACAACATTAATTGTTGACTGTACGCTATCATTTGAAATACAGTGCTGTGTAAACACATGGGACATGTCATCCTGTATCACTGAAAAAACAGAAGCAAGCATGGTGTGTTTGCTGATCAGTGGATACAAGCGGTTTTTCTTTCAACATTTCCTCAACCAGAAAAAACGCCATGTCTAAGCTTCACAAGTAAACCACTAGAAATAACACAGCTAGAAATGTGATCATCTTAATGAGAATTTAGAAGGCAAAATAACTATTACAGCTCAAGGTCATTCAGGCTGTTACCGAAGTGTGCCACTGTCTGCGTGGTGAGGCTCAGAGTTAGTTTGTAATTCAAGGCATCTCCTACGGCCCTTAGACTTCTGGGGCGTTCCTCTCAACGGAGATGCTGACTTGGGGGCCAGTGCATTGGCTCTGGGGATGACCCCAGCTCTCCACTGGATGTCAGTGTTCCCCAGGAATGCAGCTGCCCGAGCACTTATCTGGCAGTTAAAAAAAAAAAGAAAAAGAAAGGGAGAGAAAAAAACTAAAGAACAGAACCACCTTGACTCTTTAGGAAAGCCATTTAGAAACAAGTTTTGTGGCTGTTCAAATCAACCTTAATTATAAGGCAAACCTTGGCAGAAAGATCATATTTACACTAAAAGACGTCTTATGTGACTTCCAGGCTCACGTGCCAAAGAGAGTTGGATTTAGTTTCAGAAAAAACAAATGAACATTCCTTACTCATCTCCCCACAGTCTTGATATTTTGATATGCTGCAAAGTGAGTGATTCTGGTTTTGTCTCTGAGAGTTTTTTCAATAGCTGCAAAAAAATATTTTTTCAAATCAGTGAAAGCATGAGTGTGTCACTAAATGATTGATTGCTTGCTGAGTTTCAGCCTTTGATAATTAAGCTTAACACAATGTCTCCTCTTCACTAGAGGATGATATTGTGCCAGATTCAAATGACACATGAAAAATTGAAATCAGAAAATAAAAACCTTTTAAAAACCAACTGCTCCCATCTGTTGCACAGTTCAGAAGGGAACATAATGGTGGAAGAGGCACAGAGCATGGAAAACAGTAGGAGGAGGAGTGGTGAGCTCCTTCACAGGCTCCACCTTCCATGCTCACAGAAGTGCCTCCATGTGAAGTTCTAGTTTCTTGAAGTTCTGTCTCTGTTTTGGTTTTGTTTTGGGTTGGTTTTTTTTACACTAAAATGGATTCACAAAGAGGGAATTTCAACAAGGATTTTTCTGAACGACTGAGTGGGATTTGTAGCACATGTCCAGCTGTATCTTTACAGACTCCAGTTGAGAATGTGTTGAGTGTGAAGATGTAGTCCTGCATCTTAAAACATGTTGCTTCTTGACAAAAGGGCTGATTCCTAAATGGAAGTCCTGAGGATGTTTCTGGCCATGATGTGGGGTATACTTGAGGGCCCTCTCACCAATTCAGAAAAACTACCCCCAAACCTGAAGTGCATTTTCATTTTGAGCTTGCTCAGCAATAGTAATGAGCCTTGTGTGTGTTAGCAAAACTGACTTCTCCCAGGCTGTAAACAAGGTTAGCTCCTTCAGTCAGACTTCAAGGTTTAGGGTGGAGTTTTTAACCTAAAAAACTAAGACACAAATGTGTGAGAGCCCTGGCTGACCTGAGAATTACAGGGGAGCACCAGGCGTGAATGTTCTGGTGTTTTGAGTTAAAGATACCTTGCCCTCTAAGTCTCAAAAGAATAGCAGTACACCAGGACCAGAGTTTGACCTTACAAAAGCTTGAAGACAGAAGTCCCTGTGCGTCTCATGGGAAGCTTTACTTTGATGAAGACTTTTGACATGTTATTTGGCTTGGTTTAGGCAGTCAACTCAGCTAAGGATGTCATCTTTTGCATTACAGAGCCACTTGCAGAGGAATAAGCCCCTCCTCTGGGGACAGGAGTGACCAGCAGTGGGAAACCAAGCCATGAACTGACCTTGCTGCATGTCCCTCATGAGAGAGGTGATGCATGTGCAGGGAGAGGCACTGAGCAACTCTGAAAGGTGGGTAAAGCGTGGGACTGACTCTCCCACATGCCTGTGGCTTTCCAGAGATGTTTGTGTACACCTAGGGTAGAGTCTTATTGTGATGCTTAGTTGTGCACAGCACGATGCTGAAGTCGAGCTGTGCTGGAGTAATGTGCTGAATAGGGATTACATACCTTCCCCTGGAAGTGGCCTGTGCTTGATGAAAAGCAGTGAGCCCAGGTCATTAACTCTCTTTATGTTTTGGGACAGAATGTATGGGTCGACTTCTCAACTGTTTAAGGACATGAGAGAGCAAACCACCTTCAGACAAAAGACACCCCGAACTCTCTCTGAGACTGGTAGCCAGATCTGATTCAAGAAAGGGATTCTGGACAAAATTTTCTTTCGGACAAAGTAGCTGAGGTTGCTTCTTAGTCTGAAGGAGTAAACCATTTTCCTTTTGCTTTTGGTTGAAGGTCTGACTCTTCTAGAAGCTCTGCAACCTCTGAGCTCCTGGAAAGCTGAACCAGAGAGGTTGACTGATAAAGACTTCTGAAAAATTGGGTTACTTTATACTACTTCTTAAGGTTGTTAGTGCTGTCTAAGCTAAACTCCCGTTTTGTCTCTTGTAAACTCCTATGAACTGTCATGTTAAAAGCCAAATGGAAATGTCTGCTCCATGTTTTTATCCCCCACTTTATTTGTTACCTTGTTTCCCTGCTTAAACTCTCATAATGCAGTGGGCCAGGAGTTATGGTATTTAATGTCTCATGAAACATAAGCAAGCAAAACTGAGAGTAAATGGGTTGCTATATTAGGTTGATTTTTCTCTAGTGAATTAAAGCAACTTGTGCATGTGTGACCTATGATGAATTTCAGCAGAGGCCACAGTGCTAAAAGTAAGATCATGTAATACCCAGTGGAGCTGCAGTCCATGCAGTCAGAGCTGTTTTGAGTTGCAGTAGGGGAGACTGAACCTTGTGACATTTAGATAGGATGCAAAGTTACTTGATTTGCTCTTTTTAGTCTTCTAGATTAAATTATCACATGCAAGCAAAAGAAAATGGCAAACAACATAAATGTAAGAAGTGAGATGCTTGCCTGTAGCTTTAGCAATGGATTGTCTGACTGACACTTAAGGTGACTTCTGCAGATTGCTAAAATATTTTCTGAATTGGGTACAGCTGGGGAACTGACTGATAGGAAGCTGAAAACTGGCTCATCCCGTAGTGCCTGTATGCCTGTAGTCAAACATGCTGAGAATCTCCCCCCAACTTTACAGGTATTTGACACCTCAAAAAAGCTCTCGATGTGCCAGACCTGAAGGGATATAAACTTGGTGAACTATGCTCTATTCACTAAATTCCAATAATAAGTTGAAGGATCAAACCCTGAAAAGAGCAGTTTGATGTAGCCTGATTGACTGCCAGGATAGATGCAGCTCTGCCTGCTGAGAAGCCAGGCCACAGAAATCCAGTCTAACTTACATCAATGGGAAATCGGAATCTGGGCTAATTTTGTATGCGACTCTCTGTAAAATGTAATCTTTACCATTCATTCCTACAATGTGTTTTCTTTCCTTGTGACCACCACAGAGTGTTTATTTGATCACGCTGAGAACCCACATCTTATCTGGTCTTCTAACTTTTTCCTTTTGAAAGAGATAATGGAGGAAGGGGGGATGAGAGCAGGGAGGGAGAGTGGTATTGTGGATAAATATCCTATTTGCATCTGTGCAGTTAGTCACAGGTGAATGTTAAAGTTCCTGTTATTTTCAGCAGTCTTTACAATGTGGGACTGAAATTCTGTTTAATTTTTACCGGAGCTGTAGTTTTGGCTTTTTTTTTCCTCCAAGACAGGCACTCAAGTTGCTCCACACTGGGAGGTTTACTGAGTTCAGGCAGTGCATACATGAAATAGAAACCAATAGGCTTAATTTCCTAAGGTCTTACAGGACTGTTAATGGTTAAGCCTTGCTAAAAGATTGTGCTTTCTTCCTTTACCAGTTCTCTCCCCTTCATCTAGAAGAACAACATTTTTACTTCATACAGTCACTAGAAAAAAAAAAAAAGCTACTTTGTAAGTGACCCTTGACTATATTGGCTCTTGTGGCTGACCCTAGGTTAAAGGATACCAAGATAGCTCAAGCCTGCTTTTTGTCAGTGTTTCCACTCTACAGGAACTCCTGGAGATGCCTTGGTGGGAATCCAGTGATAAAACTGGAGCTCATTTCTCACTTACAGAAAGGAAAACAAAACTGAGGAAAGAATGTTTCCTGCTACTCTTTGGTCAGTCGATAAGCTTAATTGGCCAGGCCTGCCTGCTGTACATTGATTGTACCTACTAATAAAAGAGCTATTGATTGGCACTTTATTTAGCACTGGCTTGCATGGACTATAGTTCCTGCTAATGTTATTACTACATCAACCTTTTCCTGTTCCCCAGCTCTTTAGCACTATAAATTATGTCAAATGCCACCAGTGTTTTCAGTGTTCTTGGACTCTTGGACAGTTTTCTTTTTAAGTTTTTGACCTCCTTACTACACAGTGTGTCATCTCTAATATGTGTGAAAATGTCTAATGGGATGCAGGAGGAATGTAGATGCTAACTTGATATGAAAAAGTACTGGAATTGTTATGCCTACATCTTATGTTTTAATCGAACCTCAGAAATCAAAGAAATTGCTATTCCTTGACATCTATTTAATGTGACTGTGATTAGTGAGCAGTGGTGGCAGATTAATGGAGACAAATACCTATATCTGGAAACTTGCATTGTCTTTGTAACCTTGCTATTACCAGTAGGGGCTGGTGTACAGGCTCCTGTCTATATGTGAAAGCCCCAGATGTAAAGATGGGGATTGGTTAAATAAACTTAAGAAACTAAAAGCAAACATCTCCAGCAGCCCCACACTCTGCAAGCATCATGATACTTGGCTTCTTTGCTACTAATGTTAGGGCTGTCCTGAAAGCAGAAATGTAATTGGGATGGAAGAGTCTTGCTTGTTGAAGCACAGAGCAGTGGTCCTGTGCCCATTGCAGGAGCAGATCTGGGACCTTGTTGGTAAGAAGTACTGCTGTTGATCTCAAGACAGAGGGTTTGGGGGCTCAAGCAGGTAACTGGTATTTCAGACCTGGTTTCAGTCCCCAGCCTGCCACAGAAGGTCCTGTTACTGCAGATGAATGATACAATTTTCTCCATCCCATTATGAAATGAATATTGATAGAGCCTAGCACAAGAAGCCCTGCCTCGGTTGGGGTTCTGCCTGTGCTACTCTAATATGACCCCATAATGTGTTTTATAAAGAAAATGTCTCAGACATCAATGAAAGCTCAGCAGAAATGAGCAAGAACAGCTGGTCAATACTAGTATGTATCCTCTTTTTCTCTGGATTGTAATAGTCAAAAAACCTAAACAGTCAAAATATCTGTTTTTTAAGTTGTACACTAGTTTGGAAGGAGTTTGGTGTTTCTCTAAATTTCTTGATCAAGTTCCAGTCTTTGTGGCTCAGTGGAGGTTGGTTGTGTGGGCATTACTTAAAAAGCATTAACACTATTGAATTGTGAAGTTAATACCTAATTCTTTACCTCAAGTAGAGCTTGGACTGAATTTAATGACTGAGGATAGGGGTCTAGGTAACTGAGTGGAGATCAGTTGTTCATAGCTGTTAGGAGTCACTATTAAATGAGCATCTGCAATGCAGGATTGCTGAATTGGTAAGCAGTATTTTGTCCCAGCAATTCAGAAGTCAGTAAAATATCTCTCATCTTGTTTCTGCAGATCCCAGAAACTTGTGCCAGCCCTGTCGGTGATAATAGGGGAACTTTGACCCCTCAGAACAGATGTATGGGCCAAGTGTCAGAGGCTTACCTGGCATTTAAGTGTTGAGATGATAGGATAGCCTTGACTTGGGAGAGAGCTCCCTGGAAAGTCTGGCTA
This sequence comes from Haliaeetus albicilla, assembly GCF_947461875.1. Classification (NCBI taxonomy): domain Eukaryota; kingdom Metazoa; phylum Chordata; class Aves; order Accipitriformes; family Accipitridae; genus Haliaeetus; species Haliaeetus albicilla. The sequence goes on along the minus strand of NC_091492.1, from coordinate 19,483,342 downwards.
TTAGTGTTGTAGTAGGAACTGGAAGGTGCTGAGGTCTCCAAACCCTGGCCTTATGTTCTTTGGAAAAGCAGAGCAAAAAGCAGAGCAATAACTCACTTCTATGGACTGAAACAGTAATATAAAATATGCTTTAAGTTTTTGTTTGCTTTCCTGTACGTTAACCGCACATACAGTTAATTGCATGTACTATGGCAGGTCAGAGTTGCGAGCAGCTCTTTGGAAACCTTTCCTAAGTATATGCCAGTAAAGAATTAATGGTATCAACAGCCAACATGTGGTACTTCACAAACTGAATTGTGAATTCAGCTATCAAGAAATTCAATGGTCCCTATTTTTATGGCTTTTTTCCACTAAGAAAAACAGTAAGAAATTTTATTAGCAACTTTTTCCAAACATCCCTTTCAAATATAGGATTGGTGTTATCTGTTTTGCAGGAGAGTGGAACACATTTCAAGAAAAACAGTTTCAATGTGTTAAATCTCGGATTTCTTCTCTGGAATATTTGCTTTCTCCACTGCTTTAGTTAAATGTCATGTTAAAAACTGTTACTTTGGAGAATTATTGAGATATATATGTAAATATACTGATAACCTGCATTGCTTTAAGATTAATCTCCATCTTCAGAGAGAAATGAAACAGTGCATTCTTATATGCAGATCCTTTACCTTTGCACCTCTGTTTATGTATTTCTTTTGACTTAAGAGCATTTGCACTAGTATATGCTGTAGGAGATTCTTAAAACCAGCCCAGAATTAGAGCTGGAAAGGGTGTGACAGACCCACATTGCAAACTTCAAATATAAGGTCTCTGCTAAAACAGTAAATTAGCGAAGAACTTGGTAAACTTAAAATCCAGGACACATGGCTACAACTGACACTAACATTTTTGCATTTTCCCCCATGCCCATCAAACTGTCTTTCAGACAAAAAAATTCTTTGTGGTTATGGAATGTTGGAGATAATGAAGCTTGTTTCCTCATATCAAAGGCTATTTCTTCTAACATTTATTTCTAATGCTTTTAAAAGAACCTTGTATTTTAAAAGTGCTTTTTTAAAAAAGTTTTAGATCTTAAACAATAAGACTAACAAATGAATCTACATGACATCCTAGAGAAAACAGTGTTTTTCACAGCTTTAGAGGTTTAATCTGCAAAACATCAGCATGTGAGGATCATGACTGGAGGCATGAAAGCCCAAGGTCTTGGTTTTGATACAGTTATGAACTTCATAGAGCAGTGCTGATTTATAGCAGTTGAGGATCTGGCTCTGAACTGCTTGTGGAGATCTGACATCCCTTGTGACTCTTGGGATTTCTAGAACTTCATTCTTCCTTCTCACTCCCATTGTAATATATGTGATGATGAACAAATTACTTGTGCTTTGCCTAATACTGTTCCTACAACGTTAGTGGTTTCTGCATTGCATTGTTTATTTTTTGTTTCAGTGTCTGAGCTTTTAACTGGTGGATATTGCTCTGCATTGAAGCGCTTTCAGAGCGTGTTTATGTATAGCAACATTTCTTATTTCCCCTTGTATTTCATTAAGTCCTCATTCCAATTTTCCTATTGTACCATCTTCAGCTTAGTGTCTCTAATTTGGGGCACTTTTTTTTTGTCTGGCAGCAGTTGTACATGGAATTGCATGGAGCCTATCAGTTCTGTCAGAAAATGGTATTTGGAGGAAATGTGAGTAAGCTCCAGTTATGTGTGTGTGCACAGGGAGACAACTTGCTCACATGCCACAATGCCACCCACCCAGCTTTGTGACTGGGCTTCCCCTCCCAGCCCTGGCAGCCATGTCCTGGTCTCGGTCAGAAGGCTGGGTGCAGCAGTGCTCACCTCTCTCCTGGGGTAGGAGTTTGGCACAACGTGGACTTAGGTGGGCTGAGTATCGGTGCCATTCACTGGGAGCCTCTCGTGCTTCCCTGCTGCAGTAAGTACCTACTGTCCCATTAGCCTGACCATTACACACAGTTCAAAGGGGGCCCACAGGTTTTGCATGCTAATTAAAGATAAAACTTACTGTAAGCAAAGCAAAAATTAGAAAGGAACAGAGAAAGCATAATATGTGTTTTCCATTTATTAGTTGTGTGTGGGATTTAGAAGTGTAATGAATTTGTCCCTGTAACTCCAGCTGCCACTTGCTTAGCACCCTTCCAGGGCAGCGGTGGGGTGGGGAGGTGATGCTGGCCGTGGTTGCTCCAGGTCTCTTTAGCCCTGCTGGGCTCTCCTGAAATACCACAGGAGCGGTAAGAGCTGGTGCTGTGCAGCATGGCGGGAGTCAGACTGTGGCTGGGAACTTGAAGCAGTTGTGGAAACTCTGCCGTGCCTGTGTGCACTGTGACTTGCAGTGGTTTATAAATCTGACAGCCTGGCTCCCTTTTGCAGGGGGAGAGGGGAAGGCTCTCTAGGATTGCCCCCTGCCAAACTGCAACTGCCTACTGCACACCCTGAAACAGCTAAAGCCAATGTTCAAATAAGGACTATAAAATATGAATGTGCACCATGACCAGCTATTTTAATGGGGCTGTAACTACTACAGATAATGTGACACCCCTGTGCCCTGCACTTGTATGAATGCTGGCACTGAGCTTGGCTCCTCGTGGGAAGGTTCCATTCTTTATCTGGTGCAAGTTAAAAATCGGCAAACTGATTCCATCATTATTTTTCAAGAAGCAAAATGCAGCTTTACAAGTTGCATTTGGATATACCAGGGTGTGTTTGACAGTGCTTCATACCTCACAGTGCTCCCAAGGCAAGTATTAATTGCCCCATAAAACACGCTCTGTCGTGTCTTGCGGCTCAACGTGTTACATTTCTGTGCAAACTTGTTTTATAGCCCTAACAGCCCACTACTGCTTCTGAGAAATGTTTTCCTTTTAATGGGGGAAAGAAAAACAACATTTAAAAAGTATTATAACGGTGACGAGGAAGAAAGCGCTATAGAATTTCAGCTGGCTAGAAAAGCTGTCACAGCTTAAACACCTGTTATAAATGGGTGCACGTATATTACCTGGTATTAAGGAGTTTTCTGTCTAGAGAACAAATCCATCTCCTCTAATTTGAGGCATTACCTGATATCTGGGGCAAACGTTGCCTTATTTTGACTTGGGCAGAAGTAGGAGGGTATGTGCAGCTGCAGCCACATCCCGTGGCTCAGCAGCACTCCAGCAAAGCTGTGCTTAGTGCTCCAGAACATGCCGCGGGCTTTGTAACCTCATTGCATGGGAAAGCCAGTTACTGTGGATCTGACTGTTATTTATCTAAGATGTTTTCACAGTAATTATGGCAACTGAAAACAACAGAGTGGACCTCTTGACTATTGAGAATTTTAATTGTCCTTTCCAAGTCTTCTAGTTCCCACTCCCACATCTCCAGGAATGAGAATGAGCAAGCCAGCAAGCAGATTACAGCCTAGCCTAGCCCCAAAGATTTACACATGGCATAGCTTCGCTGAGGTCAAAAAGGATTAATTCCAATTGCAAGCATGTGGTGGAGCTTGGGGTGGGCCCAGGTTCCAAACAAAGGAGAGAGTATCCCTGTATATACGCACTAGTAGGTGTATAGTAGTAGTACCTGGAGGGGTTTGTGAGAATACATCCTTCCACCTAGTTTAGGTGCCTGCACTGTGGGACAAGCCCCCCTCTATGCTGAATGGGAAGAGATGCTCTTCACAGTCACCTGGAAGATTGTTAGGCTTCCTTCCCCAAAATTATTTCTGGGGTTAATCTTTATGATCAGCATAAGATTAGTTCCTTGCCCCACTCCTTCCTGGTGTCTTCTGAATTGTAATTGTGAGCAGACTTGTAGTCAAGCCCCAATAAGGGGTTTGGAACTTGCTGTTCCTCTTCAAAAGGTATTTTTAGCCCATTCTCTCCTGTGCAATAAGTAGTTAATACTGGATTTAGTACCTGCTGTGCTGTGAGCTATTACCTTTGTGATGTGGGAGCATTTTATAGCCACTTTTCACTCCATATTGCTGGCAGAATGATTTCATGATGTGTATAGATGTTGAAGATTCAGACCTCAGATTTGTTGATGTGTTGCCAAGTATCTAGCGTAGGCACCAATTAAACTGTAATTTAGTTTTTCTTGGTTTGCGCCTTGCTAAATCTGGATGATTTTTCTGCTTTTAGCTCGGATGTGAGGAAAGATCCGAAGATATTCAAGTGACAAGTCTCTGGCAAGGAGATCCAACTGAAGTTTACTCATTTAAAAACTGCAAAAATGAAATTTTCTCTACCAAAACTAAGCTGAAGGTCTTGCTGAGATTTGTGCCAGAATATTTGTGTTGCTGCATATGGTATATAATATATGCAACTTCCATGTATAAATAAATACATGGTATTTTCAGGCACTGCTGCTACACGGTAGTTGAGCAGGAAATTGTTTTTGTTTGCAAGTAATGCGATGTGAAGTGAAAGGATACTCTAATTTATGAATAAGTAAATCTTGCTTTTACAAGAGTTTATTATGTATAAATAGTTTTCATTGTACAGTTGTAAAATCAGTTGAAGTTAGAACCTAACTCATAAACAAATATTTTGAAGATTTATGAAACATTCCCTTTGTGGTCTCCTCAAGACACAAGGAACGTGCTTCCCCCACCCATGTAAATTATCCCTCATGAAATCCATTTTTGTGATTTATCAATCCTTTCTACCCTTGCTTGCAGGCTAATGTATCCGAGAGCTACAGTGTGTAACAGTCCCTTAAATCAAGGGGAAATAAGGAGGTTTGTCAAACTAGATTAAGAAGAAGTTTAAAAGGGCAGTTCCACGAATGGAAGTTCATGTCAGTGTCCTCGCGACTTCCATGTGCTCAAGTTATAGGACAAGCTTTGTGCTCTTAGCGCTGCGCTGTCTGGTGGGCTGGCGTTGAGAAGTGTGCTCAGCCCGTTTTGGCTGAAGCTGAGGCGGCCCTCTGATGGGAGGCTGAGGCATGTAGCCAGTTTTGAGATGATGGAAAATGCATCTGTCGGAAGGAAAAAGTAGGACCAGGAGAAAAAGTGTGAGGAAGAAAACTATGCAGTTTAAGACTGATACTGTATGAAAGCTGTTTCTTGCCTGTCAGAAACAACAGTGACACCCCCCCCCCCCCCCCAACAAACAAAATGTGTATTCAAATCCTGTGATTCACACTACTTCAAAGTGAGCTCATGCAAGGATAGCAGTGTGGCACACTCTACAAGAAATGTGATATCCTGTCATTTTGATGCATGCAATGTCTAATCCTTCCAAAAAAAAAAAAAAAAAAAAAAAAAATTATGGTCCCAGATAGCTTTGTTTAAGCTCCAGTTTCCTGGCTGGGTCTTGTCACAAAACTCCCCGGTTGTGTTCATAGAGCAAATGCTTTCAGAGGCAGTGGCTCCCTGTCTGGCTAGAGCTCCAGGAGGGACCATAATTTCAAGATGGCATCTTGGGCATAACATTGGAACATTACGTATTCCTTGGGGTTTTTTTTCTTGAATACTGATAGAGTAGTTTCCCTGGTACCATGTGGCAAGACATTCCTGGTCAGGTGAGAGTCTGAAATCTGATAAAAATGAGGCTATTGAGAAATACCACCAGCGAGGCCAACCTGGGGAGAAAAGACAGAGGAGACTTAATTTTTCTGAGTCCTCCTAAAACAGGGCAGTTGCCAAGGCTATGAAACTCCAGCGAGAAGCCTTAGCCTGAAGGCGTGAAGAGCCCTTGTGGCACAAGGTCAAGGACTGGAGTGTCTGCCTGTGAAAGTGAGGCAGGAGTACACAGCTATTGCCTGATGAGAGCCTGAAACTGCTGAGAGACTCTGTGAAGCATATGGCCTGCAAAGTATTTGAGAATATTTTGTTGCTAGACAGACCAAATTCATTTTTCGTGGGAACATCAGTGGCAGTAGCAGGATTCAATATGCTTAAAAATTAGGCATAAGGTAGATAAGTTGTTAATTTTTGTGCTTGTTGTCAGTGGAAGAAACTGCATGGTTGTGTTGAGGGAAGTAGCCTATTCAATTCATATCTGATTTGCATGAGCTTGTGCAAAATCAAAATTGGTTTTCTATGGGTGTCTAAGCAAAGCATAGGCATTTTTTAGTGATGGGGTTTAGCAAGATGACTTTAAATTTCCATGGTAAGTCAACTGCGTTACTGCACACTGGCCATAAAAACTACATCTGTTAGCCACGGGATTGTGTGCATATGCAGCTCATCAGGACACGTAAAGTTAATGCTTTGACCAAGTCTGCAACAATACAGAGAATTCTATTAAAACGGTGAAGTGACTGTGTTCAGTTTGGTATTGTTTGCCTGTAGACTGTGGTTATGCATCTTCATATACTCAGACATAAAGTAAGCAGATAGTTCTCTCCAGAAATATCCTAACTTATCTGTTAGGCACTTGTAAAAAAATAACAATGTAATTTGCCTGGTATATTACTGGAGGTGAAATAGTCTGTAACTTTCATAGCCCAGTGCGGCGATTGAGGCTGCAATGTGCTAAGTGCTGTTTGGGTTTAGAATTAAAAATTGTTTTTGCTGACTAGATGGTACAGCCTATGTAAACAGAAATCTGTTCCTTCTCTTACAAAGTGTTTCAAATGATATGGTGGTTGATGGCTCAGCTAACATGATGAAGGAGAAAAAATTACAGAAATAGGATGATCTAAAGTAGTAAATTGCAGGGAGTTTGTTATGAAAGAAGGGAAAAGGGACACTTGAAATTAGTCACTGCAACTTTGGAGTTGCAGCTTGTTGGTGTGGTTTTGGAGATGGGATGAATCAGTGTGTAACAGAAATCCCCACTCGCTGTGGGTCAGGAAAGGAACTTTCCTTGGACACGAAGTTGTTGCAACTTCTATGTTTCTTCATCATTAGCACCAACTACCGAGGTCTATCCACAGTGATAATTCCCCAAAATGTTTTTGTATGTAAAACTTGCACAGGTGACTGTACACATGGATTATAAAATATTTATGGCATTAATTTGAGAAATGGGCTCTTGAATATAAATGGAGCTAAGAAGATGTTTGGTAGCAAAATGTTCCTACCAAATTCATTCACTGGGGCAGAGGAAATGACCAGCTAACGGATAAGGATATGCTTATGAATGGAAACACTTTTTTGGCTAGGTTAAGACAGCTCAACATGTAAATAACTAGCATTATCTTTTAATATTGATTAAGGTAAATACTGCATTGATAGCATTAGTCTATATATATGTGTAAATCAACATGTGATGTTTTTACTGTTTGCTTAATGTTTGAGTTATGTACTTCTCCAGTTCATTGTTTCAGAATCAGGCTGGAAATCATTTTGGTCCTGACAAAAAGTGCTGCCTTTCTTAAAACATTTACATTTTAGGTAATGGGCTGCAGCACCTGACAGCACCATTGTAGCCTAATTGAAGCCGTGTCTCAGCAGTGCCACCATAAACCACACTGCCTAGAGTTCATAACCAGGGCAAATTTGGAGGAGGGAAGGGAGGGTGCAGAGTTTTTAAAGCTGCAATATGATACATAAAGTCTCAGTAACTGGATCATTTTGAAAACATCTCCTTAAATAAATCACATCACATTTGGGAAGATGGTTAGCTGTAAGAATTGTTTGGCTAGCAGTCTGAAGCCAGTCACTCAGGGTAGCTTGATCTGAGTCAAATTCATGAATATCAGCCCATGTTCATGAATATTTAATGGATGCAAACTAATATAATTCACATGGCTTTGCTGCTTCCAACTCTCTACACCAGCCTCCAAATTCTTGCCCAAAGCATCAGTGCCCCCACAGGGGAAATATCATGTATCTCATATCTCATGATGCTATCGTGTACGTCACTTACCTAAATATCACACTTACTGCTCAGTATTACACAAACTTATGATTACCCTGAAAAATGGGGTTTGGTATCTGTTCACTGATGCAGGATATAGGTTAGGCTGAGCTCAGACTGTGCTTTGGCCCCTGCTAGTACACAGCTGAAGATTTCTGTTACTCACAGTTGCACTTCAGTAGTATTGCTGTGGAAGAATGAGCTTGTACCAAAAAAAGTTAGACTTTTTTTTTTGTATTGATTCCTTAGAGAAGTTTCAACCTTCCTGTGAACAACCACAAAATATTACCAAAAGCCTCAAAGCAGGCAAATATACCAAAATAGATAAGAAACTCAAACCCCAGCAAGTCTGGGGCAGCTTGCCATTCATCTTTTACAATTATATGTTCATGTTCAGTGGCATATTCATATGATCTGGCTCTCCATGGAATTGTAATTTGATGACAGTAATGATTATCAGGGAATAATTTTTTCACTGGGGAGAAAAATGTAGCACAGCCAATTTGGGTGATGGCATAAGTGGTTCAATGGTTTAAATACTAATAAAAATTGAAATATCTTAGCAAGGGTTAATTGGAGGGCTTTTTTTTTTTTTCAAGCCTACTTAGCTAAAAGTAATTAAAAAGGAGAGAAAAACCAACATAATTGAGGCTATTGATATTGGTGAGGGTTAAAAAATAAAAAATGCTGTGTCAGTTTGTCCTTGGAGAGCCTGCAGACCCTGAGGCACCATATTCACAGTCATTTCAGGCAAGTAAATAACAAAAAGAGAAAAATATCTTAGGCCATTGCCTGGAGAGGGGCTTAAAAATATTAAGAAAGAAGACAAGAACAATAAACAGTCCTTGCAGCTTTCCCTGAAGCAGGAAGACTGTCAGGCATAGCTCTTAAAAAAAAAAAAAAAAAAAAAAAAAAAAAATCCAGGAACTTCTGGGCATGAATGAGCTTAGCTCTGGTGATGTTTCAGTGACACACATCAAAGCATACCTTCTATGTGTGAATTTGCCTGACACATTTTTAAAGTCTCTGTGGGGTATTTGCTGCTGTTATCAGTTAAACCTGAGAACCCTAATTATATTACATTTGAAATGTGATGGCCTGTTTTATGCAGGAGGTCAGCTCAGACTGTAATGGTCCCTGCTGGCCTTCATATTTATGAATGTAATGAGTAAAAAGGGTCTCATCCTGCAAACACTCAGGCAGCTGAGTATATTTGCATACAGTAGGTGACTTCCATAACATTAACCACAGGGCCCTGTAAAGTTATATCTATAAATATTTGGAAACTCAAATCCTAAGTATCTATCACTGTTTCCTTAAACTGAAATATTTACTGCTAAAATACAAAGCTACACATTTTTTTACATATGTTTTTTATGTAAGGGATGGTTTTAAGTTACTCATTAATTCTGATCATGTCTGTTTAGACATGTGCTGCTAATGCACTATGAATCTATGTAATGAAGATGTCCTTGGACTAGAGAGAAGCTTTCATTCTGCTACAATGTGAATCACCAGCTCTCATCTTTGTTTTATGGCCCATTAGCAGACGCATTCGTACTCTGTCATCTTATACTGTTGTATCTACAACTTCCACAAGTTACTAAAGGGAGATGTGGTTTTGACAGACTCATATTTTTCACATCTAATCCTCTGCTGCTCCCATCCCAATAAAACCATAAGACTTGGACTAGTAAGGACATTTCACTTGCATATCTCTCCATAAGGGAGCTGACACTATTTTAGCTTTCTCTGTCACCTCAGGGTGCTGGTAATGGCTAGGAGGTTGTAAGATGCACCTTCCCCTTGATGCGTCTTTGAGGTTATTAACTTCTCTGATGCATCAGTGTCAGGAAATAATGACAAACCCCAATCTTCTTAAAAGCCTATTGTACGGAGTCAAAAGAAAACTCAGAACAACAGTAATACAGAAAAGTTGAGTGAAAGATCTTATCTTTTCTCATTCAACTTAATATGCAGTCAGAACTGAGCCAATTTAATGACTTTCTTGTTTATAAGCATATAAAATTAAGTTACTGGTTCTCTTCCTAAGATTAATTTAATATTAGATGTAAACCCTAACGTATTCTCTATTTTAGCTTTTCATGATAGTTGTATTTCAGTCTTTTCTGAGTAAGTCTCTTAATTGTAAGTAGATCAAGAGTCACTTTGTATTATAATTCCCCTCCAATCTCATAAGCTAAGCAGAGTGATTGGATATTGGTTCTCCAAGGAAAACCTAAATGGCACAGTACCAAAGATTACCTGGCACCACCCTTCTTCTGGCACTAACCATAGATCAGAGCTTGTTCTTAGCAAATAATTTATTGGTAGAGCGCTTTCCGACTAGAGAGCAATTTCTGCTGTGGCAAGGATTTAAGAAGGGTTGGTTTTTTGTAAGACAAATATATGGTCCTGGTTGTCATACCTAAATCTGAACTGGGTGATCAGTACTTAATCTCCTGTGTGATGAAACCACAGTGATTTGAACACAGAAAACAGGTTGAGGGGGCCTGGAGTTTCAAACATGACAGTAATCTGAGTGTTCTAGTTCACAAGCCCAAACCGAGACATCCCTGAAAGGTCTGACGGTAGAAGTATGTGTTTAAAGATTACTGGAAGTCAGACCCATGAGTATCCATGAGGCTGGAGACTCCAAAAAGGGGGCAATGAAGATTACCTCACTCCTTTATGGAAACATTCATCTGGTGCCTAAAGGAGCTTAAAGGTAAAATGGGGAAAATATTCATAAAGCAGGCTCGTGAGAAAGATGGGGACAGACTTTTTAGCGAGGCAATAGGACAAGGGATAATGGTTTTAAACTAAAAGAGGGTAGATTTAGACTAGATTCAGGGAAGAAATTTTTTACAATGAGAGTTGTGAAACACTGGCACAGGTTTCCCAGAGAGGTGGTAGATGCCCCATGCCTGGAAACATTCAATGTCAGGTTGGACAGGGCTGTGAGCAACCTGATGTAGTTGAAGATGTCCTTGCTCATTGCAGGGGGGGTGCACTAGATGACCTTTAAAGGTCCCTTCCAACCCAAACTGTTCCATGATCTGAGAAGGAATGGGAAGGAACTCAAGTAGAAGTTCAGACTCCATACCATTCAAACAGCATGTGTGCTAATGCTGTTGTTGCATGGCTCTTAACTTGGGCTGCTTCACCAGTGCTGCTTGCAAATATTCAGATGAGTCCACATAGCTTGTGTGTAATTCTGCCCATGTTGATGTGTAGGAAAGAAGAGAGATGAGGTGGAGCTAGAAGAGTGGAAGCTGCAGATACTCCCAGACTTCTTGGTGCTAGGCTTCCATTACACACGTAACACCTGTGGAAATTGTTTTGTGTTAGGCATGTAGATGCATTTACAGGTCCTTAGCTGAGCTCCAGTAAGGACCAGTTACAGGAGGAGCCTCAAAGGCATTGCCCAAACTTTCCTGGGAGCGTCCAGGCTTTCCTGGAGATACCTGGAGTTACTAGTAATCCCTAAGCACTGACTGGACACGGTCTGAAGGACCAGTTCTCCTCAGTACGGATGTGAACTTGCACCCGGGAAGGGAGGTGGGGGCTGGGGGTGGGGTGGGGTGTAAGATGGAGGTTATGTAGTGCTGAAGAGGGCTAAAAAACCCAAGGTCAGAAGGCAACTTTCACCAGGGAAAGCGGCTCACAACTGCACCATCTCTGAGCTTTGGCTTGATGCCACAATCTAAGCCTAAATAATTTGTGATGGGATGACAAAAGCTTCTTTGGCTTTCATGTTACACTGCACCTTCTGAATTTTTTAAGGATTGAGTCCTAGCTGCTTTATATGTGGATGGTTTTACATTTAATGAGGTGCTGCTAATTTTCAGTTTAGTCTATTTATTCTTTGTTATGAGGAGCAGAAGCAGCTGCTAATTCCCCTTGAGACTGTTCATGTAGAGTACCTGTACACACCCACATATCCTCATAAATTGTTTCCTGAACTAAAATGAGCTCTCAGTATTCATTTACTTGCTTTTGGCAGATTTAAGTGGGAATATAAATCTGCATCCGCTTTTTGATTCACAAATGCATTTTATTCCATAAAGAATTCATGCGGCCACATATGAAAACTGCACCTCTGTTTCTGCTAAGTTATAGTCTTTCCCTTCTGTCAGATTGTTTCTCTCCCCTGCCCCCATTTGCCTGCTCCCGTATTGCTAAATAACGGTAGTTTTAGTATTGCCAGAACAGAATATTCACTAGCAATTCTCAATTCTGACATCCTAAAGCCCTAGAGTCATATTTCAGGCCTGGATGGCACTTAAAGGCCCATAATCTTTTGCTGAATGGGTTTTGCAATACGCAAGCTGAGGCAAATTATTCAGTTTAAGGACCTGAGCTGCTCCGGGAATTCAGGGCTGGAACGTGGCGCATGCCATTGTTTTTAATTATTTATTTATTTAGAAAATGTTTGAGCAGGAAAACCTGCAGGGATGGAACATTTCACATATCGTTAGCTCCTGGCATCGTGGCCTTGGAAAAGAAAATGCAGCCGTTGCACCATCCTTGGCGTTCAAGCACAGAGTGGAAAACTTAACCCGGAAAAAACCAGCGATGAAGACTGGGAGAGGGTTGGGGGGAGAGGAAGATCCTTGGGAGGTCAGTCTCTTTCCAGTCAAGGGCAATGGGATTTAGTAACAATAAATACAATCTGCAGACTATGTTGATAACAGTGCTTTGGTTTGTTTGATGCAGAAAATGTTTATTGAGGAAAAAATGACTGTGGGCTGGTGAATTCATGGCAATTTTCCCTATATGACTTAGGGAAGGCTCTTTCAGGGCCTCTGGTGCAATTAGAAAGTGGTACCAGGGTGAATTTGAATGCTCTTTCCACACTAAAAAACATCTATGATGAAGGATTGGACTTTCATATTATCTGGAAAAATTTTTGAGGATATTGCAAGGATATATCTGAATAGAGGTAATAATTTTATGTTATGGCTAATAAAAGATTCCCAGTGGTGCTCCAGTAAGTAAGTTTAAGGATCCCCCTTGTGAGCTGAGTATGCGATACAACACGGCACATGAATACATATGGTAGGTAGCCTTACTGCTTCTAGATAAGATGTAAAAATAAATCTTTGACTGTGTCAGGACAGAAGACTTCTTTAAACCTCAGATTAAAGAAAGGGGATGTATATTTTGTGTACTTAATACTATAAATATGTTAAAATATAAATAGTCTTAATTTCCTCAGTTTTTAGAACGTAGTCTGTTTCTAGATATATTTTTATTCTGATGACCCCAGTAATTATTTTATGTCTTCCTCTTTCCTTCCCCTATGAAGTTCATGGAGCATTACTTCAGGGTTAATGCATTGGTTATTCCAGGATCCTGCCCTTATTACAACATGGGTAAATGTTTTGGGTCATGCTTGCAGGTGGTGCAGTTCTGTTAGGAAATCAGCCCTGAGTATCCAGGTCTTCAACTGAGTATGTTGATATCTTGATATTTCCTCTGCTGGAAGAGTTCTGCCCTGTAATGAACTTCCGCATCGAAAGCAAAATATGGGAGTACTTCAGAGGCAGGTTTGTCAGTGTGGAGTCTTTCAAATCAAAACGCATGATGAAAATTGGATAACCTTACATTCATCAAGATTAATATTATACTTGCCTTGTAAAGGTAACCAAAGACCAATGTAATAGACAAAAATAAATATAGCATGTATTGTAAAGTTAGGGTGGCAATCCATTTGGTATGTTTCTTGCTCAGCTTGCATTGTTTGGTTCTATGATTCTATGACTTAGATGGGAGGCATCTGAAGATGTTTGAAGGCTAAATGCTGGCTTTTAAATGAGTTTTTGCATTTTAAAATATATTTTTGAGAAAATATTTATCTCTAATACGAACAAGAGAATGCAGATAATAATAATGCAGTAACTGTTTGGATTTAAATATAAGGGGCCAAATATACGGTAGGATTTGTGGTTGTGGAGTCATGCTGTGTTTTGCACCAGCCCAGAATCTGGTGCAAATTTCAAATCCCTTTGGCATGCAAGCTTTGTAGCTCGGTAATGCTATTCAATCACATTACCTACATCTATTTCATATGCTCAGTTGTTTCTTCTGTTCCAGGATTTACCTAAAATTATGGGAGAAATCATCCTTTCTAGCCTTATTACTCTTTGTAGTGTCGCATCCATTCGGTAGCCTTGCTCCTGCTGGTGTTGCTGTCTACATGTGCCAGATTTCATCAGCCTACTTGGGGACTGACTGGTTGGCACGCACTGCTGCTGCTTTCTGGCAATGCCAACGTAGTTTAACTTCAGCAACCTGAAGGACCAGTGGTGCCAACAGTTTAAAGGCATAGCTCCCACAGAACATGAAGTATTTAAATTTGTATGGCTTTCTACCCCCTGGTAAGAAAGTGTTGGCAGCTTTCACCTTGGAGCTCTGATCATCTACTTTTTTTTTCTTTTTTTCTTTTTTCCTCTCCCCTCCTCCCCCTAAATGGGCAGGCTAAGCTAGGAATGCCTGAGGTCCCACCTTTGTGGAGCTGCTCAGAGTTGCTTCTTGCCAGATAAAACTGAGTCTTCTGGAAAGGGGAACTTTATAACTTCTCATTTTTTTGTGTAGTCAGTCTCTGTAAACAGCTTTTTGGCAGTCTGGAGCAGTTTAGATGGGATAATGGCAATTAAGATGCTGCTGTCAGAAAACTACTTTAAGTTGACTTTGCTTATTTGTTTTAAAAGTCCATGGTTTTTGTAATTCTTTTGGCTGCAATTCTATTGGAATTCAATATTTAACAAAGGAGCTAATGGTACCAGTCAGCATCGACTGAGCTTGTGTTCTGCATGCAGGTACTATGTGGGTTTGAGCACGGTGCTCTGCCAAGACCCGCGACTCTCAGAACGGCTGGGCTTGTGTGATTCAATCCATCTTAGTCTGTCCGAGAGGTTTGGTTAAGTTTCCTCCATAAAGTGTTGGTTGAAAGAACATACCTCTGATCACAGGAGTTATAAGCAGATTCAGCGTGTTGCAGGCAAGCGCTGGGCACTGCTGTTCCCACTGAGGTTGCTCTCTTGTCACAGGCACCTGCTTACTGCCCAGCACGGTCTAGGCGTATGGTACTAGCCAGCAGGCAAGCAAGTAACAAGGTAGGCACAAGCCAAAATGTTAAAATAATTGGCCCATCCATTTACTTAAGCCCGTCGAGTTGCTGGAGACTTGAAAGAGTGCTCGAAGTCTTGGCTCTCTGTTTAATGGGTCTCTCTCTGTACAAAGGCAGCAGTCTGATTGTGACCGGTATGTTCATCAAGTTGTAAGACTGAAGAAATTAGCCAGGACCCTGGCTATCTGGGTCCATGATTTTTATCGAGTTGGCTGTCTTAAAGTATATCTTTTTGCCAAGCACTTCGCTGTACTCAGATGTAATTCATTGTTGATGTATACGTATGTTATAGCATCTAACTAATCTCCTTTGTACTCTGGAATAGGCAGTGCTGGTGATACCAATTTAGATATACAAATGTGACTCTTGCGGGTTGTGTTGTCTACATAAAAAAATTGTGTGCATATTACTGGACATATTATTCTTGGTGTTTTGTATGGATCACTGCCTCCAGAAACATTTTGTAGGTTTTATATGCTTTTACACTGCTAAGCTGTATTATATTTCCTGTATTTGCATTGGCCTAAATGGATTGAATTTAGCTAAAACCTTGAATTTTGTTCAGCTTGCTGGTGGAAATTTATTTTTATTCTATAGCCAGATACATATGAAGTCTTGAAAAACAGAGAGTGTGGAGAATCAGTTGCTTGTTTGCTTACGGTATCCCAGGAAGTACACAGCATTACAGGGCTTTGCAAAAGCTTAGTCTCATAGTCTCAAAGCCATAAAAGTACTGAAGATGAGAATTACAAGTGTTGTAAGGAAGACTTTCCACTTAACTTGAGCTTGAAGTTTCCGAGAACCTCAAAAATGTTAGCCATCTGCATGACAAGTCCGAAACCAGAGTGAATTCAATGGGTCGTGGCTGTAAAGGCACGTCAGCGCATTCTGGTGGGATCCTGGCATCTGTGACTGTAAATCCCACCAGAGTGCGAGAGATGTGAGGACTTGTTGGCTGCTGTGGGTGTTTCTGAAGTCTGATAGATCGACTTGCTATGTGCTTCAAAGAAACATTCAAACTTTACTGAAAATTAATTGGGAGACTCCTGTATTTGGGGTGGATCTCGGGTCAAGGCCCTCAGAATGTTTGAGAGTCTGGGTCTTAGTGCCAGCTTCGATAAAGGAAATGCTATTTAAAAAAGAAAAAAGGGCGAGAAAGATAAGGCGTATTAGAATAGAGCCTATTAAAAAAAAGAAAATTTAAAGAAATAGTGAAATATGTGGATACCTGGAAACTTAGTGATGCCAGAGGTGATCTTCAGTGACTTCTAAGCAAAGTGTGATTTTAATTTTTTTTTACTTTTTTTTTTTAAGAGATATATATATATTTTTTCTTTCAAGTTGTTTGATAGGCAATAATTTTTTATAAGCTTTTTTTCTTGAGGAGGTAAAGTGCTTCATACTTTGAGAACCCTTGTCTTCCATGTTAGGACCTATTTAAGAAGAGTTACTTCATCCAATTATGCAGAACTCATTAGATGCACTACATTTAACTTTTTTGAACTTCTTATTTTCCAAGTGGTTATCTCCAGGAGGGAATTCTCCTGCATCTGGCTGAGGTGTGTGTTTATTGTAGGTTCGTTTTCACTGGCAGTGAAGTTCTGAGGAGTCATTTCCTTTAGATTTGATGCATCCCAGTTGCTTACATGAACTGTTTTCCAAGGTACAAGGTAGATTGATTAGTTGGAGAAAGATCTGACTGCAGTACAAAATGTAATTTTCTTATCTTAGAAAGATGTCATTATTGTTCATTCCTAAAATATGTCAGCAGTACTAAGAGTACCTCTAGTAACATTTGGAGATGGTCATGGCTATTCTTGGAGGTCAAAAGTGTCCAAATTGAAATTGAAACTGCAAAGGTCTGTGAAACACTAATCCGGTGATTTTGGGATTATGAACATAATAGACCATAGTTAAGGCCTGTGCAGCCAATTCCTGAGTTTTTTTTGGTTCAGACTGAGGCTAACTGTATGAAAGATATCTTCAGTTTTAGCAAACTAAAAATAGGCATAAAACTGTTTTTAATAATAAACCCTGGGTTGATGCAGAAACTCCCTTTCTGCTGGAAAAAGCTGGAATTCTGCTGAACCTGTTCAAATTCACTGTTTAGTCCTTTGTGTGTTCCCATTTCTTGTATTCAGATCAACCTTCTACAGCATCTCTGTTATGTAATTCTAAGTGTAATAACTAAATGACTGACTAATGCTGATTTGTAGTATTTTTATGATCCATTTAATTCCACATAAGTGTTTCATATCAGAGTTCAACAGAGTTGGTCCCCATGTTGAAGTTGTCTCCTCTGTTGTTAGAGGCAAGTAGGTAGTGTTTTGGGGAAAGTAGGGGAAAAAGGAATATACAGATTAGCATGAGAACAAAGCTCAGGTGGACTGTGATGTCTTTGCAAGCCAGAGAGATGTAAAGAGCTATTGAATCTGAACGTCTATCTCTTTGCACATGAATCTTTTTCCCACTGTGATATGGAGATCATGCACTTTCTGAGTTCAGTATTCTCTTTGGTAGTAGAATAAAGAATTATATAAAAGGTAGTTTCCCTTTATTAGGTGTAAAAAAAAAAAAAAAAAAAAATTGGATCCACGCTGCCTTCTGCAATATATGGACTTCATCTGCTAAGGAAAAGGGTGGGCTTTGGTTTTGTTTTGGATTTTGTTTTTTCCAAATAGGTGGCTCACAGGTTTTCTATTCAGAGTGTAAGTTTTATCCCAAAGATGCTAAATCTTATCAGAGAGATACTTTAGTGTGGGTGGAAGTTTTATTCATGAAGTTTGCATATCTGAAAGACTAGGCGATGAGTTATCACCAGACTACACCAGTTCAGTATTGGAGATGCAGTAGTCCTATAACTCAGATGCTTCTGACAGGGGAAAAAACTGTTTTACTGAAGTGGGCAAGACACCATGCCACTTTTCTCATCTAAGACAGGGGGAAAATGAAGAGTTTTATTAAAAGGAAGACATTACATACATGACTTGTTCTCATGTGTTTCCTTGCTCCATAATAATCTTTTAATATTAAGATTGATGTGAAAGATAAAGTTGTGTTATTAAAATCTTGGCTCTACGTTGGCCCTCAGCTGATGATGGATTTATTAACCAGTACATCTTGTGTGCATGCTCACATAGTAAGTTACCAGGACTAGCAAGAAGAATGATGCAGGGGGTGTTTGCCATCACAATTTCAAAGGCATCCACGTGAAGCACTTCTGCATCAAAATTAGCTTCAGGCATTTAAGGAGAACGACCGTAACGTGCAAATGTTACCTTTTAGACCCATTTCCAGCAACGCGTTGGAGTGTTTTCCCCAAATGCATGGCTGGGAGTTCTAGTGAGGTAACAACAGGAAAGAATATTGAACATAAAATAAAATTGAATAGTTAGTTGTGTGTGGTTTTGGGGGTTTTTGTTTGTTTGTTTTGTTTGTTTGTTTTTTTCCACATATTTATTATTCCAGCTTCTGGTTTGGGTCTTCCCATTATGTGTCATTAGAAGAGTCAAATCACTGGAAACATTTTGGCCTTAGTTTCTCACTTAGTAACTGGCCCCCCTGGAATGTGGAGAAATCTTTATTTACAGAAGATGGTAATCTGCAATTATTCAGTTCAACTGTAAAAATCAAACTTATTTCTGTTGGTGTCATTAATTCTATATGTCAGAGTCACAGTATCATCTGGAATATTCTGCATTGTTAGTGACATTTTATTAAACTCTATTATAAAGTTGAAAACAGTAATTTGCGATACCTTATTTATAGGAATTGGGCTTAAAATGCATGTCTGTCTGTCTGTGCATGTGTGTGAGAAGGAGAGAATGCCATCAAAAAAGAAAGGAAATTACTTTAGGAGCTACATCTTCTTTCAATGAATAGTAATTTAAATACAGGACCTCTTTAGGGGCTTTAGAAATGAGGCCACTGAATCTGTTTTGATCTGGATTCTTTACAGCCGATAAAAGGGTTAACTGCCTGGAAGAAGGTGGGCATTTCGAAGCGCATTTTGCTTATGAGATAAAGATCATATGAAAATTTACATGTTAATGGAACATTTAAGGGGAAAAAATTGCTCTTTGTCAATTGATTGTATAAATATTTTATCTAGTGTAATATTAGAGGAAGGCAAGCGTGAAGGCATTCAGTTTGAATAGTTTTTGAGAGGAAAATTAGGACATTATTGTTGAAGAAATAATATAAAATAGGGAGTTACAAGCACTTGATCTAAACTGTAAAAACCTTTCATGCACTCTGGCAGAAAGAGCAGATTAAATCCATAATGAAATGGGTAACTTTAGGCCTGCATAAATTTCCAAGCAGTCTCAGTTTCCCAGGAATCTCTCTCTGCTAGATTAATGGCTAGCAGCCTGCCACATAATGAAGTAGTTTGCCTTGGCAATGTGCTCATGAATTTATTATGGTGTCCACAAGTGTGCTATATGGCCTAGACATCTTTATAAATCCTGGATTTAGAGCTGCAGCGATGAGCCATTTCGGTCCTAATGGTGAGGTTGATTTATCACTGTGGTCCTCCACTCCACCCTCCAACCCCCTCCCTGACAGTTATAAAAGGAAAATACAGGTCATATCATTGATGGAAATGAAATGTGAAGGTAATTAGATAATGCCAAATGGATATGGGAAAAGGTGCACTGCTGAAATTTTAAATATGTTGGTAATTTTTTCCTTGGAGCAATTATATCAGGTTGATTTATTTTTACAGTTTATAATCACTTAACTACCTGTGGCTGATTTTAACCAGAGTTTGTGCCTTTGGAGACAAGAAGTAGAGCTTTTCAGTCCATGATTGTTTATTGTAAATTCATTTATCTCAAAATACCTAATTTATTATGCAATTTACACAAGTCACAGCTCATTGCTGATGGGGAATAATGATTACCCATTTGGCTCCTTGTAAACTGTTCTCTGTGGCTTTATAAAATAATCAACAGTTAAAGCTGCAAGGATTTAAAGAATTCTCTATGTTGAAACTAAAACCTGTTTTTTCTCTAAAAGACACTGGAGAACAGTAGAGTACAAAGCAAATTGTCTAGAGATGTTTCAAATCAATGCATGAGTAGTCCAGAAATTACTATATTGGATATTTATAACTCATACTTGTATTACAGGGGGATCAGGGCTTTTAATGGGAATTTGGACATTTCCAAAAGAAACAGTAAAGTTTGTTTTTTGTTTCTTTTTTTTTTTTAGCGACCAAAGTAGTGGAGCTTTGAAAACAAAAGCACTACCATGTAATAGTGTGTTATGGACCAGAAAAAATAGATCCACCCTGGGATTTTCAAAGGAACTTAAAGGAATAAGGGGACAGCCCTGCTGTTCTACACCAGCCCTGCTGTCAAGAGCACTGAGACTTTTTGAGATACTGTAAACTGAAACTTCCAGCAGGTTGTTCAGTTCTCGGTCCTGAAGAGGCAGCTTAACCTGTAACCTGGGGGAGAGTGGGTGGTTGAGCTGGGTATCGCAGGGTTTTGAATTAGGTTTTGATTGAGTGATAAAGTGCCCCCCCCCGCCTTTTAATGAAGAGGGTAAAGTGCCATGCTACTGAGCTAGAGAAAGGCAGTTCTAGAAGTGATATTTTACCTTTAAAAAAGCACATTATTATGTTTATTTTGGACTTGATATAAAGCTCCCTCCAGTCAGCAGCGCAGCTTTCATTGTTGGCTGGTTGTAGAACATGTACATGAAAACTCCACCTGGATGGTCCAGGCTTCCTTGGTCTCTTCTAGCTCACTCAGGTTTGATGGTAACAGTTGAAATACCTGGTGACAGCTCATCAGCTGAAGGAATATATTGGTAAGTCAGGTGCTGGTAAGCACTTGAATCACAAAGGCAGGAAAAGGGAGCCAGGTTGGTTGAGTTGGATCAAGTTCAAAGTTATCTTCTGATGTTGGAAAAGAATTTTGAAGCTATGTCTTTGCAGAGAGAGTGACTCTCTCGTAGCTTACAGAGCTGCCTCTGTCTGGTCCATCTGTCTTTGCAACTTTTTGGGACATAAATTTTGTTGGGCTTTAAACAGCACTATGCCTGCAGTATAGTTCTAATTTTCTATCTGAAGCAATGGGATTGAATCAAAGTCCTTTCTCAGCTGGAATAGAGTTTTCACTTGCAGTTTGTCCTACTTTGTGAGTAACAAACTACTAAAACTGGGCAAGGATTACACTGTGCCAACAGCTTGGAGTTGTACTGAGTAACTGTGTATTTCTTTGAAGAGGTGCAACTTGTCTGTAGTGCCTTGAACTCAGGAAAGTGAGAGTTGCCAGATCTCCATTCACTCTGCGTTTGGTAAATCCCTCTCTAGGCATGCCTGATTTGTGTCTGGTCACCCTGAACATCAAGTCTAGATTAAAACTGAGCTGCTTTAGTTGAGCTCAGTGAGCCTGGGCATGCACAGCTGCTGAAATGTAGCACTGTGCTCAGAGCAAGGTCCTTCCTTCCAGGGCTAGTGATGAGTAGAAGAGAAAAGAGCCTGCCTTGCTGCTTTTAAAAATAATTTTGCATTCCAAAAGCAATATGGAAAGTGGCAGATTCAAAGTGAAGCTTAAATGAATCTATTGGGGCTTAAGCTTCTTCAGTAGACTTTTTTTTCCAGTATTCCCATTCAGTGCTGAATTTGTCCCAGAGAAGAGAAAGGAAGGCAAGGACCACCTCTGCCTCCCTGTTCCTGCTCCTGTATGTGCACATTTGGATACGTGGGTGCCTACATGCACACAACAGCACCAGAAGTAAGAGTATTTCATGGCCTTGGAGAAGCTCTTTTGAAGGAAGTATTTGGTTCATTTGGGGTAGAAAGTGTCACCTCTCATTGTAATATTACTGATACCAGTGAAAGAAAATACAAGTGACATCTCTCCACCTTCTCAAAAAGCTGGTTTGCCTTGAAAATTTAGACTTGGAACCTGAAAATCCCTAAATGCATAATTATTCTCCACACAAGGGAAGACTACATAATGGTTAGGCTTGGAAGACTTGGTCCAATATCTTTCTGGTCTTTCTCTGACTACTTAAGTGACTGCCAGATGTAAACTTGGAGCAACGCATCCGGATGAGGCCAGTGATTTTTGCATGCTTTTCTTTCTTCCCCAGAACTAAACCCTACGCTTTCTTGTCACTATTAATTCACATGGCAGTAGACCAAGAAATCATTGAACCAAAGACACCATTAAGCTTGTGTAGACACAGAGCAGAAAGCAGCCCTTGCTGCTGGGAGATTACAGAGTAATTTCACGTGTTGTCGTTGCTGTGGACTTGGGGCTAAGGAGGGAGGATGCGGTGGTCACTATTTTTGCTCTTACATTCAACCTCTTAATCTTCATTGTCTATCGCAGGAAGGG
Organism: Haliaeetus albicilla; assembly: GCF_947461875.1. Taxonomy (NCBI): domain Eukaryota; kingdom Metazoa; phylum Chordata; class Aves; order Accipitriformes; family Accipitridae; genus Haliaeetus; species Haliaeetus albicilla. The sequence goes on along the minus strand of NC_091492.1, from coordinate 19,461,049 downwards.
ATAACGTGTTAAAACATCATTCTCAATATACAGTTTTGCTGTAGGTCATCTACAGTGCAGTTCTGCAGCAGAGCACCTCTAAGAAGTATGTTGGATAGTAGTCAGTAGTTTGATACTCATCTTTAAGTTTGTTCCTCAGAACAGCAGGTCTACCCAAGACTAAGCTGTGTAACTGCTTTAGTGCACTTTTATCCAGTAAGTGTTGCTTAAAGTACTCCGGTTCAGTACTGTTGATGTCCAAGCTGTCATTCACTTACAGGGGTAGCTTTAATCTGAAAACATCTGAATTTAAAGGAAATCCTATCCAGAGACAGATGTGGATCCAACACTTTCAGGTTGGATACACCTGTCATCCTTTGGCAACACAGATGCTTCTACTTGAATTTTCATTATAAAACTGCTTTGTTTTAAGGACATGAATAACTTGTATGACAAGTAGCTTTTGTTGCTGGGTCTTGTGACTGAAGGAGGGCTGCTAGAGCTGTAGAAATGGGGGTTGTGATGCCCAATTTTCCTTGGAAGATCTGTGGGAGTTGGGGGACAATATGCCCTGTTAGCCCTTTCTCTCAAAAATTTCTGTCTATTGATGGTAAATTTTTATGATAATATTATAACATCTATTTCTACTGAATTGCACTTTAGTTTCCTGAAAATGCAGGAAAACTTTTGTGGTTGAGTTTTGGATTATTTTTTGTTACCTGGTAACTTTTCAGAAAAGAAAACTGTAAATGCTTTGACAGCTGAAGTTACTGCTGTTTTTATCCCTGGGGGAGGGTGGAACTTTACTTTCAAAAGTGGCTTTAGTCAAGGTATCTTGGTATAAAAGATGAGAATACAAGAATATAATTGTTGCGATGGTCTTCTGCAGCCATGGGGACTAGATTCCTGGTTTAAACTCTTGAAGTTTCGAAGGAGTTTAAAATAGGAGTTTTCAATGTATAGGAACTCTTATCAAAATACCTTTTCCCTTCTCCATTAAAAAAAGGGAAAAGAAAAGAATAGTTCTGCATGTTTTGTTGTGTAAATGAGTTACTCACAAATTCTCAGCATCAAACATTCAAGGCTGGAAGTAAAAATTCTGCACATTCCTGGAGAAAATTCGATAGTGATGCATATTTGATCAAATATTTGTTTTATAAGTTTCCAAACATTCACATATCCATTTGAGCTGACTGGGGCTGGCAGTGTTCTGTATGCTGGCATAGGTAAGCTGCCACAATTATTTGCTCTTTGCCCATAAATAAATTCTCACCTTTCTGGAACAGCCAGTCCTGGCTCTTTGTAAGGGCTGTTGGTTTTTGCATAAAACGTGTTGCTATCTGTTGCGAACTAGCTAGTCACTGTGTGCCGTGGCGACTGGGTCCAATTCTGTAGCCTCTGTTTATATCCCATGGAAATCATCTGAGCTAAAAGAAGTTTACTGCTCCCATTGTTGTTTATGGGCTGGGCTATGGCAGTATTGATAATGATGCATGCTTTTGTCTTGTATTACATATAACTTGATGTTTTTCCACGGTAAGGTTTCCAGGCATTAGAAGTTGCATGGGGTCTGGGGGGGACACACCAACCAAGGGGCCCTGATCCCTTATGTCTTCGGTAACAGGTTTTTTTGGTTGGTTGGGGGTTGTTATTGGGTGGTTGAGGTTTTTGTTTTTAAATGCCCTCCATAATTCTGTGTATTCTGGTGGTATGCAGCACTAAGTCCATTTTAGTTGATGCTTCTCAAGTAACATGTTGCATATTGGTTCTAAGGCAGCTAAATAACTCTTGAAAACATCTGCTGCCTGTATCTTAGTTTTTCAGGGACTACTGTAATAAGTCTAAAATTTCATTTAACTGAAGTTTAAGATTTAAAAGATAAGTACTGTTCAGTTGACTAATCAAATAGTCATAAAAGCTCTTTTCTGAACTATAATTACATTTATTCAGTTCTGGGTTTGATTTATTTTTTTTTTTTAATTGTCAGCCCTGCTACACCATGATGCTAATAGAAATGTTATTGCAGCCAATATGGGCTAAAATGATGTCTGATGATTATTAATGAGAGCAATAAGAAGGTATCTTCATATAAAGTCAGCATTAAAGGAGTAATTCATTTTACCTGATATAATTGGATTGTAGCATTTAAATAGCCTGGGACTTCCTCTTAATTGTGATTAGTTGTAGCTTCTTCCTTTTAGTACAGTACTTAACTCTTCCTCCACTACTACTTCTGTTTCTTTTATGAAGTAATTAAACATGAATTGCTCAGTGCCTTTTAATAAATATATCCAAGGATTTAGTAGCTGTTAAATGGAGTAGCTGTCTGTTAGAAATACTTATGCACAGTACCCATAGCTGGAGGTACGAAGCTATCACTTCACTATAATGTTTTATACGGCACATCAGTATACAAATGCATCAATTGTTGCTTTGGTTGCAAGAATCACAGCAGGTGTCTTTGCTGGAAGCAATTGAAAAGCTGAATTTTAAGAGAATCAAATAAAAGGAGGGTAATTATAGTCTTTATTTTACCAAGGAATAAGCAGAATCCACAATGGCTTGTCTGGAACTGTGGTGGCCAAATGAACTGGTCTGAAATGTCAGTGTGCTGAGCCCTGAGCCCCTGCGTTCTCTTCCGTGATGTAGGATTTGGGGTGGCTCACAGTATGTTATGGGAGATGAATCTTGTTCTCTAATACTGCCCTGTTTTGCTGTCTCAGAAAAATTAACTGTTCTAAGTGAACTCCGTCTGGCTGCTCACTCCCCAGTTTCTGGTGGATAAATTTGATTTGAAGATTCATCCCTTTTTAAACCCCCCCCCCCCCCCCCCCCCCCCAAATTTGTTTTGCCACTGCAGACAGACACAGCATGACAGGGTAGGGGAGCACATTTGTAGTACTCCAGATCCACAGGTTTTAAGGATTTGAAACAAAACCTTGTTTCACCCTTCTATTAATTTAACTAGGCTTTGAAGAGCTCTAATGATTCAGAACTTAAAAGGATGGTCACTTGGGAGCTGTGATGTGGAAGTTAGCCCGTATTTATGACACTCTACTGTAAGAAATGAGCATCTATCAGGAGAATAGTAATGTTGATACATAGGAGGGCTCTCTGAGGACAAGTTAGAACCGTTTATCCCTTACTGAGAAATGCACATATTTCTTAGTTATGCCTACTAGTGTACCTGGAGAGATTCCGAGTCTGGCTGCTGCTGGTAGCTCCCAGCTAATATACATTGATTTACTTTTACTCTAGAGTACATGAGGATAGATAAGAATCTGCTGATCAGTCTTCCATGTTCTCTGCTGTGTGTGTACATTGCTTAACTGTTAAGACAGCCGAGCATTTAGAGTGTATGTAATTTGTTTCTCCTCTTTTGCAACCTCTATGCTGTTTTTCCTTGTTAACTATATGTAATTTGAAAACATTTGGGTGTATTTCCATGCATATTACTTGTATTCTGTGCAATATTTTGACACGTGAGGGAAATAAAATGCTGATTGCTTGATGTCAGCAGTGGATGGAGGTGTCACACAGTTGACTGTTTTCTCTGCTGTTTAAATGTACTCTCTTTCTAAGGCATCTTTTGGACCACATTGTTTTGCAGCCATGAAGTCTGGTGGCAGCTGTTTTGTGCCCATGGCACAAAGCAGTTGGTTTCTCTAACATAAGTAATATCAATTCCATTAGGAGTGAGGCTTCTCTAAATGCCGTTTTTGACACACACTACTGGCAGATGCATAAATCTTTCCTGTAGTCCATTGTTTATTGCATAAGTTGAACTGGTGAGAGTTAGAGTGTGGAGTGTGAATCCAGCATGTACACGAGTGCCTGCCTCCCTCTTTAATGATGCCTGGTTTTGCAATTTGATGAAAAATAATTAATGGACTTCAAAAATGCCCAGGATAAATAATGAATGAAATTAGGCTACCAGTAATCTATTCCAAAGGCTATAATGTGTTAAAAGGAACTGCAGAGTTAACAAAAACTTGTTCTTCTAAGACTGGCTCGAAAGGGCCATTAATACTAATGACACTTTCTCATCCCATTCAGAATTTTGGAGGGAGTACAAGCAGAGGGGAGGGACTCAGCTGGTGGATGTTTCGGTTTTCAGAAATTGATGAGCAGTACTAGAGCACCAAATGAGGGCTGGATGAGCTGCTCTGCCCAGCCTTGCCACCACAGCCTAATCCTGGTGTGCAAGTATCCCTGCCCTTGAGCCTTTCAAGAGTAAAAATGGATGGTCAGGTTGAAATGTACCAAATTATGTAGTGGTTTGTTTGGGTTTTATGTGGATAAATGTCCAGTAGAGACTGTCAAAACTGCTGAATTTATTTACACTTGAGACCTAAAGGCAGGCTTCAACTTCGGTTTCCTGAGGGCACTCAGATTGCTCCACTCAAATCTTTATGAAAATACATCTGCACCAAACCAAGATATGTTGTGATTTCCAAGCCGTGTGGGTCACTCTTTGTCTAGAATTAGGCTCTCTTCATTTTCTCTAGAAAGGTAGATCGCATAGAGAAGTCACACTGCATTTTCTTTTGATCAGTTTCTCTGAATGCAGATTGATAGAATATGTGAAAAGATCTGAAATATCAAGCCAATTTTATGTATTATCACTATTGCAAAACTTCAAGGGTTCATGACTAAGATATGTAAGAAAAGGATGGATAGTCTTAAAATAGATATACTGTTTCTCAAAGCTGAAATTGGCAATTGATGGAAATTCACATTTATATAGTACATGAGTCCATTTAAAAATTTGGGTACCTTGTGATTATGGTGTTTCCAAAATTTGGAGTGAATTTGTCTTCCATGCTCACACTGCTACTTGAAAGCATGTAGCATAGAACTTTTAAGAAGAAAATCATAGAATATCTTGAGACGGAAGGGACCCATGAGGATTAAAATACACAAAATGGATTGTTTTAAGATGGAAGAAAGAGTTTCTAAGTCCTCAGCTGCTGCTAATTTGGCTTCTGGTGAACTGTAAAGAGGCTCATGTTAGAGAGGCGGTGCTGCATGTCCTGCACAGAGGACAGTTTTCTTAAAAATAATGGGAAAAATCCAGTTGTGGAGCAGTTAGTTTTAGAAGGGAAAAGTTGGGAAGCTTAAATCGAGCAATGTGGATGATTAAGAACAAATACCTAATTAGTATACAGGTGAAAGTCCTTGGAACAGATTTTTATTTATTTATTTTTAAATCTACATATTCTAGATGCCCTCTGGTTTTACATTCCATTTGGGGGGACATTTTGACACTTAAGCCTTTGTATCCTGATCCTCAGAGCACGCTTTTGAAATTAGAAAGTCAGTATCTGCTTGTCTTGGTATGTGTTATTTTTCACTGGGGTAAAGCTTGTGTTTTCAAAAGTGTTTCCTGAACTGGGATGGGGTTTTAGGCAACTCTGGGGGATTTCTGTCCCTGGGAAGCCAAGCAAACTTTTGCCGTTGATTTAACGGTAGGGTTTAATGAACAGCTGCAGCTCCACTCTAAGTCAGTTAAGTCTGTAAGCTCTCACTGCCTCTGAAATCAAAACCTGTGTTGTTTCAAATTAGGTACCTACAAGAAAAAAAAAAAAAGTTTTATGAAAACTTTAGGTGTAAGTGTTCCGTTCCAGGATACTTCTGGTACCTGTTCTGTGAGTGAGGACAAGTCAAAATGAATTTTTTGCTATCTAAAGAAACCCATCTCTTTCAAGAAAGTGCTTCTGCTTTTTCCAAAAAAGTTTTTATTTTAAAAAAAGTTTTTATTCCACTTGTATTTCTGAAATCAACTAAATAACAAGTACATTGTTACTTCTCAAGCTGTTTTAAACACACCGCAGAATTCTCTCTCTAACCCCTAATTTGAATACCAGAATCTCATTTTTCTCGTGCCCCATTCGTACACCCTGCATAATAAATGTTAACATAGGTAGGACTTTGCATCATCAAAGAAAACATGCTCCATGAAATATCATGTGTATAAAATATGTATAATCTTCATCAGAATATGACTGCATGTTTTTTTCCCTTTCTGCCTTGTATTTTGTCAAACATACATTGTATATTAATGTAATGCTTCAAAAAATAATAATTGTTTCAGGTTCCTTTAGCCATGCATGTGTTATCTCATTTTACGAAGCATATGCATTTCTTTTAATCTGCTATTAACATTTTATTCAACTTTGCCCCCCTCTCTGTTTTATCCTGGCAGTAGGCAAGGGAGGTTTGTTTATCCTGCTCCTATTCTGGGGTATTTTCATCTTTAATTGTAGGTCAGGGAGCAGGGACCTTTCCAGCACTTTTGTTTTCCCTGGCTATGTAAATGTGAGCGTGCTGGCTGCACTGGTGGGACCTTCTTTCCCTTCAGGGTTACTTATGCAGCAGATGCATTGCCAATCCTCTTATTGTACCGATATTGATCCCACCTCCCCATAATGAACTGTAACAACAACTCTATTATTCGCAGGTACCCGATTGGCTGAGGATAATATGAAATTAGCTGGCGTGCATCGGGCCTGTCAGTATCGATTTCCCTACCCAGATTACTTGTTACAAAAGAATAGAGCTGTCTGCACCGTAATTGAACAAGTTAACTCCTTGTCTCATAAAATGTAAGCCCATATTGATTGCCTACTGTAGTATGCAGAAAGAGGAAAGTTATAATGGTATTTAATCGCCATGGTGCTGAGAGGCCTTTTTTTTTCTGTGAACCAAGTGACAGCTGCTGAGAAAAGGCTTGAGGCTTCCTTGCAAACAGAGAAAACAGCAGGATTTCTCCAAGTGATACATAATGAGGGGCCGCGCTGAATAAAGAGAGCTCCTTGCTGCTGTTGCCTGGCTCGTAGCGCTTCTGCCACTGCTAAATGCAGTAATTTTTATTTTAATTGCTTTGTGAATGAATGGCAGGGCACATGCGGTGCGTGTTGGTTTCCTTAAGCCATGGTGTGTCTTCAAAACTTGTGGTTTACGTATGCCCTCCTTCTAGGCATCAAGAAATACAGCTCAAAATTCAGAGTTGAAAATGTTTCGTGAGCATGGAGGGTCCCTGTTGTACCATCAGGCCAGTTGTAAGAGGAAGGGAGTGGCGTGTGATGTTTTGGGGAACCGCTGGGCATCTCCTGTCCTTAAAATGAGGTTAGATATTTGCAGCTCGAGAGCAGCCTGCTGAGGGATAGTGATAGCAATAGCAATAGCCGCCCCGTCTGGTTCTGCCGTAACGCTGCTTGTTGTCTGAATTTGTAGTAGCAGCTGCCTGTGTGCAGTGACATTTTAAAAAGAACAAATTACTGCAAGTCCACCAAGTGTATGTTTCATTAATAGCCAGTGTCACTTAAAGTGCAGTTTGTGAGCAAATGATGGAAGCTCTGCGTGCAGGAAGGGATGGGCTCTCCCAGTGGGCCCTTTCCTGCGGGCTGGGACTGTGGTGGCTTGCAGCACTACACAGAGGCTCGGGCTGCAGGGTTTCAGAGATGAGCAAAGGCCTTGGAGAAAACACCTTGTTTTCAGGGACTGACTAGCTCTTGCGCTGCAAGATTTTGCCGTGCCATTGTTTGGTTTCGTCTGTCTTCAGCACTTTACTTGTAGTTTCGTGTTCAAACTCACCTCTCCATGCTGATAGCTTTCTGCTCCTCTATTTTTTTTGTTGCCCTTTCCATTCCCTTGAGTTCTGTTTTCGGTTGGGCTTTTTTCCAGAGAACAAGAACTAAATACAACACCTAAACATGTTATGCTGCTTTTTTTTTTTTTTTTTTTTTTTTTACTATGGTATTATATTTATTCCTCCCTGCTTTAACCTGGTAAATTTGACAACTTGTCCTTGCCACTCCTCTCATGGACCCCTAAGCGTTGCTGGAATTGACTTAGCTGTTACTTTTCCAATAAATCCAAGGGAAGCAGCAGTTTGTCTTCACCTGCTTTCTATTCCATCATGCTTTCCCATCAGCTAGATTGGTTAGATTTTTCAGAAGTGCCATGGAAGTTCCTCTTCCCTCCTTTTCCAACCTTAATTTTTCATGACGCAGAATTTCTTAGGCAGCATTTAATAGGGATACAAATGTGTGAATAAAGGCACCAGATTTGCTGGGATTTATTGCATTTCACTTTTTCTCAAGCAGTAAGGGGATAAGACCAGATGATTCTGTTTTCCAGCAGAGCTGTGCAAGGCTAGAGAGATCCTGAACAAAAGTAGAAGAGATCGCGGAAAGGAGAGAAATTGAAGAACAAGTGGTGTAAAGCTGAAGGTGAGGGAGGAGTTGCTCCAAAGCACAGAATCTGGGTGTGCAGCATGGGGTGGGATATCAACTTGATATCAACTTGCAGGGCCTCCCTACAGAGCCTTGAGGAAAAGAATCCAGATAAAGAAATAGAGGTTAGAAACATGGTGCCAGTTTAAAAACAAAGCACAGCCCACAATCCACGCCATTCCTTCAGGAAGAACAGAATGTCACCAGAATTACCCACGTGAAGGAAATGCACTCATTTTTGTCTGGACTAGGGTTCAGCATGACATGTGAATCCACACTTTTGCCTGCAGATGTTATTCATTTTATCCAAAATTTGTGTGTCAAAATATTTTAAGAACATTTACAGATGTATTTATGTTCTCCAGTGTATATTAAAGAAAAAGGAAGTATACTAGTCCAGAATGCTTTTGCATTCATCTTTGAATGCCGTATTAGTTTCATTGCTTTAAAACTAGACTTTGGAGACTGAATGTATGACTTAATCTAACCACACAGATGGTCTACATGGGTACAGTAGCAATTGCCACTGGAGACAGTGCCTTCCTATGTCCATTTCCATGAACCTCTGGGAGAAAAAAGCAAGTGAGTCCCTGTTTTCTGTGTCTGTGTAACCATCTGAAGGAGATCAATGTGACTACCTATAGCATGGCTATAACAGGCTGTATGGCATATGAGATAATGGAGACTAAATCGGGAAAGTGAGGGAGAAGGAAGAAAGGGAAGTCATCTGTGCTACTCTTTTCTACTCTTCACAGCCGAAAGCAAGCTGCTTCGCCAAGACAGAAGCTGTGTATTCACTCAGGTTTCTATGAAAACTCTAAGCTGGAGTGTGGGAGGAGGTAAATGCAGAGAGTTTTCAGTCTCTGTTGTGTGCCAACCTTGCGTGCTGTGAAGCAGAAGGCAGGTTTCTACTGCAGCTTTTAACTTGGGGTCTGGTTGAAAAATAAGATTGACAAGAAGTTTCAAATAGGCCGCTGTTCCCCAGCGATTCAAATAAATGCAGCTTTCATTCCTTCCTATTCCTAAAGTTTAAGAGAGTATCAATCAAATGGTACTGAAGATTCCCCAAAGCTGTGACAGACTCTGGCTGCTTCCATATCCAGTCTGCCATTGTGAACAATGAGAAATGCTAATGATCACTTTGATAATTGTCTTGATGCTTTTCTTTAGACTTAACATCTTTCCCAATAGAGAGTACTTTTGTATTTCTATTTGTCTGTCTGTTTTAATTTCTTTAGAGAAAAGTGCTTAGTTCTGGGGAATATCAGTCTGTGCCATTTAAAGTCAAGGTCCCATGTTCATGACTCTTACGATGTGGCTGCAAAATGTGTCAGTCTGTGGAAACATGCATCTTCTCAGGGTCCTGGATGTTCGCATGACAAGGTCTGCTGGGGCAATACACATTACAAGCATAGTTGTATAGAAACTGTGTGAGTATACAAATGTGTGGGTTCTTTTCTGCTTATTTATTGAAACTTGTGATTTCTTGGGCTCATTTCACCACCACTTCATCTTCCCATTCTCTTCCATATGCCCCTCCTATGTGGAAAATGGATCTATTAGAAATATGCAAGAAGCTCAGCATGTCCATGCTTGCGAACTGTTAGACATTTTTGCCTTGTACCCAGATAATGTGCATCCCTGTCTTTTGGTCTAGCTGTTACAGAACTTAACAAAATGAGATCCAGGCGATGGCTGGAACTACTTGGTGCTACTACAGTACAAATAATAAAGAACAATAAATGGGGGGAAAAAAAAACCAACCATTGAGGCTAGGACATGACCTTAGTGCAACTTAATAAATAATGTATATAAAATCTGCCAATCAAAAAGAAAAAAACCTACATAGTATTGCAAGTATTTATTTGGGCTGCAGACTAAATACAGTGGATGCTGTCTTTGCTCATACTGCTTTTACACATGTGCAATGCCATTGCCTGAATTCCAATTGCAGCCTTTGCACCAGAGTAATGAAGAGCGGGAGGAAGCTTTACAAATTGGGATTTTCTTCATTGTTCTCTATTACTGTGAAATGCAAATGTATGCAAATGGCTATTGCTGTGTATATAGAAAAGACCTGAAGTAAGATGGCAGTATGCAAAAAAAAAAAAAAAAATTATTTCATATTACCCTAAGGTAATATATTCTATTTTCCCTGTTCCTGAAGCTAGTTGGTTTATTTTATTATACTCGATGATAATTTTTATATGCTGACGTTTCTGTCTATAAGAACCGGTAAACATAAAGCTTTCTCTGTATATTCTGTCTACAAGAGGATTTTGGAACTCCCCTGACCCTATGATGAGTTTGCCTTCTTGGTTTGGTGCTGCCAGATGTTATTTGTGGTATGTTCCTATGGATGGATCCTTAACCACAGGAGCTCTGTACTGCTCAGGTGGAGGCAGCAAAACTATAGAGAAAAGTTCAGGCTTGTTAGGCTTCATTAATGTTTCTGATGCCATAAGCATGCTAGTCCTCGTAGGCATTGGACAGGTTGATGCAAGAGGCAACAGAGCCAGTGCAAGCTTTTTTACAACCCAAAGCAGACAAATTTTGCCTGCCTTTCTTCCTCTTGCAGAAGCTGCCCATGCAGGATGGCAGTCCATGCTACTGTATCCTTGGCCCAGAAGGTAGACTAGAGTATTTTCAGACTGCTCTGAGGACAAATTGTTACTGTAAAATGAATTGAATTACTTTGATATGATTCAGAGTACTTTTCTTCCCTGAGAAGTTGGATACTGTACTCGTGGTCTAAGCTGCTCCTGTCTCCAGTCATGCCACCTGACTTGCTGCATTCGGTAGACTTCATTTCTACTGAATTATTTTGAATTTGCAGTATTTTCTTTAGCCAGTTGTTTCGTGATTTTATTTTTTCTCTCCCACAGCACTCAATAACTATACTGCCCACCTATTCATTCCTAAATATCTGTGTTCTCTGTAAAACATTTCTTTTTTTTCTTTAAGTACAAGTATAGCCTCAATATTTTTTTTTTTTTTTGAAAGTGTGCTTAG